>NC_081300.1:84490224-85690224 GCF_030435805.1 Mustela lutreola | reverse complement strand
AAACAACCTGAGGGTTTTGAAGGGGCGGGGGGGGGTGGGAGGTTGGGGGATACAGGTGGTGGGTATTAAGGAGGGCACGTATTGCATGGAGCACTGGATGTGGTGCAAAAACAATAAACACTGTTACACTGAAAAGAAGTTAAAAAAAAAAGGATAATTACACACCAATATCTTTGATGTACACAGGTGCAAAAATTCTCAACAAAATGCTAGCCAATAGGATCTGACAGTACATGAAAAGGATTATTCACCATGACCAAGGGGGATTTATTCCTGGGATGCAAGTTTGGTTCAACATCTGCAAATTAATCAATATGATACAATACATTAAGAAAAGAAAGAACAAGAACCACACGATACTCTCAATAGATGCTTGAAAAGCATTTGACAAAGTACAGCATCCTTTCTTAGTCAAACATTTCACAGTGTAGGGATAGAGTGTACATACCTCAATATCATCAAAGCCATTTATGAAATCCAATAGCGTATATCATTCGCAATGGGGAAAAACTGAGAGCTTTTACCCTAAGGTCAGGAAGACGGCAGGGATATCCACTATCACCACTGCTAGTCAACACAGTACTAGAAGTCCTGGTGTTAGCAGTTAGACCACAAAGAGAAAGAAAAGGCATAAAGAAGAAGTAAAACTCTCACTCTTTGGAGATGATATGATACTTTCTGTGGCAAACCCAAAAGACTGCACTCCAAAACTACTAGAACTCATACAGGAATTCAGTAAAGTGTCTGGATATAAAATCAACTCACAGAAATCAGTTGCATTTCTATACACCAACAACAAGACAGAAGAAAGAGAAATTATGGAGGTGATCCCATTTACAAATAAACCTAACCAAAGAGGAAAAGAATCTCTACTCAGAAAATTATAAAGTACTCATGAAAGAAATTGCAGAAGACACTAAGAAATGGAAAAACATTCCATGCTCATGAATTGGAAGAAAAAATATTGTGAAAATGTGTATGCCATCTAAAGCAATCTACACATTTAATGCAAACCCTATCAAAAACTATCAAACTTTTTTCAAAGAAAAGGAACAAATAATCCTAATATTTATATGTAACCAGAAATGATCCTGAATACCCAGATGAATGTTGAAAAAGAAAACCAAAGTTGTGGCATCACTATCAGAATAACATCAGACCTGTCCACAGAAACCTGGCAAGCCAGAAAAGGCTGGCAAGATGTATTCAGGGCACTGAATGAGAAGAACATGCAGCCAAGACTACTTTATCCAGCAAGTATGACATTCAAAATGGATGGAGAGATAAAGAGCTTCCAAGACCGCAGAGCTTTAAAAGAGAATGTGACCACCAAATCGGCACTGCAAGAAATATTAAGGAGGGTTCTATAAAAGAGGAAAAATCCCTAGAATATCATTGAACAGAAATTTATGGACACAATCTATAGAAACAAAGACTTCACAGGTAACACGATGTCAAAAAAAAAACGTATCTCTCAATAATCACTCTCAACATGAATGGCCTAAACATGCCCATAAAATGGCATGGGAATGCAGATTGGCTAAAACAATAGGACGCATCCATATGTTGTCTCCAGGAGACCCATTTTGAACCTAAGGATACAACCAGACTGAAAGTGAAGGGGTGGAGAAGAATTTTTCATGCCAATGGGCCTCAAAAGAAGGCTGGGGTAGCCATTCTCATATCAGATAAATTAGATTTTAAACTAAAGACTGTAAGCAGAGATACAGAAGGACACTACATAATTCTTAAAGGGTCTTCCACCAAAAGATCTAACAATTGTAAATATGTATGCCCCCAATATGGGAGCACCAATTACCTAAGAAAACTATTAATCAGGATAAGGAGTCATATTTGATATGAATACATTAGTAGTGGGGGATCTTAACACTCCACTCTCAGTAACAGACAGATCATCCAAGCAGAAAATCAATAAAGAAACAAGAGCATTGAGTGACACATTGGACAAGATGGACCTCATAGATGTATACAGAACATTCCACCCTGAAACAACAGAATACTCATTCTTCTCGAGTGCACATGGAACCTTCTCCAGAATAGACCACATACTGGGTTACAAATCAGAGTTCAATGATACCAAAAGATTGAGATTATTCCCTGCATATTCTCAGATTAAAGTGCCTTGAAACTGGAGCTCAACCACAAGGAAAAGTTTGAAAGGAATTCAAACACCTGGAAGCTAAAGACCACCTTGCTTAAGAATGCTTGGATCAACCAGGAAATCAAAGGGGAACTAAAACAATTCACGGAAACCAATGAGAATGAAGACACTTCAGTCCAAAACCTATGGGAAACAGCAAAGGCGGTCCTAAGGGGAAGATACATAGCCATCCAAGCCTCCCTCAAAAAAATGGAAAAATCCAGAATACACCAGCTGTCTGTACATCTTAAATAACTGGAGAATCAACACCAAATTAAGCCAACTCCACACACAAGGAGGGAAATCATCAAGATTAGAGCAGAGATCAATAGATAGAAACTACAAATACAGTGGAACTCATCAATGAAACTAGAAGCTGCTTTTTGAAAGAATTAATAAGATCGATAAACCATTGGCCAAACTAATCCAAAAGAAAAGAGAGAAGGCCGAAATTAATAAATATCAATGAAAAGGGAAAGATCACAACTAACACTCAGGAAATAGAAACAATCATCAGAAATTATTATCAACAGTTATATGCCAATAAATTAATAAACCTAGATGAAATGGATGCATTCCTGGAAAACTATAAACTTCCAAAACTGAATCAGGAAGAAACTGACGACCTGAATAGACTTGATATCTAGTAATGAGATTGAAACAGTGATTAAAAACCCCCCAATAAACAAGAACCCAGGACCTGACAGATTCCCTGGGGATTTCTACCAAACTTTCAAAGAAGAAATAATACCTATCCTCCTGAAGCTGTTTCAAATAATTGAAGCAAAAGAAAATTTCCAGACTCCTTTTATGAAGCCAGCATTACCTGATTCCCAAACCAGGCAAAGACCTCACCAAAAAGGAGAATTTCAGACCAATATCCCTGATGAATATGGATGCTATGATTCTCAACAAGATCCTAGCAAATAGGATCCAACAGTACATTAAAAAGATTATCCACTATGACCAGGTGGGACTTATCCCTGGGTTGCAAGTGTGGTTCAACATTCACAAATCAATCAATGTGATAGAGCAGATCAATAATAGAAGAGAGAAGAACTACATGGTCCTCTAAATTGATGCAGAAAAAGCATTTGACAAAATCTAGCATTTGTTCCTGATTAAAACGCTTCAAAGTATGGGGATAGAGGGAACATTCCACAACTTCATAAAATCTATCCATGAAAAACTCAGAGTGAATATCATCCTTAATGGTAAAAAGCTGACAGCCTTCCCTTTCAGATCAGGAACACAACAAGGATGCCCACTCTCACCACTCTTGTTCAATATAGTATTAGAAGTCCTAGCAACAGCAATCAGACAACAGAGAGAAATAAAAGGTATTCAAATTGGCAATGAAGAAGTCCAACTCTCTCTCTTCGCAGGTGACATGATACTTTATATGGAAAACCCAAAAGACTCCACCCACAAACTACTACAAATCATACAACAATTCAGTAATGTGGCAGGATACAAAGTCAATGTACAGAAATCTGTTGCTTTCTTATACACTAACAATGAAAATACAGAAAGGGAAATTAGAGAATCGATTCCATTTACTATAGCACCAAGAACCATAAGATACCTGGGAATAAACCTAACCAGAGAGGTAAAGGTTCTGTACTCGAGGAACTACAGAACACTCATGAAAGAAATTGAAGAAGACTCAAACAGATGCAAGACCATTCCATGCTCATGGATCAGAAGAATAAACATTGTTAAAATGTCTACAGTGCCTAGAGCAATCTATACTTTCAATGCCATTCTGATCAAAATTCCACTGGCATTTTGCAAAGAGCTGGAGCAAACAATCCTAAAATTTGTATAGAATCAGAAGAGACCCCAAATTGCTAAGGAAATGTTGAAAAAGAAACACAAAACAGGGGGCTTCACATTGCCTGATTTACCACAAAGCTGTGATCACCAAGACAGCTTGGTACTGGCATAAAATCAGACACATAGGCCAGTGGAACAGAGTAGAGAGCCCAGTTATGGACCCTCAACTCTATGGTCAAATAATCTTTGATAAAGCAGGAAAAAATAAACAGTGGAAAAAAGACAGTCTCTTCAATCAATGGTGCTGGGAAAATTGGACAGCTATATGTAGAAGAGTAAAACTTCACCATTCTCTTACACCATACACAAAGATAAACTCGAAATGAGTAAAAGACCTCAACGTGAGACAGGAACCCATCAGAATCATAGAGGAGAACACAGGCAGAAACCTCTTCGACCTCAGCCACAGCAACTTCTTTCTAGAAACATTGCCAAAGGCAAGGGAGATGAGGGCAAAAATGAGCTATTGAGATTTGATCAAGATCAAAAGCTTTTGCACAACAAAGAAAACAGTCAACAAAATGAAAAGACAACTGACAGAATGGGAGAAGATATTCAGAAAAGACATATCAGATAAAGGGCTAGTACCCCAAATCTATAAAGAACTTGCCAAAATCAATACCCAAAGAACAAATAATCCAATCAAGAAATGGGCAGAGAACATGAACAGACATTTCTGCAAAGAAGACATCCAGATGGCCAACAGACACATGAAAAAGTGTTCAATGTGACTGGGCATCAGGGAAGTACAAAACAAAACCACAGTGAGATACCACCTCACACCAGTCAGAATGACTAAAATTAACAAGTCAGGAAATGACAGATGGCTGGCGAGGATGCAGAGAAAGGGGAACCCTCCTACACTGTTGGTGGGAATGCAAGCTGGTGCAATCACTCTGGAAAACAGCATGGAGGTTCCTCAAAAAGTAGAAAATATGGCTACCCTACAACCCAGCAATTGCACTACTGGGTATTTACCCTAAACATACAAACATAGTTATCCAAAGGGACACGTGCACCTGAATGTTTATAGCAGCAATGTCCGCTATAGCCAAACTATGTAAAGAACCTAGATGTCCATCAACAGATGAATGGATAAAGAAGATGTGGTATATATATATATACAATGTAGTACTATAAGGACATCAAAAGAAGTGAAATCTTTCCACTTATGATGATGTGGATGGAACTAGAGGGTATTATGCCTAGCAAAATAAGTCAATCAGAGAAGGACAACTATCATATGATCTCCTTGATATGAGGAAGTGGAGATGCAATATGGGTGGTTTGGGGGTAGGAAAAAAATAAATGAAACAAGATGGTATCAGGAGGGAGACAAACCATAGGAGACTTTTAATGCCACAAAACAAACTGAGGGTGGCTGGGGGGAGAGATTAGGGAGAGGGTGGTGTCATTATGGACATTGGGGAGGGTATGTGCTATGGTGAGTACTGTGAAGTGTGTAATCCTGGTGATTCACATACCTGTACCCCTGGGGCTAATAATACATTATGTGTTTATAAAAAAAAATAAAAAATAAAAGAAATGGGCAGAGGGCACGAATAGACATTTCTGCAAAAAAGACATCCAGATGGCCAACAGACACATGGAAAAGTGTTCAACGTGACTGGGCATCAGGGAAATACAAATCAAAATCACAGTAAGATACCACCTCACTCCAGTCAGAACGGCTAAAATTAACAAGTCAGGAAATGACAGATGTCGGAGAGGATGCAGAGAAAGGGGAACCCTCCTACACTGTTGGTGGGAATGGAAGCTGGTGGAGCCACTCTGGAAAACAGCATGGACGTTCCTCAAAAAGTTGAAAATAGAGCTACCCTATGACCCAGAAATTGCACGACTGGGTATTTACCCTAAAGATACAAATGTAGTGATCTGAAAGGGTATGTACACCCAAATGTTTATAGCAGCAATGTTCACAATAGCCAAAGTCTGGAAAGAACCTAGATGTCCATCAACAGTTGAATGGATAAAGAAGATGTGATATGTATATGTGTGTGTGTGTGTGTGTACACACACACACACACACACAAACACACACACACTGGAATACTATGCAACCATCAAAAGAAATGAAATCTTGCCATTTGAAGCAACGTGGATGGAACTAGAATGTATTATGTGGAGCAAAATAAGTCAATCAGCAAAAGACAATTATCATATGATCTCCCTGATATGGGGAATTTGAGAGGCAGAGTGGAGTGTTTGGGGGATAAGGAAGGACAAAATGAAACAAGATGGGATCGGGTGGGAGAAAAACCATAAGAGGCTCTTAATCTCAGAAAACAAACTGTGGGTGGCTAGGGGGAGGGGAGTGTGGAGAGGGGGGCTGGGTTATGGACATTGGGGAGGGTATGTGCTATGCTGAGTGCTGTGCAGTGTGTAAGCCTGATGATTCACAGACCTGTACCCCTGGGGTAAATAATACATTATATGTTAATAAAAACAATTAATTAACAAAAAACCTATACAGTGTCAATGTCAATCGTTGCTGACTCCATGCAAGGCACTTTGGTGGTTTGGGGTTTTCTATGAAGCACACTGGAAAGAAGAAAAATGAAAATGGCGAGGTAAATATAAATGATATTTTGGGGTTTTTTTGTTTGTTTGTTTGTTTTTTTAAGGAGGCTCCTGCCCAGTGTGAAGCCCAAGTCAGAGCTTGAACTCACAACTGTGAGATCAACACCTGGGCTGATATCAAGACATGGTCTTTTAACCAACTGAGTCACCCAGGATCCCCTAAATTCATGTGTTTTTAATTCAATATCCTCCAAATATGAAGATTTCCACATGTGACACATGAAAGGTGGCCACCTTTCAAGGGCTCAAGAGCCTCTCAGACCTGGTTGCTGCCACATTGGACAGTGCCTCTGGAGATCATTTACATCAGGGAATGCTGCTGGACAGTGCTTCTCAGGATATCCCAGCCTATACTGCACTTTGATTTACGAACATCCTGAAATAAGCCACTTCTTCAGACTGAGTACTGAGAAGCACATCTGTGCCTGGGATTCCCAACCCCAGTGAGTCAGTGTGTGAGGAAATTCCATACACGTTGCCAGGCACGGATGGTAGTGGCTCAGTAGCAGTTTACTCAACAATATCTAAATTCTCCATCTTGCTCTCTCTTTAGCCACCCTCTTGAGAATGTGAGAAACCAATGAACAGAATGAATGACTATCAATCATTTTAATTAATTAAAATAAATTAATTTAGGGATCTCCTCTCCTCCCCTTGTAACCTGGCCTCCAGGTGCTTACACAGCAATGAGGCTGACATTGGAGTTTTCTCTCTCTCCCTGTATTCACACTCTGTCAATGCCTCTTTAGTCCGATAGTATTTTTACTCAATTAAAGTACATAATAGAATATTGTACCCAGAAATAATAGCTTCCCAGTTCTCTGGGACACATCCATTGGCTTCCAGTTGTCCCCAGGGAGGATTTTGGACCCAGGGGACTCTTGGTAATGACTTAGTACATGGGAGGTTGCCAACTGTGGGGATGGGTGTTACTGGCATTTGGTGGGTAGAGACCAGAGATGCTACTCAGCATTCTACAAGGCACCCTGAAGCTCCCCACAAGAGTTGCCTTGTCCCAAAGGACAACCCAGAGGTTGAGAAGCCCTGTCTTAAGTCATGTCTGTTAAGTCCCTTTAAGCAAAATGGGGATTCCTAGGGTTGCCTGGGTGGCACAATCAGTTGGGCATCTGACTCTTGGTTTCAGCGCAGGTCATGGTCATGGGGTCCTGGGATTGAGTCCCTGTTTGAGATTCTCTCTCCCTCTCCCTCTGCCCCTCCCACTTATGCTCTCTCTCTCTCTCTCTCTCTCTCTCTAAAAGATACATGTAAATCATTTCTTTTAAAAAAGAAAGAAAAATGGGGATTCCTACTGATGTCTTTTAATCCAATATTAAAGGGTTGATATCTATGTATATGGAATTAGTCATAGACCCCACTGATGTAAGGATATATACACATTTTATTAGAAGATATACACAATTTTTTAAAGTAGCAAATACTGTTTTGAGAAGTGTTCTCTCAAAGCTCACTCTGTGGACCCAGTCATTTCTCCCCAACTATTTTTCTCCATGACACAAAGATGTACTTCCAAGCATTGTTAGACAAACTGGAACATGCCCCAAACCACCTGAAATTGGACAATAGCCTTTCCTTTTCGAAAAATTTGCAAGAGAGTGTAATAGAAACGAGACATTGAAAATTGCAGTAGAATATCCTGCATCTTTTATCCAAACTGAAATTCATATTCACAGACACATTAGCACTCATCAGCCATGTCCCACAATTTTTCACCCCCTGCTAATGCTAATAAAATGTATGATTTTTTCTTCTGGGGGTGGCTGACAAAAGTGTGAACCCACAGCCTTTACAGCCTGCTAGAAGGGTGTGTGCCTTGAAATCAAATACCACCACCATTTCCCCATGTTGCACCTGACGAGTTTCATATGTGCTTTTTTTCATTCACCACAAGTTTGGAAATGTTTGAAACTGTAAAAGAATAATGAGAATTATTGTCTTGACTTCTGAGATGGGAAATTATGAATATTTTTTATATCATCTTCTCACTTCCCCTTCTTCTTTTTTTTAAATATTTTATTTATTTATTTGACAGAGAGAGATCACAAGTAGGCAGAGAGGCAGGCAGAGAGAGAGAGAGAGGAAGAAGCAGGCTCCCTGCTGAGCAGAGAGCCCGATGCGGGACTCGATCTCAGGATCCTGAGATCATGACCTGAGCCGAAGGCAGCGGCTTAACCCACTGAGCCACCCAGGCGCCCCTCATTTCCCCTTCTTGATGTTGCACCACAACTCAAGAAATGGCCTTTGTTTTATTCTTTGCATAAGGTACAATCAAGTTTTCTCCCTTCAATTATGTTATATTGTTTTATAATACTCCTAGATAAGCAGGAGAGCGTAGGGAGCATGAAAATCAGGAGATAATAAAAGGTAAATCTGACTGACTTCAAGATATAAAGTAAATTATACATCAATCTAATAATAACTATTTGTTATCTACATTTTACTGGATATTCCTTGTAGTTGATATCCAAAATGAAGACCACAGACCAAGCTCTCTCTTAAATTTGTCTCATTCAAAATAATGTAAGACCACACCCATTCAAAAACATAGTAACTGATTCTATTGGAAGTGCTTATAAGTTGGGTCACTTGGGTGGCTCATTTGGTTGAGGGTTGGAGTCTCAGTTTTAGCTCAGGTTATGATCTCAGGGTCCTGGGATGCAGCCCTCTGTAGCTCCACACTCAGCAAGGAGTCTGCTCCTATCTCTCTTTTCTCTCCCTCTCTCCCTTTGCTCCTCTTCTGCTTGTGCATCCTCTCATTCTAAAATAAACAAATAAAATCTTTAAAAAGAGGGGGGGGGGACGCCTGGGTGGCTCAGTGGGTTAAAACCTCTGCCTTCGGCTTGGGTCATGATCCCCGGGTCCTGGAATCAAGCCCCACATCGGGCTCTCTGCTCAGCAGGGAGATTGGTTCCTTCTCTCTCTCTCTCTGCCTCCTTGTGATCTCTATCTGTCAAATAAATAAATAAAATCTTTTTTAAAAAGAGAGAGAGAGAAGAAAGAAGCAGCAGCATTTATAAATTGTCCTGGGATAGCAACATGAAGAAATGATTTGTCTTGGGAACAAATGTAAGGTTCCTACAGGTATAATTAAGGAATAATTAAGGGGAGATTGGATTTAGCTGAGTTTGCCATGTCATTAAGGATTCATGGGTCACCTGGGTAGCTCAGGCACTTATATGTCTGACCCTCGATTTCGACTCAGGTCATGCTCTCCGGGTCATGAGATGGAGCCCTTGCATGTAGCTACTCCTTGGGCCAGAGTCTCCTTAAGATTCTCTCTCTCCCTCTTCCTTTGCCCCTCTCCTCCCTAAAAAGAGGATAAAGAAAGAAGGAAGGCTGAGCATTTACCTATGAGTTTAAACTGCTCTAATTTTTAATAGTCTTTTGTGAGCAGCAAGGGGTGAAGACAACCCTAGTTATCAGGAGAGGACGATGTTTAACTGTCTTGTGAGCACTTGCAGAATCAGATGGGTCCTTGCCCTCTGGTGGGCATTTCAGAGAGCAGAACACATGAAGTTAGACTGAGTAGGGACAGGGAAGAGGGAAGAGCTTGCATAGTCTGTGACATAGCTCCACCTAGGGGCCAGATGCATTTACGACTGCTCCATTCACCAAAATTCCAGTGTCTGCCACAGTCACTTGAGAACTAAAATCCACCAGAGCTGTCTGTATTTGAGGAATAAAGGCCAAAATGAGTGAGGCACAGCAACAACATCCTCTCAAATATCACCGAGGGTTCCCTAATAAGAATATTTAAAATAGGTATAATTTATAAAATGTTGATCTGAACCTCACATGTCTTGATTCTCAAATATATTTTAAAATCGCTTCATGGTTTTGATACGCCTGTATTTTTATATTTAACTGTGAAGCAAAATGTGATAGCAATAAGGTATTTCCTCTTTCTAGTCACCAAGTGGCAATAAAATCAACGTGAAGCATCTATCTCATAGGATGGGAACGAAGCAGAGCCAAATGCCATGCCCCTTGGCTTGGTTCCCCATGATTCCTTAACAAATAGGTGGTATGGCCATCACCCTGGCCCACATTCTCTAAATAGTTGAGCTAAAGTGAAAGAGAACTTAAACAGATATTAGTGAAGGGTGAGTATTGCTTAGTAAAGCTGAGGTTTTAATCTTAAGAAAATATTAGTGAAATTGAAATGGGAATTTTACCTTCTGTAGTGTGGTTTCAAGATGAAGCATGAATTTTTTCCAAATATGTATGGAGGAATACATATGGAGAAATATTGATGAAGTCAAATACACATGTCTGAGTTTGTCTAAAAGATGAGAAAAATTTATAATTATTGGCCTCGGGCAATTCTTGAGATTTGTAAATATTCAAATTCAACTTTGTTGAAAGTGTAGCACCGTGTTAAATTTTGATTCAATGTTGAATAAAAACATTTTTGGCCACCTTTCTGTCATCAGTAAATTGATTCTCTCCTAGAACTAACTTAAAATGAATCAAATTCAAGTGGCAAATGCTGGTATGGTAGAGTGGAAAGAGAACCCTTTAACAGAGATCCCATCCAGATCGATCTCACTTCAGAACCAAGTCACCTTCAGAGGGAGTAGGAGACCAGAGAAGACTCTCATAGAGGACCCATCCAATCTTGTGAAACTTTTTTTTTTTTTTTTTTTTTTTTACTTCTCAGGGTTCTGCAAAAAGCAAATATGAGAAAGCATAGTACAGGGAATAAAGTATTTTCCTAATACAGCAAGTGTTTTGGAGGCCAACTCAATTCCAAACAGCGTCTGCACCTAAAGACACTGCATACACTCGGGCTCGCTGCTCAACGAGCTGTGGGCAGGACTAGATTTTCAATACCCACACTGGAGAGACAACCAAGTCTTTCTATTCCTTAACCAGATCATAGCTCAGACTGCTCTACAAGATGCTGCACTGTTTACCCACTGACTGGTTCCACCCCTCAGTGGCTGCTGTGGTTCTGAGTCGCCGCCAGGTGGGACCAGTTCCCCAAGTTGGAGACTCTCGGGAGTTGAGTCTGGCAATGCCTGACAGAAATCTAATGTGTCCCACCTACGTCAGCAACAAATTTTCTAGTAGCCACGTCACACACAGTAAAAGGAAGTGAGTAAAAATAATTATAATTGGAAAAATGGTATCCCTTCCACATGTATTTATGTCAATGAGAATTGTTTCAGAGATCTCAATAAGATAATTTCACTTCTTCCTTCTTCTAGTTTCAGAATCCAGTGTGCATTTTACCCTCAGAGTACATCTCAACTCAGAGGAGCTGAACTCCAGGTGCTCGATGGCCACAGGTGGTCGGTGGCTACAGTATTGGACACCCATGATCTGGTTCACTTTACCAGCTCAGGTCAAGGCTGATTGACCAACCAAGCTTTTTATTCTCATTAGTATCTCAAATATCAGAAGTTCAGGGCCAAGAGTCATTTATCTTTATATTGTGTGTCATTTCCTAGGAGAGGGATGACATGTAGTAGCTACATAACATGTATAGACATGCAAGTAGAGAAGATTAAGAACCCAAGCACTCATGGTCATTTCGGTCATTGGGAAACTCCAGTCTACAAGTTTTTCCACAGAGAGTGGGTCTGGCTGAACATTTTAAAGAAGGAAGTAGATGACTCATCTGCCTGGGTCATCTTGAGAAACCCATGAACCTAAAGTGTGCTTATGTCTGTGGCCATAAGTCCACCAATTCATGGAAGAAGGAGCCCCATGGGGAAGGTTTGTTGTGTCTGTTCTGTTCTGTGGTCCCTCAGAAGAGTGAGATCAAGACAAGTGTTCAGCTGGGGGAGCTGGTGTCCAGATCAGGAACCTGGAGCCCTGACAGGAATTAGTCTCCACTTGAACTCAGGATGCAAAGTTCCAGGGTGAGGCCACTGTCCTGTCCTGGGTTCTGTGACACCTGTCCAGGGACAAGAGGAAGGAATTGGACCCTGCGAAGTGAGATGCTGAAACACAGCATCCAATCAAACCTTACTGTGCAGAAACTTTGCTGCGCACAAGGAAAGCTTTAGCACTGCCCCAGGGGAAGGCAGGCAAGCTCCTCTCGATGCAAAGTGGCCACTGGGGAAATTCATGTAAGTAACTGCAGGAGAAAAAGGCCAAGTCCCACCTTCTGGGCCCTGTGAGGAGCCAGAGGTCTGAAGACAGAGACCAAGAGTGGTGACCCTGCCCCCAACCCCTCATGCAATACAACCCATCATGACACCTTCCCCGGCACAGTGACCAGAGACCTGAAATGCCCCCTTCCCTTGCTCATATTCCTTCTTCTTCCTAACATGTCATCAAACCCTGTCTATGGCTTTCAGTTAAAAGACAATCAGTATGCTTCACATAGAATCACTAATTTGGGGGGGAGGAGTCAAGATGGCGGAGAAGTAGCAAGCTGAGACTGCTTCAGCTAGCCGGAGATCAGCTAGATAGCTTATCTAAAGATTGCAAACACCTGAAAATCCATCGGCAGATCGAAGAGAAGAAGAACAGCAATTCTGGAAACAGAAAAACAACCACTTTCTGAAAGGTAGGACCTGCGGAGAAGTGAATCCAAAGCGACGGGAAGATAGACCCCGGGGGGAGGGGCCGGCTCCCGGCAAGCGGCGGAGCAACCGCGCACAAAATCAGGACTTTTAAAAGTCTGTTCTGCTGAGGGACATCGCTCCAGAGGCTAAACCGGGGCGAAGCCCACGCGGGGTCAGCGTGGCCTCAGGTCCCGCAGGGTCACAGAAGGATCGGGGTGTCTGAGTGTCGCAGAGCTTGCGGCTATTGGAATGGGAAAGCCAGCTACAGAGACAGAACTGACAGTAAGCTCGCAGCTTGGGGTGACCTTGAACCGGTCGCAGGCTCGGTGAGCTCCGAGCGCGGCTGGAGGTCAGGCAGACGAGAGTAACTGGGCGCTGTTCTCTGAGGGCGCACTGAGGAGTGGGGCCCTGGGCTCTCGGCTCCTCCAGGCCGGAGACCAGGAGGCCGCCATTTGTATTCCCGTCCTCCGGAACTCTAAGGAAAGCGCTCAGGGAACAAAAGCTCCTGAAAGCAAACCCGAGCAGATTACTCACCCCGGCCCCTGATAAGGGCGATGCAATTCCGCCTGGGGCAAAGACACTTGAGAATCACTACAACAGGCCCCTCCCCCAGAAGATCAACATGAAATCCAGCCAAGACCAAGTTCACCTACAAGGAGTGCGGTTTCAATACCAAGGAGAGCAGCAGAATTCCAGAGGAGGAGAAAGCCAAGCACGGAACTCATGGCTTTTTTCCTGTGATTTTGTTTTTAGTCTTGCAGTTAACTTAATTTTTTCTTTTTCATTTTTTTTTTCTTTTTTATTCTCGCCTTCGGGTTCAATTATTTTTTTTTAATTTCTTTTTTTAACTGTTACCTTTTTCTTTTTTAACGATTTTTTACTAGTTTATCTAATATATATATTTTTTCTTTTTTACATTTTTCTTAGGTGTTTTCTTTTTTAAAAAATTCTTTTCTTTTCTTTTTTTTTCTTTTTTCTTTTTTTTTTTTTCTTCCTTTTTGAACCTCTTTTTATCCCTTCTCCCCACTCACGATTTTGGATCTCTTCTAATTTGGTTAAAGCATATTTTCCTGGGGTTGTTGCCACCCTTTTAGTATTTTACTTGCCCCTTCATTTACTCTTATCTGGACAAAATGACAAGACGGAAAAATTCAACACAAAAAAAAGAACAAGAGGCAGTACCGAAGGCTAGGGACCTAATCAATACAGACATCGGTAATATGTCAGATCTAGAGTTCAGAATGACAATTCTCAAGGTTCTAGCCGGGCTCGAAAAAGGCATGGAAGATATTAGAGAAACCCTCTCGAGAGATATAAAAGCCCTTTCTGGAGAAATAAAAGAAATAAAATCTAACCAGGTTGAAATCAAAAAAGCTATTAATGAGGTGCAATAAAAAATGGAGGCTCTAACTGCTAGGATAAATGAGGCAGAAGAAAGAATTAGTGATATAGAAGACCAAATGACAGAAAATAAAGAAGCTGAGCATAAGAGGGACAAACAGCTACTGGACCACGAGGGGAGAATTCGAGAGATAAGTGACACCATAAGACGAAACAACATTAGAATAATTGGGATTCCAGAAGAAGAAGAAAGAGAGAGGGGAGCAGAAGGTATACTGGAAAGAATTATTGGGGAGAATTTCCCCAATATGGCAAAGGGAATGAGCATCAAAATTCAGGAGGTTCAGAGAACGCCCCTCAAAATCAATAAGAATAGGCCCACACCCCGTCACCTAATAGTAAAATTTACAAGTCTCAGTGACAAAGAGAAAATCCTGAAAGCAGCCCGGGAAAAGAAGTCTGTAACATACAATGGTAAAAATATTAGATTGGCAGCTGACTTATCCACAGAGACCTGGCAGGCCAGAAAGAGCTGGCATGATATTTTCAGAGCACTAAACGAGAAAAACATGCAGCCAAGAATACTATATCCAGCTAGGCTATCATTGAAAATAGAAGGAGAGATTAAAAGCTTCCAGGACAAACAAAAACGGAAAGAATTTGCAAACACCAAACCAGCTCTACAGGAAATCTTGAAAGGGGTCCTCTAAGCAAAGAGAGAGCCTACAAGTGGTAGATCAGAAAGGAACAGAGACCATATACAGTAACAGTCACCTTACAGGCAATACAATGGCACTAAATTCATATCTCTCAATAGTTACCCTGAATGTTAATGGGCTAAATGCCCCTGTCAAAAGACACAGGGTATCAGAATGGATAAAAAAACAAAACCCATCTATATGTTGCCTTCAAGAAACTCATTTTAAGCCCGAAGACACCTCCAGATTTAAAGTGAGGGGGTGGAAAAGAATTTACCATGCTAATGGACATCAGAGGAAAGCAGGAGTGGCAATCCTTATATCAGATCAATTAGATTTTAAGCCAAAGACTATAATAAGAGATGAGGAAGGACACTATATCATACTCAAAGGGTCTGTCCAACAAGAAGATCTAACAATTTTAAATATCTATGCCCCCAACGTGGGAGCAGCCAACTATATAAACCAATTAATAACAAAATCAAAGAAACACATCAACAATAATACAATAATAGTAGGGGACTTTAACACTCCCCTCACTGAAAAGGACAGGTCATCCAAGCAAAAGATCAGCAAGGAAATAAAGGCCTTAAACGACACACTGGACCAGATGGACATCACAGATATATTCAGAATATTTCATCCCAAAGCAACAGAATACACATTCTTCTCTAGTGCACATGGAACATTCTCCAGAATAGATCACATCCTCGGTCCTAAATCAGGACTCAACCGGTATCAAAAGATTGGGATCATTCCCTGCATATTTTCAGACCACAATGCTCTAAAGCTAGAACTCAACCACAAAAGGAAGTTTGGAAAGAACCTAAATACATGGAGACTAAACAGTATCCTTCTAAAGAATGAATGGGTCAACCGGGAAATTAAAGAAGAATTGAAAAAAATCATGGAAACAAATGATAATGAAAATACAACGGTTCAAAATCTGTGGGACACAACAAAGGCAGTCCTGAGAGGAAAATAGATAGCGGTACAAGCCTTTCTCAAGAAACAAGAAAGGTCTCAGGTACACAACCTAACCCTACACCTAAAGGAGCTGGAGAAAGAACAAGAAAGAAACCCTAAGCCCAGCAGGAGAAGAGAAATCATAAAGATCAGAGCAGAAATCAATGAAATAGAAACCAAAAAAACAATAGACCACATCAACAAACTAGGAGCTGGTTCTTTGAAAGAATTAATAAAATTGATAAACCCCTGGCCCGACTTATCAAAAAGAAAAGAGAAAGGACCCAAATAAATAAAATCATGAATGAAAGAGGAGAGATCACAACTAACACCAAAGAAATACAAACTATTATAAGAACATACTATGAGCAACTCTATGCCAACAAATTTGACAATCTGGAAGAAATGGATGCATTCCTAGAAACATATAAACTACCACAACTGAACCAGGAAGAAATAGAAAGCCTGAACAGACCCATAACCAGTAAGGAGATTGAAACAGTCATTAAAAATCTCCAAACAAACAAAAGCCCAGGGCCAGTCGGCTTTCCGGGGGAATTCTACCAAACATTTAAAGAAGAACTAATTCCTTTTCTCCTGAAACTGTTCCAAAAAATAGAAATGGAAGGAAAACTTCCAAACTCATTTTATGAGGCCAGCATCACCTTGATCCCAAAACCAGACAAGGATCCCACCAAAAAAGAGAGCTATAGACCGATATCCTTGATGAACACAGATGCGAAAATACTAAACAAAATACTAGCCAATAGGATACAACAGTACATTAAAAAGATTATTCACCACGACCAAGTGGGAGTTATTCCAGGGCTGCAAGGTTGGTTCAACATCCGCAAATCAGTCAATGTGATACAACACATCAATAAAAGATAGAACAAGAACCATATGATTCTCTCAATAGATGCTGAAAAAGCATTTGACAAAGTACAGCATCCCTTCCTGATCAAAACTCTTCAAAGTGTAGGGATAGAGGGCACATACCTCAATATCATCAAAGCCATCTATGAAAAACCCACTGCAAATATCATTCTCAATGGAGAAAAACTGAAAGTTTTTCCGCTAAGGTCAGGAACACGGCAGGGATGTCCATTATCACCACTGCTATTCAACTTAGTACTAGAGGTCCTAGCCTCAGCAATCAGACAACAAAAGGAAATTAAAGGCATCCAAATCGGGAAAGAAGAAGTCAAATTATCACTCTTCGCAGATGATATGATACTATATGTGGAAAACCAAAAAGACTCCACTCCAAAACTGCTAGAACTTATACAGGAATTCAGTAAAGTGTCAGGATATAAAATCAATGCACAGAAATCTGTTGCATTTCTCTACACCAACAGCAAGACAGAAGAAAGAGATATTAAGGAGTCAATCCCATTTACAATTGCATCCAAAACCATAAGATACCTAGGAATAAACCTAACCAAAGAGACACAGAATCTATACTCAGAAAACTATAAAGTACTCATGAAAGAAATTGAGGAAGACACAAAGAAATGGAAAAATGTTCCATGCTCCTGGATTGGAAGAATAAATATTGTGAAAATGTCTATGCTACCTAAAGCAATCTACACATTTAATGCAATTCCTATCAAAGTACCATCCATCTTTTTCAAAGAAATGGAACAAATAATGCTAAAATTTTTATGGAACCAGAAAAGACCTCGAATAGCCAAAGGGATATTGAAAAAGAAAGCCAACGTTGGTGGCATCACAATTCCGGACTTCAAGCTCTATTACAAAGCTGTCCTCATCAAGACAGCATGGTACTGGCACAAAAACAGACACATAGATCAATGGAACAGAATAGAGAGCCCAGAAATAGACCCTCAAATCTATGGTCAACTAATCTTCAACAAAGCAGGAAAGAATGTCCAATGGAAAAAAGACAGCCTCTTCAATAAATGGTGCTGGGAAAATTGGACAGCCACATGCAGAAAAATGAAATTGGACCATTTCCTTACACCACACACGAAAATAGACTCAAAATGGATGAAGGACCTCAATGTGCGAAAGGAATCCATCAAAATCCTTGAGGAGAACACGGGCAGCAACCTCTTCGACCTCTGCCACAGCAACATCTTCCTAGGAACAACGCCAAAGGCAAGGGAAGCAAGGGAAAAAATTAACTATTGGGATTTCATCAAGATCAAAAGCTTTTGCACAGCAAAGGAAACAGTTAACAAAATCAAAAGACAATTGGCAGAATGGGATAAGATATTTGCAAACGACATATCAGATAAAGGACTAGTGTCCGGAATCTATAAAGAACTTAGCAAACTCAACACCCAAAGAACAAATAATCCAATCAAGAAATGGGCAGAGGACATGAACAGACATTTCTGCAAAGAAGACATCCAGATGGCCAACAGACACATGAAAAAGTGCTCCATATCACTCGGCATCAGGGAAATACAAATCAAAACCACAATGAGATATCACCTCACACCAGTCAGAATGGCTAAAATCAACAAGTCAGGAAATGACAGATGCTGGCGAGGATGCGGAGAAAGGGGAACCCTCCTACACTTTTGGTGGGAATGCAAGCTGGTGCAGCCACTCTGGAAAACAGCATGGAGGTTCCTCAAAATGTTGAAAATAGAACTGCCCTATGACCCAGCAATTGCACTATTGGGTATTTACCCTAAAGATACAAACGTGGTGATCCAAAGGGGCACGTGCACCCGAATGTTTATAGCAGCAATGTCCACAATAGCCAAACTATGGAAAGAACCTAGATGTCCATTAACAGATGAATGGATCAGGAAGATGTGGTATATATACACAATGGAATACTATGCAGCCATCAAAAGAAATGAAATCTTGCCATTTGCGACAACATGGATGGAACTAGAGCGTATCATGCTTAGCGAAATAAGTCAAGCAGAGAAAGACAACTATCATATGATCTCCCTGATATGAGGAAGTGGTGATGCAACATGGGGGCTTAAGTGGGTAGGAGAAGAATAAATGAAACAAGATGGGATTGGGAGGGAGACAAACCATAAGTGACTCTTAATCTCACAAAACAACTGAGGGTTGCTGGGGGGAGGGGGGTTTGGGAGAACGGGGTGGGATTATGGACATTGGGGAGGGTATGTGCTTTGGTGAGTGCTGTGAAGTGTGTAAACCTGGTAATTCACAGACCTGTACCCCTGCGGATAAAAATATATGTTTATGAATCACTAATTTGGGGAGTACCCGGCTGGTTCAGATGGTTAAGCACCTGCTTTTGGCTTAGGTGGTGATCTCCAGGTCTTGGGATCAGGCTCCCAGCTCAGCAATGACTCTGCTTCTCTGTATTCCTTGGCCTCTCCCCCTGTTTGTGCTCTCTCTGTCCCTGTCTCTCTATCTTTCTCAAATGAATAAGTAAAACAGAAGTCTTATAAAAAAAACAAAACAAAATAATTTTATGGCTTTAGTATATTCCAGCAAGGTAAGGTGACAGAAGACACTGCTTCTTAACATATAATACAACTTATATTTGTTTCATTTACAAAAGTAGAATTTGAAATGTACACAATTTTTTAAATGATTTTATTTATTTCACAGAGAGAAATAAATAAAAGGGAGGGAAAGGGAGAGGCAGTATCCCTGCAGAATCCGACTCCGGGCTCAACATGACTCTCAACCCCAGGACCCTGGGATCATGACCTGAGCTGAAGGCAGATGCTTAACTGACTGAGCCAGCCAGGTGTCCCTGAATTGTGCACAATTTCTAATCCTAACTCCTTAACATATTCCAAATTAGCACTGCACTCAATTTCCTTCAAATTCTAGTGATTTTTTTGGCTTCCCTGTATGTATGAAAAATCTATAGAACCTGAGAAACGGTGCCATGAGGTAAGCCTGGCCGTCCATGGGTCTCCACAGAGGCTGAGGGAACCCCAGGGCTCGGGCCTCTCCCAGCTGGGGTTGGATGTTGCCTTGTTGCCAACTTGAGCCCAGGCTGCCATGTGCCCTCCGGGATGGGTGATGGGGCCAGCAGAGCCACCCTGCTGGCATGTGAGGGACCCCCAGGGCCTCTGTCTTCCTCACTTTCGTCGGGAGCCTGAGCTCCCGTGTTATTTCCCCACATGGATTGGCTGAGTTGCTCCCTGTTCACCTTGAAAGGGCCACACCTGACTGGTGAACCCTCCATGGACACTTTCCACAAAGAACACTATGTGACTTGCTCCTCCTGGCATCAGGCACAGGGCGAACCTGTGGGCACCCACAGCCCCCTCTGCCCAACCTCGGAGCCAGTAGGGGACTCACCTAGCAAACTCAGGGCTGGAGAAGGCAAGGGTGTCCTTTCCCCAGGGTAGGTTCACATTACATCCTTCCCTCGTAGCACTGGCCTTGACCGTCATCCCCCCTGCAAGGTTATGGGCAGTGAAGGCCACCCCAGTGCCCTCCTGGGGTTTGGGTCCCTGAAGGACTCTCGTTTGCCTCTGCTCTTCCTCCTGCCTCTCTACACTCCATTTCCTCTTCCTGTTCTCTTTCTTCTTTCTTTCTTGATTCAGTCTCTGGAATGCAGAAGAAGAGGATTTCGGGAATCAGATTCTTGATGGAATCATCCTGTTTTAAAATTGTGTGATTTGGGTAGCTGTTAAGTGAGTCCAGAGCCCTCCAGGGCAGGGGAGCACAAAGTGGGGGGAGCCCGGGGCAGACCCAGGTTTCCAGGGCCCCTCCAGCAGGAAGGCCCAGTCCTTCTCACTCCCACCCTGCTCCCTGCCCACCACTCAGGGCTGCTCAGCACCATTCTGTGTTGCAGACCCAGGTCAGGAGCCAGGGTGATGCAGGAGAGCAGGTGAGGGGGCAGCAGCAGGAGATTTTAGAGACATGGAAGGTGCGAGGACCTCCTATGCCTGGATGAGACCAGCGCCTGGAGGGTCTGGAGGAAAGGTAATCTTAAATAGCAAAGGAAAACAGTACACCCAAAGCTAATAGACATGACGGCTATTATTCTAACATCATTAAAATATGAAAAGCACATGCATTTCCTTATTCTCTCTGATTTCATAGCCTTTCCTAAGTCTCCACACTGTAAGTGTTCCCTGACTGCTCCACAAAACCTCTCCCATGGGACACACCTGAGAGCTGCTCCCTACCTGGGGTGTCTTCATCTTCACTGCTGAATTGTAACTTCTATAGACAATCTAATCTTTAGAGACACAAGCATGAGCGGTGGGTTGTTAGAGAGAGGGGCTCCCTTGTGCCTGTTGCTCCAGCGGAGACCAGGCTGGCTCGCCTGGCATCACCTGTTCTTCCTCCAGACCCAGACCTGCCCTGGGCTTCCTGGAGTCAGAGCCCTTCAACAAGACCTTCAGCACAGCTGCTAACCCTCAGCAAAAGGAAGGATGCCCCTTCACATGGCACTTCCCTGTCTCCATGGGATCAAGATAGCTTTCACCCATGCACGGATCAACCTGCGATCCCAACTGTAGTGGAAACAGTCTGGGTTAGATGGGGTCCATGAGCAGCCCCTCTGCCAGGCTCAGAACAGGTGCCCAGGGGAGCTGTCTGTGAGGATGAAAATGTTCTGTGTTGTAAACATGCTTTACGGGGCACCTGAAATTTGGCTGATGTGATGAAGGATGGGACTGTTTAGCTTTGTTTCCTCGAATTAACTCACACATAAGCAGGCATGTCTAGCTAGGGGCAGGGACACTTCACTGTCTTCAGGAGCCCATCCTTCTCTTCCTGATCCAGACTAGAGCCTGGGCAGGTACTTAGCTTAGGATGGGGTCACAGAGGCCCAGACAAGCTGAAGAGGGAAGTTTCTGCCCCTGAAGTAGACCCTAATCCAGGCTGTATCAAGAGAGGCTGCTGAGAATTGACCACTTCGGGGAGAAGGAATGAGCGAGATGCTGTTGGTGCCCTTGCAGTGGCTACCCATCCCCATGAGCAGGAGGACTCAGAGGTGTGTGAGAACTCTCTCTCTTGTGTGTGAGAACTCTCTCTCTTGTGTATGAGAACTCTCAGGTCATGTCAGAGAAACCCTCAAACTGATGTCCTCTGGGCCATAAAAGGGAGCAAGAAGGATCACCCCAACCTTGGGTTCAGCTCCCATCACTTTGCTAAGCTCACCGTGCCTGGAGTCTGTGCCCCTCTCACCTCCTGTGCAGCTCTACAGCTGCTATGGCCACATGGGGTGAGATCTCTTCAGTGTAACTGTGTCTGCAGGCCAGATAACCCTTGGCCAACAGTGTGTAGACAAGGACTGGTTGTCAGGTGACTCCCAGAAGCAGGTGAAAAGTAAAAACTCATCCCTTCAGGCCCTGGGTGGTTCAGACTGGGAACTTCCATGTCTCTGGTCTGGTCGTGGTTCCATCCCCACTGATGTGTCTCAATTGGGGAACAGGAGACCTGACTGCATTCTCTGCCTCTCCCCAATTTCCTTGAAGGAAAATGCCTAGTTTGTTACAATATGGCTGGAGAAGAGGCTGGAATGGGAAGCAAGCCCCTCTCTCTGGGCTTTTAGAAAGACGTCCAACAGCACTCACACCAGCCATGACTTCACCACCTGCCTCATCCCCTCTCAGAATTCTCTCCTGGTGGGGGAGGCATGAGAGATAGTGCATAGGGTCTGGGGCTTGAAGGGCTTCATCTCAGTGCCGGGTTCCTTAACCACAAGCTGTGTGACGCCACACAATTCTGCACCCTCTCCAGCCTCCCTTTTCTCAGAGGCCAACTAGATCCCGTTAGGGCTCCTTTTCTTTGTCATGATTGATCCCAGCACCTCGAGGGGAATGAAACAGCCTGCTCAGAGGTCAGATATGAAGTTGTTTTTGACCCCTTAATCTGGAGCACAGTTTTGTCCACTTATTAGCACCATGCTCTAACCAACTGAGCTAACCGGCCAACCACAGTTTTGTCCACTTAGAACCCTGTGAACATTCTTAATGTTCTTAATCTGGAGCACTGGTTTGTCCACTTAGAACCTTGTGAACATTCTCCTCGCTGGTGATGGCATTTCCCCCCCAACTTTACTGAGGTGTACTTGGCATACAGGGAAGAGCAAACATTTAAAATACACAATTTGATCAATTTTGAAACAGTTAATTGCATGAAACAATGGTGATGGGAATTGTCACTTAGATACTGACGTTGACAACTGTGTTGTTAGAGGGGAGCTCGATCTAGGGGGATGGACACACACACACACACACACACACAATCACAGCACCTGATTCCCCCAAGGTACAGCCCACCACCATGCATGCAAACCCTCACCCACAAAAGGGAACAGAGGTACTTGTTGAAGAATGGCCACAGTTCTTTACCTGGAGAATTAGCTTCCCTCCTCACACCCCCCAGCCCTGGTTCCCAGCAGGAACCCAGAATCAGCGGAAGTGGCAAGGGACCTCCACCCTTTCCTACCACCTAGATCATTTTCTGGCAAGTGAGGGAATCTGGAGTTGATACTGTTGTCACTTATTCCCAAGACCACCTGCAGTGACAGATCACATCACTCCCTATACGTCTGTCCAGGTCATTTGTCCTATTGGTGGCTTTAGCAAACTGGCTGTGGAATAGTCCAGTCCATGACCCTGATGAAGTTCTAGAGCCTAGGTGAGGTTCAGTGGGCTGAGATCCAGAGCCTATGACCAAGAAAGAATTCTTGAGACATCTTTGGTGTAAAATGGTGGTTTATTAAAGCACTGGGACAGGACCTGTGGTCAGGAAGAGCTGCTGCCCTGGGTTGTGAGGGATGGCAGGTTATGTACCCTGCAGGTGGGGGAAGGTGAGGGGAAGGGAGGTCTCAATGGAGTTTTCATATGGGCATACAAGGTGCCGGAAGACCAATGTTGTCTTTTAGCAAGCCATTATCAAGATAGTTGGGAGATGTCTTGCAGGATTGTGATCTCTGCAAGTTAACTATCTGCTTATTGTTCATGGCAGTCAGGGCTGCCTGAGGGATGCTACACATATGACTGAGGGCGAACTGATGGAGAGGGGGGTACAAGGCACCAGCTTTTGCTTTGCCTTCAGCCAGCCTTGTGCTCCCTCATCAACCCCAAGGCCAGCAGAAAGGACGCTGGCAAAATGGGCCTGAGCTTTTCCTGTATCCCGTACTCTCCATCCATACTGGTTGCCAATCATGGAATTCTTCATCCAACAAGGGAGGGTTTCTGCTGGAGAGAAACCTTCACCCCACCCCACCTTTGCACAGTCTACCATCTACAAGCTGGTGCTGCCATCCCCCCAGTGGCTGTGTGAAGCAGGTGTCCCAGGTGGGACTCGACTCCCCCAAACCCCCAAAAAGGAGATGGCAAATACCGTTATGTCCCCCCCAAAATGGGTCCGTGATTAAAGGAGCGAGACTGATATAAAGTGAAGGTTAACCAAAGCTTTATATAACGCCAAGCATCAAGAATCAAACTGGGGGACGAGTCAAGATGGCGGAGAAGTAGCAGGCTGAGACTACTTCAGCTAGCCGGAGATCAGCTAGATAGCTTATCTAAAGATTGCAAACACCTGCAAATCCATCAGCATATCGAAGAGAATAAGAACAGCAATTCTGGAAACAGAAAAACAACCACTTTCTGAAAGGTAGGACTGGCAGAGAAGTGAATACAAAGCGACGGGAAGATAGACCCCAGGGGGAGGGGCCGGCTCCCGGCAAGCGGCAGAGCAAGGCGCACAAAATCAGGACTTTTAAAGTCTGTTGCACTGAGGGACATCACTTCAGAGGCTAGCCGGGGCAAAGCCCACGCGGGGTCAGCGTGGCCTCAGGTCCCGCAGCGTCACAGAAGGATCAGGGGTGTCTGAGTGTCGCAGAGCTTGCGGGTATTGGAACAGGAAAGCGGGCTACAGAGACAGAGCCGACAGTAAGCTCACAGCTCAGTGTGGAGGTCAGGCAGACTAGAGTAACTGGGCGCTGTTCTCTGAGGGCGCACTGAGGAGTGGGGCCCTGGGCTCTCGGCTCCTCCGGACTGGAGACCAGGAGGCCGCCATTTGTATTCCCGTCCTCCGAAACACTACGGAAAGCGCTCAGGGAACAAAAGCTCCTGAAAGGAAACCCGAGCGGATTACTCACCCCAGCCCCTGGTAAGGGCGGTGTAAATGCGCCTGGGGCAAAGACACTTGAGAATCACTACAACAGGCCCCTCCCCCAGAAGATCAGAAAGAAATCCAGCCAAGACCAAGTTCACCTACCAAGGAGTGCCGTTTCAATACAAAGGAGAGCAGCAGAATTCCAGAGGAGGAGAAAGCCAAGCACGGAACTCATGGCTTTTTCCCTGTGATTTTTTTTAGTCTTGCAGTTAATTTAACTTTTTCTTTTTCATTCTTTGTTTTATTTTTCTTGCCTTCTGGTAAAAAAACTGTTTTTAACTTTTACCTTTTTCTTTTTTAACGTTTTTTAACTAGTTTATCCAATATATATATAAATATATATTTATATTTTTCTTATGTGTTTTCTTTTTTACTTGTTTTCTTTTCTTTTTTCTTTTTTATTTTCTTTCTTCCTTTTTGAACCTCTTTTTATCCCCTTTCTCCCACCTCACGATTTGGGATATCTTCTAATTTGGTTAAAGCATCTTTTCCTGGAGTAGTTGCCACCCTTTTAGTATTTTACTTGCGCCTTCATATACTCTTATCTGGACAAAATGACAAGACGGAAAAATTCAACACACACACACAAAAAAGAACAAGAGGCAGTACCGAAGGCTAGGGACCTAATCAATACAGACATTGGTAATATGTCAGATCTAGAGTTCAGTTTGACAATTCTCAAGGTTCTAGCCGGGCTCGAAAAAGGCATGGAAGATATGAGAGAAACCCTCTCGAGAGATATAAAAGCCCTTTCTGGAGAAATAAAGAACTAAAATCTAACCAAGTTGAAATCAAAAAGCTATTAATGAGGTGCAATAAAAAATGGAGGCTCTCACTGCTAGGATAAATGAGGCAGAAGAAAGAATTAGTGATATAGAAGACCAAATGACAAAGAAAAAAGAAGCTGAGCAAAAGAAGGACAAGAGGCTACTAGACCACGAGGGGAGAATACGAGAGATAAGTGACACCATAAGATGAAACAACATTAGAATAATTGGGATTCCAGAAGAAGAAGAAAGAGAGAGGGGAGCAGAAGGTATACTGGAGAGAATTATTGGGGAGAATTTCACCAATATGGCAAAGGGAATGAGCATCAAAATTCAGGAGGTTCAGAGAACGCCCCTCAAAATCACTAAGAATAGGCCCACACCCCGTCACCTAATAGTACAATTTACAAGTCTCAGTGACAAAAAGAAAATACTGTAACCAGCGCGGGAAAAGAAGTCTGTAACATACAATGGTAAAAATATTAGATTGGCAGCTGACTTATCCACAGAGACCTGGCAGGCCAGAAGGAGCTGGCATGATATTTTCAGAGCACTAAATGAGAAAACATGCAGCCAAGAATACTATATCCAGCTAGGCTATCATTGAAAATAGAAGGAGAGATTAAAAGCTTCCAGGACAAACAACAACTGAAAGAATTTGCAAGTACCAAACCAGCTCTACAGGAAATATTGAAAGGGGTCCTCTAAGCAAAGAGAGAGCCTACAAGTGGTAGATCAGAAAGGAACAGAGACCATATACAGTAACAGTCACCTTACAGGCAATACAATGGCCCTAAATTCATATCTCTCAATAGTTACCCTGAATGTTAATGGGCTAAATGCCCCTGTCAAAAGACACAGGCTATCAGACAGGATAAAAAAACAAAACCCATCTATATGTAGCCTCCAAGAAACTCATTTTAAGCCCGAAGACACCTCCAGATTTAAAGTGAGGGGGTGGAAAAGAATTTACCATGCTAATGGACATCAGAAGAAAGCAGGAGTGGCAAACCTTATATCAGATCAATTAGATTTTAAGCCAAAGACTATAATAAGAGATGAGGAAGGACACTATATCATACTCAAAGGGTCTGTCCAACAAGAAGATTTAACAATTTTAAATATCTATGCCCCCAACGTGGGAGCAGCCAAGTATATAAACCAATTAATAACAAAATCAAAGAAACACATCAATAATAATACAATAATAGTAGGGGATTTTAACACTCCGCTCACTGAAATGGACAGATCATCCAAGCAAAAGATCAGCAAGGAAATAAAGGCCTTAAACGACACACTGGACCAGATGGACATCACAGATATATTCAGAACATTTCATCCCAAAGCAACAGAATACACATTCTTCTCTAGTGCACATGGAACATTCTCCAGAATAGATCACATCCTCGGTCCTAAATCAGGACTCAACCGGTATCAAAAGATTGGGATCATTCCCTGCATATTTTCAGACCACAATGCTCTAATGCTAGAACTCAACCACAAAAGGAAGTTTGAAAAGAACCCAAATACATGGAGACTAAACAGCATCCTTCTAAAGAATGAATGGGTCAACCGGGAAATTAAAGAAGAATTGAAAAAAATCATGGAAACAAATGATAATGAAAATACAACGGTTCAAAATCTGTGGGACACAACAAAGGCAGTCCTGAGAGGAAAATAGATAGCGGTACAAGCCTTTCTCAAGAAACAAGAAAGGTCTCAGGTACACAACCTAACCCTACACCTAAAGGAGCTGGAGAAAGAACAAGAAAGAAACCCTAAGCCCAGCAGGAGAAGAGAAATCATAAAGATCAGAGCAGAAATCAATGAAATAGAAACCAAAAAAACAATAGAAAAAATCAACAAAACTAGGAGCTGGTTCTTTGAAAGAATTAATAAAATTGATAAACCCCTGGCCCGACTTATCAAAAAGAAAAGAGAAAGGACCCAAATAAATAAAATCATGAATGAAAGAGGAGAGATCACAACTAACACCAAAGAAATACAAACTATTATAAGAACATACTATGAGCAACTCTATGCCAACAAATTTGACAATCTGGAAGAAATGGATGCATTCCTAGAAACATATAAACTAGCACAACTGAACCAGGAAGAAATAGAAAGCCTGAACAGACCCATAACCAGTAAGGAGATTGAAACAGTCATTAAAAATCTCCAAACAAACAAAAGCCCAGGGCCAGTCGGCTTTCCGGGGGAATTCTACCAAACATTTAAAGAAGAACTAATTCCTTTTCTCCTGAAACTGTTCCAAAAAATAGAAATGGAAGGAAAACTTCCAAACTCATTTTATGAGGCCAGCATCACCTTGATCCCAAAACCAGACAAGGATCCCACCAAAAAAGAGAGCTATAGACCGATATCCTTGATGAACACAGATGCGAAAATACTAAACAAAATACTAGCCAATAGGATTCAACAGTACATTAAAAAGATTATTCACCACGACCAAGTGGGAGTCATTCCAGGGCTGCAAGTTAGGTTCAACATCCGCAAATCAATCAATGTGATACAATACATCAATAAAAGAAAGAACAAGAACCATATGATACTCTCAATAGATGCTGAAAAAGCATTTGACAAAGTACAGCATCCCTTCCTGATCATAACTCTTCAAAGTATAGGGATAGAGGGCACATACCTCAATATCATCAAAGCCATCTATGAAAAACCCACCGCAAATATCATTCTCAATGGAGAAAAACTGAAAGCTTTTCTGCTAAGGTCAGGAACACGGCAGGGATGTCCATTATCACCACTGCTATTCAACATAGTACTAGAGGTCCTAGCCTCAGCAATCAGACAACAAAAGGAAATTAAAGGCATTCAAATCGGCAAAGAAGAAGTCAAATTATCACTCTTCGCCGATGATATGATACTATATGTGGAAAACCAAAAAGATTGTACTTCAAAACTGCTAGGACTTATACAGGAATTCAGTAAAGTGTCAGGATATAAAATCAATGCACAGAAATCTGTTGCATTTCTCTACACCAACAGCAAGACAGAAGAAAGAGATATTAAGGAGTCAATCCCATTTACAATTGCATCCAAAACCATAAGATACCTAGGAATAAACCTAACCAAAGAGACACAGAATCTATACTCAGAAAACTATAAAGTACTCATGAAAGAAATTGAGGAAGACACAAAGAAATGGAAAAATGTTCCATGCTCTGGATTGGAAGAATAAATATTGTGAAAATGTCTAAACTACCTAAAGCAATCTACACATTTAATGCAATTCCTATCAAAGTACCATCCATCTTTTTCAAAGAAATGGAACAAATAATTCTAAAATTTTTATGGAACCAGAAAAGACCTCGAATAGCCAAAGGGATATTGAAAAAGATAGCCAACGTTGGTGGCATCACAATTCCAGACTTCAAGCTCTATTACAAAGCTGTCATCATCAAGACAGCATGGTACTGGCACAAAAACAGACATATAGATCAATGGAACAGAATAGAGAGCACAGAAATAAACCCGCAACTCTACAGTCAACTAATCTTCGACAAAGCAGGAATGAATGTCCAATGGAAAAAAGATATCCTCTTCAATAAATGGTGCTGGGAAAATTGGACAGCCACATGCAGAAAAATGAAATTGGACTATTTCCTTACACCACACACGAAAATAGACTCAAAATGGATGAATGACCTCAATGTGCGAAAGGAATCCATCAAAATCCTTGAGGAGAACACAGGCAGCAACCTCTTCGACCTCAGCCGCAGCAACATCTTCCTAGGAACAACGCAAAAGGCAAGGGAAGCAAGGGCAAAAATGAACTATTGGGATTTCATCAAGATCAAAAGCTTTTGCACAGCAAAGGAAACAGTTAACAAAATCAAAAGACAACTGACAGAATGGGAGTAGATATTTGCAAACGACATATCAGATAAAGGACTAATGTCCAGAATCTATAAAGAACTTAGCAAACTCAACACCCAAAGAATAAATAATCCAATCAAGAAATGGGCAGAGGATATGAACAGACATTTCTGCAAAGAAGACATCCAGATGGCCAACAGACACATGAAAAAGTGCTCCATATCACTCGGCATCAGGGAAATACAAATCAAAACCACAATGAGATATCACCTCACACCAGTCAGAATGGCTAAAATCAACAAGTCAGGAAATGACAGATGCTGGCAAGGATGCGGAGAAAGGAGAACCCTCCTACACTGTTGGTGGGAATGCAAGCTGGTGCAGCCACTCTGGAAAACAGCATGGAGGTTCCTCTAAATGTTGAGAATAGAACTGCCCTATGACCCAGCAATTGCACTATTGGGTATTTACCCTAAAGATACAAACGTAGTGATCCAAAGGGGCACGTGCACCCGAATGTTTATAGCAGCAATGTCCACAATAGCCAAACTATGGTAAGAACCTAGATGTCCATCAACAGATGAATGGATCAAGAAGATGTGGTATATATACACAATGGAATACTATGCAGCCATCAAAAGAAATGAAATCTTGCCATTTGCGACAACATGGATGGAACTAGAGCGTATCATGATTAGCGAAATAAGTCAAGCAGAGAAAGACAACTATCATATGATCTCCCTGATATGAGGAAGTGGTGATGCAACATGGGGGCTTAAGTGGGTAGGAGAAGAATAAATGAAACAAGATGGGAATGGGACGGAGACAAACGATAAGTGACTCTTAATCTCACAAAACAACCTGAGGGTTGCTGGGGGGGAGTGGGTTTGGGAGAAGGGGGTGGGATTATGGATATTGGGAAGGGCATGTGCTTTGGTGAGTGCTGTGAAGTGTGTAAACCTGGTGATTCACAGACCTGTACCCCTGGGGATAAAAATATATGTTTATAAAAAATAAAAAATTAAAAAAAAAAAAAAGAATCAAACTGACTGGCCAGGGCCGTGCCTCTTACAGAGAGGGTGACCTTTCTCTGTTTCACAGACTAGCTTAAGGGCAAAGGCCATGCGGTCGGGCCTGGCCACACACAGGTGGCCAATGAGATTGTAACACACACAGGAAACTCCACAGAGATGCTAGGTGACCAACTGAATTACTATTTACCCTAGTAGACATTTGAACCAGCCTATCACTTTGGCCAGAATTGGTGCTCAAAAGGCTCCCAAAAGGCGGGCCCCATACTCCTTGGTAGCTAGGGAGACAGTATGCAACCCCCCACTGATCGGATGTCTCCACCTGGCCTGACCCACACTTGTATCTGGGCTTTGTTACCTGTGGCTGGTTTCCAGGACTCGGTTTTTTTTTTTTTTAAGTCAGTCCCCTGGGGGAGGGGAGCAGGGACAGTATAAGGGTTAAAAAAGGTTGTTGTTTAACCTTAATGAAGTCTGGTTAAATAGGTCCTTACACTGTGTGTGATGTACAGGCCCACAGCTTCTCTTCGGAATTCAACTGAATTTAAAAATAGAGAAAGAGACCAAGAAAGCAGGCTTTGCATCTCAAAGGCAGGTGAGCTCACCTTGGCATTCCATGGGGCCTTTTCCCTGTTCCTGTCCCTGGGGTGCTCCTCCAGCAGGCCTTTGTGTGGGGCTAGGAGGACACTTGTAACTCAGTCCTTGGTGTTGCTGTCAGGGACAGAGGAGTTTGGTGGTGGAAGGAGGCCAAGGAGAGCAGCGGGACAGAGGGGAGGGAGGAGCTGAGTCCAGGCTGGTAAAACAGCGGGGTATCGAACTCCTCCTTGCCACCATCTCAGGCTATACAGCTCACACAGCCTGACGCTTCAAGGGTTTGTCATGACAAATCTCCACGATATTTCCCTACTTTGGGCTGAAGGCTGAGGAGCAACCCAAGCACTGACAGATGCAGACCTACATGGTCCAAGGTGACCTCTCACCTCTGAATCTGCAGGTGGATCAGGGGCACAGGGCTATCTATGCCTGCTTCCCATTAGCCTCCATGCCAGAGTTGGCTCTGGATGCCTCTGGCCGCCCTGGGCTGTGGGACCTCAGACGCCACCTTATGTCAGTGGCCACATCTGGGAACTCTGCAGATTCTCATCCTCCAGGCACATGCACAGATGCTGGAACTCCATCGCTAGTGATCCCGTGCAAGTGTTGAGCACAGGTCAGTACTTCAGAGCTGGAGGTCACAGGCTGGCTCTTCCCCCCGAGCACTCTGGATCCTGGGTCACTCATCTCTGTACCTCAGTTTCTCCCTCTGAGCAGTGGGGAGAAAAAACCAATGCCCGGCCCAGCTATGGTGAAGGCTGAGCAAGACAGGGCATGCCAAAAGTAGAGGGGAGACAGGGTTTTCTCCGAGTGACACCAAGTTGTGACATGTCCACGGGACATATCTACAGGGGGAGCACACCCTCTCGGGTCCAGCCATTGTCCACACCTCACATTCACACTACACAGACCCACACAGAGACATCCCTAAAGCCTGAGCACACAGACCCATGCTACCTAAATGGAACATGGCTGCTCCCGGAGGCTGTAGCACTGGCTACAGTCCATTACCTGGAAAATCAGTCCTTACAGAAACGTCCCAATCCTCATTCCCAACAGGAAGCCGGATATAGCATGACCTTCCAGCAAAACACGAGAGCCCCACCTTTCCTTTCTCATGGATTTTTCCTCAGTAAGTAAGTGATTCAAAAACATGTTCCTATTTTACTGGGTCTGGAGGCCACCTGCACTTACAGAAAAGAAACCCCCGCGACGGTGCGGCCATACTGTACACTGCTGGCACGGGGCTTTTGTTCTCTGGGTGAGTCTAGAAAATGAGACAGGAAGCCATGGCCTGGGCAAAGATGCCAGAACCAAGTGTGGAGGACCCCTGTGGGAAAGACACAGGCTTGTCCCAGTGGATGCAACTCTTATGTCCATCTTGATCAGCAACAGTAAGACTCTTAAACCTAGGAGGGATATTGGTGCTGAAGAGAGACGCCATGTCATACGGTTGGTAAGCTGATGCTGGCATGTGAGCACCCTCTTGAATCAGGCCTCAAGAGTCTCCCCACAATGAGAACTGCACATCCCATCTATAATATCCATTGTCAGATTTTCCATACGTGAGCTCATTTGAACATGAGATAAACTGACACAGCGACGTTTTCATCTCAAAGCCGGGAGACCATAACCTGGCATTAGATGGGGCTTCTTAATCTGCTGGATCACGAGGAAGCTTCTCAGATAGGAACTTGGAGGGTCTAGGAGGACACCGAGGGGCTGTCAGTCTCGGGCGGCACTGCTGCTCGGGACTGACTCAGGGAGCTTTGGTCGACTTGGGCAGGGAGAGGGAGTCATGGAACCAGCTAGTTAATAACCATGAACTGGGATGCTACTGGGTCACCAGCAAAGGAGAGGGGCAGGAGAGAAATGAGGAACAGAGCCTTTTGGCTTTCTGGCAAAGACCGTCGAAGTTGCCGTGAAATGTTCATGATCAGAACTATATCACATTGTGGAAAAGGCAAATCTAGAGAGACATTAAAAAGATCAGGAGTCTCAGGGAAGTGGGGGGTTGAATAGGTGAAACCAGGGGATTAGTAGAGCAGTGAGACTCTTCTGGGTGGTTGATACCAGACATTATATATTTTTTCCAAATTCCAAATTTTTTTCTAAAAAAAAACCCATAGAATTATACCACACAAAGAGTGCACGTTGATATCAAATATCCACCAATATTGGTCCACTGATAGGAACAAACACACTACATGAAAGTCAGAGGTGAGTAACAAGCAAAACAAGGTGGGGTGGAGGGGAGAGGGCGTAGGAGATCATTCTCCATTACCTGTTGAAGTTTTATGTGAATCTGAAGTGCTTTATAAAGTAGATGAGTTATTTATATAATTTTATTAATTTTTTTATTTTTTTATAAACATGTATTTTTATCCCCAGGGGTACGGGTCTGTGAATCGCCAGGTTTACACACTTCACAGCACTCACCAAAGCACATACCCTCCCCAATGTCCATAACCCCACCCCCCTTCTCCCCACCCCCTCCCCCCAGCAACTCTCAGTTTGTTTTGTAAGATTAAGAGTCACTTATGGTTTGTCTCCCTCCCAATCCCATCTTGTTTCATTGATTCTTCTCCTACCCACTTAAGCCCCCATGTTGCATCACCACTTCCTCATATCAGGGAGATCATATGATAGTTGTCTTTCTCTGCTTGACTTATTTCGCTAATCATGATACGCTCTAGTTCCATCCATGTTGTCGCAAATGGCAAGATTTCATTTCTTTTGATGGCTGCATAGTATTCCATTGTGTATATATACCACATCTTCTTGATCCATTCATCTGTTGATGGACATCTAGGTTCTTACCATTGTTTGGCTATTGTGGACATTGCTGCTATAAACATTCGGGTGCACGTGCCCCTTTGGATCACTACGTTTGTTTCTTTAGGGTAAATACCCAATAGTGCAATTGCTGGGTCATAGGGCAGTTCTATTTTCAACATTTTGAGGAACCTCCATGCTGTTTTCCAGAGTGGCTGCACCAGCTTGCATTCCCACCAACAATGTAGGAGGGTTCTCCTTTCTCCGCATCCTTGCCAGCATCTGTCATTTCCTGACTTGTTGATTTTAGCCATTCTGACTGGTGTGAGGTGATATCTCATTGTGGTTTTGATTTGTATTTCCCTGATGCCGAGTGATATGGAGCACTTTTTCATGTGTCTATTGGCCATCTGGATGTCTTCTTTGCAGAAATGTCTGTTCATGTCCTCTGCCCATTTCTTGATTGGATTATTTGTTCTTTGGGTGTTGAGTTTGCTAAGTTCTTTATAGATTCTGGACATTAGTCCTTTATCTGATATGTCGTTTGCAAATATCTACTCCCATTCTGTCAGTTGTCTTTTGATTTTGTTAACTGTTTCCTTTGCTGTGCAAAAGCTTTTGATCTTGATGAAATCCCAATGGTTCATTTTTGCCCTTGCTTCCCTTGCCTTTGGTGATGTTCCTAGGAAAATGTTGCTGCGGCAGAGGTCGAAGAGGTTGCTGCCTGTGTTCTCCTCAAGGATTTTGATGGATTCCTTCTGCACATTGAGGTCCTTCATCCATTAATAGTCTATTTTCGTGTGTGGTGTAAGAAAATATAATTTTATTAATTTTAATTATTTATTTAATCATTTATTTAAGTAAGTTTATAATTTATAATTTATTATAATTATTTAATTAAATAAATATCCTTTTAATTTTTAATTTAATAAATCATAATTTATAAACAAATTTTATAATATAATTAATTAATTTTTTGTTTATTTATTTGCTTGATTAATTAAAAAAGAATTTTAAATTGGGTTTATTAATTAAAAACTAGTATGTTTCCAGAAGAGATCTATTTCCATTAATGTTCAGCACCAGTTAATATCCAAACATTAACTTGAGACATTGTTTCCTATTAAATGTGAACAAGGCTGAATTATCTGTCAACCCGTCTTTACTTCCACAGTCATGGTCACAGCACTACTGACTGACTCAGCCAAACACAACTTTCACACATGGAATAAAAAAGCACATGGCTTAGCATGGTTATAGCTTTCCATCACGTGTGGTACACCGAACAAACATTCATTTCTTCTCAAATCTGCTGAAATTAATTTTCACGCTTCCTTCCATTGACTCGTCTGTGGGATGCACCCTGGGGCGCGGCAGAACACCCATTTTTCTGACCTGCTGCCGGCGATGAGGTGCGTTTTTTTCTTAAATGAGGACCGAATTTTCTTTTTGTATCCATCAGCTAAGACTCTGGAAACAAGTTCATAATAAGAGAGCTGTTGACACCTTGGCGGCAGAAGACCACAGCGAAACTAGTGATAACTGCTTCACAGTAGAAGCTTTTGGTCTCTCATGCACCCGCTGAATCAAAGCTGGGCTTCGGAATCCTGTGGTTTGGTGCGCACTTAAAACACCCAGCAGACAGACTGCGTGGGAAATACCCTTCCTTGCATGAAGCGATATAGAAAGTCAGCAGAGCGTCGTAACAGACAGCGCGAGCCCGAGGTCCTGGGTTCAGATGCTATGAGAAGCTGGGAAGGTCGGGCTACCCCTCTGTGCCTCAGTTCTCTGCACTGCGCCATGAATACTTGCATAGAACCTCCTGTTTCCTATTAACAGTAGGATGCTCAAAAATTATTACATACAGGTAAATCCTTAAGAAAATAATTGGTAAGTGCTCTGTGTTTGAGCAGTGGCTGCTTCTGGAGAAGGGGCTTACATGGCCACAGAGCAGGGAGGGTGAGGTTTACTTCTCATCCTGTACACAGGGAGGATGCATTACAGCTCAGGAATATCTGTTCCCATCTCCTCTGATCCCGTCAGCACTGCGGGGTGGGCTGAGCAGGACCTGTGACGTGTGTTGTATAGTTCACGGCACTGAAATTTAGAGGTATTCAGAAATCCACAACACAGATGAGTGAGGGTTCTGGACCAGGAATGCACCTGGTTCCTGAGGACAGAGATTCCCTGAACTCAGTCCCAAGTCCTTTCAATCATGCCCTTAACTCCTGAATCAAGGGCTTCCCTTCCTTCATTTATCAACTCCTCCTCCCTCAAGGTTCCTATGAGAGAGAGATGACGTCCTAGAAGAAGTATCAGAGCCAAGACAAGGGTCCGAATCACCATTCACCTTTTCTATCAATCCCTGACCCAAAAATACCCACTATTTTCCCCAAACCAAGCCCTCCAAAGGGCCAGGGAAGCCCAGCTGTGGCCGTCCTCCCCCAGACTCCTCACGCAGAGCCTTCCTGGTAACCAGGTGACCCTCAAGGACTAGTGGTCTGCTGGGCTCACTGGCTGACTCAGAACCCAGGCCATTCCAAACCAAATATTGCAGGACAACTCTGCCAAGAACTAACTTCCCTTTGACTGACCAACCCCGGCTGTCAACCGGAACCCCACCAGTTCTTGCGAATTAACTAGGAAAGTGGCCATCTGGCCTGGTGCTTTGGTGGCTTAATGGATGGATTCCAGGACCCTCAAGGTTTCACTGGCTCTTGGTCTAAGTAAACACCCATGTACCTTGGATGAAGGTCAGGCTGACAGCAGATGTGGGCAGCACTGGCCCTGAGTAGAGTACCTTCCCTGTCCTTCTTCCTCCAGGCTCTACAGCTCCTCATCCAACCCTAGGTCCTTCAGTGGCAGGGGACCAAGTCCCATCCCCTCTTCGAGAGTCCTTTCCATATCCATAGCCTACGAGCCCACCCCTGGACTCTCCCTGAGGATCACTGGACCCTCACTCTTTCTGCTACCAAATGTTCAGTGCATCAACCTGATAGCACTGTTTCTTCTCACCACTCTCTTAGGCAGACAAGGACAGGGGAGAAGGCTGGTTTTCTCTAGATTCTTTGGGTGGAAGGAGGAGAAGGGAGGGCTGTAGGCAGAGGCATGAAGGGAGGCAGGAAATGGGGCAAGGGAAAGGGACAGCATGGTTAGTGTCCCTGCACAGGCCAGCAGAGCCAGAAACCCAAGGACCTGGTGTCAGAGGGACACAGACCTCGCTGCTGATGAGTGGCCCAAGAGCCATGGAGATGGCCTGACTGTGCCCTGCACAGAGTCCTCCTCTGTCCTGATGTCCTGAGAGCTGGGGACTTGGGAGTAGTGGAGGCAGCAGGCTTGGACATGGTACAGATGGGGTCCCAGCACTCATGGAGGGAGGGAGGAAGAGAGGGAGTGAGGGGGATGAGAGAGAGAGGGCCTCTCCTCCATTGGTCCCCTTGGCTCAGGCAGGGAGAGTCCCGGGTCCTGATCAGGGGACCTTGTGTGACCTCCTTTGCTGAGGACACCAGCACAGGCCAGTCACTTTCCTGGCTTCTCTGCCAAACTTTGTCCCCACCTTTAAAACTCTCTCTTCCAGATATCCTGTGACATTGTCACTTTTCCTTCCCTTCCACTAGATGCTGCTCTACGGCCACTGACAACAGCTGGAATTTCTGATTCTGAGATCCTAGTGTGGATGAGGCAGAGAGGCCATCTGCTGAGTCCTCCCCATTCTTCAGAAAGCATGTGGAAATCTAAGGCTTTACCTGGGCTCTTTGACGTTATGGTGACAGTATTGACTCGAATAGCTGTGACTTGAGGAGCACTCAGCGTGTCAGGCTTCTTTCACCCATTAGCTGCCTTTTTCCTTTTTTTTTTTTCTTTAAAGATTTTATTTACTTATTTATTTATTTGGGAGAGAGAAGAGTGTATGTGCATGTGCAAGGAGCAGAGGGGGAAAGAATTTCCAGCAGGGTCCTTGTTGAGCTTGGAGCCTGATACAGGGTTCAAAGTCATGACCCTGAGATCATGACCTGAGCTGAAACCAAGAGCCTGAAACTCAATTAACTGGGCCACCCAGGCTCCCTTTCACCAGTTAGCTTCTTCACCACCCCCAGACCCCTTGGAGTGAGTTCTCACCCTACATACCAGGAAATCAAATCTCAGAGAGATGATGTGACTTGCCCAGAATCACACAGCATGTAACCAGACAAGCTGTTATTTGTCAAACATTTTGTTTAAATCCAAAGGCCAGAGACATAGTGTTGTCCCATTGTCCATAGCAGTTGTTAATTCCTGAGCTCCTACTATGAGCTGGACACTGTTTGAGGTTTCAAGAATATTGAGATGAGTAAAATAGACCCATTATATGAGCAGTTTGTCCTATGTCTGCTCCCCTGAGAACTGTGAGGGCCACACTTGCTTGTCCCATTGCTGTGGAGAGCGCAGCATAGTAGGGCTTCAGTTCATGATAAATAAATGCCAGTTATTAAAAAAATAAAATACTAAAATATTAAAAATATTTTAAAAAGAAAAAGGCACTTAAGACAATGACAGCTAAACTCTTGGGCATGGAAAAAAATCGCAAATTTTTCCATTTTTTCCAGCAAATGATCCTGGATCAATTTTCTGGAAGGAAATCTTTAAGCCAACCTCAAAATCATATCCAAAAATCAGTTTCAGATGGATTAGGGATCTAATTATATAAGATAGACCAATAAACTTTTAGAATACAACAGAAGAGAATGTTTTCATGACTTTGGGGGTTGGCACAGATTATGTAACTAGTGTACAACAGTGCTAACCATGAGGGAAGAAATAGCTATTACTTTTTATAATTTTTTATTATGTTAATCACCATACAGTACATCATTAGTTTCTGATGTAGGGTTCCATGATTCATTGTTTATGTATGACAACCAGTGTTCCATGTAATCCGTGCCCTCCTGAGTACCCACCATTGGGAAGGGAAGAAATAGCTATTTTAAAAGGAGGAGCTGGGAGAGGAGCAAGACGGCAGAGGAGTAGCAGACTGAAATATCATCAGGTCCCAGGAGTTCAGCTAGACAGCTATCAAACCATTCTGAACAGCTACAACCTCAACAGGAGATTGAAAAGAAGAAGAGAAGCAATTCTGGGAACAGAAAAGAGACTACTTTCTGGAAGGTAGGACATGCAGAGAAGTGAATCCAAAAGCCCTGGGAAGAAAGATCGCAGAGGGAGGGCCCAACTCCAGGCAAGCTGTGAAGCAGCAGAGCACTAATCAGAACATTTAGAAGTCTGTTCGGTGGAGGGACATCGCTCCAGTGGCTAAGCAGGAGTGGAGTCCTCGCAGGGACAAGGTGGTCTCAGGACCTGTAGAGTTACAGAAAGACTGTGGGTGTCTGAGCATGGCAGACTCCCAGGTTTTGGATTGGGGAAGCCGGCTGCAGACACAGAGCTGAGGAGGGAGCTCCCAGCTTAGGGTTACCTTAAACCATGATCCATGGCACAGTCGGGCCACTGCTCTTTGAGCGGGGACCCCACAGGTGGCAGACCTGGGGAAACTTACCTTCCTCCTCTGGGAGGAGCAGCACAGGCAAGCGTCAGGAATCTGCTGGGTTTGCAGACTCCAAACGAGGCCATGTGCCAAAAGATTGGTCACAGGCTGGGTGAGCTCAGAGCGTGGCCAGAGACCAGGGAGATGGGAGGGATTGGCTGCTTTTCTCTGAGAGTGCACTGAGGAGTGGGGCCCTGAGCTCTCTGCACTCCGGGCCTGAGATTGCGAGGCCCCATTTTCATTCCTGTCCTCCAGAGCTCTACAGAAAGCATTCAGGGAACGAAAGCTCCTGAGAGAGCAAACTTGAACAGACTGCTTAACCTGGCCCCTGGAAAGGGCAGTGCAATTCCACCTCAGGCAAAGACCCTGAGAATCACTGCAACAGGCCCCTCCCCCAGATCAGCAAGAATATCCAGCTGAGACCAAGTTCACCAATCAGTGAGAACTACGGAATTTCAGAGTTAGGGGAAAGAAATATATAGAATTCATCACTTTTTCCCCATGACTCTTTAGACTTTCAAAGTAAAATTTTTTTTTAATTTTATTTTTTTCTTATTATATTTTTTTTCTAATTTTTCCTCTTTACTATTTTAACATTTTTAACTATTTTATCTTATCAATAGCTTTTAAAAAATCTCTTTTAATTTTCATATAGTTGCATCTTATCCCTTCATTGTATTTAACCTTATTATTTGTGTACATATAGGGTATTTTTTTCTTTAAAATTCTGGTATATAATTCCTCCTAATAGATCAAAATACACCCTTAATCTAGCACATGGCTTTGTTCTAGTCTCCAGCCTGATCACATTCTCTCATTTTTTCCTTTTCTTTTTTCAACCAACTTCTTATCTTACCAATTCCTTTATAAGAATCTTTTTAAGTTTTCATCTTTATATTCATATTACATCCCTTCATTGTGTCTGCCCATATATATATTTTTTTTCTATAAAACTTTGGATGTAGTTTCTTCTAACAGACCAAAATATACAACAAATCAAGTTCATGTTTTTGTTCTATTCACCAATCTTTTATATATACATACATATAATTTTTTTCCCTTTTTTCCCCCTTTCTTCTCAACCTGGTTTTGGGTCTCTTCTGATTTGCTTAGTGTATGTCTTTGTGAGGTCATTTCTAACCTTTTAGTATTTGATTCTCCCATTTATCTATTCTCATCTGGATAAAATTACAAGAAAATTTCACAAAAAAAAACCACAAAAAACCAAGAGGCCATACCAATGTCTAGGGACCTAATAAATATGGACCTTTGTAATATGTCAGAACTGGAGCTCAGAATGACGATTATCAAGGTGCTGGCAGGGCTCTAAAAAGGCAGGGAATATATTAGAGAATCCCTTTCTGGAGAAATAAAATTCCTTTCTGGAGAAATAGAAGAACTAAAGTCTAGCCAAGTTGAAGTCAAAAAAGCTACTAAAGAGGTGCAGTAAAAATAATGGAGTCTCCTACTGCAAGGATAAATGAGGCAGATGAGAGAATTAGTGATATAGAAGACCAAATGATGGAGAACAAAGAAGCTGAGCAAAACAGAGACAAACACCTCATGGTCCAGTGGTTACTGGACCATGAGGTGTTTGTCTCTCTCCAGTAACCACTAGACCATGAGGTGAAAATTTGAAAGATAACTGATACTGTAAGATGAAACAATATTAGAATAATTGGGATCCCAGAAGAAGAAAGGAAGAGAGGCGCAGAAGGTATATTGGAACAAATGATAGTAGAGAATTTCTCTCATATGGCAAAGGGAACAAGCATCAAAATCAATGAGGCCCAGAGAACCAGCCTCAAAATCAATAAAAATAGGTCCACACCCCATCATCTAATAGAAGAACCTACAAGTCTCAGTGACAAAGAGAAAATCCTGAAAGCCACCCAGGACAAGAAGTCTATAACATCAATGGTGGAGATTATTACATTGGCACCAGATTTATCCACAGAGACCTAGCATGTCAGAAAGGACTGGCATGATATATTCAGAGCACTAAAGGAGAAAAATATGCAGCCAAGAATACTATAACCAGCTAAGCTGTTACTGAAAATAGGAGAGATAAAAAAGTTTCCAGGACAAACAAAAGCTAAAAGAATTTGCAAACACCAAACCAGCCCTACAGGAAATAAAGAGAGAGCCTAAAAGTCATAGGAACAGAGGCAATATACAGTAAAAGTCACCTTACAGGCAATACGATGGCACTCAATTCCTATCTTTAAATATTTCCCCTGAATGAAAATGGGCTAAATGCCCCAATCAAAAAACACAGGGTATCAGAAAGGATAAAAAACCAAAGCCCATCAATATGCTGTCTACAGAAACTCAATTTAGACCCAAAGACACCTCCAGATTTAAAGTGAGGGGGTGGAAAAAAATGGTAATGGACATCAAAAGAAAGCTGGGGTGGCAATCCTTATATCAGATTAATTAGATTTTAAGGCATAAACTCTAATAAGAGATGAAGAAGGACACTATATCATACTTCAAGTGTCTGTCCAATAAGAAGAACTAACAGTTTTAATTATCTAAGCCCCAACATGGAAGCTGCCAATTATATAAATCAATTAATAACAAAATCAAAGAAACACATTGACAATAATACAATAATAGTAGGGTACTTTATCACCCCCTTCCCTGAAATGGACAGATCACACAAGCAAAAAATCAACAAGGAAATAAAGGCTTTAAATGACACACTGGATCAGATGGACATCACAGGTATATTCATAACATTCCATCCCAAAGCAACAGAATACACATTCTTCTCTAGTGCACATGGAACATTCTCCAGAATAGATCACATCCCAGGTCACAAATCAGGTCTCAACCAGTACCAAAAGATTGGGATCATTCCCTGCATATTTTCAGACCACAATGCTCTGAAGCTAGAACTCAACCACAAGAGGAATGTTGGAAAGAGCTCAAATACATGGAGGCTAAAGAGCATCCTACTAAAGAATGAATGGGTCCACCAGAAAATTAAAGAACTGAAAAAATTCATGGAAACAAATGAAAATGAAAGTACAACTGTTCAAAATCATTGGGACACAGCAAAAGTGGTCCTGAGAGGAAAGGATATAGCAATACAAGCCTTTCTCAAGAAACAAAAAAGGTCTCAAGTACACAACCCAACCCTACACCTAAATGAGCTGGAGGAAGAACAGCAAAGAAAGCCTAAACCCAGCCGGAGAAGAGAAATCATAAAGATCAGAGCAGAAATCGATGAAATAGAAACCAAAAGAGCAGTAGGACAAATCAATGAAATTAAGAGCTGGTTCGTTGAAAGAATAAGATTGAGAAACTCCTGGCCAGACTTACCAAAAAGAAAAGAGATAGGACCCAAATCAATAAAATCATGAATGAAAGAGGAGAGATCACAACCAACACCAAAGAAATGCAAACAAGTATAAGAACACATTATGAGCAACTATATGCCAGCACATTTGACAATCTGGTAGAAATGGATGCATTCCTAGAGATGTATAAACTACTAAAACTGAACCAGGAAGAAATAGAAAACCAGAACAGACTCATAACCAGTAAGGATAACGAAGCAATCATCAAAATCTCCTGACAAACAAGAGCCCAAGGCCAGATGCCTTCCCAGGGGAATTCTACCAAACATCTTAAGAAGAATTAATACCTATTCTCCTGAAACTGTTCCAAAAAATAGAAACAGAAAGAAATCTTCCAAATTCATTTTATGAGGCCAGCACGATCTTGATCCTAAAAGCAAAGATTCCATCAAAAAGGAGAATTACAGACCGTTATCCTTGATGAACATGGATGCAAAAATATTTCTTTTCAAGTTTTGAAGTTTTTTAAAAATTTAATTTCTTTTCACTGTAATAGATTTCATTGTTTAGGCACCACACCCTGTGCTCCATGCAATACATGCCTTTCATAATACACCACCAGGCTCCCCCAACCTCCCACCCCCTTCCATTCAAAACCCTCAGATTGTTATTCAGAGTCCATGGTCTCTCATGGTTCATCCCCCCCCCCCCATTTCCCTCAACTCCCTTCTCCTCTCCATTTCCCCATGTCCTCCATGTTATCCCTTACACGGATGCAAAAATTCTTACCAAAATACTAGCCAATAGGATCCATCAGTACATGAAAAAGATTATTCACCACCACCAAGTGGAATTTATTCCTGAGCTCTAAGGTTTGTTCAACATCCACAAGTCAATCAATGTGATACAAAACATTAATAAAAGAAAGAACAAAAACCATATGATTCTCTCAATAGATGCTGAAAATGCATTTGACAAAGTACAGCATTCTTTCTTGATCAAAACTCTTCGAAGTGTAGGGATAGAGGGTGCATACCTTAATATCATCAAAGCCATCTATGAAAATCCCAGAGTGAATACCATTCTCAATGGGAAAAAACTGAGAGTTTTCCCCCTAAGGTCAGGAACACAGCAGGGATGTCCACCATTACCACCGCTATTCAACATATAAGTCCTAGCCTCATCAATCAGACCACAAAAAGAAAAGACATCTGAATTGACAAAGAGGAAGTCTAACTCTCACTCTTTGCAGATGATATGATAATTTCTATGGAAAACCCAAAAGACTCCATGCCAGAACCACTAGAACTCATACAGGAATTCAGTAAAGTATCAGGATATAAAATCAATGCACAGAAATCAGTTGCATTTCTATACACCAACAGCAAGACAGAAGAAAGAGAAATTAAGGAGTTGATCCGATTTGCAATTGCACCCAAAGCCATTAGATACCTAGGAATAAACCTAACCAAAGTGGCAAAGAATCTGTACTCAGAAAACTATAAAGTACTCATGAAAGAAATTGCAGCAGACACAAAGAAATGGAAAAACATTCCATGCTCCTAGATTGGAAGAAGAAATGTTGTGAAAATGTCTATGATACCTAAAACAACCTACACATTTAATGCAATCCCTATCAAAATACCATCAATTTTTTTTCAAAGAAATGGAAAAAATTATCCTAAAATTTATATAGAACCAGAAATGACCCCAAATAGCCAGAGGAATGTTGAAAAAGAAAGCCAAAGTTGGTGGCATCACAATTCCAGACTTCAAACTCTATTACAAAGCTGTAATCATTAAGACAGTATGGTACTGGCACAAAAACAGATACACATAGATCAAGGGAACAGCACAGAGAGCCCAGAAATGGACCCTCAACTCTATGGTCAACTAATCTTTGAAAAAGCAGGAAGGAATGTCCAATGGAAAAAAGACAGTCTCTTCAACAAATGGTGTTGGGAAAATTGGACAGCCACATGCATAAGATTGAAACTGGACCATGTCCTTACACCACACACAAAAATAGACTCAAAATGGATGAAAGATCTCAATTTGAGAAAGGAATCCATCAAAATCCTTGAGGAGAACACAGGTAGCAACCTCTTTAGTCTCAGCCACAGCAACTTCTTCCTGGAAATATTGCCAAAGGCAAGAGAAGCAGGGCCAAAAATGAACTATTGGGACTTCATTGAGATTAAAAGGTTTTGCAGAGCAAAGAAAACAGTTAACAAAACCAAAAGACAACTGGCAAAATGGGAGAAGATATTTGCAAATGACATATCTGAGAAAGGGATAGTACCCCAAATCCATAAGGAACTTGTCAAACTCAACACTCAAAGAACAAACAATCCAATCAAGAAACGGGCAGAAGAGATTTCTGCAAAGAAGACATCCAGATGGCTAACAGATACATAAAAAAGTGCTCCATATCACTCGGCATCAGGGAAATACAGATCCAAACCACAGTGAGATACCACCTCACATCAATCAGAATGACTAAAATTAACAAGTCAGGAAATGATAGGTGTTGGTGAGGATGCAGAGAAAGGGGAACCCTCCTACACTTTTGTTGGAAATAAAGCTGGTGCAGCTACTCTGGGAAACAGCATGAGGTTCCTCAAAAAGTTGAAAATAGAGCTACCCTATGACCCAGCAATCGCACTCCTGGGTATTTACCCTAAAGATACAAATGTAGTGATCTGAAGGGGCATGTGCACCCACATGTTTATAGCAACAATGTCTACAATAGCCAAACTATGGAAAGAACCTAGATATCCATCACCAGATAAATGGGTAAAGAAGATGTGATATATATATATATGTACTTATGTATATATCTGTACACTCCATATTAAATTGGATAATAGTCCATATTAAAATGGAATACTATGCAGCTATCAAAAATATGAAATCTTGCCATTTGCAACAATGTGCATGGAACTAGAGGGTATTATGCTGAGCAAATTAAGTCAATCAGAGAAAGACAATTATCATATTATCTCTCTGATATGAGAAATTTGAGAGGCAGGGCTGGGGATAATAGGGAGTAGGGAGGGAAAAAAATGAAACAAGATGGAATCAGGAGGGAGAGAAGCCATAAGAGACTCTTAATCTCATGAAACAAACTGAGGGTTGCTGGGGGGTGGAGGCAAGAGATAGGGTGGCTCGGTTATGTACCTTGGGGAGGATATGTGCTATGGTGAGTGCTGTGAAATGTATAGGCCTGATGATTCACAGACCTGTATCCCTGGGGCAAATAATACTATGTTAAAAAAAAAAAAAGGATTGCTCATCAATCAATACCATGAAATGATAAGCCACCGATGGAAATGCTTTTTGCATACATATATCCAATAAAGGACTTGTGTTGACAAAGAGAGAGAGAAAAAGAAATAGACAAAATTGTGAATATGCACTTCACCAAAAAGAATGTCCATTGTTAAAACTCAAATGAAAATATGTTCAACCTTATCAGTTTTCACTGAAATACAATTTGACACCCCATGCAACACACGCACACACACACACACACACACACACACACACACACACACACACCGGAATGTCTAAGTGAAAGTTGTCAACATTCAGTGCTGCTGAGGATTTGCAGGGACTGGAATTGTCCATCAATATCACAGTATTGGATGATACCTGGCATGATAGCCAGGTAAAGAATGTAAGGGACAGTAGTGGCTTTCAGTGGCAACACAGCATTGGAAATGAACAAAGGACCAGCACATGCAACAATGTGACTGAATCTCACAAACACAGAGCCTGAGGAAGTCAGACATCAGAGTATCTACTGTTTGCCAGCTAATGTGCTAGGCGTGTTACACACATTGTCTCATTTAGTCCTAATCACAAGACCTTGAATTGAGGTAATTGTCCCATTCTGCAAACAAGAAGACTAAGGCTCAGAGCGTTAAGTGTCTTGTCTACTCTCAGAGCCAGTATGTAGCAGGTGACATAGTCAAGTGTAGAACAGTGGGACTCAGTGTCCCAGGGTGCCCAGCCCCTTCCTGTTGAGGTCCGTAGCCAGGGCTGGGAGGCATCTACAACCTCTAGGCAGTCCCCACATCCTTGCTCCCTGGGTTCAGAGCATAATGCATCATCTATGGGAACAGGCACACACACATGTTTTCAGCAGAAGAACAAACAGCATTATTTGCACGAAGGAGGAGAGAAAATTCTCATGATGTCATATATCCTGATTTCTCTTTGCTTTTAGTGTTCTAGTAATCAATCCGTGGAGCTAGAGTGGTACAGTATCTGATGGAAGAGATCTTCACATTCAGAAAGAGCAGATGTGATTGAGCGAAACATGAGTACCCAAGGCTGTGTGGTCTCAGAGGAGCACTTCAGGGGCAGTGGTGCCTCTCTCCTTCTTCCTTGATTATCCTGTCCATCAGCCCCCAAACCTCTAGCCTAGCACTGTTCAACAGACAAAGAATGCAACGTACATATGGAAAGCACATACATAGTTCTAAAATATTTAGTAGCCCTATTAAAAAAGAAGAAAGTTAGTAAGAGATTTTATCTTGTTTGATATATTCAAAATGTTATTGTTTCAATATACTGTTGGGTCCCCCAAAATTGGGTACCCCAATAATGGGTCCGTGATTAAAGGAGCAAGACTGATACAAAGCAAAGAAGCAAAGCTTTATTTTGCGCCAAGCATCAGGAATCAAACTGGCCGGCCGGGGCCACACCTCTTACAGAGAGGGCAACCCCCTCCCTGCTTTCCAGACTAACTTTTATAGAGCAAGGCCATGTGGTTGGGCCTGGCCACACACAGGCCAATGAGATTGTAACACACACAGGAAACTCCACAGTGATGCTAGGCAACAAATTGAATTACAATTTACCCTAGTAGAAATTTGGACCAGCCTATCACACCTTGGTTAGGATTGGCGCCAAAAGGCTCCCGAAGGGCGGGGCATGGTCACCCAGGCAAGGGGGCTGCATAGTCAAGTAGACAGGATGTCTTTCTGCTGAGTAATAAGGTCAAACTTCCCCTCTTTGTTTCCCCTTCCCGCCTTTCTCTTCCCACGAGGGGGTCTTCCAAAGCCAATCCGCTAACACCAAGTATGCCTTTTTTCAAATGTTCAAATTGTCAGCCAATCGGCCCCGTCCCATCCAGGACTTGTATGTACCTGTCTATAAAAATCCTGCACCACCCCAGCCAGGTGTGCTCAGCTAGCAGGAGCTGCTGACCACTCGCAGGCGCGCGCTGACCACCCGCAGGCGCCTGTGTAACAATAAAGAACCTCTTGCTGTTTGCATCCTGTGGCAGTGTTGAATTCTTGGGTAAGGGTATCCGCAGGTCTTTCAGGTGCAGGGCAGCAGGGACTGGTGGGGACTGTGGCAAAGTAGGAGACAAACCCCACGTAATGGGCTCAGCTGCTGCTGGTCATTAATTGATTCAGAGCACTCAAAGCCTTTGTTGAGGTTGTCTCCAGACAACCTCAAAACCCCCTAAATTGGGGGGTGTTGGTTTGTTTTTGCACAAGAGTCTTTGGCACTCTGGGGTTTAGCTGGCCGGCCAGAATAGATTTAGTTAGGGAAGCCTGGTAGAAAGAAACATGGCCTTGGTGCTGCCAGTTTTTCTCCGATGCTCAAGAGAAACAGGAAATTGTTGGGCTGGCAGGAAGGGCTACTAAATATGGCGAAAGTTCCCACCACAAGACCTGAGCTCGGACAGGAGAACAAAGGCCCAAGCAGGAATCTGAGACCCCCGCCCCGGGCTCCTGTGGACCAATGGGATCCCGATGGGCGGCGGGATATCCAAATAAGGGAAACTTGCCAAAAGACCAGACTCCTGGCTACGCCCTGCGGGTCTTCAGGCTTAAGCCCATTTGAATTACTATATGGCTGGCCCTTTCTTAGAAATCATAGCCCTCCGGCCATTTCCCCGCCTCTTTTATCCTATCTACCTTACCTCACTCTAGGGTGAGGCGCGACTTCCGCCACTCTGCTTTCCAGAGTGGCGGAACCTCGCCTGAGGGTGCCCACCTCCTCCCGGCACAACTTTCCTGGCTCCCCTTCTCCTGAGCCCTGAAACTTCGCTGGAGAGCGTTTCTAATAAATCTTGCCTTGCACCCACTTTGCCTGGTGTTGTGTTTATCTCGCCGGAAAAAACTTTACAGAAATCAGCTGCATTTTTCAATGCTGGCAATTAAACAGCATTTTAAAAACAATGCGCCGTTGCTGGGGGGAGGGTGTTTGGGAGAAGGGGGTGGGATTATGGACATTGGGGAGGGTATGTGCTTTGGTGAGTGCTGTGAAGTGTGTAAACCTGGCGATTCACAGACCTGTACCCCTGGGGATAAAAATATATGTTTATAAAAAAATAAAAAATTATTAAAATTCTAAAAAAAAAAAAAAAATGCGCCAGGCTGCAGACAAAAATTACTGTTAGCTGTGTGACCTCAGGGAAGTCTCTTAACTTCTCTGAGTTTCTGTTTCTTCATGAATAATGACTGCAAGAATGCACCTTTCTCCTGATCTTAGCAATTTGCATAAATCACTTTATTTAACCTTTCCCTCAATGTGATGAACCACATATTGCTTCATATTGCTTCTCTCCCTCAGTTTACAGCTAAGGAAACAGAGGCATAGAGAAGCTAAGTAATTGGCCCAGAGTCCCACAGCCAGTAAGTGACGAACAGCTCTGAGGTTTCCAGATGAAAGAGTGCATGCAAACCATCAGCGACTATTAGCTATAGTTATTTTATCATTCTCATTATTACTACTATTATTAATAACAGAAATGGCTCAAGGTCACTTCTGATATTCAATTTGATGATCAAAGCAACCTGCGAGACTTCTGTTTGCCAGACAAACACTAGGGGCAGCTCTAAATTTTGTGGTATGTATTTTGCAGGCTGCTGCTGACCATCTGAAGCATTCCTTTCTGCACAGGCACCAGGCTACCCTGCCAATGGGCTTCCTGCGACGATAATTAGATTTAGACGCCTAGTGCAGTGGATAGATTTTCATTTCGGGGTGACCAAGCCAATCACGACCTGTAATTTACAGCCTGAGTTGTTCTGAAATCAATACAGATTTGCTCTTCACTGAGGAGGTTATAAAACACGGGTGACAGGAGGCCCTGAAAAATGGTTGACATGGGAGCAGATAGCTTGCTGGGGCCTGGAGAGAGGCCAGGCCACTTGAGAGACAAAGCAGAGGGTGTGAGAGACCCACCTCTGTTCAGCAGGCTGCGGGCAGAGCCGCCCAGAGTTCCCATTGGGGTCCGCATGGGGTGCAGTGTGACTAAGAGACTAGACCTGATTGGCAGAGAGGCGTGACAGAAACGGAATGAGGAGAAGTTTTGGAGTTGGGTAGAGCTGGATTTGTAAGCCAGCCTTGAAGTTTTCTACCTGTGGTTCTTTGGGCTCCATTCCCCAACACTCAGTCTTCTCGTCTGTACAATGGGCAATGCACTGAACCTGCGGCTGAGATGAAGATGAGATGAGTCAGCGTTTGGACGCGTTTGCTTTCCTGCACTGTGAGGCTGCCAAGAGGCCATGAAGTCAGGGCGACCAGGTCTGAATCCTGCCCCTTTCGCCTTTACAGTCACCTTTCATAGGTCCCTTACCGCTTTGAGCCTAAGTATTCTTGTCTGGGGATAATAATAGAAGCCCCCACCTGGGGTGGTTGCGATCATTATATCAGATATTAGCAGCATGCACAGAACACAGCATGAGCTCAGCAAGAGGAACGCGTTATTTTCACCAGTCTGATTTTTTTCCATCACAAGCCAGGCACAGAGGAGGCTCTCACTGAGCTTCGTCTCAGCCACATGGTGGACTGATGTCTTCTTCAGGAAAGAGATGGCATCCTCCAACTGTGCAATTTGGGGAGAGTTTAATTTTAAAAGTTAATGACACTGAAAACATTCACATAATAAAATAGTCATTATTATCCATACACACACTATTTGCAAATGTGAGCTTGGGCATTGGACAGCCAACATGGGATAGCACGGGAGGGCGGGGCTACACCAGGGGCTTACCACCTTCCTCACCTATTTAGCAACCGTGGAATAATTACTTGATATATGCCCCGGCTTGTGTTGGTGACCTGGGTCATACAGGACTAAGACATGCCTCCTAGCAAGAAATAGACTCTCAAATTTTAAAAAAGACACAATCAAGCTCCACCAATTTTTAATAAGACACAGCCAGCAGGAGGCAACGTCTGTTACTGGTTACACATGTGGGCTTTGAAGCCAGACCAGTCTGGCTTTGATGGCGAGGGGCAGGAGGAGGGGCACACCTGCACCTGCAGGATGGAAATCCCTGTACCAAATCATGGCACCGTGTCAAGACTCAGTTTCCTCATCTGCAAAGTGGAAATCATGAGTGTGTATGCTTAGAGGATCACGGTGAACACGAAACGCAGTAATTTCACTAAGTCACCACGTTTCAGCAAGGAGCTCACTGACACCTTGAATGCAGCATGTGGGACCCTGAAGAGAAGACCCCAGGGAGCCGTGCTTACACTAGCGACTCATGGAAACCACAAGATACCGTGTGTTATTTTAAATTGCTACATTTGAAGTCATTTGTTACGTGGCAACAGAATCACTAAGACATTAGGTAACTTGTCCCAACCTACCTAGCTCCCCAAGGATAAGAGCCAGGATTCAGAACCAGAGGGAACCTCCATACTTAGTCAAAGGTAACAGCCAGAGGGGTTAAAATGCAAAAGATTGTCTGATTAGCACTCAGTTAAGCGGAAAATTCTATTAATCAGAATCTCTAATTCCTGGACGTTATGATTAGTCAGGGATTTTCTGGATTAGAAATCGAGTTTTCCGTGGCAATGGGGACCTACGTTGTGGACGCCTTGGAGAATGGCAGCAAGCCTGCAGCTGGGAGAAGAAGGTTCTCCATCACATGTGACACAAAGTTCTGATTCAGAACAGCCATGTTCCTATCTTGAAAATACAACGGGATCATCAGCCATCTGACGCTGGGCTTCTGCTGTGTTCCTCCCCAGTGGACCTCAGGGGCTGAAAAAATGACATCTTGTGACCTATGATTTACTCCTTTCAAAGACAGAGCTTGGGGATTCCTGGGTGGCTCAATCAGTTAAGTGTCTGACTTGATTTTGGCTCAGGTCATGATCTCAGGGTCATGGGATCGAGCCCCACATTGGCCTGCATGGTCAGTGGGGAATCTGCTTGAGATTCTCTCTCCCTCTTATTGTGCCCCTCCCCCCAACCCCTCTCAATCACACACATTCTCTCTCTCTCTCAAAATCAATATATATTTTAAAAGAGCATGACTCTGGTGGAAGGAGATGTACACCAACCAAATAGCCACCCCCACTACAAATGTAACAACAGCAGCTCACAGTCACCCAGACTCTGCAGAGCCTGACCCAGAGCCTCCCTGAGACCACGGTTTCCCCAGACAGACTCCCAACTGGCATCTCTTCTATCACTGTTCTTGAATATCATCTATTCACCATCTACTTACCGGGAGTCAGGGAAGCTGTGTTTCTCCTAATAAAATGCAAACCCAGAATGCAGATGAGTCACCTCGCTTAGATACAGCAGGAATGGAGAGTTGCAAACCCAGAATGCATTTTGCAAACCCAGAATGCAGACAAGTCACCTCACTTAGATACAGCAGGAACGGAGAGTCACATTCACTCATTCACTCCCCGGGGCCCACACGGATCAACAGTCTGAAAGCACGGGGCAAAATGTTTCATCTTCTCTGTTCCATTTTCCCACTTGGCTTTTAGTCTCTAGGTTCTTGGGAGACACTTTGAAGGAATCAACATTTGGATCAAGAAATAAGCCTCCCTGACAAACCATAAGAGACTCTTAAAGTCACAAAACAAACTGAGGGTTGCTGGGGGGAGGGGTAAGGAGAAGGGGGTGGGGTTATGGACATTGGGGAGGGTATGTGCTATGGTGAGTGCTGTGAAGTGTGTAAACCTGGCGATTCAGACCTGTACCCCTGGGGCTAATAATACATTATATGTTTATTTTTAAAATTTTTGAAAAATAAATAAATAACTAAATAAAAGAAATAAGCCTCCCTTCTGGGAAGGAGCTCTGTGCCCTGCACAGGTGTAACCCACAAATCCTCAACAGGGTGGAGCTGATGCAGGTGGCCAGAGTTTTTCAAATTTTTGCCAGGGCGTTCTCTCTGCCTGCGAGTGCACCTTGCCAGCTACGTTCAAGCATGTGCAAACCTGAGGTGACTGGCCCAATGTTCCCTGTCTGGTCCCAGCTGCTTTGGGGACCTCCTGCAGGAACGAATTTGCCCCTTGACTTTGTCAGTCTCTTTCAAGTATTTTTACTAGATCATTGCATCCTTTCCTTCCCATCATTTCGTGAGGCAGGTGCTAATATTGGCCCCATTTTCTTGATGTAGAAACTGAGGTTTTGAGAGCCAAATAGATTTGCCCAAGCTCCAACAGCCGTCAAATACATGGCAGAGCCTGGATCTAATTGTGGTACAGACTGCTCCCCAAGTCTGTGTTTCTGTTCATTGTGTTGGATGCTCCACAGTAGGACCTAGCACATTCCTAGGTGCACATGTGTTGTTGAAAGGGTGACTATGTGCAGGGTGAGCCCGGTGTGAAAGGAGACATGAGCTGTTTGTTGGTAGAAGCAGCACAGGTAAAAGGTGGGGGAGGTGTGCACTCACCTGAGGCTCAGTCCCAGGCGACAGGTTTGCTGGGAGCCTGAAGAACCCTGGCTTCAACACACCTCAGACTTGGTCCAGACGCCTTTGTTTTCATGCTTCCCATTCAATCCACACATTATTTAGATTTATTGAGAACCCACAGTAACACACCCTGAGTGGTGAATTAGATGAAGTCCCTGCTCCTCTGGAACTTGAATTCTGGTGGTGGGTATTATGGAGGGCAAGTATTGCATGGAACACTGGGTGTGGTACATAGACAATGACTCTGGAACACTGAAAAGAAATTTTAAAAAAATAAATAAAAATTTAAAAAAAGAAATAAGCAAGGAAACCCAAAAATAAAGTAGATTTTAGAAAGCACTAAGATGTGAAGGAAGTGCGGGAGGATCTTCTTAACGAAACCAGAGAAGACCTGTCTGAGGACTAGAGCAAAGGCAAGAATGGAGTGAGGGAGGCAGCCAGGCTAGCACTGGGAGGAAGAACACTTCAGGTGCAGAGAAGAGCAGGTGCAAAGGCCCTGGGGTGGGAATGAGCAAGGCCCACACAATGAAGAGAATGGATGCAGTTAGGAGGCTGGTGCACAGTATGTGTGCTGAAGCATGGGGGCAGGGGGGATGCCCGTGTGGAATGAGGTCAGAGATTAGGTCATCAGGGGTCAGTAGGACATTTGAGGAGAAAAGCAACTTGGACTTCATCCTGCCAGCCACAGAGAGCCATGAGAGGGAATGGAAGGATCCAAGTGATCTCCCCGATGGCGATGGAGGTGATTGGAAAAGACTGCTCCAAGAATGGGAGCAGGGAGAACAGGTGGGACAGCCGGCAGTGCTCCTAGCCTGGCCACCCTGAAGGATTCCTCGCTTCATCTCACTCCAGGTATGCTGGGACCCTGGCCTTTAACTCACAAGCTTGCTCTCACCTTAAGGTTTCTGATACAGCGCCCCTCACCTCACTCAAAGATGAAGAGGACAATCCCCTTCAGCGCCTTTCTCTAGCTATCTCTCCAGCACTTTTATTTATCTAGAGAGCAGGAGTGGGGGAGGGGTGGGGGAAGAGGAAGGAAGAGAATCTGGAGCATGCTCTGCACTGAGCACGGAGCCTGACATGGGGCTCCATCCCAGGACCCCAAGATCATGACCTGAGCTGAAATCAAGTGTCAGACGCTCAAGCCACTGAGCCACCCAGGCACCCCTCCTGCTCTTTAAATTGTCTTCCCTCACATCTGCTCACCTAGGACATCTTCTCTGATCCCACATCCAGGAGAATGTCCGTGGCATTTAGCTCTTTCTGTTTGAGCTTGCATGGAGCCTGTAAAGGACACCCACACCACCCTCTCCTTGCTGAGCCCATGAAACTTGGAATTGCATCATTGTTCCCCTACATAGAAAGCACATAGGGGGCTCTCGGCGAAGAATTAGTTGATGGAATAATACTTTTGTGAAAGCTAGTGGTAATTTGAGCTGTATGCAGCTGACCTTAAATGATTTTTAAACAATTAAGTGGGGTCAGTCTTTCAAACAAATATATTTTGTAGAGCAGTAACCATGACTGATGGCATGCCTCATATAGGGCTAGGAATGATGCTAAGCACGCCAACTCCGTTCACTCAATTATCTCAATAACCATAGACCCTGGGAACATTCACCCCATTTCTCTGATGGGAGACTGAGGATGGAAGTGGATAGGAAACAAGCCCGAGAACACCTTATGACTGACTATGTAATGGAGATTAACAGTTTGAGTCCACGTCCATTTGGATGCAATGAAAACAGGCACAATCTTTCCTCTGGCAAATATCCACCAAGCGGCAGCTTCAGAGGTAAAAGAAGATGTGCTGTGAAATTAGCCAGAGCTCCTGCCTCCAGGAGACCAGCATCTGGCAGGAGAGACGGGAGACCTGGCGGGAAGTGTCAGCGTGCTGCTGATGAGTCGGGATCCATTTGGACCAGCTGAAAGAAGTATTGAGATGAAAAGAACAGCTTAACAACCCCAGGAATAATTGAAAAATGACTCACGTTCACTTTTTTAAAAAATTTATTTATTTGACAGACAGATCACAAGTGGGCAGAGAGGCAGGCAGAGACAGAGAGAGGGGGAAGCAGACTCCCCACCAAGCAGAGAGCCCAACTTGGGGCTCGATCCCAGAACCCTGGGATCATGACCTGAGCCGAAGGCAGAGGTTTTAACCCACTGAGCCACCCAGGCGCCCCTGACTCACATTCACTTACTCTAATTCTTCAACACCGTGGACTCAGAGTCCACGGAAGTATTTCTCAAGCCTCCTTTTCTATCCCAGTATCACCCCAAACCACCTTCTGTACTCTTGACTGATACACTTCTTCCTTTTCAGTGTTAAGATCCCATATCCCTGAAGCTCCAGACAGCTGACAAAACCCAAATCGGCCACTTTGACAGTCTCTGAAAGCCACGGACCTTCTCCTGGAGAAATGCACCAGTCAGCGCAGACACCCGCACCCCTGCGCACACGCACATCTACTGGTTTCCCCGGTTTGCCCATCATTTCACCGGGTCCTCAGACGTTGATTCTTACCCACCATTTCTGAGTGAGAGCCCCTGCCCTTGGTCATCTGAAAAGCACCTTAGCAGTTGCCAAAGGAAAAGAGCTTCTGCTCTTTCCAAGTGCACAAGAAAACTTCAGAAATTTATGTAAAAAGAGGTCCATGCCCAACCAACCAAACCTACCCCTTGCTGCTCCGTAAGCTTGTCTTTCTGCACAGTGTCCAGCCTGAAATGAATTTCTCTTCCAAGGTGCTGGGAAATCTGTAATAAGGACAGCAGGTGATGGTGGCCTTAGCCGCTCTCCGGCTAATGGCATGATAGCAGAAGAAGCTAGAACCAGATCTCTCCTGTTTTGGTTTCAGTTTGGGTTCTTGATACCTAGGGTGGTTTTCATTCAACCGCGTGTCATGGTCCTGGAGACCAGTGGTTCTCAGCCACTGCACTGGTCAGTGCTGGATGGCCATGAGCTTACCAGGGTGTTGGAAAATAACTTGAATGGGTTGTGAACTATCAAAGTGGGCCAATGATTTGCTTAAAAAATAAATTGGAGAACTTTCAAGTTTCCCTCTAAAATGATGCCATTTTCAGTGCCTTGTTTTCCTGCAGGTGATAGATGGGTGGAAATGGGCAGTGGGTGCCATCTGGGGAATTCCAAATGACCCTAGGGTACTCATGTGACTCCATCGCACCCTGCAAGGTCCCTGAATTGTTTTTGTGTTTAGAAAGAACTTAGCAAACCCCAAGATTTCTTGTCACCGTTTTTACTCCTTCTAGAATAATGCTTCCTAAGCTGCAATTATTTTACTATTACTTTTTAGATTTTTTGGCCTATCTTTAGTTACACCTTATTTAAAAAAAAAAAAAAAAACATTTATCCCAATAGCCAGCCTTCTAGAGTCTTGGCCTAAACAATCATAATCATGAAATCATGTGGTTGATGTGTTTGTTACTTACCCTCAAGATCCATTAAAGTAAGTGCTCAACTTTAGAAATAAAATCACTATCATGATCGTGAAACATCATTCCCTAGGCCCTTCTCCCCCAGTGGTATGGTTACCACATTTTAAGGACACCCTATTCTAATAAGTACCTTCATGCACTGAAAAAAATCAACTCCAATCCATTTATTCTTTTGTAAATTCCATTTCTTCTTTTAAACACATCTGTTAGAAAGAATATATCTATTAGATATATCTATCTGCTTACTATGTACCAGACACTGGCCCATGTGCAGGCATGCTCATCTATTCATTTAATCCTTGCAAGAGGACTTTCAGGTGGCTATGGCCATTCCCATTTGATGGGAATGGAGGAAAAGATGGAGAAAAAAACGCTCAGGAAAGTCTGAGGGTCTTGCCCAAGGACACACAGCTTATACCTTTCTGGGAGGACAGAACCAAGTTCTTATGCTAGGGTAGGGAGGACCTACCAGCCATGTTGGGGATGCTGGTTGGCCTTCTCCAGTATTTGGGCACCAGACTTCACGGTGGCTCCATCACATCTAAGCTGTGAAACCACAGTGGGGACATTTGTTTGGGAAATATGTCCCTGTGTTCCAGCAGCCTAGGATCTTTCCAAGAGTTTCTCAAAATCCAGCAGAATAAATATCAGATTTTTTATTGCCCACCACATAATAGGAATATAACTTATTACTGTTAGATCTCCAGACTTTAGGCAGCTTCCATAAATCTGGCGCTCCAATTGACTCCATATGCATTTAAGCAAAACCCAGCCCACATCAGGGAGCAGTGGATGTAATTGGAATATGGAGTGCGGCTTTTGGATTAATCACATTCTGAATATTAACTGCGCATTATGCTGATTTCCTTGTAAATATATTCAGAAGCCCCAGCGTGTGTAGCTGACTCGGTCTTATACAATCAGAATAGCAAATGTCCTGACTGTGGGGTTGGAAACAGTCCCAACTGTAGTGTACGAAGCCGAGTTTCATTTCCCCCGAGAGAAAGAATATTTCAGCCCACTCCAGGAGGCCTCCAAACACAATGTATGGTTTCCCGACACCAGGGGAAGGAGCCGTGTTTGTTTTCAACTGCCTGGTTCAGAATGGATTTTGCCAAAAACAAGAACACTTTTTTATCCCCCCAGGGAATTCTTGGAGGATTTTTCTGGCCCTAACATTTCTTTAGGAATAATCCATTCTGACTGTCTTTACTGGGGAGTCAGTAGAGTCAGTAAGTGGTGGAGGAGAGAACAGGATGGGGAACAGTATGATCAAAGATTGAGGTTTAGAAGGAAAATCCTGAGTGACTCCCAGTCCTGCTAAAGGTACCCCCCATGCTGGGTGACCTTGCTCTATGGGAACAGACAATGTCCTCCATGAGTCACACAGTTCACCACTCACAAAGCAATCCTTGTGCCTGGAGAATCCCATCCAGCACACCTGGCAGCTCTGAGAGGTGAGTGCTATAATTCCCATTTCACAGATACAAAAACTGAGACTTGGACAAGTCTTGCCTTGAGGAAATGTGAGTAAACCAGCCTTGGGCGAAGGGCCTGGACTTGGGCACAAAATTAAGGGGATGCCAAAAATCTCAGCAATTGGCAACAGTAACAGTTTTTTAGATTTTATCTATTTATTTGAGAGAGAGAGAGAGCATGAGAGAAGAGAGATCATCAGGAGAAGCAGATTCCCTGCTGAGCTGGAAGCCCGATGTGGGACTCGATCCCAGGACTCCAGGATTACCACCCGAGCCGAAGGCAGTCACTCAACCAACTGAGCCACCCAGGCGCCCCAGGAACAGTAACATTTTTAATGCCATATTTTTAATTACTGCAGAAAAAAAAAAAGCTGTGGTGAACAAAATATCTAAATTTTAAGTGAGGACAGGATTAGTAAGAGTGCTTTGCTGAGCCACGTTGGAGTGTGAGACAAAAGGTAATATCAGTACTACCGACTTTACCTTGATTAACTGAGAGGTTTTTGTTGTTCTTGTTTGGCTTCTCCTTGAATTTTGTGTCTCATTATGGCCTCACCCTGGTCCCAATCCTTCCTGGGAACCAGAGTTGTCTCCCTAAATCCCATATGTGCCCCTGTCAGGCCTCTGATTGCATTCTTCTGGGGGGTTCCCTATTACCTACAGGCAAGAGTCCAGATGCCCAAGCTGGGCTCAGAGAAGCTTCTGGAATCGGAGGAGGACTGTAACTCTGTGGTTTACATACATCAAATGATTAGTAATCTTTGGGCTGAGGACACAGGTTCCAGACCCAGATGGCCTGCGTTGGGATCCTGTTCTATCACTTACAAGCAGTGTGATCTTGGACAATGAACTTAGAGTCCCAGGACCTCAGGTTTCTCTCCTAAAAATGGAGAAAGCATCCATGTTTGTCTCATAGAATTGTTAAGAAAATTCAAAAAATTGTTAAACCTGGGTGGCTCAGTCAGTTAAGCATCTGCCTTAAACTCAGGTCAAGATCCCAGTGTCCTGAGATGGAGACCTGTGTCAAGCTCCCTGCTAATCAGGGTGTCTGCTTCTCCCTCTCTCTTTGTGCATGCACATTCTCTCTCTCTCTCTCTCTCTCTCTCTCTAATAAACAAAATCTTTTTTTAAAAAAGAAAATTAAAAAATAAAAGGCAAGAATCATAAAAAATAATGTCACTTATTAGGCACCAATTTTCCCCCAACATCTGGCATATATGATAAGTGGTCAGTTCATTCATTCAACAGATATTTATTAAACATCTATTACATGCCAAGTACATAGTGCTAGAACTTTCAAGTCTCAATAAGGGCTAGTTAATGCTCTTGTTGTTATAGCCACAGCCCATGAGGTAGATAGCTCTGTTTTCATCCGTATTTTATAGGCAAGGAAACTGAGGCTCAGAGGGTTGAAGCCAACGATTAAATTGAAGAGCCAGGATTGGACCCCAGTAGGTCTGGTTCTGAAGCCTGCTGAGTTCTCAGCAAAGTCAATTGGAGCCTTTTCTTTTCTTTTCTTTTCTTTTAAATTCTGATGATTGGGCCCACACCCTGGAAGTTCTGATTTAATTTGTCAGGAGTGTGGCCTAGGCATCAGATTTTTTTTTTTTAAGATTTTATTTATTTATTTGAGAGAGAGACAGTGAGAGAGAGCGTGAGCGAGGAGAAGGTCAGAGAGAGAAGCAGACTCTCCATGGAGCTGGAAGCCCGATGTGGGACTCGATCCCAGGACTCCAGGATCATGACCTGAGCTGAAGGCAGTCGTCCAACCAAGTGAGCCACCCAGGCGCCCAATTGGAGCCTTCTCTGAGTGTACTTGTCCCTCCCTGGGAACTGCGAGCTTCCAGAGGGCCTGCCCCTTGTGTCTTCCTTGGACCCAGCAAAAAGCTTTGTTTATAGCAAGTGCTCAACAAATGGCCAACAGGATAAACTGAATCTTGTCTCGAAGACTTGGGTCTGCCTTGTGGCTTGTGCCCTTGTATGTACCCCTGTGATGAAGAATGTATGTGCTTCTTCTCTGAACTCCAGATACTTTGCAAAAAAAAGAGACCTTTGCTGGGGTGGTGGAGATGTAGTTGTCCAAAATGAAACCTGTCTTTTGCCCCCTCATGCCTGCTTCATCTCTAGGTTCCTGTCTCAGTGAACATAGCACTGTCCACATGAGACACCAGGCATCCTCCCCCTCCATCCTCCTTTCCAGGCCTCTGACAGACACTCAGCTGGCATGTGCTGGGGGTCCTACCTCTAAGTCTTTTCCCATCAGCCACCTCTCACTATTCCTCCACCATGTTAGTCCAAGCTGCCACCAGCTTTTGCTTGGATGCCTGTAACCTCCTCTTCACTGCCCTACCTGCTTCCAACCTGGGCCCCATTCCATTCCACTCTCTCCTGGGCAGCCAGAACCACTTGTTCAACCACAGATCTGACCCAGTCTCTCCTCTACCTCAAACCCTGCCAAGGCTAGGCTTACCATAAGCTGGTCTCTGAAGTGGGGCATCTACAAAGGGGAGGAAATGTAGAATGATCCTTCTGGGTGTGGGAAGAAGGTATAAGAACCTTTATTTCGGTTTGTTTTCTATTGTATCTGTTTTGGAAGTTGAGTTTCTGGCCATGTTTCATAATGTTCTATCTTAGTTCAATTTCCCTGGAAGCAGAGCCTGAGGCAAGGATTTGTATGCATGTTCAGGCAGTGCACTTAGGGGGAACCTATGAGAGAGTAAGGGAAGCAGGATAGAGTACAAACATAAGCAAAGGTGTGGTCTCAGCTGGAATCCAGCTTCAGCTTGATCCAGCTGGGAGCTCTAGAAGGTGAACTGCACCACTAGGAGTTGACCTTTCGTATACCTCTGTCAGCTACCTGACCCTACAGTGATGAGGAATGCCCACTTCCAAGTGAGGCAGCTCACTTTGGCCAAGGACAATTCTTTGGAGAAGTGGGCAGCTCTTCTGTGAATGGGCATTCTGCATGGGAAAAGGAGAATTGGCTATATGTACGAGGGAGTAATAAGAGGGTATTAGAACTTCCATATCTTCCTTTTATATTTAATGTATTTTCTCCATGTTTTATAAGAGACACTTCACCATAATATATGCATTAATACAAGACTATATATGTAATTTAACAAAAAATTAATCAACGATTAGATAAAAGCTCATCTTTTTTGACTCAGCTTGGATCTATATCTGAGTCCTGGAATGAGTAGGAATCAAGTCATCCAGAGAAGCCAAGGCTGGGGTGGGCAGGGATGCACCTTAAGCAGTGGGATTCTGGACATTAGAGCAGTCCAAGCTTGTTTATTTTGGAATCTAGCATTTGAGCACTTTGGCCCAGTATCTTCTGGTCACCCCATCACTCACAGGGAACATGAGAAGGTAATGACTGCACAGAGGGGAGACGTTGCAGTTGTTCATAGAGGTTCTAATAATCCCAACATCTCTTTACCTTTTCTTGTGCCTCAATCCTTAATGGATCCTCCAGATGCTGTGAAATCTACAAGCTATCTCATTCTTGGTGGAGAATGGAAGCCAGAGTTGAAAGTCCCATGGGGAACAGCAGTGTAAAGGCAATCTGCTTTGAAACAACAGACGTTCCCCACTCTGCCCAGCTGGGCCCTGCATGCAAATTACTCTGACTCGAGCTTCTGGGCCGGCACTGGAGGGTGCAAACTCAGTTCATATCTGGAATAGAATGAAGTAAAGAAGGAGTGACTAAGAAGTCACATACAGTTGGGACCCAACATCACCAGGCCAACTATCAAACATGAGCTCTGTGGCCCTGGGTAGCTTACATAATTTGTCTGAAGTCAAGATCTTTATGACATCTATGTCAGTTTCCCAAAGCCAAACCCAGGACAATGAACTGTGAGTGGAAGAGTAGTAACTGAGGATTTGCTATATGCCCAGGACTTTGCTAAATAAGATGTTTATACGTACATATATAAAATGTGTGTATACACATACAGATATATATTCTAATTTAATAATCTCAAAACCTTGTTAGCTGGGCACAGTCCTTATTTTATAGATGAGGGACCCAAGACTCAGAGAGGGTGAGTAACTTATGATAGCTGGTACATGATGGAGCTGGGATTTGAACCAGGAAAGCTCACCTCTTCCCCATCCTCTTCATTGCCTCACATATCCACCCTTTCTCAAGTTATTAGCACCCACGTGCAGGCTCTGAACTCTACCGAGATGGTGAAGGCCTCGTTTGCAGGTGTCTGGAAGTCATAATTAGCAAGCAAACGTCATCTTTATTAAATTCTGCATGGTAGCCAGTTGGGTGTAGAAAACTACTCAAATCTGATGGTTTGAATGTCTTCTTTATCCTGGTTGGTGCCTACCCTAAATTAAAATCCCCTGAAGGTACTGCTGTCTTAATTAACAGTTTGCCTTGTTAACACTGTAAACATTTTCCTTGTTGTGAGCGGGTCATGCCAATTAAAGGCACAGATGACGCTGAGCAGGAGAGCAGTGCATGTGTTCCTGGTGGGAAGCCCAGTCTTTTCTGGCCAGCTGTGATCCCCACATTTCTGCTGGGAGTTTGCCAAGACAGGGGGCTCTGGAAGGACAGCTTCTTTTACCTAGTAGGCAGCTAAAACATGCCATTGGCTACCCATGGAGGTTGGGGGCATGGGTTTGGAGCCAGAGAGACCTGGCTGTGTGTTCTGGCTCCTCCTGGTGCCTCAGTTTCTTCAGCAGACCTCCCTCATGAGATGGTACAGTACTCACCTCATGAGCAGGTTAAGTGTCTGCCTTCAAATCAGGTTGTGATCTCAGGGTCCTGGGATCGAGCCCTGCACCAGGCTCCTTGCTCAGTAGGGGAGTCTGCTTCTCTCTCCCATACTCCCTCTATGAGCTCTTAAATAAATAAATAAATAAATAAATAAATAATAAATTTTACCAACTGAACATACTCCTGTATCCATGCCTAAAACACAAAATAGAATGTTATCAGCTCCCCTGAAGACCCTGCTAAGCCCACTTCCCCTCACTCTTCTCCAGGAGTACCCACTGTCTAGACCTCTAGAGCATGGGTTAGTTTTGCTAATTTTTGAACCTGAGATAAATTAAATGATGCAAAGTTATATATACAGAAAAATTAATGGAATTTCTTTTCATGGAAATATAAATGGAATGGAATATAAATATAATCAAATGAAATGATATAAAAATACATTAGCTATGTATTCTTTTGTGTCTATTTTCAACATTTTATTTGTGAGTTTCAGGTGTTGTTGCCTTAGTTGTAGGTCATTCATTCTTATTTAGGTGTGCTATTCCCTGTGTGATTATTTTTTTTTTGGTTTTTTTATTCATTCAACTCTTTATTGATGTTTGGGTTATTTCCAGTTTTCAGCTAATACAAGTAGGGCTCCTGTGAATATGCGTGCACATGTTTGTTGGTGAACAGATGTGTGCATTTCCTCTGAGTAGAGTTGCTGACTCATAGGTTATGTGTGTGGTTGGCTTTAGCAGATACTATGAAATTGTTTTATGAAGTGTTTATACCAATTTATACTGCCACATAATGTAAGAGAGTTTGCAATTGCTTGGATGGGTGGTGTTCTCTGTCTTTTTAATTTTAACCTGTTACAGTAAGAGTGAGGGATATGACATTTGTAGTTTTGATTTGTATTTCCCTGATGTCTAAGAACCTTTTCATGTATCTTTTGAACAGTTAGATATCATCTTTTGTGAACTTCCTGTTCATGTCTTTTGCCCAGTTTTCTTTGGGACCATCTGTCTTTTACTAAGTCATAAGAGTTACAGTTGACCCTCTAACAATGCAGAGGCTGGGGACACCGACACCTGTGCAATTGAAAATCAGCACGTAACTTTTGACTTCCCCATGACTTAACTACCAACAGTCTACTGCTGAGTGGAAGCTTTACAATGACATAAAGTCAACTAACACATAATGTGTAGGTTATAGGTATTATATACTGTATCCTTACAATAAAGTAAACTAGAGAAAATAAAATCTGATTAAGAAAATCATAAGAAAGAGAAAATACATGAACAGCACTGTACTGTATTTGTTTAAAAAAACCTGCATACAAGTGGACCCTTGCAGTTCAAACCTGTGTTGTCCGAGAGTCAACTGTTTTTTATACTTTGGATAGAAATTTATTTTGAATTTACAGTATTGGTTCCCATTCTCCAAATCATCTTTTCATTTGCTTCATGGCATGTTCTGATTACTGTCAAAAGATGTAGTTGTAGTCCAACTTATCAGTATTTCCCTTAGGTAGCTCTTACGCAACTGTTTAAGAAAGAAATCTTTGCCAACCCCCAAGGTCATGAAGACATTCTGTTTTTCCCTCAATGTTTCATTGTTTTACCTTTCACATTTAGCTCTATAATCCATCTGAAATTAATTTTTGTGTATGGTGTGAGGTAGTGTTCAAGACGAAATTTTCTTTTTCTTTTCTATATGGCTGCCCATATCCAATTGAAGCATTACCAGCGTTTGAAAACAACATCCTTTCCCCTCTGTTTCCAGTGAGCCTTCATTATTAATCGAGTGATTATATATGCCTGAGTCCATTTCTGGGCTCCATTTTGTTTCATTGGTCTATAGATCTAACAATTAGGAAACTTTCATATGGAAGAGAGATTTGTGAGGGAGAGACCACCAAGGACTCCATTATTGGTAGTGGTTGTGGGAGAGGCAGGAAGAAAGCCAATCAGTTTCTGGAAGCAGCTGTGGCAAGGTCCTAGAGCCTTGACAGTATGAATTACAGTGCCTGTGGCTTCAGTGGCATTAACTATAGGGTCTCCCCTGGAGAAGGCCAGGAGTATAAAATGAGCATTACCCTCAGCCATTTAGACTTGAAGCTTCATCCTCTGTTCCTTCCATAAAGTTGGATGCAAAGAATTTGAATCCTCTGTGCTTGCCTTCCCGGGAAACCAATTTGCCCATGTGTACTCCTTCCCCAGTAAGCCATGAAATACAAGGTCTCCTTGTAATACTTTTATACACTGCACGCTGCAGTTTAATATATGAGACACTGCATCATAGTCTGGAGGTTCAAAATTACCTCGAAGTAATCATTTCCTAGAGGGCTGGTAGTAAACATTCTGTCACACAGCTATAGATTGTCGCCTGCCGCCATCAATCATCCCCTAGGGAGATATTTGGGGAAATGATATGGGAATGAATTGAGATCTGGTGCACATGGCTGCCAGGTCTCTGCAGAGGGAAACAGGCTTGGTGGCCTATGGCAGGCTGCCTTTGCAGGGGTAAGCTCTGTGTGCACCACAACCTGAGGTTGTGTTGAGCCCTGGGTGGCCTGTTGGCATAACCCAACTCCAGGGTCATGGGATCCTTCAGCCTAATCCTGACCTCAGCCTTTTGACATCTCTGCATACTTCAGAACAGAGATATCACCTGTGTTTGCAAAATACTAACAATTGCTATTTATGAACACTCACCTTGCATTAGGGAATCAGCTAATCCTTTCCATGGGTCATTCCATTCATCTTCAGAATGAACTCAGGATGGAGTTATATTAGCTTCATTTCACAGCTGAGAAAACTGAGGCTTGGAAACGTGGGAACCTGAAAGTCAGTGGCAGAGGCAGGATTTGAATTTGGGTATTCTACCTCCAGAGGCTAAGTGCTGTCACTACATACTGCTTCTGTGCAATGTCCAGCTCTGCACAGAGCCATTGGCTCATATGCTCCCTGCACTTGTACATGTGCTGTCCATCATGCAGATGAAGAAAAGAAGAATTCCAGAAATGCAGCTGCATCCAAGATAAGCACATTGATAATACTGCTGAGGCTGCACTCCAGGGTTCTGTGGCCACACACCTAGACCTTCCTCCTTGGAGAGGAAGGTAGAAGGCAGGTAAAACATCACTGGATGCAGAGTTTGCAGGACAGGTGTAGGCTCATCCCAAGGACCTAATGTCTTGGTGAACTTTGGCCAAAATCCCTAACGAAATCTCATCAGGACTTGGGGGCTGAAGCTTTTACAATTTGGATAAATTTTAAGGGGAATTATTAATAAAACTGAAGTATGAGCATACATATGTATTTAGCAAGTCCATTCAGGTGACGGGTCCTGAAACTTACATCTCATGAATGTCCTGGCCAATCCACTCCAATCTCCAGTCCGGAGTTCTACCTTGTTTGCTAAATCTCTAACCACCAGAAATCTAACAATTTCTTGCCTCAAATTGGTCCTCGGTCAGAATCTCTAGGATGGGGATGCCTAGGCATCAACACTGTGCTTCTGGGGCACTTTTGATCTATCTGTCGGCCCCTGCTGCAATAATGCTGTGAAACAAATAACTCTCACATCTCAATGACTTACAATAACAAACATGTATTTTTCTCAATTCTATGTGTGCGGATGGGCTAACATCTGGTCAATTTCAGCTGGGTATAATTCTAGGCTGTGCATCTGCTCTGTGGGTCTCGTTCGGGGACCAGCAGCTCCCTGGGGGGCGTGCCCTTAGTATAATGGTGATATCAAGAGTGCAGGAGATCGTGATGCCTCTTGAAGCCCAGCTTAGGACTGTAAGACCATCACTACCTCCTGCATTTCACTAGCCAAGGCAAGTCACTTGACCGAACAACAACAGGGTTAAGAAGGAGACTCCAGGTACAAGTCACATGGGCAAAGGGCATGGATACATAATTCTATCAGGGAAGGATGTGGAGATGGAAATGGCAATCCAATTGACCAGAGCTGAGAACCTTGGATCCTAGGGAAAGAACCTAGCCATATGCCTGGTTAGAGTAGGTGCTCAATAAACATTGTGCATTCTTCTAGAGAGGGCACTCCCATGGATGCTCTGAGGCTGATGCATGGGAGCCATTCTCCCTCCTTGATGGGTTCCAGGGATAAGTTAACTTCCCACCCTGGCACACGTTCAGTCTCCAGGGAGAGAGAGCTGTGCCATAATGCACCAAATGCTTTGAGTTCCTAGGAAGAAAGATCCCAATTGGAGGCTGCAAGAATGATTATCGACTGCTTAAATATCCATTTGCCCATCCACCACTCACAAAGTGCCCTATTTATTTGCACACTCTCTGTAATATAGCAGCGGAGGGAGAATTCATTGAGGCAAATTGTGAGTGTAGCTTTCAGAAAAAAATTCATCTCTCTGTTTTATGCACTGCATAGTTCCCTGTTTAATGAGAAGTCTGCAAGTCCATTTTCCTTAAGGGTTTAATAAAAGTATAATTTAAAAAATTAAGACAGATGGGGAAAGTGCCGAGGGAAGCTATTTCTCCCATTAACGCACAGAGTAGACCTTCTCAGTGCTGCGAGATGGGTGGGGAGAGGAAAGACTCCAGAAGCGATCAAGAGTTCTTGAAGGTTACATAAAACTCTGGCCTGGGTTTATGTGGCTTAAGGATTCCTGCCGACCAGATAGGAATTATATTTATTGGTTGGAAAATGGGACTCTTACTAGCTGGCATTTTAATTAATGCTGATATAGGAACCTGGCTTTCTCTTAGAATTTGAACTACAGAGTCCCGGATGGAGACATTTACATTGTTACAACTATTTGAATAGTCTTGGTTGCTTTTAGAGAGGAGAGGAGGATGGGGCGTTTGAGGAAGGGAGAGTCTTAGGGTCTTGGCGGCCACCGTGTGATCCTCATCTTCCTATGTGTGGTACACTGGGGACAAACTCTTCACTGCAATTTGGTTTCCTTCCATCCTGCTGCTGCTCCTGGCTTCCTGAAGGGAACCGGAACCTGAGATCTAATCATTTAATGACATATAACAATATATAATTACATTAGTGTAATTAAAGAAGCTAAGAATTAGTATTGCTCTTGTGTTTGATTGCTCTTTTTGGTTCATCTTCTCTGGGAAGCTGGTACTGTTATCATCACCCCCATTTTACAGGTCAGGAAACCAAGGCTTAGAAAAATGCAGAGCTAGGACTTGAACCCCTAGGTTCGTGTCTTAAACTCTGTGCTTCCATTTTCTATGTAACCGATGGGCCTCTGGGGCTCAGAGAAGTGTGGTAAAATCCTCAGGTCTGAACAGCAAGTGAATACAGAGTCAGGACTAGGTCTATTAGCAGGCAACTTTCCTTATTACTCTCTCAAATTTAATATGGGGATTCTGATTCACTTTAATATTAATATGTATGACACTCATTAAGAAATATAAATATTCTCCTTCCTCATCTCAGAAGCAATAAGTGCCCTCACAGTGACAGGGACAGGGGTGACCATGTTGCTGGCTCTCCACTGAAGGCTGCTAGTCTTCATTTCATTGAATCGTCACCATTATGTACCAAGGGGAAGGTATGTAACCAGCTCCCCACTCTCAAGATGTCGGACACGAGGCTCTGAGAGGTGAAATGACTCACCCAAGGTCGCCCAGCGGGAAGCAATCCAAACAAGATTCAGACACAAATCTATCAGAAATTCCCAACCTTTGGCACGGAACCCCAAGAATAAACAGACAGCATTGCCGGGTCTTCCTCTTCTTTGCTTTGCCAACGTTCCAACACACCTCCACATCTCCGCCCATGGTAATTGCGAGGTGGTTGGTACAACGCAGCCTGTCACACCTAGGAGTTAGTTTTAGCAAGTTCCTATATAAATCCTTCTTCTCTGAAGGTAGAAAGGCGTCTGCTTTCCTTGGTGCATTCCCTGGTTGGTATACTTTTTTTATGGTCTCCTTGGTGTGGGGTGTTGTAAATCAGGAAACCCTTGCTGAGATGGACAGGTTCCTGAGTCAGCAGCTTGGGGAATGTTTTCTACTCTGTCTTTCTTGGCCTGCCATGCAGTAAGTGATCCTTAAGACAACCAGATTCCTTTTTGACCCAACAAAATGCCTTTTTTCCCCTTCTATGTTCAATTCAAAAGTACTGGGGAAAGTGTTTTGTTTCTTTATCATGTTGTCAATGTGTTCCAGTCAATGGAGACAGGTCAGGAACCAGATGATGCCCAGAGAATGGAGAGGATGAGTCATGTTCAGATTATTGGAAATTCATGCCCATGCTGTCGAAGTCAGTAACTGGCTTCCAGTGAGTCAATTTGCTCTCTACCTTAGACAAAGAAAATAAGTGGGGAGCACCTGGGTGGTTCAGAGGGTTAAAGCCTTTGCTTATGCTCAGGTCATTATCCCAGGGTCCTGGGATCAAGCCCTGTATTGGGCTCTCTGCTCAGCAGGGAGCCTGCTCCCTCCTCTCTCTCTCTGCCTGCCTCCCTGCCCACGTGTGATCTCTGTCTGTCAAACAAATAAATAAAATCTTAAAAAAAAAAACAGGAGAAAGAAAGAAAGGAAGGAAGGAAGGAAGGAAGAAAGGAAGGAAGAAAGAAAGAAAACAAGTGGGCAGGTTTTAAATTTTCAAGGACACTTGGAATTTGCAGGAGTTTCTTTTGCCTCACACAGACCTCTTCAGTCCACATCTTCACCCATGCCAGACATCACTAATAGATCACAGCACTCTAGCCTGCTCAGACTTATTGTGATCTTAATAATCCTTCCCAGGAGAGGGTGTTAGGTGGCCTCTGTCACTGGTCAAAATTGGATTAGAGGTGAAATCAATGTGCCAAGCCTGGCTGGATGCTCTTTTATGTCCTTTGTGAATTTAGGCATCCATGTTTTCCTATCAGACTGTCTTGGATCCAGGCCAAAGTGGACCAAGTTCAGATACTAACCAAGGCATCTGATAGAAAAGGAAATGATGCTCTAATTCTTAAATAATAAGAAATGAAAGCTAGAGGAGAGATTGGTCAAAGATCACAGGGCCAGTAAGTGGGTGAGGGGGTCTGTAGACTCAGGAGTCAGCTAGACCCAGGTTCGTGTCTTGCCCGCACTGCTTCCTCATTGGTGGTGTCAGACCCTAAGCCTGCAGGTTTGCTCCTCTATAAAATGCAGACAGAATGCTCCCTCACTGAGCTACCATAAGGATTAAAATGAGCCACTGCGTATAAAATGCATACCTAGGAGGGGCCCTGGGAGGTGGAAGAAGTATCTAGTAGATGTTAGCCATTATTTTCTCAGTTTTCTTAAAAATATCTTGTGCCCAGGGGCACCTGGGTGGCTCAGTCAATGAAACACACTACTCCTGGTTTTGGCTCAGGTCATGATCTCAGGATGGCAAGATCGAGCCCTGCTTTGGGTCAGCGTGGAGTTTGCTTGTCCCTCTTCCTCCCGTCTGCACCTCTCCTCATTAGATCTCTCTCTCTTTTTTTCTCTTTCTAAAATAGAATAAATAAATCTTTAAAAAAAAGTATTTTAGGCTCAGAATAACTTAATATACATCGTTATGAAATTGGACAGCTCTGTGAAGTGGGCACCACAATTCCCATCTTACAGATCATTAAACAGAGACTTGGAGAAATAAGATGGCTTTCCAAACATCATCCAGAAAGGAAATAGAAATGTCAGATATGGCGGAGAACAAGCACTCGCTTTAATAAAGTCTCATAGGGCATCCCTCTTTCCACACCATATATCATGGCCATCCTTTTAAAATCCTCAGGGTACTTGGATGGCTCAGTCGGTTGAGCATCTGCCTTCAGCTCAGGTCATGATCCCAAGGTCTTGGGATCGAGCCCTGCATCAGGGCTCTCTGCTCAGTGAGGAGTCTGTTTCTCCCTCTGCCTGCCACTCTCCCTGCCTGTGCTCTCTCTCTCTGTCAAACAAATAAATAAGATCATTAAAAAAAAAAAAAAAAAGATCCCAGCTTCTGCCTGCATATCTTTTCCCACTTGCCCTGCTTCCTTCTCTCCAAAGCACTTTTTACCTTCAACACACAGTCTTGCTATATAATCTACTTATTTATCATGCATATATTTTATTGTCTGCTTCACTCCTACGTGACTCTAAGCCCCCAGGACAGGAAATTATATTTATTTTGTTAGCTGCTGTATTCACTGGTCTGAGCACAGCGCCTGACACACAGTAAGTGCTCAGTAAATATTTGCAGAATAAATGCCTGGCTCAAAGGCTTCCTTATATATCACACTGCTAATCCTAAACAATTCATAATCAGAGCTATCCTTTGTTGAATGCCCCCCCCATGTTCCAGGCATCCCGAAGTCTTCATAAATATATTATTGATGATCTCTACTGTAACCTTGCATGGAAGGAAGGATTATCCAGACTTTGCAATTGAGGAAACAGACAGCAAGTTTGCTTGGACTTGGTGCCCATCAAGGGCAAATGAGGAGTCAGATCTATGTCAGCTGGACCCCAAGACGGGTTTTCCTTCCCCAGCCAATGCCCTGCAGGAGTGTGCTTCAATCTCAGAGGAAGGAATGTGCCTTGATACATGTAAATGTATCTAAGTTTGTATAAAATGTATGGATGTAACGCTCTACTCCTACAATATGGACTGCAGCAGTCCTTTTCCAAGGATGCCAACACAGAGTGTCACAGATGGGTGGCTGAAACAACAGAAATTCACTGTTGTACCTTTCTAGAGGCTAGAAGTCTGGGACCGAGGTTATCAGAAAGGTGATTTCTTCTGAGGAAAATCTGTTCCAGATCTCTCTCCTTTGGCTCATAGATGGTGATCTTCCCCCATTGTCTTTTCACACCATCTTCTCTCTACATGTGCTTCAAATTTCCCCCTTTTTGTAAGGATACAGGTTAAACTGGATGAGGAGCCCACTCTACTCCAGTATGCCCTCATCTTAACTAATTACACTTGCAATGACCCTATTTCCAAATAAGGTCACATTCTGAGATCATAGGGATTAGGACTTCAACATATAAATGGGGCAGCCACAGTTCAACCCATAACATGCATATTTTGAAACATAAATAAAATTTAAATTTTAAAAGGTAAAGATAAATAGAAATACTGTAATGTTTTCTTCTTGTACCCTCAATGGATTATTTTGGTTTTTTGTTTTGTTTTGTTTTAAAAAACAGCTTTCAGGGGCTCCTGGGTAGCTCAGTTAGTTGAGTGATCAACTCTTGATTTCATCTTGGGTCATGATCTCAAGATTATGAGAGCAAGCCCCGCATCAGGTTCAATGCACAGTGCAGATATAGTCTACTTGAGATCCTCTCTAACTCTCTCTCCCTCTGTCCTTCTGCTTGTGTGTGCACACTACGAACAAATAAATAAGTAAATAAATAAAATCTTTGAAAAAACAAAACAGCTTTGTTTTGTCTATATATAAACAAAATATAACTCATTATATATATATAACTCATACACCATACAATATATGGTGATATATTGTAGAGATATAACTCATACACCATACAATTCACCCATTTAAAATGCACGATTCAATGGTTTTTAGTACATTCATAGGGTGGTACAATCATTGCTATAATCAACTTGGGGGCTTTTCACTGTCCCCAGAGGAAACCCCATACCATCAACAATGAGTCCTCATCTTCCCTCAACTCCCTGGCAACCACTAATCTACTTCCTATCCCTATAGATTTTCCTATTCTGGATATTTTATATAAATGGGATCGTATGGTATGTGGTCTTTTGTAACTGGCTTCTTCCTCTTAGCATCATGTTTTCAAGGTCCATCTCCACAACATCCATGAATACTTAGTTTCTTCTTCTTTTTTTTTTTTTAAGATTTTGTTTATTTATTTGACAGAGAGACAGTGAGAGAGGAAACATAAGCAGGGGGAGTGGGAGATGGAGAAGTAGGCTCCCCGCTTGGAGCCCGATCCAGGGCTACTTCACAGGACCCCATGATCATGACCTGAGCCAAAGGCAGAGGCTTAACCACGGAGCCACCAGGCTCCCCTACTTTGTTTTCTTATTGCTGAATAATATACCATTGTATGAAACTGGCCACCTTTATTTATCTGTTACTCAGTTGGTGGGCATTTGAGTCGTTTTCACTTAAGATTATTACAGGGGTGCCTGGGTGGCTCAGTGGGTTAAAGCCTCTGCTTTCAGCTCAGGTTATGATCCCAGGGTCTTGGGATCGAGCCCCACATCGGCTTCTCTGCTCCACAGGGAGCCTGCTTCCTCCTCTCTCTCTGCCTGCCTCTCTGCCTACTTGTGATCTCTATCTGTCAAATAAATAAATAAAAATCTTTAAAAAAAGATTATTACAAATAATATTGTGCACAAGTTTTTTGGTGAGTGGATTTGGCTAAGTCACCAAAAGTGGAAGTGCTGAGTCATATGAGAAGTCTACATTTGACTTTTTGAGGAACTGGCCAACTATTTTCCAAAGTGGCTGCCCCATTTTACATTTCCACTGAAAGTGTACGAGGATACCAACATATTCCCATCCTCCTCAATCCTGGTTGGTATCTTATATTTTTCAGTCCTAGCCATTCCAGTGTGTGTGAACTGGCATCTCACCATGGTTTGGATTTCCCTTTCCCTGATTATTAATGGTGTTGGACAACTTTCCATGTGCTTGCTGGCCATTTGCCTGTCTTCTTTGGAAGATGTCTATTCAGCTCCTTTACCAACTTATAACTGGCTTTTGTCTATTCATTATTGACTCATAAGTGTTACTCACATATCCTGGAGACCAGTCCCTTACCAGATACATGATTTCAAATATTTTTCTCCCAGCCTGTGGGCCATTTTCTCAGCTTCTTGATGGCATCCTCTAAAGGAAAAAAAAAAAAAAAAGGCTTTAATTTTGATAAAATCTAGCTTATCCGCTTTTCTTTTCTTTTGTCATTTCTGCTTTTGGTAATAAGATCTAAGAAAGCTTTGCCTAATCTAAGGTCATGAAGATTTATTTATTCCTGTGGTTTCTTCTAATGGAGGATGAGCTGGGGCCTCTTTGAAGCTTGCTGTGTTATTTACCTGTCACTAGTGATGATGATGATGATGAGGAGGAGAGCTGAGCTCATGCTCTTCTCTTCACTGCTTTATCCTCAATACATCCCTCTAAGGTAAGAATTATCATCCTTGTTTCGTAGATATAAATGTTGAGGTTCAGAAAGACATATCTGTGGCAAGAGACAAAGCACATATTTAAACCCAAATATCTCTAACACCAAACACTGGCCACATCCCAGCCCACCCCACCCATGTCATCTCCCAGGTAAGCTCAGAGAATTTTGATGATAAGCTGTTCTTACGTTGACATTCATGTTGGCTGCTGACCCCATAATTCATGATGACAGTACTTATAAGTGGACCCAGATCACCCGCATCAGAAGAGCTGGTTAAGACTTACATCTGTGTTTCTCCTATGGGCCCTGGCTCTTTTCAGGTCATCCGGACTAACTTGATAACCTGATAACCTGGTGCTAATCATCTGGTTGGAATAAACACAAACTTTGCCATCAGACAAAACTGGATTTGACTCCAGCCCTTGCCGTTCACACTCAGTTGTGGACACGAACACACTACTGAACTTCTCTGGATCCATTTGCTCAACTATAAAGTGGGGATAATAAAATGATCATTAAAAAAAAAAAAAAAACAAAGTTATAGTCTTTTGTGGTTGTTTTTCTCAAATAGGTGAGAGTGAGCATCAGAGAGGCCAAGCAACTTACCTAAGGTCACAGAGCTAGTCAAGTGGTAGAGCTGGGATTTGAACCCATGTCTGTTAGATTTGGGGGTATAATGTCTACCTGCCATGTTACACAGTTCTCCACAGAAAACTAGCCATGAACTTACCAGAATTTGTAAAAAGGATTTCAACCCAGTGAAGTCTTCACCCAACTGCTGAGCACCTTACACTGAGACTATATGAAATCTCCCCTGCGACCAAAAGAAAAAGGTCCAGAATTCCCTAATTCCCACTGGCTTCCTATAGAACTAGCCTTCCCAAGTTTGCTTGCAGCACAGGAATTTGGAGAGCCCTTGGAGAGAGTTCATTTCTCTAATCTCGCTAGGCACAAGGAGAATTTGGGAGACATGAAAGGTAGCCATTATTTATTTCATGCATAGATAACAGCAAGCCATTTAGAGAGAGCAGTGGCAGGAAGATGAAAAAGCTATTAATACAGTTGGAAGCTCATCTCTTCTGGAGTGGTCAGTAGCAGCATGGGAGGACAAAAACGAGAAAATATTGCAGTGGGTGCTCCTGACAACACAAATTATTCAGGAGATATTAAAGTGCATTGTTCACCATCATAAACATTTTTTTTATGTTTATGAGATCTGTTCAAAGGCATCTTGATGGATGAAACCCAATAGCATTTTATGTGCATGTGCACATGCTGACAATTCTTTTGTCCTAGTATCCTTTGTAAATCCTCTCTTTGGGCCGACATACTCAACACTGGCTGGGCTGGGCCTACATAATGCAAAGCGAAGCCCATGCCCTTGTTCCTTGGGGAACTGTCCTAGTCTTGATGATCTGTGCTGCAGGTGGGGCTCTGGGAAGCAGGGAGCTGATGTGAGGCAGTCCAATGGGGGCAAAGCAAATGCTGCAGTTCTAGGAGGAGAAAGACCATGAGGAGCCTGAGGAGAAGGATGTAGCAGGATTTCCCAGTATACAATGGGAACTGTATATTCCCCTCCTCAAAGAGGGGCCACAGAGAGTCGAATTCAGACTGCCATGGAGATTCACAAGGGGTCCTGTTCAAGGCTGCATGGTTCTTGAGGTCAAGCTACAGACCCCTTTGACATGGCTTGCTTCCGCTCACTTCCCTGTCCCTGACCATAGTGGGACACCTGCAAAATTCAGGTGCCTTAGAGAATGCTTTGAGAAATACAACTTGGAGGTGATAAAACTGAGCAAAGCTGTTAATCACTGTAACCAAGCCATGATTATCACCTATACATGATTGATAGTTTAATTACCTTAAACGAAATGACTTGCCATTTAGTTAATAATTGGCCAAATTAGACAACTTACTGGCTTGGTCCAAGTCCCCCCCCCACCTTGAACTGGCTTATTATTCAATTTAAGACTCATGCACACAACAAACTTAACTCTAAGCATCGAACTGAGTTTTGAATCCGTGTGACCTAGTTTTTGTAGACTAATGAAGAACACTAGCCAGGGAGTCAATCACACCAGAGTTGCATCCTGGCACCCTCACTTTCTAGAGGCGGGACTTTAGGAATGTCACTGGCCCTCTCTATTTACATTTTTGTTTTTTCCTCTGTAGGAGGGGAGCAAAAATGCTTGAACCTATTACATTGGCGTGTATGGATTAGCTGATATAATGCAGGTGAAAGGTGAACACGGTTGTCATGCAGTGAATTCTTACTGCGTGTTGCTTACCACCATTGTCATTGCCATCACCATCATCAGAAGGAAGAGGAGGAGTCAGCAGGTGAACCACAAATCTGCCAGTCTCAGGGATGCCGGCCGGAAGGAAGCTGGACTCTTTGTGATATCAACAGAAGGAACATACCCCCTAGAGATAAATGATCATCTTGCTGGGGGGCTATATGCTGACCACTGACCCAATGGTGTCCTCAAGCTCACCATACTTGGTTGTCGGGTTTGTTTATGACATGACCTGTAGTTTGTGGAGTGAAGTTGCTGATGGATGACAGTGGGGCACCGGGTCCCTAGTGAGGTATTTACTCAGAGGGATCCAAAGCCCTGCGGCTTCCCTATGCTCCAGACCCACATTCACACCAATGCTCATCCTGGAGACCAAGATGGTTTCAATGTTGGAGTTTGGCTCCGGATATCCAAGCCATTCATGATGCTATTAGCCTCACATGTTGCTCTGATCCTTATTTTGTATCCTCTCTCTTTTTTTTTAAATTGTTTTTATTAACATATAATGTATTATTTGCCCCAGGACTACAGGTCTGTGAATCATTAGGCTTACACATTTCACAGTACTCACCATAGCACATACTCTCCTCAGTGTCCATAAGCCTACCACCATCTCCCTACCTCCACACCCCCCAGCAACCATCAGTTTGTTTCATGAGATTAAGACTCTCTTATGGTTTGTGTCCCTCCCGATCCCATCTTATTTCATTTTTTTTCTTCCCTCCCCCCAAACCCCCCACTCTGCCTCTCAAATTCCTCATATCAGGGAGATCATATGATAATTGTCTTTCTCTGATTGACTTATTTCACTCAGCATAATACCCTCTAGTTCCATCCACGTCATTGCAAATGGCAAGATTTCGTGTTTTTAATGGCTGCATAGTATTGCATTGTCTATATATACCACATCTTTATCTATTCATCTGTTGATGGACATCTACGTTCTTTCCATAGTTTGGCTATTGTAGATATTGCTTCTATAAACATTTGGGTGCACGTGTCCCTTTGGATCACTACATTTGTATCTTTTTAAATTTTTTTAAAATTTTTTTATTAACATATAATGTATTATTAGCCCCAGGGTTACAGGTCACTGAATCGTCAGGCTTACACACTTCACAGAACTCATCATAGCACATATCCTCAGGTAAATACCCAGTAGTGTGATTGCTGGGTCATAGGGAAGCTCTATTTTCAACTTTTTGAGGAACCTTATGCTGTTTCCCAGAGTGGCTGCACCAGCTTGATTTCCAACAACAGTGTAGGAGGGTTCCCCTTTCTCCGCATCCTCTCCAACATCTGTCATTTCCTGACTTATTAATTTTAGCCATTCTGACTGGTGTGAGGTTGTATCTCACTGTGGTTTCGATTTCTATTTCCCTTATGTGCAGTCATGATAAGCACTTTTTCATGTGTGTGTTGGCCATCTGGATGTCTTCTTTGCAGAAATGTCTATTCATGCCTTCTGCCCATTTCTTGATTGTATTATTTGTTCTTTGGGTGTTGAGTTTAATAAATTCTTTATAGATTTGGGATATTAGCCCTTTATCTGATATGTTGTTTGCAAATATCTTCTCCCATTCTGTCAGCTGACTTTTGGTTTTGTTGACTGTTTCCTTTGCTGTGCAAAAGTTTTTGACCTTGATGAATTCCCAATAGTTCATTTTTGCCCTTGATTCCCTTGATTTTGATTTCTAGGAAGAAGTTTCAGTAGCTGAGGTTGAAGAGGTGCCTGCTTGTGTTCTCCTCAAGGATTTTGAGGGATTCTTGTCTCACATTGAGGTCTTTCATCCATTTTGAGTCTATTTTTGTGTGTGGTGTAAGGACATAGTCCAGTTTCATTCTTCTGCATGTGGCTGTCCAATTTTCCCAACACTATTTGTTGAAGAGACTGTCTTTTTTCCATTGGACATTCTTTCCTGCTTTGTCAAAGATTAGTTGACCATAGAACTGAGTGTCTATTTCTGGGCTCTCTATTCTGTTCCATTGATCTCTGTGTCTGTTTTTGTGCCAGTACCTTTTCTGTCTTGATGATTACAGCTTTGTAATAGAGCTTGAAGTCTAGAATTGGGAGGCCACCAACTTTGTTTTCTTTTTCAACATTCCTCTGGCTATTCAGGCTCTCTTCTGATTCCATATAAATTTTAGAATTATTTGTTCCATTTCTTTGCAAAAAATTGATGGTAGTTTGATAGGGATTAGATTAAATGTGTATATTGCATTAGGTAGCATAGATATTTTCACAATATTTGTTCTTCCAACCCATGAGCATGGAACGTTTTTCCATTTCTGTGTGTCTTCTACAATTTCTCACATGAGTACTTCATAGGTTTCTGAGTATAGATTCTTTGTCTCATTGGTTAGTTTTATTCCTAGGTATCTAATGGTTTTGGGTGCAGTTGTAAATGTGATCGACTCCTTAATTTCTCATTCTTCTTTCTTGCTGTTGGTGTATAGAAATGCAACTGATTTCTAGGCACTGATTTCTATATCCTGACAATGTACTGAATTCCTGTATGAGTTCTAGTGGTTCTGGCGTGGAGTCTTTTGGGTTTTCCACAGAACATATCATATCATCTGCAAAGCGTGAGTGTTTGACTTCTTCTTTGTCAATTCAGATGTCTTTTCTTTCTTTTTGTGGTCTGATTCCTGAGGCTAGGACTTCTAGTACTATGTTGAATAGTGGTGGTAATGGTGAACATCCCTGTTGTGTTCCTGACCTTAGGGGAAAAGCTCTCAGTTTTTCCCCATTGAGAATGGTATTCACTGTGGGATTTTCATAGATGGCTTTGATGATATTAAGGTATGTATCCTCTATCCCTACACTTTCAAGAGTTTTGATCAAGAAAGGATGCTGTACTTTGTCAAATGCTTTTTCAGCATCTATTGAGAGTATCATATGATTCTTGTTCTTTCTTTTATTAATGTATTGTATCACATTGATTGGTTTGTGGATGTGGAACCAACCTTGCAGACCAGGAATAAATACCACTGGGTCATAATGAATAATCATTTCTATGTACTGTTGGATCCTCTTGAGTATTATTTTGGTAAGAATTTTCACATCCATGTTCATCAACGATATTGGTCTGTAATTCTCCTTTTTGATGGAGTCGTTGCTTTTAGGATCAAGGTCATGCTGGCCTCATAAAATGATTTTGGAAGATTTCCTTCTATTTCTATTTTTTGGAACAGTTTCAGGAGAATAGTTATTAATTCTTCTTGAGATGTTTGGTAGAATTCCGCTGGGAAGCCATCTGGCCTTGGGCTCTTGTTTGTCAGGAGATTTTGATGATTGTTTCAACATCATGGGTCTGTTTGGGTTTTCTATTTCTTCCTGATTCAGTTTGGGTAGTTTATACAACTCTAGGAATGCATCCGTTTCTTCCAGATTGTCAAATGTACTGGAATATAGTTGCTCATAATATGTTCTTATACTTGTTTGCATTTCTTTGGTGTTGGTTGTGATCTCTCCTCTTTCATTCATGATTTTATTGATTTGTGTCCTTTCTCTTTTCTTTTTGGTAAGTCTGGCCAGGAGTTTCTCAGTCTTATTAATTCTTTCAAAGAACCACCTCCTAGTTTCATTGATTTGTCCTACTGTACTTTTGGTTTCTACTTCATCGATTTCTGCTCTGATCTTTATGATTTCTCTTCTCCTGCTGGGTTTAGGCTTTCTTTGTTGTTCTTCCTCCAGCTCATTTAGGTGTAGGGTTAGGTTGTGTACTTGAGACCTTTCTTGTTTCTTGAGAAAGGCTTTATTACTATATACTTTCCTCTCAGGACTGCCTTTGCTGTGTCCCAAAGATTTTGAGCAGTAGTTTTTCATTTTCCTTTGTTCCCAAGAATTTACTCAATTCTTCTTTAATTTCCTGGTTGACCCATTCATTCTTTAGTAGGATGCTCTTTAGCCTCCATGTATTTGAGTTCTTTCCAACATTCCTCTTGTGATTGAGTTCTAGCTTCAGAGCATTGTGGTCTGAAAATATGCAGGGAATGATCCCAGTCTTTTGGTACTGGTTGAGACCTGATTTGTGGCCCAGGATGTGATCTATTCTGGAGAATGTTCCATGTGCACTGGAGAAGAATGTGTATTCTGTTGCTTTGGGATGGAATGTTATGAATATACCTGTGATGTCCATCTGATCCAGTGTGTCATTTAAAGCCTTTATTTCCTTGTTGATTTTTTGCTTGTGTGATCTGTCCATTTCAGGGAAGGGGGTGTTAAATGCCCCTACTATTATTGTATATTACTGTCGATGTGTTTCATTGATTTTGTTATTAATTGTTTTATATAGTTGGCAGCTTCCATGTTAGGGGCATAGATATTTAAAATTTTTACATCTTCTTGTGGGGGAGGAGTCAAGATGGTGGAGAAGTAGCAGGCTGAGACAACATCAGGTAGGAGGAGATCAGCTAGATAGCTTATCAAACCATTGTGAACACCTACAAATCCAACAGGAGATCGAAGAAAAGAAGAGCAATAATTTTAGAAACAGAAAATTGACCACTTTCTGAAAGGTAGGACCGGCAGAGAAGTGAATCCAAAGCGACGGGAAGATAGACCATGCAGGGAGGGGCCAGCTCCTGGCAAGCAGCGGAGCAACGGAGCACAAAATCAGAACTTTTAAATGTCTGCTCCACTGAGGGACATCGCTCCAGAGGCTAAACCAGGGTGAAGCCCACACGGGGTCAGCGTGGCTCCAGGTCCCGCAGGGTCACAAAAGGATCGGGGGTGTATGAGTGTCACAGAGTTTGCAGGTATTAGAGCAGGGAAGCTGGCTACAGAGACAGAGCCGAGGAGTGAGCTCTCAACTCGGGATTACCTTGAACCGTAATCCATGCCACAGGGCACTGCTCTGTGAGTGAGGTCCCCACAAGATCCAGGGAGACACCCCCTGGGGGAGCTCAGGAATCTGTGGGGTTTGGATACTCCAGGCAGAGCATTGTGCCAGAGAGAGAGATGCTTGATCACAGGCTGGGTGAGCTCGGAGCATGGCCAGAGGCCATGGAGATAGGAGTGATTGATCACTTTTCTCTGAGGGTGCACTGAGGAGTGGAACCCCAAGCTCTCGGCTCCTCTGGGCCACAGTTTGGGAAGCCGCCATCTTCATTCCCATCCTCCAGAACTCTACAGAAAGCGTTCAGGGAACAAAAGCTCCCGAAAGCAAACTGGAACGGATTACTTAGCCTGGCCCCTGGTAAGAATGGTGCAATTCCGCCTCAGGCAAAGAATCACTACAACAGGCCCCTCTCCCAGAGGATCAACAAGAAATCCAGCCAAGGCCAAGTTCACTTACCAAGGAGAACATCAAAATTCCAGAGGAGGAGAAATAAAAACATAGAATTCATGGCTTTCTCCCCGTGATTCTTTAGTCTTGCAGTTAATTAATTTTTTTTAATTTTATTTTTTCTTTCATCTGCTAATTTTTTTTAACTTTTACCCTTTCCTCTTTTAATGCTTTTTAACTAGTTTATCTTAATGATACCTCATTTTTAAAAAAATAATCTTTTTTGAATCTTCATTATTATAGTCATATTTTATCCTTCATTGTATCTAACTTTATTTTTTGTATACACATAAGGTTTTTTCTTCTAAAAAACTTGGGGTACGACTTCTTCTAATAGATCAAAATATACCCTAAATCTAGCTCCAGGCTTGTTCTAGTCTCCAGTCCAAGCAAATTCTCTCCACTTTCTTTTTCTTTATTCTCCCAACGAACTTACTTTAGCAACTCCTTTTTTAGAAATTAAAATTATTTTTTCATCTTTATAGGCATATTCCATCCCTTCATTGTGTTTAACCTTATATATGTTTTTCATTCTTTAAAATTTTGGGAGGTAGTTTCTTCTAAGAGACCAAAATCCTCCCAAAATTAAGTGGGTGACCCTGTTCTAGTCACCAGTGTTTTATTTTTTTTTTCGTCTTTATATTTTTTCTGTATTAGTTTTCTTTTCTAATTTTTTTTCTGAACTTCTTTTTATCCCCTTTCTCTTCCCCATGATTTGGGGTCTCTTCTTATTTGGTTAAAATTTTTACATTTTCTTGTTGGAGACACCCTTTAAGTATGATATTGTGTCCTTCCTCATCTCTCATTAGAGTTGTTGGCCTAAAATCTAATTTATCTGATATAAGGCTTGCCACCCCAGCTTTCTTTTGATTCCCATTAGCAGAGTAAATTTTTTCCCACCCCTTCACTTTAAATCTGGAGGTGTCTTTGGGTCTAAAATAAGTTTCTGTAGATAGCATATTGATGGGTCTTGCTTTTTTATCCATTCTGATACCGTGTGTCTTTTAATTGGGGCATTTAGCCCATTTACATTCAGGGGAACTATTGAAAGATATGTATTGAGTGCCATTGTATTGCCTATAAGGTGACTGTTACTGTACATTGTCTCTGTTCCTTTCTGATCTACGACTTTTAGGCTCTCTCTTTGCCTAGAGGACCCCTTTCAGTATTTCCTGTAGGACTGGTTTGGTGTTTGCAAATTCTTTTAGCTTTTATTTGTCGTGGAAGCTTTTTATCTCTCCTTCTATTTTCAATGGTAGCCTAGCTGGATATAATATTCTTGGCTGCATATTTTTCTCCTTTGGTGCTCTGAATATATTATGCCAGTTCTTTCTGATCTACCAGGTCTCTGTGGATAAGTCTGCTGCCAATCTAATATCTCTAGCATTGTATGTTACAGATTTCTTGTCCCAAGCTGCTTTCAGGATTTTCTCTTTGTCACTTGTAGGTTTTACTATTAGGTGATGGGGTGCGGACCTATTTTTATTGATTTTGAGGGGAGTTCTCTGTACCTCCTGGATTTTGGTGCCGTTCCCTTTGCCATATTAGGGAAATTTCTGTACTATAATTTGTTCTAGTATATCTTCTACCCCCCTCTCTCTTTCATCTTCTTCTTGGATCCCAATTATCCTAATAATGTTTTTGTCTTATGGTATCACTTATCTCTTGAATTCTCCCTTCACGGTCCAGTAGTTGTTTGTCTCTCTTTTGCCCAGTTTATGCATTCTCTATCATTTGGTCTTCTATATCACTAATTCTCTCTTGCCTCATTTTTCCTAGCAGTAGGAGCCTACTTTTTTTTTTCAAGATTTTATTTATTTATTTGACAGACAGAGATCACAAGTAGGCAGAGAGGCAGGCAGAGAGAGAGGAAGGGAAGCAAGCTCCCTGCTGAGCAGAGAGCCCGATGCGGGGCTCGATCCAGGACCCTGAGATCATGACCTGAGCCAAAGGCAGAGGTTTTAACCCACTGAGCAACCCAGGATCCCCAGGAGCCTACATAGTTTATTGCAACTCATTAGTAGCTTTTTTTAATTTCAACTTAATTAGATTTTAGTTCTTTCATTTCTCCAGAAAGGAATTTTATTTCTCCAGAAAGAGGCTCTCTAATATCTTCCCTGCCTTTTTTGAGCCCTGCTAGCACCTTGGTAATCATCATTCTGAACTCTAGTTCTGACATATTACCAATGTCCACATTGATTAGGTCCCTAGCCATTGGTACTGGCTTTTGTTCTTTTGTGTGTGTGTGTGTTGACTTTTTCTGCATTGTCACTTTATCCAGATAAGAATATAGGAACAAGAGAATAAAATACTAACTGGGTAGGAAAGACCACAGAAAAATATATATACTAACCAACTCAGAAGAGACCCAAAATCAGGGAGAGAATAAGGGGTTGAAGGGATATATATATATTTTTTAATTAGACTGATGAATAGAACAGAGCCACCCACTTGATTTTGGGTGTATTCTTGTCTGTTAGAAGAAACTACCTCCCAAAGTTTTAAATAAAGAAAAACTTATATATATACAAAAATAAGGGTAAACGTGATGAAGGGAAGGAATATGACTGTAAAGATGAAAATTTTAAAAAGATTTTAGAAAAGGAATTGATAAGATAAATTGGTTGGAAAAAGAAAAAAAATGAGGAGAGAATGCAACCAGGCTGAAGTCTAGAATAAAGCCATGTGCTATATTTAAGGTATATTTTGATCTATTAGATGGAATTGTATCCCAATTTAAAAAAAAACCTATATATATAAAAAATAAGTTTAAATACCATGGAGGGACAAAATATGACTATAAAAATGAAAAATTTAAAAAGATATTTTAAAGAAAAGTTATTGTTAAGATAAAACAGCTTTAAAACATTAAAAGAGGACAGAGGAAAAGTTTAAAAAAATAAATAAGAAAAAATGGAATTAAAATAATTTAACTTTGCAATACTAAAGGATCATATGAAAAAAAAAAGCCATGAATTCTATGTGTTGCTTTCCCTAGCTCTGGAGTTTTGCAGTTCTCATTGAAGGGTGAACTCAGTCTTGGCTAGATGTTCTTGCTGATCTTCTGGGAGAGGGGCCTGTTACTGTGATTATCAATTGTCTTTCCCCGAGGTGGAATTGCACTGCCCTTGCTAGGGGCCAGGCTAAATAATCTGCTCAGGTTCCCTCTCTGTAGCTTTTGTTCCCTGAATGCTTTCCGCAGAGCTCTGGAGGACAGAAATGAAGATGGTGGCCTCCCAATCTCTGGCCCTGGAGGAGCTGAGAGCTTAGTATCCCACTCCTCAGTGCACCCTCAAAGAAAAGCAGTCTCCCTGGCCTCCAGCCGCAGTCCAAGCTCACCCAACCTGTGACTGAGTATTTACGTCTCTGGCTCATAGCCCCATTTGGAGTCTCCAAACCCAGAATAGTCCTGCCACACACTCCCATGCCCCTCTTCCCAGAGGAGGAAGGTGAGTCTCTCTGGATCTGCCACTTGTGGTGTCCCTGCTCAAAGAGCAGTGGCCTAACTGTTGTGGATCATGGTTCAAGATAACCCTGAGCTGAGAGCTCAGTCCTTGAGCTCTGTCTCTGTAGCCAGCTTCACTGCTCTGATACTTGTTAGACACAAAGACATCCACGGTCTTTCTGTGACCCCGTGGATCCTGAGACCACACTGTCCCCACAAGGGCTCCATCCCTGCTTAGCCTCTGGAGTGACATCCCTCAGTGGAGCAGACTTCTAAAAGTTCTGATTAGTGCTCCACTGCTTCACCGCTTGCTGGGATCCAAAACCTCCCCCCACAGTCTCTCTTCCTGTCACTTCAGATTCACTTGTCCCCAAGTCCTACCTTCCAGAAAGTGGTCGATTTTCTGTTCATAGAATTGCTGCTCTTCTCTTCTGTCTCCTGTTGAGTTTGTAGGTGTTCAGAATGGTTTGATAGCTGTCTAGCTGAACTCCTGGGACCTAATCATATTTTAGCCTGCTACTCCCCCGCCATCTTGCTCTCCAGCCTTCTGTATCCCTTCTTAAGACAGAGTAAACCTCATGCCCAGTGAGCCCACCACTTGTCTTGTGAATTTCAGTGACAAGCTGAATCTGAAAGCCACTCCAGTGGCTTCAAATTATTTGGACTTGGTTTGGCATTGACATTTATTCTTTGGGTAACTTTAGGCAAGAAACTGAACCTCACTGAGCCTCAGATTCCTTTCCTGAAGAATGGAGATGAAATCACACACTTCATAGAGTTGTGACTCATTAAATGAGATAATACATGCCAAGTGCCTAGAACAGTGCCTGGCCCCAAACTGAATGATGATTAGGTAAAATGCTCAGTATAATGCCCTATGCTGGGTCTAGGCAAGGGGAATTTCCATAGACTTCTCTCCTGCCCATCAGGGAATATCCCCACTGGAGCATTCTCTAAACTAAATGCCCAGGTAGTTAAAAAGTTGGCCCTTGGCCCATATTTAGCTCTCTCTAGACTCTCACTCGGGTGTCTTAATTTGCAAGCAGAGAACAACATGAGGCCTGAGAATGTCTAATTTCGGTCTAATTCCCTTCCCTATTGTTCAGCAAAATGTCATAAATACTGTCATGATTTATGGTTAAATGTAGAACACATGTTAGAGAGTTGAAGAGACCAAATCTGGATGGGTATGATGATGTCATGTGGTGATATCTAGGCTGAGTGTGGAGCCTCTCCTTTGTGTGGTGGGGGGCCATGGGAGTGTAGTCATGGGGAAAATCTGAGCTCTTCCTTTGTATCAAAAAAACTCCTGCTAAATCCTCACCATGACCCTCTGAGTTTAGAATCTGTGTGCCAGATGGATTGAGGGACAGAATGATTGTGTGTATTGAGACTTGATACAGGTCAATTCAGGGAGCACAACGAAGATGGAATTGACAAGCCTCGAGCACTAATTTCTCATATTTGTCAATGTTACTGGTCAACCAAACGCCTCCTTAGTTCAGTAAAATGTTTAGCCAAATCAATCTAATCCCTTAAGTCCCAACAGCCAAAGTAGTCAGGTTGGTACAGGAAGAGACCTATCAGGTTTAAAGGGGATGGCATGACTCCTTTGTAGCTTGGTGGTGATGTCCCCAGAGAGGACATGCTAAGAGTCACCTGTGGCTGGAACTTTGCCCAGTATAATGCATGAAGTAGCTGACTTGTGGCACTTTTCTCCTAGCTAACGGCTGTGCTCTCCTGACTCCATCCAGTTCTCCCTTGCTTTTCCGTGAAAACCTCCTCTGGGTGTTAAGGAGGGCACGTATTGCATGGAGCACTGGATGTGGTGCAAAAACAATGAATTCTCTTATGCTGAAAAAGAAATTAAAAAAAAAAACCCTCCCCTCCTCCGGGACCATTCTGAGACCTCTGGTTGGCTATTGGCTGTTATTTCTTAATCATGATTCCATCTGTATGTGCCACCACCATTCTCCCACTTGAGTTAGAAACCAGTATCATCTGCGCAGCCTTCCCATTCTCCTCCAGTCAGTCACCAAGATTGCCAGAATGAAATCTCCCAAGACTTCCCACATTCCTGCTGTCCCAGCAGGCCACCGCCACCCAGAGTGCTGCTGAGTTCACACAACATCTCCACACAACTCTTGCCTGGTGTCCCTGTCTCAGTCTTGCCTCTCCATCCTGTTCTCTCCATGCTGCAGCCAGAGGCTCTTTTGAAGACTCAAAGCTGATAACGCTGTTCTCTAGCTTCCAGACCAAACCCCTACATTCTGGCATTCAGAGCTTGTTGCAACCTGGCCTCTCCCCTAGCAACCCGTTCTTTTGGCTGCTGGTCCTTCCTTGCCCCAGCCATGCCACACCTCCATCCGAAGGCTTTTCTGGGGAATGGAGTCCTCAGCATGACACCATAAAGCCCTAGTACATGCCCCATTTCTCCTGCCTCCCATTCCCTCGTGCAGGCCCCACCAACACGTGGGGCTGGGACGAGAGGGCCCTATTTCCCTGGGAGGTACCTCGAGGGCTATATCTGCAGTTCCCACCGAGATTGATGAATTTTGCAATGATGAGGTTTCTGGGGGCATCTATTGACATATAAATCAAAATCCAATTTATGTGAAGGAAAATCCCAGCTGGTTTACATGGCAGAATTATGAAACAGTTTCCACCTGTGCGCAGCCTCTCATATGATGTAAAATGATTTTACCCTCCACAAAGGAAACTCAGCTCGGAACTTCTTCTGGGATTTTCCTCAGGCGACCCTCGCACTGGGTTCAGTTTGAACACTTCCAGTAGATATGGCATTCTGAGGTTGCCAACTTATGACCCTAGTCTAACTGAGGAGGGGAAGGGAAGTGCAATGTGTATTTAGTGCCTGCTGTGTACCAAGCACATCCCTACAATATACTACTTTAAGCCTCCCGATGGTCATCAGGGCACTTGACATCATATTGATGGCCTTACTCTCCACCTCGATACTGTCTTTCTATTCCCTTCCTGAGAGAGTCTGTCTATTATGTATTCTGTATAATAAATTACCATGCACTTAGCACCTCACAGCAACTCACATTTATTTCCTCACCTTTTCTCTGGGTCAGAAGTCTGGATGTAGCTTAACTGAGTCCTTCACTCAGGGTGTTACAAGGTTGCAGTTACAGTGTTGGCCAGAGCTGTGGTCTCATCTGGGGCACAACCAGGGAAGGATCTGCTTCTGAGCTCAGTTGATTGTTGACACTGGCCCTTCACTCGTAAGTTGTAGGAACAAGGACCTCAGTTTCTAGTTGTCTTTTGGCTAGAGACCACCTTCACTTCCTTGACACATGGGCTTCCCAAACACAGCCACTTACTTCTTCCAAGCCAGCAAGAGAGAGTCTTAAGCAAGAAAGATGTTACAGTCTTATGTAGCTTACATAAGTGACCATTCGGTTATCTTTTTTTTTTTAAGGTTTTATTTACTTGTTTGTCAGAGACAGAAAGCACAAGCAGGGGGAGAGGCAGACAGAAGAAGAAGCAGTCTCCCCACGGAGCAAGAAGCCAATGCAAAACTCAATCCCAGGACACTGGAATCATGACTTGAAGTGAAGGCAAATGCTTAACCGACTGAGCCACCCAGGCATCCCCCATCCTGCTACCTTCATGGCAGTGATTCACTAGAAGTGAGACACGGGTCCTGCCCACACTTAAGGAAAGGGGGCCACACAAAGCATGAGTATCAGGAGATGGAGTTCCTGGGGCCACCTCAAAGCTTCTCTGATCCTGAAGGGTAAAGATGCTCAAGATCATTCAGCTAGTTGTTTGTGGAGTTGGGATCTTACTTCAGAGGCCACAATCTGGCTATCATGCTGTCCCATCAGCTGACTCCACAGTCTGTGAAATCCAAAGCATAGCTTTTTCCTGGAAGATTTATCTTAATGGTTGAATCTGGGTCATTTGCTCATCTCTGGAGCTGCTGTGGGTTATTAGTACCCGAATCATTAAAACTGGAATAGAAGGAAACAATTCTTCAAAGGTCAACTGAGGTACTAGTATCTGAAATGTGGAGGTGATCTTACTGTGTCCACTACCACTGTGTCCACTCAGAGAACACGTTTTCTCAGATGGAGCCCAAGTGATTCATTGTGGCCTTTGGAAGAAACTCATGTGGTTGCTCAGGGGTATATGTCACCTCAGGTCTCTGTGTGGTCACCTTTCATGAAGAGGGCTTCACCATCTGCCTTACTGAATAGACTATTGCGGTGTGCCTTTATTTTTCCACCATCACTCACAGCCTCCAATTTGATATTTGGAGCTCTTCCAGTTCTTCAGTTCTGAACCAAACTTGTATTAACTCTTACATGGCTGTCATATGCAGTTGTATGGGTCGTGCACTGCATAAGGGATATCTGGCTAAGAGGGTGAGCGGATATATATAAAGTCCACATACTGAGCTCTCTTTTCCAAGGGCAGTGAACACAGTCATTATCCCTTCCCCTTTCAGTAACAACGATCCAGTATTATTTTGTTTAAGGAGCCACCATCTGTTAGCCTTTACACCACTCATTAAAGCCAGGGAAGGTTTGTTTCTGACTGAAGGAAGAGACACCTTTTTCCAATTCACACACAGAGACCCATTTAGACTTGCAGTAGCCTTGATGACTACTTTCAGGATAGAGAACCTTCTTCTTGACTGGGGTCATGACTTAATCTGCCCAAGCTGACTTTGACACCAACCAGCTCACACTGTTGTTTTTTAAAAGATTTTATTTATTTGTTTATTATTTATTTGCGAGTGTATGTGTGTATGTAAGCATGGGGATGGGCAGAGGGAAAGAGAGAATTCTAAGTGGGCTCCATGCTGAGCATAGAGTGGGACTTGGGGCTCAATCCCACCACCCCAAGATCATGACCTGAGCTTAAATCAAGAGTTGGATGCTCAACAAACTGAGCTACCCAGTCAACCCCCTCGCAGTTTTTAAAACCAACTGTGATGGCTGCCCAGTTATGGTGGAAATTCCACTTTCAGCTCGCTGCCCCTAAACTCCCAAGTCCATATGTGGCATCATTTGCTAAAGAATGAACAGCTTTGGCTGTCATGTGCCTTTAAATAAACCTTAAAATCGACAGCCAGGGCTGGGCTCAGTGCTGATTTTCAGTCATAAAGGCTGTGCTAGGGGAGTGAGTATTGAAAACCCACATTTAAAAATATGCAATCAACACCAGCTGTGGTGCAATTAAACTCAACTGATCACAGGTGTTCATACAGATTCCACGCATATACGCTTCCTTTAAAATGTGGAGTTTGGAAAACACAACAAGATGAGGTCTGTGGACCATTCATACCAGAATCTCCTGAAATCCTTCCTAAAAAGGTAGACTCTCTATCCTCCCCCTAGACCCATGAATCCAAACATCTGGAGAATAGGAACCCAAGAATCTGACTTCAAGCAAGCACTCAAGGCTGTTTCCACGTACAGTGCCACTGAAGACCACTCCTAGGCTGGACAGGCAGCATTCTAAGGGCTCCTGGAAACTGTGAGGTGCTCCTCTGGTAAAGTATCTATCTATCTATACCTATATCTATATCTATATATATATATATAGATATATATATATATGCACTTTTTTTGTTTAAACAAAGTCAACAAAGTCCAGGTGATTCTCATGTGCAACTGCATGTGACCCATGACGAATGTGGGGGAGGGCTTCAATCTGTTCCGATCACAAGCCAGTCTACCAAATGAGCTTCTCCAGGGCCAATACCATGGTGGATTCATGTTGTTCCTCTGATGTTCACTAAATGTTGAGTCCAAGGATGAGTCAGTGGCTTAAGTAATGAAATGGCAGTCAGTGCTAGATCAAAGATGTGTACAAACTCTCCATCATGTCTCCCTGGACAGATGGCCTCTCATCCTCTTCCCATTTAGTCCAGACAGTCCTGTTATTGCTTGACTCATAGAATATGGGGGCGGGGGGACGCTGTGTGGTTTCTGAGACCAGGTCATGAGAAGCTCATAGGTTCTGTCTCACTCTCTTGGCATGTTTACTCTTAGACAAATACACCTGTGCTCCCAGCTGACTTCCGGCATGTTCTCCAGCTACCTTGGACGGTCCAGCTTACCTGAGCCTACCCATGAGTGCAGCCTTCCCAGCTCCCAGCCCCGACCGGCTGACACCACATGAAGCAGAGGAACTGCCCAGGTAACCCATATAATAGTGAGAGATAATATAGTGTTTTAAGCCACTATATTTGGGAGTGATTATTTTGCATCACTAGACCACAAACAGACCACCAGGATGTCGGTACTCTGAAATCTTTAGATTGTGAGGGAGTTTCTTGAAGTCATTGGTTGAGAGCTGCCCTCAGAGGGAGGTGAGGAGGTATTTATTGCCTGGTACTTCCTGTCCTGCAATGAGACAGAGCAGGCTCCATGGGCAGAGGGGACACCTGACACAAAGAACCAGATCAGCATGTGGTTGGAAATCAGCTGGCCAGCTAGGCACACAGAATTGGCAGGTGGTGATGGAGTCAGGGCTGCAGGGGGCACCCCAGTATCTACTCTCCTGTCTCAGAAAACAGCTACTCAATTCTGGATAATTGCAGTCACAGAAGAATATGGCTATGCAGTTATTAGTTCTTATGGCTTCCCAAGGAAAACCAGAAGGCTGGAGCTTTATGTAGAATTTCAGGATTTTTTAAAGTTGGCAAGTAACACAGATTTAAAAAATAAATTCTGGGGGCTCATTTGGTTAAGTGTCTGCCTTCAGTTCAGGTCATGGGATTTGGGATGGAGTCCCAAATCAGGCTCCTTGCACAGCGGGGAGTCTGCTTCTCCATTTACCCCTCCCCTGCTCATGCTCTCTTGCTCTCCCTCAAATAAATAAATAAAACTAAAAAAAAAAAAAATTCTGTGATGCCAAATCATGCAGGCCAAGCAAAAACATGTGTGTAGGCAGATATTGTCTTGATCAGCACAAGACAGAGCAGAGAGGTCACTGAGCTCCATGTAATGTTTCTTAGAATGAGAAGATGTGGCAAGACAGCAGGAGGTGGGTCATGAACTTGACCTTAAGTGAAAGATTTACATGGGGGTGGCTTTCAGGAAAGGGAAGCCACACAGGTGAAGGCCAGGGAGCTGACAGTTTGTAGGATGCTGGGGAAGTGACTAGTTTTATAGTAAAGCCAAGTTAATATGAGGGAAAACAACACTAATCTTCCAATAGAAACAAATAGAGAATGATGCTAGTTGGCCCCATTAAATGCATATATAATTTTCACTTCTTCACTCTTGGTAACAAATGTGCCCTGAAGATTCTTATCTCAGGAAGAAGGTGGAAGAAAAAACAAACAAACAAACCCTGTGTTTATTGACCAGGATCCTGTTGACTCTTAAATGCACTAGGCACGGAGATGAAAGAACTAGCCCCCTGCCTCACAGAACTCATGGTTCTCCTGCTGGGGATGAAGGGAGAGATAAAAAGGGCATTGACACCTCAGTGAGATCCTAGAAATACACAGGAAGCTGAAGGGCCTCAAAGGAGATGCTCTCCATCCTGCCAGGCCTGGGGATTAGGGAAGGAAACTGAAATCTCAAGTAAGTCCTGGAAAGAAGAAAGGAAACCACTGGGAAATGGAGCAGGAAACAGGAAGGCCATCTCCGCTCAAAAATATCCCAGGCCTGGAAAACTACAAATAGTTCAGCATTGCAGGAAAAGCATGTGTTTTGGTGACAAAACAGGGAGAAAAGTGAGGGAGGAAAGCCAGCAGGAGCACACACAAAGAAAGGCTGTTGGGGTGATGGGGAGCCATTGAAGCCTAGAAGGGGAAGGTGATCAGAGTGGCAGTTTGTAAAGATCACACTTGCTGCTCGACAGAGAATGAGTTGAAGGTCATAAGATTAACTAAGAGACTAATTTAAGAGGCTGCTATGGCCACTCGAGTCTAAATGAAGATGGTGGCAAGATGGAAATAGATTGAGATATATTTAAGAGACATTGGCAACAGGACATGGAGGCTCAGTGGAGAAGAGGACATGAGATGTCAGGACTGACTCCAGGTTTAGGAACAAGGTGGATGGTGGAGCCATCTTGTGGGGCTGGGAGTGTGTAGGGTAGAGATGTTTAACTATTCGTTGGCTCTTCTTAACCAGGCAACACACCTCTTTAGATTAAATTCAAGAAGCTCAGTTGGTCTTGCCGGCCATTCTTACCAAAGTTTGAATCAGGGTAATAATTGTTCCAGAAAAGCAAGTTGCATACATTCTCCTGAAAGCATCCTCTAAAGGCGCCCAATTTTCTGCATAGTCTTCACATTCAACCCAGCAAGATTCATTCATTACCACCTTACCTGTGTCTCTTGTGGTGCCCATTTGGTTCCTTCCCTTATAGGACTTACATTCTACCTCAGAGCTCTAGTATCTTCTAAAGTGCTAAATCCTCATGTCCTGGGGTGCCTAGGAGCCTCAGTGGGTTAAGCCTCTGTCTTCAGCTCAGGTCATGATCCCAGGGGCCTGTCTGTCAAATAAATAAATAAAAATCTTTTTAAATAAATAAATAAATAAGTCCCCCTGTCCTCTACCAGTGCTTGAACAAGATCAGGAGTGTATCCATTAGCTATTGCTGTATTTTAAAAAACAGCAGCCTAAAATTGAAACCATTTATTTAGCTTGAAATTCTGCCACTGGCAACTTGGGCTTAGCTCAGCTGGGTGGTCTTTCTCATCTCAGCTAAACACATTCTTACATCTGTGTTCAGACACACGTTAGGTAGACAGCTTTACTGACCCTGGCTGGCTGCAAACTTGAGGCCTCAACAGGGATTATTACTCTGAACTGAGTCTGACTCCCATGGTTATAGCCTGTGCTGTTGATGGGACGGCCAGGAATGTTCTCCAGGGACAATGGAAGTGGGTACATTTTCTTGAGGCTCAGGTTTGGAATTGGCAGAATAGCACTTCTGCTGGTGTTCTATTGGCCAAAGCAAGTCACAGGGTCCAGGCAGGTACTGCAAGTGGAGGATAGGTCCCGCCCCTTGGTGGGAGCTGTCACAGAGTTTCATTGCAAAGGGCCTGGGCAGGGTTGAGAAGAAGATTTGAGGCAATTTGGTAACCTACTCCAAGGGCTCAAGAACTTCTAATTCTTCTGGAGTGTAAAAGTAACCACAAAAGAGAGCTCTAATCAGCAGATGATAGCAATAGTCACATTTCTTATCTCTCCCACGCAAACAGGAGACTTATGGAGACCAGCCCTTTTCTAAGAGGGGATTCACTCTTCCCCTTCTGGCTGCTTGGGTCAGTCCACTTTTTTCCATTTTAATTTTCTGATTATTCCCATTCTTTTCTTTTCATCCCCCAGGACAACAGCCTGGGATCCTCTGCACAGATGTCACAGAGATGAAATGTCAGCAGAGTTCACTGTGACTCTGGAGCCGAGCACTCCCCTCCTCACTGTCCACCTCCTCCTCACGGTTGCCTTTGGCAGAGCTGGTCTGCACTATTAATAAACCTTCTCCTCAGCATTTTCCCTCAAGGAAATAGTATCAGATAGTCTTCCTCTATCTCCCCAGCCCTATTCCTGCCTGGCTGGGGAGAAGGTCTCCTGACATGAAGATAAGAAATCCCAGACACTGCTGCCATGTAGGGGAAACTCGAGGTTCCATTTTCCTTGTGAAAGGTCGAATTGCTTCTTTTTGCAGTGCTGGGAAAGAAAAGAGCCAACATAATGTGCTTTCTAAATGCCAGTGATCTTGACGTCCCTGATAAGGAGAAGTCAGTGAAGGAAGAGAATGGCTCAGGAGGAGAGCTGACTTCTAGGTGCCAGTGGGAGATGTGAAGCATTTTTAATCACTCATGTTAAAGGCTGTGTTTAATTCAATCCTGGGTTAGGGTAATGCAATTATTGAGGCTTAAGGAAAGTTCCTGCCTTGTTGCATTGAATAGAAGGAATAGTAATAGTTTCCCTCAAGAGGCTTGGGAGCCAAGACGGGCCAGTTACAAACTAACCTTACTACCCTTTTCATTAATTACTCTTTTATTCTTTCTTTGCATATGTCTTGAGTAGCCACTATGTGCCAGAACTGTGCTGAGCGTAAGGGATACAGGATAGGTCAACAGCTTTCTGCTCTTAAGGAATGCATGTCTTAGTTAGAGACCATGACAAATCCCCTGATGACAGCTACAAAGAGTGATGGGTGCTACCTCAAGATGTGCAGGGTGTTACAGAAGTATGTCCTTGGAAGGATCTAAGGGTCATCATTCCCCAAAATTTCTCCCTAAGCAGTAGAGGCTCCGGGAAGTTGCAAGTCAGGCCTGGCATATTCACCACTATATCCTTAGTGCTTGGCCCTTAGCAGGGTTCATTCCTCTTTGTTGGTCAACTTAGCAGTGTGAATCCAACCCTCTTTCCCCATGGGGCCATCAGTCCTTCCCCAGACAGTGCATGGATTCTTAGACCTGCATGCCTTGGCAAATACCTTCTGGAATCTTATTCTCATCCTAAAGCACCTGGAAAACCCCTCTGTACCTTTCAAGACCCAGACCAAATGCCTTCTCTTCTGCAAAGTTGTTGTTGTTGTTGTTGTTGTTGTTGTTTTAATCTACTGAATAAGACCTAGCCTCTCTACATCATGACTCCAAACACCTTGTTTATATGTCATTTGGTCATTATCTCAAAGGACTATTTTATTGTACTCATTTGTCTTTTATATGTTTCCATTTCCTTCACCGGGTCAGGGGCTTCTCTGGAGCTGGGTGTGGATGTTAAAACCCTTTCTATCTTCTGTCAGCAGCACACAAAAGCAGATCAACAAATGTCCACTGTCTGTATAAGAGACTGTGTGTTATCATTGGGGCCACAGTTCAGTGGACACCATCAAGATAGTTGTATTTTCTATTTCATGGGGATGACAGGTTAGATTATGAGACACAATGAAGACTGAGAGGAAGGGCATCATTCTCTTCTCCTCTCTTCTGTGGGGACAACATCACCTTTCTCAACTAACCTTAGGGAGACAGGGCAGGCCAGGGTACATGCCTTGGTGTCATGGCCCACATCCAGGAACATTTAAAGTATTGCTCTCTGAAGACAACAGGGATCCTGGACCCAAACACACCAGATCTGCTTTATGGGTATAGTTCTCACAATGCCACTAGAAAAACCTATGAACCCTACAAAACCCTTCAAAATATTTCCAGAATCCTACCACTTCATACCACCTCTGCTGATACTACCCTGTTCCACCTCTTCTTGCCTAGAGGACTATAATAACCCCATAAATGATTCTCTGCCTATATTCATGCTCCAACATCCACCTCTCTCCCTTCCAGTCTAATTTAGACCCAGAAGTCAGGATGATCTATGAACATGTAATTCAAGTCACATCCCTCTTCTGTCAAAACCTTCCTATGCCTTCAATCTCACTCAAAGGAAAAAGCGAAGTCTTTATGACAGCTCTCAGGGCCCTATAGGATTGACCTTCTCCTCACCTCCTGACTCATCTCTGACCTTCCCTTCCCTCCTTCACTCTGTTCTAACCACATGGCCTTTGTGCTCTTCTTGCATTATGCCAAACATGTTCCTGTCTCGGGGCCTTTGCACTTACTATTCCCTCTGCAAGGATAAATCTTCCCTAGATCTTCACATGTCTCATTTCTTCATCTCCTCATGTCTTTACTCAAATGCTGTCTTCTCAAAAAAGCCTTCCCTAGTCACCCTATGTAAAATAGCACATACCACAACCCCAGGAATTTCCTGTCCTCTCATCCTGCCTGATTTTTCTCCATAACACTTATCACCACAGACATATATTTTTAAATGTGTTCTTGTCTGTCTCCTCCTGCTAAGTGTCATGTTTGTAAGAAAACATATTGGACTGTGTCTGTCCACTCTTGTATCTCAGCACTTGGAATGGAGCAGGCACTCAGTATTTGGTAAATTAATAAATGCATGGACTCTCAAACAACTCTGTAAAGGAGATACTTGGGGTTATTTTCTCATTTCATAGATCAGACAGTGGAATCCCTGAGCAGGGAGAGGTATGTTAGGCTGCTGGGCTGCCAGGATTCTAAAAAATAGTCCTGTCAGATGGTTGAGGCAAACAGAGGAATTTACAGGGAGGCACTGCACCCCTTATAGAGACCAGGGCCTCCAGAAGGACTGGAAGAAGGAAATGGAAGCTATCAGGACTTGCAGGGTAGAGCTGTCATTAAGGTGTGTAGGTCCCAGGGCAAATGTTTTCTGCAGATCTCTTGACTACATAAACACTATGAGTCAACCCAAATCAGCATGTTGGCAAATAAACAAATAAATAAATATCAGCGGGTTGGCACATTTTTGTGGACCAATTTAATGGCACACAGTGCCATTAAAGAAATATCATACTAGCTAGTGTGAACCATTAGCTCATGAAGATCCAGGGCCAGGGACAACCACAATCTTTGGGGCATCTGGTCAACCCCATACATGTGATAAAGGATCCTTGCAGGGGAAAAGCAGAGACTGGAGACTGGAACTTCTATGGGTGCTTGTCTGAGTTCGAGGTGCCCTGTCTGGATGCTACAGCCATACCCAGCAGGTCCAGGCTCTAGAGAGGGTCCTTAGAAGGTTTCAAGGAAAACATGAAGGCATTCCAAATGGCAAGTTCTCTTGAGTTTTGGGGCCCTGCTTGTCTGAGTCTAAGGGAAGTCTACATTTCCCTGTCTCTATCTTGGCTTCCTGGGCCCAGCTTTGGCCTCTATTTCATTGTTTTCTCTTATTTGGTCTGCAGATTGGCTTCCCTTCTCTCCACTGCAGCCACAGCTGCCCAGCTCATACCATTGTCAATGTGCAGCACAGTCTGATGAGCAGCTCTCAGTCCTAATTCCAACCTTCTAGAATAAGCTTTTTATCTCCTCTATCTGGTGTGCATGCCTGGTCCAGTCAGCAGGGTCAGGAGGAGGGGTGAGGAGAGCAGGATAACAGTACAAACCTGGCTACAATTCTCAGAGCAAAGTGAAGACAGGTGAGGCAACAAGTGGCCTCCAAGTGTTTACTACAGCTCCTGGGGGAAAGCACCATGATATTTCACGCTGGATATTCCAACCTCCAAAGCCCATAGTCTAGAACAGCAGCCATGCAAGAGAACACCACCATTCTTAGACCTCCCTGAGGGACTGATGGGGCCACAGGATCCTGGCAACAGCAGTAGACTTTATGAAGTAAGACCCACACACTAGATTTCAAATCCTTCTAGTTTATTCCTTGTGAATTGGGAGGCAGGCTTAGAGAAAGTAGGAGCATTCTGCCTGCAGACAAGCTGACATGAACAGCAGGCTACCCTCCCAGGTTGTGTATACGTGCACACACACATTCATAAAAACTGGCATATTATACCAGAATGGAAGCAGGTTAATTGGGTTATTTGATCCCGGGGGCCTATTCAGGGAACCTTCCTACAGCCTGTAACCAGGCAGGACTTGGGATGGCTCAGAACTGAGCAACCAGATGCTGTCATTAGCCCAGACTCCCACCTCAGCAGTTTCGCCTCAGTCTCTATGGGCCACCTGATGCTGGGCCAGGATGTGCTGAGGCAGCATAGCAGAAGTCCCAGGGTCAACTGGGGAGGGGCTGAGCAAGCTGGTGGAGAAGGGATAACCTGGAGGGAGGCAAGAGCAGATTTTAATCATCTGAAGGGCTGTCTTATGGAAGAGGATGATGGTCACTAGTGAGCAGACTGAGTTTGGCATAAGAAATGTTTCCAAAAAACAGAACTTCCAATACCAATGTGTTTAGGCTATATTACAAAGCAGAGAGCTCCCTGACACTCCTAAGTATGACATAAGAATGGAACAGGATTGGTAATTATATTTATCCTACAACTGTGAAAAATACCAAATTTGTTCATTGGTATAGAAAATTAAAGAGCCATGACAGCAAAATGAACAGGAGTCCATTAGAATAGACTCTCCAAGGGTCCTGCTTAGTTCATGTCACTGCACGTGGACTGTAGCCCTGAATGTCTGCCTGTCATAGCCTTTTTCTCTCACCCTTCCTTTTTTAGCTTCTCCACACTCTTTCAAAATCTGATAAAGATGTCCTGGGCCAGTTTGGATGAGGCATCTAAGATCCCAGTGCCAGGGGAAAAAAATATTTGTACACAATGGTTGGTTAGAACCACGGACAGCAACATGCATTGGCACCTCCCTTGGCTACTAAGATTAGACTACATCATCAGGTTACATTCATTAATGGCCCAAGGTTGTCAGGGAGCCATATTTAAACAGAATTCATGGGGCCATCTGGCATAATTGATGCACTTGTGTTCCTATATATCCATTCATGCCATTCATTCATTTATTCCGTCATATGGCTCCAGAGAGAAAGAGAGGAAAGGATAGGAACTGTAGTTATCTGATGACTCCTCATTCTTACAAAGCCCAGTGGCTTCTTCTACCATTGGGATCCCCCCCAAATCCCCTTTATCCATTCAATCAACCTCTTTTTACCTGAGTCAGTCTAGGGAGGTTCCATTCCTTGCAACCAAATGATTCCTGATAAAGACAGCATCACTGGATTAGGAACCCTCATCCAGTAAATGATGAGTCTTTTTGTTCTTCCCTCTGTAGAACTCTGAGCACAGAAGACTCCAGTATCTACATTCCAGTAGCATGGATGAAGGACAGAGCTTGGAGCACACCCTCATGAGACATGCATCCTTGGTCACAGCCAGAAATGGGCTTACTCCTTGTGGACAGAGGCAGCACCCATCATTTTGGGGAAGCAGTCAAGTAACACCAATAAATTAGACCCCAGTGATGCTTGCTTTACTGAAGCACTCAGCTTAATAAATCTTTCTTTGACACACAAAATTCTACTTGTACCATCAGCAAATGTGACGTATTTGGTGTGAATAATTCAGTGTTTTGCAGGGGTTCTGACTTCCAGTGAGAATGCTGCACTGTCCAAGATTGTTAACTAATCCTATGGAACAGAACTGAGCTCTGGTTCACCTTTAGTTTGAAAACACTTGGGGAAACAGTAAAAAGAGGATAAAAAAGAAAAATACTTCCCTCCTAACTAATAACAGAAATCGTTTTCCCTAAACTCTTCCAATATATGCATCAGTGTGCAGCTCTTCTCTCCTTCAGAACTTAAACTTAGTCTCTGGGGATTTTTGGTACAAAGAAATTTCTGAAGATGCTTTTCTAAATGAGGAATTTTATTTTATTTTATTTTTTTAAAAGATTTTATTTATTTATTTGACAGACAGAGATCACCAGTATGCAAAGAAGCAGGCAGAGAGAGGGGGGAAAGCAGGCTCCCTGCTGAGCAGAGAGCCTGAAGTGGGGCTTGATCCCAGGACCCCAAGATCATGACCTGAGCTGAAGGCAGAGACGTAACCCACTGAGCCACCCAGGTGCCCCTAAATGAGGAATTTTAAATGGAAAATCTAGCTCTGAATAAATGAGCTGGCTGTCTCTACCCAGAGAAAACAGGGGATCAGAAATGATGAGGAAGTCCTGACCACTCACAGCTCAAAGAAGGGAATTTCCCCCACTTCTTTCTGTCCAGCTGTGTGATGCGGGGCAAGTCACTTACCCTCTCTGGGCACATTTGCAAAACTAAAACCTCAGATTAGAGATCAGAAATCTTTAACCAAGAATTCAAGTTGGTCCATGTGTGGTCAGTGTAATCTCTGAAATACTGTGCTAAATATCCATTTTGGGGAATGGATATTTGGGGAAGGGGATGTGCATTTGGGAAAGGGGAGAGGCTCTATACCTTTTTTCAGATTCTCAAAAGTGTCCAGGACCTTCAAAGCTGGAAAACTCCTGGGCTGGACAATTGCTAAATCTCAGTTCAGTCCTAAATTAGGCCACGATTCCAATGTCCTCTGTGAGTCTGGAGAGTTATGTTTCTCTACCTGGACTGCTCATGCTGGGGGCTTAAAGGGATTATGAGTGCTTTCACCTTCCAAGCTTCACAGCCAAATTAGGGGGCCCAACCCCTGGATGCAACAAGTTTATGTTCATGTGTAAGTGTCTATCAGGGGGAGAGGATATTCCTTCATTTATTCATTCCACTAATATTTATTGGGTCCTCTTGTGTGCTAAGCCCTCTGCCACCCACTGCCCTTCTGTAGCTCACAGTCTAGGAGACAGACAATGGAAAAACAATCACAAATACCTCTGATCCCAAAGTATGACAAAGCCTCTGAAGGGTCACTAAGAATTTTGGTGAGAGATGATAAGGAGTGACCTGTTTTCTCTTCACTGTCACATTCCACACATCCAATGAGCGGTGGACTCCAAAAATAGTTTACCTCTTCTGATCCCCACTGTCACCTCCTTTGTCTAAATCCCCATCATCTTGCACCTGAACCCCCACAACCCTTTTCTCTTCACTTATGTTCTTGCTCATCAACTGAAATGGGGAGGCCCATGAAGGAGAGTGTAGGGGTGAGTAGGTCCCAGTCATGTGCTACCCATAAGGATATAAAAACAAACTGCCACTCTTTGTACTGAAAGAAGCCTTGGGTTCCCAGGGAAGGGTGTGGGAGAAGTGACGCTGCAGGGGTGTTCCAGGTGCTCTCAAAGTGAGAACTCTGAACAACAATGCTCACTTGAATGTACAGCCTTATAGCATTGGAAACAAAATAACATCATTCATTTGGCATCACACCTGGTGTTGCAGAAAACAAGACATAACAGAGCTGGCTCACTTATGGTTGAATCTGTTGATTCTCAGCCCACAACAGGATTCGCAGCAGTCTAAATAAAGTAAGGAAGCAAATCCAAACCCACGAACCAGGCAAATTAAGGGGTGATTACATCCATTTGTGTTTCAGAACCACTCTGATTTATAAAGTACTGTCTTAAAATATCACCCTTGAAGTATTTACAGATATATAACTTGCTTGCTGGAAGGGCTGTAGATTGGGAGGCAAACCTTAAAAAAAAATTGCAGAATTCCTGATTCATTGAAGGACATTCTAAGGAATATGTGACCTGACTTAAAGCTATATATGTGGAGGGACCTACCCATGAGGCAAAGAGAAACATGCCAACTAACACCAGGGTGCAATCTGGGTTCTTGTCTGAGAAAATCCACATGAAAGCATTTGTATACATGTGGCACTTAATAAGTGGCCAATAAATGTCAGCCATCATCATCATTCCTTAGGTTCCAACAATTCTCTAGCACCAGCTGGATGTCCTAGAGTTCAGTTCAATTCAATTCTGACACTACCTGAATTCATGCATACCCCATAGGTAAAAGACTCAGTCCCACAAGACTGTCTCTACTTCAGACACCAACCACAAGCCCCAAAGGTCCCCTAGATCCCCATGCTTCTGCTACAAATCTGGGGGCTCCAACAACTCCCTTTCAAGTTCAGTAGTTCACAAAAACAACTTATGGAACTTGCTGAACACATTATACTCGCAATTACAATTTTATTATAAAAGATACAACTTGAGAACAGCCAAATGGAAGAAATGTGTAAAATGAGGTGTGTGGGGCGGGGAAGCACAGCTTCCATGCTGTCTCCCCATAGAATCAGGGTTTGTCGCCCTCCAGATACATTGATGTGTTCTCCAACCTGGAAACTTCCCCACACTTTGGCACCCAAGAGCTTTTGTCAAGGTTTCATTATGTAGGTACGATTAATTAAATCATTGATTTAGTTTAAACCATGTGGTTGAACTCAATCTCTAGCCCCTGTCCCCTATCCAGAGGTGGGGTGTGGAGATGAAAGGTTCAACCCTCCAATCACTTGGATGGTTCCTCTGGCAGCCAGTCCCTCCACCTCTTGAAGCCATGTAGCTCTCCCCTCCTTGCACTTTCTGCCTCACAAAAAGAGCTCATTATAAATAACAAAAGATATTCCTATAGCTCAGGAAATTCCAAGAGTTTTTGAAGCACTGAGCCAGGAACCTGGACCAAAGCAGATATATTCTTTATTATATCACATTCCCTCTACCATGCTGTCTCCTGCAATAAAAAGCTGAAGGAAGGTCTTAAGAGGTCAAATTAGCTACCTGCCACCAGGTGAGCCTGTATTTTAATCATTGAAGACAGCTAATTATCACTTTCAGGAGAAAAAAGACAAGGAGGGGCATCTGGGTGAGTCAGTTGGTTAGGCATCCAACTCTTGATTTTAGTTCAAGTCATGATCTCAGGATTGTGAGATTGAGCCCCATGTTGGGCTCTGTGTTGGACTCCGCACTGGGCATCGAGCCAGCTTAGGATTCTCTCTCTCCCTCTCCCTGTGCCCCTCCCCCTCTTTTCCTCTCCTTAAAAAAAAAAAAAAAAGGCAAGGATATGTCATAGGGCAGAAGAGCCCCCAGTCAGTACATTCTGGTCATGCATTTCCATTGTCCCAGGAGACATGGCAGTAGGGACATGCTTTCCATGAGGACTGGACATCTTTCTCCTCCAGCTATTCCCATTTGTTTTGATTAAACCTCTCCAGTCTCCCTGGTAGCCTGAAGGAGGACCAGCCACCAAGAGTTAACTCTTTGGAAAGATCCAGAATGAGCGAGAGGTAGTTCCTAAGTTCCACCACATTAAGATGCACTGATCCAATGTACCTGATTTTGACGTTCCCAAGATACTTCATACCCATTATGGTCTGTGTTTGGAAGGGCTTGCAGATTTATTACTTCTGCTGAATGTGTTTCCCTATACCTGAAAGTACTTCATTCTCCTTCCCTGCAATTACTCTTTGAAGTTACACAGTCAGTAGTGCATATAATTGTAGATACAACAACCCACAGGCTCCTCTCAATATTCTCGAAGGCCTTTCCAAGGCTGACACTACTCTCTCTTTTTCTTTGAGAAATCTTCTCATGCTGTCTTTTCCATTAATTCTTTCATTGGTTCATTCATTTCTGCCTTTCCCTCAACTGCTTTTTCCATATTGTCCAACTGGTGAACTCTTCCCTAGCCTTTAAAGCCCAGCTCAAATGTCACCTTCTCTGCGAAGCCTTCCTTGATTGCCTTCAAGTCTCTCCTCCACATTATCTTCCATATATATCTTAGACATTAATCTGTGCATTTATCATAATCTGTTATGATTACTTAATTACATGTCTGACCAATTTTCCTGGATTGAAGGTAGGGGCTGTGTCTAGTTCCTCTCTGATTCCAGAATGCTCATTTTGACTCTTGACACTAGGTAGAAACATCTGTAGAATGAATATATAGATGAAACCTGGCCTACAAGAAGCATTGCCTATTCCATCCATAGAAAACTATTGATTTCCCACTCAACAACCTCTTCTTGCTTCTTTCTTATTAATAGAACCACCAATTCCATCTAGATACATGGCCCCTTTCCCAACTCCGGGGGGATGGATGTTGGTTATTTCAATATAATCATAGTGATTCCACAATTCTGGCCAGCGATTGGCTTAAGTGTGTGCATGTGTGTGTTTGTGGCCTTGGCCAATGTAAGGCAAGTGTGCTGGGTATAAAGATTGTGGGAAAAGGTGTCCTTTTTTTTTTTAAGATTTTATTTATTTATTTGACACACAGAGATCACAAGTAGGCAGAGAGGCAGGCAGGTGGGTCGGTGGAGGTGGCAAGCAGGCTCCCCACTGAGCAGAGAACCTGGTGCAAGGCTCGATCCCAGGACCCTGAGATCATGACCTGAGCCAACCGCAGAGGCTTAACCCACTGAGCCACCCAGGTACCCCAAAAGGTGTCCTTTCTTGATGAAAGTCATTGCACTAGAGAAATGCCTCATTCTGCCTTTGGATGAAATTCTAGGAGTCCCATGTCTCAAGCAGAGGCAGCTATCCTGAGACCGTATGGAGGGTGGCCATGGGGTCAAGGTGACACTGTTGTGTTTCAGGGATCACCCAGCCTGCACCCATCCTATAATACAGGGATGGGTGCCCTGAATTTGGTTTCTTCCAGAACAGGGATGTTTAGGTGTCTGTGGGAGGGTGCTGGCAAATTACTGAGAGCTTCCCAGGACCTGGAAAATTTCCTTCATAGGTTAATTGTTCCTTCATAGGTTAAATAATGATTTCCTTCATAGATTAATTCTAATGTGACAATATCCCTCACTCTGGTGAATGTGTTTAAAATACTATTCATTAGAGGCTCCTGGGTGGCTCAGTGGGTTAAGCCTCTGCCGTTGGCTCAGGTCATGATCTCAGGGTCCTGGGATTGAGCCCCACATCTTGTCTGGCTCCTTGCTCAGCAGGAAGCCCACTTCTCCCTCTCCCCTCTTCTCATGCTCTCACTTGCTGTGTCTCTCTCTCAAATAAATAAATAAAATCTTAAACAACAACAAATGAAGAACATACTTCCCAGTGCCTTGCCATGTGATTAATACAGCCAAAGAAGGGTAGGCTGAAATGACACTTGTATTTTCTGTCCTTAAGTATTTAGGGACAGGTGTGATAACTTTATGCCTTCTCTTCCCCTGCTGCCTCAACCTTCAGAGCCATGTATCCTAAATGCATTAGTTACAAGATGGCAACAGGACTTTAGTTTAGGGGAAAAAAAGTTATTCGGCCAAGCTACTGGTTTAGGGGTTATTTTGTTACCCTAGAGCTTGTCGTGACTAATTCATAGAGTAACATTTTTGGAAAATATAAACAAAGAAGGACAGGAAAAAAATCTATAGTCATATGGACACCATTGGGCCTCAGGTGGCTGTGGTATTCTGTGGAATGTTCTTGAAGATTCCATCTCTTAATCCAGCCCTTCAGTGAACTACCAGGAATGTGCTGGGCTCTTTTGAATCAGTGACTATCACCTGATTTCAAGCAGACAGGTAGTCAGAGTCTCTAGAATGGGCAGATGAGAGGAGACATTTGGAAAAATGCACAGGGAAAGACATCACACTGTCATCACTGTCATCCTCATGGAGAATTCAGGAAAACTGAAACTCTCTCTCTGCGGGGCGGGGGGGGGGCTCTATTACTTTTCTGCTTCAGGTAACATCTCCAAAGTTTCTGTGACTTTTCCCATTAAAGGCATTTTTTTTATTTTTTAGCTGGGCCAGTGGTGTCTTTCCATCAAAAACATAATGTATTACCACTCAAAGATAATCCTGTTTGTGACTTCTATTTCCAGTATTATATCTATTTTTCATAATATGAGTTTCCACAATTAAATATTAAACCACAGTATTTATCTTGTATTTATAAAAATGGAATTTGTATTGCCCATGCAATCACAACAAAAACCTGCCTTTTTACTTATAATGTTATGAACATCTTTCTATGTCATTCAACATTCTTCTATAGTTTCCATTTTAATGCCTGCCTAGAATCCCAACATCTGGTTATATCCTCATATATTTGACAAATCTTTTGCTGCTGGACATATAAAAATGTTTCCAGTTTTTCAGCACTGAAAGGGGGAAAAAAAGATCCTTAGAGCTAATCTTTGCTAATATCCATCATTATTTGTTTAGAACAAATTCCTAAAAGTGAATGTCTCCAAAGTTAATGCAAAAAAACTGGTAACTTGCCATTTTCTGGAAAGGCTATAACAGCCTGCATGGGTAGGAGTGTCCTTGTCTCACTCACCTGCCACACCTCCTTGAAGCCAGCAGGCAGAGATAGAACTGGAGCCCATCTAATGCTTACCACATAAATCTCCTTCATGCAACTTTGTGTCTTATGACTAATGAATGATCTGTAGCCCCTGCTGACTCTAATTCTTCTCTTATGTTATTGAGCATATCCTCACATACCACCAAAGAGGCTTTTAAACAGTCTCATGCATGTAGTTTCTATGGTTTGAATTCCTTAATTAATCGTATCTTCTGACTCTCCTGGGGACTTGGTTACCTACATGCTTTACAATTTCTAACTGTGAACTCATCTTTGGTGGGAAATATTTCTCTGGGTTTCCTGGGGGCAAAGATTGAAGACGCTCTTGGCACAGGCTTGATATTTAAATTGCTCCCCATGACTCTTTTGCCACCTGTGGTCTGGGGTGGCCAACTTGCCTACAGGCCATGTGCTCAAGCCAGTGGGTAGAGCTTTTTAGTGTCCCTTTCATGGATGGAAAGCCCTTTATGATTTCCTGATATGGACTTTGCTAGCTCCTATCCTGTGGATGCAATTCTGTTCTCCAGGCATTGGTATTATGACTGTCTAAGTGTATGCTCTGATACCACATGGACTGTATGGCTCATTTAGTCTGCTCATCCTTTCTGGCACCTGGGATTCTCTTTCCCTTTATGTTTATTTTTTGATCCAACCTATGTATTTGAAGCTTTAGATGTTGTATTTTATCCTGCATGCCTATGTGCTCAGAGTGTTGAGAGGGTTCTGATGTTAACTCACCTACTATGTTGGTTAGCAGACTCTGAACTGTTCCTCCACCCTTTGGGCTGACTTGACACCCTTTGATGATGGCCAGAAGCTGGAGAACAGCTGAAGCAACAATCATTACACTTGTTAAGAAGTCAACACAGGTAGAACACTTGAGACCACATGTATTCACTAACCCTGGCTTGTTTGCAAGAGTCAGAGCCACGCTATTGGGGGAAGACAAGAAGCGTGTCCCAAGCCACAAATCCTCAAGCTCCTGGTTCAGTGCAACCCTTTTGATCCACAATCTTCTAAACAAAAACAACAATTAATACAGCAAGTACTGTTGAGTACCAGGTTCCGCCATAAACACACTGCATGGATTAACCCATTTAATCATCATAAAAAGCCCATGAGATAGAAGTTATTGTTAGCCCCATTTTACAAACAAACAGACTGAAATAGATGGGTAGAGCAACATGCCCAGGGTCACATAGCTATGAAAGGGGAGGGATGACGTTTGAACCCCAGATCTCAGAGTCCTGACCTCTACAACACACGTTTGACCTTTCCTTGTCTTCTGCATCACATACTCCCAAATTCCACTCAACACCCTTTCTCTTGGGATGTCCTTGGTGTTCAGTCTATTCTTTATCATTAAGACTTTTCATCCAATTCTATCAATCCAATACATTCTATTTCTAACATCAAGAGATAACTTATACAACCACATGATTATACCTCAACTCTCCTCCTAAGCCCTCTCCTTCTCTCTCTCACACAGAACTACTTATGAGGTGCATTTACCACACTTAATTAACTCAACGCATCCTCCCTTTTGAAATACATTAATTCCCCGTCCCGAGCCAGTACCACCATCAACCTCTCTGCCTCTCTGCAGCAGGTCAAGGAACCCCAGGAGGTTAATTATCACACAGAATTTTCAGGTGTACTGAGTCCTGGCTACCCTGGCTACCAGCTCTGCAGAAAAGAGTACAGATGCCATGCTTCTCAACCATAGCTGAACAGTGGAATTGCAAGGGGAGGCTTAAAGTGACACGGAAGCCTTGGTCCTCTCCCTAGTTTAATTGCTCTTCATGGAGCCTGGAGAATTAAGCATTTGAAAATCCTTCCAGGTGATTGTAATAGGCAGCCAAGGCTGAGAAAATTAAGATGAAGCAAGTTATCCTCCAGGATTGTGTCATGATTGCTCTGTAGCTGGATTTGGGAAGACTTGTCACCCTTCTTGCCTTACCCTGATGACCTTGGGACTTGAGGAACATAAAATCTACCAGAGGACTTACTGAAATACAGATTTCTGGGCCCCACTGCCTGCAGTTTCTGGTTGAGTAGATCTGGGGTGGAGTCTGAGAATTTGCATTTCTAACAAGCTCCAGGTGAGGCCGATGCTGCTGATCTAGGAACCATCCTTTGAAACCACGGTCTTAGAACTATTTTTGCTTGTTTAATGGCTGGCCCTTCTACATGCTGTTCACTGCCATGGTTCGGAACACCATGCCTGCCGATTCCGGTTTTCTCAACTTGTCCTTCAAGGTCTGATTCAAGTCCTTCCTTGGTCAGGTCATCCTGATGGCCCAGCCCGGTGGCACCTGCCTCCTCTCCCACATGCTGGGGCTCCTTCTCCGTGACTCTCATAGTGGCTGAGAGTACAGGTCATAGACTTTAGAGTTAGAAAGATGCTTATTATCCAACTGTTTAAAACTCTACCTTTGAGCTGAAGAATTATTTTTCATTCCAATGAAATCCTATTGCAAGTGGTAATATTTAAAATACATAGATGGGGTATGTCTCCTTGTCTAGGAGACTAGGAACATCACTATATATACCTTTCTTTTCCCTTCTATGGGGTCTTGAGGCACTTGGGGGAGGCATATGAGAACTGGAGAACATAATTTGGAAGCCACCCATAGTATAAGCCTTCATTTTATGTGTGATAAAACTGAGACTCAGAGGGGGTAAAAGACATGCCCTTTCATTTATTTGATATCATTGGTTACTGACTCTGGGCCAGGCACTGTAGCAGGTCCTGCAGATGGAGAACAGGTTGGGCAAGCCCAGGACCCAGGAGCTTACTCCTAGCTAGGGAGACAAGGAGTAAGTAACCACACAGACAAAATGATCACGGACTGTGACAGGAACTAAAAGGGATGCCAACATATGCTAGAATCACATGAGTTTAAGGAGGGTCTCTGTGAAGTGACCTTCATTCTGCATCTGGAAGGATGAGAAGAAACCAGCTATGAACTTTGTTTGTGGGTCACAGTGAAAAGTCTGGATTCTCTTCTTAGTGGGCTGGAAAACCAGTGGAGGGCTTTAAGCAGGGAAGTGACCAGACTTCACCTTGTTCCTCCCGTTATTTGCCTCCTTGGACAAATGGATCTCAGCCTTTGTATCTTTCATGGCATCCATGGGGACTCAGTACTGAAACTATGTGTGCTGGTGGCTGGTTGCCTGAGTCAACAAGGACTTAAAGTCCTGTTCTGGGGGCACCTGGCTGACTCTGTTGGTGCAAATCTTGATCTCAGGGTTGGGCAGCCCCATGTTGGGTGTGGAGATTAATTACTTAAAAATAAAAATAAATAAAAATAAAGCTGTATTCCACATAGCTTCCCATCTTCTAGACCAGTTATCTCTTATTTTGGGTTTGAACCCTGTCAAGTGTCTGATCAGAGTTATGGAGCTTTCCTTAAGAAATATTCCCATGCACCCATGCACATAGTGAGACTTGTGAGAGCCCTGAAGCCCATCTCAGGACCTGGCCTTCTGCTATAGAGATACCTTTCCTTCAAAGACCCCTTATTTGACTGAATATCATTGCTATCCTAGATTTAGAATCAAATTATCTTCAGATTTTTAAGCCCCAGTTTTCCTGCCTGTAAAATGGATTAATGCATATGTCATGGGGGACTTTAAGAATAAAACAAGATAATACAGATCGGTGCCTAGCACAGAGGTGCCCAGTAGATATCAATTACTTGCCCTTCCCCTTAGCAAGAAAGGAAGCAGCTCGGGCACCTGGGTGGCTCAGTCTGTTAAGCATCTGTCTTCAGCTTCAGTCATGGTCCCAGGATCCTGGGATCAAGTCCCACATGGGGCTCCCTGCTCAGTGGGGAGTCTGCTATTCCCTCTTTTAGCACCTCCCCCATTCATGCTCACTCCCTCTCAAATTAATTAATTAATTAATTAATTATTCTTTAAAAAAAAAAAAAAAAGGAAACAGCTCTTCATGAGGCCAGAACCTACAGTTGTTTAAAACCTGGTGCAGGTGGGAGGTAGATGAGAATTGAATGCTAGTTGTCTTTGTTCGGTTTTCTCATCTATAGAATGGGGATATATCTGTAAAAACCCTTAATAATGTGTCTGGCAGAGGAGTCAAGATGGCGGAGAAGTAGCAAGCTGAGACTGCTTCAGCTAGCTGGAGATCAGCTAGATACCTTATCTAAAGATTGCAAACACCTGAAAATCCATCGGCAGATCGAAGAGAAGAAAAGCAGCAATTCTGGAAACAGAAAAACAACCACTTTCTGAAAGGTGTATTCTTTTTTTAAAAATTCTTTTCTTTTCTTTTTTTTTTCCTTTTCTTTTTCTTTTTTTTTCTTTTCTTTTTGTTTTTTTTTTTTTTCTTTCTTCCTTTTTGAACCTCTTTTTATCCCCTTTCTCCCCACTCACGATTTTGGATCTCTTCTAATTTGGTTAAAGCATATTTTCCTGGGGTTGTTGCCACCCTTTTAGTATCTTACTTGCCCCTTCATTTAGTCTTATCTGGACAAAATGACAAGACGTAAAAATTCAACACAAAAAAAAGAACAAGAGGCAGTACTGAAGGCTAGGGACCTAATCAATACAGACATCGGTAATATGTCAGATCTAGAGTTCAGAATGACAATTCTCAAGGTTCTAGCCGGGCTCGAAAAAGGCATGGAAGATATTAGAGAAACCCTCTCGAGAGATATAAAAGCCCTTTCTGGAGAAATAAAAGAACTAAAATCTAACCAAGGTGAAATCAAAAAAGCTATTAATGAGGTGCAATCAAAAATGGAGGCTCTAACTGCTAGGATAAATGAGGCAGAAGAAAGAATTAGTGATATAGAAGACCAAATGACAGAGAATAAAGAAGCTGAGCAAAAGAGGGACAAACAGCTACTGGACCACGAGGGGAGAATTCGAGAGATAAGTGACACCATAAGACGAAACAACATTAGAATAATTGGGATTCCAGAAGAAGAAGAAAGTGAGAGGGGAGCAGAAGGTATACTGGAGAGAATTATTGGGGAGAATTTCCCCAATATGGCAAAGGGAACGAGCATCAAAATACAGGAGGTTCAGAGAATGCCCCTCAAAATCAATAAGAATAGGCCCACACCCCGTCACCTAATAGTAAAATTTACAAGTCTCAATGACAAAGAGAAAATCCTGAAAGCAGCCCGGGAAAAGAAGTCTGTAACATACAATGGTAAAAATATTAGATTGGCAGCTGACTTATCCACAGAGACCTGGCAGGCCAGAAAGAGCTGGCATGATATTTTCAGAGCACTAAACGAGAAAAACATGCAGCCAAGAATACTATATCCAGCTAGGCTATCATTGAAAATAGAAGGAGAGATTAAAAGCTTCCAGGACAAACAACAACTGAAAGAATTTGCAAATACCAAACCAGCTCTACAGGAAATATTGAAAGGGGTCCTCTAAGCAAAGAGAGAGCCTACAAGTGGTAGATCAGAAAGGAACAGAGACCATATACAGTAACAGTCACCTTACAGGCAATACAATGGCACTAAATTCATATCTCTCAATAGTTACCCTGAATGTGAATGGGCTAAATGCCCCTGTCAAAAGACACAGGGTATCAGAATGGATAAAAAAACAAAACCCATCTATATGTTGCCTCCAAGAAACACATTTTAAGCCCGAAGACACCTCCAGATTTAAAGTGAGGGGGTGGAAAAGAATTTACCATGCTAATGGACATCAGAAGAAAGCAGGAGTGGCAATCCTTATATCAGATCAATTAGATTTTAAGCCAAAGACTATAATAAGAGATGAGGAAGGACACTATATCATACTCAAAGGGTCTGTCCAACAAGAAGATTTAACAATTTTAAATATCTATTCCCCCAACGTGGGAGCAGCCAACTATATAAACCAATTAATAACAAAATCAAAGAAACACATCAACAATAATACAATAATAGTAGGGGACTTTAACACTCCCCTCACTGAAATGGACAGGTCATCCAAGCAAAAGATCAGCAAGGAAATAAAGGCCTTAAACGACACACTGGACCAGATGGACATCACAGATATATTCAGAATATTTCATCCCAAAGCAACAGAATACACATTCTTCTCTAGTGCACATGGAACATTCTCCAGAATAGATCACATCCTCGGTCCTAAATCAGGACTCAACTGGTATCAAAAGATTGGGATCATTCCCTGCATATTTTCAGACCACAATGCTCTAAAGCTAGAACTCAACCACAAAAGGAAGTTTGGAAAGAACCCAAATACATGGAGACTAAACAGTATCCTTCTAAAGAATGAATGGGTCAACCGGGAAATTAAAGAAGAATTGAAAAAAATCATGGAAACAAATGATAATGAAAATACAACGGTTCAAAATCTGTGGGACACAACAAAGGCAGTCCTGAGAGGAAAATATATAGCGGTACAAGCCTTTCTCAAGAAACAAGAAAGGTCTCAGGTACACAACCTAACCCTACACCTAAAGGAGCTGGAGAAAGAACAAGAAAGAAACCCTAAGCCCAGCAGGAGAAGAGAAATCATAAAGATCAGAGCAGAAATCAATGAAATAGAAACCAAAAAAACAATAGAACAAATCAACGAAACTAGGAGCTGGTTCTTTGAAAGAATTAATAAAATTGATAAACCCCTGGCCCGACTTATCAAAAAGAAAAGAGAAAGGACCCAAATAAATAAAATCATGAATGAAAGAGGAGAGATCACAACTAACACCAAAGAAATACAAACTATTATAAGAACATACTATGAGCAACTCTACGGCAATAAATTTGACAATCTGGAAGAAATGGATGCATTCCTAGAAACATTTAAACTACCACAACTGAACCAGGAAGAAATAGAAAGCCTGAACAGACCCATAACCAGTAAGGAGATTGAAACAGTCATTAAAAATCTCCAAACAAACAAAAGCCCAGGGCCAGACGGCTTCCCGGGGGAATTCTACCAAACATTTAAAGAAGAACTAATTCCTATTCTCCTGAAACTGTTCCAAAAAATAGAAATGGAAGGAAAACTTCCAAACTCATTTTATGAGGCCAGCATCACCTTGATCCCAAAACCAGACAAGGATCCCACCAAAAAAGAGAGCTATAGACCGATATCCTTGATGAACACAGATGCGAAAATACTCAACAAAATACTAGCCAATAGGATTCAACAGTACATTAAAAAGATTATTCACCACGACCATGTGGGATTTATTCCAGGGCTGCAAGGTTGGTTCAACATCCGCAAATCAGTCAATGTGATACAACACACCAATAAAAGAAAGAACAAGAACCATATGATACTCTCAATAGATGCTGAAAAAGCATTTGACAAAGTACAACATCCCTTCCTGATCAAAACTCTTCAAAGTGTAGGGATAGAGGGCACATACCTCAATATCATCAAAGCCATCTATGAAAAACCCACCGCAAATATCATTCTCAATGGAGAAAAACTGAAAGCTTTTCCGCTAAGGTCAGGAACACGGCAGGGATGTCCATTATCACCACTGCTATTCAACATAGTACTAGAGGTCCTAGCCTCAGCAATCAGATAACAAAAGGAAATTAAAGGCATCCAAATCGGCAAAGAAGAAGTCAAATTATCACTCTTCGCAGATGATATGATACTATATGTGGAAAACCCAAAAGACTCCACTCCAAAACTGCTAGAACTTATACAGGAATTCAGTAAAGTGTCAGGATATAAAATCAATGCACAGAAATCAGTTGCATTTCTCTACACCAACAGTAAGACAGAAGAAAGAGATATTAAGGAGTCAATCCCATTTACAATTGCATCCAAAACCATAAGATACCTAGGAATAAACCTAACCAAAGAGACACAGAATCTATACTCAGAAAACTATAAAGTACTCATGAACGAAATTGAGGAAGACACAAAGAAATGGAAAAATGTTCCATGCTCCTGGATTGGAACAATAAATATTGTGAAAATGTCTATGCTACCTAAAGCAATCTACACATTTAATGCAATTCCTATCAAAGTACCATCCATCTTTTTCAAAGAAATGGAACAAATAATGCTAAAATTTTTATGGAACCAGAAAAGACCTCGAATAGCCAAAGGGATATTGAAAAAGAAAGCCAACGTTGGTGGCATCACAATTCCGGACTTCAGGCTCTATTACAAAGCTGTCATCATCAAGACAGCATGGTACTGGCACAAAAACAGACACATAGATCAATGGAACAGAATAGAGAGCCCAGAAATAGACCCTCAAATCTATGGTCAACTAATCTTCGACAAAGCAGGAAAGAATGTCCAATGGAAAAAAGACAGCCTTTTCAATAAATGGTGCTGGGAAAATTGGACAGCCACATGCAGAAAAATGAAATTGGACCATTCCCTTACACCACACACAAAAATAGACTCAAAATGGATGAAGGACCTCAATGTACGAAAGGAATCCATCAAAATCCTTGAGGAGAACACGGGCAGCAACCTCTTCGACCTCTGCCGCAGCAACATCTTCCTAGGAACAACGCAAAAGGCAAGGGAAGCAAGGGAAAAAATGAACTACTGGGATTTCATCAAGATCAAAAGCTTTTGCACAGCAAAGGAAACAGTTAACAAAATCAAAAGACAACTGACAGAATGGGAGAAGATATTTGCAAACGACATATCAGATAAAGGACTAGTGTCCAGAATCTATAAAGAACTTAGCAAACTCAACACCCAAAGAACAAATAATCCAATCAAGAAATGGGCAGAAGACATGAACAGACATTTCTGCAAAGAAGACATCCAGATGGCCAACAGACACATGAAAAAGTGCTCCATATCACTCGGCATCAGGGAAATACAAATCAAAACCACAATGAGATATCACCTCACACCAGTCAGAATGGCTAAAATCAACAAGTCAGGAAATGACAGATGCTGGCGAGGATGCGGAGAAAGGGGAACCCTCCTACACTGTTGGTGGGAATGCAAGCTGGTGCAGCCACTCTGGAAAACAGCATGGAGGTTCCTCAAAATGTTGAAAATAGAACTGCCCTATGACCCAGCAATTGCACTATTGGGTATTTACCCTAAAGATACAAATGTAGTGATCCAAAGGGACACATGCACCCGAATGTTTATAGCAGCAATGTCCACAATAGCCAAACTATGGAAAGAACCTAGATGTCCATCAACAGATGAATGGATCAAGAAGATGTGGTATATATACACAATGGAATACTATGCAGCCATCAAAAGAAATGAAATCTTGCCATTTGCAACAACATGGATGGAACTAGAGCGTATCATGCTTAGCGAAATAAGTCAAGCAGAGAAAGACAACTATCATATGATCTCCCTGATATGAGGAAGTGGTGATGCAACATGGAGGCTTAAGTGGGTAGAAGAAGAATAAATGAAACAAGATGGGATTGGGAGGGAGACAAACCATAAGTGACTCTTAATCTCATAAAACAAACTGAGGGTTTCCGGGGGGAGGGGGTTTGGGAGAAGGGGGTGGGATTATGGACATTGGGGAGGGTATGTGATTTGGTGAGTGCTGTGAAGTGTGTAAACCTGGTGATTCACAGACCTGTACCCCTGGGGATAAAAATATATGTTTATAAAAAATAAAAAATTAAAAAAAAAAAAAAGAACAGCTAGGGTTCTAGAGTTCTTCTGACACTCCAGCCTCCATCCCTGGTGTATGATCTGCCTTTTCTCATTTAGTCCTGGGAGACAGGTGTTCTTCAGAGGAGGAAACCAGGTCACTGGGGTGAGGTGGGTCTCCTGAGGACATGGGGCGATTAAATCATGTAGATGCATCCCGACTCAAGCTTGTCTGGATCCAAAGGCTGAATCTGTAAATACCCTAATACACCAGGGGGATTTCTTTGAATTTCAGAGCCCACCCCTCCACCTCGGGTTCCCGTTGGCCTGATTCAGTCCTCGTTGGGTGCAAGAGGCAGAAACATTAATTTAAATTTAAACATTAATTTAAAGGCCCCTTCTCTGGGGTCTCAGAGCCCCCTCCCACCTCCATCCCTTGCTGTGGTTATTGTTGCTTTACCTTCCACTGATCCCACAAGGACATGGGTTCCCAAGGAGAAGACCACGTCTATTGGGGCCCCAGCGCCCAGCATAGCTACGAAAGGCATTCCAGGCACACACCTGCTGAAGGAATGAGCGAAGGAGTGTGCTCAGCTTTGCACTGGGCAGCCTGAGCAGGGAAAGCTCAGTGTATTGTCCCTTGCTTGCCCTCAAGGAAGCTTCCTTGAGGAGCTCTAGAGTAGTAGAGCTCTAGAGTAGTAGAAATATTACTACTACTAGAGTAGTAGAAATACTACTGGGTCCGGAGACCGAGTTGTGAGTCCCGCCCCCAGGGGTACAGGTCAGTTAACAGGCTGTAAGCTCCACATCCCATTCTAGAAAATAAAATATTAATGGAATATATCCGGGATCGCCCATGGGCCAAGCACTGGGCAGAGAGCCAGGGGTTACAGAGTCAAGGGGTAAGACCTTGACACCAAGAGTCAGACTATACAGGTCTAAATCCCAGCTCTGCCACTCGCTTGCTGCATGACCCTCTCCAGCTCTGTTTCTTCCTTGGTAAAATGAAAACTATGAGAGCACTAGCTTCTCAGCCTGCTGTATGCATCAGCTGTCCTTGGAGAACCCCGGCAGTGGGGAGGCAGCCCTGAGCTCCTGTTTCCCTGCCCCCAGGGCACTGGCCTTGAGAGGCTGTGAATGTCCCTGTCTTGGCAGCTACTAATTCTGGAAGGTCTCCAAGCATAACTCAGACCTCGCAGAGAGAATCTGCAAATGAGGCCTCCCGTAAATCACAGCTGACCACTCCAATCAGCTGCCTTGTGTTGCTTTCAGTTCCAATAAAGCCAGGCCCTGTCGCCGGACCCACGCCTCCAACCCCTCTCCGTGATCAGTGACCCTGGAAGGGAAATGGCTCTGGGGCTAATGTTCTGAGACCCGTGGCCCTGCTGTCTCTGTAAGTGAGTTGTGAAGAACTCAGGAGTCCCAAAGCCACTGTGAGTCCCCCCTCTGCCTCCCCATCCACTTGGACTTCGATTTAATAAAAATCGCATCCTCCCGGGCTCCCTCCAAGGCCGGAGACTGTCAGGAGCCCTCCAAAGTTTAAACCAGGCCAGCTCTTAATTAGTCGGCAACATCAATATCACTTTTTCCCTGTGATTTGCATTTCAAAGTAAATTCCACATCTTGGGCTGTCAGCATCCAGGAGCCTGGCAGAAGGTTGTTCCTTGCGGCAGAAAAAAATCCCACCACGGAGTGCCTGGGATTTCAGAAACTCAGCAACTTTGCCAAGGCTTCTTCCCTCCACTGCTGATTTCGTGCCAATGGCCCTGATCAACTCCATTTTACCCCGTTCCATCTGTGGGGCTGATCTTCCCCCTCCGAGGCCTGGAAGTGCCTACAACTTTGAGTTGTAAATGGAGGGCCGACTCCCCTAGCAGATGTGTTCATCTAGACCAAAAAGAAAAAAAAAATGTACACAAAAGTCTCCATTTCTGGCTTCTCCAAAATGAGGCCACACCCAGCTGGCCGTCTTTGGATGGGCAGGGACTCTCCAATGTGTCACAGTCCCCACCAGTGCCTACTGTCCCATGCCTGGCTGTCCCACTGCTATGTCCCTGGCCCCTGTGAAAGCTGGAGTTTTTGTCACTTCTTATATGGGCTGAATTGAAGGAGGCGGGACTGGTTACAAGAGGTATTGAAGGGAGAGGCAGGAAATTATCAGTGGCCCCTAGACCTTTCCAAAGTAAGACCCAAAGGGTTGCTCCTTGAGAAGAGGAGGAGCATGAAGATGGGGTGAGAAAAGTCTCTTGGGATATGAAGGAAAAGCCTGGCAGAGGGACGGGACATGCTCAAGTTGTCCCCTGACCCTGTGTCACCCCCACCTCTCTCTCCCTCCGGCTCAGACCTGGTGAGAATCTCCAAGAGTGAGGATAGGGTAGAATGCACACCTGGATGAGTGATGGGATAAATGGGTCCTGCCGGGATCTGTCATGAACCTGATGGGTCACTCACCAGGGACAAGTTTCTCTGGGCTTTGGTTTCCACTTCTAGAAAATGAAGTCATTGTCTTGGGTTACTGACCTCTGAGCTTCCTGCCCAGCTCCTTGTTATTTGTCCCAAGATGGAGGTTGAGTAACCAGAGGATCTCTGAGCCTTGGGGAGGGTCAGAATGACCCTTCCCAGTGGATTTAAACACTTCTCCCTCACCATAGTCTCCATCACCTGCTTCCATTTCTAAATCTTAGGGAAAGAGCTTGGCTTATCATGCAGCTTCAAGTCAAGCCCCAGGAAATCTGCCCCTAAGCCCCTCCCAAAGAAATCCTGGCATTAACACTGACCTCCTGCTGAAGGCTTTTTCTGACCTTCACCCTCCCTGTCTACAAACAATTCTTCACTTTTCATGCCACACACTTGTACTACATGTGTTTTCAGTGCCTTTTCTGTGCCAGGTCCTAGGGTTTTGGTGTCTAAGGAGAGTGTAGAGAGAATTCTGTTGCTGACGGACCCCACCCCCAACTCTGCGTTCTGCCACTCCCACCCACCCAGCACTCCCCATAGGCAGAGGAGAGGACGGAGGTAATCCATACGGAGAGGATCACGTATGGAGTACTTGGTGCATGCTGTGTGCTTGACTGGTTCATTCTTCCATCGACTTTCCATAATAGATCGACATAGATGCATTACCATCCCCATTTTGCAGATAAGGAAAGTAAGGCTCAGGGAGGTGAAGCCTTTTAACTGAATGTCACTTTGCTACCAAACAGTAGGAAATGAGTCTGTCTCCAAGGTCCTTGCTCTTGGGCAATAAATGGCACTGGCTTCCATTATAGTAAATGAACTAACTACCTAATATCAGAATGGTAAGAATCATTGTTTCTTTCTGGTTCCACCGTGCTTGGAACAGAAGAATATTTATGACATTGACCGTTCATTTTTTTTAAGAGTAATCTCTACACCCATTATAGGGCTTGAACTCATAAACCCAAGATCCAGAGTTGCACACTCTACTGATGAGTCAGCCAGGTACCCCTCACACAGACTGTTTATAAATCACTTTCAACTCCTTAAGTGAAAAATGGGCACTTAGTCATCGATGAATCCCTAGAACTCAGTAAAAAGTCCAGGACATAGTAGGTGCTTCAACCAAGTTGGATGAGGGGCACCTGACTATCAGCTATTGGAACATGTGGATCTTGATCTCAGGGTTGTGAGTTTGAGCATCACATTTGGTGTTGGGATTACTTAAAAAAAAAATCTAAAAAAAAAAAAAAAACCCAAAACAAGTGAAATGAATTAAGTTGGATTTAATCTAACTGAATGGAGCCAATGGAATCAAATGGGATTGAATGGAACGAAATTGAATTGAATTGCATTGAATCGAACTCTTGCCAAGTAGGTGGAGACTGAGATCATAGAGCAGAGAAGCCTAAGAAAATGCTACAGCCTTTTGCATATTGGACCTATAATCAGCCAGGATTCTTTTGAGTTGCAAGTGGTAGAGAGCCAACCCAAAATGACTTCAACAAAAATTGGAATGTACTGGCTCATGAAATTGGAAATTCCAGACTGACCTTTGGGGCTCAGATGTAGTTGGATCCAGGGAACTCTGAGTCTTTGTCTCTCTTCTATGTTTGGCTCTCACAGTACAATGAGAGACAACCATTGGCAACACTGGATTCACACTGTCCTGTTAAGCTGTCTCAGTGGGAAACCTATCTTTCCCAAGAACTCCATTAGAAAAATCCTCAGAAGGGCTCTGGTTGGCCAGCCTGGCTCCTGAACTCACCATCGAACCAATTACTGCAGTCAGAAGGAGGAGGTAGTCTGATTAAGTATACATGTCCACAGTTGTGGCTGGCCAGAGTTGGGGTCAGCCCAGCCAAGCCACATGAAATCCACTCCCCACCACCACAGAAAGAGGAGTTTAGACTCCAGGAGAAGAAAGCTTGGAAGCTTCCAGCAGGAACACATCTCGGAATTTCACTTTTCAGACTTTTCCCACAGATGTAGGGGACCCCACTGAACACCCCTTTTCCAGCACCTACTTGAAATACAGACCCCACCTTTCCTGGGGCTTGCTAAGTGCATCTGTCTTCGGTCACTTTCTTCTATCTAGGGATGCCATGACTGTGTTAAACTGACTCTGAATAGAGACAGAGCTGTGAAGCCCCTCCCACCCAGAGCAGGTGCCAAAGGAAAGTGATTTATTTTCATTCATCTAGAGGCCCAAATCAGGACATTGTCTCAGTTCCAATTCTTCAGAGGAGGGAATAAAGGAGGGGTGTGTTTCTTTATGCCTCTCTGGAAGCCAGTGGCCATTGTTGGGAAACTGCCTTTGGATTTTTCCAGACTTCTTTCCCTAGTTCACAAACATTCATTCTGAGAAACTTCACAATCAGTGAGGGTTCCTGACACACTCCTACACAACTGTGGGCCTGCTGGTGGACACGAATTCTCTGAAAGGGGCTCTGTCCAAAAATAACAAAGCTTTAAAAATTTAAGTGTGATGGAGGAAAAATATGTTAATATTCGATTGTTTACATCTTTTAACCCTCTTCCACCTGCTAGGGATAATTATGTGGTTGCCTATTTAGCATTCCCTCTTTTACCCTACACCAGTAGAAAGAATTCTGCATTAACCATCTGGGTTCCTGAGTTTTTATGGTGCAAAATTGGGTCTAAAAAGAACTGGATGAATGAGAACAGGGGATTCTCAGCTTGTTAGAGAAAAAAATAAAGGTGGAAGGAAATAGAGAGGAGGAGGAGAGGCAGGATCTTAAGGTGGCTGAGTGTCAGTGGAAAGGGAATGATTCAGAGGTAAATGTCAGGAAAACCATGAGGATGCAAGAAAATAAAAATGGGGAAATAGGACTTTCTGAGGGTTGCTAAGGATTGTGAAATCAAGTCTTCTTTGATGTTTTCTGAGAAGCTCCAATAAAGATTTTTTATTTTTTATTTTTTATATTTTATTTTATTTTTTTAAAGATTTTATTTATTTGACAGAGAGAAATCACAAGTAGATGGAGAGGCAGGCAGAGAGAGAGAGAGAGGGAAGCAGTCTCCCTGCTGAGCAGAGAGCCAGATGCGGGACTCGATCCCAGGACCCTGAGATTATGACCTGAGCCGAAGGCAGCGGCTTAACCCACTGAGCCACCCAGGCGCCCCAATAAAGATTTTTTTAAAAGATTATTTATTTAGTTAGTTAGTTGACAGAGAATGAGATCACAAGTAGGCAGAGAGGCAGGCACAGAGAGAGGGGGAAACAGGCTTCCTGCTGAGCAGAAAGCCCGATGCAGGGCTGGATCCCAGGACCCAAGATCATGACCTGAGCCGAAGGCAGAGGCTTTAACCCACTGAGCCACCCAGGTGCCCCTCCAATAAAGATTTATATTGCTTCCAGCATATATAAAAAGATATAGATAGATAGGTAGATCGATAGGTAGATAGATAGATAGATTGATTGGTTGATTTCAGGATTATATATACTATTCCCCTGTACATCTGTTTATCTAACCAGTTCTCCATTGGTGGAAATTTGGGTTCTTTTCCATTTTTCGATATTATAAATAACACCATGAACATCCTTGTAACTAAGTCTCTGTACACATCCAAGATAATTTCCTTGGGATTACTCATTGGGTCCTGAGTCATGGCCTAAATCATATAAAAACCTGAGGCCTGAGGGATTCAGCGCAGCATATCCTAAGAAGGTGACTTTATGAAATCCATTTAACCTGAGCCTCAGTTTCCTTATCTGGGAAATGGGACTGTTCATTCCTCAGTTACAGGGCTGCTGTGAGGAACAAATAAGATAACATGTAAAAATTGCTTTGGGAATCTGAAACAGGCTACAGGCACAAACATCTCTTCTCCCCACTTCCCTGCATTATTTGGATGCTCAAACTATGTTCGCAAATTGTCTTGACGAAAATAGAAATGAAATGTGTATTTTATTTTATTTTATTTTTTTTTTGGACTAAGAGAGCATTAATAAATTTTATTTTATTTTTTTTTTTTATTTTTTATAAACATATATTTTTATCCCCAGGGGTACAGGTCTGTGAATCACCAGGTTTACACACTTCACAGCACTCACCAAATCACATGCCCTCCCCAATGTCCATAATCCCAACCCCTTCTCCCAAACCCCCTCCCCCCGGCAACCCTCAGTTTGTTTTGTGAGATTAAGAGTCACTTATGGTTTGTCTCCCTCCCAATCCCATCTTGTTTCATTTATTCTTCTTCTACCCACTTAAGCCTCCATGTTGCATCACCACTTCCTCATATCAGGGAGATCATATGATAGTTGTCTTTCTCTGCTTGACTTATTTCGCTAAGCATGATACGCTCTAGTTCCATCCATGTTGTCGCAAATGGCAAGATTTCATTTCTTTTGATGGCTGCATAGTATTCCATTGTGTATATATACCACATCTTCCTGATCCATTCATCTGTTAATGGACATCTAGGTTCTTTCCATAGTTTGGCTATTGTGGACATTGCTGCTATAAACATTCGGGTGCATGTGCCCCTTTGGATCACTACATTTGTATCTTTAGGGTAAATACCCAATAGTGCAATTGCTGGGTCATAGGGCAGTTCTATTTTCAACATTTTGAGGAACCTCCATGCTGTTTTCCAGAGTGGCTGCACCAGCTTGCATTCCCACCAACAGTGTAGGAGGGTTCCCCTTTCTCCGCATCCTCGCCAGCATCTGTCATTTCCTGACTTGTTGATTTTAGCCATTCTGACTGGTGTGAGGTGATATCTCATTGTGGTTTTGATTTGTATTTCCCTGATGCCGAGTGATATGGAGCACTTTTTCATGTGTCTGTTCGCCATCTGGATGTCTTCTTTGCAGAAATGTCTGTTCATGTCCTCTGCCCATTTCTTGATTGGATTATTTGTTCTTTGGGTGTTGAGTTTGCTAAGTTCTTTATAGATTCTGGACACTAGTCCTTTATCTGATATGTCGTTTGCAAATATCTTCTCCCATTCTGTCAGTTGTCTTTTGATTTTGTTAACTGTTTCCTTTGCTGTGCAAAAGCTTTTGATCTTGATGAAATCCCAGTAGTTCATTTTTGCCCTTGCTTCCCTTGCCTTTTGCGTTGTTCCTAGGAAGATGTTGCTGCGGCAGAGGTCGAAGAGGTTGCTGCCCATGTTCTCCTCAAGGATTTTGATGGATTCCTTTCGTACATTGAGGTCCTTCATCCATTTTGAGTCTATTTTTGTGTGTGGTGTAAGGAAATGGTCCAATTTCATTTTTCTGCATGTGGCTGTCCAATTTTCCCAGCACCATTTATTGAAAAGGCTGTCTTTTTTCCATTGGACATTCTTTCCTGCTTTGTCGAAGATTAGTTGACCATAGATTTGAGGGTCTATTTCTGGGCTCTCTATTCTGTTCCATTGATCTATGTGTCTGTTTTTGTGCCAGTACCATGCTGTCTTGATGATGACAGCTTTGTAATAGAGCTTGAAGTCCGGAATTGTGATGCCACCAACGTTGGCTTTCTTTTTCAATATCCCTTTGGCTATTCGAGGTCTTTTCTGGTTCCATATAAATTTTAGCATTATTTGTTCCATTTCTTTGAAAAAGATGGATGGTACTTTGATAGGAATTGCATTAAATGTGTAGATTGCTTTAGGTAGCATAGACATTTTCACAATATTTATTCTTCCAATCCAGGAGCATGGAACATTTTTCCATTTCTTTGTGTCTTCCTCAATTTCTTTCATGAGTACTTTATAGTTTTCTGAGTATAGATTCTGTGTCTCTTTGGTTAGGTTTATTCCTAGGTATCTTATGGTTTTGGGTGCAATTGTAAATGGGATTGACTCCTTAATATCTCTTTCTTCTGTCTTGCTGTTGGTGTAGAGAAATGCAACTGATTTCTGTGCATTGACTTTATATCCTGACACTTTACTGAATTCCTGTATAAGTTCTAGCAGTTTTGGAGTGGAGTCTTTTGGGTTTTCCACATATAGTATCATATCATCTGCGAAGAGTGATAATTTGACTTCTTCTTTGCCGATTTGGATGCCTTTAATTTCCTTTTGTTGTCTGATTGCTGAGGCTAGAACCTCTAGTACGATGTTGAATAGCAGTGGTGATAATGGACATCCCTGCCGTGTTCCTGACCTTAGCGGAAAAGCTTTCAGTTTTTCTCCATTGAGAATGATATTTGCGGTGGGTTTTTCATAGATGGCTTTGATGATATTGAGGTATGTGCCCTCTATCCCTACACTTTGAAGAGTTTTGATCAGGAAGGGATGTTGTACTTTGTCAAATGCTTTTTCAGCATCTATTGAGAGTATCATATGGTTCTTGTTCTTTCTTTTATTGATGTGTTGTATCACATTGACTGATTTGCGGATGTTGAACCAACCTTGCAGCCCTGGAATAAATCCCACTTGGTCGTGGTGAATAATCTTTTTAATGTACTGTTGAATCCTATTGGCTAGTATTTTGTTGAGTATTTTCGCATCTGTGTTCATCAAGGATATCGGTCTATAGCTCTCTTTTTTGGTGAGATCTTTGTCTGGTTTTGGGATCAAGGTGATGCTGGCCTCATAAAATGAGTTTGGAAGTTTTCCTTCCATTTCTATTTTTTGGAACAGTTTCAGGAGAATAGGAATTAGTTCTTCTTTAAATGTTTGGTAGAATTCCCCCGGGAAGCCGTCTGGCCCTGGGCTTTTGTTTGTTTGGAGATTTTTAATGACTGTTTCAATCTCCTTACTGGTTATGGGTCTGTTCAGGCTTTCTATTTCTTCCTGGTTCAGTTGTGGTAGTTTAAATGTTTCTAGGAATGCATCCATTTCTTCCAGATTGTCAAATTTATTGCCGTAGAGTTGCTCATAGTATGTTCTTATAATAGTTTGTATTTCTTTGGTGTTAGTTGTGATCTCTCCTCTTTCATTCATGATTTTATTTATTTGGGTCCTTTCTCTTTTCTTTTTGATAAGTCGGGCCAGGGGTTTATCAATTTTATTAATTCTTTCAAAGAACCAGCTCCTAGTTTCGTTGATTTGTTCTATTGTTTTTTTGGTTTCTATTTCATTGATTTCTGCTCTGATCTTTATGATTTCTCTTCTCCTGCTGGGCTTAGGGTTTCTTTCTTGTTCTTTCTCCAGCTCCTTTAGGTGTAGGGTTAGGTTGTGTACCTGAGACCTTTCTTGTTTCTTGAGAAAGGCTTGTACCGCTATATATTTTCCTCTCAGGACTGCCTTTGTTGTGTCCCACAGATTTTGAACCGTTGTATTTTCATTATCATTTGTTTCCATGATTTTTTTCAATTCTTCTTTAATTTCCCGGTTGACCCATTCATTCTTTAGAAGGATACTGTTTAGTCTCCATGTATTTGGGTTCTTTCCAAACTTCCTTTTGTGGTTGAGTTCTAGCTTTAGAGCATTGTGGTCTGAAAATATGCAGGGAATGATCCCAATCTTTTGATACCGGTTGAGTCCTGATTTAGGACCGAGGATGTGATCTATTCTGGAGAATGTTCCATGTGCACTAGAGAAGAATGTGTATTCTGTTGCTTTGGGATGAAATATTCTGAATATATCTGTGATGTCCATCTGGTCCAGTGTGTCGTTTAAGGCCTTTATTTCCTTGCTGATCTTTTGCTTGGATGACCTGTCCATTTCAGTGAGGGGAGTGTTAACGTCCCCTACTATTATTGTATTATTGTTGATGTGTTTCTTTGATTTTGTTATTAATTGGTTTATATAGTTGGCTGCTCCCACATTGGGGGCATAGATATTTAAAGTTGTTAAATCTTCTTGTTGGACAGACCCTTTGAGTATGATATAGTGTCCTTCCTCATCTCTTATTATAGTCTTTGGCTTAAAATCTAATTGATCTGATATAAGGATTGCCACTCCTGCTTTCTTCTGATGTCCATTAGCATGGTAAATTCTTTTCCACCCCCTCACTTTAAATCTGGAGGTGTCTTCGGGCTTAAAATGAGTTTCTTGGAGGCAACATATAGATGGGTTTTGTTTTTTTATCCATTCTGATACCCTGTGTCTTTTGACAGGGGCATTTAGCCCATTAACATTCAGGGTAACTATTGAGAGATATGAATTTAGGGCCATTGTATTGCCTGTAAGGTGACTGTTACTGTATATGGTCTCTGTTCCTTTCTGATCTACCACTTGTAGGCTCTCTCTTTGCTTAGAGGACCCCTTTCAAGATTTCCTGTAGAGCTGGTTTGGTATTTGCAAATTCTTTCAGTTGTTGTTTGTCCTGGAAGCTTTTAATCTCTCCTTCTATTTTCAATGATAGCCTAGCTGGATATAGTATTCTTGGCTGCATGTTTTTCTCGTTTAGTGCTCTGAAAATATCATGCCAGCTCTTTCTGGCCTGCCAGGTCTCTGTGGATAAGTCAGCTGCCAATCTAATATTTTTACCATTGTATGTTACAGACTTCTTTTCCCGGGCTGCTTTCAGGATTTTCTCTTTGTCATTGAGACTTGTAAATTTTACTATTAGGTGACGGGGTGTGGGCCTATTCTTATTGATTTTGAGGGGCATTCTCTGAACCTCCTGAATTTTGATGCTCGTTCCCTTTGCCATATTGGGGAAATTCTCCCCAATAATTCTTTCCAGTATACTTTCTGCTCCCCTCTCTCTTTCTTCTTCTTCTGGAATCCCAATTATTCTAATGTTGTTTCGTCTTATGGTGTCACTTATCTCTCGAATTCTCCCCTCGTGGTCCAGTAGCTGTTTGTCCCTCTTTTGCTCAGCTTCTTTATTCTCTGTCATTTGGTCTTCTATATCACTAATTCTTTCTTCTGCCTCATTTATCCTAGCAGTTAGAGCCTCCATTTTTGATTGCACCTCATTAATAGCTTTTTTGATTTCACCTTGGTTAGATTTTAGTTCTTTTATTTCTCCAGAAAGGGCTTTTATATCTCTCGAGAGGGTTTCTCTAATATCTTCCATGCCTTTTTCGAGCCCGGCTAGAACCTTGAGAATTGTCATTCTGAACTCTAGATCTGACATATTACCGATGTCTGTATTGATTAGGTCCCTAGCCTTCGGTACTGCCTCTTGTTCTTTTTTTTGTGTTGAATTTTTACGTCTTGTCATTTTGTCCAGATAAGAGTAAATGAAGGGGCAAGTAAAATACTAAAAGGGTGGCAACAACCCCAGGAAAATATGCTTTAACCAAATTAGAAGAGATCCAAAATCGTGAGTGGGGAGAAAGGGGATAAAAAGAGGTTCAAAAAGGAAGAAAGAAAAAAAAAACAAAAAGAAAAGAAAAAGAAAAAAAAAAAGAAAAGAAAAGAAAAGAATTTTTAAAAAAAGAAAACACCTAAGAAAAATGTAAAAAAATATATATATATATATTAGATAAACTAGTAAAAAGTCGTTAAAAAAGAAAAAGGTAACAGTTAAAAAAAAATTTTACCCGAAGGCGAGAAAAAAAAAAAATGAAAAAGAAAAAATTAAATTAACTGCAAGACTAAAAAAAATCACAGGAAAAAAGCCATGAGTTCCGTGCTTGGCTTTCTCCTCCTCTGGAATTCTGCTGTTCTCCTTGGTATTGAAACCGCACTCCTTGGTAGGTGAACTTGGTCCCGGCTGGATTTCTTGTTGATCTTCTGGGGGAGGGGCCTGGTGTAGTGATTCTCAAGTGTCTTTGCCCCAGGCGGAATTGCATCGCCCTTACCCGGGGCCGGGGTGAGTAATCCGCTCGGGTTTGCTTTCAGGAGCTTTTGTTCCCTGAGCGCTTTCCGTAGAGTTCCAGAGGACGGGAATACAAATGGCGGCCTCCTGGTCTCCGGCCCGGAGGAGCCGAGAGCCCGGGGCCCCACTCCTCAGTGCGCCCTCAGAGAACAGCGCCCAGTTACTCCCGTCTGCCTGACCTCCGGCCGCGCTCCGAGCTCACCGAGCCTGCGACCGGTTCAAGGTAACACGGAGCTGCGAGCTTACTGTCGGCTCTGTCTCTGTAGCCGGCTTTCCCGTTCCAATACCCGCAAGCTCTGCGACACTCAGACACCCCCGATCCTTCTGTGACCCTGCGGGACCTGAGGCCACGCTGACCCCGCGTGGGCTTCGCCCGGGTTTAGCCTCTGGAGCGATGTCCCTCAGCGGAACAGACTTTTAAAAGTCCTGATTTTGTGCGCGGTTGCTCCGCCGCTTGCCGGGAGCCGGCCCCTCCCCCCGGGGTCTATCTTCCCGTCGCTTTGGATTCACTTCTCCGCCGGTCCTACCTTTCAGAAAGTGGTTGTTTTTCTGTTTCCAGAATTGCTGTTCTTCTTCTCTTCGATCTGCCGATGGATTTGCAGGTGTTTGCAATCTTTAGATAAGCTATCTAGCTGATCTCCAGCTAGCTGAAGCAGTCTCAGCATGCTACTTCTCCGCCATCTTGACTCCTCCCCCGAAATGTGTATTTTAAAGTCTGCATCACGTATTTGCATTCTCTATTAAAAATTAATCTAAAAAAAATCAGGCACCTTCTCAATCTCCACCAAATTCTCCTGTTTTATTCTCATTTAAGCCCTTGTCACTGTTTCTTTTTTTAAAATTTTTATTTAGTTGATTTTTTATCTTCACTCTAGAATTTTGTCAGGTCTCAGAGAGCAGGCAATTGTTTAGTCATATTCTCTGCCATGTCCCCAGGGCCCTGGCACACACCCGGCACATGTCCCATAAATGTTTGGTGATGTATGTGCAGGGCGAGAGGGATTGAGAGAGCGGTGTATGGAGAGATGGATGGAGAGAGGGATGGAGGGATGGATGGAGGGTTGGAGAGATGGACAGATGGATGGAGGGATGGATGGAAGGATATGGAAGGATGGATGGAGGGAGGGAGGGAGGGATATGGAGGGATGGAGAGATGGAGAGAAGGATGAGGTGTGGTTATGGAGAAATGCAAAGATGGAGGGATGGATGGATGGAGGGAGGGAGGGAGGGGTGGAGGGCGTGAAGAACTTCCCAGACCAAGTTCTTAACTACCTCCCTGACCTTCATATTTCCTTTTCTCTTGCTCTCTTATTGTCTTTCACAATCCATCTTCTTCTCCCACCTTTTCCATGCTCTGCAGGTTAATTGGGCAGAAGAGTTCAGACCAGAGACCTGTATACTGCCCCTGTCTTCACTGCTATTCTGAGTTTGAGGTCTGGTTCCAGTTTCTCAGATCATGGGCCAATCTGCCCGACCTTCTCACTCCATGTGTCCTCTTGGGGCTGCCCAGCAGCCTCTGCTGCTCCAGTCCCTGCCCCCTGGAACAGAAACCCTAAGAGTCAGGCCAGTACCTCTCCCACTGAGAAGCCCCCTCACCCCTCACCATGAGGGCCTCTAGATTCAGAGATGTGGGAGGCAGAGGGGAAGGATAGTGAAATTGAGGATGCTTTTGAGACCTCAGCAATGGCTGGGCTGCTACTGGATATGGCATTCTCTTTCCTCCTTCTAGACTCCAAGGACTCTTCTAGGAATATTGGTTTTGCCATCTGCAGGAAGCTGACAGCAAGAAAGGGCCACAGAAGGCTCCCGAAGGACAGGGCCAATAGGCAGCTACTTTCCAAGTGAGTCCAGTTCCTCCCTGCCAGCCCAGAGTCACCTGAAGGAGGGTCTCTCTTGCTCTTAAAGGGGAGTAGACTGTAACTGCCCCCCAAAATGCAGTCTATTTCAGGTTGTGTTAAAAAGAAAGGCATAGGCCCAAAATGGCATCACTTAACATTAAGGCCCCACATTAGCAAACCAAGATTTAATACCTGACCCACAGTTTCAGTTTTATAGGAATGCGACCTTTGACCAGTCCACCTGGAATTTCCTGGTCAGTACTGGGATCATACCAGTACTGTTCCCCTTCTGTTCCCCTTAGAAGGGCAACCTTACATAAAATAGTTCATTCTTTGCTACTATTTTCCTCTCAGTCTTTACAAACCTGTCCTTTCCTACAGCTCAGCAGAGCTTCTTTCTGTTTGCTGAATGGGATGCTGCCTGAATCAGGAAAGCCCATTAGATCTTCGAATGTACTCAGTTGAATTTTTGTTATTTAACACTTGATTGTTTTTAAAAAAACAGTGGACATAGGAAAAGTTCTGAAAACCGAATAGAGTAGAAGTTATTCTTCCATGGGTGACATCAACATTGACAAGGGAAATCTCTGTAAGGGTGTCTCCCTCTCAGTACTAGAAGAAGAAAGGTGACTCAGAATCTCTAGAAACTCCTATCAGTGAGAAAGCAGAGATTTAAATCTTCACAAACACCTCACCCTTGTTTACTGTGTCTTTTCTGGTCACCTTCCATAACCGGCCTTCCTCCCCTCACCATTTTGTGCTTAGCGGGAGATGTTATTTAAGGTGGTGGCTGGGGCCACTGGGGGGAGTTGCTTAGCTCTCCTAGGTCTCTCCCTTGTATATAGGAGGTATGTATGTTATTAAACTTCTGTGTTTTTAAATTTTAAAAATTTAAATTCAATTTAGTTAACATATAGTGTATTATTAGTTTCAAGGGTAGAGTTCAGTGATTCATCAGTTGCATGTAACACCCAGTGCTCATTATATCACGTGCCCTCCTTCACGCCTGTCACCCAGTTACCCCATCCTTCTGCCCACCTCCCCTTTCGTCACCCTCAGCTTATTTTCTATAGTTAAGAGTCTCTTATGGTTTGTCTTCATCTCTGTTTTCATCTTATTTCATTTTTCCTTTCCTCCCCCTATGTTCATCTGTTTTGTTTCTTAAATTCCACATATGAGTGAAATTATATCATATTTGCCTTTCTCTGACTGACTGACTTCACTTAGCATAATACCTCTAGTTTCATCCATATTGTTGTAAATGGCAAGATTTCATTCTTTTTGATGACTGAGTAATATTACATCACACACACACACCACATCTTCTTTATCCATTCATCCATTGGTGGACATCTGGGCTCTTTCCATGTTTTGGCTGTTGTGGATATTGCTACTATAAACATTGGGTTTTGTTTTTCTCTTCGTAATCTGTCTTTCATTACATTGGGCATCTCAGCCAAGAACCTAGAAGGGTAGAGGGAAAATTATGGTTCCTCCTCCACATTCTTTCCAAGTATCTCTCCACTCTGATCAGGCTTTCTCATTCGCCTCTCTCATCTCTTATTATCTCTGATCTCTCTCCTTTACTGTCCCTTGTTCTCCCATGTCTTTACTGTCTCACGTTGTCTTCCACAAGGTGGTACTGTGTGGCCCGACAATCTGAGAAACCTCCAGATCAGAGGACATTCTGCCCCAGCATCTTGGGGAGGCCACCTCACTAAAGGGTCCAGTCTCAGTCCACTGTGTCCCATAGACAATCACAAATAGACGGGGGAATCCGTGAATCCTGTCCCCCTATATAATACATATATTTTTCCAGGGAAAGACCTATTAACATTTCTCAATTTACCAAAGGAGACCATGGAAGAAACCTACAGTAAGGTTTAACAGACTTTGATGAATTAATGAGTGACTTGGAATAAGTGACCTTACCCCAACCATGGCTCAGCTTCCTCTTCTGTAAATTAGCAGTAATGACTTTCAAATGATACTTTTCATAGCCCCAAGCTTCTGGGTATCTGTTCAGATGAGAGGATGGTTCTGGGGCCCAGGAGTCCACATCCCCACTTCTGCTTCCTCCTCAGGGACCCTGTATCCATCTGAAGCGCATACGTGGGACTGCCAGGACAGGTTTCCATGGCACAAATGATTCTAAAACTTTACAAAAATGCTGAGGTGTTTAGTACTGATGTCTGCAATTTCCTTTGAAATACATCATAAATCGGAGATATGATAATGCAAGCACAGTACGGTGCTAATGGTGGGTTTATGCCTGGTGGTTCATTGATTTCTCTTCTCCTTTCCTGAGACTCCTGACTCAGAGAGAAATAACAAAAAGGATGCATCTGGCTTTAGGCACATTGGGGGATCCAAGTGTGGCTGGAATGCAAACAAACACGGTGACTAAAGTGGTCACAAAAAAACCCAGAATTTCTACCACCAAGACCTCTTAGGGTCAAGAGACAGTGTCCAATGAGATATCCATCCCTTGAACCGTTAGCTCATATCTGGACCAGGACAGACAGCTCTGTGGGTCTATAGGACCCAACCACTGATCTTATTCTGTCTCCTGTGCTCCTCCACTTGGATAGGAAGGCTGCTTTCCATGCATGATTCCATGCTCCCTGGCTCCCACGCCACCTCCATTGGTGACAACCACATAATCATGACAATAACGTAGCAGCTAGTGTTACAACTGTGAGCGGTACCCCTGGTGGGTAACAGCCATGCTAAACTCTCCAGAGACACTCAACTATTTCATCCTCTGAACAATCCATCAGCCAGATATTATTGCTTTATCAAATTCACACCATTTACTCACTGTGTGATCTGGGCAACTTAGCTAGCCCCTCTGAGCCTCAGTTTCCCCATCTGCAAAATGGGAATCATGAAGACACTGGCCTCACGGGCTGTTGGGGGATTTTCCCATACATGCAAAGGGCTTGGCCCAAAGCCTGGCTCATGGAGGTAGAAGCTGGCTTTTTCAGAGAGGTTAAGTGACATGTTCAGGGACACAGAGCCAGGATTAGGACCCTGGTTTTCCTGCTCTTAAAACAAGTGCTCTCAGTTAGTGTGCTATCCTAAAAAATCAGAGCTCTCTGCCGCTGAAAGCACCAGGGGAAAATCTTTGCCTTCCCTTAATTAGATTAAAAGATCCATCATGAGCATGTAAACCAACGAGCCATAATCCATGGACGCTGTTGCATTTTAAACAGAAATTCAGAGCAAGTGGTTCAGATGGGACTGAGCAGCTGGTGGCTGCTGATGGCACACACTGTGTGGTTAAACAGCAAATCATTCCTTCCTCTTGGGAGAGTGAGGGCTGATGGGCATTTGCAGCAGGGTGGTCAGGTCTGGGCTGGAGGCTTAGTAAGAACCCCCTCCAAGCGGGTGAGCCCCTTTGTGTGTTACGTGCAAACAACATCTCTTTTTTTTTTTCTTTTTCTTTTTATAGATTTTTTTATTTTTTATAAACATATATTTTTATCCCCAGGGGTAAAGGTCTGTGAATCACCAGGTTTACATATTTCACAGCACTCAACAAAGCACATACCCTCCCCAATGTCCATAATCCCACCCCCTTCTCCCAAACCCCCTCCCCCAGCAACCCTCAGTTTGTTTTGTGAGATTAAGAGTCACTTATGGTTTGTCTCCCTCCCAATCCCATCTTGTTTCATTTATTCTTCTCCTACACACTTAAGCCCCCATGTTGCATCACCACTTCCTCATATCAGGGAGATCATATGATAATTGTCTTTCTCTGCTTGACTTATTTCGCTAAGCATGATACGCTCTAGTTCCATCCATGTTGTCGCAAATGGCAAGATTTCATTTCTTTTGATGGCTGCATAGTATTCCATTGTGTATATATACCACATCTTCTTGATCCATTCATCTGTTGATGGACATCTAGGTTCTTTCCATAGTTTGGCTATTGTGGACATTGCTGCTATAAACATTCGGGTGCACGTGCCCCTTTGGATCACTACGTTTGTATCTTTAGGGTAAATACCCAATAGTGCAATTGCTGGGTCATAGGGCAGTTCTATTTTCAACATTTTGAGGAACCTCCATGCTGTTTTCCAGAGTGGCTGCACCAGCTTGCATTCCCACCAACAGTGTAGGCGGGTTCCCCTTTCTCCGCATCCTCGCCAGCATCTGTCATTTCCTGACTTGTTGATTTTAGCCATTCTGACTGGTGTGAGGTGATATCTCATTGTGGTTTTGATTTGTATTTCCCTGATGCCGAGTGATATGGAGCACTTTTTCATGTGTCTGTTGGCCATCTGGATGTCTTCTTTGCAGAAATGTCTGTTCATGTCTTCTGCCCATTTCTTGATTGGATTATTTGTTCTTTGGGTGTTGAGTTTGCTAAGTTCTTTATAGATTCTGGACACTAGTCCTTTATCTGATATGTCGTTTGCAAATATCTTCTCCCATTCTGTCAGTTGTCTTTTGATTTTGTTAACTGTTTCCTTTGCTGTGCAAAAGCTTTTGATCTTGATGAAATCCCAATAGTTCATTTTTGCCCTTGCTTCCCTTGCCTTTGGCGTTGTTCCTAGGAAGATGTTGCTGCGGCTGAGGTCGAAGAGGTTGCTGCCTGTGTACTCCTCATGGATTTTGATGGATTCCTTTCTCACATTGAGGTCCTTCATCCATTTTGAGTCTATTTTGGTGTGTGGTGTAAGGAAATGGTCCAATTTCATTTTTCTGCATATGGCTGTCCAGTTTTCCCAGCACCATTTATTGAAGAGGCTGTCTTTTTTCCATTGGACATTCTTTCCTGCTTTGTCGAAGATTAGTTGACTGTAGAGTTGAGGGTCTATTTCTGGGCTCTCTATTCTGTTCCATTGATCTATGTGTCTGTTTTTGTGCCAGTACCATGCTGTCTTGATGATGACAGCTTTGTAATAGAGCTTGAAGTCCGGGATTGTGATGCCACCAACGTTGGCTTTCTTTTTCAATATCCCTTTGGCTATTAGAGGTCTTTTCTGGTTCCATATAAATTTTAGCATTATTTGTTCCATTTCTTTGAAAAAGATGGATGTTACTTTGTTAGGAATCACATTAAATGTGTAGATTGCTTTAGGTAGCATAGACATTTTCACAATATTTATTCTTCCAATCCAGGAGCATGGAACATTTTTCCATTTCTTTGTGTCTTCCTCAATTTCGTTCATGAGTACTTTATAGTTTTCTGAGTATAGATTCTGTGCCTCTTTTGTTAGGTTTATTCCTAGGTATCTTATGGTTTGGGGTGCAATTGTAAATGGGAATGACTCCTTCATTTCTCTTTCTTCTTTCTTGCTGTTGGTGTAGAGAAATGCAACTGATTTCTGTGCATTGATTTTATATCCTGACACTTTACTGAATTCCTGTATAAGTTCTAGCAGTTTTGGAGTGGAGTCTTTTGGGTTTTCCACATATAGTATCATATCATCTGCGAAGAGTGATAATATGACTTCTTCTTTGCCGATTTGGATGCCTTTAATTTCCTTTTGTTGTCTGATTGCTGAGGCTAGGACCTCTAGTACTATGTTGAATAGCAGTGGTGATAATGGACATCCCTGCCGTGTTCCTGACCTTAGCGGAAAAGCTTTCAGTTTTTCTCCATTGAGAATGATATTTGCGGTGGGTTTTTCATAGATGGCTTTGATGATATTGAGGTATGTGCCCTCTATCCCTACACTTTGAAGAGTTTTGATCAGGAAGGGATGTTGTACTTTGTCAAATGCTTTTTCAGCATCTATTGAGAGTATCATATGGTTCTTGTTCTTTCTTTTATTGGTGTGTTGTATCACATTGACTGATTTGCGGATGTTGAACCAACCTTGCAGCCCTGGAATAAATCCCACTTGGTCGTGGTGAATAATCTTTTTAATGTACTGTTGAATCCTATTGGCTAGTATTTTGTTGAGTATTTTCGCATCTGTGTTCATCAAGGATATCGGTCTATAGCTCTCTTTTTTGGTGGGATCCTTGTCTGGTTTTGGGATCAAGGTGATGCTGGCCTCATAAAATGAGTTTGGAAGTTTTCCTTCCATTTCTATTTTTTGGAACAGTTTCAGGAGAATAGGAATTAGTTCTTCTTTAAATGTTTGGTAGAATTCCCCCGGGAAGCCGTCTGGCCCTGGGCTTTTGTTTGTTTGGAGATTTTTAATGACTGTTTCAATCTCCTTACTGGTTATGGGTCTGTTCAGGCTTTCTATTTCTTCCTGGTTCAGTTGTGGTAGTTTAAATGTTTCTAGGAATGCATCCATTTCTTCCAGATTGTCAAATTTATTGCCGTAGAGTTGCTCATAGTATGTTCTTATAATAGTTTGTATTTCTTTGGTGTTAGTTGTGATCTCTCCTCTTTCATTCATGATTTTATTTATTTGGGTCCTTTCTCTTTTCTTTTTGATAAGTCGGGCCAGGGGTTTATCAATTTTATTAATTCTTTCAAAGAACCAGCTCCTAGTTTCGTTGATTTGTTCTATTGTTTTTTTGGTTTCTATTTCATTGATTTCTGCTCTGATCTTTATGATTTCTCTTCTCCTGCTGGGCTTAGGGTTTCTTTCTTGTTCTTTCTCCAGCTCCTTTAGGTGTAGGGTTAGGTTGTGTACCTGAGACCTTTCTTGTTTCTTGAGAAAGGCTTGTACCGCTATATATTTTCCTCTCAGGACTGCCTTTGTTGTGTCCCACAGATTTTGAACCGTTGTATTTTCATTATCATTTGTTTCCATGATTTTTTTCAATTCTTCTTTAATTTCCCGGTTGACCCATTCATTCTTTAGAAGGATACTGTTTAGTCTCCATGTATTTGGGTTCTTTCCAAACTTCCTTTTGTGGTTGAGTTCTAGCTTTAGAGCATTGTGGTCTGAAAATATGCAGGGAATGATCCCAATCTTTTGATACCGGTTGAGTCCTGATTTAGGACCGAGGATGTGATCTATTCTGGAGAATGTTCCATGTGCACTAGAGAAGAATGTGTATTCTGTTGCTTTGGGATGAAATATTCTGAATATATCTGTGATGTCCATCTGGTCCAGTGTGTCGTTTAAGGCCTTTATTTCCTTGCTGATCTTTTGCTTGGATGACCTGTCCATTTCAGTGAGGGGAGTGTTAACGTCCCCTACTATTATTGTATTATTGTTGATGTGTTTCTTTGATTTTGTTATTAATTGGTTTATATAGTTGGCTGCTCCCACATTGGGGGCATAGATATTTAAAATTGTTAAATCTTCTTGTTGGACAGACCCTTTGAGTATGATATAGTGTCCTTCCTCATCTCTTATTATAGTCTTTGGCTTAAAATCTAATTGATCTGATATAAGGATTGCCACTCCTGCTTTCTTCTGATGTCCATTAGCATGGTAAATTCTTTTCCACCCCCTCACTTTAAATCTGGAGGTGTCTTCGGGCTTAAAATGAGTTTCTTGGAGGCAACATATAGATGGGTTTTGTTTTTTTATCCATTCTGATACCCTGTGTCTTTTGACAGGGGCATTTAGCCCATTAACATTCAGGGTAACTATTGAGAGATATGAATTTAGGGCCATTGTATTGCCTGTAAGGTGACTGTTACTGTATATGGTCTCTGTTCCTTTCTGATCTACCACTTGTAGGCTCTCTCTTTGCTTAGAGGACCCCTTTCAAGATTTCCTGTAGAGCTGGTTTGGTATTTGCAAATTCTTTCAGTTGTTGTTTGTCCTGGAAGCTTTTAATCTCTCCTTCTATTTTCAATGATAGCCTAGCTGGATATAGTATTCTTGGCTGCATGTTTTTCTCGTTTAGTGCTCTGAAAATATCATGCCAGCTCTTTCTGGCCTGCCAGGTCTCTGTGGATAAGTCAGCTGCCAATCTAATATTTTTACCATTGTATGTTACAGACTTCTTTTCCCGGGCTGCTTTCAGGATTTTCTCTTTGTCATTGAGACTTGTAAATTTTACTATTAGGTGACGGGGTGTGGGCCTATTCTTATTGATTTTGAGGGGCATTCTCTGAACCTCCTGTATTTTGATGCTCGTTCCCTTTGCCATATTGGGGAAATTCTCCCCAATAATTCTCTCCAGTATACCTTCTGCTCCCCTCTCACTTTCTTCTTCTTCTGGAATCCCAATTATTCTAATGTTATTTCGTCTTATGGTGTCACTTATCTCTCGAATTCTCCCCTCGTGGTCCAGTAGCTGTTTGTCCCTCTTTTGCTCAGCTTCTTTATTCTCTGTCATTTGGTCTTCTATATCACTAATTCTTTCTTCTGCCTCATTTATCCTAGCAGTGAGAGCCTCCATTTTTGATTGCACCTCATTAATAGCTTTTTTGATTTCACCTTGGTTAGATTTTAGTTCTTTTATTTCTCCAGAAAGGGCTTTTATATCTCTCGAGAGGGTTTCTCTAATATCTTCCATGCCTTTTTCTAGCCCGGCTAGAACCTTGAGAATTGTCATTCTGAACTCTAGATCTGACATATTACCGATGTCTGTATTGATTAGGTCCCTAGCCTTCGGTACTGCCTCTTGTTCTTTTTTTTGTGTTGAATTTTTACATCTTGTCATTTTGTCCAGATAAGAGTAAATGAAGGGGCAAGTAAAATACTAAAAGGGTGGCAACAACCCCAGGAAAATATGCTTTAACCAAATTAGAAGAGATCCCAAATCGTGAGTGGGGAGAAAGGGGATAAACAGAGGTTCAAAAAGGAAGAAAGAAAAAAGAAAAAAAAAAAAAGAAAAGAATATTTTTAAAAAAAGAAAACACCTAAGAAAAATGTAAAAAATATATATATATATATATATATTAGATAAACTAGTAAAAAATCGTTAAAAAAGAAAAAGGTAACAGTTAAAAAAAAATTTTACCCGAAGGCGAGAAAAAAAAAATGAAAAAGAAAAAATTAAATTAACTGCAAGACTAAAAAAAATCACAGGAAAAAAGCCATGAGTTCCGTGCTTGGCTTTCTCCTCCTCTGGAATTTTGCTGCTCTCCTTGGTATTGAAACCGCACTCCTTGGTAGGTGAACTTGGTCTCGGCTGGATTTCTTGTTGATCTTCTGGGGGAGGGGCCTGTTGTAGTGATTCTCAAGTGTCTTTGCCCCAGGGGGAATTACACCGCCCTTACCCGGGGCCGGGGTGAGTAATCCCCTCGGGTTTGCTTTCAGGAGCTTTTGTTCCCTGAGCGCTTTCCTTAGAGTTCAGGAGGACGGGAATACAAATGGCGGCCTCCTGGTCTCCGGCCCGGAGGAGCCGAGAGCCCAGGGCCCCACTCCTCAGTGCGCCCTCAGAGAACAGCGCCCAGTTACTCCCGTCTGCCTGACCTCCGGCCGCGCTCCGAGCTCACCGAGCCTGCGAATGGTTCAAGGTCACCCCAAGCTGCGAGCTTACTGTCGGTTCTGTCTCTGTAGCCGGCTTTCCCGTTCCAATACCCGCAAGCTCTGCGACACTCAGACACCCCCGATCCTTCTGTGACCCTGCGGGACCTGAGGCCACGCTGACCCCGCGTGGGCTTCGCCCCGGTTTAGCCTCTGGAGCGATGTCCCTCAGCGGAACAGACTTTTAAAAGTCCTGATTTTGTGCGCGGTTGCTCCGCCGCTTGCCGGGACCCCGCCCCTCCCCCCGGGGTCTATCTTCCCGTCGCTTTGGATTCACTTCTCCGCCGGTCCTACCTTTCAGAAAGTGGTTGTTTTTCTGTTTCCAGAATTGCTGTTCTTCTTCTCTTCGATCTGCCGATGGATTTGCAGGTGTTTGCAATCTTTAGATAAGCTATCTAGCTGATCTCCGGCTAGCTGAAGCAGTCTCAGCTTGCTACTTCTCCGCCATCTTGACTCCTCCCCACCCTAGCTGTTCTTACTGTCACTGTCACCACCAGGACCACGAAGCTCTCTGTAGACTTGGAAGGCTGCCGGCCCACATGTGCGGGGCTCAACCCCTCTCCCTTCCTTCCCCCGACTTTCTTCCCTCCACCGAAGAGCCCTGAGCCCAGAGATACAGCTCTGTGTCTGGTTCCAGGCAGGGGCCAGTACGGACCGGACAGAGCAAGCCGAGGGTCTCGATCTTGGCGACCTTCTATTAGATCGTGCCTCAATGATTTCTGGGTCCGGCACAAAGTCATCCTGAGCCAATGTGTATTGCTGTAAGGAAAATGTGAAACACATGAAACATCATTTTTTAAAATGCCAAAGGGGTTCTCTGACCCTACTGGGTAGAGTGAGAGATTCAGACTCTAGAATACAGCCAGTGTGCACCTCTTGGCAGCCCCCAGGGAACCACACTCCCAATATTTACACCCTAGTGTTGTTCTCTCCCATTCAATGTGGCTAGCCCTGGGGCTCCTTTGACCACTCGCCTGTGGCAGAGGTGAGGCTATACCATTTCCCCAAGAAAGTTCCTGAACCCTGGCTGAAGACCACTGCTGGCCTAAAGGTCTCCCCCTTGGGGCTTGGTGGCCCTTGTGTCATCAGGACAGATTAGCAGGTGTTAGAAGTTAGAAACAAGTTATCACCAAAGAGAGACTTCCTACTTGACTGAATCAGGAGGATGGGAGGGAATTAATTGAAAAGGAAATGATTTGCTCACCACGATTTAGACTCAAAAGGGAATGGATTTTCTCAGCTTTTGTTCCTGCCCTGATGCCAAGCCTCCTGGCTGTGAGCGCTGCTTTCTCAGAAATGCCGGCTTGGGTGACCCACGGTTTCTGTAAATTCTGTCCACTCCTTCCATCGTGCTCCCACACATGTCCCTGACCCCCGGGGCCCCGAGAAGGGCACACAGTCTGTCCATCATCCGAGCTTTCCATCTGGAATTCCGTGCCCTCCACGGGGACGTCTGGTCAGGAAGAGAGGACAGTATTTACAGCCCAGCAGCCAGATGGAGCTGGAATGTTCTGTAACAAAATGTAGTGATGAGTGAAAAGTCAGTGGTTCTCAGATTGGAGTTAGTCAAGTACAGTGCAATTGCAGGTTTTGCTTTTATCTCAGAAGGGATATTTTTTCAGTTTTGTGCTAATCACCTCGGTTTCCTGTGAACACACCCCCTGGCTTCTGCAGGCAGGAAGCCAATGGTCCTAGAGAGGGGGTGCCCTCGGGACGCTTTCAATCCAGGGACTTCACCAACTATAGCCCCGGGGAGTGGGGGGAAGGATAGGGGCATTCTGATTTGTGTGGCCCCCTCCTTCCTCACCACCAATTTCTGACCATTTTCTCTTGAAATTACATACAGGGTATTAATAATGATGCTGACGGCTCCCTGTCTTCCCGCTGCTTGGGCCAGAAGCCGTTTTAGATTTCAGCAGTTTGAAAGATGTTAACCCCAAATGGAAATCTAATCACGAATCATGGGGCCATCGGGGACGTGCTAGGGGTCTGGCCCAGGCTGAAGCGTGTCTGTTTCCAGTTCTGATTCCCTGACATCGTCTATGGCCATACCACCCTGAACGCGCCCGATCTCATCTGATTCCCTGATATCCCCTCCCCTCAGTCATGCCTGGGATCGATTGGTGGCTTATTTTCCTATAAACAAAATGATATCCTGTAAACATGGATTTGAACATGATTGACAAGAAAGGGTTGGGTCTGACCCTAGAATACGACCCCTGTCATCACTCCGGGAGAGAACTCGCCCTAAGGGAAGAGATGGCCCAGTGCGAGGACGAGTCCAACAGCAGAGGCTGAGTCGTCCTGGGGACAAAGGGATTCGAGTGGAAAGATGATGATGTTATGAGCGTTACTCAAACACATCCTTGGACCAAGCCAGCTCTCTGGATGCGTGCATCACAGGGCAAAGCAAGGGAGAAGCTTCTCAAAGCTTGAGAGCCAAGCAGCAGTGCTGAGATCCCTCTGATGGGTTGTACCGCAAGGGGAAGAAAGCCCCTCACGCCACGCCCTTCTCTTCATCCTGGATTAACGGGTAACACCTGCAGAGGAATTTCAGCTCATGGAAATGGGCTCCTAGTGGGGCAGTGGGGGAGAGGATGACACCTGGGAAATAGTGCCTGGTCCCTGCTATGCCATCTAGGGGAAGTGCCACGTCCAGAGGGAAACGCTGGGGCACAGGACTGTCCCACACAGTCACTCTGGATTCCCGAGAGAGGCTGCACAAAAGCACAGTGACCTGAATATTTGAACTAACCTCAAAGGAGAAGAGAAAAGGAAAATGAAGAAGCTCTTTGAAGAACGCATACCTGCTTGCAGATCAGGAAACAGGGTTGGTTGCTCATTGTCATGGGACCAGGAGACAGCTGAAGAGAAGAACATCAAAGGACCCCAGAGAAGGCAAGAGGAGGCACTTACCTGCAGGAAGTAGCCAATTAAGAGGGATTTTTTTAAGCCAGCAAGTTAAGCCCTGGTGAGCAATCCACCTCCGGTCTGCCTGGAGCTGTCCCAGACCACAGGCTGGCTTAGAGGGATTATTGGTGGGCAGGCTCCAGGTTTGACAGGCCCATCAGTCAGTGTCATGGTTGGGCACAACTACCTGGCCCTCAGGTAGTTAAGCTGGTGAGCAGCCTAGAGAGCATTGCTTCCCCAAGAGCGAGGACTCCTTAGTAAGAAAGGAGCTTCCCATTCAGAGATCTAGAATTCAGAGGAGGAACTCCACTTACAGCTAGAGACAATTGAAATGGGAGAGAGCTTGCACCAGTAATTGGGGGCCCTGACCTGGTCCGTGCTGGGGGAATGGTTTCTGCCCTCTAAACGGCTGGATGATTGATCATATGGTACTCATAAGGAGGAAATCCCACAAGGAGGATGTAGCCTGTTAGATGGTCGTTCAGCAAATATTTGTTCCCTCGTCCACCTGCAAGGAGCACCAGGCATCCCACGCCCTGCCTTGGGTTCAGTTGTGCAGTCTCCTGCGACCAATAGGATGTTAGAGGAGGTGACTCAAAGGAGACTTGAAATGCATTCATGCCAAGGAGGAACAGATGTGGATGGAAGCTGACCTGAGCCCATCCCTGCTGAGCCCAGCCTCGGTCACCCAAACCCCAGGTGACCCCCAGACAACGGGAGTAGAAAAGCAATCCCGGGGTGGGGGGTGTAGACAGAGAATCTTGTCCTCTTCAGGCCCCAAACGCTCAGAACTCTTTCAAAACCCTGCCTTGCTGCTAAGTGTGTAGACAGTGCTCTTATCCCAACCCTCTCCTGGGGCTTTATGGGTAAGAGTCATCTGCCTGGCTTCACTTCCTCATTCCAGCTCTTTCTAGCTTTGCATCTTTGAGCTTTGATTCCTTTATAGAATGGAACAGATGATTCGCTACTTAAAGGGGTAGGAATTCGGTTTTGTTTTGTTTTGTTTTTTTAGATTGATTTATTTATTTTTGAGAGAGAGAGAGCACATGAGAGCATGTGCAGTGGGGACGGGCAGAGAGAGAGAAGGAGAGAATGTCAAGCAGACTCTCCACTGAGCATGGAGCCCAGCTTGGGGCTCGATCTCAGGACCCTAGATCATGACCTAAGCCAAAGCAGAGGCTTAACCCCACTGAGCCACCCAGGTGCCCCAAGGGGTATGAGTTTTAAATGAGGTAGTGCAAGGGGCGCCTGGGTGACTCAGTGGGTTAAGCCTCTGCCTTCGACTCAAGTCATGATCTCAGGGTCCTGGGATTGAGTCCCACATCAGGCTCTCTGCTCAGCAGGGAGCCTGCTTCCCTCTCTCTCTCTCTGCCTGCCTCTCTGCCTACTTGTGATCTCTGTCAGTCAAATAATAAAATAAAATCTTTAAAATAAATAAAAATAAATGAGGTAATGCTTATAAAATAGGTTGGACATTATCTGTCACATAATCCATCAGTTTTTCCACAGGTAGGGTTGATAACTATACTTTGTCATGGTTGGAATTTGACACTCCAGACCCATTATGTTTGGAATTCACCTTTCAAGCCCAGTCAGACTTGGGAGCTAGAACGCCTCCATTCATGCATGCCTCCTCGCTGGTGAGCCCAGCCTACAGCGTCAGCCTGTTTCTGGCAGAAGGGCACAGTTCTGAAAAGCACACACTCTTAGATTTCCCGCCGGAGAGGCCTCAGCAGATTCTGGAAGGTTGATGTCAAGCGTTGAGAAGGAGGGCATGAATCATGTCTTTCCAGGGAGGTTAAAACTCCAGACCCTGGGCAGTTGCTAAAGATCACAGAGAGTGGGGTCAGGTTCCGAGTGTCTTGTAAGGCTGGATTCTTTCCTGAATGTGACAAGTCTGAATCCTGTAGGATGAATACCAAAAACTCAGTGAGCCAGCCAGGTTTGTAAACACAGGCTGTGTGGCTAGAAGATGAGGGGTTCAGTCCGGGTCAGAGGAGAAAGTGTGCCCATTCCGCTTCTCCAGCTTCAGCCTCTGAGGGAACCCAGGGCCCTCGGCTCTCTCTACAGTGAGAAGGAGCTAGAGGTCCTATTGGGATCCTCACTCTGTAGTTGAGGGGTGTTTAAGAAGGACTCTGCCGGAAGGGCACCTGGGGCGCTGGGGGGATTCCGTCGGTTAAGCATCTGACTCCTGATTTCAGCTTGGGTCATGATCTCGGGGTTATGAGATCGAGTCCCGTGTTGGGCTCCGTGTTCATTAGGGAGTCTGCCTGAGGTTCTCTCTCTCCCTCTACCCCTTCCCCTCCCTGTGCTCACACACACTCTCTCTCTCCCAAGTATTAAATAAATAAATCTTAAAAAAAAAAAAAAAAAAAAAAGCCTGCCAGAGCCACAGAACTGTCCCAGAGAGCATAACTGAGAAAGAGATGAATTTTATCTTTATATTCGCTGGGTCTAACATGCCCATTTTCTCACACATTTTAACGTCTCTGAAATCAGGATGTTTCTTACCAGCGATGGACGTGAAAATGTCGTGTCACAGGGTAGCTGGCCCCACGGTCTCCCTGCTGTAGTGGTTCATGAAATAACATGCATCGTACCCAGTGGGGCTGTCGATGAGATGAAACGCAGTCCTTCCTCCGGCCACTCATGTTCATGTATGGAGTTGCACTGTGCTAAGCTCTGATCAGTGCTTTGCATGCGTGAGCTCCTGAGTAAGACTCTGAAGTCATTCTCGTTCTGCAGCTGAGCACACCGAGGTCCGCGAGGTGAAGTCCCTTGCCTCATGCCGCACAACCATGGAAAGGTCCCCACCTCGTTCTTCAATCTCTCGCCTGAATCTATTTCTCTTTGATCCACCCTCTCAGAAACACTCCGTCTGTTGATAAATCAGACCAGGGTTTCTTTTTAAGACCTGCCTGCCTGTCTATCTGCCTATCTATCTGTTGAATCTATCTTCCTCTCTCTCTCCCTCTCGCTCTTTCTCATCCTCGGTCCCTCCACCTTCCACCCCCCTCCCCCAACCATCCCTCCCTCCAGCTTTCCTCCCCCCATTCTCTCTCCTCCCACAAATGTATGCACATCTCTGGCATCCTTGAGTACCTGCTCCCCAAGTCTTTCTCTTAATCTAGAACACCCCTGAGAAATGGATTTCATTCCCTCAATCAGAATGTATTTATTGGGTATCCACTATTACCAAGGCTCTGGGGAAATTATTCTGTGCAAATGAGAGATGAACAAATCTGTCTCCTGATCTCATGGAGTTTACAAAATGGTGTTATGTAAAACTTTTGCTTTTTGTAGGCCAATTAAAACCCCATTTTAAGGCACTAGGAAAATCTATTGATCAAAAAGTGGTGGATTACACCCTTCTACCTTCATGGATATAACAGAGTGTGCCCTGCCTGATATGCAGGAAGGTTAAAAACAACAACAAAAACAAAAACAAAACAAAAACCACTGGGACTAGCAAAGGTTGGAAAAACTCTCATTTCATAGCTGGAAAAAGCCTTCTGCTTGGCAAATACTGGGGATTTAAATGCCCTCTGTTCTGGAAAAACCACCTGAACGGGCCCTTGAGCTACACGAGAGCAAAGCAAGTGGACGCCAATTTTATCAGGGAAAGCTGTGAATTAGCTGTTATCCTGAGCACAGATGGTTAGGCCAAGGTCCTCCTAACTCTCTGGAGACTTTGTTTCCTTTAGGGCGGTTAGGGGGATTTTTTTTTTTTTTTTTTTTTTTCTGTGTGCTGTTCAGCCAGCAGGTGCGGGAGGCCTGGATCATGCTATAGACCTTCGGGGCTCAGTGTGTGCTGGTGATGAGCATTGCAGATGCGGAGCTGGGGCAGAAGTCCTGGGAAGGAGCCACGGGAAGGAAGAGAAGGTCCAGCTTCCAAAAGAACCTGGTCCTGCTCAGGGGAGTCTAAGTCTATAGTGGAGGGCATACAGATGGTGTCATCAAAAATATAGAAATGTGGGGGCCTGGGTGGCTCAGTCAGTTAAACGTCTGACTCTTGACCTCAGCTCACGTCTTGATATCAGCATCGTGCATTCAAGCACTGCACTGAGCTCCACACCGGGCATGGAGCCTCCTTAAAAAAAAAAAAAAAAAAAAAAAAAAAAAAATTCTTTTTAAAAGTACAAGTACAAATGCAAGAATTTACCAAAAACCACAAAACTGAGTCTGTTAACCTGTCATGCAAAAGAATGTCGGTGAGGAATTTCGCTGAGCAGATTATGCACAGAGGGGCTGAAGTCAGGAGTGTGAGGTGCTAGAAAGGGACTTCTAGAAAGGGATGGTGCTCTGCTAATTGTGGGTTGGAAGCTGATGAATGCGTCCCGAGGTCTGTACACAGATCCAGTGGGCAGGAAAGAGTCTCCAAGTACTTCCAGTGAGGACTGGAGCTGAGGGTCACTAAAAGCTTGTGGCCCCTTATCAGCTGCAGCTGGTTGTAACCATTTGCCATGGGATACAACAAGCTGTTGGGCTAGGTAATACCAGTTTAAGTAAGGGCTGATGTAAGGAGAAACTGTCTTTCTCACAGTGCTATTGAAGACTGAGTTACTCAGACTTTGGGAAAGGTACAAAGATGCCGAGTGATTTTATTCTGATGCCATTGCCTTGCATTGGGACCAAAGGCCAGGCTTCCCCTTTTTGGTCCCCACTGGGGCTTCTCATAGAGGGACAATTCGAGACCAAATTTGCTGGCGGATAATGGCCAGAGCATATACAAAAGCAAAACTGTGGCCAGAGCTTGTGACTCACAAGCTCACCAGCCCCAGGACACAACCTTGGCTGCAATGAGCCCCATGTGGTAAGGACTTGATCGAGAACTACCAGCTTTTAAAAAAAAAGAAAAGAAAAGAGAAAGAACAACCAGCTTCCCTAATTTTGCTGCTACTTGCAAATGAAAACCAGAGAAAGGAAAATAAACTCCCTAACCAATCAGGTAGAATGCCCTCTTCTAGTTCACCAGCCTCCAGCTTCCTGGGCCAATAGCCTCTACTCAGGGCACATCTGAGGCTGTCCCTTGTTTCCCTGATAAAGCTTTCTCATTCATCTGCCTGCCAAAGGCAAGTGATTGAGGCCAACTCCTTTGTTTTATGGCCAACTCTCAATAAATAGCTTTTGTTTATTCTTATTTGGGTGGTCCTCCTTTCTTGCCATGATTCCCATTGTTGGATTGCAGACAGGAAAGGAGGCCAGTTGAAGTGGCATTTTAGACAAGGAGAGATGGACCCAGGAATGTAGGCGTGGTCTCGGGTGCCCCTGGTGGGTGGGATCAGCTGCTCCACTCCCCATCCTTGGAGGAAGGACAGAAGCCAGGCAAGGGGCAGCTTGTGAAGGGCCCATAGGATGGGCTTGGAGCCTGAGGGAAGCCACCTCTAGCAGCAGAAATAAATTGCATCTTTGGTTGTAAATCCCTCTTGGAAGATCAGCAACTTCTTGGCAAACTCGACAGTCTAGTCTTGGCTGTGCCATGAGACTTAAAGTAAGGGTTTACTCCCAGATGCGGACAGATCAGTAAAGGGGAAGGTAGAAGTCATGGTGGGAATTGCAAAAGCCCAAAACACCAGGAGGCATCAGGGCAGTGGCAAAGCCCCAGATCCCCTGACACCACAGCCTCTACCCTCAGCAGGTTTAAAGGAAAAGCATCCTATAGTCTTTTGTGATGATGAATGATGCTTTCTCTCTTCCTTCACAGGCACCAACTATGGTGTGGTCACCCTTGAGAAACCTCAGAAATGTTTGGGGGAACAGAAAGCTCTTAAAAACACTAATTCTTGCTAGCAGTGCATTTGATAATAAAAGGGGGCAATGTATGAGTGCCTGGGTGGCTAGTCAGTTGAGAATCTGATCCTTGATTTTGGCTCAGGTCATGATCTTGGGGTCCTGGGATTGAGCCCCATGTCAGGCTTCGTGCTTGGCGAGAAGTCCGCTTGAGGACTCTCTCTCTCTGGCATTATTGGACAATGCCAATAACCAACAGGAGGTGGCTAAATCAGCCATCCAATGGACTATTACACAGTGGTTAAAAATATTTGAAACTATGCATCAAGCAGAAAAAAAGTAAGCCAAAATTTTGGCACAATTCCATGCCATTTTCATGATGAAAACCAGCTACAAGGATAGAAAAAGGAGCATGAAATTATTGACCAAAATCTTAACAGTTGTAACCGCTGTATGAGGGCCTGGATGACTTTTACTTTCTTCTATTTGTTTATTGGCATTTTCTGAAGTTGCCATCATAAATATGAATTCTAGATTTACACTGGAAAAAGTGAATGTTATCTTGCATGCTATTTTACCAATGGAGCTGCTCTGGATCTGAGTTTGGGACTCTACTCTCTTCCTGATGCTCCCACGTGCTCCTCCCTGGGGTCTGCCTGGCTGACAAAAATTCCAGGAAAATAAACCCAAAATGCAGCTTAAGGAGAGATGTTCAGGAACTAGCAGGGAGGGGAGCCAAATGCTCCATCCAATCCCTTGCCAGCCATGGTCCTTGGAAGAACAAAGAAGCAACACTTTCAGAAAGAAAGGATTTGGCGCTCTGGTGAGAGAATGTTGATCGGGGAAGCAGGGTGGGGTGTGGGGGTGGGCTGACACAGACTGAGAGTGGGGCTGGGCTTTACCTTCCCATCATCTCAAGGCCACACCCTGAATTACAGCATTCTATAATTCTTTTGGCTATAAACCATCAACATTTTCTCCATCCTCTGTAGGGTATGGGTAAAAGCATCGTTACACAATTTGGCTATTTTAGTGGATCATAATCTTTTTATTGTTTTTTATTTATTTATTTTTAAAGATTTTATTTATTTATTTGACAGAGAGAAATCACAAGTAGACGAAGAGGCAGGCAGAGAGAGAGAGAGGGAAGCAGGCTCCCTGCTGAGCAGAGAGCCCGATGCGGGACTCGATCCCAGGACCTTGAGATCATGACCTGAGCTGAAGGCAGTGGCTTAACCCACTGAGCCACCCAGGCGTCCCAATTATTATTATTTATTTGAGAGAGGGAGAGAGAGTACGAGGAGAGACAGGAGAGAAACTCAAGCAGATTCCGTGCTGAATGTGGAGTCTGACGTGGGGCTCGACCTTAAGACCCTGAGATTATGACCTGAGCCAAAACCAAGAGTCAGTCACTAAGCCAACTGTACCACCCATGCACCCCTAGATCTATAATTTTAAAACTTATGTAAGAACAGTGTACTTGGAGCCCCCCTATTGAGGTTCTGAAGCTGCCACTGCAGACATCAGAGTGGGGGGCAGCTCTGTTTTCATAAACAAGCAGTCAAGCAGTTGACAACTGGCCAGTCCCATAAGTCTCAGGAACCTGAGCTGCTCTGGCTTATGCTAACACAGCCATGTGAGCGCCCTGCCTCCAGCCAAGCATGGCTGAATTTTTTCCTACCACTCTCAGAGAGCATGAAAGGTGCTATGAAAGTATATAATAATGGAAAGCCAGTATAATTAATTCTGAATTCTTGCTTATTGTTTTTAGGGTAATCCATCTACTCCTCCATCCATCCATCCATCCATCCATCCAGTTGTCTACCCACCCACCCACCCATCTATTCATCTATCCATCCAGACTTCCGACCTTCCTTCCTTCCACACATCCATCAACCCACCAGTCCATTCATGCACCCCAACCACTCACCCTTCCACTCATCCAAATATATATGGAGCCAAGCGTTCTCCAAAATGGTTGCTGCCCCAAGTAGCCCAAAGTATAGAGGGAAAGGAAGACAAGTACGTTGCTAATCATCACAGAACATCTCATTCATTGATGCGGAGTTTAATAGACATGACCCCTCTGTGCAAGGTTAGTAGAATTATAACTGCAAATTCCCTTGGAGCCCTCAATTCCACCTTTAGACAGGTAACTTGCAGGTGTAATCATCCATGTAGAAAATGACTTGTGTACTGAGCTATTCACTTCAACATCACTGGAAATAGCAAAAGTTTGGAAATCACCCAAATGACCAAGTGGAGGGGACCGATTGGACAAATGATAGCATATTTACACAAGAATATTGTGGAACTCTTTATATACTGATGATGGGAAGATCACTGAGATTTAGGGTTAAGTTAAAGAAGAATACAAAACAGTGTGTGTGTGTGTGTGTGTGTGTGTGTGTGTGTGTGTTTTACCACCTGTACTGAGACAATAACACTTATGTACATTACATTTGTCTGCAGACTGCTCCAATGCACACAGAGGCTTTTTCTAGAGGTCTGACACTTTCAAGTGACCCTCAATGAATAAAGGAGGGGCACTGGTGGATAAGTACCTCAGCTCCCTCACCCCTCAGTGGCGACAACTGAGAGATGTGGATTGAGCCTGCTACCCACAGTCATGACCTGCTCATTCACCCACGCTTAGATTTCCTCCCTTCTCTATCTCCTTTCCCCACTTTTTCACTATGTTGCCTGGGATAAGCTCCCAAATGAACTACTTACACTGAATATTTACCTTGAAGTCTGTTTTAGAGGAAACTTAAATTAAGACATTGTCACTGCTTGTCGTTAGATTGAAAGTACAATCACTGGCAGCCTCTGGGGAGGAGAGCTGGGTAGTTGACGGTGGGGGTGACAAGGGGGCTTTCTCATATAACCTCCAGTATCTTTTGAAAGGTGTACTGTAGGAAATATTACCAACTGAAAAATAATTTCCCAGTGATACTAATTAATAAATGATGCAATTGGAGCAACACAAAGTGTTCTGGGAGCACAAATGGGGCATGCTGGAAAGCCCAAACTCAGCCAGTGAACAACAGTAAACTGTGTTCCAAGGAGTAAACTCCCTGGGCTCCAGGAGCTAGCCATATAGGTTCAAATCCTGGCTCTACCTACCACTTAAAATTTGCATGACAGGCCAAGTTATTTGAATGCTCTGTGCTTCAGTTTCCTTGTCTGTATAAGTGAATATTATAACCATGGTACCTACTTCATAGGGTTGTTGTGAGGGGTATTACACATTAAGTCTCTTAGTCCATTCAGACTTCTACAACAAAGTACCACAGACCAAGAGGCTTATAAACAGCAGAAATGTATTGCCCACAGTCCCGGAGGGTGGAAGTTCAAGATCAAGGGGCCAACATGGTCAGGTGAGGGCCCTCTTCTGGATCACAGGCTTCTGGCCATGTCGTCACATGATGAAGGAGCAAGGGAGCTCTCTGGATGGAGTTTCTCTTATAACAGCACTAATCCCATTCATAAGGTTTCCACCCTCATGACTTAATCATGGCTCTAAAGGCCCCACCTCTTGGCACCATCACCTTGGTGATGCATCTGGGAGGACATAAACAGACAGACCATAGCAATATGCAAAGGTCTAAGAGAGCTCACTGACAACATTCCACCTGTGTTAACTGGGGTTACACAGCTTGATCAGTTTGATCTTGATCGAATCCATGTTTGTCCAAGGGAAGTGTTCATATTGGGTACTCCTCTCCCAGGAACCTTCCAAATGTCTCCACTCTGTGCATTTGCTACTTCCAGGAGGAGAGCACAAACATCTCTTAAGACACTTCTGGATGGGTTTGCACCATCATCAGATTCACGCGATGGTCCGGCAGAGCCTCACAGAGCTATCAAGGACAGTAAAAGCCCCAGGAACCAATCAGCAGCCCAGGCAAGTTGGGAAAAATCCACATTTTGGGCCCAAAACTGCACCAGGCAGCAGTTTTGACAAGAAGCTAAGGATGGGCGGTGGAGAGAGGAATGCAATTGGCTTTGGTTTATGTCGTCTTACAGTTTTTATGTCTGCTCTGGAATGAGCTTCCTTTTCTCTCTCTCACTTAAAGAGACCTGCATTCTGGTAATTAAGCTCCAAGTGAGCCAACAGTATCCACCATGTCAGTAAGTACATTTTCAGTTCTTGGTCCTGTTATTTAGAGTGACGCCATTATTTATCGTACAAGGTAATATGTATCTCTGTTCTCTGGTGTCTCCTAGACCCTAAAGCAGAAAAATGCTTTAATAAAAATTCATATATTGCCTCCTTGAAGCTGAGAGGCTGTATTATTAAAGATTGCAGAATGGTCTGGGTTTGGGATGTTTTAATGAATTACTGCCTAATATTTCTTTTCTTGTGACACATATATGATTAGTAAATGTTGTCTGCTCACTGATTAACTTTGTTTATTTCCTAATTAGGTTTAGGATCAGCTGTCTAGTGGTTATAGAAATAATTGTTTGATTAATGTGTGGGAATTTACATTTTCATTACACTCCTGAATAAGTTCCGTCCCAATTAGCTCAATGCCCTATGCCGATCTGGGGCACTGGAATTACAATTTTCACCCATTAAGTAATAACTGTTATATTGATTGGTGATAATTGGGTGTAGATAGTAAATACACATTAGCAGAATTTAAATTATATACCAACCGGTTCTTTTCATTTGCCTCTAGATTAGCAAAGTTCTAGAGATGGTTACCTGGGGTTTGGATAGAGTAGGACCTGACATACTTGCACACGTTTTTTGCTCAGTGAATTCCATGAAGTTTCCAGAAGAGCTGTGGAAATCAGCCATCTACTACAATTTGATCTCTGAACTTGTCAAATGAGTATACCCTTCAATTTCTCCCTAGGCGCCTCAGCTGGCTCACCCTAGTACCTCCTTGTTTCTCTCTCAAGAACCCTCAATAGCTCCCCATTGCCTGCCATTGTAGATTTAAATGTGCTGGCTGGTGCCCAAGAATCTTCAAAATACAATTCCTTCCTATCCATCCATTTATGTTAGGCTTTCTGCTGTGCATAGAGACCCACTCAAGGCATCTCAGGGAAATAAGAAGAACTCCCTGGAAGGACATGTGTGGAGTGGAGGTAGACCCACAGAGTCCTCAGAGGAAGGTAACAGGGCATTTCTGCCTCTCTAGGTTTTTCTCTGTGTGCAGCGGTCTTTCTGTCTCTGTCTCTCCATCTCTACCTGTGTCGCCATTATTTCTCTGTCTCTTGGTCTCTGTCTCTCAACTCCTTTACACACACTTATTCAAGTCTCCTAGTTTCCTACCCAACTGATTTTTCTCTCTCTCGCAGCTGCAGCCTGCACCTGGCTTGGCTGTGCTGCGGTCCTGACTCAACCCCAGGGAAATGCATCACCAACTACCACCCTGCCTCTCATTTCCAATTACTGAGGGAGACATGTGATCTTGGGATCTCACCACGTGTCAATCATTTGCCTTCTGCTTTTGAATTATTTGCCACAGACTTCTACCAGCTAGATAAAATTCACTTCATATATAAAGAAAAAAGAAGAAAAGAAGAGGCGAGGGGAGGGAAGGGAAGGCGAAGAGGAAAGGAAGAGAAAGAAAAGGAAAGGAAAGGAGAAAGGAAACGAAAGGAAAAGAAAAGAAAAAGAAGAGAGGAAAGGAGGCAAGAAGAGAGAGAGAGAAAGAAAAAGAAAACCAGTTCCTTGTGAATTTAATATTATGTATCATAACGGGAGTTTTTAATCCATACCATAAATGGGAGCCAGCCTTTTCCTAATTAAAATAAAAGCATAACAATTTACAATTTTAAAAATCTTATGTGTACCAACTTAGACTGTTCTCTGTGCCCTCAGCAGGTACACCCTACCCGGTGGAAAGCGTTGGACTCACCCTTTGATGCCACCACGCACAGCGGGGCCAGCAGCCTTGGGATTGGGTGCCCCGGGTCATGTGACCATCACTGTCCAATTCACTGTGGCCAAGGTGCGGGCCTGAGTACCAAACTCCCTCAGAGAGCCAGTGGACTGTGTTAAGTGATGTTCTACACGCACGATCACACTTGTCCCACGGCAAGGCCACGGGGAGGGCATTAGTAGTCCTGTTGCTCTGCCCTTTGAAGCCTAACAGAACAGGATAACCCGCAGGGGTCCAGGGGAAGTTTGGCTTGAGGCCGCGGGAAGGAAGACGCGGCTCCGTTTAGCAGCGCTCACAGTTCCATCAGGAGCTGCACCTCTGCCCCAGAATTCAAGGTCAGTTCCAGTGGCCTCCGGAAAAGGAACTCCTCCCCTCCAAACTCCTGAAAGGTGGAGCTGCGGTCAGCCAGGCCCTGTCTGCCTGCCAGCGAGGCGTTTCGCGGGAGCCCGGAGGAGGAAAAGCGTTTGGACTGCGCTGGGAGCGCTGGGAGACCAGGCCGGCGCAGAGACAAGCCTGGTTCCTCATTGCTGATGCCCACGCTCTCGGGACCCCAGCAGACCTGGGTCCTGCCCAGGTGGTGGAGACAGGAGGTAGGAAGACGGCCCTGGAACTTTCTATGCTGCTTCCATCTACAGCTGGGCTGACCCCACTGCTGCTCTCCTTGTACTGCATTTAACCCACCCGTGCTCCGAGGGTTACCCTGAGGGTACGCCAGCCCTCCCCTAGTGCCCCCTCCTTCAGCACAGCCTCCAAATTTAAAAACAAACAAACAAACAAAAAAATCCATGATGCTTTGTAAACAGAGCTGAAAGTACTGCAGCCACCTTCTCAATTGTACACTCTGGGGAGGAGACCTGTACCTACCATGTTGTCTGTGGTGTCGCCAGCACCTGACACATGGGAAGGTCCTCCGTTATCATTTTCGAATGGTGAGGGAGAATAGTCACTACGGTGAAGGGAGTGTGTGGAGAGCCATCCAGCAGATGCAAGGAGTCACGTAGACGGGAGTGCCTGAAGATTGAGGAACTGAGAATGATTGGTTTAGGAGGATGTGGGTGCGCTCGTGGCTGACGCACACAGCACCAGGAGCCAAGAGATAAACGCATGATCACCGCTAGAGAACAATAGAGTCCTGTATGGTTACATAAGGGTCCACAAGGACATTGCGTGCACGGCGTTATGATTGGCCAAATAGGGGGGCGAGAATGGGTGAACTTCGTGGATAAATACTGCTGTAAGTGCTTGGTGCGGCGCGGCCGCCATTAGCATTAGTACATTAGCATTAGTAATAAAAGAAGCTTGCCACTCACCTCGTCTGCGGGTCGTTCTTGCGGGCTGAGAGCGACATCTGGTGCCGAAAACCCGGGATCCCTATCTCCAGACGCAGAACGAGGATTGAGGTAAGAGCAACTATAAGGTAAAGAGTGCACCTATTTCTGTCTATTGACAGGGAAGTTCCCTGAAGACGATCGGGCGTAAGGGTGTTTGTGAAGTTCTTCAGGGACGATGAGAAGTTCCCCGTAGACGATGAGACGTTAGGGTGTTTGTGAAGTTCTACGGGGACGATAAGGTTTAACAGAAGTTCTCCGTAGACGATGAGACGTTAGGGTGTTTGTGAAGTTCTACGGAGACAATGAGGTAAAGTTTCCTCGGTATGGGGAACAATTTTGCTGTTTTTATTAGTTAACTTTTGATTCAGTTCTTTCATCAAACGCTCATAATCAGCTATTTCCATATTCATCAGTGTGATTTGCTGGGCATTCTTTCTAACCAGTTCTAATTCTTGCATGGTTTTCTGAAGCATCTTGTTATGCCGTTCTAGGAGAGTATCATGTTCAGATTGTAGTGTTTGAAGTTCAGAAACATCAATCTGTAAGTTATTTTGGGTGTCCTGTAATTTGATTTTTAGTTGATCTGAATGGGGAACGATCTTGCTCGCTTGGAGGACTCCTTAAAAGATGTCCTCAAGACGAACGGTACCCCCTTAAAGGCAAAAACAGCGAGGGCCTTTTTGAAAGAAGTAGAAGAGATTGCCCCCTGGTTTATAGAAGAAGGGCTCCTAAATGTGCCACAATGGGAACACCTGGGTGAGGACTTAAAACGCTGCCCCTCTACATCCCCGGGGACTCTAGCTGTGTGGTCCTTAGTGAGGTATGTTTGCAATCCCCCCGAGGGCCTTTGCAGCGAGCTGTACGACAGGGGGGCAAAGTCCTTGAGCAAATGAAGGAAGAGTCCCGTAAGGGCTCCTCCCGAGATTCTGAATCCGAAAGCGAAAGCTCAGAAGGGATGTCCGAACGCGAGTTACAGGAGCTAGGAAAGATAGAGGCAAGTAACAAGAAAAGGGAATCTCCCGGTCTCCAGACAGACTTGGAGACCGTGAGGCAGCAACTTGAGGAAAAGAAGGCGGAATTGCAAAAGGCATTAGGAGAATTAAGAGTGCAGGGAGAAGTAATGGCGCAGCTGAAGACAGGGGCGGAAGCCGCAGTTGTGGCGCAGTCGAAATTAAAAACGGAAGTTACACCGCTTCCGCATTCTAACCCCATGGCGCCACCCCATGAGTGGCCCCCGCCTTATAGGCCCAGCTGCACCAAGACGTGCTATTGTTCGGGCTGTACCGCGGAAAATTGGAGAGAGGTCCTTGGCCCGGGAAAAGGCTTTTTTCCAGTGTTAGAAGATCAGAATCAGCAGAGGTACCACCAGCCACTAGATTTCAAGTTGGTAAAGCAGCTTAAGGAGGCAGTCAGCGCCTATGGACCCCAGGCAGCTTTCACTGTCTCCCTTGTGGAGTCGCTGGGAACACTTTACCTCGCTCCTGAGGATTGGGCTAACTTGACCAGAGCGGTTTTAAGATCACGTAAGCTCTCGATTTGAAACAAATATTACTTAAGCACATAAGTTACTCACCAATGCCCGTCTGTGTTAGAGCTCCCTTTCTCTTCATAGTTTTTAATGCTTCTACTATTAACAAGTCATCTAAAACCCATGCGGACATTGTCCTTGTTTTCTCACTTCCCTTCCCTGACGCACGCATGGTATGTTGTAGGAACAATTATAGGAGTGCTAGTGGTAATTGTTCTTTTCATGTGCCTCTTGCCTTGTGCGGTTAAAATTATACTCGCAGAAGTTTATAAGTTAAGAGCCATCATATGTAACCATCAGCTAATCAACCGCGGTGGGCTCAGAATGTCACCTTGATCGCCACCCAAGTATCCAAGTATCTCTTGGCTCCGTCAGCAATTTGGTTAGTATGTTATAACAATCAGTCTCATTCCTCAAAAATTGGGCAGGCATAGGAGCCCTGATTATGTTGATGATTCTGGCTCAAGTGCTCCTTCTACAATGCATCGTGCGACAACAACGGCTACAGCAACGGGCTTTGGTCTAAGCCATGATGGCTCAGGAGGCTGGTACCTCCCCTCCCCTCAAAATATGGCTTAGTACGCTGGATCGGTAGTCAAAGACGGGTAAGACTGATCCCTCACCATAGCAACCTAAGACAGGGGCTCCTCGGCCAGGGGGAGTACCCGATGACGGGTAAGCATGTGTGCTGAGGATTGGCAACCTAAGACAGGCACAATCCCTGCCATATAAACAATAAAAAAGGGGGAGCTGTGGAGAGCCATCCAGCAGATGCAAGGAGTCACGTAGACGGGAGTGCCTGAAGATTGAGGAACTGAGAATGATTGGTTTAGGAGGATGTGGGTGCGCTCGTGGCTGACGCACACAGCACCAGGAGCCAAGAGATAAACGCATGATCACCGCTAGAGAACAATAGAGTCCTGTATGGTTACATAAGGGTCCACAAGGACATTGCGTGCACGGCGTTATGATTGGCCAAATAGGGGGGCGAGAATGGGTGAACTTCATGGATAAATACTGCTGTAAGTGCTTGGTGCGGCGCGGCCGCCATTAGCATTAGTACATTAGCATTAGTAATAAAAGAAGCTTGCCACTCACCTCGTCTGCGGGTCGTTCTTGCGGGCCGAGAGCGACAGGAGTGCAGCTTCAAGAGTAAAGAGCCAAGGAGGAAGAGCAGAGCCTTCCTTTTTAGTAAGGATATGACCAGAATAGAGGGAGTCCAAAATGGAACAGAGAACCACACGGAGTATCTTTTGTGATGAGATCAAAAACACTGGCTTCCCCCGGAAGGAAGCTAGAATCATTTTTAGTTTCCGCAGAATTCGAAAATCATTTTTAGTTCCCGCAGAATTCTTTTTTGGAGGCTCGGCCAAGAAACACACTGTGTAAAACAGTTTCCCAAAAGGAAGACACTCCTGCCTTCCCGAGTGTAGCTCACAGTGGCTCCAAAAGGACAGACGCTGGGCCCACCCACAGTGGAGTACAGGTTGACTGGGTGAGTTTTGAAGTCAGACTGCTTGGGGTTGAATCCTGGCTCTGACATTAGCTGGCTGTGTGATCCTAGACCATATGACTTAAACTTTATGATCATCCATTTTCCCCAGCTGTGAAGTGGGGATTATAATCACAAGTACCTTGTAGAAATATCCTGAGGGATAAATGAGATAAGCCATGTGAGACATCTAGCCCACTGCCTAGCCCTATAAGGGCCCAATAGCGGGGTGTGATAAATCCCCACCTCTTCTGGGCCTGGTGGAACTTCTGGATTTAATAGACTCCCTCCTCTAAGGGTGGAGAGGTGATATATTGTAACTTGGAACTGCAAGGTCACTGGCATACATGGGGGAGATGGTTGGACAGGGAACAGTGCAGGGGTAAGAGAAGATGTTCTATCCTGGCTTGATTCTAGCGCTAGTCCAATGCAGGCCGTGCTGGTGAATATGGGCCATAAATGGAGCTCAGTGTTGGGTAAACAGAGCTGAATATATCATCCCTGTCCTCCAGGAGCCCACAGGCTTCTAGAAGCTGGGATGCATGTACGTCACCAAAATGGCAGGCTTGCATTGTTCCCGCACACTGGGCTACTTTGTAATTCAAGGTTAGAGTGGTTTAGAAATGCATCCACCAGATCCAGAAGCATTAGAATCAGCCTTTTGGCTAATCCTTGGGTGGAGGGTGACTTTCTAGGAAGAATAAAAATACCATTTCTCCTTTTCAGGGAAGGGAAACTTGTTCTAATCACAGGGCCTTCCCTGGGGTGTCTCGGCTTGCCAAAGCCATGGGATCCTTTTCCACACTATCTTTCTGATATGCCACTAAATACTGTCACCTGAAAGAATTTTGAGGATGAGCTTAAAGGTGCATGGGGGAGGAGCCAGGGCCGGGGTGGGGGAGGAGCTCGAGGTTGGAGACTTGAAGGGTTGAGCTCCATTCCCAAGACTGTCACTCCAGTGGTCTCAGGGCAGGTCAGTACCTGGGAGGGACAGCATTTGAGCCCTAAGAGGACCAGCCTATGGACCTGAGGATGGCTCACCCAGCCTGGATTTCCACCCAGGGAACCAGCCCCTCCCTGGAGCTCCAGAACTTTACTGCTGACAGTCCTGCCACCAGGTAAGTGGCATCAATGCCTTTCCTCGGCTTTGTGCCGCATTCATCCATCTTGTAAGAATGTTGTGCTAAAGACACTCACTAAGCCTCAGAAGACTCCTAGAAACCCCAGAAATGTGTGGGTGTGCTCAAGGGAGACCCCAAACCAGCCATTTGGGACTCAACGGAGCAATCAGGCCACCTCAAAGTGAGAACAATGAGCAGGTCACACCCCCATTGCAGATAAAAATTTACTTCAGAAAATTGGGGTGCCTGGGTGGCTCAGTGGGTTAAGCCTCTGCCTTCGGCTCAGGTCCTGATCTCAGGGTCCTGGGATGGAGCCCCACATTGAGCTCTCTGCTCAGCAGGGAGCCTGCTTCCCTCTCTCTCTGTCTGACTCTCTACCTACTTGTGATCTCTCTGTCAAATAAATAAAATCTTTTTAAAAAATTAAATTAAAAAAAATATTTACTTCAGAAAATCAAAGAAATGCATGGGTGACTATAACCAGAACATCAGGAGGTAGGTAGGGGACCAGGTAAAGCTGTATCCAGGAGCTCTGCCTTATCACCAATGATCCAATCCCCTAGTTCCTCCTCTCTCTGACTTCCATGTGTTGGCTTAATCTGAACGCTGACTTCTCTTGAGTTGGAAAGAGATCTGTCATGGACACCTTGGTCATTCAGTTGGTTAAGTGTCTGCCTTTGGCTCTGGTCATGATCCCAGGGTCTTGGGTTTGAGTCCCACATCAGACTTCTTGCTCAGTGGAGAGCCTGCTTCTTCCACTCCCCCTGCTTGTGCCTGCTCGCTCTCTGTCAAATAAATAAATAAAATATTTTTCAAAAGAGAGAGAGAGATCATGGGCTTCCTTATTCATACGAAGGCAGCTGGAACTTCATCCCAGGGAAAGATGCAGGGCAATGGGGTAAAACACCAACACAGAATGGTTCCACAGAGAGACAACAGAACTGGGGTATCTTTTCTAGATCTGCCTTTCTCCATTGGTCCTGGGCTGCTCCTGCAAGGGGTGTGTTCCTGGCACTTCTGGCAGCAGGCAGAGCAGCCTTCTGGAGTCAGGAAAGCCCTTAGGCAGGGAGCCTCGGGCAGCGGCATCCCCAGCTGTGTGCAGCATGCCCGTCGGAAGGCCGGCCGTGGGTGACTCCAGTGTGGGACTGACCTTGTCTGCAGCAAGAGGCAGCCTGCAGGCTTCAGTAGAGTCCCTCTTCTGGGCATGGCTCAGCTGAAGAGCATAAACTTCACTCGGGGGGCAATGGGGAGCCATCAGGGAGGTTTGAAGAGGGTGGATCGCGGAGTCAGGTTTGCAGTTCTAGACCGTCAACTCTAGAGGCCAGATCTCATCTCGGAGTGTCCAACCACCTCGGCTCCTGTGGGAAGCACGCTTGTTGCTGGCCATGGGCTGCTGTGCTAGAGAGGCGGCTTGTCACGAGCCAGAAGGTAAGGACGTGTGCAGGCAGGACGGGAATTGCTGTGACTCGAGGCTGTCCGCGCCCACCGGAGCCACAGCTAACTGCAGAGTCTCTGGGGTGTAGTCAATCTTCCCATCGCCCTGGACTCCCCGAGCCTGAGAGAAGGCTGCTGCGTCTGGGATCATACCTGCTGGGAGCACACGGGGAGGCAGCTGCCGGGTTCTCTGGGAACCTCCAGGGGAAGGCAGTGGAGCCTTCATGAGTCAGCTTCATGGAACAGTTTTCTTGTGTTCCATCAGACATCGGATTGGGGGGAAAAATGGCTTTTTTCCTGTTTGGTCTAAATTCATTTCTCCCTTCCCCCTCCCCTCCCTGTGAAAGTTTGTCTGAAAGGAAAACAAAAGGTTTCCAGCCAGCTGCCCTTCCTCTAAAGAACAAAGGGCATAGGCCATGGGGACAAGCAAGCTAAGATGTGGTCTTTATCTCTTGCCCAAAGTGACGGGAGAGAGCCCCATGTCTGCCTCTCTGGCCTCTTCTGATCTCAGAAGCAGTGCTGTCCAGTAGAAATATTTCATGAGCCACATATGCAAGCCACGTGTTTAATTTTCAAGTTTTTCATAGCCACATTTAAGAAAAAAGAGAGAGCCTGGCTCAGTTGGTGGAGCCTCTGATTCTTGATCTCAGGGTTGTGAGTTTGAGCCCCATGTTAGGTGTAGAGATGACTTAAAAATAAAATCTTTAGAGGGCACCTGGGTGGCTCAGTAGGTAAAGCATCTGCCTTTGGCTCAGGCCATGGTCCCAGGATTCTGGGATCGAGTTCCCCGGGGGTGGATCCTGGATCAGGCTCCCTGCTCAGCAGGGAGTCTGCTTCTCTGTCTGCCCCTCCCCCCTGCTCATGATTGTGCACGCTCTCTGTCTCTCTCTCTCTCTCTCTCACAAAAATAAATAAATAAAATATTTAAAAAAAATCCTTACAGAGAGAAAAAAACAAGGGAGATTAATTCTGATATATTTTATGTAACCCAATATATCAAAAATATTATAATTTTCATATGTAATCAACATAAAATATTATTAGTGTGATCTTTCACATTCTTCTTTTTCTACTGAGTCTTCAAAATCAGGTGTGCATTTTACATCTCAGTTTGGACTGGCCACATGGCAAGCATCATTAGCCCCTTATGGCCAGGGATCTCCATATTGGGCAGCAAACACCAGGGAGGCTGAGATCTTGAATTTAGATTGTGGGATTCTAAGATAGACTGTGCTAGTATGGCAGCAAGAGGAATGGAGGTTAAAAATAGGAGAGAGCTTCATGTGTAGGTGTATATGTGTGTGTGTGCATGTACATATATTGTGTGTGCTCATATGTGTATAGGTATGCACATGTATAGATATTACATGTGTATATGTATGTGTGTGTGCATGTCCATATGTATGTGTATGGTACTTATGTGTGTGAGTGGGGGTGGGGCTAAAATTTAGATACCTGCTGCCAAGAGAAGCTGTAGAGTCTTTATTCCAGAGATGGGTTCAAATCCTGGTTCTGCCACTTCCTGGCTGAGAGTCTTGGACACATCACTTAACTCTCCGAGCCTGAATTTCTTTATGTGTCAGATAGTTATGACAGAACCTTAGGGTAGTAATGCCGAGAAAATAATAAATGTAAAGCACAGAGCCTTGTGTCTGGCACATTTTATGTAATCAGGGCAGAAATTATTCCATTGAGGTAAAATTAAAACCAAAATTTCATGCCCTGGAGAAGATGTTCCCCGCTTTTGCTTTTTGTGGGACAAGATACTTTAGAACAAGGATGGAAAATGTGTGGTACTAGACTCTTATACCCTCATCTTATGTCCTAACAGACATCACTAATCAATCAGAGCTTCCCTCCATCTGAGCTCAGATGGAACCTCAGAAGCCTTCTTAACACAGGCAGCCACTACCCTCGATCTGAGCTGGCAAGACATGAAACATATTTGCTATCCCTGCCTGAGATCATTAGCATCGTTAGTAACATCTAAGGGAAGGAAGATTTCAGATCTGGGTGTGTCTTTAGTCCCAGAGCTGGGGTGACCCAACCTGCACCTGGTTTCCTGCATTGATGGACCTCGGGAACCAGCTGTCTCTGTGGAATGCCTTCCAGGACCACACATCTGGGTTCGGGTGGAACCCTGGCTATTTGATCCAAGGAGACAGGTTCGTTTAGAATTCCAAGGACCCTAGTTCTCTTGTGCCAAGTTGCCAGCAGGTAACGAATGACCAGCCATTTCACCAACCGCCCTGCTTCCCCATCATCATTCTCGCTCAGTCCCCCAGTCATGGTCACGGAGAGTCTCACCTGGGAGTGTTGCGGAGCCAGCCCATCCATCCCGGCTGACAGAGGGAAAATCTCCCTGCATGAACCCCTGGGGCTTCTCTCACAAAGATGAGAGCATGAGAGCCAAGTTGACACTCCCTCCCCTAGGAGACAAGGCAGCAGAACCAAGAGAAGGTTTAAGACAAATGCAAAGAAAACAGGCCCATCCGTCTTTGTTTCTCTTTTCATTCAACAAATATTTGCAGGGACCCACGGCAGTTTCTTAGGACCTGAAGGAAGGGGATTGTAAAGACGGATGGAGCTTGATTTCCGCCCTCAGAGTCTGCAGGACACAGGGGAGGCTACAGCAAGTCGATCAATAACTGAGATACTGACAAATGTGATGAAACCGAAGGGAGGTCACATCCCATCACCCCTGCTGCAAATCCCACAATGGCTTCAGAGGCCTCTGAATAAAATACGATGCCCTGACCTTGGCTCATGAAGCCTGATATATGCGACCCCAGCTTCCTCTCGGACCTCTGACCCACTACCCTGTCCAGTAACAATGACCAGGGGGTCCCCAGCCACTTCCCCTGCTTTTGATGTCATCCCGCGACCTCCTCTCTGTTGGCTCCTTCTCTTCATTTGAGTCATTACTCCAGCCCCTTTCCAGAGTAGCTCCCTCTAACCCCACTGACAGTTGACAGTCGCCGCTCCTCGGCTTCTAGGACATTGTCCCTTATCAACTGTCTCAGGGTGCTTCTGCCCAGGTTCTAGTTCCTGTTGATTACCGCCTATCTCTCCTCCAAAATGGGAATCCCAGGAGAGCGGGGACTTTTCCTTTTTGTTTTTCACTACCTCATGTGCCTCTGGAGCCCTGCCTGGTAGAAGGTCAGTAAATAATAGGCACTTGGTAAATGGTCAGTAGGTATTTGTTTATGTAATGAACGACAGAGCTACTAGTGGATATTTTTGAGCATCTACCAGGCAACGTGAAGAACCCTCAGTGGGAATGATCTCATTGTCCTTATCTTTATGCTAAAAGATAGGGGGTATTAACTACCTCCATTTTCGAAGTGAGGAAAGTCCTCATTGGTGAGAGATGGGCCCGCTTATTTGAGCCCTCAGCTGGTAAGTGGTGAAGCTGGGATTCGAACTTAGGTTTGGGTGACTTGAGACCCCAAGCTTGTGGTGTCTTCCCGGCACTTCATTCCTGTAGACATTTATCCAGCTCAGTCCTTCATCACTGGCATGTTGTGTCCCACTTTGAGGTAGCCTGAGGTGTTCAGTCAAGTCCCAAATGGCTGGTTTGGGATTTCCCCCCCACGGCACCCACACGTTTCTGGGGTTTCCAAGGGTCTGTTGAGGATTGGGGAGTGTCTTTATGGCAACATTCTTGCGAGGTAAAGGAATAGGGCCCCAAGCACAGGACGCTGCTACAGACCCGTGGCCTCAGCTAACTGGAGACAGAAGGAGTAAGGGGGCTATGATCTGACCAATGAGACTGATTGAGTCCTTTGCCCTCCTTAGTCTGGGGGCAGTGGAAGTGTGGACACTGGGACTCTGGTGCAGGCTGATCTCTAGGGGGCCACTGACCCCAGGAGGGACCCTGCAAGACAAGATGCTCACACTCCCCTCTCGGCAGCACGTGTCACTGCTTCCTCCTCAAAGCGGGCAACAGGAAACAGAAATGTCACTCACAGGCAAGCAAACTGCATCCCAGAGGCAAACATGATCAGGAGCCAAGAATTTCTAAGTATTTGGGAAAAAAACAAACAAACACACACTCCTGAAAGGGAAAAATACTGTCCAAGTGAGCAGAGATAACAGAGCCAACAGAAGATGGCAAACCAAATGTGATCGGCCAATTTAGAAGGGCAATATAGTGTGCTGAATTCCTCAAACAAGAGCGGGGGATTCTGTCATCAATTAGAGTATGTCAAAATTAAAAAAAAATAGAATGATAATCACATGGGGGGTTTTCCCCTTGTTATAAAGAATATCTGCTAACCGTGGAAAATATGGGAAAAAATACATAATAATCCAAATCATTCCTATCACAGCACTGAGAGAAAACATTTTTATTTTAGTGTCTTTCTTTTTAGTTTCCAAATATGTATGTAGAGATATGTGAATATATACAAATATGCACATATATTATTTTTCAAATCATTTTCATACTTTTATATATGCTGTTGGTAACATGCTTTAAAAGAACTCCCACACCTAACAATATATTCCAAATATCTTCCCATGTCATTAACCAATTATCTACATATGATTTTTTTTTTAAGATTATGTTTGTTTATTTGTCAGAGAGAGCGAGCACAAGCAGGTAGAGTGGCAGACAGAAGCAGAGAGAGAAGCAGGCTCCCCACTGAGCAAGGAGCCCGAGGTGGGACTCCGACCCAGGACCCTGGGATTATGACCTAAGCCAAAGGCAGCCGCTTAACCAACTGAGCCATCCAGGTGTCCCACTACATATGATTTTTAACACATACATGCTATGACAGGTAGGGATCCCTCATAACTAATTACCTCAATCCCCTATTGTTGTACATCTAGATTGGTTCCAACCAATCTAGAACTGGTTCTAGTTCCAACCAGTTTTCACACCTGGGAATAAATGATGGTGAGAGAAGCATCCTTGAATGTGAATCTTGGCCCATCTCTTTGCATGGTTGAGGTAGTAGTCTTCTGAAGCCCATTTAAAGTATGGGGATCATCATGAAGATAGTAATAGCTAGCATTCACAGAGCAAGGGAGACAAAACTAGTTTGTTTATCCCCAGGCTCCATGTTTGGGCTTGTTCTTGGAACCCACCATTTGGAACCTGGATGGCTGTCTTAGCCACTCGCTGGCCGTGTGACCTTCAGCAAACACAACTCTCTGAGCCTCAGTTATATCATCTGTAAAATGGGGCTACTAATCCTACCCAATCTGCAGACTAATTGTAAGGATTGAGTGAGAGAATACAGGCAAAGAGCACAATGCCTGGTTCGTGGAAAGAACTCCATATATATCCATTTGTCCATGGAGCTAATCAGGAAAGAATATCACTTCTTCATTCACACAGTGGGGAGTTCTCAACCAGCCTGTCTTGATCATCTCTTTGTCAACCCCTGACGAAGCAGGAGTTTTCTCTTTTGCTCTTCAAATGCATCTAATCTGAGGGGAGGAAAGAGGGGGAATGAAAAAGGCCCCAGGATTCCCTCCAGCTTCCTGCTGGCTGCAAAACTCCAACAGGAATCTGCTTCTGGATGGGCTGGTTTCCCATCTGGCTGCAATCACCCGCCTGCCACCCAAAGTGTGAGCACCTCACAAATTAGGGAAATCAGAGGCAGCCACTTCCGACAGAGCTCGGGCAGCAGGACGCCGAGAGGCGACAGAACCACTTGCCGAAGCTAAAATTAACAAGCTTCTTGGGTTGAAGGTTTTAATTAAAAAATGCTAGAGAATTATTTCCTTAATTCAGATACTTCTTCTTAGTAATCACTTTCCTCTGTGCTACCCTGAAACTCTATGCGTCTAATGGATGTTCTCAGCAGCCTGAGCTGCATAGGACCAGGGGCAGACGCATGCCCTGAGCATAGCTCTCATCCTGACCCTTCCGAGTACACCAAACAGACTTCATCTGCTGACACCTGCAGTCTGTGGCGTGAGGGCTTCTCTGTCATCTATATGGGGGCTCAGATGTGCTGGAAAATGAGCCCACCGTCCAGAAGCAGTCCTCAGCTGATCCTGGCAGGAGTTGCTGTATAAATACCCCAGCTCCCTTGCAGCCTGAGTGGGCAAGGGAGTGAGCGGTCATGGTTAACACTATCCCTAGAGCTCCCCAGCAGGACTAAGTGGCTTTTGTCTTCAGTGGTAGCTAACTGGATCCTTACTGGCTGCTTCCTCTCCCACTCTTATCTCCCGACTCCTCCATCTTCACTTCCTAAATGAGATTGTCACTCTTGAATTTTTGTCTCAGGGTCTACGACTGGGGACCAAGTTAAGGATTCTCCTCTCCCCATTGGAATTTCCATATCCTTCCATCTGCCATGCCTGTCTCTTTCAAGATCTTTCCAAACTGCCCTCTTCACTTCCTTTCTGTTCCTATTCCCTTAGTCCAAGCCACCATCTGGACTGTCTCTGATGTGGACCACTGCTTAGTCACTCAACCCGTCATCCAGCCCCCCATCGTGCCCCTGAAATCCACCATACGGATGCTTTCAAGGTGATCTTTGCAGGATGAAATCTGACTGTGCCTTGATTACAGCTTAATCTCACCAACTAGAGCAGTGTGGTGAATATGTCTAGCAGTGCCCACGAATACCACTGCCATGGTTCATCAGGCCCTCACTAACCATAACCATCCTAGACAGATCAATATGAGTCCCTTTCACAGTGGTTGCAAAGAAAGGGACAGTTCATCCTGTCCAGGGCACGTCACCCTGCTTTAATGGTTTGGGTAGAGATGCAGACATCTAAATCGTTTCATAGCCAAGGTTGGCAAATCAAGTGATATTTTTGTAATGACTCCCTGTGAACATTTCAGAGTTGACTTCTTTTTTTTTATTGATCCTTTTGCCAGCTGTCCTCACCCTTTAATTGTGTCTCCTCTCCCCTCCTCCCTCCTGGCCTCTCTGACAGATAGATAATAATGATCTGTAAATAAACATGAACATGCACCAGGGGACCAACTCTTGAAAAGCACTCTGCATGGCAGGAGGCAGGCAGACAAGCAAAGTGCTGGAGCCATGCAGACTCCAATTAGAATCACAGCTCTGCCTTCTAAACCAGGACAACCCGAGAGAACATTCTGTGTCAATGGAGTCTTCTACACCCGTGCTGTCCAAAGTAGCCATCAGTCACCTGTGGCTCTTGAGGGCTTGAAGTGTGCTTCATACCACCAAGGAACTGGATTTTTAACTTATCTTGATTTTAATTAATTTAAACTTAATAACAACATGTGGCTAGTGGCTGCTGTCCTGGACAGTGCAATTGTACATGTCCATTCATGTCACCCCCTCCAAGCCTCCACTTCTTCCCCGTCAAATGGAAATAATAATTTCTCTGTCATTAGGCCAACACCAGCTGCCAACAAGCAAGGCCAACAAGCAGCTTCTGTGGCACAGTGGCTCCAAGCCAGAAGTTTCTTTCTTGCTTGTGTAACAATCCACGGCCATGTCTCTGCTGAGTGACATTCAAGAATTCAAGATGGCGGGCTCTGCTTCCTCTCACACAGGGTCGCTCTAGTTATCCCCAGTCCAGCCAGCAGGAAGGGGATAAGAGCAGATTTCCAAGGCTAAAGATTTTATCTCCAGCAATTGAGGTAGCACTTACAACATCATTTCTACTCTTCCAATTCTTGGCAAGAACTCACATTACCACTCACACCTGCTAGAGGAGCTGAGGAATTAGACCCAGCTGGGCAGCTCTGTTCTAGCTAAATCTTTTGCTTTGGGATAAGGAGAGAATGCATTTTGGAAGACAGATAACTATCCATCGTACCTACTTCAGAGGATTATTGTAAGAGGTAGAGGATATTCTGTGCATAATACAGTTTTGAATATCATTCAGCTTTTGCTGTGAGAACAACAACTGTAACACTTAGTGTCTTAGAATAACACTTAGATCATAGAACAATGACTAGTTTAGCTCCAGGTTTGGGCTGGGTTCACTTGCATGGTTCTAATCTCAGATGATCTTCGCTTCCTCGGGCCAATCATTGCAGGAGGTTGCTGGGTTGTGTTGTGTTGATGGGGGAGCTGGCTGATCTAGGACAGTCCCAGCTGGCCCATCTTGTCTCTGCTCTATTTAATTTCTAATCCTCCAGCTGGTCAGGGACAGGGTTCCAAGAGAGTGGCGGAACATGCACAAGGCCTTTTGGGGCTTAGGATCGGAACTAGCACCCCAAATCACTTTTGCCCCATTCTTTTGACCCAGACAAGTCACAAGGCCAATCAAGATGCAGGAACAGGAAAAGAAACTCCCTCTTCTTGATGGGAAAAGATGCAAAGACACATCACCAAGAAGTATAGCTATAAGGAGGGGAATAATGAACACCATTTTCACCAACAATCATCCATCATTTGGCACACAATTCACTCAATAAATGATGCCTAATATTATATTATTAATCCATGAAGGCAAATGGATTTTTCTACATTGTCCACTCATTTATTCATTCAGAAATTTATTGAGTCTATACTATAGGTCAGGCTGTATGCTAAAGATAGTGGCTGGGTTGGCCGTGTTGGGCACTGAACTGCCACCAAAAAGTCAGGTTAATTTTTATATCATAAAAAAGGGAAAAAATAAACTTCAGAAGAAAAGCTGGTTCTCTACCCCAAGGCTCTTGACTGATACCCAGCATCCTCTTGTCACTTTCTGGATACCCCTGATGAAAAGGTAGCTTGTTAACGCCGACCCCTGTTGTTTTGCTATGGTGTGGTCATCTCTCTGAGTCTGGGTGCATTACCCATGAAGTTTGTAGCCGCTCATAGCTTTGTCTGCTAGAGGAAGGCACTTAGAAAAAACCTGGGTAGATCCAGCATGAACTGACAGAAGCCTTTGGAAACAGAGAATAAATAGCCCACTGACTCAGAAGGCTATATGAAAGAAATCCTTCTTGTTTCAGTGTAAAACAACTTGTCTTGCCTGCAAGATAAATCAGAAGCATAAAGGGTGATGAATGGGAGTGGTTTCTGAAGCACTGGAAAGTATCATGGGCCCCGCAGTGAAGTTACATTTGGTGTCTGTGATCATCTTGGGCCCAGAGACATCCATCTCTTCTCTCCCCAGGTAGCTCTAGCCCTGCTCCCACTCTCTTGCCATCAAATCCAGCATGCTTCTGCAGCTAAGCACCTCATTGGGGACATGCTCTCTTGGGAACTCTCAAACAAAAAGAAAATACAAACTGAAGGCTTAATTAAATGACCAAGATAGGGGACCTTGGAAAACTAACCAAGTTTCCAGGCCCTTGCCTTGCCTCTCTTGCCAGCTCTGGGCATCAAAGTGACTTATAAAGCAGCACACAGGGACATTTCACATCAGAAAGGAACCCCTTGGGGCACCTGGGTGGCTCACTGGGTTGAGCCTCTGCCTTCAGCTCATGTCATGATCTCAGGGTCCTGGGATTGAGCCCCACATCGGGCTCTCTGCTCAGCAGGGAGCCTGCTCCCCACCCCACCCCGCCCGCCTGCCTCTCTGCCTACTTGTGATCTCTCTCTCTGTCAAAAAAGAAAGAAAGAAAGAAATAAAGAAAGAAAGAAAGAAAGAAACTTAAAGAAAAAAAGATAAAGGAACCACTCCTTGGGAGAGTTTCTTCCCAATAGTTTATTATGGAAAGTTTCAAACCTATGGCAGAGTTGAAAGAATTTTATCCATCACAAAGATCCTACCATTTAATATTTTATTTTTCTTGTTTTATCACTTATTTCTCTATCAACCCCCAAGCTTCTTGTTTTTCTGATACATTTCGAAGTAAATTGTAGCCATCAGCACACTTTGTCAGGGGCTTATTAAGACCACAGCTGTTAGGAATCCATATCCTGTTCCCTGAATCACTAGCTGATTTTATATAATTTTTAAAAATAATTACTAACCCTGCTTTACAGGTGAGTAAACAGGACTTCAGAGATGGCTCACAGGACCTACCCAAGGTCCCAGAACAAGAAGCTGTTAATGCTGGGATTTAAACCCACTCAGGGTCTGTATACCCTGAGCCTGTGCTCTGCCCCTTCTGTGACGAAGGCAGTCTGTGAGGTCTGTTTCTGTTGCTTCTCCAGGCCCAGACCTGCATCTTATAGCAGGAGCTCAGGGCCCCTGGCTTAGTGACTATGTCTCTGAATTTCCTAAATATTTCTGCTCAGACCCAAGTATAGAGAGTCTGTGGTTTGGGCAGGCCTCCAGCTTTATTTGTAGCCTTCAAACCAAGAGTTTTTGTACCTCTTGAAATCTGCAAAATGGGCACAAGGATGGGTTTCCTACTTTTGGATTTAGTGAGATGGTTCACGGAAATGTGTGAGTGCTGAAAAGAAGTTCCTTTTATAATGATATTCATTAACAGGTAGAGTCTTATAAATCTCAGTCTGTAAACTCGGGCAGGCACAAAAATGGACTTAAATTTTTTTTCCCTATAACCAGATTTGGTTTTAGTTTGAGCTCTTCCTGTTTTACATTCGATTTCTCAGAAACATACCTTAAGGGGAAGATTCAGCTAAAAGTGACTTAGAAGGTAAAAGTGTCTTCAGGTAAAAGTGTCTCAGGAAAATATGACAAAGGTGAAGGCAAGTGAGAGCCCCAAGAGAAGGGCGTGTTAAGCCAGGTCTCATGGAGGACAGTCTCTGCTCAGAACTGCAAGGTGCTGGGGACAGTGACAACCACACATTAGAATGTTCCAGACTGGGGGCACACAAGTTGAAGATTTTTTTTTTTTTAAAAAGATTTTATTTATTTATTTGAGAGAGAGAGCATGCACATGTGAGTGGGGAAGAGGAGTAGAGGTGGTGGGAGAGGGAGGGGGAAAAATCTCAAGCCGACTCCGAGCTGAGCACGGGGCCCCATGCAGGGCTCAATCTGGCGACCCTGAGATCATGACCTGAGCTGAAATCAAGAATCAGATGCTTAACTCACTGAGCCACCCCGGCACCTCAAATTGAAGGTATTTCTCTCCTTCTCTTTGCCCCTGCCAAGTATTAGTTAAAGGCTTTCCCCTGGGGGCTGTGAATGCACAGGCACTTTGGGTTCTCTAGATGGGCAGGGCCAAGGGGGATCTGGAAGCCGGAGGGCAGCCCCGCCATATAGAGACATAAGTGCTGGCCATAGAAAATCCAACACCTGGAAGAGTATGTGCATAAAAATGGAAGGGATCTGAGCGAGGTAAGTAGGCACCAGGAGCAGGTGTTACAAATCCCATGCTGTCTCAAGCAGAAATCTAGACTTGGTCTCATTGGGGTTACCTTGGGGAGCATACGATGTACCCAAGTGTGGCAGTGAGATGGGGATCAGATCCTTCTGTTCTCATCTGTTCCCTCTGGCAACAGCTGCAACATCCTCACCTTTGTGCTCTTGGTGCATCTGCCCATCCGAGTCATTGACAAATGAGTCTGGATCTTGGACACCCTGCTTGGCCCGCAAGAGCTCTTCTGCTACATTCACACCACTCTAGGATTATGAAACCATCTCCAGGACCTGCTTTGACACCCGGATTCTTCTGCTTGGATGCCATGCTTTGGGCACAGGAACCTCGGTGGGGGTGGGGGCGCATCTCAGGTTTACATGCTCAGACCCATTCCAGGCTGGGCACCAAGAATGCAGCTCTTACCTACCTCCCCATCCCCCCAGCCCCGTCTGCAGGTGACACCCAAGGGAGGGGTGTCAGGAGCCTGCTGCTTTCAGGTGCTCCAGCCTAGCTGGGGGGATGGTGGGCAAGGAGTAGCGCTCCTTCTCAGGGTCCTAACACAATCTGAGCTCTTGGGTTCTCCTTGACTCTCTTCTTTCTTGATCCCCGCGGAGCTTTTCAAAAACTAGGACATCTTGTCCTTACTAAACATTCTTCCAGATAGTTTGGCAGCAGCCCAGGAGAGCTTCTCAAACTTGAGCATGCCCAAGAATCACCTGGGGAACTTCATAAACCCTGCCGCTTTGCCCGGGTCACATCTCCAGGGATTCTGAGTCAGGAGAAAGATGTGAAGGCTCTCAAGTCAGGAACCTGACTGCTATATTAGGTCTACTCTTCTGTGTCAACTCTTCTTTCTCAGGCAGAGATGCCTTGCCAGCCACTTGCTGCCTGAATCAGGGCAGAGAGGAGGTGCTGTGGGGACATGTAATACGGAATAATGACTTTAATAAATACCCAGAACATGATGCTACTTCACGAAGCTTTAGCCCATCACATGAGGCACTTAAAAAAAGGTTATTTCAAACTGATTATTTAGTGTTTTTTATAGATTATTTATTTATTTATTTGACAGAGAGAGAAATCACAAGTAGGCAGAAGTAGGCGGGGGGGCGGGGGGCGGAAGCAGGCTCTCGCTGAGCAGAGAGCCCGATTCAGGGCTCAATCCCAGGACTCTAGAATCATGAGCTGAAGGCAGAGGCTTAACCCACTCAGCCACCCAGGCGCCCCCTGATTATTTAGTCTTGAGGTGCCCTCCTTACTTCCACGTCGTCCGTATACAGACATCCCATTGTGATTTTTGTAATGGGGTGGGGGTCTTCCCTTTCCCTCCTGCGGCAGCCTCTTTGCCAGTTTCTTTCTGCTGGATTGTTCTTTATAATAGATCGGGGTTAAAAATCCATTTGGCCATGGGTTCTTCTAAAAACTCATGCTTGTGTACAGAATAGAACCCTTGCCCTGGGGGAAGGAAGCAACAGAGCATAGCAGTCAAGAATGTGGATTCTGGGGCTGATATCCTGCCTCTGCCGCTTTTTGGCTGTGTGTGATTTCAGGCAAGTTCATTTCTCTGAGTTGTAGCTTCCAACTGGAAAATGAGGGTAATAATATCACCCACCACAGAGGGGGCTGTGAGGACTTAAATGAGCACATGTAGGGAAAGGGCTCAGAGCAGGAAATGTGCGGCTGTTACAGGTATCCATGACAGCAGGTGTTTCTCAGTTGGGTCTTAGCCTGAGGTTTCTTTCTTTTTTCATTTTTTTTTAAGATTTTATTTATTTATTTGACAGAGAGAGAGAGCACAAGTAGGCAGAACAGCAGGCAGAGGGAGAAGGAGAAGCAGGCTCTCCACCGAGCAGGGAGCCCAATGTGGGGCCTGATCCCAGGACCCTGGGATCATGACCTGAGCTGAAGGTAGCCACTTAACCCACTGAACCACCCAGGTGCCCCAGCCTGAGGTTTCTTCTGGAAGATTTCCTTTGGGCACCCTTCATTCCCATTTGGCTGCAGATGGACTGGGTTCAAGAAGTCGTGGGGACTGGAGAATGTGAGTCAAGAGCAGAGGGCCAGAGGGCCAGTGAGAGGGGAGGTTCTAAGCTATTCTAGAAATGTCCCCTTTACGTTAGGCTGGAAGGGTCTTGTGGGGTCCCATTGGTTCAGACCCTGCTTTGTTAGAAATGACACTTGCAAAGAGGGCTGTGCAGGCAAATGGTAAAGTGGAGGCTTAAGTGGTTTTTAATATTACATTTTAGAGAAGTCCCAATTGGAAGTCAGGAGAAGAGGATGGGAGGGGTGGAGACTGACTTTATAGCAGCTGCTAACATTCACTGAGGGCCAACTACATGCTATGCTTCTAAGAACTTCATACACACGGTCTCATTTCATCCTGTCTCAGCCAGCTCAGGCTGTTATAACAAATACCAGAGACTGGGCAGTTTAAACAGCAAGCACTTATGTCTCACAGTTCTGGAGGCTGGGAAGTGCGAGATCAAGGTGCCAGCAGGTATAATGTCTGTTAAGGACCTGCTCCCTACTTTAGGGACAACTGCCTTCTTGCTGTGTCCTCAGATGGTGGAGAGAGTGAGAAGAAGCAAGCTCTCTGCTCTTCTCTGTTCACATAGGGGCTCTAAGCCCATCACAAAGACTCCACTGTCATGACCTCCTTACCTCCCTAAGGCTCCCATTTGCAAATACCATCTTATCGGGTTTGGGATTTCAACATATGAGTTTGGAGGTGGGGGACACATCCAGTCCACAGCACATCATTTTATAGCACATCCTACAACAACAACCCTATGAACTCAGTGCCATTCTGACCCCCATGCGAGAGAGAAGGAGGCGTGGCTTAGGAATGGTAACTGACATGCCCATGTTCATGTGACTATTTGGTGACAGTGACAGGATTTGAACCCAGGTCTGGCTCCAGGTCCCACAGCCTCTTTACTGCTTTATTCAGTGCTTTCCATTGACAGGCAAACCCCTCTTCTTCCTCCAAATAACCCTTTAAAGCAGATATTTTTTTGAGAATCCAATGAAATATTTCCTCATGGATCCTAAAATGTCATCACTACTCAAGCTGTGTCAGTTGGGAGTGCCCAGTTCAATGCCAGTTTCTTCCCACTCAGACGTCTCTCTTGGGGTGTAAGCCTTACCTTACAGCCTTGGGGTGGATAGCCCAGGGATCAGAAACAAGCCAAATATATAGGTAAACATCACAGCGGGATCCTCTGTCCATTCACTGCGGTTACATCATCATGACCTTGGCCAAACCATCTGACCTCTTTGTCAGTTTCCCCATCTGTAAAATAAGGTGCTAATAGTCCCTACTTCAAAGTTTTGTAGAGCTTTAATGAGATATGGTATGTGGAGCTCTTATAACAGAGGCTGGCGCTTCATAAGCTTTCCAGTAAGTATTTGCTGTGATACTATAATTGTTGGTCCAGAAATAGTAGACCCTGTTGCTTTCTCTTTTCTATTACTCATCACACTTTTTTTTCGGGGGGGGGTATATATCTTGCCACTTCACCAAACTCTTGAAAACACCAGACTGCTTGAGATTAGATTTCAAATCCCTCTCCAGCTCTGTGGTCTTGCGTAAGCCCCTTCACCTTCCTAAGCCTCCCTTTGCTTTCCAGTGAACACTACCATACTGTGTGTCTGTGTGCAACACGCTAGAACCATCCCTGGAACACAGTAAGGGCTAAATAAATGTTAAGTATTACTGTTGTTATAGCGACTGGTGTTATTGTCAGTAACACTGTCACTGAGAGCTGAGCTCACAGATTTTTCTCCTTAAATGCCGGTGGGATGCCAGGTGACCCCTTCCAGGTCAGAGGATCGATTATACTCCAGCCGGTAGGTTTACTCCAGGGAAGGAGTGCAGACTCTGCTGTAATACAAAAAGCAACAGACCCAACCCTGGCTGATCTAGGAACCAAAGCCCCGGGCGGAAACAGAAACTGAAATATGACGCTCTCGGCCCAATAAAATTGTCAGATGGGCTGCTCTGAGCAAGTGCCTGATTAAGCGAATCTAACTGCCGCCGTAGGTTACTCCTCGGCACCATTGACTAGCAGGGAATCGATCGATCGTCTGGGCTAGAAGCCGAGGCAGAATGGGGAGGTGCAGGTGTCCAGGCACGCCTCCTCTGTCAGAAACAAATTACTTCCATCTCCAGGACTGCCTGGCCGGAGGGTCATAAATCATGGTGGTAATCGATAGTTTGGGGATGGGCAATCGGGAGGCAGGCACTGGGGCTCCAGAAGTCCCAGAAGGGTTATATAAATCGGAACAGATCAGACAGCCACAAACTCGGCTCTGCTCTTTTTCTGACTGTATGAGCTTAGGCAAGTCACTTGACCTCAGGGACCATTTTCTCATCTAGGAGATGGGTCTATTAATACCTCACAGGGCTCCTGGGAAGTTTCAACGAAGGAGATGCAGACGACCTACCATGGCCCAGACCTTGACATGCAGCAGGTCCAAATTGAGACACGTGGCAAATATAAAAGCACACAGTGGGTTTCAAGGTGTTTGATAATAAGAATGGACAGTAACTCCTTATTTCTTTTTCATATGGATGATGTATTGAAATAACAATAACAACACTTTAGATCTATCTGATTAAATAAAATATACTAGAAAACTAATGGCAAATGCTTTTTAGGTTTTTTAATGTGACTACCAGAAAAGAACGAGTGGAAAACATCTCAGTAACTTTTTCTATGGGTCCCATGTTGAAATGATATTATCTGCAATATACTGGGGTTAAGTAAAAATATTCTTTTTTAAAAAATGTTTTATTTATTTCTTTGAAAGAAAGACACAGTGAGACACAAGCAGGAGGAGTGGAAGAGGGAGAAGCAGGCTTCCCTCGGAGCAGGGAGCCCGATGCAGGATTCAATCCCAGAACACTGGGATCATGACCTGACCCGAAGGCAGAAGCTTAATGGCTGAGCCACCCAGGTGCCCCAAAAATATGTTCATCAGATTAATTTCACCTGTTCCTTTTTAGTTTTTTTAATGTGGCTATAAGAAAATCTAAAGTTATATATGTGACTCTCATTATTTCTCTGTTGAATGACACTGGTCTGTTGCTTCCTTTCCCTCTTATATTTTTGCTTCATGAAATCTGATGACCTCCACAGTCCCATGGACAAATTCCATCTTTCTCTGAGTCTCAGCTTCCTCGCCAGGCAGAAAGAGAGAAAAATCAGAGTTACTATGTAGGGAGCCTTTACCAGACACTATTACAAGTACATGCGTTAGCTCCCTTACTCATCAGAGTGACACTCTGAGAGAGACATCGACCCATTTCACAGTTGAGGAGACTGAGGGCCCAGCCTTTACCGAAGCTATGTGACCAGCAAGAAGAGCGAGGACTCGAAACTAGTTCTACCTCACGCCAATATTCTTTACTCCCAGTCTCTACTTGCTCCTGTGTACTTGCTTCCCTTAGGACCAGGAGCATGCCAAGACACAGGAGCAAGGAGGAATTTGTAAACTCCAGCAAAATTCCTTCTCAGCCAGTTCCAAGTGTCCCACATAGTGTCTTCCAAGGGCTGGAAAGACCCACTGGGTGGCACGGCTTCCTCTCTGATGTAACCACTCTGAGAGCCAAAAATACTGAGGAGCAAGTGGCCCCCATACATGGCCTGAGGACCCCCATCTTCCCCAGAGCTGCAGTCTTCCTATGGGCTGACTACGGGTTGGGTAATTCTCATTGGAGAGCCGGCCCCCAACCTTCTCCCCCTCACCTCCTACCTGAACATTCTTACAGCTTTCCTGAAATTGTGACTCTTATTCCAGAAAGTGGCATTTCCAGATGAACGGGCTGTTTCATTTGCCCTTTTGTCATTGAGTAGGGGTGCGCATGTTTGTAGCTGCAGGTGGAAGAATTGCATCAGGTGAGGAAGGTGACTTAAGATTTGTACATATGGGAAGGAGGATGGATGCTGGGCGGGCAGGGGGTAGAATGTGTGTGTGAGTGTGCGTGCACACGTACTTGAACCCCGTATCCCATCTCTGATTATTCTGAGAATAGCACCATCCCCTTTCTTTTAGGGAATTATCTGTCCCTCCCCGACCCCCACCATGTCATGTCACTGAGCCCTATCCCTCGGATGCTGGAGTAGCCAAGTAACTTGAGGTAGGCCTGTCCGAGGCCCTTTCTTGGGGATTTGAATCTTGAGCAGATGCTCCAGGGACAAAAGGAATGGATTTATTTGTCCTTTGAGGCAGCCCACTATTCTTGCTGCTAAGGTCCCTGGGACTGCCCCGCTTACTGGCCTTTCTGTGGCCTGTTGTTTATCTCATATTTCAATTCTGTGAGCTTGCAGTAACTCTCCAATTTACCCTCCCTTTGCTTTTGAGCTAAATTCAATCTGCTTTTTTGTTACAGAGCTGACTACCAACAGAGAGGAAGGACCCCAACTCTCTGGCAGTCTGCTTTGCCAGAAGGACTGGGGGGGTGGTATTTAAGTGGAAGTTATAATACAATGTATTATATTATAACATAATACAATAATACAATACCTAATACAATGCTAGCTCAGCAGCAGCCTGAGAAGTTCAAAGCTTCCTTCAAGATTTTTGCCAGTTCTCAGAAGGATTCAGGTGCTTACTGTTCTTGCCTCCACACTTGGTAGTCCCACATCCCTCCGGAGGCGAAACTCCGCTTCCTGCTTGAGTTCTATGTAAGAAAGAAAGAAAAAAAGAAGAAAGAAATAAAGAAATAAAGAAAGAAAGAAAGAAAGAAAGAAAGAAAGAAAGAAAGAAAAGGAGAGGAAAGAAAAGGAAAGAAAAGAAAAAGAAAAGAAAAGAGGGGAAGAAAAGAAAAGAAAAAGAAAGAAGGAAGAAGGAAGGAAGGAAGGAACCCACAATTTGTGAGGATAGTAAATTTTCCACAGATTTCAGGGGCGGGGTAGAAGACAGTCAAGGTCAACATTGCTTTAGTGAGAACAGCTTCCAAATGGAACACTAGGCATGAGGATTTTTCAAACGTCCCTGGATCAACACTTTTTGGGTTTGGTGGTGGTGATGGGGGTGATTCAAGCCCCCTTTCCCTCACTCAACTCCAACCCTCCCCATCTGGCTGTGTCTCCTCTGTCTCCCATCTCTTCAGGCTCTCCTAATCTCACTTTCCTACCCTCTGCCCCGAGGGGAAAAAAAAAATCAGTTAGTTTTGTTGTCTAGTACAAAGTCACTTCAGACTTCTCCAAAAGCTGTAGGAGATCTGACACCAGCCCTTTGCAACTTTACCTTCTATTCCCGACCCTACTTCAGTAGCCAGCTGTTAGTATAATAATATTTTCCCATTTAATTGCGATGGCTATTTTTAGCTATGACCACAGACCAACACAGGAGCCTTTCTCTCGCTTCTCCCCCTCCTCCGCTCACTGCCTTCCCAGGGCATCGCCCCTGGAACCAGGGGCCTGTCTGTAGGATTAGATGCCTGCTGAGAACATGACAATTGGTGATGTCCAATGTCACCATGGGGGAAAGGAGCAAAAATAATAGAGAGTGGCCCCAGGACACCTGGGTGGCTTAGTGGGTTAAGTGTGAGACTCTTGATTTGGCTCAGGTCATGATTTTGGGGTCATGAGATCGAGCCCCATGTCCAGCTCTGTGCTGAGCCGAGGAGTCTGCTTGGGATTCTCTATCTCTGCCCCTCCTGACCCCATTATAAAGAGAAAGAGAGAGAGAAAGAGAACTGCCCTGTTTCACTGAGCGCTTACTCTGTGCCAGGCCCTGAACCAAGCCCTTTGCCTAAGTTGCCCTCCTTGGTCTTCATGAAGACCGAGCAGGTGGGGTACCAAAATTATCCCCTGTTTCCAGATGTGGAAGCTGAAGTTTGGAGGAGCCAGGTGTACCGGAGCCTCCGCACCCCATGGCCTGGCCTGTTCCCTGACTGCGGATAGAACAGGACGCAAGTCCCCTACCTCCACCGCCACTCTGGCTGGCCTGCATTCACTAAATTTACTTCTGAATCAAGTCTGCTCCACAATCCACATGGTAATGGCGAGAGCCCGGAGTCCTGCTCTTCACGCTGCAAATTGAATTATATCCATCAGCCTGGCGCCAGCCCTATTGTTCCCAGGGCCTTCCCAGCTTTAATTAGAATATTTTTATTTTCCCTGGGAGAGGGAGGACAACCGATCTCAGCTTCAATAACCTTGCCGGAGGCCAGAACCTGGAAATGCAGGTCTGGTGGGCCATCAGAGGGAGCGGAGGGTGGAGATTCTGTGTTTGCACAGGGGCCCGGGGTGGGGGGGCCCTCTGCCCTCTCCCACCCTCAGTGAGAGGCTGTGATGTTAACCGTGGTGAAGAAGGAGCCCAGCGGGAAGTGACTTTGAAGAGGACACACATTTGCCTGCACGTGAGTGTGCACGTGCGTACACACACACACACACACTCACTCACTAAGGCATGAGGGACAAGGTAATCAGCTCACTGGCTCACTGGCTGAAGCCCAAGTACAGCAACATCAGAAGGACTATGCGGAAGGGCTGGGAGGCAAGCCTCGTGGCTCACCCCATTCTCTGGGAGCCACGTAGTACAGTGGTTAGGGTAGCACCATCCCAAAGACACCTAGTGCACACTTTGCAGGTGATTTATAATTTTCTAGAAGCCACATTCAAAAAAAAAAAAAAAGTAAGAAGAAACAGTTGAAATTAATTTTAATAATCTCTTATTTATTTTTTTTAAAGATTTTATTTATTTATTTGACAGACAGAGATCACAAGTAGTCAGAGAGGCAGGCAGAGAGAGAGAGAGAGAGAAAGAGGGAAGCAGGCTTCCTGCGGAGCAGAGAGCCCGATGCGGGGCTCGATCCCAGGACCCTGAGATCATGACCCGAGCCGAAGGCAGCAGCCCAAACCACTGAGCCACCCAGGTGCCCCAATAATCTCTTGTTTTAACCCAGTACATCTAAAGGGTATCATGTCAACACATTATCAATAGGAAAAATTATGTACAATATTAGAAACAAAGTCTTCAGGATCTTGTGTGTTTTCAACATGCCTAGCTCACCTCCAATCAGCCGTGACCATTTCTGCGCTCACCAGGCACATGGGGCTGTCACACTGGGGAGGTCAGGGTTCGCCCTGCGAAGCCTGACGCTCCGGGCTCAAGCCTTGCTTATGTGTTTGTTATTATGTATTTGCTTATGGCATCAATTCCGTTACAGACCTCTCTCCTTCACCTCCTTTGTCTGTGGGGTGTGTGACAATCACGGCCTGTAACTCACAGGCTCCTGTGAACATTTTATGCAGAAATTCACGCAAACCCCTTAGCAGAGTGCCCGCATGTAGCAGGTCCTGGCATGGTAGCCATTCAGTGGGTCTTCCCATCACGTAGTGACAGCTTCCATACAGGACGGTGTCGTCCAAGCCAGACCCCTCGTTTGCTGCTTTACACTCTGCAGTCACTATTTGAGGTGGACATGGTTAACATCTGTATTGTTCAGACACGGAATCTGAAGCTCAGAGAGGGGCTAGCTCCTGTCAGCTGCAGAATGAAATCTTGAAGTGGCCACTGCAGGACTTTGAGATCTGTCCCTCTCTGCCCCAATAGATGGACAGCAGAGTGACAGCGGGTAATGAGGCTAGACACAGCTGACCTGGACTTAAATCCTGTTTCTACCACTTACCCTCTGGGGGACGCTAGGCAGATGGCTTCTACACTCTGAGCCTCAAATCCATTGTCTGAAATGGGGACGATTGACTGCATAAGGCCCTTGTGAGGATTTAATGAGTTAATGTATAAAGAGTGCTTCGCACAGAGTAAGTAGTGTAGAAGCATAGGCCCTTCTGTGATTTTTAGGGATGGCATTTTTCACCACTGCCTGTCCCATCTCTAGGGAGGACTGTTGGAAGCAGTTCTGTCCCCAGATGGACCACGTTCTCTCTTTCCGCATGGCAGGTCGCTTGCCTGGCCTGTTCTTTACATCTGCATTATGTCGCTTTCTTCCCTTAGTCCTTTCTGGCTTTGCTGCCCCTTTGTCCAGAAAATCAGGACTTGGTCCCCAGCATCCACTAGCCCGCATGCCCACCACCCCATGCGGCCTGGCAGTGGCTGCTCCCCTGTCCAAGTCAAACACATCATCAGGACAGGACCTTGGCCATCACATCGATCTCTGCCCCAGCCCCACTCGGGGAGAACACTCAGAAACACATGCACCCTGAACAGCGATCGTCCCAGTCCCTGGAAAAGTGGCAGCCAGCCATCCTTTCTGTGTTTGGTTCTGCCTGGCTCTTGGTTTATGGCACAACTGGGTCCATTTTCTCATTGTGTAACAGGACAAATAACTTCACCTCTTTATTCTTTTCTCTAGATTCTATCAAAGCAAAATTTACATATGGTAATATGTGGAAATTTTAAGTCAATGGGTCCTTCAGTTTTGCTAAAGGCAACACTCTTGTATCACTCCGATCAATTTCTATAAAATCCTTCCAGAAACTTCCCTGTCCCCTTTCTGACTCAGCACCCTTCCCCCAGGGGTGAATACACCTCTGATTCCTATCACCATTGGGAAACTCTGCCTGCCCTTGAACTTCAGGTGCAGGAATTCCTATTGTACATACTCCATAATTTCTGTGAGATTCATCCACACTGTTGAACGTCTGTGGTTCATCCCTTTTTATTGCCGAGTACTATTCTCCTGTATAGACTCATAATTCTGCCCCCCCCATCCCTGCCATTCTCTTGTTGAGGGACATTTGGGATGTCCCGCAAGTGTTTTTGTTTTCATTTCTTGTGGATAAATACCTTGGAGAAAAATTGGTCCTGTGATAAGAATGAGAAGACTATGTATTGCTTTACTAGAAACTTACGAACAGAATTCCAAAGCGATTGTATCACTTTGTCTTTGAGATCTGTTTTCTCCATTTGCAGTGATGTGGATGGAACTAGAGGATATAACATTAAGCGAAATAAGTCAGTCCGAGAAAGACAATACCATATGATCTCACTCATATGTGGAACTTAAGAAACAAAACAGATGAACATAGGGGAAGGGAAGGAAAACTAATATAAAATAAAAACAGAGAGGGAGACAAACTGTAAGTGACTCCTAGCCATAGAGAACAGAGTGTTGCTGGAGGGGAGATGGGTAACCAGTTGATGGGCATTAAGAGGGCATGTGATATAATGAGCACTGGGTCTTATTTGCAACTGATGAATCATTAAATTCTACCCCTGAAACTAACATACAGTATAGGTTAACTAAATGGAATTTACATTTAAAAAATTTTAAAAAGACTCTGTTTTCTCTGCTGTAAGCAGGGACTGATGCGTGGCCCTTAGGGAGCTGTAAGGAGGAAGTCAGGAACTTGCACGCCAAGGGGCTCAGCTACAATCATTGTTACTTGCCTTTGTCCTCCTGCCGGGTGATTTGCACCCTCGGTTGGCTGGCAGGAACCACAGTCAAGGTGCAGTGGGCCCTGAATGTCAGCACAAAACAGGAGATGGTTCACCTTAGACACGACCTTCCTCACAGACTCCTTAGCAGGATGTCATTATCTCCCTGCTCTGAGCGGCAATTCAAATCACCATGATTATTTGCACATCCTCTGAACCAAAGAGGGCAGGAGACAAATGGCCCCCCTGCCAAACACCCTGCCGTCACCCTAGAGAGGGACCTCCAGGTGTGATCTCACGGCTGGCATTGACCTCCTTCCTCCCTGGTTTAGCCTGGCCAGGAAGGGACCTTCTAAACTGAATTCACAGCCTGTTCCCTGGGTCCTACAGAGGAGGACATTCTTGGGGTTGTGGAAATTAAGTCTCTGTCACAGCCCTGGCTAGAAACTACCATTTCCTGGGGATTTGGATTTAGTTGTCAAAATGGCTCTGGTTTGAAACTCTGCATATAAAATCCAGTGAGTTTGCGAATCTGAAGGTGTGTCTGAAGCCTGTGATTTTGAAGGTGTGTCTCTGTGGGTTTCCGTTGTTTGCACCTATATCTTTTTACAGAGATTTCAAAGAGCCCAGTGGCTCCATCAGACGGGCATTGGTTCAGATCCTGGCTCTGTCACATACTATCTGAGTGACCTCTGACCTTTCTCTGAGCCTTTGTCTCCCTTGAATTTCAGTTTCTGGGAAGCAAAAATTATTACTAACTCTGTGGCCAAAGCCAGAAGAGTCTTCTCTCTACCAAATAGCCATTCTCCCATTTCCTCCTCTGACTTGGAAGTGGACTCATGCTCACCTAGAGTGAAAGTCTTATTTTTCATCACTCTCTATTGCTAAGGGTAGTCATGGGAGTAATTCTGGCTGGGGAGATATAAAAAACAGACAACAAATGCACCTGACTAGAAGAACCCTAAGAGGGAGAAGTGAGACTTTCTTTGTGCCTTCCTCCTGTTTGCTGACTGGAATGTAGTTCTGATGCAGGAGCTCAAGCAGCCATTTTGGACCATGGGGAGAAAGCCAAATGGTGAGGATGACAGAACCTCAAGAATTAAGGAAATCCAGTCGTTGACATCTGTTCTGAACCAACTATTTCTGAATTCATTTAGCACGAGAGAAAAATGAGCTTTCTTTCTTAAGCCACAGTTATTTTATTTCTGGTCCTTACAATCCATCGGAATCCTAATTGCTACCTGGTGTTCAGAGGATTAAATGAGCTATTTCTGTAAAGATGTCAGCACAGTGTCTGGCTAATAGAATTCACTCAATATGGTAGAGATATTCCTATTACTTTAAAGGCAAGAATGAAAGGGATGGTGAATTGTGGTTGGACAATCTGGGGTATCATTTCTGATGTGATTGAGGTGAAAGAAAATTCTAAATACAGTTCCCTGAGCTGGTGTGTGTGTGTTTCCTCAGAAACTACTGCCAGAACCTCAGAGATGTGTGTGGGGTCCGTTAATTCCCAGGGCTTTGGTCTGGGTACAGTTCGTCACATCCTCAGGCAACACCTACTCTCTCTGCTTCTAGACTCTCATCTCTTCACCTCTAATCACTTGGTCCAGGGCCCTGGCCTGGAAGCTGTGGGCTGTGCTGGAATTCTCTAGTTTTTCCTGAGCACCCAGAGTGCTCCACTGATGAAATTGGCCCAAATGATACTTCACTGTCTTTTTATCCAGGAATTAAGGCTTCTCTGGCATTACTTTCCAGGAGGCTGAGGGAGAACAAGGAATCAGCCTCTCGGGCTCTGAATCCTTCAAAGTAGAAATCTGAACGAAGAGCCTGACAGGACTGGCACAGTTGTGCTGAGTACCTCTGTCCCCACTGTTTCTGCCAGCTGAGGCCCTCTGTCACCATCAAAAGATGATTACCTGTTAAGGGGGCACCTGGCTGGCTCAGTCAGAAGAGCAGGCAACGCTTGTTCTTGGGGTCGTGAGTTCAAGTCCCATGTTGGGTGTAGAGATTACTTTAAAATAAGACCTTAAAAAAAAAGGTTATTTTGTGTTGAGCCCCTGCTCTGTGCTAAGCTTAGTACTAAACCCCTCCCATGCAGTCTCTCATTTTGTCTTGATGTCATAGTTGGCATCATGCCCATTTTGCAGGTGTGCAAACAGAGGTTTCATTGTCAAAGAAAATGTGCAGCATCACACTAGGAAAAAGCTGCTTTTTTCCTTTGGAGCCCTCTGCCCTGAACCATGCTCCCAGTGGGTTCTAAGGATGGTCGGAGTCCCTGCAAATAAACAGGTAATCATTACCCTGGGAGACAGGAATGTCAGACAGTGCTGGCTTCAGATTTCCTCTGCCTATTCATAGTAAACAAACATTTTCCTTCCAACAGAAAATACTTTCTCATTCCTTTTTGATTACAAAAGCCATTTATGCTCTTCTAAGACATACAGATGATACATAAAGGTTTAGAGAAAAGCCTGTACTTCCCATCTAAAGAACCATGTGTGAAAGTATATTAAGCCCTCTTGTGGGTCAGCCCAGCTGGGTGTGCTAAAAACAAGGGGCCACCAGCAAAGACTCCTCCCTGCTCCCAAGTGCTGCTAGCACCTGGACTCAGATCCTTACAGCTCGTTTTCTGTGCTAAGTCACATGACGCTTTTTTTTTTTTTTTAAATGGGGCCATCCTATAGACTTGTCAGTTTTTCTCTGAAGCTAATCTGAGAATGTCTTTCCGCTCCCTTCCCAGAAAGTGAACCATGCAGGGTGTGGAATCCCCAGGGCCATCCAAAAACCAATGGCTTTGGATTTGGACAACCCAGGAGAGAAACACCTTCTTCCAGTGAATACACAACTTGCTTCTCCTCTCTCTTCAACCTTCTCCATCTATAAAACAAACAGTACCTCCCTCCCATATTCAGTTGAAGAGCAAATGAGATAACACACCCCTAGCACAGCACCTGATATAATTTACGTGTCTTAGAAATGCTGGGCTCCTTCCACTGTGACTATATTTTGCTCATGAGCCTGGTAGGGTGATTTTGTTTTGAGTTTTATTATTATTTTTTTTTAATATCGCGGGCTGAGGTCGAGGCATGTATGTTTCTTGGCTTATGACATGTTCACACTATTGTCTGCAAGCATCTCCCATGTGTCATTCATTTGTTTATTCGTTGATTCATTTCCATTGATCCTCATGACCCACTCTTATCCATCCCTCCCATGTGCACCCCACAGGCAGCCAGTCTGACCTGTTTGATGTCCTTTTATTTGTACCTGTTCCTGGGAAACATGTTTTGTGTGCATGTGTTTTTTATTTACCTCAAAGGTACTGTGCTGTGGGCTGCATCCCGTTACTCCTTGTCTTCGTGGTACTGTGACTTTAAGACTCACCCACGCTGCCATGCCCGCATCTAGGCCTGCCATATGGCACTCCCTTGTGTGTGTGTCCACCACGCTTTACTCATCCATTGATTTAGGGGCCGACCCTTGGAGGGACTCAGCTTGCTGTCACCACAGATGGCCCGATGGTGAGCAATATCACATGTACCCCCAGCCTCCAACATGTGGACTTCAGTGATGGCCCCGGCCACCCTCCCAGTCAGTACTTGCCGAGAATGCAAACATTAGCCAGTATCTTCTGCTCGATCCCTCTTGGGCCTCACCACATCAGGACTCCTCCCGTCCTCTACATAGGATCATTTCTGAAAAACCAAATGGAAGTATAAACAGGTAAAGGTCTTAATAGGTATTTGGGATCCTCTACAACTTCAGAACTGGGGGTGGGGGGTTGCTGCTCAGAGCCTTGTGGTCCTCACATGTACAATGGCAAGGGTCGATTAGATCATCTAGAAAATCAACAGAGCAGAAAGGGCCAGAAGACCTTGGGTTCAAGTCCTAGCTCTGCCCCTTACCAAACTATGTGTCCTTGGGCAAAAGTCTTCATCTGGCTGAGACTCCGCTTCCTGATCTGTAACATGGATCCCTAAAAGTATCCATTTCCTAGGATATTATAAGAAATGAGATAACACTTAAGAACCTCTTAGCATCTTGCCTGGCTGTTCCCACCAGCCGCTCTTAGTGCTGATAATGGGAATATTGGATACAATACAGTGGTCACAAGAACTACAGCAACAATGAGAGAGCACATCTCCATGTTCTGGTCATCACTGAGCCTATGATGCTTGCAGTAGCAGGACTAATGGCTTGACCAACTACATTCCATTTCTTCCCCTACATTTCCCTATGCCACCTGGAGGAGGCAGTAATGAGTCACACGCCTGTGATAAAATCTTTTTTTTAAAAAGGCTGATAAGTTGAACAACGTATTTTCCTCAGCAGGTGCTGGTCTTCTTTCTAACCTGCTAGGTTTAGCTGGCTTACCATTTAAATTTTAATGCAAGTGTTCAGTTTTCACTTATTTGCTGGGCATGTGGACCCGACTCTAATGGGACAGTGTATCTCACTTTTATGGAATAGATGTAGGTACCTGGCTGCAAACTGGCTTGTCTCCAAATCACTTCTGTGTGCTGGATTCCACTTTTTAGCATATACCTATATTGATACAGTCAACGAATGTTTACTGAGCAGCTAGTATAGTCCTGCCTCTGTGTTCTCTGTGAAGGATAGCAGACATTAACTTTCAGTCTGTAGGAGAAGGCAGTTACTGAACAATGAATTTATACAGATGAGTTAAATTAAATTAAAGTTAAATTAAAATGTCACAAATTAGGGCACCTGGGTGGCTCAGTCAGTTAAGGGTTCAATTCTTGATTTTGGCTCAGGTCATGACCTTGGGGTCCTAGGATTGAACCCTGTGTTGGGATCCTGATTAGCAGGGAGTCTGCTTCAGGATTCTCTCTCTTCCTCTGCTCCTTCCACCCAATAAAAAAATAAATCTTAAGAAAAAATAAAAATAAAGTATCACAAGTTTATTATATTAAACTGGGCTATACTCTATTACACAAACATATACAGATATAGGCACACAAAGAAGTAAGGATGGGAAGAGAGAGACCGAAATGTGAATATTGATTTTCTTTGGATGACAGGTATATTGGACAGCATTCTTTCAGTTGCAAGAATCAGAAACTCAATTTAAACTTACCGAAGTGGGAAAGGGGATTTGTTGACTCGTGTATTTAGTGGAATGATATGAACTTGTCTTTTTGGGATCAAAAATTGCCAAATATTGGAGCTGCATATGGTTCAATTTAATAACTAAAAACTCTATTAAAATACTGGCTTCAGGTGTAGTTGGAGCCAGGTACTCAGACAATGTCAGCAATCTCTCTCTCTCCATGTATCTCAGCTATCCTTTCTTCTGTGGAGTTGGCTTTATTCTTTGGCAAACTCTCCACAGACTGAGGCAAGAGTGGCCATCTCGGGTCCCAGCCTCTTTGCAACTTAGGACAATTGAAAAAAAAAAAAAAAAAAAAAAAAGCACCACTCTCTCACTGATTCCAGGGAATCTGGAATCCAGAGAAAAGTCTGGGCAGAACTCTAATTGGCTTATGCCTGGGTTTGATTAGTCTTCCTTTCATGAACCAATCACTGTGGACAGGGCTGGGGTGCTCTGATTGGTCATTTCTGGATCACATGCTTCTCCCCATCCGCCCTCTAACCAGCGTGGAGATGGCATCAGCCGGTAATTAGCTGTGTGGAGAGTGAGAAATGTATAGTTTTAAATTTGAGCACCGCTACTAGATAATATGGAAAGAAATGGCTGCCTCACAGGGATTATGAGCAATTTTTTTCTTTATTCTTTTTTTTTTTAACCCCTCTGCATTTTCTAAAATTCTACAATGAACATGAATTACTTAGGGAAAAAAATTAAAGTTATTAGAAAGAAACTCAAAGGTATTGAAAATGGAATTTGGACACAAATGTGACCTGGCTTTATTCCAGGCCAATAATGGCTTTCTGTGTTATCCCTCCAGGTACGATTTGCATTTTAACCAGAATCAACACACCATGACTCTGAGGAGAGTGTAATGAAGGAATTTAGGGCACTGAGCGAGGCCATGGGGCCCCAAGCCCATTGTCTGCCTTCACTGGGGCCATATTGCCATGAAATCCGATTGACCTTGAAAACCTTTCTTGAGGATTAAATCAAGGACTTCAGAAGTGATGTTCAGCTCTGAAACTCAGTTTCCTCACCTGTGAGATGGGGATGCTAATGGTTCCCTTCCTACAGGATTGCTGTGAAATTAATGAGCCAGCACATCTAAGCACTGTCCTGAGACAGTGGTCAACCCATCCCATTCCTGCCTTTCCAGAAGGCCCTCTTCCTCTTCCCAGGCAGGCCATGTGGGACTGAGCAAAGCTGAATTCAAAGCCAGCTCTGCCATTTACCAGCTGTGTGGTCTCCCACAGGCCCTAAAACCTCATGTCATCTGGGTTCCCTCACCTGAGAAAAAGGCATGAAATTATTCTCCATGCAGAATTGAAAGGCTCTGATGGGGTAGTATTTTGATAAACCAATTTGATGCCTAGTAGGCACTCAGTAAATGTTTGCTTTCATTCCTGTTCTGGTATCCTTTGACCTTTTTCCCAGAGGCATGCACAGAAATCACATCCATGTGATAGAGACTATGTTTTCTAAACATATTTACCTGTGTAACTGTGATCATTATGTAAGGCAGCGAGAAGCTGGCAAATTCATGCAGAGTCAGCAAGTTCCTAGACTATGATTTGAAAGATGTTGACCTACTTTTTCTATTTAAAAAATATATATGTTTTAAATGGTCTAAAATGCTAAATCACTAAAAGTGGTCACTTATGAAGTGTTTTTAGGCATGACTTGGGGCTGATATTTCACACCTTGTATGTCCGTCCAGTCATCTTTACTTCTTTCCCTCCTTCCTTCTCTGCTTCCTTCTTTCTTTCCTCCCATGCTTGCCGGGCTTCCACCCATCCATCCAGTCATTCATCCATATATCCACCTATCCATCCATCCATCCATCCATCCGTCCATCCATCCACCTATCCATCCATCCGTACGTCCATCCATCCATCCATCCATCCATCCATCCACCTATCCATCCATCCGTCCATCCACCCGTTCATCCCTTCAACGTATAATGGAGACTGTGTGCCAAGTCCTTGTTCTGGATGCTGGCCACACAGTGATATAAATAAGACAAACAGGGTTCCTGACCTTACAGAATTTACTCCAGGTACTTGGCAAGGGGAATGGGACTAAAAAGTGTGAGGCTGAGTGCTGCGATCTGGGAGCTCAGCTTGGTCGCTGGGGGCCGGGTGGTCCTCTGGCACATGAGGCAAGTCACTCTTTGCTATGGAAGCCTCTCCCTGTGATGTCCAGCCCTGGGATCCACGAACCACCCAAGAAAAGTCAGCGTGGTAAGGGTGCAGCTGGGACGTTTAAGAGGAAGACTTTGGAGGTCCCAGGTGCGCGGGTCTTGGCGGATCAACTGGATGGAAATATGATGTCACTTTTTCACACCCTACATTTAAGATTAGGTTTATTCCCATCTTGAGGAGACCCTCACCCTCCTCAAAATTATTTTGCTTAATCTTTGCAACAACCTGTGGAGCTGGATCTGTTACTGATACCAACTTAGAGATGAGGAAATATGTGATGAGATGGGTGAAATGGCCTGTCCTGGATCAGACAGAAAACCCCATATGCAGGATTGGTACCCACAGTTCTAAGCTGGTTTCTTTGTTTGCTTGTCTATCTGTTTGTTAGTCTGTTTGTTTGAAGATTGATTTTTTTTTTTTTTTTTTAGGACGACTGGGTGGCTCAGATGATTAAGCATCTGTCTTGGGCTCAGGTCATGATCTCCTACTGGTCCTGGGATGGAGCCCCTCATCAGGCTCCCAGCTCAGCAGAGAGTCTGTTTCTCCCTCTGCTGCTCCCCCTGCTCATGTTCTCTCTCTCTCCTTCTCTGTGTATTTCTCTGTTTCAAGTGGATAAATAAAATATTTTTTAAACAAAGAAAAAATAAAGATTTATTTATTTTAGAAAGAGAGAGACTGCATAAGTCAGGGAGAAATGAGCCCACTGAGCACTGGACTGTACACAGGGCTCAATTCCAGGACTGGTGAGATCATGACCTGAGCCAAAATCAAGAGTCAGAGGCTCAACCACTGAGCCAGCCAGGTGCCTCCTAAGCTGGTTTTGAAGGCAAAAGTAGAGGAGGGCATTCCTGCAGCGCTGGGAGAGGGCCAGGAGCATTGGCTGCAGTTCTGCTCAGGGACAAGATGTAGGAAAAGAATGAGGCACGCGTACCTGATTCCTGCTCTCCCCAAGCACATCAGGCCCTTGTTGTGCAGGAGAACGCAGCGCAGACCCAGCAGAGTGACTCTGCACAGACCCATCACATGCCCTCCATACCCCGGCTGCGGCTCCATGCTGCGAGAGCTCTCGTGACAGCCTGGACCAGGGGCCTTTTTCTGCAAACAGATGACATCATTACCTTGAGCGAGAGACACTGCATTGTGAGCGTGACAGTTTCATGGCCTGTAGATCCCCACAAATGGAACCATCTGGACTTTTAAAAGCTCAGTAATGCAGCCTTATAAACAAGCCACTGCACAAGTCTCACCATGTACCGAGATCTAGAATGCTTCTAGGGGTCTGCCACGTGGGAGGCAGCCAGGTCTGATAAGGACGCAGGCTCTGAAAGCTTTTTAGGCAGGCTGACTTGCTGTGTGGTCCCAGGCAAATGTCTCCCCTTCTCTGGGCTTCACTTTTCCTCCTTCATGACCCTGCTTTACTCAAAGCATAGGGAGATTTGGAACTAGAGATGAGACAAGTGGTCTTGGTTAAACCCCACCTCGAGCCCCTTCTCTCAAGATTCCAGGGCTGCCCACCAGCTTGCCATCCCAGTTACGGAAATATCGGTTCCAAGGGGCTGGGACGTGATGTGTGTGTCCAGAGTGATGGGAATTCTCTCTGCAGAGCTCTGTCCTGGGGGCCTCAAGTAATCTATCTGCATGAAGGGACCCCAGGGCTGTAGCTGCAGAAATCCTGGTTCACACCAGGCACGTCAATGAAATATTCTTAAAGACTAGGTCATCCCTCCATCACAGCACAGGCCTCCGTGCCTCTAGTTCAGTTTTTCTGTACCCAACCTGCAAGAAAAAATGAACATACTGCTTTCAGGCTGAACTGCTAAGCTGTCTGCTTTCAAGCTGTCAGTGGGGAAGGCAGAAAAAGTCTGGAGACATTTCCAAATGTGGCTTGTGGGGCATTTTGGAAGTTTTTGTCTGAGCTGCAGAACTCAATGTGGGGAGGAAGATGAAGGTGAATGGTGACAGCCAAGTTGGTATCATGTCACTCATGATATCCTGTGGCATTGCTACCCAGAGCCAGCAGATTACAAAGAATGACATCAGGAAATTACTATCAATAATACAGCTGTGGCCTCTTGTGTGTCTTAATGTGTAAACTGGTGCACGTAGGGAAATTTTTCAGTCTATATTGAAAACTTAGAATGCACACACTCTTTGACCTAACTACTTCACCAATAGGGATTTATCCTAAGGCAAAACCTGGACAAGTGCAAATATATATTTTTATTATAGGGTCTGTTATAACAGTGAAAGTTTGAAAAGAAACTAAATGTCTGACCAGTGAGACTGATGGAGTAAACTGGGCTTTTGTCCTGCAGTGGAATATAGGCAGCCATTTTTTATTTGTTTGTTTGTTCTTCTATGAGCCCGATGTCTTGACATCCTTTTCTAGGCATAGAAGTGACAAAGCTGTTTCTGATTTGAAAAGTGAAACAAAAGGATCTCAGGAAACTAGCCACCATTCACAGGACTGCTGACTTTTCTCCACCCCATGTTTTTCCCCTCCAAGTAGTCTCTTCACTTTCAGTTTCCTGGACATCATCTTGCACAAATTTCCCAGATCTTCCTGTGGGTTCCAAACCCTCCTGGAAGTGAAGGCTTTGTTTTCTGAACTGCTCTCTCATGTTGTGTTTCATTGTCTGCCTGGTTTTAATGTGAGCTATGCCCATGCCTTCTGTGCCTTCCTAAACTTAGCTAGACCCATGTCTGATATACCTTGGATCCCCAGGACATGGATGATTGTGAGGAAGGAATAAATTATCTGGGGTGTCTGGGTGGCTCGGTTGGTTAAGTGTCCAACACTTGATTTTGGCTCAGGTCATGATCTCAAGGTTGTGAGATCAAGCCCCTGTATGAGATTCTCTTTCTCTCTCTCTCTCTCTCTCTCTCAAAAAATAAATAAATAATTAAATGATGCCTGGTAAATTCTGTAATATGAGAGAGGAGTTGATGTGAGACACTGTAGCTAATTTCCGTACCAAATGCATTAGTCTCACTTGACGTTGCCTTGTACTTGCCCTGCATCCTCATGAAGGTCCACACCAGCTCCCATGTTTTGTGATGACTGTGATGAAGAATCTACATGTATTACAAATATACAGAACAACAACACTAAAGGGGGTAGGAGGAAAATGTGCCGATCTAAGTAACTTTGGAAATGTGCAGTCTCTAAGACTAAAGGTAAAAGGAACAGCACACAAACACTGTACTCTAGTTGGTAAAGTTGATGTCCGTGGGGTCCAGGGTAATGATTCTGAGACCACTGTATGTGTATTCTGGAATTGAAGAATTCTGTAAACGGATGGTGTGTGGCTCCGACTAAAGGTAAAAGGAACAGCACACAAACACTGTACTCTAGTTGGTAAAGTTGATGTCCGTGGGGTCCAGGGTAATGATTCTGAGACCACTGTATGTGTATTCTGGAATTGAAGAATTCTGTAAACGGATGGTGTGTGGTGGGAGCCAGGCTTCCCATTGCTGGAGTATAAAATGTGCAAGAGGAGGCTGAATGATTCATGGGGTAATGGATTAGACCTGGAGACATCAGTATAAACTCATGTGTAGTTTAATATATGTACCTCTTGGCACATATAGAAGTACTTATATCCACACTTATTTACATACATAGGTTAGTATAGTAGCCTACATTTCCTTGCTCTGTCCACTGAGTAGACCTAGAAGCAATAATACCCCAAGAGCAACAAGAATATTTAATGGCCATGTCTTGGATTGTAACACCATTCCCCCATAAAAAGAACCAGGGATCCCTGGAAAAAATAGCCAACTCAGTGACCAGAACCATAAACGCACAAGATGAGCCTGAAGCATCTTCTACTATCAAATTGTAAGAATGCTCCAAAAAAAAAAAAAGAAAAAGAAAGAAAGAAAGAAAGAAAGAAAGAAAGAAAGAAAGAAAGAAAGAAATTGATTAGAGTTTATCAAAGGAACATAGAAGCCAACTGAAAAGCTCCCAGTGGCCCAAGCTGGAACAATTTGAGCAAGAAAAATAAAGAATTATTGGATTATAACTCAGTGTATAAAACAAACAGCCATGAGTCCATACTCATATAACTAAATGATTAAGTAACTTAATAAATGAGAAGAAAAGACAAATATCCCATGCAGAAGAATTACAAAGAATTAATGTAAGTATTCTGCCCTCGAAGAGGGTCTATGCATGGACTTCCCTCCAAAGTGCTCAGTGTGGCAAGGGGGCAAAAGTGTACCTTGACAGTGGAGAAACCTGACAGACATTACCTCACCAGATAGATCATCAAGGCCATTATCAGGGGTCCTATGTCATGTTAATATTACATACCGTTGATATCATGTGATGAAAATTGCATTTTATCTCTCTGGTTTTCCTCCCAAAAAACTACAACCCCAGTCAATTCATTCAAAACAAAACAAAACAACAACAACAAATAAAACAAAAAACAAGGGCACCTGGGTGGCTCAGTCAGTTACGCATCTACCTTCAGCTCAGGTCACCATCTCAGGGGCCTGAGATCAGGCCCCATTCAGGCTTTTTGTTCAAAGGGAACTTGTTTCTTCCCCCTCCTTCTGCCTTTCCCTCCCCCACTCCAGTTCATGCTCTCTCTTGCTCACTCACTCTTTCTCTCTCAAATAAATAGAATCTTAAAAAAAAAAAAAAATCAGACAGGGCACTTGCCCCGCTCAGTTGGAAAAGCATGCAATTCTTGACCTTGGGTTTGTGAGTTCAAGCCCCATGTTGGGGGTAGAGATTACACAAATAAATAAACAAGAAAATAAATAAAAAATAAAAACTTTAAAATAAATTATTTGGTACTAATAGAGACATTCTACAAAATACCTAAGCAGTACACCTCAAAATTCTCAAGGTCATCAAAAATGAGTAAAGTCGGGGCACTTGGGTGGCTCAGTGGGTTAAAGCCTCTGCCTTTGGCTCAGGTCATGATCCCAGAGTCCTGGGATCGAGCCCTGTATCAGGCTTTCTGCTCAGCGGGAAGCCTGCTTCCCCACCTCTCTGCCTACTTGTGATCTCCTTTTGTCAAATAAATAAATAAATAAATCTTATAAAAAAGAAAAAGAAAAAGAAAAAGATTATTTATTATAATAAATAAATAAATCTTTTTTAAAAAAAGAAAAAGATATTATTTATTTATTTAACACACTGGCTTTAACCCACTGAGCCACCCAGGCACCCCAACAAATAAAATCTTTAAAAAAAAAAATGAGGAAAGTCTGTGAAACCTAAAGACACATGGCAAATATACATAATGTGTTATCTTGGGTGGGATTCTGAATTCAAAAAGGAATGTTAGGTGACAAGTAAGGAAATTTGAATATAATATGAACTCTAGTTAATACTTGTGTATCAACAGCATCAAATGTAAGTAAGATGTAAGTAAGATGATACTAATAGGCAAAACTGGGGATATATGGGAACTCTATACTGTCTTCTCCAATTTTCTGTCAGTCTGAAAATGTTCTAAAAAGTAAATCAATCTAAAAGTTCTAAAAATTACCAATTAGGCATAGATGAAGAATAGTATCTTGGGTTTTCTTTTTTATTTTATTTTATTTTTTTAAGATTTTGTTTATTCATTTAAGAGCGTGGGGAAGAGAAGGAGAGGGAGTGAGAGGAACCCAAGCAGACTCCATGCTGAGCATGGAGCCTGACCTGGGGCTTGATGCCATGACCCTGAGATCAGGACTTGAGCCAGAATCAAGAGTTGGATGCTCAACCACCTGAGCCATCCAGGCACCTCTTGGGTTTTCTTTAGTTAACTTTCTTTGTTTCCTATTGCAGTGAAGCCTTCGCATGAATGTGCTGGCTACTTCTATTTCTTCTTCTGTGGATTGCTGATGGTCATGTGACACCAGGATTTTAGGGGTATTTGTTATGTGGCATTGTTATAACCATAGCTAGTGAATACATCTCACTGAATTACTACAGCCCTATGAAGTATTATTTGTCTGCTTTCCATTATCCAAATATCTACTTGACAGATGAAGAAATGGAGACTCAGAGGGGCTAAATAATTTACCCAAATTCAGACTCAGTGTCACAACTGAGCTTTGGACTAGCATCTGTCTAATTCCAGAATTTCCTAACTACCACCCTGTACTCTGAAGTACCAAGTGTGGTGATAGCAGGTGGGGGAGAGGGAATCCTGACACTAGCAGGGTGTCAGGGATGACCTTTGAATTCTCTGCTTGAATGTGGAGTTGACAGTACTCCAAAGAGGGACACCATGCAGTCTAACTAGAAATGATATAGGAAATCCTTGGGGTGCCTGCTGGCTCAGTCAGTGGAGCATGTGACTCTTGATATTGGGATTGTGGGTTCGAGCCCACATTAGGTATAGAGATTACTTTAAAATTAAAAAAAAAAATTTTTAAGGAAATTCTTGAATGGCTGCAATTAGAAACAGCTCGTGAGGGCACCAAACTTCTTGTCCCAAGCAGAAGGACTAGAATAGGTCATTCCAATTCTGCTGAGAATGGCCAAATTGGCCTTCTGGAGATGTGCCTGGAAGAAATTTAATTGTCAGGTACTAAAAGGCAGCACAATCCCATGTCCTACATATCATAATTTCATGCCAAGGCTGAAAACTAAAGTCAGGAAGGAGAACCTCCTCTCCTCCGAATGATTAACCAGGGTCCAAGCTGTGGGGACCCACTCACTCCCTAGCCCCTGCCTCCTGGGGCTTGACTTCAAGGAGCTGAGCTGGAATCTGAAAACTCGGGCTCAAGGAACCAGGTTTGACTTCTGGCTTAGCTGATTATCCTGTGCAACCACATGCATGTCAACTCACCACTCTGGTCCTTGGCTTGTTCTTTAGAAAATTAGAACCATATTCAGCTCAGGTCGTGATCTCAGGGTCCTGAGATCAAGCCCCATCAGGCTCTGTTCCCACCACTCCCTCTCTTTCTGCCCCTCCTGTTCATGCTCTTTCTCTTTTTAAAATAAAGATATCTTTTAAGAAAAAAAAGAAAGAAAATTGGAACCATAGTCTTTATCCTCCTGACCTCACAGAATTTTCCAGTGGACAAACCATAGTACTGATGGCCAATGGTTACTGCACACTCTCCACACTCCAAAATTTTTCATGCATCAACTCTCTGAACACTCCCAGCAATCTGAATGGGCATGTGCTCATGCTATCCTCATTTTATAAGTGGAAAAATGGATCCAGAGGCAAAAACAGACATGTCGCGTGTCTGAGGTCATCCAGCCTGCGAAGATTAAGTCAGAATTTCCAGCCTGTCTTGTTCACCAAAGAGTATGTCACTCACCATATTCCCATACGATACTAGATGGAAAAAACACGTGAGTGACTTGGGGGCCCTGAAGAAGAAACTGGGGCAGGCTGGGGAAGCTGGACAGGGTGGGCACAGCTAAAGACTGGAGCTTGGTCCTTATTGCTAGTGGGTATGCAAGCAGGAGGTTTCGAGAAGCAAGGTGCAGAGAGAAACCAGCCTGAGTGAACAATGCTGGCAGAGAGGACAGCAGTTGCCAAAAGTAAAATGCAAATCTGGTGAAGACAGAGAAACCAGAAGGGGAGTTTAAAAAGCTTTGCTCACCCCAACCTCCCACCGCCCCCCGCCACTTCAGGGGGTGGGAGGTCGGGGTACCAGGTGGTGGGTATTATAGAGGACACGGATTGCATGGTGCACTGGGTGTGGTGAAAAAATAATGAATACTGTTATAGTGAAAATAAATAAAAAATAAATTAAAAAAAAAAAAAAAAGCTTTGCTCACAGATGTGCTCTGTAATCTCCATTCTCTGTCCCCCATTAGACCTACAGGAAAATTTTGGTCCTTGTCAGGTCCAGGTGGGCTTTGGGATTTGACAGCCAGAGACTGGCCACAGAGTGGCCAAGGAGCTCTGCCCTGAGCTCCTTGCCATGAGCCTGCCTGAGACCCAAGACAGTCCCAGGGAGTCCCCTGGCTGCAGCTTCCAGGAGCTCCGGCTCTGGGTCCATCAAGAACAGCAGCTTCTTAAGGGACTTAGTTGTGTGGGTGTCCCATCCTAGCTGGGTCCTGGCTGAGGCGTCTTCTTGAATAGATGCGAGTGAGCAGCAGAGTCATTCTTCTCTTTCCCTTCCTTGCTACCGCTTTCTTTGTCTTTCCTTTTTTCTCTTTCTCTCATTTACTTCCTTTCTTCTCTCTTGCCTCCTGTCCTCCCTTCCGGCTCATCCTGCCCTCCCTCCTGCTTCCAGTATTGATCCTTTGGCCTCGGTATGCAAGATACTGTGCACGGCCCCGCATGCAGGAGCGAATGGCAGAGACATCTTTTCTTCTCTCTTCCGTTTATCACGTGCCCTCCACCAGGCAGTGAGTTTGGGACCCAGTCACAAATCTATAGATGGGTATATTGATGCTGACATATAGAGCTAGAGATATATGTGCATATATAGGTACAGGTACAAATAGAGATACAGGAATGTAGGTATAGTTATAGATACGAACATTGATATCAGAGACCCTGCTCTTCAAAGATCTAGATCCTTCCATCAGCAGCTAACCCAATGACCAGAATACTATCCCTCCAGATTCAGTTCTCCTGGACAGCCAGGTCCTTGTGAACTTTTTTTTTCCCCATGATCTCCTCTGGTAAAATACAGATTATCCACCTTCCATTCCTGGAGTATTTTGTTTGTTTGTTTGGTTGGTTGGTTATTGTTGTTGTTTTAAGATGTATTTATTTTATTTTAAAGATTTTATTTATTTATTTATTTATTTATTTATTTATTTGGCAGACGGAGATCACAAGCAGGCAGAGAGGCAGGCAGAGAGAGGAAGGAAAGCAGGCTCCCTGCTGAGCAGAGAGCCTGATGCATCCCAGTACTCTGTGACCATGACCTGAGCCAAAGGGAGAGGCTTTAACCCACTGAGCTACCCAGGCGCCACAGATGTATTTATTTTAAAGAGAGAGAGCACAGGTGCATGAGCAGGAGGGGCAGAGGGAAATGGAGGGAGAATCTCAAGCATATGCCACACTGACCAGGCAGCCAGATGCTGGCTCCATCTCCTGACCCTGAGATCACAGACTCAAGCTGAAACCAAGAGTCAGATGCTTAGCTCACTGCACCACCCAGGCGCCCCTCCTGGGGTTATTTTCTAAGCATTTCTTAGGTGTTCTGTTCAACTCAACCTTCTTCCTTATCACTTTAATGGCTCCCTGATGTGTCCCTAAGTAACCTCATTGACATAACTGGCTCCATATTGTTGAACATTAGGTCTTTTCTAGTTTTTGCATCCTTGTGGGTGAAAGTTTCAGTTTTTTCCAGTCAGCCCTATCTGCGGCTCCTGGGTCCAGTATAAGTGGGGGCAGTGGGAGGCAAGAGGTAGATGTTTTGCATGGATTAATAGTTTGCTTCCTGCCCTCCCCTCTTCCCCAGAGCAGCTGTGAGTATACAGCAAGCACTTTGTAAATGATGCTTGAGGATGCCTCCCTGCCTCTCTCTATTTCCGCACCTGGCACACTGCCTTAAAGGACTCTCCATTGAATCCTCCTGTCTCCCGCCTCACCGTGACCCTCCATAGCCTTTTTACTTCTGTGTCCCCAGTGCCGGGCACCAGGAAGCCCCTCAGACATGGAAGGCAAGGAAACAAAGAAAGGAGGAGGAAGCCTGAGAAAGCTTACTTACTCTGGCCACCCCTCATTAACAGGGCCTGGGACTGCCGTGGGACATTCATGATGGAAGACGTTGACACTATGTAATTTATTAGCCTGAACTGTACAAATGATACCTTCCCCCAGGATGCCTACGACGAGAAGCTGCTTTTCATGAGTTTATCCTGGGGACTCGAATGAATAAGCAGAGAAACAAAAACCTCATGAATTTTTTAAAGAGCTTATTGGAATCAAGAGAAAACCCAGCATTCTGATACAGAAGTAGACGACAGATCGGGGTTTGTAGCTTCTCTTTACCCTCTGAAGTCTTTTTTAATCTTCTTGCTTGCTAGCGTTAAGTCGCGTTTTTTCCCTGAATTTCCCTCCGCTTTGGATTGTCAGGAGAACTGTATCCACCCTTGGGACTCCCACCTGCGTCGCCCACTACACTGGGCAAGGGAGGGGGGAGGGCAGCGTGCCCAGTCCCTGGTGAAGGTGGGTCTTGGAGCCCCAGACATGCAGGACCCCATCCTCTGCCTGAACCTGCTGGGGGCGAGATTAGAGGTGTGGAATTGCCACACTGAGACCTTTGGTGTCCTCTTTTAAAAAGCTTCTTGGCTATGAGCAAGTTTATCATCCCCCAAATGTCAGCCTTGCCGAAAGTTATGCAGTTTACAAGGTCTTGCTGAGAAATTCCATGTACTAGAAGCTAACAGAAGGTCAGCATTTTCTATTTCGTTTTTTTTTTTTTTTCTTCTTCCTGCTGCCCAGGGTCTAGGTAATGCTCCATTCAGCATTTTGAAGATGTTCCTACAAATTCTGGCAAGGCAGCTGTGCGCTTGATGGGATTTATCCTCCCCAAAGCCTGTGAAATGAAGGTTGTTATTATTTCCATTTTATAAATAAGGAAATTGAGGCTGAACAGAGAGGGGTTCCTTGCCCAAAGTCACACATGGCAGGTCATGGAGCTGGGTTCTGGACAGGTGTCTGTCTGAATCCAAAGCCTATGCTTTGATGCCCTATGATGTCGTCCTCCACTTTGCAAGCCAAGAATGCCCCCTCCCCTGCCCCTCTGCAGAGTTCTTCCTCCCGGTGACTCTGCAAATGATGCTAACATCCTGAGATCCAAGTTAAAGAACTGCAACCTTAAATAGGTACAGTGGACATTCCATCTCTGACTTCCTCTAATTTCCTGGGGCCAAGGTCAGCAAACTGCAACCATTGGTCCAAATCCGGCCCGCTGCCCCTTTATGTAAATAAAGTTTTATTAGCATACAGCCATGCACATTCATTTACACATGGTTTGTGGCTGCTTTCATGCTACCAAAGCACAGAGGAGTAGAGGGACAGACACTGTATAGCCCACAAAGCCTGCAATATTTACTTTGGGCCCCTTAGAGAAAAAGTTTTCTGACTCCTAGGAGGTGGAAAAATCAACATCTATTGCCCCAGAACCTAGTGTAATAAATGATAAAACACCAGCCATGGAAGTCGACTGTATTTTTGGAAGGCTAACTATGAGCCAACCATTCTGCTAGCTGCTTTTGTTGGATGATTTCCTGGAATCCTCCAGTAATACCATCAGGCAGATCCTCAGAGAGGTAAGCAACAGCTCATGTCCCAGTCAGGGTCTGAACTTGACCCTGCAGCTGACGAGAAGTTTGTAAATTGAAAAGTGCTCTCTGGTAGTAAAGGCATCATTTCCGAACAGATCGTCTACCTAGTGTCCTCATCATGCTCTGTGTTCAGATGGAAAATGATTATAATCAGCAAGAGACAGACTCCATCCTTGGGAAACTCATGAGCTTTTGGGAAAGACAGAACTTCCTCTAGATCAGCTGGCGAGATGAACAGTCCTGGAAGACACAGAGGTATCCCATAAGGTGACCTTTGATTGAGGTCTTTCATGATGAACAGAAGTGTGACCATTGAGATGGGAGAGAGAGAAGGGCACCCCAGGAATTAGTGAAATGAAGCCCTGGATCAAAACAATTGCAGGTGCCTGAGTCTAGGGTGAGTGAGGGGCAGAAGGAAGCCAAGGGTTTTACCACCCCATTTCTATATGCTATGTAGTAGGTGCTCAATAAATGCTTCCAAGAATCAAATGTCAACCCTAGCAGTAGGGAGCAAGCCTGCTCTCATCTGTTCTTGCAGAACCACAGATAGCAAACCTGGGACCACCAGGCTTCCAGAGCCTCAAGTCTGGGTTTGACTCCATTGTCTCTGGAGAGAGGCATTCCAGAAAATGCTCCTACTTTCCCACCTGCATTCAGATGATAGAACAGCAGTCGTTGTGCCCTAGAAAAATGACACTTGCATCATGTGCTTGGGTAGAAGATTGGGAGAAGCCCAGCCTTTGAGGCCATCAGATTCCAGCTCTGCAGGTCTCTGGTTGTGTGACCTGGGGCCAGTTCCCTAATTCCTCAGAGCTTCAGTTTCTCACCTATAACACGCAACTCATTCCTGTGTCATGGGGCTGTTAGGAGAGCAAGTAGAAGCTGCCACGTAGTAAGTGCCCTCTATTTATTATTAGCTATTATTTTTATTATGATTAATGATCAAAGTTATGTATCAGTCTTTGCTGCCATCAGGCCAACAATCTATAGGATTCATAAGAGTGTTTATCTCCTTTTTTTCTCAGTTTCACAGATCAGTTGGGGATGGCTTTTTGGGTTGGGTTTAGCCTGCTCCCCTTGTCTTTCATTCTGGGACAAGTAGCCACCTAAGACCTAAGACATGCTCTTCTAAAGGTGGGCAAAGAAATTTCAAGAGGGGTGAGTGAAAATTTGGACACTGCCCAAGGCTTGAACTCAGGACTGATCCACAGTTGCTTCAAGATATCCCATCGGCCCAAGCAAGGCGTACGGTCCAGCCCAATAGCAATGGGGTTCACTCCAGCCACAGAGCACTATAGTGAGGGTGGGGTGGAGAACTGGATCCGTACCAAAGCTGCCAAAAGTCACAGCAAGGCTGCGGGCCAGATGATTCCATCACCTACCCCACACTGCCTTCTGTGTTTCTCAGCGGTGAGCAACCCCCTTCCCATGGTGGTCTCCAATCCAGGGGCTCTTAGGGATTGGGAAGCATCCATAGGGACGCTGTATGTTTCCTATTGGTGGGGTTCTGACAGGTAGCCCCTAGTCTAGTCTGAATTTCCAGACAAAGCCTACCTGACTGCTGGAATGGGAAGGCAGCCACCTTTGTACCCGCACTGTGGGCCCAGGGTGGGAGAAAATATCAAGACAGCTCCCATGTTGGATAATGACCACCAGATTTCCAATACTCAGTGCCCAACACTGCCCATTCGGTTTCCTTTGGCTATAAATGTTGGTTGGTTCACTGCTGAAGACAGGGTGCTGGTTGTTAGCCATACTGGTAAACGAGGCTTCCAAAATCCTCTCAGTCCTAGGAACTGTTCACTGAAAACAATAACAACAACACCGATGACAAAATCAAAACGGACAAGAGAGTCGTGTGGTATCCACCCTCGCCCAAGGGAGCCAGGTGGGAAGCCAATGAGTATTTTTGGACGTAGACAACAGCAGGCCTGGCCAGGATCCACTCATTTCTTCAGTAGCGCCTCCCAGAGAGTTCAAATTGTTTCCTAATTTGTTCCAGATACACCATCTTTTGTGGCTTCATTTGGGCATTGAGGTCATCAAGAGAGGATTGACTTGGGTGACGCCAAGCAGGGAGAGGAAAGAAATTCTTCCTTTGTGCACGGGCTCACGCATTCACGCATTGGTTGCTGAGTGTCTGCAGGGTCCTGGGCTGGGGATTCACAGCTGAAGAAGCAGAAGTTCCATGTGCTGGCCATTTAGTGGGGCAGATCCTCATTCACTGTATCTTTTCAGGGTGAATCATGGGCTTCCCCCTCAGTCCCTGTGCTGCAGAGGATGGGTTTAATCTAATCACAGTGATGGGACCCTTTTGCGGGTCATTGGCTTGGGCGTTGGCATGTGACCCAGTTCTGCCCAGTGAGAAGTGAAGGAAAGTCTAAACTGGCTTAGAGCAACTTTCCCCCGGGACTAAGAAGGTCCTAGAGGAAGGGAGCTCTCTTTCATCACTTGCTGTATGTGCAGATCGGATACCTGCAGGGTTTTTTTATTTTGTGTGGGCTTTTGGGTTTTGGGTTTTTGGTGGGCTTTTTTTGTTGTTGTTGTTTTGTTTTGTTGTTGTTATTGTCATTGTTTGGAGAGTGAGAGTCAGGGAGGGGCCGAGGGAGAGGAAGGGAGAGAATCCCAAGAAGGCTCCACGTCCAGCTCCCAGTACACGCAGGGCTCCATCTCACAACCCTGAGATCCTGACCTGAGCCAAAGATCAGGAGTCCCACCTTAACTGCGGGAGCCACATAGGGTCCTGGACAGCTGCGATTTTATAATTATCTTGCTACGGGCCAGAAGGTAAGAGACGAAACTGTAACTCTGACCGTGGCAGAGGGGCAAGATGAGAAGAACTCTGTCCTCATGGCTGTCACTGAGCTAAGTCGATAACTGCAAAGTCCCCCCTTGGACTTCCTGTTCTGGAGGATAGTAGATTTCCCCAGTGCACCTTCGCCAGGACAGGTGAGGGTGTCTGTGGTCTGTATCCCCAAGCATCCTACTCGATGCAGCAGTGTTATTGTAGAACCCCAATTTATTCCTAAAGAAGCAGGCACAGGAGAATCCGGTTAACACGTCAGCGGAGGAACATCCGAATTAGATTATGAACCCGGGACTCTGCCTCCAGCCAGCCTAGGTGACAAATAGCCTGCCTCTGAGAATGAGCAGTTGGCAAATGATAGATAATGAACATTCAGTGGTGGTGGATGGAGGGCAGTGCTAGATGCTGCGCCATAGGGAGCTTACACCAAAAGTAAGAGAAAACAGTGACGCTCCTTTAAGAAGAGCACAACCTAATGGGTGGGGGCAGGGTCACACTTGCTTTGGTGGTGCTTGGCTCCAGCCCCTCTCCTATTCCCCACACTCTCCACACCCAGCAAGTGTTTTACCTGGGCCCCTTTGGTACAGTGGAAAGTGCTCCCTCTTTTTTTTTTTTTTTTTTTTGTCAGAGAGAGTGAGCACAGGGAGACAGAGTGGCAGGCAGAGGCAGAGGGAGAAGCAGGCTCTGCTGAGCAAGGAACCTGATGTGGGACTCGATCCCCAGATGCTGGGATCATGACCCGAGCCAAAGGCAGCTGCTAAACCAACTGGGCCACCCAGGCGTCCCAAGTGCTCCCAATTTAAAATTCAGGTTAGACATGGGTTCGAATCCCATCTCTGCTACTCCCTAGGAATGTGACATTGGGAATGTGCTATCACCTCTGAGTCTCTTGCCCTGTGGTTGTTCCGAGGGGTAGACAGTTGGATGTATGTTGTTGGACACTTAGAAGATGCTCAGTGAATGAAAGCTCTGAGGATGATTATGGAGGGATTATTAAGTGCTTCGAGAATCAAGTAGCAGAAAGAGGGCTGTTCTGATGGCAGGAAGACCCAGGTCCTAGTGCCAGTTTTGTCATGATGAGCTGTGTGACCTTGAGCCGTTCCTACCCTCTCTGGTCCATGTAGTTTTTCCCATATTTAAAATGATGCAGTTCCAGGGCACCTGGGTGGCTCAGTGGGTTAAGCCTCTGCTTTCAGCTTAGGTCATGATCTCAGGGTCCTGGGATCAAGCCCTGCATGGGGCTCTGTGCTCTGCGGGGAGCCTGCTCCCTCCTCTCTCTCTCTGCCTGCTTCTCTGCCAATTTGTGATCTCTGTGAAATAAATAAATTAAATATTTTTTTAAAAAATAATGGGGTTCAGCTTGACCAATCATTTTCAAACTCTGCTCCAAGGAGCTCTGGAGATTCACTGACTCTATAATGAGGAAGGAGCCCAGGAATGGGAAGCCCACCACCACCCCACCCCAGCTTCAAGCACAGCAGTTCTCTTCTTATTTCTTTCATGGGGCTGGGTTTTCTGTGCGATGCTCTTTGAAGAGAAGCTTCTGCTGCTTTAATTAAAAAGAAAAAAAAAAGCCCCAAAGAACTCTAGATTAGATCACGAAGTTCCTTCCATTTATTCAGTGGTTGACAGCATGAGCTTTGGAGTTCAGCCCACCAGATTTGAATGATGACTCTGACATTAACTACCTTCGTTAACTTGGGGAAGCTGATATTTCCAAAGCCCATTTCTGATCATCCACCAGCCATTCATGAGAGTTTCCTTTCCCGCATCTTTGCCAGCAGGAGGTGTTCTAGCTCTTTAACATTTTTGCCAGTTCAGTGGGCACAAAGTGGTATTTCATTGTTACTTCAATTTGCATTCCCCTCTTCTCTAGAGAATTTTTTCCAGCAATTTATTTATTTTAGAGAGAGTAAGATAGCGAGAGAGAGAAGGTGCAAGAGTGGGGGAGCAGCAGAGAGAGAGAATCTCAAGCTGACTCGTCACTGAATGTGGAGCTCAAACCCGGGCTGGCACCCAGCTGGACATGGGGATCCCCCAACCCATGAGATATGATGTGAGCTGAAATCACGAGTCAGACACTTAACCGACTAAGCCACCTGGGTGCCCCTAACCTCTAGAGAATTTAAGCATCTTTTCCTATATTTGTTTTTTGGCCACTGAGATTTGTTCTATGAATTCTTATCCTTTGCTCATTTTTCTTTCTTTTTCTTTAAGATTTAATTTATTGGACAGAGAGAGAGATCACAAATAGGAAGAGAGGCAGGCAGAGAGAGGCAGGCTCCCTGCTGAGCAGAGAGCCCAATTCGGGGCTTGATCCCAGGACCCTGAGATCATGACCTGAGCCAAAGGCAGAGGCTTAACCCACTGAGCCACCCAGGTGCCTCACCTTTGCTCATTTTTGTATTGGGTCCTTTGTCACTTGTTAATTAGTGAGAGCTCTTTACTATAGTATGGACATTACCCTTATAGTATGGACCTTATTTCTTACTTGCATTATAGCATTTTTGTAGAATTATCTTTTGGATTTTTTTTTAAGCCTATGATAATGATTCCCACTGCACTATCTTGTGAGGATTAAAGCATGAGCAGAATTCCTGATACGTAGTTCAATAAATTATTTCTATTATTTTCAAGCTTTGGTATGGGTACAGGATTCTGGAGTTGTCGAAATGTGTGTGTGCTAAAATCCCACTGGCCAGAGGAGGCCACATGGTTGAGCTGAGTCAGCAAGGTGAAGCACTGTGGTCCTATGGTCAAGGACGCAGGATCAGGGAGGGGTGAATTGGGTCCACCCTTGGAATCTGCCACAATGGTCTGGCGCAGAGATCAAGATCATAGGTTGTGCAAACAGAAAGGCCTGAATTCTGGTGCCTCTCACCGCTGGGGCTTTCGCACCTCCCCCATTGCCCCCTAGGTGCCTATACCAAAGCTGTTTTCCCACAAGCCTTTGTTCTCAGCTGGCTGCCACGGCCAGATATCTTTTTTTTTCAACATTGCCTTCCAGCTGCTAATACCCTCTCTGTCTTTCAAGGTTTTTGCATTAAAAGATCCTCTTGCCTCTTCTGAGTACAAGGAAACACATGCTCAGTGCACAATGATCAAGCAAGACGGATATCCGGAATCCAGCTCTACAATTCCACTCGGAGGGGAGACTGCCCACTGTTAACCTATTCTTCCAGACTTCTTTCTGTGTCCATTTGACAGCTCTTCTCTCATCAAATAGAGGCCCCTTCTTTACACAATGCACCCTTTGCACTTAACAACAGTGAGTGCTCTTCTGCAAAGACTGTCGTCAGTGGCAAGGGCTTCAGAATCATCTAGACAAGAGGATTATCAAAATGGAGATTCCCACACCTCATTCAGAAAGAGTCCATTTTAAGAGGCCTGAAGGAAGGAACCTAATTGTAGATGCACAATACAGGTGACCCTTGAACAATGAAGGGTTTGGGGCACTCCGCACAGTCAAAAACCCACATATAACTTTTAAAGTTTTTTTTTTTTTTAAGATTTTATTTATTTATTTGACAGACAGAGATCACAAGTAGGCAGAGAGGCAGGCAGAGAGAGAGAGAGAGAGGAGGAAGCAGGCTCCCTGCTAAGCAGAGAGCCCCATATGGGGCTTGATCCTGGGATCCTGGGATTACCTGAGCCAAAGGCAGATGCTTTAACCCACTGAGCCACCCAGGCGCCCCAAAAACCCACATATAACTTGACTCCACCCGAACATAAATGCTGATAGCCTGCTGTTGACCCCAAGCTTTCCTGATAACACAGTCAACTGATGCCAATATTGTACATTGTATGTGTTGTATATTGTATTCTTACAATAACATGAGTTAGAAAAAAGGAAATGGTCTTAAGAAAATCATAAGGAAGAGAAAATCCATTTACAGTCCTATTCTGTATTTATTGAAAAAGAATCCATGCATAAGTGGACCCACACTGTTCAAACTCCTGTAGCTCAAGGTCAACTCTATTTGTATTTTAATAGGGTCTTCTTGCCTGGTGTCAGTTTTGAGGTGGGGGTGAGGATGGGGGGCATGGTCCTTGAAAGGAAGGATTAATGGGGATGTTCCAGGCATTGTGACAAGCAGGAAGGGAGACAACAACTTGGTCAAAGTCCTCTCCCCTCCCCCAGGCCTCTCCCCAGAGAGAGGATCTTACACTGGCTTTAAGCCAATTTCTTTAGTATCTGCCCAGGTATGGCTCCCTAAGTAAGCAAGTAACCATAAACGGGAGTTCTGATATTTCCCAGCTCTGTGTCCTTGGCCCACCTCTCCGAGCCTCAGTCGGCTCATCTGTAACATGGGAATCATAGTGTCCATGTGGCAGGGGTGTTTAAGGGAAGCAATGACTGCACACAGATACACTCACTCCAGGGCTGGGCTCACAGTAGGTCTTCCAGAAACAGAGCAACCCCCGCCACCAGGAGATGAGCAGAGCAGGGAGGGACCCACTGGATGGCGCTGGGGAAAGCCAGAGCCCCTGAGGGGAGCAGCAGGCACACCAGGTGTCTTGACGAGTTAATTATGGGAAATTAGGGCAAGTCAGGTTTCTGCCTGCAGGAATCTCATGGTGAGGTCAGACAAGAGTGTGGGATTTTACTCATTCTCCAGGGACTGGAGACAGATAGGCTCTTCCTGCTGGGACAAATGATAAGTAGGGGAACCAATCAAAATATGCAAATCCAGCTGAGGAAGAGGTTGGGGACACCTCCAGAGGGGGCCAAGGCCTTTTCAGGATGTTTGCTGGCTGGAGACTCTTACCCAGGTACAAACCTGAGCAGGGCCTTCGTAACTCCTGACCTCGATTCTCTACCCTCACATGCATCCTCTTGTTTCCCGACGCCGCTTTGCAGCTGCTGCCATTAAGGAGGGAACTCGGTTTCCCTGGAAGCCCCTGTACCTGGGCTGGCCCTGTCACTTGTCTTGGCCTACAGAATATGGTGGAGGTGTCCGCGGTGATCCCCAGCACAGGGGGTCAAGAAGACTAGAACATGCCTGCTCTCTGTTTTTGAAACTTTTTTTAAAAATTTTATTTATTTGACAGAGAGAGATCACAAGTAGGCAGACAGGCAGGCAGAGAGAGAGGGGGAAGCAGGCTCCCTGCTGAGCAGAGAGCCTGATGTGGGGCTTGATCCCAGGACCCTGGGATCATGACCTGAGCTGAAGGTAGAGGCTTTAACCCACTGAGCCACCCAGGCACCCCATCTGTTTTAGAATCTTGCCCAGCATCCCTACTGAGCCCTAGCCCAAGCTAGTCTGCTAGAGGATGAGAGACGTCCCCCTCCCCAGAGGTCCCCAAATATGAGAAACTTCAGCCCAGTCCAGAGAACATAGCCCCCTACTCGACCCCAGTGGTACTCAGAGCCATCAGTGGGCCCAGCCAAGCCCAGAAGAACCTCCAGCTGACCTGGAGACAGTGAGCAAAAGAATCACTTCTTATTTTAAGCTGGGAGCCTGGGGGTGGTCTGTTAGGCAGCAACAGCTCACCGATACAGCATATGTGTGATGATAGTTATATAAGAATAAAAAGATGGTAGCGAGAGCCATCCTGTACCACATTTCAAGGACTGTGCAGGTCATTATCTCTATCTACTTCTGTCTCTATATCTGTGTCTGTATTTAATTGTCACAGTGGCCCTTCTCATTTTACAGGGGAGGAAGCTGAGGCTTGCTTAAGGTTTATCCTCATTGTCTAGCATCACTACTTGCTTTCCTCGGAGAAGCCAAGATTGGAACTTAGCTCTATCAGACTCCAGAGTTTGCTTTGTACTGTCTCTGAAGGGTGCTGACTAATCTACAGAGGAGCTGTTCTCAGAGGAAAGCCAGAGGAAGGCAAGGCAGGCCCTCCATGATGTAGCAGCACCCCCGTCCCGATCTCCCCTTTTGATCCTTCTCTGAATACATCCGTGCCTTTGCCCAAGCCATTCCCTCTCCCCAGGGGGACCTCCCTTTCTTCCTCACCTAGAAAACTCTTATGCAACCTTCAAGACCCAGTTCCGTATCACCCCTATTGGTTCTTAGTAAAGCAATAAAGTAATAAAAAGTCCTTTTTTTGTTTTGTTTTTGTTTCCAAACAGGCACAACCCATAAGAAAATTTAATATCCCACACAAATGGAAGTCCAGAGGTGAGGGAGGAGGGTCCACATTTGGTTGAGGCCGCTGTGCAGTGTCCTCAAGAATCCCCACCCCTTCCATTTCTTTGCTTGGTAAGCTTCACCCATGGCAGGTGGCAAAGTAGCTGCTGTAGACCGGGCATTGCATCCAGACCCAACCGCATGAAGAAATCAGAGGGTTTTTTAATTTTAATGTGTGTCTCATTTTGACAATCAAGGAAACCCCTCCCTGCAGCTTCCAGGCAGATCTCCCTCAAGTCTCCTTGTCCTGGAATGGGTACGTGTCTTCTCTGAGCTGGTCCCTGGCAGGAAGAGGACTACATCACTCTCATTGGCTTTGACACATCCAATCATCTCTAATGCAGCTGATGCAGGAGGGTCAGCCGCCATCCATGGCCCCCAGGAAGCTACCTCTGACTTTTGAGCCTGGAGCATGTTCTCAGAGCTTGTCAACCTTGCCCATTATAACACGGCATGGCCACTGGAACATGGCCTCCCTCCTGCACACCTCTATTCACTGGGCATCACAGTAGCAGCTTCATCCGTAAGGCTTCTCCTCCAACTTAGCTCTGTCATCCTCATCCATTATGCCCTGTGCCACCCCAACACCCCCCACACTTAGAATTACTTACCCACCATCCTTCATGGGACGTGAACTTCATGACAGCAGGTGTGGGTAAAACTGCCTCCCTTCCTGCCTTATTCCCAGCCCCTTGCAGAGCTTCAGGCCCATTGACATGCCCAGGAAATATCTGTCCGGCCTGTGCCTGACTTCCTAAGCCTTGCTTTGGATTAGTGCAGGAGAGGGAACCGCAAGAGAAATATTGCAACGTCACCTTCAAGGGTGCCTTTATGCAGACTATCCCTGGGAAAGGCTTGAGGCTCAGCTGGGTGGCCACGAAGCTTCACTGGGCACTCAGGGCCATCATATGAATGGCTCTGGAATCCTAGACAACCACTGTGGGTGTTCATGGCCCACAAAAGGTCTGCACACATATTAGTCCTTTGATCCTCACAGAAACTCCCAGAGTCATGTGAGAACCTCACTGTGTAGACGACTCCTGGAGAGGTAAAAGGACACACAGAGGCTTGGCCGTTCATTGATAGGGCTGAGATGCACATACTGAGTCTGTGTTGATTTCAAACGGGTGCTCTCTCTGATTCATAAAAAACACCAGGAGGGCGTCCAGCTTCCAATTCTGGAACTCAGCTCTCCTTGAGTGATCTGTAACCGTTGATGACTGCCTATCCCAGATTTTGTAGTAGGGTTTTATTTTTGTTTTCCTCTCTCCCTTAGAATATTAAAGACCTTCTATTAAACATAGGGTGTTTTGTACTATTATCCAGCAAGTAGTCCCTCTCCCCTCCCTGGTCAGTGAAGAGAGTCCATTTCCTTATAGACGTGGGACTATAGATGTGGGACTTGGCCTAGATGTGGGACTTGGCCATGTGGATTGATGTGGCCACCAGAATGTGGGCAAAAGTGATGATATCTCCCACTTCTAGGCAGTTGTGTCAAAGAACAGCTGTTGTCTCCAGAGAATAGCATTTCCAGATAGGAGCTGATCCTTTACGAGGGGCCCAATGAGAAGACACATGGAGCAGACCCAATAGGGACCCACCTCCCCTCCAGACATAAAAGTGAGAAGTGACTCTGTTGGAGCTCTCTTGAGATTTTTGGGCAGTGTTTGTCACATGGCTTCATCACAGCACAAGCTGACTAATGCAGACACGATGTTCCTGGATCATGCAAAGCATTTTCGGGCATGAGTTTATTCAGTCCTCCCAACAACTCATGAGTGGGGTACTATTAAATCCTCGCTGAGGTTTTGTGCCCTCTTGCCCAGCCCTGCTGCAACAGAACCTAGTACTCTGCCTGGCACCTTGGTAAAGCCAGAGTTCACATTTTTAGATGAGTTAATAAAGTGAACGTAGGAACCATGTGGCACTTTCCTGCTTTTGTGACCAACATCTGAGTAATCCTAATGAACTACTATGTGCCAGGCATTGTTGATGTTTCTTTAAGTAAGAAATTATGTCAGTCGGGGTACCTGGCTGGCTTAGTCAGAAGAGCATAAAACTCGATCTCAGGAATCTGAGTTCGAGCCCCATGTTGGGGGGGGGGGTAGAGATTATTAAAAGAAAAGAATGAATTCTAAATAAAATTATTTCAACAAATATTTATCAAACACCTACTTCATTCCAGACATTGTTCTAGGTGCTGGGAAGATAGCAGGGAACAAAAGAGACAAAACTCCCTCCCTCCTGGGGCTGAAATTCTACTGGGGGTGAGCTAGAACACAAACAGAATATGTAAATCTATACTACATATATGAAAAAATAAATCAGAGCCACGAAGGGCTGAAGAGTGGTGACAATAGAGTTGTGGTTTCTGACACGGTGGAGAGACCTCTTGGAGGAGGCAACATCTGAACGCAGACTCAGAAGAGATGACTGCGTGAGTCCTAAATGTCTGGGGGCAGACTGACCAGTGGGAATAACAGTTATCACTCCCTTTTATGGATGACTAAATGGGCTTGGAAGGATTGGATTGATCGCCCGTTGTCAGATGGAGCTGGAACGTGGGCCAGTTTTCTGGCCTCAGGTAACCCACCCACAGTAAACGCACCCTAAGCTACTTTGTAGAGGGTCTTAACAGGGCTGGTCTTCGTGGGGCTGCTGTGACTTAGCTGTGGGGCTGGGAATCCCCATGCTGATCCCAGTGCCTCCACCCAGCGCCCTGAGCTCTATCTTCATCTGCATTTCTGCCGATGACAGCGGGGAAACCACTTTGGTCCCTAATGGATTCAGCACTCTCTGAACGCTCTGTCCTTTTAGCCACGGAAATGGGCTTTGTCTTGTCCAGGAGTCATCACTTGATGGAACAAGCGGACACTCCATCTCCCTAAGCCAAAGGTGATTTAAAAACATTGCGAGAGCCAGCCTTAGATGAGGCTTATGTAAACGGTCTCTTTAATTTGTTGGGGGTGGGCTGGGGGAATGGTCTCCCCAGGGCTCTGAGTTCCTGCTGTGGGCCGCTGGTAGGTCAGCATCCATCCCCACCTCCCCCACCCCTGCCCAGGCTCCTCTGGGGCTGGTGCCTATGAGCAAAGTTAACCTGGAGAGCAGAGGCAGGTCCTCCTGTGTCTCCCCATTGCCGGTGGGCAGAGGCAGAGCACAGGGCTCTAGGCCTTTTTTGGAGACGTTACTCCTGCTTCCTGTTTATATGTTCTCAAAGATTCCCTTCCCATCCTCCTTTATCTCCTCCTCTGTTTTCTCTTTTGGCCTGACCTGATCATCACCAAGCGTATGTGAGAGGAAAGGCTTTAGTCCGACTTCTGCTGTCCACAGAAGCCAGGAGCCATGTGTCTATGGGGCACTTGAAATGTGACAAGTCCACATTACTACAGGTCACAGTCCACAATGTGTAAGGGTAACATGGACGCTGGATTTTGCAGACTTGGTGTAAAAAAAAAAGGTATAAAATATCTTAATAATTTATATTGTTTCCATGTAAAAATGCTAATATATTCAATAAGTTGGTTAAGTAAAATATTTAAAATATTACAGTATTTCACCTCGCATATATGGTCTGCATTTGTGGCTCTTACCGTATTTCTGGTAGAGAGCCTTAGCCTAGCACCTCTGCCTCATCCCCCCATATTAATTAATTAGTATTTTTTTCTCCCGAGGCGCCACCCAGGATCACCATACCATACCAGGTCGACATTTTGGCAGTAAATAAGTCAAATGGAAAGGAGCTGATGTTCCGGGGCCCCTCACTCTGTGTCTAACTCAGTGCTGCATGATTGACTTAGATCACTGTTTTGCAACAGTGGTACCATCGACCTTTTGTTCTAGATGATCCATGCAGCTGGGGTCCCTGTGTATTCTACAGCATTGAGCAGCACCGACACAATGACGGTATCACCCCCCAGTTCTAACAACTAAAAATGTCTCTAGATATCGTCAAAAGGTATTCCTCGGGAAAATTTCTCTGTGAGGTGTTGTTGTTATCGCACAGAGTGGTGAATTCTTCTTCAAAAGGGCACACAGCTAAGTAGGTGGTGTAGGTGGTGTTAGGACCCATATCTTTCTGACTCCGGAGACTCTGTAATCAGGTGCAGGGCCTCGTGCTGAACGTGTACGTGTAGACAAGTATAAATTCTGGTTCAGAACTGGGCTCTGCTTCAGAGCACGGTTGGTGTAGATGGATTGGTTATCTGGGGTACACACTTGTGAAAATTAATAAAGGGAAACCTCGCTACTTAGCGTGGGGGCCCGGAACAGGGAGATGTGTTGCTCACTGTTAATTACAGGAAGAACTGTCAACTACAGACCCCAACGGAAGTATGGTCAAGAGGTATCATCAATTACAGGCCCCAACAGGGGAGAGATGTACATCCATCGCCAAGGAGAAGTCAACGATTTCCACAAGTCTGCCCATGAGGACCCGTCATCACTCTGAACTGTTGCTTTTCTCTAAGGGATTTTTGTTCAAAGTGATGTCTTCCAACTTCCTCTCCACAGAATAACATTCCTCTCCTTTGTTTGTTGGACTTGCCTATGGTTTTGCCATAGTGTGTCCCACATTGTAATTCTCTACTCTTCTTGAGTAAACCCATTTTTGCTGGTAAAAGATCGACTTTTATTTTTAAGGTGGACATACCTTGAGGACCAGGAAACCTGACTCTGCACCCTCCTCTACCCCCATGGCCCAGGGTGGGCAAGACAACGGAGACCAGAGACCCTGCTCCCTAGAAGTCCCTGCCAACATTCTCACCTCCTCATCAGCCCATGGTTGAACAGGCAAACAGGCCTTAAGGCAAGTGGGTCTCTACCCTGGCAACAATTAGAACTACCTCAGCAGCTTTTAAACATGTCAGTGCCCAGGCCACACCTTGATTTATCAAATCAGGTTCTGGGGATGGAGTCTAGGCATCTCAATCTTCTCTGACAAGGCTGTCCACTGGTCTCCTGCTGGGCGACTTTCTCAGCTAAGTGCTCCCCTCTGGGTGGCCAGAGCCCAGCGTGGTGCTTAGCACATGGTCAATGCTCAGTACAGATTTCAGGGCAAATGAACTTCTGCTTGGCACAGGCTCCCTGAAGACAGAGCAGCGGAAGTGGAAAGAAACCCAAGCAGTGCATTCCAAGGCCATGGACTGAAGACATGGGAACTTGCCACCAGTCTGTTCGCCCACTCCGTCCTGGCACCTTCAGCAGCCTGGACAGCTAAGAGTCTGGCTCGTTAAAGAAAGAGACCCCTTAGCCTTAGCCCCTTTAGGACTCTCGAGGGCCGTCTATTTTGAGCATCCCCCAGAAGAGACGCTGAAGAAGGAGCAGATCCTTGGGAACAGCAGGAAGGGTGGGAGGGAAGGGAAGGGAAGGAAACCAACAAATAGGTGTTACTGAGCAAATGCGTGCCGTGGGCAGCCCCATGGCGGGGCGCTGGGGCAGACAGGGTATAATGTGGACAGAGTTATCCCACCCCAGGGACAAGCACCTGGGACATTTACCTACTTATTCTCATTTGCCAATTCTCTAGCACTTTGGCCCAGACACCCGGGTTGGCCTAAGAAGCTACTACCCGTGGGGTGCCTGGGTGACTCGTGGGTTAAAGCCTCTGCCTTCGGCTCAGGTCATGATCCCAGGGTCCTGCACTGGGCTCTCTGCTCAGCAGGGGGCCTGCTTCCCTTCCTCTCTCTGCCTGCCTGTCTGTCTACTTGTGATCTCTGTCTGTCAAATAAATTTTTAAAAATCTTAAAAAAAAAAAAAAAAAAGAAGAAGAAAAGAAGCTACTGCCAAGCAACACAGTGATGAGTGTCCGGGCATACAGGTAGGATGCTGACAGCAGCAGCCACAGCTAGGTCTGAGGGTCTGTTCCCCACACCATGAATGCAGTTCCGAGTAGAAAACAGGTCTGGTCTCCAGAAAAAGATCTCTGCTGTCCTACCCGTAGGTGGTTCCTCCAACACAGTACAAGAGTGAGGTCTGGAACCACACATCCTGGATTTACATCCCAACTCTCAGGCTCGCTGTCCACACTCTCACTGCCAAAGACCATTTAAACCCAGCAGAGGGAGAGCTCGGCACAGGCTGGGCCTGAGTGGAGGGCGTGGAGGTGGCCTGTTTATTCTTAGCAATGAGGTAGGAGAGGAAAAAGATGCCTTGGGCTGCCAGAGCTGCATAGCACCTTTCAAAGGGAGAAGCCAGACCACAGTCCTTCCTGGCTTGCCAAGTTTGGCTGGAAATTCTTTCCGCCCCAGGCAGTGGGGAATGCGGGGAATTCAGGGTGAGCCTGCCAGGGCCTTCCAGAGCCCCTTAAATAAAACTTCTTCACTCTGGTGTCTGAGCGGTGGTCAGACGTGATGTGGGCTGTTCAAAGAGCCGGGCCTGGCAGGCAGGACCCCTGAGGCTGGGCTCTTGGCCCGTCTGTAGTTTTCCTTCCCCTGTCTGAAAGCCTTGATTCACGCAGGAGCTGGCCCAAGGAGGGTAAGGGGAACTGAGAAGGTTAAATGTCCTCAGAGCCAAGGCAGGAGTAAGGACACCGCCACAGCCTTGTTGATGCTCCAGCCTCAGAATGTTCAGAGAGAGCTGAGTGCCATCGAGACCTGGCTTTTTGGTTCAAACTGTTATTGCCCTCCAGGAGAGGAACCAAAGCCCTTTGCTGGGGCAGCAGCATGGGAAAGAGCACACACCCTGGACTCCAGAGTTCTGGGTTCACATCCTGTTCCCATCACCAAGAAGCCGTGTAAGCCCTGGGCCTGCATTGAACATATAAAAAGTAATCAAAGGAAACCTCACTAAAAGGGAGTCAGGAGGCTAGAAGGGAGAGTCTAGCAGGGGGCAGAGTATTGTTCAAGTATCCATTATAGGAAGAACTGTCAGTTGCAGACTCCCCAACAGAAGATTCAGGAAATAATCAATTATAGGCTAGAGCAGGGCCGGGGGTGGGGGGGGGTATATATTGCATTCCCCACCAGAACCCAACTACCCTAACAACTAAGGTAGTGAGAAACTGTCAGTACCCTGAAGTCTTGCTTTGCTTAGAGGACTTTCATTCAAAACAACCATACTAACTTCCTCTTTCTCCATAAAACGTTTCTCTCCTTTGTTGGTTACACTTGCCTATGGTTCCTCTGTTTTGCTATTCTCTGCTGTTCCCAGAAAAAAACCATTTTGCTGGTAAAAGACCTTCTATATTTTCAAGTTAACAGATGTTGCCGTGCCTCAGTTTCCTTCAAGGATGATCCCTAGATTATGGGGTCGCTATGAGGGTTAAATGAGTACACAGTTCTTAGAGCAGAGCCTGCTTTACAGAAAGTACTTGATAAAGAGTAACCCATGAGCCTGGCATATGGAAAATATTCCAAAAATAGTAACTCTCCTGGATACTGACTGCTTTTCTCCATCCGTCTAGTCCAAGCGTTTAAGAATTGCAGATGTGAAGGAGGACAGGTCCGGCCTGACATCTCTGATTGCTCTCTCTGAGTCATATGGCAAACGATTCCAGTTTCCCATCTGTAAGATAGGAATAATTGTAGGAGCCCCTTCATGGAGTTGTCCTGAGGATTAAGTGAGTCCGAGAATGGAAACTGGAGCAGCACAGTGGCTGGTACACAGGAAGCCCATGATACTTTTGTTGTTGTTGTTGTTGTTACTCGTTATTTTTGCTGGAATGACTCAGCGATCCACATTCAGTCATCAAACACTTTTGTTGCAGACATCAGCTCTCTGAGAAGAATCAAACATGCAATGAGCCTCCACAGGCTAATTAATTCTAAGGATCTGTGTGTCCCCTTGAAAAAAGGGGTTTGTTTCCAGAAGAGAGAGGAGAATGGGCAGGCAGAAGGAGCCATGTCCACTCAGGCTCCCAGATCAACAGGTACAAGTGTGGGGATGAGCTGTGTACTTAAAATGGGCATATTAACGATGCCAGGAAGCAGGGCTCAAACCCATTCTTTCTGATCCTGAGTCCCTACTGTGCTGCCTGGGAAGCCAGAGGCAGCTGCACATTCTACAGAGAGGCAGAGCCTACTTCCCTTCCTGTCATTGTGGGCTGGGTTTTCAGGACCCTCCCTGCAGTACTAACTGGGACAAGCAGCACCCCACAAGCGGATGGTGGATGGCGATCTACGAGACCATCCAGGAAAACAGGTGCACTCTGATTAAGTAAACTTGGGAAACCTGCCACCTCGTGTCACCCCCCAAAGGAGCTGGTTTTTGAAGGTCCTGAGAAATCCCCCATAAGGAAGACTCTCCTTGTAACACAGTTGGAATATCTGCCCCGTAACTGACTAACACTTCCGGGAATGACCTCACAGATCAGTGCATCAGAGATCTTGGGGGGGGGGGGCAGAGGCATTGCACAGCTTGGAGAAAAAGCCCTCCTTTCCACCCCCAGCCTTTCGGAAACCCCCTTGCCTTGGTCTCTGCGTGGGCAGGGTGAAGCCTTGCAAAGCAGCTCCTGCAGCTGGTTGGCCTGATTAAAGTGGCAACATTCAAGAAAAGTCCTGCTGTTGGTCTTTGCAAATTATGGGACTCTCAGGAGAAACCAACTGGGGAGAAGGGGGCGGGAGGGGGAAGTGGTGAGGCCCAGAAATTGGGAGAATGCAATGCATCATAATGACAACTGGGGGAAAAATAAAACAACCAACGGAGAAAAATAATTTGGAGAATTATTGAATGCCAGAACCCCAAAGCTATAAACAGGATGTTTGAAAGATTTCAAGCATAAAGGTCACAATCTACAATTTAAATGGATAGTTTGTTGCCTTTTTTCTTGGTTATGGTTGGTTGCCACCAATTAGTTGAAGTGTGTATGTGTGTGTGCGCGCGCGGCGCGCGCCGTGCCGCACACAGGTTTTTCAAAGAGTGCTTCTCAATCAGGCTGGGATGGTTGAGAGCCCCTAAGCCCATACAGGGGTGGGCACATCCTTTATAGCATGAGAACGAGCAGAACTCATGCCACACAGCAAGGGCCTTCTTCCTCTTTCTGGGGAAAAAAATAAAACTATTAACACAGCATAAATGCCTGCTCACTCCCAGCTCTCTGCAGTGGTTTTACCCTGAAGAAAGGGATCCCAGAAAATCATCCCTAGGCGGGATTGCCCCTAGGGTCCCACCTTGTCCAGGGGTCCTAGTTTACCGGAATCCTATTTATCAACTAGGTGGGTGCACCACCGTCCACTTTGTGAGAGCTGAATTTGTGGCTGGCGGGGAGGTCAGTCGGCTGAAGGCCAGGTTGGGACCCTCCTCTGCTGCTCACGGGAGGGTGTGTGTGACAGCGTCAGGCAGAGGGGCTAAACTCAGAGCGGCTCTTAGGATGGCGTTTCTTTGGATAACGCACATGTGAATCACCTGGGCGTCTGTGTTGAGCACTTCGCTCAATTACTCCGTAGTTTTTCAGTCTCAGCATCTGCTCTGTGTGGCCCAGCAGCCTTCAGGGGCCTTGAACTGATGCCGACTCTTCCATGGCCACATGTCCTAAATGAACAACCTGTGGTCATAAGTAAATGTAAGTTCCTCACATGGACCCACCAAGGGCCCTTGTGATGAGCGTTCTCTCCTGCCGCCCAGAGCCACGAGGCTTACAAGAATCCCACCCTTTTTGTTTAGAACTGACCAATCTAGCCTCAGACTGGGAACCCATGGACCATAATGAAGGCCTGGGCCCCCAGCACTCTGCCTGGCCCTTCCTGCTCAGACCCCTCCAGGCAGCTGAGTACCCCTTGCCTGCCTGACAGGTGAGTAACCAATGAACTCTATTTCACACCACTGCTGTCTTGGGTAACTGTGGCTCAACACCCTCCTCCCCCACGCTCTATTAACAAATGTTAATTTAAGGAAGTCACAACAATCTCTTTGAAATGCAGATTCCAACTCACTAAATCTGCGATGGTGTTTGAGATTCTGCATTTCCAGTGAGCCTGATGGGGCTGGTTTCAAGAACACTTTGGATGGGCAGGGCTCTAGACCAGCATGGGCCAGTGGAAAGTTCTGTGCTGAGGGTGAGGTTTTGTGTCCATGCTGCCTAATACGGTAGCCACCAGCACCATGGGACTGCTGAGTACCTGAAAGGTAGTACATGAGTCTAATGAACTGAACTTCAAATTTTATTTAATTTTAACTATTTTAAATTTCAATAACTAAGTGAGGGTAATGCGGACTGAGCTCTGTGTGGTCAGGGACCATACTTTTCTCTCCCTCTGGGATCCTCCTTAGCAGAGTGCCTAGTCTATACCGGGTCTTTAATAAATATTTATTGACTGCATTATCACCTAATGTAATTGAAGAATGAGTTTTAAATTTTGTTTGTTAGAACCCTGTAGTTGTTAAGTGACCAAAATTCACCCTATGGTTTTAAGATCAGAACCCATCTTGAACTTGAACTCCTACTAAAGACTTCATGGGCCCCCGAGACCCATTTGCAGAAAGATCAGGGGTGAAAGCAATCTCCAGGAGTGTTGGAAGCCAGAAACTAATTCAGCAACATCCTCTCTGTGTAGTCTATTGTCGGCAAACTGGTTCATTCCCTCAAGCTAGTCATCCTCACTGGTCTCAAACCAGTATCATGGGTGGCTCTGGACATCTAAACATTAGAACCTTCCGACCACACAAAATAGCATTGTTCCCCACCAACTAGTCAGAAAACTCCCAGGGAAGTTTGTTGATTGGCTGAGCTTGGGTCATGTGCCAATTCCTGGACCAATCACTGTGGTCGGGGCCTTGGGATTCCGAGATTGGCCAAGTTAGACTCCAAGGTGTCCCTACCACCTTCAGGGATGGCTTCCTCCAGACACACAAGATTGGAATGGAAAGAAGCAGCTTTCCCCAAGATGGGTTATGCTATTTCTGGGCAAACAAAACAATTAGTGTGGGGAAAAGGGGATGGAGGGAGGTTTCCAGCTTCTGTAAATGGTTTTGGGGAGGCATTTCTTTGGGCTCGATCAAGGGTATGGAATTGCCTTCTCTGATTGCGTCCTAAGGCATAAAGAGAAGAAGATTCCATTGGCCCAACTGGTTTCACTCTACTCTCCCGTCCCTGGTATGTTAGTGAAGTCACAGGTTTCTAGAAACCAAGACCTCTCAAAAGAAGGTACCATTTGAAATCGAACGACGAGCAGGAGTTCACTGGGTGGAGAAGCAGAAGGAGAGAAAAAACACTCCAGGGAGGAGAGAGAGCGTCTTCGAAGGCAAGGTGGAGAACCAGCATGCGGTGTGGGGGAGCAGGGGAGCGTCTGCTACAGAGGGTAGGCTGGAACTGTGGGAAAGGAGGCAGGAAGTGGATTTCAGGCCCGGCTGCAGAAGGCCTTGGGTGCCAAGTGAAGGAGTCTGGGTTTCAGCTGTGGGAAACAGGAAGCCATTTGGAGGTCTTGAGCAGGGGGTGGTGTAGTCAGAGCTGTGTATGTTCTAAGAGATTGCTGTGGATGACTTTGGAGTGGTGATGGGAGGCAGGGGGCCAAGGACAAGGCTGTCCCAATATGTCTTTAAGGAATGGCTGCCTCCAGGGCCCTTCCGGTTCAGGCTGCTGGTGTCCTTTCTCCCTGTCTTATGCTCAGAACTTGACCTGGCTGGATCCAGATCTTCTCTGTGCCACGTACCAGCAGTGGGCAGGTTACTTCATTTCCCTAAGCCTGTTTGCTCACCTCAAAAATGGAAGTAGGAATACCCACGGTGCATGGCGGCTGTGGGTTTGCAAGGCCAACGTGGATGTGATGGGTCCCAGACCAGCAGACCCCAGACTCACCCCTACTAGGAGATCAGCAAAAATTGCTGTTATGATTCGCACAGTTGTGGCTCCTGAGTTTATTTGCATGGAAAAAGGTTGAACACGGAAGACATGGGAAAGAAATAACATTCAAAACACAAGCTTCTTGGACCAGCTCTGTAACCAGGACGGGCTGACATCCCCTGACCTTCATGGTAAAAACCTTTCAGCCCACAAGCCCCGGGCTCTCTCTCTTCCTAGGATACTCATGGGTTTCAATTGGAACACGCCAGAAGAGGTTGGTTTCCAAGAGTATTTCCCTGGAGTCTGGGCGGGCATCTCCAGGGAGAATGAGGACATCGGGCTGCATTTTGGACTGACCTGTTTGCCGTGCCTGACAGCCACATGTCCTGCCGGAAAAACCCCAGCATGGAGCCTGGACGACCCCAGCCTGAAACCTCCCAGTGCATGATTTCCGGAAGGTTGTCTCACCCTGGTGGGCCTTAGTTTCTCCATTAGGAAGATGGCAACAGTACTGTCTACATGGGGCTGTGGTGGGGACTGATGGAGGAAAAGCGTTAAGGTTCAAAGCCCATGGCCAAAAACAAATTCTTTCTTTCTTTTTTTTTTCCTTTCCTTTTCTTTATTTTCTTTTCTCTTCTCCTTTTTTTAAAGTTTCTTTTCAGTGTACCAAAAAGAATTCTTGAGAGATCTTTAGTGCAAAAAGGTGGTTTCATTAAAGCACAGAGACAGGACCTCTGGGGAGTAAGAGCTGCCCTGGGGTCGTGAGGAGTGGCCCATTATGCACTTTCAAGTTGGGAAGGGGATAGGTTAGAGTAAACCTTTTAAGGAATTTGGGAACAAGGTTTCTAGGACCTTGAAGAGGCTAGCTATTGTTGGAAAAGGTCATTTATTATTGTCTAATAAAACCTTAGCCATGAGACCATGTTTATCAGTCAACCACAGGCTTGTGGGGTGATTGCCAAGACCTATCTTGGGGGGTTAAGAGATACAGGAAACTTCCAAAGGAATTTTTATATGTTAAAGTTGACTTACAGGATCCTAGGCAGTAGGGGAGGGTGGAGTTGAGCTAGGATTGCCTTTTGCCCTTAGCAAAGTGTTAACATCAAGGCAGTTGAGTTCCTAGAGGAAGTTCTTGTTTCAAGGGCTTGTCAATGGGCTGTAGGTAGTAAGGAAAATTAATAATTTTTCCTCTGCCTTTGTTTCTCACATCAGGAATTAAATCAACTAATGAATGTGGCACGTGGTCCCATGGCTATGCCTCCAGTTCAGGCTCAGAAATGTGCATTTATTAGTCCCTATAATGTGTGAACGCCTTGCTCTGTGCTGGTACTACCTGACAAATAAGACAGGGCTTTTGGCTCCATGGGTAGGCTTGGGGCACAGATAACTGGATACATAAGCAACAGTGTTTTAAGACAGTCTTTACTCTGGGCACCTGGCTGGCTCAGTTGGTAGAATGTGCAACTCTTGATCTCGGGGTTGTGGGTTCAAGTCCCACATTAGGTATAGAGATTATTTCAAACAAAATCTTAAAAAAAAAAAAAAATCCATCCAGGGGCACCTGGGTAGCCCAGTTGATTAAGAGTCTGCCTTCGGCTCAGATCATGATTCCAGGTCCTAGCATCGAGCCCCACATTGGGCTCTCTGCTGAACGGGGATTCTGCTTCTCTCTCCCTCTGCCCCTTCTCCCTGCTCATGCATGTGTGCGCTCTCGATCTCGTTCTCTCTCTCTCTCATAAATAAATAATCTCAAAAAAAATAAAAGTCTCTGCTTGGTACTGCTCCTGTCAGTGAGAGGTGTGTCAGTATATAATTGAATATGACTTTCCCATGGAAGTCAGGGTACACTCAGGATAATGTTCTTGCCTCTGAGCTGAGCTGTGGTATGGGGATCTCCCGGCACAGACCGCCTTCCTTCCCGTGGCCTTTCCCAGAGGGCAGACCTGTATTCAGTTTGAAGGCTCTTCCTGTCCGACCTTGCTTTCTCTGTCTTCTACCTCTGCAGCAGTTTCTGCCATGGAACCCCTGCACTTTGAATTGCACCTGTGAGCCTGCATGGCGGGGGACCTGAACTCCTTGAGCATCCAGTGGAAGTGAAGCTCATAGGGATGCCAGATGGGCCAGTAACTTGGATAAGAAATGGGGAATAGGGCGCCTGGGTGGCTCAGTGGGTTAAGCCGCTGCCTTCGGCTCAGGTCATGATCTCGGGGTCCTGGGATCGAGTCCCGCATCGGGCTCTCTGCTCGGCGGGGAGCCTGCTTCCTCCTCTCTCTCTGCCTGCCTCTCCATCTACTTGTGATTTCTCTCTGTCAAATAAATAAATAAAATCTTTAAAAAAAAAAAAAAAAAGAAAGAAAGAAATGGGGAATAGCACCCCTGGTGTTCAGTCCTGGGAGACTCATTCAACCCCTCCCAGCCTGTTTCCTCCACCCAAAATGGGAGTTGTGATGCTACTTCTTTCCTAGGGCTGCTAGATTGAATGAGATCATCTTTGCCCAAAGGCTCAGAGCTGGGTCCTTGGAGGGGACAGGCCTGGAGCGCCGCTGGGACCAGATCGGCCTTACCTTTCTGGCGCCTCTGCAGATTCTGGAAGAGCTCCTTTGGCTCCTCTTGCAGAAAGGAAACCCCGGGGTGGCACAGGCCTCTCTCTGCGCTCCGCTCACAATTAGGGCTCCAGGAGAAGGGTCCACCTGGTGGGTATTTTGGCTGGGATGTGTGGTGTCTCCATGGCAGTTTGACCAATATCTGGGACATCTGATCCCAGGAAACTGCCAAATCAGATAATTTCCCTGTCTCTTTGGATCAGATGTCCTGAGTAATGGCCCTTGTCTCCACCTGGCTGGGTCCTCAGTAGACAATCCCCCCTTTCAGTGAGCCTGAAACGAAAGCTGGTTTCAGCTGGTACCGTTCAAGGTCAAGGCTTCGGAGAAGTTGCTAACTGAGAGGCCCACAATTGCCCTCTATATCATATGACTCCATCCGTGATGTCGCATAAACAATCAGTAACTAATAGTGGTTAAAATACTGCAATTGGCAAGTTTTTTTTATATTAAACAATATTTTAATTGAAGTGTAATATATGGCCATAAGTGTACAAGCAATAAGAGTATAGCTTATGCATTCTCACGAAGAACACACCCTGGGAACCAAGACCCAGACCAACCAACGCAACACTATCCATTCCCGGATGGCCCCCCCAGCCCACTTCCAACCTCTCACTGAAGCACAACCACTACTCTGACATCTAGCCTCCTGGTTAGTTTTGCCAGTGCTGAACTTCATGTAAATATCAGCAAGTAAAAGCTTTGGGTCTGGTTTGTTTCATCCACACTGTTTGGGACATTCGTCTGTGTGGTCCCGATAGCAGTAGTGTGTTCATTCTCTGCCGGAGAGTATTATCCTGCAGAAAGAGTGCAACGCTGTCCATTCTTCCACGGATGGACATTTGTGTTGTCTCCAGTTTGGGGCTATTAACAAACAGTGCATTTGAATTTGTGTATTTTTGTGAAGATATATGCCTCTGTGTGTTAGGCATCAGATTTTTTACTAAAAATATATAAAATAGGGGGCAACTGGGTGGTTCAGTGGGTTGGGCCTCTGCCTTTGGCTTGGGTCATGATCTCAGGGTCCTGGGGTGGAGCCCCGAATCAGGCTCTCTGCTCAGTGGGGAGCCTGCTTCCCCCTTTCTTTCTGCCTGCCTCTCTGCCTACTTGTGATATCTCTGTGACAAATAAATAATTAAAATATTTAAAAATATAGTTATATAAAATAGAAAGGGATGCCCTTGTGACATTATTCTTCTCCATCTCTTTCATGGTGACATAAATAGGCCTTGGGATTAGGAAGCCACATTAGAACCTGTCCGGGTACCTCTAGGACCTGTGTCCCTGTTTTAGTAGGTCCCCATGTGACCATTGTTGGTTCCCTAGAAGGAAGTGAGGTTTTGAGGGAAGCACTTTGGAACAGAGACCTGCTCAGCACCTTACCCAGACGGGGGTCCTCTGCACACCTCCCATCCTCAGTGCTGCCTCCCATGCCCCCCATGACCTCAGACAGCTTCCCAACCTCTCAAGTCTTGGGGTGTCATCTCTGAAGACAGGTTAGAAGTGGTTGATCTTGGGTGTGCCTGGCTGGCTCAGTCGGTGCAGCATGTGACTCTTGATCTCAGGGTTTTAAGTTCAAGCCCCATGTTGGGTGTAGAGATTACTTAACAATAAAATCTTTTTTAAAATGGCTGATCTTCTTGGATGTCTCCAGTTTTCAAATAATTTGAAACTAACTGCTATTGATAATTAATTATGATATGAATAGTTATCATTTGTTGAATACTTCCATTGCTTTAAGCAATTTACACCCATGATGTCACTTAATTCTTCCAAGATTTATTATCCCTATTGTAATGTTGAGGAAACCGAAGCTCAGAAATTAAATCGCTTGTTCGAGACACATAGCGAATATCTGAATGGAGATAGGAATTAGGCCTTCACTCTCAACAGCTAGCTTGGGTTTTTTTTCTTTAATAAAATATTTCAGGCATACAGGGGGGCACCTAGGTGACTCAGTGGGTTAAGCCTCTGCCTTCAGCTCAGGTCATGATCTCAGGGTCCTGGGATCAAGCCCATTCGGGGCTGCTTGGCAGGGAGCCTGCTCCTTCCCCCCACCCCCTGCCTGCCTCCTCACCTACTTGTGATCTCTCCATCAAATAAATAAATAAAATCTTAAAAAAATAATAAAAATAAAAAATAAAATAAAATATTTCAGGCATACAATAGAAAATCCAAAAAACAATAAAACTATGTATCCACCAAACGGCATCAGAAGTAGAACATTAAAGACACAATGAAAGTGCTCTGGGATCTTTGCTGCCCTCTTTCTCCCCCCACAGCCATAAACTCTCTCCTGAACTTGGTATTCAGAGTTTCTCTGCTTTTACTGTACATGTAGGTGCTCATAAAAATATACTGAATTGTCTTCCATAGTTCTGAATTTTATGAACTAGTATTATGTATGTGTCCTTTTGCAATTAGCTTATTTATTATCTTGCAGCCAGCTTTTTGGTTTTTTTACTCAATGCTCTAATTTCTGAGATTTATCCAAGCTGATGCATAGAGTTCTAGTTCATTACTTTTCACGGCCGTGTGGTACCTTCCCTTTAAGAATATATTGGAATTGGTCCCTCTGTTCTCTCGCTTGTTGGGCATTTGGATTCTTTCTGGCGTTCTGCCATTAAAAGGTACTGCAGTACACATTCTTCTACTTTTACATACCTTTGCCTCTTTTACTGAATTTTTAATGAGTGAACTCTCTGGATCACACCAGATATTCTTTTCATCTGTATATATCTGTGGCAATACTGGACGGTTTTATTAATTCATTCATTTCTTTCAGAGCACCTGTGCTCTAGACCGAATGTGTCCCTCCAAAATTCGTACATTAAAACCTCACCCCTAAGGTGATAGTAGGAGGAGGTGAGGCCTTTGTAAGGTGAATAGGTTACCTGGGTGGAAGCCCTATGAATAGGATCCTTGCCCTTACAAATGAGACCTGAAGAGAAATCCCTCAGTCCCGTCCACCCTAAGAGGACACAGAAAGAAAATGGCTGTCTGCAAACCAGGAGGTGCGCTCTCACCAGACACCGAATCTGTTGGCACCTTGGTCTTGCACTTCCCGGCCCCCGATACTGTGGGAAATAAATTTCCGTTGCTTATAGGCCACCCAGTCTTCAGTGTTTTTGTTACAGAAGCCCAAGCAGACTAACACAGCCTACTGTGTGCAGAGCACTGTGTTCAGTGAGTGCCAGGGACAGAGGAATGGTTGAAAGACACAGCCCTTGGACTCTGGGATTCTGCATGGCAGACCAGCCCCCATCAGAAGAGTGGGGCTGGGGCGGGGGAGGGGGGACGTGGCGGAAATCATAGGAGGATTCTGAATGGAGGGGCTGGGGAGCAGAGAGAGATTCCTGGCAGACTCCTTTGGCTCAGGTCATGAGCCGAGACTCCCCACACTAAGCCCCAGTGTTGGGCTTCCGGCTTCTCGGGGAGCCTGCTTCTTCCTCTCACTCTGATGCTCCTCCTGCTTGTGTTCTCTCTGTGTCAAATAAAAAAAATAAACGACATCCTAAAAAAGAAAAAGAAAACTACCATCAAAGGGGAGTTAGTTACCACCCAACACAGCTCACTCACTACTCTAACACTCTTTCCATTTATACCAGCTACTCAGGAAATTACAGCAAATACTATTTTTAGACGCTGTGGTTCAAAGACAGGGATGTACTGGTTAGTGACTTGTTCTATGAACATAGCTTGGAGGTGTTACATCATCTTACTCACAGAAGCTCTCTTACATCATTGTTTTGGTCTTTATAATTGATTTCAAAGATGGCTTTGTTTCTTCACTCTCCTCCGTGAGTCCTGCAGCAGACTTGGGCCAAGAAACAGTAAGATTCTGTGCTGAAATAGCGAGAGCAGAGAGAGGAAGAGGCTCAGAAACCTGATACCCAAAAGAGGGCCAGGCCAAGGACCTGCTCAGAGCAGGACCTTAGCAAAAATTAGAGTTTGTCCAATGATCAGGCCTAGAGGAAATGGGACTGTCTCATTCTGCCCGAACTGACTGTGTGTGCGGTTTAGACAAAAATCCTAAAACTTTACTCCTTACTTTTTTTTTTTTTTTAAAGATTTTATGTATTTATTTCAGGACACCTATGTGTCCTGGGATCGAGTCCTACATCGGGCTCCTTGCTCGGCAGGGAGCCTGCTTCTCTCTCTGCCTCTTCCTGCTTGTGTGCTCTCTCTCTCTCTCTGACAAATAAATAAATAAAATCTTTAAAAAAATTTATCTATTTGACAGACAGATCACAAGTAGGCAGAGAGGCAGGCAGAGAGAGGGGGAAGCAGGCTCCCTGGCCAACAGTGAGCCCAATCCCAGGACCTTGAGATCATGACCTGAGCTGAAGGCAGAGGCTTAACCCACTGAGCCACCCAGGAGCCCCTACTCCTTACTCTCTATAGCGAATCTCAATCTCTTGGTTTCAGAGACCAGCAAGGGGGTTACACAGTGTTTGGATGGTGCCCTGGCAACCCCAAGAATTAGGCAAGGGAAGAAAAAGCAGAATCAGCCCCCTCCCTCCACATGGTGGACATTATATGGGGGAAAACAATCCTGTCTCCAGAGCCCGCAGTTTCCACGGCTACAGAATGTCACGATGCTCTGTTGTACTGCTTGTATGGTGATGCCTGTGATGACTCTAACATCACAGCTGTGTATTTATACATGGTTCTACCCTCAAGGTGTTTTCCAATCCATAATTTTCCCAACAACCCTAGGAAGTAGGCAGGGAAAACATTATTCGTCCTTTTGTGGCTGATGAAAATGGGGAGTGATCAATCCAGGACACTTGCCTAACATTTGAACTTCACCTGCTTGAGTCCCAGCCTGGGGCTTTTTCCATTTCTCCATGAGCCCAGTGCCTATGCCTGAGGGGGCGTTGGGGATTGGCGTTGGCTGCTGGAGATTAATAGCTCTGTTCTCAGATCCCCAGCACCTTGCAGGGGGCTCCATAGCCAGGTGTCAGTCCCTAGATCACTCAGATCACTCCCAGGAGGAGGTTTGTCCCCCAGACAGAGCAAGAGGGTTCTGAGCTGGGGAGGGACAAGGAGGACATGGGAAAGGTACCAAGTCTGCCATTTGGAATTGTGCTGGTGATTGGGCCGCAGGGGCCAGAAGAGCTGGGATCTAACCCAACCTCTACTGTGAGCTTACTATGTACCCTCTGACAGAGGATTTCATCTCTCTGGGCCTCAGTTTCCCCATCTCTCAATGGACTAAGTCCTAATACCGATCACCTGAAGTTGTTGTTAGGAATTAATGGGAATTGTGCCTGCACTTTGCAAGGACTCAACAGTTGTTGACAATCAGTATTAGTGTTATTCAGATCACTTCTCCTCCCTAATGAAAAGCAATAGCTGCTATGAGTTGAGTATTTACTGGTCTTCGTCTTGTGTAAGCCTCACGACTCCAGAGGGTTGGTGTTCTTTCTGCCCCATGTTATAGATGTGAAACAGACTCAGAGAGGTGACAGCTGCTTGAGACAGAGCACAGATTTGAACCCAGATTGCTTGCACCTTTAAGCCGTAGCACTGCCTCTGTCCTCCTGGGGACTTCACTCTGGGAATGCTTTGTTCCTGATGGGGTTGGGCAGCCTGGAAGGTGTGTGTGACATCTGTAGTCTCTATACTCCAGGCAAAGGAATGATTTGGTCTTCTAAAAGACACAGGAACAGTGGGAGAAGGGAAAGCATCAGAGCAGGGTTTGTCCAATGGTAACTGGGTGAAATGCACAAATCCCCAACCTGGTAAGGTTTCTATTGGACTAGTGGTAGGGTAACTGTCATCTGGGTTTGTTGAAGCTGGGGGCACCTGGGGGGTCCAGTCTCAGCAAGGGGTTCATGAATTGCATCTGCCAGACCCTTCCTATCTCCTGATACAGAATGGTGTGCTTGGGATTATTCGCCTTATGCGAACTGCCTTTACATGTGGGTATAGAAAAAAGAGTGGGGGAACTACATCAAGATCTTCATTATTACCTCTGGGTGGTAGGAATAGGGTTGATTTGCTTTCCTTCCTATATTTTAGTATTTTCTGAAATACCTACATTAGACCAGAATTAATTTTATAATTGGAAATACAACATGTTCTAATTAAAGAAATGCAGATGCAAATTCTGGTTGCTAGCCTCAACAAAGGTTGGCCCACATTAGAGCTTCTCCTTCAATCCCCAGCTTAACGGTACTGGTTTGGGAGTCAGAAGGTCCTGGGGTCCAGCTCCAATCCTCTGTAAGCGTGCTAACTTGGGTGAACTTAACATCCTGGGGCGCCAAATCTCTCACCTGCGAAGGGGAGTTGAAACAAGTTGCCTTGGGAGGCCTGGGTGGCTCAGCGGGTTAATCCTCTGGCTTTGGCTCAGGTCATGATCTCCTGGGATGGAGCCCCACATCGGGCTCTCTGCATAGTGGGGAGTCTGCTCCCCCCCCCCACCCCTGCCTGCCTCTCTGCCTACTTGTGATCTCTCTCTCTGTTACATGAAGAAATAAAAAATCTTAAAAAAAAAAAAAAAAAAAGAAAGAAAGAAAGAAAAGAAACAAGTTGCCTCTTAGGGTTGTTTCCATAACTTAATGAGGTGATGTGTTTGGAACTACCCTGGCCAGGTGCCTGGCATTTAGGAGATTGGCTCCATGGTGGTTCTCTTGAGAGCAGCTCCCTTTCCAGAGATTTGCAGGAGGTCCTTTGAAGGTGAGCCACATCGATCATCCCCCACTTTACAGATGAGGCTACTACAAGAGGTTCAGAGGGGGTGCTGAGACCCAAGGTCACACAGTGCAGAGGGAATCTTCTGCAACAGGCTCAGAGAGGGTAAATGACTAGCCCAGGGTCACACAGCTTAAACCTATTTCCAGTTAAAAAGAACAAAGTAAACACCAGCAAACCAAACCGCCCTTTTCAGGGTGTTTACTCTACAAGGTAACCTGCTAACCCAGCACAGCAGCAGCAGCAGCAGCAGCAGCAGCAGAAGCAGCCAATCCTCTGCCATTTATCGAGCACTTCCTTAATGCCAGCCGCATGGCACTTCGCATCACTAATCCGTTCCGTTAATTCTCTACCCGACTCCCCAGAGCCGGGCCGCGAGCCCATTTTAGAGACAAGCAAAGCGAGGCCGGGAGGCCTGCCTGGGGCTGAGTTGCCTGGCTCCGCGGACGGCTGCGGGTGGGCCAGGTGGCACGTAAGGAGTTAAGCGGGGGTAGCGCTCGCCCGGTTGAGGCATGCTGCTGGCGGCGGCGGCGGCGCGGGGAGCTCGGGCGGGAGACGGGAAGTCCGGGCAGCAAGCGAGGCAGCGCGCGAGGCGGCGAGCGCGAGGCACAGCGGCCGGAGCCCGGCGCCCGGCGCCCAGCCGCCGCCCGCGCCCGCCGTGCCCCGGCCTCGCCAGCCCCCGACCCGGTGGCCGCGCGCGCTCGGGGCCTCGTCCCGGCGCAGGGCACCCGCAGTGCCGCCCGCCCGGGCGCCAGGCTCGCGGGAACCGGGCTTCCACTTCGCGCCGCCGCCCGCCTCCCCGGCTCGCCGGCTGGCGTCGCCACCGCCTCCTAGTCCTCGGCCGCCGCTGTCGCCGCTGCTGCAATCCAGGACGCACACTCTTGCACTTTCCCGTTGGCCACGCGCAGGGTGGCCCCCTGCGCCAGCCCCGAAGAGCAGCCCCCCACCCCCGCCCCGGACCCGGCGCTGAGCAGGCTTGGTGGCGAGAAAGGCGATCCCGAGTCGGCTTTGCTGGATGCCACTGCAGCGGCTGGCAGCGGGGAAGGCGCCCACGGAGCGGGCGAGCCAAGCGGGACGCGCGAGTCGCCGAGGGAGACCCTGGCGCCTGCTGGGCTCCGCTAGCAGAGTTTGCAAGTGGCCGAGACCCCCTCAGGTAAGGGTCGAGGCGGCAGGGCCAGGTAGAAGGGCTCCGGAGGGGGAGCGGGGCGCCCGACTTGCTGCCAAACGATTCCTGCCCCCAATCAGGGCTTCCAGATCCAGCCGCTTCCCCGCAGGCTGGGGGCTCAACGCCCGGAGCCGGGTGAGGAAGGAACCCGGAGTGGTGACAGCCCAGCGCCCGGGTAAATGACAAACTTTCTCTCCTCTGGCAGAGGGTGGGACTTTCAGGCTCATCCATGCATCCTTCCTGCGGGCAATCCCGCTGGGTCCCCAAAGGCAGGCACTCGAGGCTTCTCAGGCTGAGCTGGGCCGGGGGTGGGGGGGGAGGTGTTTGGAGGCAGTGGGCCCCTTTAATTGAATTGATGAATTTCCCCATATTAGGCCTGTTCACAGTTCAGGGGAGAAGGAGCCGGTTCTATTTTCAAGTTGGCTTCAGGAGGTGCTTATCGCGAATATATATATTGAACATATATTGGAATATATAATTTTGGACAGAAATGAAAATAGACATTGCCGTATTTTCTCCCCTAGGGGAACCTAGTGTGTCAAGGGTGTGGTGCAGGATATCACAGGGAGGAGTACAGTTTTCACAACTAAGGACAAAAGGCAGCTAGCTTGGTAGAATAACCAAAAATAGAAATCAAGGGATAAAACTAAACTATAAAACATTTGTATAACTCCGAATGACAAGTTGGGAGAGAGAAAATTATCATTGATGAGAAAATATTTGGAGGAAGAGGGAACTATCTGGTTAGCAGCAAACAGCAGTCCGGAGATCTGTAAGAACATATCACAACAGCAGCCACACAAAATATTTCCAATCCTGTTTCCGTCCTTGAGAGTTGTACGTGTCTCAATGACTCACTCAGCCCAAAGAGGGACCTTTGGACAGCACAGCAGAGGTGTCTCTCTCGTCGCCATGGTGATGGTGTCATCATAGACCTTTCAGAGTCACTCGAGCTGCACAGTGGCCAACTCATTCTGTCCAGACAGGTGCCTAGTCACAGACAAGGGTGGCACATGAGAGGAAAGACTTCCTTTCCAAAGTTGAACTCTGGTCTCACACATTATCCCTCTGTTTTTGAAAGGAAATGAAATGAGGGGAGGTGACCTGCACCCCCCCATAGAGTCACTAGCCCAACTTTAGGGTGAAGAGGGGAAAAGAAACACATATTGAGAATAAATAGAGGTCCCATTCTTGATTGAAAACACCATCCCTATCCATTTTTACCGTCCTGAGTCATCAGACATTTCTAGAACAAAGTTTAACATGGGTCCCAGATGAAATCAAAAGCAGTGTTAACACCAATTCCATTTTCCAAAGTCATATTTCTCTAAGCACATACTAATCAAATTATGTCATTCTCTCACCATCTATGTATTTGATCTGCTTTTTCTCTGTGTGTAGCTAAGGCTAGGTACTTTGTTATCTCTCAACCTTTGTGAATTCACTGACCAATTTTTCGGTCACTGTGTGTGGGAAAAACAGGCTCTTCGTGAGTAATTATGAGAAACGAATCACTGTTTTTTTAACACAGCATTTCTGTATGAGTGGACCAGTGGAGGGAAATACATAAAATCGATACTTATCTAAATGAAGTATTTTAAATACTCCCCAAAAGGTAGGGTTCAGTGTGTGTTCTGGCACATAGATGGATACTACATGATTTTGTTCTGTTCATGAAAAGGATCCAAAAAAGACTGTGGACCCTGAGAATCAAACTGATGGTTTTGGAGGGGAGGGGTGGGGGATGCATGAGCCTGGTGGTGAGTAGTAAGGAGGGCACGTATTGTATGGAGCACTGGGTGTTATACATAAGCAACAAATCTTGGAATGCTGCATCAAAAATTAATGACATATTGTATGATGACTAACAACACAGTAAAACTTTAAAAAAGGGAAAAAAAAACAAAACAAAAACAAAAAAAAAAAACAAGGAATAGTGCAGAGGACCATAGGGGGAGGGAGGGAAAAATGAATGGGAAAAAATCAGAGAGGAAGACAAGCCATGAGAGACTCTGGATTCCTGCAAAAAACTGAGGGTTACAGAAGGGTGAGGGGAGGGGAGCAGAGGGGGTATCAGGCGATGGGTATTAAGGGGGACACATGTGGTGAGGAGCACTGGGTGTTCTATGCAAACAATGAGTCACTGAACACTGCATCAAAAACTAAACATGTAATCTATGGTGGCTAATTGAACATAAGAAAAACAAAGAATGTAGGCAAAAGAGGAAAAAAACAACGGTCCACACATTGGCTAGAGATTTTGTTTACTGTTCAACAGGAGCCCATTCTGGAGGTGGAGTGTATCTTGATGTCTAGAGTTAGAGGCACTACCGATTGACTTGATCATCCACCATTGCATGCAGGAGAGAGGAATGTAGCTGAACATCTCATAGTTTTGTCTTAAATATGGGTCACTGATGAAAATAGACTCATTATTCTGAAATGAACCTAAAGAGTGTGTTTCCACAGTACCTTCAAGTGGGCCATCCATAGGGGGCCTCCCGTTGTTTGGCCAGATGTGATGTTTCGCGAATCACTGCTTCAGGCCAGTTGATATTCTTCACCTCGGGTGAACATTTCTTCTTAATCCTTGAGGCAAGATCCTGAGAAATGCATCATAATAGAGAGAACTGTGGACATCCTGCTGGCAGAAGAACCCAGGGAAATGGGTGATAACCTATTCCTAGTTCAATCCTTTCATCTCATTATTCATCTGCTGCCTGCTCAGTAGAGCCTCCTGAATCCAAGTTGGGCTTGTGGAGGTTTTGCAGTTGGGGGTGCACTAAGAACACCGGACAGGTAGGTCCTGTGGGCACATACCTTCATTTCATGGAGGCATTGGAGAAATGCAGCTGTTTCACAGCTCGTGGATGACACCTTTGACCATCTCCTGTAATCCCCATGTGGGCCCTTTTGAGGTGTGGGGGGACAGAAAGGGGTCGTAAGCCATATTCTAGAGTGAGGGCCCTGAAATGTACAGAGATAAATTGACATGCTAGGAGTTACCATACAGATGAGGATGGGTCCAGGACAGGAATAGAGTTGGTTCCCTGGGGAGAGAGATCCCTGAACACGAGTCACCTTCCTGGAGCATGTGAGATCATGCCTTGACGCCCACAGCCAAGTCTCTTTCTTGGACACTCCTGCTGGAGGAGGTGCCTGAGCCAACAGAAAAGTCCACATGCTCACTCAGCCCCCCACCTCTAGGTTTCCACCCATGACCCAAACCCCAAGACAGTTACCTCCAAGAGAAGCCCCTCTGAAGTGCCTATGGAAAAAAACCACCATGGCCATCCTCCATCAGTCTTCATATTACCAGCTATCTCACATGGAGCCTTCCTAGGGACCAGCTGACTACACTTAGTGGCCAGTGAGTGGTCTGCTCAACTGCTGAGAACCTGGGACATTCCAAGCCAACTGTCCTAGGATGGCTCTGCCAAGAATTAGATTCCTTTTACTGACCAACACTGGCGGACCAGTTACTATGCACGCACTGGGAAAATGGCCACCTGAATTGGTGCTTTGGTGGCTTAATAAATTAAACCTGTGACCTTCAGTGTCTTACCGCTTGTTGATCTGAGCAAGTATACAAACAGCTTGGCCTAAGGCCTGGCCGAGAGTGAACAGGGGCTGCACTGGCTCTGAGTGGGCAAATTTCCCACTCCTTTGCAAAGCGTCTCCCCAGATCATGTCTCTACAGACTTTCTCCATTATTTCCTTACAGGGCAGGGGGCTTGTTCCTTCTTCTCTTAGAGGGGCCCTTCCATACCAACAACCTGCCAACTTCCTCCCCAGGATACTCACCAAGGTTCTCCAGAATTATTTTCCTATTTTCTCATGCATTTAGGGAAACTCTATGCTCATCAGTTCCAAACATTCGGAATTCATGGCCCCACTTCAAATCTAAACTTTTGCCCGCACTATGTCCCAGACATCCAGAATCTTATTCAGCAACTCCACATGGTTGTGTCATGCCTCAGTCTTCATATTTCTAAAGCTGAAGAAAAAGGGAAGGGAACTTCTGGAAGCAGACCCTTGCTGGAGCAATCTTGGAAGTTGAAATGGAGCGGGAGTTGTACGTGTCCAGAGCCACCCAAGTCAGGAAAACACCAGTGTGGGTAGTACCTGAGCCAGAACCAGACTTCGCAGGGTTCCCTTAGAGCAGGGTGGGCCTAGTACACCTGACTTAGCCCAGCTCCATGCCTGGGGAGTCAGCCACTATCACTTGCATTTCGGCAGAGATTCAAGATTCAGGGATGCCCCAATTAGAGCCTCTGGGCATAAGAAAGCTGTAGCCGGTGGTCTAGAAGCATGACATCCCATGTCTTTGTCAGGGCTATTGTATCTGCTGGGCCTCAGGTGCGTATAGGGAAAGAAATCAGGACAGACTCAGTCACAAACCATTTCCTGGTCATTTGAGGACAATTGCTACAGAGGTTATTGGTACACTTTATAGGCCGGATGGCCCAGATTGTATTCTGATGCTTTCCAAGGAGAAAACTGTAGATAATGGGTTGATTTCCTGGGCTACACACTTCAGGCAAGAAACCTATTATTTTTTTTAAGATTTTATTAATTTATCTGACAGAGAGATCACAAGTAGGCAGAGAGTCAGGCAGAGAGATAGGGAAGCAGGCTCCCCACTGAGCAGAGAGCCCGATGTGGGGCTCAATCCCAGCACACTGAGATCATAACTTGAGCCGAAGGCAGAGGCTTGACCCCCTGAGACCTATTGTTATGTATGGTCATGGCACTGCCCGTTCATGTCTTCCACATGTCTGTCCCCATTTTGGGCCTTGGGAGAGGTTGGCCCAGTCAGAGAAGACCAGAGATCAAACACTTCACTGCTGAACATGGTCTAGTCATCTTCACAGGCAACTGTATTGGAAGATCTTGACCATGCATGTGATGACAGAACATCTGTATAGATGCTTGTAAGACTCTGGCTAGAACGCAGTGGACCAGCACTATGACCACTATGAAGACAAACACAACAAACAAGAACATGTTAAGGGTCACTATAGGGTGCTTCCAAACAGGAACCCCTATTGCCCAACTGAGTCCAAGAGAACTAATCCCCTTAGCCATGAGGATCAGCCTTAATGCCAAACAGCTTCTTCCTTAAGGCCTTTCAGAGACTGTTCTGTCTTACTTTATGGACCAAAAGGTGTAAACAGTAACACAAATACCACTACCTCCTGCCAACTAGAAATCTACAGCAATGGCACGAAAATCACTATGCCAACAATAGGCTCAGACGGATCCATATTCCATCTTCCACATACATTGTATTATGAGTCAATTTCCCCAAAATTAGAGATAGGTTTCTTACAGGCTTTCTTATTTATGCAGTTTCCAATAAAGGGAACATTGTTCTAATTTGTGGCATAAATAGTAAATCCTCCAAGTCGTGTGCCCGAACAATTAAAGTCGCCGCCTTTTGGAGCTCACCCAGGAGTTGGAATTTCCAGTCTTGGTGATTCCTTTCATTTGTTGAAATCTGAATTTCCCAGAAGGATTTGCCATGGGGTCCAGGGATGGATGGCACATCCTGCGGTCAGAAGCACAGAGAGGAGTGGCATAGGCTATGTTCTCACTTAACAAGGATAATAATTAGTATAGTGATTATAATAAGAAAAAAAGGAGTAAAGGGGTCATTCTGGGTGAATGGCAGCAAGCCGTTTATGGGAAATGAGAAGTAGTATTTTAACTAAGCATAAACAAAATGAACAAAGAACTAGATGGGAGCCTTGACCCAATATCTTGTGTGTTACATGCCTGCCTCTCAAATGAACGATTTTGTCAAATCAGGTTGTCCAGAGTGGGCCCTGAAGACCCAAATCATCATTGGCAAAGTTGCGGGGAATAAGACTTGAGATTGTGAGGACAGTACATACAGGAAGCAGACATTTTTGTTTTCTGGGAGAAGAGAGAGTTTACATTTAGAGGATTCCGAAGAGAAGTGGTGATGGTTGGTCAAAATAGAACATTAGTATATCTCATGTCTTGAGCCCTCCAAAATGACAGTTGGCCACCTCTGAACACAGACCCATCAGTCTGGACTCTCCACCCAGTGGAAACCCAGAGAGGATACTGCCAGGACCCAACATTGACTTAGTGGGAGAACTTCAGCTTTTGTGATTGGGGACCTTCAGCTCAGTTCATCGCGGTGGATGACAATCTGCTGAGATCATCAATCTCCTTGGTCTCTGAGGCAGGCTCAGACAAGATTCACAAGAGCCTATACATGGTTCCAAGCTCTGATTCTTCTTCTTATGACTCACAACAGGTTTGCACAGAACAATACAACATTGTAACCAAAAGGACAGCATAAGCAGACAAAAAGGAATGGTCTGGTTCCACCAAGGAGGCCAAAAAAAAGGGGACCCCAGAAGAAGGCCCAGGTGCCAGGCTGGAAAGCTGTGGTTTTGAAGCAACGGCAGCTCAGACGGGGTCTTGGCGGGACCTCTGGTATGACTTGTCCTGTAAAGGAAGGCCAAGCAAATAACAACAGGCAAAGAATATCAGAGCTTGCTAGAGCAAGGGAGTCAAGCCACCATTATATGCATTTGGCAGAGACTCCACATCAAGCAGAAGAGTGAGAACTCACGCTAGTGGGGAAAAGGGAAGGCCTCAGCTATGCCCGATGGGAGCCTATTGGCCCAGAGAGCCTTAGTGAGCTGTCTAGAAGTGAGGCATCCTATGTGCCTGTTCGGGGTCCCAACTTGATGTTTTCTGGTCCGTCAGACCTAGGTGGGGAGTGGGGACAAGAGTTAGGGAAGCTCTCAGATAGAACTACGGCCATTTGGGCCTATTGTTCTGCGGGATCTGGTGCAGATTCCTGGCCTTTTGCTAGATACAGCAGCCAACCTCCTTCCAAGTCTGACATACATAGTAAGCCTGCTTGCTCGGCTGACAACAAGGATTGGGTCCTGGATTGGTTGTGGTCAGAAACCCATCTTCATGTTCGGTCTGCCTATGGCTCATTTGTGCACTCGCTTTTTCATGCAGACTGGGGACCAGAAACCAGGAAAATGCTGAGGAAGTTGCTGAGCAGGGCTGAGGACAGAGACTATAGATTTGAAGATCTGAGAAGAGCAAGTGCCTGCATAAGCCCAGGTCCTACAGGATGAGAATCATAAAAAGCAAGAAAGAGGAAAGTAGCCGAAGCTACCAAAAGGAGGTTATCAGTACGAGAGAGGAGGGGTGCCTGGTTTCTTCAGCTGGTGAAGTGTGTGAGTCCTGAGGCCATGGTCTCAGGGTCGTGGAGTCGAGTCCCCTGTCAGGCTCTGCACTCAGTGGGTAATCTGCCTGGAATTCTCTCTCTCTCTCTCTCCTTTTGCCCCTCACCCCATCCCATGATCTCACTCCATCTCAAAATATAATAATTCATTACCTAAAGAAACTAAAAAGAAAGAAAAGAAAGAGTATAATGGAATGAAAGAGGAAATGATGGCACACGGATTATGGATCTATTGTTCTGAATCTTCTAAGTCTGTGAAATAGTCTTCTCTGGGCAGAGCGATGGTAACAGACATGGCCATGCCTTGCGAAGGGAAAGGGGACAGTCAGGCTGAGGTGAGGACTCAGGCCACTTCTCCCAGGATCATGTCCCTGACCCAAATACTCAATTTCTGTCCTCAGCTCTGCAGTCCCCCCATCTCACCAGCCCCAGAACCATGATCCCCTTAGCCCACTGATATGAAGTCCTCCAGGGTCTCTGGGCCCTTTCTGGCCCTTACATTTCAGAACTGGCACCTGCAACCAAAGCCTGTCATCCCATTCTTTCAAGAGGCATCCAAGGTGCTGCCCATGACTTTCTGTCCCCATGATTTCCTGTCTTCCTCGGCTCCCTCCTACTATGCTCCCTCATCCTTCCCCGGATCATGAATTTCTTCTTTCCCTTCTCCTCTCACCTCCGACAACCTGATTGCTCTGTGAAATGGCAACAGTGGAGCAATGATGGATGATGGGTTTACTGCCATCCTCCCTAGTCCTACCTCAGTTGACCCGTGAGTCAAACCAGCTAGCATGGAGGTGATTTCCATGGGCCTGGCTTGTGCTGAGCATGAGTGTGACAGGCAACTGGGCAATAAAGGTACTGCCCTATGCCTGGGTTGATCATAGACACTGGAATCGTACTTGAGTGTTACTACAGCCCACAAGAGTCCTAGCCGAGAGAAGAGGTGAATGTGACAGGAGAGGGAAAATGACATATCCAAATTCACCTAGGCTGTCAGTGTGGAGACAGGTTTCCACAGCGAGCATGGCTATATAAACCCCAGCACTTGCCAGCAATCATGCCAAGCCCCCAAGCCCTGGAAAGACTGGGTGAGGCCCCGAGCAGGTTGAGGGACGTTCCAAGGGTGGTCTGGGACCATGATGTGGGGAGCAGGTCCATTACCGTGTGGCTGGAGCAGTGGGATCAGACAGGAGCAGAGACAATGGTCCCACTTCTAGAGCCCCTGTCCTGGCCCGGGTCGTCCAGGAAACAGCTCAGTGGGACCCTCGAGCACCAGGGTATATGACCAGCTCAGCAGTCTTCACACAGGTCTGGAATTCCAACGAGCCTAGGAGGGTCTCCAAAGGCTCTTATGTTTGGCAGGGAGAAATGCAGCCTCACTGCACTTTTGGAGAGAATCATAAATATCAAATAAGAAAAGAGGATTACAAACAGAGCACCTTCAAAGCCCAGAGGCAGACTACTTCTATTTCAAAAGAAGGGATTTGGGGTAAATTGGAAGGGGAGGTGAATCATGAGAGACTATGGACTCTGAAAAACAATCAGAGGGGTTTGAAGTGGCGGGGGGGTGGGAGGTTGGGGCAACAGGTGGTGGGTATTATACAGGGCACAGATTGCATGGAGCACTGGGTGTGGTGAAAAAATAATGAATACTGTTTTTCTGAAAATAAATAAATAAATTTAAAAAAAAAAAAAAAACCTACCATTACAGGAAAAGAACAAAACAGAGACTGAATCTGGATGGCTCAGTCATTTCAATGTCTACATTCAGCTGGGTTTCTGATCCTTGGGAGCAGGCCTGCATTAGGTTCCTGGCTCAGCCTGGAGTCACCATCTCCCTCTCCCATGGCCCCTCCCCCCAAACCTTCACTCTCTCTAAAAAATAAAATCTCTCCATGGCTGAAAAACAGAAAGAAATCCTCTAATACAAAGACTTCATCTTTTTGATTTCCTACCTCCCACTCGCGATCTACAAAGTAGCTGCTGTAATCTGCCTGTTCCCAGGAACCCTCTCCCCTTTGTTCCTACCTGAGTGTACTTCCCTACCTTGAGGGTCTTCTTCCTCTTAGCTGACTTCATATATTGTCTCTAGGCTCCATTCTATAGAGTCACAAGCATGAGCAGCGGGTTGTTAGAGAGGGGCTCCCTTGCGCCTGCTGCTCCAGTGGAGGCCAGGCTGGCTCGCCCGGAAACACCTACACTTCCACCAGATCCACAGACCTGCCCTGGGCTCCCTGAGTCAGAGCCCTTCAACAAGACCTTGAGCACAGCTGCTAGCCCTCAGCGAAAGGAAGGATGCCCCTTCACATGGCACTTCCCTGTCTCCATGGGATCAAGATAGCTCTCACCCACGCACGGATCAACCTGTGTTCCCAACTTGGTGGAAACAGTCTGGGTTAGATGAGGTCCGTGAGCAGCCCCTCTGCCAGGCTCAGAACAGGTGCCCAGGGGAGCTGTCTGTGAGGATGAAAATGTTCTGTGTTGTAAACATGCTTTACGGGGCACCTGAAATTTAGCTGATGTGATGAAGGATGGGACTGTTTAGCTTTGTTTCCTCGAATTAACTCACACATGAGCAGACATGTCTCGCTAGGGGCAGGGACACTTCACTGTCCTCAGGAGCCCATCCTTCTCTTCCTGGTCCATACTAGAGCCTCGGCAGGCACTTAGCATAGTGTGGGGCCACAGAGGCCCAGACAAGGTGAAGAGGGATGTTTCTGCCCCTCAGGTAGACCCTAATCCAGGCTGTATCAAGAGAGGCTGCTGAGAGCTAACCATCTGGGTGAGAAGGAATGAGAGAGATGAAATTGGTGCCCTTGCAGTGGCTACCAGGTGCATGCCTCCTGTCCCCCTGAGTGGAATGACACAGAGTATGGGTGTGCGAACTTTCAGATCATTGCAGAGAAACCATCAAACTGATGTCCTCTGGGCCATAAAAGGGAGGAGCAAGAAGCACCCCAATCGTGGGATCAGCTCCCATGACTTAGCTAACTAAGTTCACCATGCCTGGAGTCTGTGCCCCTCTCACCTCATGAGCACCTAGAATGTTCTACAGCTGCCATAGCCACATGGTGTGAGATCTCTTCAGCATAAATATTTCTGCAGGCCAGATAACCCTTGGCCAACTGCGTGTAGACAAGGACTTGGTTGTCAAGTGACTTCCAGAAGCAGGTGAAAAGTAAAAACTTGCCCCTCCTAGCCCTGGGTGGTTCAGGCTGGGAGCCTCTGTGTGTCTGGCCTGGTCCTGTTCCATCCTCACTGATGTGTCTCGGATGGGGGAACAGAAGACCTGACGGCATTCTCTGACTCTCCCTAATTTCCATGATGGAAAGAGCCTGGTTTGTCACACAGGTGGCCGGAGAGGAGAATGGAAGAAGCAAGCCCCTTCCCTGGGGAGTTAGGAAGACGTCCATACAGTGCTCACACCAGCCGTGACAGTGTGACCTGCCTCGTCCCTGCGCAGGAAGAGCCCGAGTGGCATCCTCAGCGTGGGCAAGGCTGGGCCCAGGCTTCACCTGATTCACCTATCCTTGCAATCTTGGCATGCCCTCCCTCTCTCACATGGCCTGGCTGTCCTTGAGCTGTCCCTCTGCCCGCCGCCCCCCATCCCCTCTATATCTTCCCTCTGAAGATCTAGTCCAAGCCCCTGGATCATGCCCTCACCCATCAAGCAGAAGGATCTTATGGAGTCATGACTCCTTAGAGCCTAGCTGCTGCTCTCACTTCTGTATTAGGTTGTGCCCAGCAGGCATTCCCTTCCACACTACCGTGAGACCATGGTCTAGAGACAAAGGATTTCTAGAACCTCCAGGCTCCCACTTCTCAGATTCCCTTCAGAACAGGGTGTGCAACCATCTGCCCTTGGGACCACCTGCCCCAGCTCTCCCCCTACGAGGAAGAGGATTCTTTCTCAGGCTCCTTTCATCAAAAAGTTGTGGGAACAGAGGAGGGGTCATTGACAAAATATCCCTTTAATCTGAAGAGTCTGATGGAACATGGCCTCTGGGATTGGGTTTGGTGAGAGCCCCGTTCAGGGAAGATCAAGAACAAGGCAAAAGCTATTACTAATGCCACTCAGTGTAGAAATGTAGGGTCTTCCCCTAGAAATTGAGATGGGAAAAATATCATGAGATCTGAGGTTGAAGGGCCTCATCTCGGTGCTAGGCTCCCCAAACACAGGCACTACATCCTCGCTGTCATTCAGCACCCTCTCCAGCCTCCCTTTTCTCTGACGCCAACTGAATATCCTACGGCTCCTTCTCTTTAGTCATGATCGCTCCCGCTGTCTGCTCAGAGGTGAGACCCATCATGAACTGAAGTCATTCCTGACAGACTCAAGGGATTTCTGAAAATGTTATTATCCTCTCAGGACCCTGGGAACACTTTCCTCCATGGTGTTGGGATTTTGTCAGATGAAACCAGATGTATTTGGCATACGATAGACTGCACACATTTTTAAGTCATACAATGCTGTAAGTTCTGACACACAACACACCCATGAGGCAAGGGGCGGGATTTTCTTTGTCTTTTTCTAAATGATAAGTTCACACCAGCAACTGTGCTATTTAGGGAGACATAAATCCTGGAAACACACACACACAGACACACACAAAACCACATGCCCATTCAGAATCACACCTCATCAGTTCACACTGAGACACAGCCCACCTCCACATACACAAACTCACTACCTAATGCTACACAGCCATTACAAAGACATGACCATGGTTATCCACATAGAAAACCCATTGTTTCACCACACCTCTGATCCCCATTCCAGTGGGAACCCAGGATCTGATGGTGCCCCTGACTACAGACAGCAAGAGACTGATTCCAGAATACATACCTCTTTGGCTCAGTCTGGGCGGCACCTGCAGGTACAGAAAAGAGGGCACCATGAGGCTCAGGTCATGTTGTATACTGTCTGACTTCATGATCTTTAGTTCTCTCAGTGACATCAGGAAATCAGAGGGAACCCAGTGTTTGGTCCCCACGGTAAGCAAACAGGACACTTGAAGGAAATTGTTTGTCCTAGGGTATGTGTCTGCCCGGTCCACTCAGGATGGTGCCTACAAGTTCTTCATCCAACCAGGGGAAACTTGCTGAAGGAAAAAATGCCACCACCGCAATTCTTTTTTTTTTTTTTTTAAGTATCATTCGTGAAGTTCAACCAACCTTTATTTGTCTATACATATTAGGAACATACTTAGTGTTTAGCAAATGCGTTTGTTCAAGGAACCCCAAATCATTTTAACTAATGTAATGATAAAGCTAGAAAAGTCTAGTGTAGACTAATGTGGGTCTAAAATGAAATCATGATCTACTAAGTTTAGAAAGTTCTTTTCAGCAAGGACATTTGGGCTCCCTGCTTTATGTATCCTGTATAGGTACCTCATAAAAGTTGACCAAATTTAAAGGTTAAATAAGAAATTACTTTCTGGGGGAGGAGTCAAGATGGCGGAGAAGTAGCAGGCTGAGACTACTTCAGCTAGGCGGAGATCAGCTAGATAGATTATCTAAAGATTGCAAACACCTGAAAATCCATCTGCAGATAGAAGATAAGAAGAACAGCAATTCTGGAAACAGAAAAACAACCACTTTGTGAAAGGTAGGACCGGCGGAGAACTGAATCTAAAGCGACGGGAAGATAGACCCCGGGGGGAGGGGCAGACTCCTGGCAAGCGGCGGAGCAACGGCACATAGAATCAGGACGTTTAAAAGTGTGTTCCGCTGTGGGACATAGGTCCAGAGGCTAAACCAGGGCGAAGCCCACGTGGGGTCAGCGTGGCCTCAGGTCCCGCAGGATCACAGAAGGATCGGGGGTGTCTGAGTGTCCCAGAGCTTGCGGGTATTGGAACGGGAAATCCGGCTACAGAGACAGAGCCGACAGTAAGCTCATAGCTCGGTGTTACCTTGAAACGGTCGCAGGCTCGGTGAGCTCGGAGCGCGGCCGAAGCTCAGGCACTGTTCTCTGAGGGCGCACTGAGGAGTGGGGCCCTGGGCTCTCGGCTCCTCTGGGCCGAAGACCAGGAGGCCGCCATTTGTATTCCCGTCCTCCGGAACTCTACGGAAAGCACTCAGGGAACAAAAGCTCCTGAAAGCAAACCCGAGCGGATTACTCACCCCGGCCCTAGGTAAGGGCGGTGTAATTGCGCCTGGGGCAAAGACACTTGAGAATCACTACAACAGGCCCCTCCCCCAGAAGATCAATAAGAAATCCAGCCTAGACCAAGTTCACATACCAAGGTGTGCGATTTCAATACCAAGGAGAGGAGCCAAGCACGGAACTCATGGCTTTTTCCCTGTGATTTTTTTGGGTCTTGCAGTTAATTTAATTAATTTAATTTTTTTCTTTTTCATGTTTTGTTTTTTTTTCTCGCCTTCTGGTTAATTTTTTTTTTAACTTTTACCTTTTTCCTTTATAACGTTTTTTAACTAGTTTATCCAATATATATATATTTTTCTTTTTATATATTTCCTATTTACTTTTTTAAAATTCTTTTCTTTTTTTTTCTTTCTTCCTTTTTGAACCTCTTTTTATCCCCTTTCTCCCCCCTCACGATTTGGGATCTCTTCTAATTTGGTTAAAGCATATTTTCCTGGGGTTGTTGCCACCCTTTTAGTATTTTACTTGCTCCTTCATATACTCTTATCTGGACAAAATGACAAGACGGAAAAATTCAACACACACAAAAAAAAAAGAACAAGAGGCAGTACCGAAGGCTAGGGACCTAATCAATACAGACATTGGTAATATGTCAGATCTAGAGTTCAGAATGACAATTCTCAAGGTTCTAGCCGGGCTCGAAAAAGGCATGGAAGATATTAGAGAAACCCTCTCGAGAGATATAAAAGCCCTTTCTGGAGAAATAAAAGAACTAAAATCTAACCAAGTTGAAATAAAAAAAGCTATTAATGAGGTGCAATCCAAAATGGAGGCTCTCACTGCTAGGATAAATGAGGCAGAAGAAAGAATTAGTGATATAGAAGACCAAATGACAGACAATAAAGAAGCTGAGCAAAAGAGGGACAAACAGCTACTGGACCACGAGGGGAGAAATTGAGAGATAAGAGACAACCTTAAGATGAAACAACATTAGAATAATTGGGATTCCAGAAGAAGAAAAAAGAGAGGGGAGCAGAAGGTATACTGGAGAGAATTATTGGGGAGAATTTCCCCAATATGGCAAAGGGAACGAGCATCAAAATTCAGGAGGTTCAGAGAACGCCCCTCAAAATCAATAAGAATAGGCCCACACCCCGTCACCTAATAGTACAATTTACAAGTCTCAGTGACAAAGAGAAAATCCTGAAAACAGCCCGGGAAAAGAAGTCTGTAACAAACAATGGTAAAAATATTAGATTGGCAGCTGACTTATCCACAGAGACCTGGCAGGCCAGAAAGAGCTGGCATGATATTTTCAGAGCACTAAACGAGAAAAACAGGCATACAAGAATACTATATCCAGCTAGGCTATCATTAAAAATAGAAGGAGAGATTAAAAGCTTCCAGGACATGGGGCACCTGGGTGGCTCAGTGGTTTGGGCTGCTGCCTTTGGCTCAGGTCATGATCTCAGGATCCTGAGATCGAGCCCCGCATCAGGCTCCCTGCTCCGCAGGAAGTCTGCTCCCCTCTCTCTCTCTCTCTGCCTGCCTCTCTGCCTACTTGTGATCTCTGTTAAATAAATAAATAAAATCTAAAAAATAAATAAATAAAAGCTTCCAGGACAAACACAAACTCAACGAATTTGCAAACTCCAAACCAGCTCTACAAGAAATATTGAAAGGGGTCCTCAAAGGAAAAAGAGAGCCTACAAGTGGTAGATCAGAAAGGAACAGACCATATACAGTAACAGTCACCTTACAGGCAATACAATGGCACTAAATTCATATCTCTCAATAGTTACCCTGAATGTTAATGGGCTAAATGCCCCTGTCAAAAGACACAGGTTATCAGAATGGGTAAAAAAACAAAACCCATCTATATGTTGCCTCCAAGAAACTCATTTTAAGCCCAAAGACAACTCCAGATTTAAAGTGAGGGTGGGGAAAAGAATTTACCATGCTAATGGACATCAGAAGAAAGCAGGAGTGGCAATCCTTATATCAGATCAATTAGATTTTAAGTCAAAGACTATAATAAGAGATGAGGAAGGACACTATATCATACTCAAAGGATCTGTCCAACAAGAAGATTTAACAAATATCTATGCCCCCAACGTGGGAGCAGCCAACTATATAAACCAATTAATAACAAAATCAAGAAACACATCAACAATAATACAATAATAGTACGGGACTTTAACACTCACCTCATTGAAATGGACAGATCATCCAAGCAAAGGATCAGCAAGGAAATAAAGGCCTTAAACGACACACTGGACCAGATGGACATCACGGATATATTCAGAACATTTCATCCCAAATCAACAGAATACACATTCTTCTCTAGTGCACATGGAACATTCTCCAGAATAGATCACATCCTTGGTCTTAATCAGGACTCAACCGGTATCAAAAGGTTGGGATCATTCCCTGCATATTTTCAGACCACAAAGCTCTGAAGCTAGAACTCACCCACAAGAGGAAGTTTGGAAAGAACCCAAATAGATGGAGACTAAACAGCATCCTTCTAAAGAATGAATGGGTCAACCGGGAAATTAAAGAAGAATTGAAAAAAATCATGGAAACAAATGATAATGAAAATACAACTGTTCAAAATCTGTGGGAAACAACAAAGGCAGTCCTGAGAGGAAAATATATAGCGGTACAAGCCTTTCTCAAGAAACAAGAAAGGTCTCAGGTACACAACCTAACCCTACACCTAAAGGAGCTGGAGAAAGAACAAGAAAGAAACCCTAAGCCCAGCAGGAGAAGAGAAATCATAAAGATCAGAGCAGAAATGAATGAAATAGAAACCAAAGAGACAATAGAGCAAATCAACGAAACTAGGAGCTGGTTCTTTGAAAGAATTAATAAAATTTATAAACCCCTTATCAAAAAGAAAAGAGAAAGGACCCAAATAAATAAAATCATGAATGAAAGAGGAGAGATCACAACTAACACCAAAGAAATACAAACTATTATAAGAACATACTATGAGCAACTCTACGGCAATAAATTTGACAATCTGGAAGAAATGGATGCATTCCTAGAAACATTTAAACTACCACAACTGAACCAGGAAGAAATAGAAAGCCTCAACAGACCCATAACCAGTAAGGAGATTGAAACAGTCATTAAAAATCTCCAAACAAACAAAAGCCCAGGGCCAGACGGCTTCCCGGGGGAATTCTACCAAACATTTAAAGAAGAACTAATTCCTATTCTCCTGAAACTGTTCCAAAAAATAGAAATGGAAGGAAAACTTCCAAACTCATTTTATGAGGCCAGCATCACCTTGATCCCCAAAACAGACAAGGATCCCATCAAAAAAGAGAGCTATAGACCAATATCCTTGATGAACACAGATGCGAAAATACTCAACAAAATACTAGCCAATAGGATTCAACAGTACATTAAAAGGATTATTCACCACGACCAAGTGGGATTTATTCCAGGGCTGCAAGGTTGGTTCAACATCCACAAATCAGTCAATGTGATACAACACATCAATAAAAGAAAGAACAAGATCCATATGATACTCTCAATAGATGTTGAAAAAGCATTTGACAAAGTACAGCATCCCTTCCTGATCAAAATTCTTCAAAGTGTAGGGATAGAGGGCACATACCTCATTATCATCAAAGCCATCTATGAAAAACCCACCGCAAATATCATTCTCAATGGAGAAAAACTGAAAGCTTTTCCGCTAAAGTCAGGAACACGTCAGGGATGTCCATTATCACCACTGCTATTCAACATAGTACTAGAGGTCCTAGCCTCAGCAATCAGACAACAAAAGGAAATTAAAGGCATCCAAATTGGCAAAGAAGAAGTCAAATTATCACTCTTCACAGATGATATGATACTATATGTGGAAAACCCAAAAGACTCCACTCCAAAACTGCTAGAATTTATACAGGAATTAAGTAAAGTGTCAGGATATAAAACAATGCACAGAAATCAGTTGCATTTCTCTACACCAACAGCAAGACAGAAGAAAGAGAAATTAAGAAGTCAATCCCATTTACAATTGCACCCAAAACCATACGATACCCAGGAATAAACCTAACCAAAGAGGCACAGAATCTATACTCAGAAAACTATAAAGTACTCATGAACGAAATTGAGGAAGACACAAAGAAATGGAAAAATGTTCCATGCTCCTGGATTGGAAGAATAAATATTGTGAAAATGTCTATACTACCTAAAGCAATCTACACATTTAATACGATTCCTATCAAAGTACCATCCATCTTTTTCAAAGAAATGAAACAAATAATGCTAAAATTTATATGGAACAAGAAAAGACCTCGAATAGCCAAAGGGATATTGAAAAAGAAAGCCAACGTTGGTGGCATCACAATTCCGGACTTCAAGCTCTATTACAGAGCTGTCATCATCAAGACAGCATGGTACTGGCACAAAAACAGACACATAGATCAATGGAACAGAATAGAGAGCCCAGAAATAGACCCTCAACTCTACAGTCAACTAATCTTCGACAAAGCAGGAAAGAATGTCCAATGGAAAAAGGACAGCCTCTTCAATAAATGGTGCTGGGAAAATTGGACAGCCACATGCAGAAAAATGAAATTGGACCATTTCCTTACACCACACACAAAAATAGACTCAAAATGGATGAAGGACCTCAATGTGCGAAAGGAATCCATCAAAATCCTTGAGGAGAACACAGGCAGCAACCTCTTCGACCTCAGCCGCAGCAACATCTTCCTAGGAACAACGCAAAAGGCAATGGAAGCAAGGGAAAAAATTAACTATTGGAATTTTCAAGATCCAAAGCTTTTGCACAGCAGAAGAAACAGTGAACAAAATCAAAAGACAACTGACAGAATGGGAGAAGATATTTGCAAACGACATATCAGATAAAGGACTAGTGTCCAGAATCTATAAACAATGTAGCAAACTGAACACCCAAAGAACAAATAATCCAATCAAGAAATGGGCAGAGGACATGAACAGACATTTCTGCAAACAAGACATCCAGATGGCCAACAGACACATGAAAAAGTGCTCCATATCACTCAGCATCAGGGAAATACAAATCAAAACCACAATGAGATATCACCTCACACCAGTCAGAATGGCTAAAATCAACAAGTCAGAAAATGACAGATGCTGGCGAGGATGCAGAGAAAGGGGAACCCGCCTACACTGTTGGTGAGAATGCAAGCTGGTGCAGCCACTCTGGAAAACAGCATGGAGGTTCCTCAAAATGTTGAGAATAGAACTGCCCTATGACCCAGCAATTGCACTATTGGGTATTTACCCTAAAGATACAAACGTAGTGATCCAAAGGGGCATGTGCACCCGAATGTTTATAGCAGCAATATCCACAATAGCCAAACTATGGAAAGAACCTAGATGTCCATCAACAGATGAATGGATCAAGAAGATGTGGTATATATACACAATGGAATACTATGCAGCCATCAAAAGAAATGAAATCTTGCCATTTGTGACAACATGGATGGAACTAGAACGTATCATGCTTAGTGAAATAAGTCAAGCAGAGAAAAACAACTATCATATGATCTCCCTGATATGAGGAAGTGGTGATGCAACATGGGGGCTTAAGTGGGTAGGAGAAGAATAAATGAAACAAGATGGGATTGGGAGGGAGACCAACCATATGTGACTCTTAATCTCACAAAACAAACTGAGGGTTGCTGGGGGGAGGGGGTTTGGGAGAAGGGGGTGGGATTATGGACATTGGGGAGGGTATGTGCTTTGGTGAGTGCTGTGAAGTGTGTAAACCTGGTGATTCACAGATCTGTTCCTCTGGGGATAAAAATATATGTTTATAAAAAATTTAAACAAAAAAGAAATTACTTTCTTTAGCTTTAAGAAAGTGATGTTATACTATAATATTTCTATAATTTGGAACAAATAGTATCAATACCTTATCTAAATAATGATAAAGTTACACCATTTTTCTTTCTTTTATCTTTTGTACACCAGCGCAATTCTAACCAGGTTTGCTGTTGCCATTGGTGATTGTCCTCTCGAATCATATGATGGTTGGCAAGAGAAAACCACTCAGCACTCTTCCCAAAAGGGAAGTTATATATATGTCCTCTCAAATGTGTGTGTATGTGTAATTACACATTTATGCAATTACACATGTACTCACATTCAGACACATATACAGTTGAAACATCACTTTATTTCCATATACAAGCAATTTATAGTAGGAAAATGAATTTTTTATTATTATGTTCAATTCACCAACATACATTATCTGATTTTCACCTGAATTTGCTGAAAGAAACCAAGAAAACAATGCTTGTTCCTTGGGTAAAGACAGGCATCCTCACCTTGGCAATATGCTGTTGTTTCTGCACTTCCATGCTCTGGCGAGGCCACGCCCAGACCGAGCTGATGTCCACATCTAGACGGACATCAAGAATGTACCTGTCAGCACATTGGTGGTGCTGCTCAAGGATAATTCGGGGAGGGGCACCCGGAGGGCTCAATCCTTTCAGCATCAGCCTTCTGCTCAGGTTATGATCTCAGGGTTGTGAGATCGAGTCCCACATGGGGGCCACCCTACTCAGCGAGGGTCGTCTTCTCTCTCTCCTTCCGCTGCTCCCACTTGACTATGGGCTCTCTCTCTCTCTCTGTCTCTCAGATAAATAAAATCTTAAAAGAAAAATGAATAGCTTGGAGAGTATTGCTTGATATGAACAGGGGTTAGAGCATGTGGGGTCATGTGGTTGGCTGGCAGGGGCTGAACTGCCCCTGTGGGGCCTCCCACGACTAGTACGTGAGCCCTAGATGAGGTTTATTCTTTTCTCTGAGAATGTTGACTTTGGCCAGTGTCAGTGGTGGTAAGATCTATCTTCTGCAGAAATATACACACTCTCTCTTGCTCTATTCATCTCTCCCTCTCTGTCTTTCTGTCTGTATCTTTCTGCCTCTGTATCTCCATGTTTCCCACAATAAAGCACCCACTCACAATCACACTACATAGAGCCACAAAAGACACCTCAACCAAAAACCTCATGCACACAAACTCATAGCACACACACGGAACCCACTGGCTTCCTAGTCTTGCAGACAAAAGAGCATACTTTGTCACCTGGGAAATATGCCTGTCCCCAAACCACCAAGAGTCCTACCAAGAACCCCCAATCAGGGAGGCTCTCCAGACTGAAGATTGCAAGGGGGCCCCACCTGCCTTACCACCTAGAATTTTTCCCCAGGAAGAGACTCAGTTCAGAATATGTACCACCTCCCTCTGTTGATGTTTCCTGAGGCTGCAGGTACAGAAAAGAGGACACCATGAGGCTCTGGCCATGCTGTATACTTGTCTGCCTGCACTGATATTTAGTTCTCTGAATGACTTTAGGAAACCAGATGGAACACAGTGGTTGAATCCAAGGCCCCAAGAGTGGGACCTGGATGCCTGTATGAAGTCATTTTTCCTGGACTGTCTACCCAGTCCAATCAGGATGGCAACTACAAAATTCTTCATCCAAGCAAGAGAAACTCTTGTGGATGGAAAGGATCATACCACAGCAATTCTAACAAGATTTGCTGTTGCCAGTGGTAAATATCCTCTTGAATCAGACGATTGTGGGCAGGAAACAACCACTCAGGACTCTCCGCAAAAGGGAAATTATACATATGTCCTCTCAAATGTGTATGTGTGTGTATATATATATACACACACACGTATGTGTATATATATGGATATATATACTTATATAAACACACATATATGTATATGTATGTATATATATAAGCATATACATATATATACACGTCTATACATATATATGTATATAAAATTATATATACACATACATACACACACACATACAGTTTGAAAATCACTTTAGGGGTGCCTGTGTCGCTCAGTGGGTTAAAGCCTCTGCCTTTGCTCTGGACATGATTCCAGGTCCTGGGATTGAGCCCAGCATCGGGCTCTATGCTCAGCGGGGAGCCTGCTTCCACCTCTCTCTCTGCCTGCCTCTCTGCCTACTGTGATCTCTGTCTGTCAAATAAAGTTATAAAATCTTTAAAAAACCATTTTACTTCCATGTACAAAAAATTTACATTAGGAAAATGAATTTTTTTATTATGTCCAATTCACCAACATATAGTGCACACAATATATAGTGTATAATCTGATTGTCATCTGAATTTGATGAAAGAAACCAAGAAAGCAATGCTTGATCCTTGGGGAAAAAGAGAGGCAACCTCACCTTGGCAACACTCTGGTCCTCTTCTTCTTTGAGCTTCTGGCAAAGCGTCGCACAGACTGAGATTTTCTCAGACACATCTGGAAGGACATCAGGAATGTACCCATCAGCACATTGGTGGTGCTGTTCAAGATTAATTCGAGGAGGGGCGCCTGGAAACTCAGTTCTTTCAGCACTGGTCTTCCCATCAAGTCATGCTCTCAGGATGCTATGATCCAGTCCCACGTGGGGGTCCCCCTCCTCAGGGAGGACCTGCTCTTTCTCTATCCCTCTGCACTTCCCACCTGATTGTGCTTTCTCTCTCTCTCTCTCTCACTCTCTCTCTCTCACTCTCTCTCTCTGAGAAATAAAATCTTAAAAAAATGAATAGCTCGGAGAGTATTGCTTGATATGAATGTGGGTTAGATATATAAGGTCATTGCTTTTCTATCAATCTCTATCAGTAGATTTCTTTGCCTGCCATTGTGTGTAAGGCTGGATAATCAATGGGTATATATTGAAATATATCTTGTTTCTATTTTCACCAGTCTATACCTCTGGGGTGGGCAAATGCTGAGTGAAGGCATGCTGCTGGTATTTCTCTACAACTATAATTTAGGTTAACAGCCAGATGTCATCAAAGACGTAATGTAAAAGAAAATGTGTGTTTTAGTACAGAAGCTTGTATCTAGACACATTCTTCTCAGCTGTTTTGGAAAACTAGTTCTATGAATAAAAACAGCATGTGCCCAGATGTATTGAAGTCAAGACTCGGGCCATGAGAAGGTAGTTTGAAGGTACATGAAGACAAAAAGAGAGACTTCCATGGGCAAGGACCATGGAGATCACCACTTCTTCCTAAGGACAAGAGAGAGCCTGAAGACACTGAAAAATCAACACGCTCTTCTGGGATCCATAGGAAAACAGAGGACACAGGGAAACCATGGCCCTCAGGAGACAGAAAAGGGAAAACAGGGGATCGAGCTTTCCTGGAGCAGACACTCTCTCTCAGAACACAACATTTTCTCAACCTCCCATGGAACATTCAGCAGGAGACCACATTCTCGGCCGGAAAACACATCCCAACACAGTCAAAGGAGTAGACTCAATACAACAGCCGCTCTCAGACCTCAATGAAATTCAACTAGAGATCAACAACAGGAAGAAATCTTGGGAGAATCCCCAAGGAGCGGTGATTTAAAAATACACTTCTGAATAACACAGTGGTCAATGAAGAAATTTCAAGAGAACCTTTAAAATATTTTTCACCAAATTAGATGCAAATGTACCTTGACCAACATTTATGGAAAGGTAGGGCTTGGGGGAACTGTTAGGACTGAAAGTCATGTGTCAGAAAATCAGAGAGATGTAACATGCCTAGGCTTGCTTAGAAAACAAGGCAAGAGTGTAGTGTCATAGAAAGCGAGCAAGAGAAAAAAATAATATTATTGCAGATACTATTGAAATGGAGCACGGGAAATTCCCAGACCTAATCCATTAACCTAAGACACAAGCTCATTCCTTGTAAATATCAGTGAAATGAATAAAGCTGTAGCCTGATGAAAAATGAAAGAATAAGAGAGGACGTACATTAACATGGGACACAAGAGTCATCGTCACTACAGATCATATGGAGGTTGAAAGGATTCAAAAGTAATATTGGGTATTTACTCCCAAAGATAGAGATGTAGGGAAAAGAAGGGCCATCTGTACCCCAACGTTCATAGCAGCAATGGCCACAGTTGCTCAACTGTGGAAATAGCCAAGACATTCTTCAACAGACGAATGGATAAAGGAGATATGGTCTATATATACAATGGAATATTATGCCTCCATCAGAAAAGATGAATACCCAACTTTTGTATCCATATGGACAGGACTGGAGCAGATTATGCTGAGAGAAACAAGTCAAGCCGAGATAAACCATGAGAGACTATGGTCTCTGAAAAGCAATCTGAGGGTTTTGGAGGGGCTGTGTTGGGAGGCTGGGTGAGCCTGGTAGTAGGTATTATGAAAGGCACGTATTTCATGGAGCACTTGTGTGGTGCATAAACAATGAATTCTGGAACAGTGAAAAGAAATTTAAAAAAATAATAAAAATTGTTTTAAAAGGATGAATACCCAACTTTTGTATCAACATGGAAAGGACTGGAGGAGATTATGCTGAGAGAAATAAGTCAAGCAGTGTCAATTATCGTATGGTTTCCCTTACTTGTGGAGCATAAGGAATAACTTGGAGGACATTAGGAAAAGGAAAGGAAAAGTGAATTGGGGAAAATCAGAGGGGTAGATGAACCATGAGACACTGTGGACTCTGAGATACAAACAGGGTTTTAGAGGTGAGGGGGATGGGTTAGCCAGTTGGTGGGTATTAAAGAGGGCAGTATTACCTGGACCACTGGGTATGGTGCATAAACAATGAACACATGGAACACTGAAAAAAAAAAAAAATTTTAAAAAGTAAAGTAATACATGGAAAAATCCTAGGATGGCTTAGGCAAAAAGGCCAATTCCTTCCAAAACAGAAACTCTCAAGACCCACGCAAAGGAAATAGATTGTCTGAATTGGCATATATCAAAGACAGTGAATCCACAGTTCATACGTTTCCCAGAAAGGAGGTGCCGGCCCCAGGTGGCTGGACTGGTGAATTCTATCAAATCTAACAAAGCATAAGAGCCTTGCTGTGTCTAATCCAGCCATCACACTCTTAGGTATTTATCTAGTTGAGCTGAAAAATTATGTTCCTATGAAAACCGGCCCAGGAGTGCTTCTATCAGCTTTCTTTAGGAACACCACAACTAGAGGCAACTAAGTTGTCCTTCACAGGGTGAATGGGTAAACAACCAACAATATCCCCATACAATGAGATAGGATTCTGTAAAAAAAAGAGCTGAACCTTCAGGGCATGTAGTCGGCTCTCTCAGTTAAACACCCAACTCTTGATTTTGGCTCAGGTCAGAATCTCGGGGTCAGGAATTTCAACCCCACATCAGGTAAGCTCCATGCTGAGGAGGAGCCTGCTGAAGTTTCTCTCTCATTCTTCCTCTGCCTCTCCCCCACACTTTCCCTCTTTCTCTAACTAAAATAATAAAAGAAAAGAAAAATAATTCAGGTGTCAAGTCACAGAAAGATATCAATGAATGGAAACTGTATAGATAGAGGGGAAAGCTGTCAATGTGGAAAAGCCACATGGCTTACAGTTCCAACTCTATCATATTCTGGAAAAAGGAAATCTAGAGCGATGACAAACCATCAGCGGTTGCTCTGATTCCTAGAGAAAGTGCAAAGGCATTACTAGGTGAAACACAGGATTTTTATGGCAGTGAACCTACCCTATAAATGGTGGATACAGGACTTTACCCATTTGTCAAAACCCATACTACTGCTCAACACAGAGCAGGCCTTAATAGCAATGGTGGAATTCAGTGAATAATAGCTCTAGGCTGGTTTGTTATTTGTGACGAATGTTCCACAATGATGGAGGTTTTGATACTTGTGGAAAAGGTGCACTGTGGGATAAGGGGGATAAGGGAACTTTTTTTTGATTATCTCTTCACTTGTTAGGATACTCTAAACCTACTCTAAGTATTAAGGTCTATTGATTAAAAATTAAGAAGAGATCTCTTTGGCTAGTGTTTAACAACACACTCATGTCCAAATGTTAGCTTCACTATACATACCATTTAACGTGACCAAACTCGAGTTGCAAATGCACTTTTACTCTTGTGGTTATAAACTCATGAGTGACCAGCTGAAATTCAATGTTCACAAAAATAATATGGCTTGGTATCTTTGTCGGAAGTATGGGACACTCACAGGCAAGTATATTGATACAGCTTCTTTTTTTTCTTTTCTTTCTTTTTTTTTTTTTTCTAGCAACAAAGAGAGAGTGTGAGCAGGGGAAGGGCATGGGAATTGGAGAGAGAAGCTTAAACAGCTCCATACCCACCGCGGAGCCCCACATGTGGCTTGAGCTCAGGTCCCTGGCATCATAACCTGAGCCAAAATCAAGAGTTGGACACCACATAGGTGCTCCTACAGTAATTATTCTTGAACCCGATTCATGAATGAATTCCCATGGTACCTTCATGGGATCCATCAGTGGGTTGTATTTTTATATGATGTTTCCATCTTCGGGCCCATAGCTGGGTGAATTTCTCACCTGCAAAGGAAGGAAATGTCAACATTTGTGACAATCTGGATGGCCCTGGAGGACTTCATCTTAAGTGAAATAAGCCAGACCCAGTTAGACAAATATGGCATCATGTCGCTTATATGGGGCACCTCCAGTAGTCCAATACGTAGAAGGAGAGTTAGAATACGGGCTTGGAGGAGGAGCAAAGAGGGGGATGTCGATGATTAAACAAAGTTTCAACAGTACAGAAGAAATGAGTCTGGAAATGGACCTTGCCACATGGGGCCTGGAATTAAGAACTCTGTATTCCAGGCTTGAAAATCAGTAAAATGTTGAAATGTAGGTTAAGTGTAGCTTAAGTGTCCTTTACTACCACAGGAAAGATGGGGAAAAGCTCTAACAGACACTGCATGAGACTATAGAGAAAGACAGAATGACTCTGTCATTGAGAGTGTGGGGTTGGTGACTTGCCAAGAGTGACTATACTGAGGAGTGGGAAATCTGGGACAGGAATGGAGTTGAATCCTTGGGGAAAGAGATCCCTCAATACCTGAGATCTTCCCAGGGCACCTGAGATCATGCCCTGCAGTCCTGAACCAGGGCTTTCTCAGTTCAGTCCCATTCTCAAATCCTCCTGCCCCAGGTGGGAGTGTGGGAGACACTTGATGCCTTGGAGGAGGTGCCTGAGCCAACGGAACAGTCCAAATTCTAACTCAGCCTCCCACCACTAGGTTTCATATTGGCAATGTCATCAAATACGGTGAAAAGGTCTCCTCAGTTCTGACTGGACTGAGGTCAGGTGCTGAGGAGTAACCCTGTATTATAACATAAATTGACTGGGTTGTCCTAAAGGGTGCCTCCAAACCCTCAAAATCTTTGAACTGACCAGGCTTTCTATGTCCCTTTCCTAGTAAAGACTATGGCAAGGTCTGTACCTGTGGGGCTCAGGAGCTTCGGTGGCCTATGTGAACCCTGAGATGACCTCATAATGCTAAACAGCACTTGGGATTTCCCTTGGCTCAGGTAATTCCTGATGTATACACTGAGACTACAGCTCTATGCACAGACACTAATGAATCCATGTCTGAGCAATCAGTGCAGTTCAGTTCAGTAGTTAGAGCATGAGCCCTGTGACTACAGGCCTTGGTCTACCTCCTGGCTCCTTTACATAGGAGACCATGAATCTGGTCACATTTATCCCTATGCCTACGTTCCTCCACCTGGGAAATACGGAGAGTAAACAAAACATCCAATATGTGTGTGATGAGCATTACTGAATTAATGCATGTCACATGGTCTGGGAGGCTCATTGGAGGGTATGGATCTTGTCTGAGATCTCACAATTTCACAACTTCCAGAGCTGGGTTCACATCCGTGCATTTGAGTTCCCAGACCATTGCTTTGTGGCACAGCTGCTTTGCCTAAATACAAGTGTTTTACCCTAACACAATTTCGTTTGGATGGATCAGAGGCATCAAGAAGTCAATAAGGAAAAAACAACCAATTACACAATGTACAACAACCAATTGCTGATTCCCTGAATATACTCTCTGGGACCCTTGGTCAGAAATAGTCATGATTATTCTCTAGATTGTTCCAGTTGCCTTACTCAGGGTCAGCAGACCAAATGAGAGGAATCCCAGGGTAAAGGATGACAGGGTCACTATTACAAAGTCTAGTGTTTTAAAGAATCTGAAACAATGCCACCTTGCATTATGTATTCCTCACACAAACATAAGTGCGTCCAAACAACATATGAGTTCCTGAGGCCCTTGTCACAGAAGAAAACCATAGCTTAGCTGTTGGAAAGAGATCTGGAGGAAAGGTCAAGAGAACTAACAAACATGTTCCATCGAAACCACTCTAATGAAGACTCTTTCTGCTTTCGAGCTACCATCCTATGGGCAAGTGTACATGTTTATCCACTTACACGTAAAGTTTGTCTCTACTCATGGTTTCCATCTCCCATTGTTCTTTGTGCATTCCTAACAATCTATGTGCTTGGGTATCGATCCCTCATTAACTCAATTCATTAACCAATTAGTCATCTTTCACCATATGTTGAAAGACTGGCTATTCATTGTGTAACTGAGGACACTTCTGGGGAACTGAAAGGGATGGGGGATAGCATATGACCTAGATAGCATATCACCTAGAAAAAGTAATTTTGGATAACAGCCAAAGAAGAAAGGGAAACATCTGCTTGGGGGTCATAAGTGAAATGTAGACTCTCCTATTCTTTGGATCTCGTTGGGGTGCCTGTTTCTAGGAACAAACCAACATGTGCCCCAAAACCTGAAATGCATACCCATTTTGGGATAAACGGTACAGGAATACATTGTAAAACATGGATAAAACAATCATAAATATCCTCCATATCGACCTTTCCAGGTTCACTCTCACTTTCAGAAAGGAGGAATGGGAATGTATAATTTTGGACGTTAAAAAAGCGTAAATGAAAATAGATGTTGCCGTGTTTTCTCCCCTAGGGGAACCTAGTTTGTCAAGGGTGAGGTGCAGAATATCAAAGGGAGGAGTACATTTTTCAAAATGGAGGACAAAAGTCAAGGCAGCTAGCTTGGTAGAATAACCAAAAATAGAAATCCAGGGATAAAACTAAACTATAAAACATTTGTATAACTCTGAATGACAAGTTGGAGAGAGAAATTTTTCAATAATGAGAGAATAGTTGGAGGAAGAGTGAACTATCTGATTAGCAGCAAAAAGCAGTCAGGAGATCTGTAAGAACATACCACAACAGCAGCCACACATTCCGATTCCGTTTCCCATCTTGAGAGCTGATTTTTCTCATCGACTCACTCAGCTCAAAGAGGGGCTGTTGGACAGGACAGCAGAGGTGTATCTCTTGTCGCCATGGTGATGGTGTCATCATAGACCTTTCAGAGTCACCGCAGCTGCACAGCGGCCAACTCCTGCTGTCCAGACAGGTGGCTCTTCACAGACAAGGGTCTCACGTGAGAGGAAACACTTCCTTTCCAAAGTTGAAGTCTGGTCTCACACATTATCCCTCTGTTTTTGAAAATAAATGACATGAGGGGAGGTGGCCTGCCCCCCAAATAGATTCACTAGCCCATCTTTAGGGTGAAGAGAGGAAAAGAAACACATATTGAGAATAGATAGAGGTCCCATTCTTTTTTTTTAATGTTTTTTAAATTTATTTTTTATTTATTTTCAGCATAACAGTATTCATTGTTTTTGCACCACACCCAGTGCTCCATGCAACCCTTGCCCTCTCTAATACCCACCACCTGGTACCCCGACCTCCCACCCTCAGATTGTTTTTCAGAGTCCATAGTCTCTCATGGTTCACTTCCCCTTCCAATATCCCCCAACTCCCTTCTCCTCTCCATCTCCCCATGTCCTCCATGCTATTTTTTTTGCGCCACAAATAAGTGAAACCATATGATAATTGACTCTCTCTGCTTGACTTATTTCACTCAGCATAATCTCTTCCAGTCCCGCCCATGTTGCTACAAAAGTTGGGTATTCATCCTTTCTGATGGAGGCATAATACTCCACAGTGTATATGGACCACATCTTTCTTATCCATTTGTACGTTGAAGGGCATCTTGGTTCTTTCCATGGTTTGTCGACTCTGGCCATTGCTGCTATAAACATTGGGGTACAGATGGCCCTTCTTTTCACGACATCTGTATCTTTGGGGTAAATACCCAGTAGTGCAATGGCAGGGTCATAGCGAAGCTCTATTTTTAATTTCTTGAGGAATCTCCACACTGTTCTCCAAAGAGGCTCCACCAACGTACCTTCCCACCAACAGTGGAAGACGGTTCCCCTTTCTCCACATCCCCTCCAACACATGTTGTTTCCTGTCTTGCTTATTTTGGCCATTCTAACTGGTGTAAGGTGATATCTCAATGTGGTTTTAATTTGCATCACCCTGAGGGCTAGTGATGATGAACATTTTTTTCATGTGTCTGATAGCCATTTGTATGGCTTCACTGGATAAGTGTCCGTTCATATCTTCTGCCCATTTTTTGATATGATTGTCTGTTGTGTGTGTGTTGAGTTTGAGGAGTTCTTTATAGATCCTGGATATCAACCTTTTGTCTGTACTGTCATTTGCAAATATCTTCTCTCATTCCGTGGGTTGCCTCTTTGTTTTCTTGAGTGTTTCCTTTGCTGTGCAGAAGCTTTTGATCTTGATGAAGTCCCAAAAGTTTATTTTCGCTTTTGTTTCCTTTGCCTTTGGAGACATATCTTGAAAGAAGTTGCTATGGCTGATATGGAAGAGATTACTGCCTATGTTCTCCTCTAGGATTCTGATGGATTCCTGCCTCATGTTGAGGTCTTTTATCCATTTTGCGTTTATCTTTGTGTACAGTGTAAGAGAATGGTCGAATTTCATTCTTCTACATATAGCTGCCCAGTTTTCCCAGCACCATTTATAGAGGTCCCATTCTTGATTGAAAACACCATCCCTATCCATCTCTACCATCCTGAGTCACCAGACATTTCTAGAACAAAGTTTAACATGGGTCCCAGATGAAATCAAAAGCAGTGTTAACACCAATTCCGTTTTCCAGAGTCGTATTTCTCTATGCACAAACTAATCCAATTATGTCATTCTCTCAGCATCTATGTATTTGATCTGCTTTTTCTCTGTGTGTAGCTAAGGCTAAGTACTTTGTTATCTCTAGACCTTTGTGAACTCACTGACCAATTTCTTGGTCACTATGTGTGGGAAAAACAGGCTCTTCATGAGTAATTATGAGAAACAAATCACTGTATTTCCAACACAGCATTTCTGTACGAGTGGATGGGTGGAGGAAATACATACAATGAATACTTTTCTAAATGATGTATTTTAAATACTCCCCAAAAGGTAGGGTTCAGTGTGTGTTCTGGCACATACATGATCTTGTTCTGTTTACGAAAATGAGCAATGGAAAGGGAAGGAACCAGCCTCCAAATACATGAAACAAGGAAAACTTTTAGAACAAAACCAAGAGACATGGAATGGTTAAAATGAAGTAATTGCAATACATGGTAAAAAAAAAATTGCGTATATTCCAGGTGCCTAGTTATCCTGGGACTCTGAATGTCAGCTCAGGGCTTGACTCGGGTTCATGAGATCCAACCCCACGCGAGGCTTAGGCCTAAATGTGGGTGTGCTTGAAATCCTCTCTCTGCATCTCCCTGTGCTACGATTACACACGCGCTCATGTGCGTGCCCATGGTGTTTCTCTCTGCAAATCAATAACATCTTTCAAAAGAAGAAGATAAAATCCACACGGCACCAGTGCCCATTGTTGCTGACTTACTGCAACTTTCTAGACATAGTCAATCAAATAAGCTCTTCAGGAGACAGAAAAAATCGCATTAATATGGTTAGGGCCACATTTTCTCCATAGAATATCCAGGTAGTTGAACCAGTATGGAGGAAACAGGCAATGGTACACTGGTGCATTAAAAATGGAGAATTTTGGCCCCACTGTGATGGGAAACTTTTTAAACATATCAATAGATATGTACAGAAATAGGGAACAACTGGAAAACAAGTTCACACCTCTGCATGTCAAATAGGAGGAGAAAATGCAAAAGCATTAGAGTTTTGTACAAAACAGATAAATAAAAAACCATTTATGCATTCATGTTTGTATTCCTGGGGGAGGGGTCCTTTGAGTAGGTATTCCCCCCAAAGGAATGGCATAAAACAATCACATTATTCTGATCATGGTCGTGGGGTTGGGAATTCAGTCAGGACACAGTGCTGTTGCTAGAAAATGAAAGGTTTCAAATATCCACACCCCGGGAGAACCTCATTAAGTGAACGTGGGGTCCATGAAGAGAGCAGCCCGAGGCCCAGCGCCAATCAATGTATGAGTGCTTTCCATTTCTCAAATCCACAGTCCAGAATCCACATTTTGCAGGCACTGGGTGCCTCCTGTGTTGGTGAAGAGATTCTTTGCAAATGCCCAGATCCTATTCTTTGATTGTTCCAACATCTATTTCCCAGTAGGGTGCCCAGAGGGCAAGCAAGGGGAGTCCAGGGTGCAGATGGAGTTGCTGAACCTCTCAGAACCTCTTTCTGATTCTATTTGAAATGAATGTCCATGTTGGACACCCTTCAGGGTAGCAAAAGTCATGAGGTTCTCCTTGGGTGTATCTACATCTGAGGTCATAGCCATTGGAGAGAAAGAACCCAAATCAACAACTGGTCAGAATGCACACCTAGAAGAGGCCCACATACTCCTTTTGCATTTAAGTGGCTTATCTCTGCTCTTTCCACAGTCAATGAACCTTTCCACAGAAATCTTCCCTGAACTCCCACCTCAGGACTAAAATTAAGGATGCATATTAACACTGATCTTGTCTCATGGACGTTAAGCAGGCAACCAGGAAAAGGGGTTAACAAGGGCACCTAGTTGGCTCAGTAGTTAAGCATCTGCCTTCAGCTCAGGTCATCATCCCTGGGTACTGGGATCCAGTCCTGTACCAGGCTACCTGCTCAGTGGGGAGCCTGCCGGTCCCAGTCCCACTCCCCTTGTGTTTTCTCTCTCTTTCTCTCTCTCTCTCTGTGTCTAAATAAATAAAATCTATTTAAAAAAGGGATTTAATGAGGGAAATAAGCAATACCACACAGAGGGGTCACTATAATTTTTTAAAAAGATTTTATTTATTTACTTGACAGACAGAGATCACAGTAGGCATATAGAGAGGCAGGCAGACAGAGAGAGAGAGAGAGAGAGGAGGAATCAGGCTTCCCCTGAGCAGAAAGCCTGATGCCGGGCCCAATCCCTGGGCCCTGGTATCATGACCTGAGCTGAAGGCAGAGGCCCAACCCACTGAGCCACCCAGGCACCCTGGCACTATGATTTTTTTGAAGCCTTCATTAATTTGTACTCTAGGCTACCCACATCCTTTAGCCTCAAAGAGTTAAGACACATAACTTATCATTTCCCCCCACAAAGACACATTATTATCATTTCCCCCCACAAAGCTAACAACAATGACAAGATTGTGTTACATGTCTTGTGAGGGAAATCAAGAATCGAGACAGGTGCTTCCTCTGTGTAATAGAGATTCCCCCTGAGGTTTGGCATGGCAGGGAGACCTTCCACAAGGGCACCAATCAAGAGCCTAGAGGAGTGGAGACGCAATGGTAGCAAGAGTGTATCGGTGGGTTCCCTTCCAAAGCATAGAAGTCTCACAAGAAACCAACCTGTAGCGAGAACAGGCTCTGTCGGGTGGCTCACTTGTGTCCAGAGCAGGACTCAAGCATCAGTCTTTATCAGGGACCTGCCAGGTCATTCTACTGTGCACTCAGGACTGAGGGGCATAGGCACATAGAATGCCTAAGATCAGATAATTCCTGCCATTCCTGGAGAACCAGCAGTGATATCATGATCTCTGAGTCCTTAGTGAGGAAGGGGGTGGTGGGGGGGTAATGTCAGCATCCACAGGTTCACCCAGAGAATAGCTCTCACCTAGGGCTCCAGATCCTTGATCTTGGAAACCAACTCTCCCCACTGCCAGTTGAACCTGATTCCATTCTTCCAAGGCCACAGAGCACAGAGGACCCCCATGGGGATCTTTATGCAGCCGTTGCTGCCGTGGTGGTAGCAGATGTGTTCCTGTTTCAAGTACATGGGTGTGTCCTATTTGCTGACACCAACCACCACCAACTCTCCAAGTTGTTTTACAATTCCATCCAATTCTGACAGGAACCAGCCAGAAGAGCTTGCACAGTCGGTGACATCGCTCCACCTAGTGGCCAGCTGCGTTTACCATTGCTCCATTCACCAAAAGTTCCACGTGTCTGCCACAGTCACTCAAGAAATCAAATCCACCAGGACTTTCCATATTTGAGGAATAAAGGCAAAATAAGGGAGGAGAAAGAGCAAAACACCTCAAATTTCACTGAGGGACTGCTAACAAGGATATTTAAAACAGTTATAATTCATGAAATGTTCATCCGACCTCCCCGTGTTTTGAATCTCAAATATATTTAAAATTCGCTTCATGGTTTTGATATGCCTATATTTTCATATTTCACTGTGCATCAAAACGTGGTAGGAATAAGGGATTTCTTCTTCTAGTCACCGATTGGCAATAAAATCAACATGAATCCTCTATCTCATAGGATGGGAACGAAGCAGAGTAAAATGCCATCCCCCTTGGCTTGGTTCCCCAAATAGGTGGTATGGCCATCACCATGGCCCACATACTCTAAACACTTGAGCTAAAGTGAAAGACAATTTATACAGATATTAGTGAAGTGTGAGTATTGTTTAGTAAAACTGAGGTCTTAATCTTAAGAAAATAGGAGTCAAATTGAAATGGGAATTTTACCTCTGAGGGTGTGGTTTCCAGATGAAGGATGAATTTTTTCCAAATGGATATGGAGGAATACATAAGGAGAAATATTGATGAAGTCAAATACACATGTCTGACTTTGTCTAAACAATGAGAAAAATTATAATGGCCACAGGCCATTCTTGAGATTTGTAAATACTCAACTTCAAATTTCTTGAAAGTGTAGCACCCTGTTCAATTTTGGGTGAACGTTGAATCCAAACATTTGTGGCCACCTTTCTTTCATCAGTAAATCGCTTTTCTCCTAGAATTAAATTAAAAGGACTCAAATATAAGAGGCGATTGCTGCTATGGTAGAGTGTGAGAAGAACCCTTTAACAGAGATCCCTTCTTGATCAATCTCATTCCAGAACTGAATCACCTTCAGAGGGAGTGGAAGGCTGGAGAAGACTCTCATAGAGGACACATCCAAGATTGTGAAACTTTTTTTTATTTAACCCTCAGGGTTTCACAAAAGCAAATATGAGACCACAAGTCTGGGGAATGAAGTATTTTCCTAATACAATGAGTGTTTTGGAGGCCAGCTCAGTTCCAAACACAGGGTCTGCACCTAGAGACAATGGGTACACTCGGGCTCTCTGCTCTAGGAGTTGTGGGCAGGACTAGATTTTCAATACCCACACTGGAGAGAGGACCAAGTCTTTCTATTCCTTAACCAGATCATAGCTCAGACTGCTCTACGAGATGCTGCACTGAGTTTCCCCACTGACTGATTCCACCCCTCAGTGGCTGCTGTGGTTCTGAGTCACGGCCAGGTGGGACCAGTTCCCTGAGTTGGAGACTCTCGGGGGTTGAGTCCGGCAATGCTTGGCAGAAAATCTAATGTGTCCCACCCACGTCAGTTACAAATTTTCTAGCAGGCACATTATAGACGGTAAAAGGAAATAAGTCAAAATAATTATAATTGGAAAAATGGTATCCCCTCCACATGTATTTATGTTAATGAGAATTGTTTTAACGATCTCAATAAGATAATATAACTCCTCTTCCTTCTTCCGGTTTCAGAATCCAGTGTGCATTTTACACTCAGAGCACATCTCAACTCAGAGGAGCTGAACTCCAGGTGCTTGATGGCCATGGGTGGTCGGTGGCTACAGTATTGGACACCCACGATCTGTTTCAATTCACCAGCTCAGGTCAAGGCTGAATGACCCATCAAGCTTTTTATTCTCAATAGCATCTCAAATATCAGAAGTTCGGGGCCAAGAGTAACTCACTTGTTGCTATATTGTGTGTCATTTCCTAGTAGAGGGATGACATGTAGTAGCTACATAACATGTCTATGCAAGCAAAGAAGATTAAGAACCCAAGCCAGGTGGTGGGTATTAGGGAGGGCACGGATTGCATGAAGCAGTGGGTGTGGTGCAAAAACAAGGAATACTGTTATGCTGAAAATAAAAATTTCAAAAAAAGTGTAAAAAAAGAAAAAAAAAAAAGAACCCAAGCACTCAAGGTCACTTATCATTAGGAAACTCCAGTCTACACGTTTTTCTGCAGAGAGTGGGTCTGGCTGAACATTTTAAAGAAGGAAGTAGATGTCTCATCTGCCTGGGTTATCTTAAGAAACCCATGCACCAAAAATGTGCTTCTGTCTGCCGCCATAAGAGCACCAATTTATGGCAGAAGGTGCCCCGTGGGGAAGGTTTGTTGTGTCTGTTCTACTCTGTGGTCTGTCAGAAGAGTGAAATCAAGACAAGTGTTCAGCTGGGGGAGCTGGTGTCCAAGATCAGGGACCTGGAGGCCTGACGGGAACCATCCTCCACTTTAACTCAGGATGCGAAGTTCCAGGGTGAGGCCACTGTTTTGTCCTGGGTTCTGTGACACATGCCCGGGGACAAGAGGAAGGAATTGGCCCCTGCGAAGTGAGATGCTGAAACACAGCATCCTGTCAAACCTTACCGTGCAGAAACTTTGCTGCACAAGGAAAGCTTTAGCACTGCCCCAGGAGAAGGCAGGCAAGCTCCTCTCGATGCAAAGCTGCCACTGGGGAAATTCATGTAAGTAACTGCAGGAGGAAAAGGCCAAGTCCCACCCTCTGGGCCCTGTGAGGAGCGGGAGGTCTGAAGACAGAGGCCAAGGGAGGGGACCCTGCCCCCCACCCCCCATACAATACAACCCATCGTGACACCTGCCGTGGCACAGTAGACAGAGACCGAAACTGCCCCATTCCCTTGCTCATATTCCTTCTTCTCCCTAACACACCATCAAACCCTGCCTATGGCTTTCAGTTAAAAGACAATCGGTATAAAGACAACTAACAGGATGGGAGAAGATATTTGCAAACGCCATGTCAGATAAAGGGCTAATATCCAAAATCTATAAAGAGCTTAGCAAACTCAACACCCAAGAACAACTGATCCAATCAAGAAATGGGCAGAGGACACGAACAGGCATCACTGCAAGGAAGACATCCAGGTGGCCAACAGACCCATTAAAAATTGCTCCACCTCACTGGGCATCAGGGAAATACAAACCAAAAGCACAGTGAGATACTACCTCACACCAGTCAAAATGGCTAGAATTAACAAGTCAGTAATCGACAGATGCTGGCGAGGATTCGGACAAAGGTGAACCCTCCTACACTGTTGGTGGGAATACAAGCTGGTGCAGCCACTCTGGAAAATAATATGGAGGTTCCTCTAAAAGTTGTAAATAGAGCTACCCTATGACCCAGCAATGGCACTACTGGGTGTTTACCCTAAAGATATAAATGCAGTGATCCTAAGGGGAACGTGCACCCCAAGGTTTATAGCAGCAATGTGCATAACAGCCTAACCAGGGGAAGAACCTAGATGTCCATCAACAGATGAAAGGTTAAAAGAAGATGTGGTATATATATACAATGAAATAATATGCAGCCCTCAAAAGAAATAAAATCTTGCAGTTTGCAGTGACGTGGATAGAACTAGAGAGTATTATGTGGAGCGAAACAAGTCAATCAGAGAAATACAATTATCATATGATCTCCCTAATATGAGGAATTTGAGAGGAAAAGTGGAGGTTTAGAGAGTAGGGAAGGAAAAAAATGAAACAAGATGGGATCAGGAGGGAAAGAAAACTTAAGAGACTCTTAAATCTCACAAAACAAACTGAGGGTCATGGCGGGCAGTGGGGTAATGGAGAGGGTGGTTGGATTATGGACATTGAGGAGTGTACGTGCTATGGTGAATCTGTGAAGTGTGTAAGCCTGATGATTCACATAACTCTACCCCTGTGGTGAATAATGCATTATATGTTAATTTAAAAATTTAAAAGAAATGGCAGGAGGACCTGGGTGGTTCGGATGGTTAAGCATCTGCCTTTGGCTCAGGTGGTGATCTCCAGGTCTTGGGATCGAGCCCCCTGTTGTACTTGGGAGTACAGCTCAGCAGGGAGTCTGCTTCTCTGTCCTTGGCCTCGCCCCCTGCTTGTGCTCTCTCTCTGTCCCTGTCTCTGTATCTTTCTCAAATGAATAAGTCAAAAGAAAATCTTGTAACAACTAATAAAATAATTAATTTTATGGCTTTAGTATATTCCAGCAATGTAATATGACAGAAGACATTGCTTCTGATCATAGAAGTTATATTTGTTTTATTTACAAAAGTGGAAAGTGAAATGTACACAATTTCTTTTTTTAAAGATTGTATTGATGTGACAGAGAGAGAGAGCTCAAGCAGGGGGAACAGCAGGCAGAGGGAGAGAGAGAGCAGGATCCCTGCAGAGCCAGGAGCCCGACGATGGGTTTGCCATGGGTCTCAATCCCAGGACCCCGGGATCATGACCTGAGCTGAAGGCAGATGCATAACTGACTGAGACAGCCAGGTGTCCCTGAATTGTGCACAATTTCTAATACTAACTCCTTAACATATTCCAAATGAGCACTGCACTCAATTTCCTTCACATTCTTGTGATTTGTTTGGTTATCCTGTATGTATGAAAATATATAGAACCTGAAATGATTAAATGGTGACATGAGGTGAGCCTGGCTGTCCATGGGTCTCCACAGAGGCTGAGGGGCCCCCCGGGGACTCGGGCCTCTCCCAGCTGGGTTTGGATGCTATCTTGTTGTTGACTTGAGCCCGGGATACCATATGCCCTCAGGGACACATGGTGGGCCAGCTGCACCCCCAATTGGCATGGGAGGGACACCCCAAGCCTCTGTCCTCCTCCTTTCTTCAGGAGCCTGAGCTGGGCAACATCAAGCCCAACCCGTGTGATCTCCCCACATGGATTGGCTGAGCTGCTCCCTGTTCACCTTCAGAGGGCCATACCTGACTGGTGAACCCTCCAGGGACACGTTCCACAAAGAACACTATGTGACTTGCTCCTCCTGGAGTCAGGCACAGGGCGACCCCTTGGGTGTCTACAGCCTCCTCTGCCCAGCTTGGGAGCCAATGGGGAACTCAGCCTAGAAAACTCAGGGCTGGAGAAGGCGGGGTTTACTTTCCCAGGAAATGTTTGCATTACATCCTTCCTTTGTGGCACTGGCCTTGACCGTCATCCCCTCCTCCAAGGCCATGGGCAGTGGAGGCCACTGTATCCAGAATACACCAGCTGTCTCTACACCTTAAAGAACTGGAGAATCAACAACAAATTAAGCCAACTCCACACACAAGAAGGGAAATCATCAAGATTAGAGCAGAGATCAATGAGATAGAAACTAGAGATACAGTAGAACACATCAATGAACCCAGAAGTTGCTGTTTTGAAAGAATAAAATCGAGAAACCATTGGCCAAACTAATCCAAAAGAAAAGACAGAAGGCCCAAATTAATAAAATTATGAATGTGAAGGGAGAGATCACAAATAATGCCAAGGAAATAGAAACAATCATCAGAAATTATTATCAACAGTTATATGCCAATACGTTAAGCAACCTAGATGAAATGGATGCACTCCTGGAAAACCATAAACTTCCAAAATTGAATCAGGAAGAAATTGACAACCTGAATAGACCAATACCTAGTAATGAGATTGAAGCAGTGATCAAAACCCTCCCCAAAAACAAGAGCCCAGGTCAGGACGGATTGCCTGGGGAATTCCACCAAACTTACAAAGAAAAAATAATACCTATTCTCCTGAAGCTGTTTCAAAACATTAAAGCAGAAGGAAAATTTCAAGACTCTTTTTATTAAGCCAGCATTATAGTGATCCCCAAACGAGGCAAAGACCCCACCAAAAACGAGAATTTCAGACCAATATTCCTGATGAATATGGATGCGATGATTCTCAACAAGATCCTCGCTAATAGGATCTAATAGCACATTACAAAGATGATCCACCATGACCAGGTGGGATTCATCCCTGGGTTGCAAGGATGGTTCAACATTCCCAAATCAATGTGATAGAACAAATCAATGAGAAAAGAGAGAAGAACCACAAGGTCCTCTCAACCGATGCAGAAAAAGCATTTGACAAATTCTAGCATTCGTTCCTGATTAAAATGCTTCAAAGTATGGGGATAGAGGGAACATTCCTCAACTTGATAAAATCCATCTATGAGAAACCCATAGTGAATATCATCCTCAATGGGAAAAAGGTGAGAGCCTTCCCTTTGAGATCAGGAACACAACAAGGATGCCCACTCTCACCACTCTTGTTCAACATAGTATTAGAAGTCCTAGCAACAGCAATCAGACAACAGAGAGAAATAAAAGGTATTCAAATTGGCAATGAAGAAGTCAAACTCTCTCCCTTCGTAGGTGACATAATACTTTTTTTTAATTAATTTTTTATTTTTTATAAACATATATTTTTATCCCCAGGGGTACAGGTCTGTGAATCACCAGGTTTACACACTTCATAGTACTCACCCAAGCACATACCCTCCCCAATGTCCATAATCCCACCCCCTTCTCCCAAACCCCCTCCCCCCAGCAACCCTCAGTTTGTTTTGTGAGATTAAGAGTCACTTATGGTTTGTCTCCCTCCCAATCCCATCTTGTTTCATTGATTCTTCTCCTACCCACTTAAGCCCCCATGTTGCATCACCACTTCCTCATATCAGGGAGATCATATGATAGTTGTCTTTCTCTGCTTGACTTATTTCGCTAATAATGATACGCTCTAGTTCCATCCATGTTGTCGCAAATGGCAAGATTTCATTTCTTTTGATGGCTGCATAGTATTCCATTGTGTATATATACCACATCTTCTTGATCCATTCATCTGTTGATGGACATCTAGGTTCTTTCCATAGTTTGGCTATTGTGGACATTGCTGCTATAAACATTCGGGTGCACGTGCTCCTTTGGATCACTACGTTTGTATCTTTAGGGTAAATACCCAGTAGTGCAATTGCTGGGTCATAGGGCAGTTCTATTTTCAACATTTTGAGGAACCTCCATGTTGTTTTCCAGAGTGGCTGCACCAGCTTGCATTCCCACCAACAGTGTAGGAGGGTTCCCCTTTCTCCGCATCCTCGCCAGCATCTGTCATTTCCTGACTTGTTGATTTTAGCCATTCTGACTGGTGTGAGGTGATATCGCATTGTGGTTTTGATTTGTATTTCCCTGATGCCGAGTGATATGGAGCACTTTTTCATGTGTCTGTTGGCCATCTGGATGTCTTCTTTGCAGAAATGTCTGCTCATGTCCTCTGCCCATTTCTTGATTGGATTATTTGTTCTCTGGGTGTTGAGTTTGCTAAGTTCTTTATAGATTCTGGACACTAGTCCTTTATCTGATATGTCGTTTGTAAATATCTTCTCCCATTCTGTCAGTTGTCTTTTGATTTTGTTAACTGTTTCCTTTGCTGTGCAAAAGCTTTTGATCTTGATGAAGTCCCAATAGTTAATTTTTTCCCTTGCTTCCCTTGCCTTTTGCGTTGTTCCAAGGAAGATGTTGCTGCGGCAGAGGTTGAAGAGGTTGCTGCCTGTGTTCTCCTCAAGGATTTTGATGGATTCCTTTCGCACATTGAGGTCCTTCATCCATTTTGAGTCTATTTTCGTGTGTGGTGTAAGGAAATGGTCCAATTTCATTTTTCTGCATGTGGCTGTCCAATTTTTCCAGCACCATTTATTGAAGAGGCTGTCTTTTTTCCATTGGACATTCTTTCCTGCTTTGTCGAAGATTAGTTGACTGTAGAGTTGAGGGTCTATTTCTGGGCTCTCTATTCTGTTCCATTGATCTATGTGTCTGTTTTTGTGCCAGTACCATGCTGTCTTGATGATGACAGCTTTGTAATAGAGCTTGAAGTCCGGAATTGTGATGCCACCAACGTTGGCTTTCTTTTTCAATATCCCTTTGGCTATTCGAGGTCTTTTCTGGTTCCATATAAATTTTAGCATTATTTGTTCCATTTCTTTGAAAAAGATGGATGGTACTTTGATAGGAATTGCGTTAAATGTGTAGATTGCTTTAGGTAGCATAGAGATTTTCACAATATTTATTCTTCCAATCCAGGAGCATGGAACATGTTTCCATTTCTTTGTGTCTTCCTCAATTTCGTTCATGAGTACTTTATAGTTTTCTGAGTATAGATTCTGTGTCTCTTTGGTTTGGTTTATTCCTAGGTATCTTATGGTTTTGGATGCAATTGTAAATGGGATTGACTCCTTAATTTCTCTTTCTTCTGTCTTGCTGTTGGTGTAGAGAAATGCAACTGATTTCTGTGCATTGATTTTATATCCTGACACTTTACTGAATTCCTGTATAAGTTCTAGCAGTTTTGGAGTGGAGTCTTTTGGGTTTTCCACATATAGTATCATATCATCTGCGAAGAGTGATAATTTGACTTCTTCTTTGCCAATTTGGATGCCTTTAATTTCATTTTGTTGTCTGATTGCTGAGGCTAGGACCTCTAGTACTATGTTGAATAGCAGTGGTGATAATGGACATCCCTGCCGTATTCCTGACATAATACTTTTTACGAAAAACCCGAAGACTCCACTCCCAAACTACTAGATCTCATATAGCAATTCAGTTATGTGGCAGGATACAAAGTCAATGTACAGAAATCAGTGGCTTTATTATACACTAAAAATGAAAACACAGAAAGGGAAGTTAGAGAATTGATTCCATTTACTATAGCACCAGAACCATAAGATACTTAGGAATAAACGTAACCAAAGAGGTAAAGGATCTGTACTTGAGGAACTACGGAACACTCATGAAACAAATCAAAGAAGACACACAAAAAAATGGAAGACCATTCCATGCTCATGGATCGGAGGAATAGACATTGTTAAAATGTCTACAGTGCCAAGAGCAATGTATACTTTCAATGCCATTCTGAACAAAATTTTACTGGCATTATTCAAAGAGCTGGAGCAAAAGTGTTGGAGAGGATGTGGAGAAAGGGGAACCCTCTTCCACTGTTGGTGGGAGTGCAAGTTGGTGCAGCCTCTTTGGAGAACAGTGTGGAGATTCCTCAAGAAATTAAAAATAGAGCTTCCCTATGACCCTGCAATCGCCCTACTGGGTATTTACCCCAAAAATACAGATGTCGTGAAAAGAAGGGCCATCTGTACCCCATTCTTTATAGGAGCAATGGCCGCGGTTGCAAACTGTGGAAAGAACCAAGATGCCCTTCAATGGACGAATGGATAAGGAAGATGTGGTCCATATATGCTATGGGGTATTATGCCTCCATCAGAAAGGATGAATACCCAACTTTTGTAGCAACATGGATGGGACTGGAAGAGATTATGCTGAGTGAAATAAGTCAGGCAGAGAGAGTCAATTATCATACGGTTTCACTTATTTGTGGAGCATAACAAATAGCATGGAGGACAAGGGGAGATGGAGCAGAGAAGGGAGTTGAGGGAAATTGGAAGGGGAGAGGAACCATGAGAGACTATGGATTCTGAAAGACAATCTGAGGGTTTTGTAGGCCGGGGGGGTGGGAGGTTGGGGGAACCAGGTGGTGGGTATTAGAGAGGGCAAGGGTTGCATGGAGCACTGGGTGTGGTACAAAAACAATGAATACTGTTATGCTGAAAAGAAATTTTAAAAAAATTTAAGAAAGATATGTCTCCAAAGGCAAAGGAAACAAAATCAAAAATGAATTTGGAGGAAGTGGAGAGGCAACATGGGGTCTTAAGGGGGTAGGAGAAGAATAAATGAAACAAGATGGGATTGGGAGGGAGACAAACCATAAGTGACTCTTAATCTCACAAAAAAAAACTGAGGGTTGCTTGGGGGAGGGTGGTTGGGAGAAGGGGGGTGGGGTTATGGACATTGGGGAGGGTATGTGCTATGGTGAGTGCTGTGAAGTGTGTAAACCTGGCGGTTCACAGACCTGTACCTCTGGGGATAAAAATATATGTTTATAAAAATAAAAAATTAAAAATATATATATATATATTATATGTTTATAAAAAATAAAAATAAATATAAATATATATAGAAAAATTTAAAAAATGAATTTGGGGGACTTCATCAAGATGCAAAACTTCTTCACAGCAAAGGAAACAGTCGACAAAACAAAGAGACAACCCAAAGAATGGGAGAAGATATTCACAAAGGATAGTACAGACAAAAGGCTGATATCCAGGATCTATAAAGAACTTCTCAAACTCATCACACACAAAACGGACAATCATATCAAAAAATGGGCAGAAGGGGCGCCTGGGTGGCTCAGTGAGTTCAGCCTCTGCCTTTGGTTCAGGTCATGGTCTCAGGGTCCTGGGATAGAGTTCAGCATCAGGCTCTCTGCTTGGCGGGGAGCCTGCTTCCTCCTCTCTCTCTCTCTCTCTGCCTGCCTATCTGCCTGCTTGTGATTTCTCTGTCAAATAAATAAAATCTTTAAAAGAAAAAAAAAGGGCAGAAGACATAAAGAGACACTTACCCAATGAAGACATACAAATGGCTATCAGACACATGAAAGAAGGTTCATTATCACTGGCCATCAAGGAGATTCAAATTAAAACCACATTGAGATACCACCTTACACCAGTTAGAATGGACAAAATTAACAAGACAGTAAACAACGTGTGTTGGAGAGGATGTGGAGAAAGGGGAACCCTCTTACACTGTTGGTTGAGCCTCTTTGGAGAACAATGTGGAGATTCCTTAAGAAATAAAAATAGAGCTTCCCTATGCCTGCAATTGCCCTACTGGGTATTTACCCAAAAGATACAGATGTAGTGAAAACAAGGGCCATCTGTACCCCAAATGTTCATAGCAGCAATGGCCATGGTTGCCAAACTGTGGAAAGAAACAAGATGCCCTTCAACGGATGAATAGATAGGGAAGATGTGGTCCATATACACTATGGAGTATTATGCCTCCATCAGAAGGGATGAATGCCCAACTTTTGTACCAGCATGGATGGGAGTGAAAGAGACTATGCTGAGTGAAACAAGTCAAGCAGAGAGAGTCAATTATCATATGGTTTCACTCATTTGTGGAGCATAAGAAATAACATGGAGGACATGGGGAGATGGAGAGGAGAAGGGAGTTGGGGGAAATTGGAGGGGGAGAGGAACCATGAGAGACTATGGACTCTGAAAAACAATTTGAGGGTTTTGAAGGGGTGGGGGTGGGTGGTAGGAGGCTGGGGAAACCAGATGGTGGGTATTATAGAGGGCACGGATTGCGTGGAGCACTGGGTGTGGTGCAAAAACAATGAATACTGTTATGCCGGAAAGATATATATATATATATATATATATATATATATATATATATATATATATATATATAACTAAAAGAAAAAAAAAGAAATACAGAGACCCAAAAAACCAAATCAATCTTGAAAAAGCAAAAGCAAAGCTGGAGACTTCAGAATTCTGGACTTCAAGTTTATTACTAAGCTATAGTCATCAAGACAGGATGGCACTGACACAAAAATAGACACCTAGATCAATGGAACAGAACAAAACTCAGAAATGACCCCACAAAAATATGGTAAACTAGTCTTTGACAAAGCTGGAAAGAATATCCAAAGGAAAAAAATAGTCTCTTCAATAAATGGGGTTAGGAAAACTAGACTGCAACATACAAAAGAATGAAAGTGGACCACTGTCTTACACCATACATAAAAGTACATTTTAAAAGGATGAAAGACCTAGGTGTGAGATAGGAAACCATCAAAATCCTAGAAGGGAACACAGCAATAACCTCTTTGACATTGACCATGGCAACTTCTTATAAGATATGTCAAAGGAAACAAAGGCAAAAATAAACTATTAGGACACCACCAAGATTAAAAGCTTTTGTATGGTAAACAATCACTAAACCTAAGAGGCAACCTGTGCAATGGGAGGAGATATTCACAATGATGTACCTGATAAAGGGTTAGTGTCCAAAATCTATAAAGAACATATCAAAGTCAATACTGCACTATAAATAATCCATTTTCAAAATGAGCAAAAGACCTAAACAAATATTTTTCTCAAATAAGACTTTCAGATGGAGAACAGATACATGAAAAGATGCTCCACATCACTCATTATTGGGAATTATAAATAAAAAATACAATGAAATATCATCTCTCACACACACAAAAAAAGCCTGTGCTTCATGGAGGAGTCATGATTCAAATGACTCCTCAGATCATACTTTGCCTCACTTGCTATATTGTGATTACTAAAATACTATCTTGACTTGTTTGCTTTCAAAGGCTAGAGAATAGCCAAGAGTCATTTTCTTCTGGTAGGTCCGCCAGCGACATGAGTGGCAATCCCTCTGTCACATACTGAGTTTCTCTGGGCCTGGCAATACAGCACTTCCCCTTCCCTTCATCCACCTAGGTGGGAAGCCAAGTGCCCACCCTAAGGCTCAGCCCCTGAACACCTTGGGGCTCACTGTCTATCCGACAGGGTGTTTCTTTTCCTAAGACACAGAAACCGCAGCTAACACAAGTGACGGGAAACCAACTTTCCACATGAGCAGGCCATTTCCTAATTTTGGCCGCATTTTCTGAAGCAAAATATGAGGCCCTAGTGAGTCAAAGTTGGACGGAAATCCCATGGAATCCACTGGAGATCACTCCTCCTTGGTCCTTCTGAAGCTGGGTGTGACATGAGGTTGCACCAGGGGCCACCAGCCCCAGGTCTCCAGTTATGAGGGGGAAGATTCTACCTCAGCCTCCTTTAATAAAAAGGGTTTGGAATGAAAAGCAGAGCAGGAGGGAAATATTCTGTTTTGCTAATTATAACAAATGTACCGCAAGCAAGTAAGATGTTATTAATGAAGGAATCTGGGGGTGGGGGTGGGACCTGGGAACTTTCTGTATTATATGTTCAACTCTTACATTCATCTAAACCTCCTGTAATAAAATAATGCCCATTCATTTTTTAAATCTGGAAACACTCTATCGGGCAGAGATGGCTTTCAGCCAAAGTTCAAAAATCAGTCAAGCAAAGAAAGACAATTATCATATGGCTTCACTGAGTTGTGGAAGAATAAGGAATAGTGCAGAGGACCATAGGGGGAGGGAGGGAAAAATGAATGGCAAAAAATCAGAGAGGAAGACAAGCCATGAGAGACTCTGGATTTCTGCAAAAAACTGAGGGTTACAGAAGGGTGAGGGAGGGGAGCAGAGGGGGTATCGGGGTGATGGGTATTAACGGGGACACATGTGGTGAGGAGCACTGGGTGTTCTATGCAAACAATGAGTCATTGAACACTGCATCAAAAACTAAACATGTACTCTATGGTGGGTAATTGAACATAAGAAAAACAAAGAATGTAGACAAAAGAGGAAAAAAAAAACAATTAACGGTCCACACGTTGGCTAGAGATGTTGTTTACTGTTCAACAGGAGCCAATTCTGGAGTTGGAGTGTATCTTGATGTCTTGAGTTAGAGGTACTACTGATTAACTGGATCATCTACTCTTGCATACAGGAGAGAGGAATGTGGCTGAACATCTCATAGTATTGTCTTAACTATGGGTCACTGATTAAAACAGACTCATTATTCTGAAATGAACCTAAAGAGTGTGTTTTCACAGTACCTTCAAGTGGGTCATCCATAGGGGGCCTCCTGTTGTTTGGCCAGATGTGATGTTTCGCGAATCACTGCTTCAGGCCAGTTGATATTCTTCACCTCGGGTGAACATTTCTTCTTAATCCTTGAGGCAAGATCCTGGGAAATGCATCATAATAGAGAGAACTGTGGACATCTTGCTGGCAGAAGAACCCAAGGAAATGGGTGATAACCTATTCCTAGTTCAATCCTTTCATCCCATTATTCACCTGCTGCCTGCTCAGTAGAGCCTCCTGAATCCGAGTTGGACTTGTGGAGCTTTTGCAGTTGGGGGTGCACTAAGAACACCGGACAGATAGGACCTGTGGGCACATACCTTCATTTGACAGAGGCATTGGAGAAATGCAGCAATGGGCAGTATGCACGACTGATGGCCTGGGGTCCAACTCCATTCAGAAGCCAGCAGTATGCAGAATGTTACATAGACCCCTCTGGGTCTCATTTCCCTGAGATGTTGAAATGTGAATATGGCCTTCTTATCAGTATGATATTATGAGGCCCAACACAATTAAACACAAGGAAAGCCTTAAGAAAAAGTAGATGACTGGTGTTTCCTAATTGCCCTAGTGTTCAATCCCTGAGTGACTGCAAGAAGTAGACACTTGGTAGTGGTTGAATCCAGAGAGGGGATTTGGATGGCTCCACAGCAGGGAGGAAGGAAGCTCCCTCTTAGCTTCACATGGGAATGATGTTTCACAGCTTGTGGACGATACCTGTGAGCATCTCTTGTAATCCCCAGGTGGACCCTATTGAGGTGTGAGGGGGGATGTGAGGGGGATGGGGGGGCTGTAAGCCATATTCTAGAGTGAGGGCCCTGAAATGTACAGAGATAAATTGACATGCCAGGAGTTACCATACAGATGAGGATGGGTCCAGGACAGGAATAGAGTTGGTTCCTTGGGGAGAGAGATCCCTCAACACGAGACACCTTCCTGGGCCACCTGAGATCATGCCCTGTCACCCACAACCAAGTCTCTTTCTTGGACACTCCTGCTGGAGGAGGTGCCTGAGCCAACAGAAAAGTCCACATGCTCACTCAGCCTCCCACCTCTAGGTTTCACCTCCTGACCCAAAACACAAAAGAGTTACCTTCAAGGGAAGCCTCTCTAAAGTGCCAGTGGAAAACCCACTGTGGCCATCCTGAGGTGTTCACATGACCAGCTGTCTCACATGGAGCCTTCCTAGGGACCAGCTGACCACACTTAGTGGCCAGTGAGTGGTCTGCTCAACTGCTCAACTGCTGAGAACATGGGACATTCCAAATCAACTGTCATAGAATGGCTCTGCCAAGAATTAGTTTCCTTTTACTGACCAACCCTGGCTGACCAGTTACTGTGCACACACTGGGAAAATGGCCACCTGCATTGGTGCTTTGGTGGCTTAATGAATTAAAGCTGTGACCTTCAGTGTCTTACCGCTTGTTGATCTGAGCAAGTGTACAAAGAGTTTGGACTAAGGCCTAGCTGAGAGTGAACTGAGGCTGCACTGGCTCTGAGTGGGGAAATTTCCCACTCTTTCATAGCAAAGCATCTCCCCAGATTATGTCTCTATGGACTTTCTCCTTCATTATTTCCTTAAAGGGCAGGGGACTTGTTCCATCTCCTCTTAGAAGGGCCCTTCCATACCCACAACCTGCAGATTCCCTCCCCAAAATACTCCCCAAGGGTCACCAGTCCTATTTTCCTATTTTCTCTTGCATTCAGGAAAACTCTATGCTTATGAGTTCCAAACTTTTGGAATTACCATGGCTCCACTTCAAATCTAAAAGTTTTGCTCAAACTATGGCCCAGACATCCAGAATCTTATTCAGCAACTCCACATGGTTGTGTCACGCCTCAGTCTTCACATTTCTAAAGCTGAATAAAAAGGCAAGGGAGCTTCTGAAAGTAGACCCTTGCTGGAGCAATCTTGTAAGTTGAAAGAGAGGGGGGATTGTGCATGTTCAGAGCTACCCAAGTCATGAAAACACCAGTGTGGGTAGTACCTGGGCCAGAGCCAGATTTTGCAGGGTTCCCTTAGAGCAGGGTGGGCCTAGTACCCCTGACTTAGCCCAGCTCCATGCCTGGGGAGGCAGCCACTATCACTTGCATTTGGGCAGAGATTCAAAGGCAGCATAGGAGTAGGGAAACATTGTACAACCAGAAGGAAAGGCTTCAGGGATGCCCCAATTAGAGCCTCTTGGCATAAGGAAGCTGTAGCCGGTGGTCTAGAAGCATGGCATCCCATGTCTTTGTCAGGGCTATTGTATCCTCTGGGCCTTAGGTGTATATAGGGAAAAAAATCAGGCACAGTCTCAGTTACAAACCATGTCCTGGTCATTTGGGGACAATTGCTTTCTAGGCCGGATGGCCCAGATTGTGCTCTGATGCCTTCCATGGAGAAAACTGTAGATAATGGGTTGATTTCCTGGTCTACACACTTCAGGCAAGAGACCTATTTTTTTTTTAAGATTTTATTAATTTATCGGAGAGATCACAAGTAGGCAGAGAGGCAGGCAGAGAGAGAGGGAAGCAGGCTCCCCATTGAGCAGAGAGCCTGTTGCGGGGCTCGATCCCAGCATACTGAGTTCATAACCTGAGCCGAAGGCAGAAGCTTAACCCACTGAACCACCCAGGTGCCCCCAGAAACCTACTGTTATGTACAGTCATGGCACTGCCCGTTCATGTCTTCCACGTGTCTGTCCCCATTTTGGGCCTTATATCACTTGGGAGAGGTTGGCCCAGTTGAGAAGACCAGAGATCCCACACTTCACTGCTGGACATGGTCTAGTTATCTTCATAGGCAACTGTATTGGAAGATCTTCTTGACCATGCATGTGATGACGGAACATAGATGCTTGTAAGACTCTGGCCAGAACGCAGTGGACCAGCACTATGACCACCATGAAGACAAACAAAACAAACAAAAGCATGTTAAGAGTCTATATAGGGTGCTTCCAAACAGGAGCCCCTATTGTTCAACCCAGTCCAAGACAACTAATCCCCTAAGCCATGAGGATCAACCTTAATGCCAAACAGCTTCTTCCTAAGGCCTTTCAGAGACTGTTCTACCTTTCTTACTTTATGGACCAAGCACAAAATGTATAAACAATAACACAAATACACCTGACCCAGCACGATGGACAAAGACTTGAACCTGCCCCCTTTTCTTTGGTTGTAATCCTTCTTCTTCCTAACATGCCATTAAACCCTACCTATGGTTTACAGCGTGTCCCACCAGACAGCCTCTGTGAGGGGTCATGCTAAGCCTGACCCAGTAAATCCCCTGCTCAGTTATCAACACACGTGAACCAAATATAAGCAAGGCCTTGCTGCTTGGCATAGGCAGAGCAGAAAAGAACAGGTCTGGGGGAAAGATAATTTTGTAAAAGTTAATATTGATTCATTTGAGAGAGAGAAAGATCACAGGCAGTGGGAGAGGCAGAGGCAGGGGGAGAAGAATGCTCACCAAAGGGCAGGGATCCAGATGTGTGGCTCAATCCCAGGACCCTGGGATGATGGCCTGAGCTGAAAGCAGACACTTAACAGACTGAGCCACCCAGGCATCCCTGGGGAAAGAAGATCTTAAATAAGAAAGCAAGAAAAGGTGACTACAAACATGCAGCCAATAGAGGTGACAGATCTTACTCTTATGTCATTAAAATAGGAAACATGAGGGCCATTTCCTTTTTTTTAAAAATTTTTATTTTTTATAAACATATATTTTTATCTCCAGGGGTACAGGGCTGTGAGTCGCCAGGTTTACACACTTCACAGCACTCACCAAAGCACATACCCTCCCCAATGTCCATAATCCCACCCCCCTTCTCCCAACCCCCCTCCCCCCACCAAACCTCAGTTTGTTTTGTGAGATTAAGAGTCACTTTTGGTTTGTCTCCCTCCCAATCCCATCTTGTTTCATTGATTCTTTTCGTACCCACTTAAGCCCCCATGTTGCATCACCACTTCCTCATATCAGGGAGATCATATGATAGTTGTCTTTCTCTGCTTGACTTATTTCACTAAGCATGATACGCTCTAGTTCCATCCATGTTGTCGCAAATGGCAAGATTTCATTTCTTTTGATGGCTGCATAGTATATATACCACATCTTCTTGATCCATTTATCTGTTGATGGACATCTAGGTTCTTTCCATAGTTTGGCTATTGTGGACAAGGCTGCTATAAACATTCACGTGCACGTGCCCCTTTGGATCACTACGTTTGTATCTTTAGGGTAAATACCCAGTAGTGCAATTGCGGGGTCATAGGGCAGTTCTATTTTCAACATTTTGAGGAACCTCCATGCTGTTTTCCAGAGTGGTTGCACCAGCTTGCATTCCCACCAACAGTGTAGGAGGGTTCCCCTTTCTCTGCATCCTCGCCAGCATCTGTCATTTCCTGACTTGTTTATTTTAACCATTCTGACTGGTGTGAGGTGATATCGCATTGTGGTTTTGATTTGTATTTCCCTGATGCCGAGTGATATGGAGCACTTTTTCATGTGTCTGTTGGCCATCTGGATGTCTTCTTTGCAGAAATGTCTGCTCATGTCCTCTGCCCATTTCTTGATTGGATTATTTGTTCTCTGGGTGTTGAGTTTGATAAGTTCTTTATAGATTCTGGACACTAGTCCTTTATCTGATATGTCGTTTGTAAATATCTTCTCCCATTCTGTCAGTTGTCTTTTGATTTTGTTAACTGTTTCCTTTGCTGTGCAAAAGCTTTTGATCTTGATGAAGTCCCAATAGTTAATTTTTTCCCTTGCTTCCCTTGCCTTTTGCGTTGTTCCAAGGAAGATGTTGCTGCGGCAGAGGTTGAAGAGGTTGCTGCCTGTGTTCTCCTCAAGGATTTTGATGGATTCCTTTCGCACATTGAGGTCCTTCATCCATTTTGAGTCTATTTTCGTGTGTGGTGTAAGGAAATGGTCCATTTTCATTTTTCTGCATGTGGCTGTCCAATTTTCCCAACACCATTTATTGAAGAGGCTGTCTTTTTTCCATTGGACATTCTTTCCTGCTTTGTCGAAGATTAGTTGACCATAGAGTTGAGGGTCTATTTCTGGGCTCTCTATTCTGTTCCATTGATCTATGTGTCTGTTTTTGTGCCAGTACCATGCTGTCTTGATGATGACAGCTTTGTAATAGAGCTTGAAGTCCGGAATTGTGATGCCACCAACTTTCGCTTTCTTTTTCAATATCCCTTTGGCTATTCGAGGTCTTTTCTGGTCCCATATATACTTTAGAATTATTTGTTCCATTTCTTTGTAAAAGACGGTTGGTACTTTGATAGGAATTGCATTAAATGTGTAGATTGCTTTAGGTAGCATAGAGATTTTCACAATATTTATTCTTCCAATCCAGAAGCATGGAACATTTTTCCATTTCTTTGATCTTCCTCAATTTCTTTCATGAGTACTTTATAGTTTTCTGAGTATAGATTCTGTGTCTCTTTGGTTAGGTTTATTCCTAGGTATCGTATGGTTTGGGGTGCAATTGTAAATGGGATTGACTCCTTAATTTCTCTTTTTTCTGTCTTGTTGTTGGTGTAGAGAAATGCAACAGATTTCTGTGCATTGATTTTATATCCTGACACTTTACTGAATTCCTGTACAAGTTCTAGCAGTTTTGGAGTGGAGTCTTTTGGGTTTTCCACATATAGTATCATATCATCTGCGAAGAGTGATAATTTGACTTCTTCTTTGCCGATTTGGATGCCTTTAATTTCCTTTTGCTGTCTGACTGCTGAGGTTAGGACTTCTAGTACTATATTGAATAGCAGAGGTGATAATGGACATCCCTGCCGTGTTCCTGACCTTAGCGGAAATCTTTTAGGTTTTCTCCATTGAGAATGATATTTGCGGTGGGTTTTTCATAGATGGCTTTGATGATATTGAGGTATGTGCCCTCTATCCCTACACTTTGAAGAGTTTTGATCAGGAAGGGATGCTGTACTTTGTCAAATGCTTTTTCAGCATCTATAGAGAGTATCATATGGATCTTGTTCTTTCTTTTATTGATGTGTTGTATCACATTGACTGATTTGAGGATGTTGAACCAACCTTGGAGCCCTGGAATAAATCCCACTTGGTCGTGGTGAATAATCCTTTTAATGTACTGTTGATCCTATTGGCTAGTATTTTGGTGAGAATTTTAGCATCTGTGTTCATCAAGGATATTGGTCTATAGCTCTCTTTTTTGATGGGATCCTTATCTGGTTTTGGGATCAAGGTGATGCTGGCCTCATAAAATGAGTTTGGAAGTTTTCTTTCCATTTCTATTTTTTGGAACAGTTTCAGGAGAATAGGAATTAGTTCTTCTTTAAATGTTTGGTAGAAATCCCCCGGGAAGCCATCTGGCCCTTGGATTTTGTTTGTTTGGAGAATTTTACTGACTGTTTCCATCTCCTTACTGGTTATGGGTCTGTTGAGGCTTTCTATTTCTTCCTGGTTCAGTTGTGGTAGTTTATCTGTTTCTAGGAATGCATCCATTTCTTCCAGATTGTCAAATTTGTTGGCGTAGAGTTGCTCATAGTATGTTCTCATAATAGTTTGTATTTTTGGTGTTAGTTGTGATCTCTCCTCTTTCATTCATGATTTTATTTATTTGGGTCCTTTTTTTTTTTCTTTTTGATAAGTCTGGCCAGGGGTTTATCAATTCTATTAATTCTTTCAAAGAACCAGTTCCTAGTTTCGTTGATTTGCTCTATTCTTTTTTGGTTTCTATTTCATTCATTTCTGCTCTGATCTTTATGATTTCTCTTCTCCTGCTGGGCTTGGGGTTTCTTTCTTGTTCTTTCTCCAGCTCCTTTAGGTGTAGGGTTAGGTTGTGTACCTGAGACCTTTCTTGTTTCTTGAGAAAGGCTTGTACCGCTATATATTTTCCTCTCGGGACTGACTTCGTTGTGTCCTACAGATTTTTGAACGTTGTGTTTTCATTATCATTTGTTTCCATGATTTTTTTCAATTCTTCTTTAATTTCCCAGTTGACCCATTCATTCTGTAGAAGGATGCTGTTTAGTCTCCATGTATTTGGGTTCTTTCCAAACTTCCTCATGTGGGTGAGTTCTAGCTTCAGAGCATTGTGGTCTGAAAATATGGAGGGAATGATCCCAATCTTTTGATACCGGTTGAGTCCTGATTTAGGACCGAGGATGTGATCTATTCTGGAGAATGCTCCATGTGCACTAGAGAAGAATGTGTATTCTGTTGCTTTGGGATGAAATGTTCTGAATATATCTGTGATGTCCATCTGGTCCAGTGTGTCGTTTAAGGCATTTATTTCCTTGCTGATCCTTTGCTTGGATGATCTGTCCATTTCAGTGAGGGGAGTGTTAAAGTCCCCTACTATTATTGTATTATTGTTGATGTGTTTCTTTGATTTTGTTATTAATTGGTTTATATATATTTGTTGCTCCCACATTGGGGGCATAAATATTTAAAGGTTTTTTTTTTTTAAGATTTTATTTTTTATTTAAGGAGAATGAATGAGAGAGAGCATGGGAGAGGAGAAGGTGAGAGGGAGAAGCAGACTCCCCAGGGAGCTGGGAGCCCGATGCGGGACTCGATCCTGGAAGTCCGGGATCATGACCTGAGCGAAGGCAGTCGTTCAACCAACTGAGCCACCCAGGCGCCCCAGGGCATAAATATTTAAAATTGTTAGATCTTCTTGTTGGACAGACCCTTTGAGTATGATATAGTGTCCTTCCTCATCTCTTATTATAGTCTTTGGCTTAAAATCTAATTGATCTGATATAAGGATTGCCACTCCTGCTTTCTTCTGATGTCCATTAGCATGGTAAATTCTTTTCCACCCCCTCACTTTAAATCTGGAGGTGTCTTCAGGCTTAAAATGAGTTTCCTGGAGGCAACATATAGAGGGGTTTGGTTTTTTTATCCATTCTGATACCCTGTGTCTTTTGACAGGGGCATTTAGCCCATTAACATTCAGGGTAACTATTCAGAGATATGAATTTAGTGCCATTGTATTGCCTGTAACGTGACTGTTACTGTATATGGTCTCTGTCCCTTACTGATCTACCACCTGTAGGCTCTCTCTTTGCTTAGAGGACCCCTTTCAATATTTCCTGTAGAGCTGGTTTGGTATTTGCAAATTCTTTCAGTTTTTGTTTGTCCTGGAAGCTTTTAATCTCTCCTTCTATTTTCAATGATAGCCTAGCTGGATATAGTATTCTTGGCTGCATGTTTTTCTCGTTTAGTGCTCTGAAAATATCATGCCAGCTCTTTCTGTCCTGCCAGGTCTCTGTGGATAAGTCAGCTGCCAATCTAATATTTTTTCCATTGTATGTTACACACTTCTTTTCCCGGGCTTCTTTCAGGATTTTCTCTTTGTCACTGAGACTTGTAAATTGTACTATTAGGTGACGGGGTGTGGGCCTATTCTTATTGATTTTGAGGGGCATTCTCTGAACCTCCTGAATTTTGATGCTCATTCCCTTTGCCATATTGGGGAAATTCTCCCCAATAATTCTCTCCAGTATACCTTCTGCTCCCCTCTCTCTTTCTTCTTCTTCTGGAATCCCAATTATTCTAATGTTGTTTCGTCTTATGGTGTCACTTATCTCTCGAATTCTCCCCTCGTGGTCTAGTAGCTGTTTGTCCCTCTTTGCTAAGCTTCTTTATTCTCTGTCATTTGGTCTTCTATATCGCTAATTCTTTCTTTTGCCTCATTTATCCTAGCAGTGAGAGCCTCCATTTTTGATTGAACCTCATTAATAGCTTTTTAAATTTCAACTTGGTTAGATTTTAGTTCTTTTATTTCTCCAGAAAGGGCTTTTATATCTCCCGACAGGGTTTCTCTAATATCTTCCATGCCTTTTTCGACCCCGGCTAGAACTTTGAGAATTGTCATTCTGAACTCTAGATCTGACATATTACCAATGTCTGTATTGATTCGGTCCCTAGCCTTCGGTACTGCCTATTGTTCTTTTTTTGTGTGTGTGGTGAATTTTTCCGCCTTGTCATTTTATCCAGATAAGAGTATATGAAGGAGTAATTAAAATGCTAAAAGGGTGGCAACAACCCTAGGAAAAAATGCTTTAACCAAATCAGAAGAGATCCCAAATCATGAGGGGGGAGAAAGGGGATAAACAGAGGTTCAAAAAGAAAGAAAGAATATAAAAGAAAAAGAAAAGAGTTAAAAAAAGAAAACAAATAAAAATATAAAAATGAAAAAATATATATATTAGATAAACTAGTTAAAAAACGTTAAAGAAGAAAAGCGTAAAAGTTAAAAAAAATTTTAGCAGAAGAAGAGAAAAAAATGAAAAAGGAAAAAAATTAAATTAACTGCAAGACTAAAAATATCACAGGCAGAAAGCCATGAGTTCTGTGCTTTGCTTTCTCCTCCTCTGGAATTCTGCTGCTCTCCTTGGTATTGAATACCGCACTCCTTGGTAGGTGAACTTGGTCTTGGCTGAATTTCTTGTTGATCTTCTGGTGGAGGGGCCTGGTGTAGTGATTCTCAAGTGTCTTTGCCCCAGGCGGAATTGCACCGCCCTTATCAGGGGCTGAGTAATGCGCTCGGGTTGGCTTTCAGGAGTTTTTGTTCCTGAGCGCTTTCTGTAGAGTTCCGGAGGACGGGAATACAAATGGCGGCCTCCTGTTCTCTGGCCTGGAGGAGCCGAGAGCCCGGGGCCCCACTCCTCAGTGCGCCCTCAGAGAATAGCGCCCAGTTACTCCCGTCTGCCTGACCTCCGGCCGGGTTCCGAGCTCACCGAGCCTGCGACCGGTTCAAGGTAACCCCCAGCTGTGAGCTTACTGTCGGCTCTGTCTCTGTAGCCGGCTTCCCCATTCCAATACCCGCAAGCTCTGTGACACTCAGACACCCCTGATTCTTCTGTGACCCTGTGGGACTTGAGGCCACGCTGACTCTGCATGGGCTTCACCCCGGTTTAGCCTCTGGAGCGATGTCCCTCAGCGGAACAGACTTTTAAAAGTCCTGATTTTGTGCTCCGTTGCTCTGCCGCTTGCCGGGAGCTCGCCCCTCCCCCCGGGGTCTATCATCCCGTCGCTTTGGATTCACTTCTCCACCAGTCCTACCTTTCAGAAAGTGGTTGTTTTTCTGTTTCCAGAATTGCTGTTCTTCTTCTCTTCGATCTGCCGATGGATTTGCAGGTGTTTGCAATCTTTAGATAAGCTACCTCGCTGATATCCTGCTAGCTGAAGTAGTCTCAGCCTGCTACTTCTCCGCCATCTTGACTCCTCCTCAGGGCCATTTCCTTTTAAAGAATTTATTTATTTATTTGACAGAGAGCACAGAGAGCAGGGTGAGCAGCAGAGGGAGGGGAAGAAGCAGGTTCCCTGCCGAGCAGGGAGCCCGATGCAGGACTCTATCCCAGGACACTGGGATCATGACCTGAGCTAAAAGCAGAGGCTTAACCATCTGAGCCACCCAGGGACCCTGAGCCATTTCCTTTTTCTGATTTCCTAGCTCTTTTCTCAGTCTCAATGCCACAGGTGTAACCTGACTGCTTCCTAAACCTTCTCGCATGGCATGTGGCTGAGAGTTCTCCAACCTGGGGTGTCTTAGTCTTTGCTGCTCGAATTGTACTTCTGTCCACACTCCAGTCATTAGAGAAATAAGTACGAGCAGCAGGTTATTAGAGAGAGGGGCTCCCTCGTTCCTGCTACTCCAGCAGAGGCCAGGCTGGCTCACCCGGCATCACCTGCTCTTCCTCCAGACCCTCAGACCTGCCCTGGGCTCCCTGGAGTCAGAGCCCTTCAACAAGACCTTGAGCACAGCTGCTAACCTTCATCAAGAGGAAGGATGCCCTTCACACGACACTTCCCTGTCTCCACGGGATCACGATAGCTCTCACCTGCGCACGAATCAACTTGTGATCCCAACAGTGGTGGAAACAGTCTGGGTTAGATGGGGTCCATGAGCAGCCCCTCTGCCAGGCTCAGAACAGGTGCCCAGAGGAGCTGTCTGTGAGGATGGAAATGTTCTGTGTTGTAAGCATGCACTACGGGGCACCCAAACTGTGACTGGTGTGATGAGGAATGGGAATATTCAACTTCATTTAATTAATTTAAACATGAGCGGGCATGTCTGGCTAGCAGCTGCCCCTGGATAGCACAGTTCTAGGATCCAAACACAAAGAAGATGTGACCTCCATGGTCTGGGGGTTCCTGCAGAGGTGTTTCCTGGCCTGATCTGATCGTTCATGTGCAGATTCTACCTGGGCTTCTGCTCCCATGCCAGGCATGGCAGGCCCTGGGGACACTCACACAGGAAGGTCAATACCCAGGCCCTAAAGGAATTCCAGCAGGGGCCCCCTTGTAAGCAGAGCTGACGAGCAGGACCCCATACATTTGTGCTGGATGGAATGAGAGCAGCAGAGCAGACAGGGGCCTCCTAACTGTCTGAAGGATCCTGCCTTTCCATTCCCCGGTCCAGGCAAGAGCCTGATCTGAACTCATCCCTCTCCTGGCTTAAGGGAGAACGGGACTCAGGGTCTTCTGTCTCCAGCCAGACCCTGTGGTCTGTTCCTGCTAGCCCATGTCAGGCCTGTCTCCTGTGCACTGGCTCTCGCCAATTTTCCAGGATGGGAAGGACCTGGAATGTCATGGTAGATGGAATGACAACAGAACAGGAAGGATGCTTCTCCCTGTAGACGTTTGGGAAGATGCCCTTGCCATTCTCAGTCTAGCAATCACACCTGCCTCGTGCCTCCCTCCCACTTAGAAGAAGCATAAACGGAGCCCTGCCCTGGAATACTGAGCCTCAGCTTGACTGTGCTTCCCAGATACGGCATTTATTAAAAGACGGAGGTTTTGGCAACCCTCTGTGGATCAAATATATTGGCACCATTTTTCTGACAGCATTTGCTGCAATGTCTCTGTGTCGTATTTTGGTAATTGCCCCAATATTTCAAACGTTTTCTCTATTGTTGTATTTATTAAACTGATCTGTGATTGTGGGTTGCAGCTTACTGGGAGATCATATGATGATGAGCATTTTATGACAACAGAGTGTTCTTTATGGAAAGTACGGACCTTGTTTTTCATTGTTTTTTGTTTTGTTTTGTTTTCTTAATATGAGGTATACTATTTATTTATTTTATTTTTTAAATTTATTTTCAGCATAACAGTATTCATTGTTTTTGCACCACACACAGTGCTCCATGGATGTTTTTTTTTTTGTTGTTGTTGTTTTTTAAAGATAGAAGGCTATAACATACTTCTATCTTCTAAGACAGAAGGCTATTGCATACTTAACAGACTACAGGATAGTGTCAGGGTCATTCTTGTATGCACAGTAAACAATGAAATTCACTGGACCCACTTTACTGAGATTTTTGCTTCATGCCCTGGGTCTGGAGCAGAAGGTGTACTCTCTCAGAGCTGTGTCTGAATCCTTGTGCTGATGGCCATGGCTGGGCTCCAGCGATGATGCTGTACTGGTTCTCCCAACCGTCGCACCATGGAATTCGTCCCCGCTCTGTACACTCATGTGGCCTGTGCGCTCTTTCTGTCTTCCTTCTGTCCCTCTGTGTCTTCTCCCTCTTAAGGTCTAGTCCACAGCTCTGGACACCACCTGCCCATTCTCCCATGGAATTCACTTGACAGCTCTCCTGGATTCCTAGATCCCTTGCTCTTGGTATCACTCATTTCTTAACAATCACTCACAGCCTGGGTCCCCTAAGCACCCAGGGAAATTGATGCAGAGATGAAGGATTCCTTGTGACAAGCAGCTTGATCTGGGGGAAATAAAGTGTTGTTTTCAACAAAGTTGTCTCATCTTTTTGTTACATGAAGGAAATACTGACACCTGTGGGAAAATCGATTTCAATTTAAAGAGCACGTGTTTCACATAAGAGTCTTGATCCAAAGGGCCCAAGGCATAATTTGCCTCACTTTCTAGTTGTGATTAGTAAAAGAACTACCTTGACTCATTCCCTTGCAAAGGTGTACAGAATAAGGCAAGAACCTGTTTCATCTGGTAGGACCTCCAAGGACATGAGTGGCCATCCTCCCATCACATACTGATTTCCCTGGGCCTTGCAACATGTCACCTCCCCTTCATCCCCCCAGGTGGGAAGCCAATTGCCCACCCAGAGGCTCAGTCCCTTAAGAAGACCTTGGGGCTCTCTCTTCATCTGACAGAGTGTTTCTTGTCCCACTGCCCAGAAACCAGGGCTGGAGACAGACTTTCCACATGGGAAGGCCATTTCCTACTTTTGGCAGCACTTTCTAGGGCAACATATTAGACCTTGTTGGTCGAAAGGTGAATGGAAAAGGGCCAGCTTGGCCTGGAGGTTCCTTTTCCTTAAATTCCCTCTAGAACCGGGCCTGGTTCGGGGTGCCCCTAGGGCCAGCTAACCCCAGGTCTTCAGCTAAGAGGGGGAGGATTCTTTCTGAGGCTCCTTTCATCAAAAGGGTGTGGGAACAGAGGAGGGGCAGAAGGAAAGTATCAGTGGGGGAAATATCCCTTTAATGCTGAGGTATCTGACAGAACAGGGACTCTGGGATCACTGCAGTCTCCAGGCTGGCGAGCATCCTACAGGAACAAGGCATAAAAGTATTACTGATGCCAAATCCAAGGTAGAAATTTAGACTCTCCTCCACCTTCCAGGTGGTAGAAACATGGGAGAAGATGCATGGGAGTTGGGGTTAAAGGACCTTGTCTCAGTGCCTAACTCCCCATTTGCTGGTCATGCAGCTCTGCACAATTTGCCCACATTCTCAAGCCTGTCTTTCTTGTAAATCAAATAATTACAGCCTGAGAGACTTTACTTGTTATATGATCCACCAAAATGCCACAAGGGCAACATAAAGGCCCCCTCAGGGTTGAGATTTATTACGAAATGAAGTGGTTATTGACTCAAGAATAGAGCTGGCATCTGAATAAATGAAACCACACTTGAGATGGAATTGGTGGCCCAGAGGAGGGAGGTCTCCTTGCAGCCCTTTGCAGGCCCTTCAGGAAGAGAAAGAAGCCCAGCAGCAAGATGAAGGAAGATTTTTCTCCTCCCCTGGCAACAGCCCAGCCAATGAGACTGCCACAACTGTGCCAATGAAAAGCCACTACACTGGAAATCCCAGGTCACCCCAATGAGCTTTTCTCTACAATAGCCTGCTTACCTGATCCATTCCTTCCTGTTAGGGGAGCAGTCCTCTTCTTTTTTCTCTGTACTTTCCCAGGGTTCATATTGCTTGCTTGTCCCTAGGTGCAATTCCTCTGCTATTCCTGAAGAAACCCACTGTGCTTGTAAAGTAACCAGACATTCTATTTCAAGGCTGACAGGGGGTTGTGAGACCCCATTTTGTCCTTTTAGAACACTTTGAACATTTTCCTGGGTGGTGATGGTATTTTCTTCCCTGGCTTATTGAGGGATACTGGCATACAGTATGCTGTACATAATGAAAGTTTACAATTCAATAAAACTTGATGTACATAACCTCAGTGTGATGGTTATTCTCGATGGTCTCCATCTCTGATTCCTGGCACAGAACTTCAGAAGTCTGTGGCATTCCCTAAGTGATAAGGTTGCCTTTATTATACCAGTGAGGTGGCTCATCGTGGGCCCCGAGGCAGCAAAAGACCACGTGTATAGATCAGATGGTTGTAACTTTGAACCAAACTGACCTTCAGGGGGAGGAGAAGGCTAGAGACCCTCTCTAGTCTTAATCTAGGTGTGTACTTTATAATATTCTGAAATTGGATGTATAGTACTTTCCTTAGTTCTAAGAATGAGTTCCAGGGAATTGGTGAAACTGAGGGGCTGTGGGAACCTCTGAATATAGAGCCAGTCTGTCAAGAAAAATATGGGTGGCTTAAGGAATCCCCAAATTGCATCTGGTGAATGATATGAGGACAGGCATGTGGGGGACCCTGCCCTTCTCTTGTGGGATCTCGTGCTAACTCAGTGGTCAGCATCAGAATCATATAGGAGTATGCCAGCTTGGGGGGTAATGGAATATATGGCATCAGAAATGCAAGGTTCCTGAGAAGAACTGACTCACTGACACATGTGGTTTGGAAAGAGAAGGGATGACAGTGGGGGTGTGAGTCTCCTTTGATTCCTATGTACTCAGAAGGTCAGCCATGATGCTGACCAGCAGCTGTACCTCAGTCATTTCTGTACATTAAAAGTTATAAAGGAGGGGCACCTGCATGGCTCAGTGGGTTAAGCCTCTGTCTTCAGCTCAGGTCATGATCCCAGGGTACTGGGATAGAGCCCCACATTGGGCTGTCTGCTCAGCATGGAGCCTGCTTCCCTTCTGCTTTCTCTCTGCCTGCCTCTCTGCCTACTTGGTATCTCTGTCTGTCAAATAAATAAACAAAATCTTAAAAAAAGAAAAATAAGTTATAAAGGAAAGTAGAGTAACAGAATTTGGAAGTGATGGACCCAACTCCTAGGGAGCTGGCCCACTAGAAATGGAAAGGAAATGTAAAATAATGAGAACAATGTTAAGGAAGCAATCCCTTGTTCATGGTTATCACTGATAGCCAAGTGGAGCTAGAAATAAAGTGCTGAGTCAGACCTCAAGGCCAGACCAAGGTCAGATTTCGGGCAGTCACAAGTCTTCCTCCAAATGAAGTATTAGGCTTGGACAACACAGATTACTGCTACTAACACCTTTGGTTACAGTAAAGTGAGTCCAGCTTGGGGGAAATGACAAAACCAAGAAGTTACCAAAGCCAGGAGGTAGAGTGTGAAGAAGTTGTCTCATTTATGGATGGGCATCACCAGTTCCCCAGCAAACCTTTACTGAAATGGGATGTGAGACTGACTCATTTGGGGGCTGTGTCTTTGGTTTTGAAGGCTACAGTGTGGGAGGGCATGTTTGGGTCCATAGAGGACCCACATCTCACTATGGAACAATTGCAGATGCTGCGCATGGTCAGACAAACTGCAGGTTATTCCTGAGGCAACCAGGAAGCCCAGGGACTGGACAAAAGGCATTGTATGGTTTGTGTATACTGAGAAGGAGGGAACTGTCTGACTGCCCCTATAAATGCCAAGGGGTACATCTTGGATGAAGCAACTGATAGACTTTGTATGTAAGCGAAGCTGTCCTGGCTTTATGATGACCAGGAAGTGTATCCTTGGAATAATCCCCTTGTACAGGATATGCTAGTTGTTGTGATTAAAATACCCCTTTTGTATGGGAAAACCATGAAATTTTACTGGTGTGAAATTGAGCAAGGGGACAAAATGACTTACTGGATTAACCCATCTCAGTTTCCCCTTACAGGTTTTTCAGATGTTACCCTACCCCCCAAATGCTGAGAATCAGAGAGTGAAGGGATTCATCTCAGCAGAATGGGAATCTTTACATGGCTTTTAAGGAATAGGATCAATAAAGCAGATGTTAGTGGGGTTGAAGCAAAGGTACATTTTTGAAGACTTCTGAATGGAACACTGAAAGAAGTTCTTTGGTGTCCTCCAACATTTAAGGTCCCCAACCAAGCCTGTCCCCTCCATCTAATCCAGTACGGATGAAATTTAAAAGCCAAAGGTACAGATTACAAGGAGAAGCCCAACATTGAGTTGGATGGGGCGATGGTCAAGCAGATTTATCCAGATGAGTATTGACAAAAGGGCCAGTGTATCTTGGCTCAACGCTGTGCTGGGGAACCAAAAGCTTGTGCCCATGAGCAGTTGGAATGGTTGAGGGGTGAAGAGGTTTCTTGGACTCCTTGACAAGGGGAATCCCAGGAACGTTTTCATACCAAAATCTGTTGGTGAGACCATACACAGGAAGCCTACAGTTAAATGGAGGGAATCTAGAAATGCAAATATTGATAAGATTAAGGTGAAAAGCTTGGTTGACAATGGGAATGTTCATGCAGGCTGTGCCTATTTTACCTGGCAAAGTATTAGGGGATGGATAATGTGTCTGACTGGTGAATGTTTCCCCCACCCGGCAGTGTAAAACAGAAGGCACATAAATCTGCCCTTCAAGCCATATAATTGGACATGCTAACTGGGTATCAGGAAGAATGCCAGAGCCCACACAGTGGGAAGAAAAGGGGTTGGAGAGTTGGTACAAAGTCTCTGTCCAAGAATCCTGTGTGGAACGTTGACTGGGGGTTGTCATCCTCCGAGCCTTTAGATCTACCACCTGGTACAGACAGCTGATCTGGAGTCAGGGCCTGTTCCCATTAGTATGCATGGATATTGGTCCAGTGCAATCCACTTGCCTCTCTTGCCCCCTGGAGGCAATGTCCTACCCACCTGCAGTCTCTGTCTCTCTGGTTGGAAGACAGAACAGTTCTGGTGGCCATCTTGTGTCTCAGAAGTTGCAAGAGGAATATGTCTAGGGTTAGCTGCTCTCCACTTTACTACAGTCCCTGGGGCAAGGTGGCCACCCCCAGCAAGCATACTGGTACATACACTCATCAATTCCAACCATACCAATCTGGTTGGGGGTTCTTCTGAGAAACATTGACAGGTCTTACTTTAGTGCTTTCTTCAACTTTCCATGGTGAATGCCATTGGTCCGTGCCCCCTTTTGGGCTTCCTTCTGATAGGACTTTGTCCTTCTGCCCGATCATAGGCATAGGCTATTGGTCAGAACCAGAGAAACTCTACAAACCTAAACACAGGAGCAAATAGCATGCAATCTAGCCCAGGGAGTTGATTTGTTTTTACCTTCTTGATCAGAGTGGTGGTATTCTAAACAGGAAACTCTCACTTCACCCCCAAAAGGCCATCCAAAAGCCAAGCAACTCTGTTGGTCAATCAGGAGCTGTTATAGGGCACTATCTGGGGGGAAGGGGCAACAGAATCACGCAGCTCTGAGATGTGATGCCCAAGTCAGTTCTAAGGAAATAGGGTGTACCTACTCACAGACACACTGACTAACCATTTCTTTTCCTCTTGGAACATACCCCATGCACAAATCATTTCTATTTTATGATGGAACTCATCTGGCCATTGCCCTCCATTTAGTGTGTCTCTCTAACAGCACCAAAGGTATTGTGGGTATTTTAGGTTTCAAGCTTCTTTTATGCCCTTCAGTTGCAAGGGCGGAATCAATGTCCTTTAGCTTAGCTAGTTATTATTCCTCAAACGGAAATTCTCTAGTTCATGTTTCCTGCAGTTCTCACGGAGAGGGGCTCATAGGATGACAAGAGAACCAGCATGAAGCTCCTGCACTAATTTAGACTGCCAAGTTACATTATCTTAGAAGGAGTAGTGGTTTGACAGGAAGTCAGAATGGGCAATGAAAGCATCGGTGGTCTGAAACAGAGGGAGAGGCAAGCATGGTGGGCTGGGTTACACAGCTTCATGAGTGTTTGCTCACAGTCAACATGAGGGGCACAGAGAGTGTGTCCCCACTAGTTAGACCCCACTGATTTTCTGGTGGACCTAGGGGAAAGGGGGATCAGAGGATGCTGGTGGGACTATGAAATTCTTCCCAATAGGGGAAGAGGATGAGAGAAGTGCTTGACTCAGTGGATTGGGCTGTCACTTCCTCTGGCAAAAATGGGGTTAACTGTGAATGCACCTATATCACCAAGAGGTAGAAATAGCCCACTACTTCTGCACAAATGCAGAGAAGGGGCACTAACAGCTGAGGATAAGGAATGAACACATGCATCGTGCAATGTGGGAGATCCCATATTCTTCAGAAAAGACCCTTAGCTCAAGATGTTGGATGCCTGATGGGGCTTAGCCATAGGTTGCTGATACCACTCCATCTATTGGAACCTGCTAATCACAAATGTAAGCCTGCAAACTTGTGTGACCTCAGGAGACATTCTACTCATGTAATAAGATAATGCACTGAACTAATTATTAATGTCGGCAATGCACTCTAGGAATAGGACACTACCTTTTGACTTTTATTTTTCAGGTCATGTCTACCACATTGCAATAGGCCCTCTCACTGGCATTGTGAGTACAACACCGATATGGAGAGTCAAACACATTGCGGAGTACAGGTGAGCTAAAAACCTAGTTTCTGCACCCCACACTTGCTCCTCCAAATATTGGGTATATTCATGTTGATAAGATTTCTGAATCTTTTATAGAAATGCTATCTCAAATGAGGATTCTCAGAAAGGTGTGCTCATTTTTCTATAAGGTAAATGTGGTCAAAGGCTGGGAGAGGGGAGAGCAGGCTGAGATTGACTACATTCATATAGCCAAGCTTTTATCAACCATGCCTACCAAATGACACCTCAATAAAAATATTCAACAGGAAAGCTCAGTGATGTTTTTTTCATTGGAAAACACATGGTTGTTCTGGGAGGGTAACATGACCTGACTGCACCCAGAAAGGGTGTGGAAACTCTGCTTCCAGTACCCTCCCAGACCTGGCACTGTGCGTATCCTTTATTAAGTTGTGATCTTCAGTATAGCACTTTCCTAAGTCCTATGAATCACTTATAGCAAATTACCAAATCCTAGTGGGTCATGGGAACTCCTGAATTTGTAGCTGGTCTTCTGGAAGTGTAGGTAGCCTCAGGACCTCCAACATGTGGCTGGTGTCTGAAGAAAGGGCAGTCAAGTGTAGCATTTTGCCCTCAACTTGTGGGCTCTTACTGTAACTCTGGGTGGATGGTGTCAGAATGGCATCACTGTGCAGTCAATTAGGATAGAGAGAGGACACACATAAATGTCCATGAAGCAATGGTAATGAGTGTTTTTTATCTGAAAAAGTGGAACTTGCGATTTTGCTGCATAAAGGGGATACAGTTGTATGGGAAAGACACACATGCACACACCATCACACCATACAGATTCACATATAGGCCCACCTCCCCGGCCCCATGACCCAAACCTGTTTCATATAAAGGGATTACAGCTGCTTGTAGAAACAAGGGCATAGTTCATTACCTATAAAATCATTTTCCTTCACCACACTCTCAATCCTCATTGCCTTCACTAAGCTGGAGCTCGAATTGGGGTGGTACCTCAGATGAAAACTTACAAGGAAGACCCACCATTTTTGTCATCTGGATCATTTCCCTCAGCAAGTGATTGGCCTAGACCATGAATATTTTTTCTTTCTTTCTCTTGAGGCCACCTGTAGTCACAGAAAAGCAACTACCATGAGGGGCAGGTCATGCTATGCCATCCTTTTGGTCTCCTGTTGACTATAGGAATTCAGGTGGGAAGGGCACCTGGCAGGCTCAGTTGGTGGAATACGCAACTCTTGATCTTGAGCCCATGAGCTTAAGCCCCACATTGGGTATGGAGTCTACTTAAAATAAATTAATTTTAAAAAAGAATATTATATGGGAAACAGTGCTCAAGGGAAGGTAATTCATCAGCAAGAGTAGAGGACACTTATACACACCAAAAAGAATCAATTGTTCTTGGAGGAGGTATCTGTCAAGTGCATCTTGTTTGTCAATTACAAAAATCTTAATGAGGAAAAAAAATCACTGCTGAGGAAAAGGCCCCCTACTCACAGTTTCTAATCACTACTCCCATAGTTGAGCACCTCTTGAAACAAGCATCAGTTGGCAAGAGACTATCCTTCCAGTCCTCCAAGGAAAATGTTAACTAACCTGTATAATAGAGATGACTGGGTTTTCATTTGGAACTAGACTGGCTAAGGAGAAAAAAATCAAGAAAGCAACATTTCTATCCTAGGCAAAGACAATCTTGATTTGGCATTTGGTGGGATCCCTTCATCTGCCCTGCCTCCTGGTCCTCTGGGGGAACTACAAGTGTATAGATGACCTTTGAGTACATGGGTGAGACTGCTCATGCAGTACTGGATCTCAGCTTAAAGAAGAATTGCAAAAAAAAAAAAAAAAAGGTCCTGGGCACCAGGCTGGTGCTATAAACTCTTATTTGTCTCTGTACCCAAGTTGTGTAATACTCAGAATTTGGGCATTTCCAGTGCTTCTGCAGAGAATACTCTTAAATTCCAATACTCTTAAATTCCGGTAAAATCCTCCTCATTCTTATTTGTTTGGGGTCAGACACGAAGGCATAACTCCAGCAAGGACAGAGGTTGGCCATATTGCCTTTCTTTTTGTCACCAAATCTTTAGAATGTGTGAGCTGATTGGAAGTATCTGAACTTTTGATGTGCTTTTTACATATTCCCCTGAATAACTAAAATTAAATACATCAGAAAATACCAAATGCAGCTGAGGCTGGGGAGCACCCAAACTCTCTTCTATGATAGCCATGAGCATCAGATGTGCAGATCTGGAAAACCTTTAGTCAGGATGCATGGTGGTGTATACAAGCATCTCCCATGCCCCAGTGTTTCTTTGGGTGGAGAAACACCCAACAGAAATGCAAAAATGTGTTTCCCAGAAGACATTTCCATCAGGAATGTACACAGAAGCATTCCTCTTAATTTTCTAAATGCTCATAATAAGGGAACATGTTAACAGATTCTAGCACATTTCAACAACTATGCACTATTCCTTCCTAGGGAAGAATGATCCTTAAGAACATACTACTACAGCATGGGTGAATCTCACAAAACATAGAGCAAAGGAAGTCAGGCACAAAAGGACTCAAGATTTCCTTTAATGGCAAGTGGTTGACAACAGTTCCTTTTGGGGTGAGGTTCATGATGAGGTTCATGATGGGAAGGAGGTCCAATGGCACTTATGGGGGTGCTGGGTTCCAGTCGTGAATTTTGGAGGGTTGTCTTTGTTTTTTAATTTGAAGGATGATGACACAATTTGTGAAAATTCATTGAGATGTACAATTATGTCGTGATAGATTTTGGGGGCAGGCATATAAATGTTTGAAGTGTAGGAAAAGAAAGAGTATATATGAAATATATATATATATATATTTCATATATATAGTATATAGTATATATTTATATATACTATATATAAATATATATTTATATATTTATATTTATATATTTCATATATATAGTATATAGTATATATTTATATATACTATATACTATATATATGAAATATATATTTCATATATATATATTTCATATATACTCTTTCTTTTCCTACACTTCAAAGAATTATATGCCTGTATATTTCAAACATGGTATCAAAATCCAAGCAGGTCCATGCTGTTGCAGACAGGGTAAGAGGGTCTTTTATCACAAACCCTGAATCATAGCCCTGTATCCAAATACAGCAATCATGTGGGGACTCTTAGAGTAACTGTTTTGTAGCATCAAAAATCCCCAGACTGCTACAAGAACCTGATAACATTCACAGCCATTCACCCCTCATGACCAGAATGATCCCAAACCTGTATCATTAAGCACTCACCTCTGAGTGATCCTTGATACAGACAGGAGAATCTCCTAAGCACACAAAAAGCATACATCTTGGAGTATTTAAAGAAAAATCCACATTGAATCGGGAACTTTTCTTGCCTACCTGTTGCACTTTGATTTTCTATGATTTTACCCACATTTACTGAATGTATTGCATTCATGTGTAGTGCACTTCTGAGAAATTCCCACACATATAAAAAATAAGGACTCCATAATATGTTGGTGGAGATTATAGCCATTGCTTACCCTTTCATCCATGCCTTCTTCTTCCCTTATAAGGCATCCCGATTTTGTCTCATGACAGCGATGTCTGGGTTTGGAGAATCCAAATGGGGCCATGTGCCAGAGATATAAATGCTCAACCCAGGCTGGGTGAGCACAGAGTGTGGCCAGAGACCAGGGACACCGGAGGGATTGGCTGCTTTTCTCTGAGGGTGCACTGAGGAGTGCGTCCCAAGCTCTCAGCTCCTATGGGGCTGGAAACTGAAAGGCTGCCATTTTCATTCCCATCCTCCTAAGCTCTACAGAACGTGTTCAGGGAACAAAAACTCCCGAGACCGAACCCGAGCAGTTTACTTAGTGGGACCCTGGCAAGGACAGTGCAATTTCACCTTGGGCAAATACATTTGAGAATCACAGCAACAGGCCTATCCCTCAGAAGATCAGTAAGAACATTCAGCCAAGACCAAGTTCACCAATCAGAGAGAGCTGTGGAACTCCAGAGCTAGGGGAAAGCAGCACATACAATTCATGGTGTTTTCCCCATGATTATTTAGTCTTTCAAAGTTATTTTTTACTTTTATTCTTTTCTTATTTTATTTTTTATATTTTTCATCTTTCCTATTTTAACGTTTTAACTATTTTATCTTACCAATACTTTTTAAAAAATTCTTTTACATGTTCATTGTTATTGTCATATTTTATCCTTTCATTGTAGTTAACTTTATTCTTTGAATACACATAGGTTTTTTTTCTTTAAAATTTTGGGATACAATTTCTTCTAATAGCTCAAAATATACCCTAAATCTAGTGCATGGCTTTGTTCTATTCTTCAGCCTGATCACATTATTTCCTCTTTTTCTTTCTTTTTTCAACCAACTTCTTATCTTATCAATTCCTTTTTGAGAATCTTTTTAAATTTTCGTCTTTCCAGTCATATTCCACCCCTTCATTGTGTTTACCCTTATTTTTTATATATGTAAGTTTATCTTTCTTTAAATTTTGGAATGTAGATTCTCCTTACAGTCCAAAATACACCCAAAGTCAAGTGTGTGGCTCTGTTCTATTCACCAATCTAAGATATAGATGATATAGATATAGATATAGATATAGATATAGATATAGATATAGATATAGATATATCTTTTCTTTTTTTCCCCCTTTCTTCTCCTCTGGATGCAGGTCTCTTCTGAATTGGTTAGTGTATATATTTCTAAGGTCACTGCTACCCTTTTAGTATTTTGTTCTCTCATCCATCTATTCTTATCTGTATAAAATGACAAGGTGAAAAAACTCACCACAAAAAAGGAACAAGAGGCAGTACTGACAGCTATGGACCTAATCAATATGGACATTAGTACGATGTTATAAGGAGAGTTCAGAATGATGATTATCAAATTGAAAAAAGCATGGAAGATATTAGAGAATCCCTTTCTGGAGAAATAAAAGAACTAAAATGTAACCAAGTTGATTTATTCCTGGGCTGCAAGGTTGGTTCAATATCCACAAATCAATCAATGTGGTACCATACATTAATAAAAAATAAAGAACAAGAACCATGTGATACTCTCTATCCATGCTGGAAAAGCATTTAACAAAGTACAGCATTTTTTCTTGATCAAAACTTTTACAGTGGAGGGATAGAGGGTACAGACCTCAATATCATCAAAACCATCTATGAAATCCCACAGTGAATATCATTCTCAATGGGGAAAAACTGAGAGCTTTTCCCCTAATGTCAGGAACATGGCAGTAATGTCCACTATCACCACTGCTATTCAACATAGTACGAGAAGTCCTAGCCTCAGCAATCATATAACAAGAAGAAACAAAAGGTATCCAAATTGGCAGAGAAGTTAAACTCTCACTTCCCGCAGATGATGTGATACTTTCTGTAGCAAACCCAAAAGACTCCACTCCAAAATTGCTAGAATTCATACAGGAATTCAGTAAAGTGTCAGGACATAAAATCAATGAACAGAAATCAGTTGCATTTGTAAACACCAACAACAAGACAGAAGAAAGAGAAATTAAGGAGTTTATCCCACTTACAATTGCATTGAAAGCCATAAGATACCTAGGAATAAACCTAACCAAAGAGGAAAAGAATCTATACCCAGAAAACTATGAAGTACTCATGAAAAAATAGAGGAAGACACAAAGAAATGGAAAAACGTTCCATGCTCCTGGATTGGAAGAATAAATATTGTGAAATTGTCTATGCTACCTAAAGAAATCTACATATTTAATGCAATCTTTATCAAAATACCATCAATTTTTTCCCCAAAGAAATGGAACAAATAATCCTAAACTTTATATGGAGCCAGAAAAGACCCCAAATAGCCAGGAGCATGTTGAAAAAGAAAACCAAAGTTGGTGTCATGACAATTCCAGAATTCAAGGTCTATTACAAAGCTGTCATCATCAAGACAGTATGGCACTGGCACAAAAACAGACACAGAGGTCAATGGAACAGAATAGAGAGCTCAGAAATGGACTCTCAACTCTATGGTTGAATGTTCAATTGAAAAAAGACACTCTCTTCAACAAATGGTGTTGGGGAAATTGGACAGTCACATTCAGAAAAATAAAACTAGTCCATTTCCTTATTCCACACACAAAAATGGACACAAAATGGATGAAAGACCTTGATGTGAGACAGGAATCCATCAAAATCCTTGGGAAGAACATAGGCAGCTACCTCTTCGACCTCAGCTGCAGCAACTTCTTCCTAGAAACATCATGAAAGGCAAGGGAAACAAGGGCAAAAATGAACTATTTGGACTTTATCAAGATCAAAAGCTTTTGCACAGCAAAGGAAACAGTCTACAAAACCAAAAGACAACCAGCAGAATGGGAAAAGATACTGTAAATGACATATCAGATAAAAGACTTGTATCCCAAATCTATAAGAAACTTTTCAAACTCAACTCCCAAAGAACAAACAATCTAATCAAGAAATGGGGCCCTGGGTGGCTCAGTGGGTTAAGCCGCTGCCTTCGGCTCAGGTCATGATCTCAGGGTCCTGGGATCGAGTCCCGCATCGGGCTCTCTGCTCAGCAGGGAGCCTGCTTCCCTCTCTCTCTGCCTGCCTCTCTGTCTACTGTGATCTCTCTTTGTCAAGTAAATAAATAAAATCTTTAAAAAAAAAAAAAAAGAAATGGGCGGAAGACATGAACAGACATTTCTGCAAAGAAGACATCCCAGAGGCCAACAGACACATGAAAAAGTGCTCAACATCACTCGGCATCAGGGAAATACAAATCCAAACCACAGTGAGATACCAGCTCATACCAGTCATGATGGCTAAAATTAATGAGTTAGGAAATGATAGATGTTGGTGAGGATGCAGAGAAAGAGGATCTCACCTACTGTTGGTGGGAATGCAAGCTGATGCAGCCAGTCTGGAAAACAGTATGGCCGTTCCTCAATACATTGAAAATAGAGCTACACTACGACCGAGCAATTGCACTACTAGGTATTTACCCTAAAGATACAAATGTAGTGATCCAAAGGGGCACGTGCACCCAAATGTTTATAGCACCAATGTCCACAATAGCCAAACTCTATAAGGAACCTAGATGTCCCTCAACAGATTAATGCATAAAGAAGATGTGATATATAGAGAGAATGGAATACTATGCAGCCATCAAAAGAAACAGAATCTTGCCATTTTTCAATGACATGGAGCTAGATGGTATTATGTAAGCAAAATAAGTCAATCAAGAGAAAGGCAATTATCATATGATCTCTCTGATATGAGGAATTTGAGAGGCAAGGTGGGGGTGTCATGGGGTGTAGGGAGGGAGAAAATGAAACAAGATTGGATCAGGAGGGAGATGAACCAAAAGAGACTCTTAATCTCAGAAAACAAACTGAGGGTTGCTGGGGGACAGAAGGGTAGGGAGATGGTGGCTGGGATATGGACACTGGGGCATATGCTATGGTGAGTGCTGTGAAATATGTAAGCCTGATGATTCACAGACCTGTAGCCCTGGGGCAAATAATGCATTATATATTAATTTAAAAAAAGATCCAAGTAGGTGATGAGGATAGAGCATATGGATCTCCAGATAAGTACAGTCTCCAGATAACGTCAAGACAAGTCTGGATCTCACCTGTATTCTTCTGTCAAGTTATTTAGCCAAGGGTTTTTCAGAGTCAAGAATTGACTAAATCAGAAATGGCTTTTAAATTTTTTTTTAATCAAAACCAAACATAGAATTAAAAACATGGTCAAAGAATCATATAATATGAAAATGCCCAGATTTTAAAAACCACACCTTTATAAAAGGACTCTCCTAGAACTATAGGAAATGAACATCCCAGAAATTAAAATTAAAACCTCAATTCATCTGAGGGGTTTGAAGTGGTGGGGGGTGGGAGGTTCGGGTACCAGGTGGTGGGTATTATAGAAGGCACGGATTGCATGGAGCACTGGGTGTGGTGAAAAATTAATGACTACTGTTATGCTGAAAATAAATGAATTAATAAAAAACAAAACAAAACAAAACAAAAAAAAACTCAATTCATTATACCAGGTTAGAGATAGGAGGAAAAAAGAAATACAGAGATGGAAGGTAGTTCTGACATATTTACCCAGCTCAGGCAGAAAAAGAAATTGGATATTCAAAGAAAGCATTTAAATAATATGAAAGCCTGAATTAGAAGGTCTAAGAATCTAATTTGGCTCCAAGGAGAAAACAGGGAGACTGGAGGAGACAATACATTTGAGGTCATAACAGTTGAGCATTTCTTTAATCTGATAAAAAATATATGATTTCTCAGCTTTGGGAAATAGGGTGAAAGCCACAGAGTATAAATAGATTGAAAACAAACAAAGCAAAACAAAGAAACGCCAAAATAAAAGTGATGCGTGGGGACATCTGGGTGGCTCAGTGAATTAAGCATTCAGATCTTGGTCTCAGCTCTGGTCTTGATCTCAGGGTCATGAGTTCAAGTTCCATGTTGTTAATAAATAGCAAGCCAGATAGGCTTGGAGACCAAAGGCATCATTTTGTCTTTAGAAGGTCAACACTAATGAAAGAAAAGAAAGAGGAGAGAAGAGAAGAGAAAAGGAAAGAAAAGAAAAGGAAAGAAAAGAAAAGAAACATCCTACGTATAGATATATGTTGGTGCAAGTCAAGAAAAAAAGGGAAAGATAAGACCTGTGTTACTTACCCCAGAAGAACAATCAGCAAAAGTAGAACCAAATAAAGTGAAATAACACCTTTAGTGAACTGAGCCCAAAGATCAACACAGAGATATATACTTGGTCAAACACTTATTCAAATAACAGGGAAAAACAGATGATTTCTTGAGAGGTCATTAAAGAAACTGAAGATGAATGATCTCAGAATGGAATTTTGAGATATCTGGATGCTCAGCAAATATACAAGTAGGCAAAAATGATATCTCCATCAAGTAAGTACTGTTTCCCAAGCCAGGATGAAAACTGCAAGTTGGAAGCAAACCCGTAAGCAGAAGTGACATGTAGGGTCAGAAGTAACATGTATGGTGATCAGATTTGAAGTGTTCTCATTCTGTTTGGAATAACATACGTGTATTCATTACTTTGCATTTTAAGTTAATTTGGCATGTTAAACTTTGAAGAATAATTTAAAAGTGACTGTGTACTTCCATAATAGTGCAGTGGTTGTAGTTACAAAAATAATACTTACACTGAGTCGATCCAAAAGAAGAAAGGAGGATAGAAGCATAAATCCATCAGGATAAATAGCAAAAAAAATTGAGTAAAAATATATATAAATGGATCAGTACTCATACTAAATGTAAATGGACTTAACATGACAACTCAAAGGCTGTATCGACTTTGTAAACATATATTTTTATCCCCAGGGGTTTGGGAGAAGGGGGTGGGATTATCGACTTTGGATAATTTATTTAAAAACATAGGTACATATAACTACCCATAAATGTTTTTGATGAAGATGTTGGAGAAGATATTAGGCAAACACTAATGAACAAGACAGAAAACTGAGGCATGTTCATGAATAGTAAGACAGACATGCTTGGAGATCAAAAGCATTATTTTGTCTTTAGAAGGTCAATGCCTAAGAATACATTGTCTGATTCAAAGTAAAGAATTCTGATTCTCAGCTCCGACATGAACTAGCTGTGTGGCCTAGACAAATCACTTACCTTCTCTGGACCTAATTTTCCAGATCTGTCACTTGGGGATCATGACAACATGGATCACTCGAGGTGGTGAGGATTAAAGGAGAGTCCACTTGGTAAGTCTTGCATAAACACTTCTGTGATTTGGGGTGACTTCTCCCATTCTTCTACCTGACTCCAGGGCCTTGCTCCATGCCAGGCACATGATAGGGGCTCAGATTGCTGAAGGAATCATATCTCATTTCTGTGGCCCTTTGGCTGTGGGCCCAGAGAACCAAAGCAGCTCCCAGAACACCCTCCCCACCTGGGCTGGCTCTGGGGTGTTTTTCCATCAGACCTGGTGACTTGGTGGAGAGGGAACCTTGGCCTTGTCACTACCTTTGTGCTGAGTTCAGTGGAGCTGGGATGGCAGCGGCTCCTTCGGGAGAGCCCCTCCCCACAGATGCTAGAAGTGAGGTGGGGAAGGCTGGAGTGGGAATAGAAGCCCCTCCAGAGTTGACCTTGCACCCCAAGGGGAGCAAGTTACTTGTACAGGAGAGCAGGCCTCAAGCTAGCACCACTGCTCCCTGCTGTGTGCCTGTGGACATATCCCTCCACCCCTCCTGAGCCTTGCTTCCTGGACAATGGGCTGTCGATGACATGGGTGGCCCCTAGAATTATTGAGAAGCAGGTGAAGAGTGGAGCATACAGTAAGCACTTCTTAAATGTACAGGCACTGCTGTCTCAGCTTTTCCTGTAGAACTCCTGAATTCCACAGATAAGGAAACTGAGGCCCAGAGAGTGCCAGGGACTTGTCCAAGGTCACTGAGTCTGTATATTGCTGGTTCCAGCTGTGGCTTTAACCATTCTCCCTGCTCAGTCCCCAAACAACCAGCAAGGTTGTGCTTCTGGGTCGACCAGGCAGGGGTCTCCCTAGAGCAGAGGGGTTGGGCAGGAGGGGGTGGTGGAGAGCAATAGGAACAGTCACCTTTACCCAGGGCCTTGTTCTCTCACGAAATCCTAAAAACTCTATGAAAGCGCTATTGTCAGCCCCATTTTACAGATGAGGGAACAGGGGCTCAGAGAGGTGACTGTAGCTTGCCCAGCAATACAGTGAAAAAAGGGATCCTCTCGACCTCAACACCCCAGCACCAGATTTTTTGAACAAAGGAAGCAACAGTGGACATCCAGGGACACCCAGTGTGAATTCTACAGTTTTAGGAGTTCAATCTGCCTTCCCCAACCTGGAGATGGAGAGAGGACCATAACAGCATCTCTCGTCTGGGGGTCTTTGCAAATTGTCAAAGCTCCAGAGGGCATGCCCTAATCCCACCCTACACACCTGCTCTACCTCTGGTTGGCAGAAGCCTTCCCTGCATACCTTCAGGAGCTGCAGATGGGCGTCAGGGTGTCATTCAGAATTCTGGGGACATGTGGAACCAGTACTGCCTCCCTTTCACCCTCTCCACCAGGCAGCACACAGAGGCTCACCAGTCTCTCTCCCTGGGGTTACCCTGGACTGCTCCAGCCTCCAGCCAGTAACCTAGGGCCTTAGCAGCCCACTGGGTCTTAGAAGGTCCTCTCCTCCCTGCCTGGAAGAGTGTCTCTCCCCTTTCCCTGTGCTTCCTGAGCCCTTTGGCCTCCAGTGTGAAGGTCCAGGTTTTGGGTCCTGCCTACCTTCCAGCCACTGAAGGCACTGTCTCCATTGTGCCCCCCCACCCACAGGAGACATAGGATGGCTTCTCAGCTTCCATTCCCCCAGGGAGGGACTCCCAATCACGAGGTCCAACAGGAAGAACCACGTCTTGGTTGGAAACACGAATTCCAGGGACAGTGATTTCTGGGGATGTCTGTGGACAATTACATTCTGAGTCCTACTGCCCACTTGTCCTCTGACGTCTAGTGAACTCTTGTCCTCTCTGACCCTGGGTTTCCTTTACTCTGCCATGAGTAGTGTAGAGATTACTTACACCTTTTTAAAACCCCACCAATATTTTTTTTCCTGACTTTTTTTAGATTATTTCTTTTCAGTGTAACAGCATTAATTGTTTTTGCACCACACCCAGTGCTCCATGCAATCCGTGACCTTTCTAATACCCACCACCTGGTTCCCCCAACCTCCCACCCCCTGACCCTTCAAAACCCTCAGATTGTTTTTCAGAGTCCATAGTCTCTCATGGTTTTCTTACACAAACACCCAAGAGTTCCCCATGGTTTGTTTTCTCCTACATGGAGAGGAGAGGGAATCCCAGCTTGGAGAGCTTCAGGTACAGGCCTGGTAGTCACTGGTTAAGGGGCATTGACTGGCCTTTAATCATGTAACAATGATGATCACAAACTCATACACATGGTTTAATTGTGCCGCCCCTGAGCTAAGTTCTTCACTTACATTAATGTGTTTCTTCACATCATCTTTGGGAAGTGGATACTGTGGGCCACTCTGTCTTGCAGATAGGAGAGCCAAGGCAAGCAGAGGGTTAACCACCTGTCCCAAGTCACCCAGACGGGAAGGTTTTGCTGACTTGAGTCCATTCTCTGAGCTGTGTCCTAACCAGTCTTCTTTGCCTGAGCAGACCTTGGTGCCTGAACTACCTTCATCTGTGGAGGTCTTAGAGCATGCTGGAGTGTGGTGGGGAAGGAGAGAAGGTGCTATGCAGCCCGTACATCAGGCTTGAGAGCAGGAGCCTGCCTGTCCTCTGAGCCCAGTCTTGCCCCTCTCCAGGGAGTAGGGATTTATGGATAGAAGCCCAACTAGGCAGGAAGGGTAGACAAGGGCCTGCACCCTCAGGAGCTGAGAGGTGACACCTTCTGCCCTGTTCCCAGGGGAGGGTGGTTGGGAAAGATGGAGCAGCAAGCCAAAGAGAGAGGAGTTGAAATGGGAGAGCAGAGCAGGGGAGAGGGAGGGAGGAGGGAAACATAAAGGGAAAGAAGGTCAACCACCATTTTTAATTTTTAGATTCCTAGTGTTGATGACACAGAGGCGATCTGGTCAGTCCTCATTTTCCAGAAAACAAATGGAGAACAGATTGTTTACTCAAGCTTGTTGACATTATGGTGACAACATTAACCCCAATAACTGTAATCTGAACACTTAGCATGGGCCAGTCTCTTTTCACAGACTAGCTCCTTAACCCCCTGGACAGGTCTTGTGTTCCAAGTTTCCATTTTACCTACAAGGAAACTGAGTCTCAGAGAGGTGAAGTGACCTGCCCAGAGCTGCACAGCACTGGACAGGCTATAATCAAACCCAAGTTCCCAGATTCCAAGTGCCAGAGACTCGACCACCACAGTGTCCCACGGTCCAAGGAAATTTCTCTTTTTTGAGCTCCTACTATGTGCTGGGCACCATGTGAGGTATGAGGGATACAGAGATGAATAAGATAGACCCATTCTGTGGCCAGTTTATCATGTGTCCTCTGCACTGGGAACCTTGAGGGTAGAGCGAACTTGTTGCCAGCATCTACTACAGAGCATGGCACATGGTGGGGTCTCAGTTAATGTTGGCTGAGTAAATGCATCCTCATGTGGCCTTGTTGCTTCACCCTTTACATCCCTAACAGTCCACATTCACATTTCTTCCTCCAGGTCTTCTTTGCCCCAAACTGCTTCCTCTTCTCCTTTTATCAAATCGTCCACTAGAGGATTTCTTGACAACTAAAAAGAAGAAAAGAATTGGAAATATCAGAGCCCCCCCCCCCCCGCAACACCCACCAGGGCAGGAAAATGCTCACATTGGGGGGCTGTGTGACTTCCTGGAGCTCCTGCTGCAAGGGGGCCCAGCCATTCTGATTCCCCACCCTGCTCCCTGTCCACCACTCAGGGCTGTTCAGCATGGTTCAGCAGTGCAGACCTGGGTCAGGAGCCAGGGTGACACCAGTAAAGCTGTTGAGGGGGCCAGCAGAGAGACCTGAAAGACATTGAAGGTGTAAGAATCTCCAGTACCTGCATGGTGCCGGGTTCTTTGGAAGAACCAACCAAAGAGGGAAAGGGGAAGAAACACAAAGAGGAGATCAAAGGTAAGGATGCAAGAAAATGAAAAGAGAGGACTATAGTGATAAATTGCAGGCACAGTTTTGCCCATTCTGTGCGAGTCTTCAACATCTTCAAAGTAGTCTTTGAGGGGACAGGGCAGGAATGACATTGGGATGTCCGTGGAAAAGAAAGTGGAGAAGAAGGGAAGCTAAGGACTCAGAGCGGGCCCTGCTGCTCCCAGGATTATGTCTGCAGATCTCAGGATCTGCTGTCCCCTGATCTGAGGACAGATTCTGTCCTCAGCTTTGCAGTTGACTGATAAATGCAGCTTCCCTGGGCTATGGGACCACTGAGGCCACCCCAGCACGATGGCAGTATGTGGGACCACTGTACACTCTAGTATTTGCAGGCAGGTACATGAATGCCAGAACTGCCTTGCTCTGTGACTAATGATCTCATGGTTAAGTGGTAAATGCTTGTTAGTGGCCAGCGCAACAACATTGGGACCCATGCTTGGGTTCACAGTTTGGCTTTTCCAACCTAGGCAGTCAAGAGCATGGGCCATCCCTCTCTGCACCTTCTCCTCAAAGAGAGGGAATGGCCAACAAACCCCCAGGTCCAGAGGTGGTGAGAGAGGAACGTGGTGTTGTATGTAAAGTGTGCAGGGGTAATGAGATTTCTGAAGGGAGATCTGACACTTGCTTTGGGCTGGGTACATGGGAAATACCTTCCGAGGGAACACACATACACTCACATTCACAGTCATACCATGCAGACTTACATACACACACAACTCTCACACGCACATGAACCCAAACCACCTAAGTAACTAAGTTGCTTGCAGAGCCCATAGATTGTGGCCAAAGCTCTCTGCTGAGCATTCATGGCAACCCATCCCTCCATTCCGGCAGGACCCAGAATCAGGGTAGCCACGCAGGCCAAAGCAGACAGGAAAGCCCCACCTTCTTCAGCACTGAGGTACTTCTACAGTACGTGATTCCAGAATATGTACAATTTTAGATTCTTTTTGCATCCATCTGTGATTAAAAAGTATGAAGATCATATCATCTTGTACACTGTATACATATGGCTTTGTTCTCTTGATTTTATGGAACCAGATAGGATACACAGCCCCCCCCAAAAAAAGTTTGGGCTTTTCATGGCAGACCTCTCAAGTGCATTTTGGTCAGCAAATACAGACTTCTTTGTCAAGGAGGAGGCTTTTTTTTTTTTTTTAATTTCATTTCAGTGTTAACAGTATTCATTGTTTTTGCACCACACCAGGTGCTCCATGCAATCCGTACCTTCCTTAATACCCACCACCTGGCTCCCCCACCACCCCCCAACGCACCTTCAAAACCCTCAGGTTGTTTTTCAGAGTTCATCGTCTCTCAGCATTCACCTCCCCTTCCAATTTCCCTCAACTCCCTTCTCCTCTCCATCTCCCCATGTCCTCCATGTTATTTGTTATGATAAGAGGGGGATTTCTTACTGAGGAAATTGCTTACTGCCATACACTTTGTAACTGATGCTGTCGATTTTTGATCTTTTTTTTTCCCCCAGTGAGTAAAGTGATAAAACTTTATTAAGTCAGGATACAGAAAAAGCTCTCAAGAGTGAGAGGGGTCTCGACAGGGTCGCCAACGAGGGCCTTTAAGGTTGGTCTTTTAGAGACAGCTAACCAGGGAACTTAAAATCCTTTAAGATCTCTATTGATAACACATTCAGTGGCTTAATTCTTTTTTAGGGGCTGGTTATTCTTTGTTGATCACAGGTGATTATCATAACGATATGTACCCCACAGGACCCACACCACATGCCTGTGGCAGGGTGGTCCTCCATCCCAAATGCCTCTGGTTTCTCCACACCTTCACATTTTGGGGATTTCTGTGAGCCTGATCCCATAGTCCCCTATCTATCTCTCCCTACCAGCCCCAATTGTCCCTTACCCATTCCTCCCGGTGGAATAGTAACCCTAACTGCTGTTAGGGAATGGGATGATGCCTGCTTTGTTTCCTGATGAAATGGGATGGCAGGCTGTGTGACAGTTAGAATCTATCCATTGTTAAAATGTTTGTCCTGGGGGCACCTGGGTGGCTCAGTGGGTTAAATAAAGCCTCTGCCTTCAGCTCAGGTCATGATCTCAGGGTCCTGGAATTGAGTCCCACATCAGGCTCGTTGCTCAGCAGGGAGCCTGCACTTCCCGACCCCCTGCCTGCCTCTCTGCCTACTGTGATCTCTGTCTGTCAAATAAATAAATAGAATCTTTAAAAAAAAATGTCCTGCCCGGAGCGATTCAATGCCATCCTTATTAAAATACTACTGGCATTTTTCAAAGCGTTCAAACCAACAATGCTAAAATCTGTATGGTAGAAGAAAAGACCCTGAATCACCAAAGGGGAATGTTGAAAAAAGAAAAAAAAAAGCTGGGGCATCACGTTGCCTGACTTCAAGCTGTATTACCAAGCTGTGATCACAAAGACAGCATGGTATTGGCACAAAAACAGACACATAGACCAGTAGAACAGAATAGAGACTCCAGAAATGGACCCTCAACTTGATGGTCATCTAATCTTTGACAAATCAGGAAAAAATATCCAATGGGAAAAAGAGAGTCTCTTGAATAAGTGGTGCTGGGAAAATTGGATGGCTATATATACAAGAATGACATCGGACCATTCCCTTACACCATAAACAAAACTAAATTCAAAATGGATGGAAGACCTCGATGTGAGACAGGAATCCATCAAAATCCTAGAGGAGTACATAGGCGGTAACCTCTTCGACATCAGGCACAGCAGCTTCTCTCAAGACATGCCTCCAAAGGCAAGTGAAACAAAGCCAAAAATGAACTGTCTGGGCTTCACCAAGATAAAAAGCTTCTGCACAGCAAAGGAAACAGGCAACAAAACTAAGAGGCAGCCCACACAATAGGAGAAGATATTTGCAAATGACATTACAGATAATGGGCTGATATCCAAGATCTATGAAGATCTTCTCAAACTCAACACTCAAAAAACAAATAGTCCAGTCCAAAGATGGGAAAAAGACTTGAACAGACACTTCTCCTAAAAAGACATGCAATGGCTAATAGACACACGAAAAAATGCTCACCATCACTAGCCATAAGACAAATACAAATCAAAACCACACTGATATGCCACCTTATACCAGTTAGAATGGCAACAATTAACAAGTCAAGAAACAACAAATGTTGGCGAGGATGTGGAGGAAGGGTAAACCTCTTACACTGTTGGGTGGTTCGAAATGCCAGCTGGTATAGCCACTCTGGAAAACAGTATGGAGTTTCCTCAAGATGTTAAGAATAGAGCTACTCTTCCACCCAGCAATTGTGCTACTACATATTCACCTCACAGATACAGATGTACTGAAAAGAAGGGACACATGTACCCCAATGTTCATAGCAGCGGTGTCCACAATAGCCAAAGTGTAGAAGGCTCCAAGATGCCCTTCAACAGATGAATGGATAAAGAAGATGTGGTCCGGGACACGTGGATGGCTCAGTGGGTTGGGGCTTCTGCCTTCGGCTCAGGTCATGATCTCAGGGTCCTGGAATAGAGTCCCGCATTGGGCTCTCTGCTCATCAGGGAGCCTGCTTCCTCCTCTCTCTCTCTCTCTCTCTCTCTGCCTACTTGTGATCTCTGTCTGTCAAATAAATAAAATCTTAAAAAAAAAAAAACACCAAACTGTGGAAAGAACCGAGATGGCCTTCAACGGATGAATAGATAAGGAAGATGTGGTACATATACACTATGGGGTATTATGCCTCCATCAGAAAGGATGAATACCCAACTTTTGTATCAACATGGAGAGGACTGGAAGAGATTATGCTGAGTGAAATAAGTCAAGCAGAGAGAGTCAATTATCATATGGTTTCACTTTTTTGCGGAGCATAACAAATATCATGGAGGTAAAGGGGAGTTAGAGAGGCGAAGGGAGTTGAGGGAAATTGGGCGGGGAGGTGAACCATGAGAGACTATGGACTCTGAAAAACAACCTGAGGGTTTTGAAGGTGCGTGGGGTGGGAGAGTGGGGGAGCCAGGTGGTGGGTATTAAGGAGGGCACGGATTGCATGGAGCACTGGGTGTGGTGCAAAAACAATGAATACTGTTAATACTGAAAAGAAATTAAAAAAAAAAAACAAAGAAGATGTCGTCCATATATACAATGGAATATTATTCAGCCATCAGAAATAATGAATACCCACCATTTGCACTGACATGGATGGAGCTGGAGGGGAATATGTTAAGGAAAGAAGAGTCAAGCAGGGAAAGACAATTATTGTATGGTTACACTCATCTGTGGAACATAAGCAATAGCATGTAGTGCCATAGGGGAAGGGAGGGAAATCTGAAAGGCAAGAAATCAGAGAGGGAGATGAACCATGAGAGACTATGGACCCCAAGAACCAACCTGAGGGTTTCAGAGTGGAGGAGTATAGGGGGAAGGGGTAACAGGGTGATGGGTATTGAGGAGGGTATATGCTGAGATTGGGTGTTATAAGTAAAGAATAGATCATTGAGCACTACATCAAAAACTAATGATGTACTACTCTACAGTGGCTAAATTAATATAATAAAAAAATAAATAAAAAACCAATCTGGGGTTCCTGGGTGGTTCAGTGGGTTAAGCCTCTGCCTCCCTACCATGAGACCATGATCTAGAGACAAAGAATTTCTAGAACCTGCAGGCTCCCACTTCTCAGATTCCCTTCAGAACAGGATGTGGCAACCATCTGCCCTTCGGACCACATGCCCCAGCATTCCCTCTAAGAGGAAGAGGATTCTTTCTCAGGCTCCTTTCATCAAAAAGTTGTGGGAACAGAGGAGGGGCTGTTGGCGAAATATCCCTTTAATCTGAAGAATCTGATAAAACATGGCCTCTGGGATTGGGTTTGGTGAGAGCCCCGTTCAGGGAAGATCAAGAACAAGGCAAAAAGCTATTACTAATGCCACTCAGTGTAGAAATGTAGGGTCTTCCCCTAGAAATAGAGATGGGAAAAGGATCACGAGATCTGGGGTTGAAGGGCCTCATCTTGGTGCTAGGCTCCCCAAACACAGGCACTACATCCTTGCTGTCATTCAGCACCCTCTCCAGCCTCCCTTTTCCCTGACACCAACTGAATATGCTGTGGCTCCTTCTCTTTAGTCATGATCGCTCCCGCTGTCTGCTCAGAGGTGAGACCCATCATGAACTGAAGTCATTCCTGACAGACTCAAGGGATTTCTGAAAATGTTATTTTCCTCTCAGGACCCTGGGAACACTTTCCTCCATGGTGTTGGGATTTTGTCAGATGAAACCAGATGTATTTGGCATACGATAGACTGCACACATTTTTAAGTCATACAATGCCGTAAGTTCTGACACACAACACACCCATGAGGCAAGGGGCGGAATTTTCTTTGTCTTTTCCTAAATGATAAGTTCACACCAGTAACTGTGCTATTTAGGGAGACATAAATTCTGGAAACACACACACACACACACACACAAAACTACATACCTATTCAGAATCACACCTCGTCTGTTCACACAGAGACACAGCCCACCTCCACATACACAAACTCACTACCTGAACACTAAAGAGCCACTTACAAAGATATGACCATGGTTATGCACATAGAAAACCCATTGTTTCACCACACCTCTGATCCCCATTCCAGTGGGAACCCAGGATCTGATGGTGCCCCTGACTACAGACAGTAAGAGACTGATTCCAGAATATACACCTCTTTGGGCAGCACCTGAAGGTACGGAAAGGAGGGCACCATGAGGCTCAGGTCATGTTGTATACTGTCTGACTTCATGATCTTTAATTCTCTCAATGACATTAGGAAACCAGAGGGAACCCAGTGTTTGGCCCCCACGGTAAGGAAACAGGATGCCTGTAGGAAATTGTTTTTCCTTGGAGATGTGTCTGCCCAGTCCACTCAGGATGGTGCCTACAAAATGCTTCATCCAAGCAGGAAAACTTGCTGAGGGAAAGAATGCCACCACCGCAATTCTTTTTTTTTTTTTTTTTTAAGTATCATTGGTGAAGTTCAACCAACCTTTATTTGTCTATACATATTAGGTACATACTAAGTGTTTAACAAATGCGTTTGTTCACAGAATCCAAAATCATTTTAACTAATGTAATAATAAAGGTAGAAAAGTCTAGTGTAGACTACTGCTGGTCTAAAATGAAAGCATGATCTACTAACTATAGAAAGTTCTTTTCAGCAAGAACACTTGGGCACCCTGCTTTATGTATCTTGTATAGGTACCTCATAAAAGTTTACCAAATTTAAAAGTTAAATAAGAAATAACCATGAGAGACTATGGACTCTGAAAAACAATCTGAGGGTTTTGAAGGAGTGGGGGGGTGGGAGGTCGGGGTACAGAGTCGTGGGTATTATAGAGGGCACGGTTTGCATGGAGCACTGGGTGTGGTGCAAAAATAATGAATACTGTTATGCTGAAAATAAATAAAAAATAAATTTAAAAAAAAGAAAGAAATTACTTTCTTAGCTTTAAGACGTGAGGTTATATGATAATATTTCTATAATTTGAAAAAAACAGTATCAATACCTTTTCTAAATAATGATAAATTTACACCATTTTCTTTCTTTTTTCTTTTGTACACCATCGCAATTCTAACCAGGTTTGCTGTTGCCATTGGCGAATGTCCTCTCAAATCAGATGATGGTTGACAAGAGACAACCACTCAGCACTCTCCCCAAAAGGAAATTATATATATATGTCCTCTCAAATGTGTGTGTATTTGTAATTGTGTAATTACACATACACACACATTCAGACACATATACAGTTGAAACATCATTTTATTTCCATATACAAGCAATTTATATTAGGAAAATGAATTTTTTAATATGTTCAATTCACCAACATGTATGATCTGATTTTCACCTGAATTTGATTAAAGAAACCAAGAAAACAATGCTTGTTCCTTGGGTGAAGACAGGCATGCTCACCTGGCAATACGCCATTCTTTCTGCACTTCCATGCTCTGGCGAGGCCACACTCAGACTGAGCCGATGTCCACATCTAGACAGACATCAAGAATGTACCTGTCAGCACATTGGTGGTGCTGCTCAAGATTAATTCGGGGAGGGGCACCCAGAGGGCTCAATCCTTTCAGCATCGGCCTTCCGCTCAGGTTATGATCACTGTAATCTCGGGACTGGCAAGCTCCCCACAGGAGGAGGATCAGGAACAAGGGTAAATATATTTTTGATACCAAACTCCGTATAAAAATGTAGGGCCTTCTGCAATTGCATTACTGGGTATTTATCACAAAGATACAGATGTAGTGAAAAGAAGGGCCAACTGTGCCCCAATGTTTATAGCAGCAATGGCCACAGTCGCCAAACTGTGGAAAGAACCAAGATGCCAGTCAAGAGATGAATGGATAGGAAGGTTTGGTCCATATACACTATGGAGTATTATGCCTCCATTAGAAAGGATGAATACCCGAGGGAGGACTCAAGATGGCAGAGAAGTAGCAGGCTGAGACTACTTCAGCTAGCAGGAGATCAGCTAGATAGCTTATCTAAAGATTGCAAACACCTGCAAATCCATCGGCAGATTGAAGAGAAGAACAGCAATTCTAGAAACAGAGAAACAGCCACTTTCTGAAAGGTAAGACTGGCGGAGAAGTGAATCCAAAGTGACAGGAACATAGACCCCGGGGGGAGGGGCCGGTTCCCAGCAAGCGGCGGAGCAATGGAGCACAAAATCAGGACTTTTAAAGTCTGTTCCACTGAGGGACATCGCTCCAGAGACTAAATTGGGGCAAAGCCCATGCAGAGTTAGCATGGCCTCAGGTCCCGCAGGGTGACAGAAGGATCGGGGGTGTCTGAGTGTCGCAGAGCTTGTGGGTACTGGAATGGGAAAGCCGGCTACAGAGACAGAGCTGACAGTAAGCTCACAGCTGGGGATTACCTTGAACCGGTCGCAGGATCGGTGAGCTCAAAGCCTGGCCGGAGGTCAGGCAGACGGGAGTTACTGGGTGCTGTTCTCTGAAGGCGCACTGAGGAGTGGGGCCCTGAGCTCTCGTCTCCTCCAGGCCGGAGACCAGGAGGCCACCAGTTGTATTCCCGTGCTCCGGAACTCTACGGAAAGCACTCAGGAAACAAAAGCTCCTAAAAGCAAAGCCGAGCGGATTACTCAGCCGGCCCCTGGTAAGGGCAGTGCAATTCTGCCTGGGGCAAAGACACTTGAGAATCACTATACCAGGCCCCTCCCCCAGATGATCAAAAAGAAATTCAGCCAAGATCAAGTTCATCTACCAAGGAGTGCAGTTTCAATACCAAGGAGAGCAGCAGAATTCCAGAGGAGGAGAAAGCAAAGCGTGGTACTCATGGCTTTCTCCCTGTATTTTTTAGTCATGCAGTTAATTTATTTTTTTTACTTTTCATTTTTATCTCTTCTTCTGCTAAAAATTTTTTTTTAACTTTTACCCTTTTCTTTTTTAATATTTTTTTAAATAGTGTAATATATATATATATATATTTTATATACTTTTCTTTATTCATTTTCCTTTTTTAATTCTTTTCGGTTTTTTTCCTTTTTTTTTTCTTTCTTTCTTTTTGAACCTCTTTTTATCCCCTTTCTCCCCCCTCACGATTTGGAATCTCTTCTGATTTGGTTAAAGCATTTTTTCCTGGGGTTGTAGCCACCCTTTTAGTATTTTACTTGTTCCTTCATATACTCTTATCTAGACAAAATGACAAGGCAGAAAAATTCACCACAAAAAAAAAAAAAAAAAAAAAAAAAAAGAACAAGAGGCAGTACCGAAGACTAGGGACCGAATCAATACAGACATTGGTAATATGTCAGATCTAGAGTTCAGAATGACAATTCTCAAAGTTCTAGCCGGGGTCGAAAAAGGCATGGAAGATATTAGAGAAACCTTGTTGGGAGATATAAAAGCCCTTTCTGGAGAAATAAAAGAACTAAAATCTAACCAAGTTGAAATAAAAAAAGCTATTAATGAGGTGCAATCAAAAATGGAGGCTCTTACTGCTAGGATAAATGAGGCAAAAGAAAGAATTAGCGATATAGAAGACCAAATGACAGAGAATAAAGAAGCTGAGCAAAAGAGGGACAAACAGCTACTGGACCATGAGGGGAGAATTCGAGAGATAAGTGACACCATAAAACGAAACAACATTAGAATAATTGGGATTCCAGAAGAAGAAGAAAGAGAGAGGGGAGCAGAAGGTATACTGGAGAGAATTATTGGGGAGAATTTCCCCAATATGGCAAAGGGAATGAGCATCAAAATTCAGGAGGTTCAGAGAACGCCCCTCAAAATCAATAAGAATAGGCCCACACCCCGTCACCTAATAGTACAATTTACAAGTCTCAGTGACAAAGAGAAAATCCTGAAAGCAGCCCGGGAAAAGTCTGTAACATACAATGGAAAAAATATTAGATTGGCAGCTGAGTTATCCACAGAGACCTGGCAGGCCAGAAAGAGCTGGCATGATATTTTCAGAGCACTAAACGAGAAAAACATGCAGCCAAGAATACTATATCCGGCTAGGCTATCATTGAAAATCAAAGGAGAGATTAAAAGCTTCCAGGACAAACAAAAACTGAAAGAATTTGCAAATACCAAACCAGCTCTACAGGAAATATTGAAAGGGGTCCTCTAAGCAGAGAGAGAGCCTACAAGAGGTAGATCAGAAAGGAACAGAGACCATATACAGTAACAGTCACCTTACAGGCAATACAATGGCACTAAATTCATATCTCTCAATAGTTACCCTGAATGTTAATGGGCTAAATGCCCCTGTCAAAAGACACAGGGTATCAGAATAGATAAAAAAAAAAAAAAAACCAAACCCCTCTATATGTTGCCTCCAAGAAACTCATTTTAAGCCTGAAGACACCTCCAGATTTAAAGTGAGGGGGTGCAAAAGAATTTACCATGCTAATGGACATCAGAAGAAAGCAGGAGTGGCAATCCTTATATCAGATCAATTAGATTTTAAGCCAAAGACTATAATAAGAGATGAGGAAGGACACTATATCATACTCAAAGGGTCTGTCCAACAAGAAGATTTAACAATTTTAAATATCTATGCCCCCAACGTGGGAGCAGGCAACTATATAAACCAATTAATAACAAAATCAAAGAAACACATCAACAATAATACAATAATAGTAGAGGACTTTAACACTCCCCTCACTGAAATGGACAGATCATCCAAGCAAAAGATCAGCAAGGAAATAAAGGCCTTAAACGACACACTGGACCAGATGGACATCACAGATATATTCAGAACATTTCATCCCAAAGCAACAGAATACACATTCTTCTCTAGTGCACATGGAACATTCTCCAGAATGTTGGGTCTGTCAGAGGGTTTTATTTTTCTATGATGTCTCCATCGTTGGGCCCATATCTGGGATAATTTTTCACCTGTGAAGGAAGAAAATGTCAACATTTGTGACAATCTGGATGGCCCTGGAGGACTTCATCTTAAGAGTAATAAGCCAGACCCAGTGAGACAAATATGGCGTCACGTCACTTATATGGGGAACCTCAAATAGTCCAATACGTAGAAGCAGAGAATAGAATAGGGGCTGGAAGGAGGAGCAAAGAGGAGAATGTTGATGATAGAATAAAGTTTCAACGATATGGAAGAAATGAGTTCTGGAAATGGACCTTCCTACATGGGGCCGGGGATTAACAACTCTGTATTCCAGGCTTAAAAATCAGTAAAATGTTGGAATGTAGGTTACGTGTAGCTTAAGTGTCCTTTACTACCACAGGAAAAGATGGGGGAAAAGATCTAGCAGACACTGTGTGAGACAATAAAGAAAGACAGAATGACACTGTCAATGAGAGTGTGGGGTTGGTGATTTGTCAAGAGTGACTATACTGAGGAGTGGGAAATCTGGGACAGGAATGGAGTCGAATCCTTGGGGAGAGAGATCCCTCAATACCTGAGATCTTCCCAGGGCACCTGAGATCATGCCCTGAAGTCCTGAACCAGGGCTTTCTCAGTTCCATCTCATTCTCAAATCCTCCTGCCCCAAGTGGGAATTTGGGAGACACTTGATGCCCTGGAGGAGGTGCCTGAGCCAATGGAACAGTCCAAATCCTAACTCGGCCTCCTACCACTAGGTTTCAATCCCCAGCCTTGAACACAATGCAGATGGCCCCATGAGAAACCCCTCTGAAGAGCCAGTGGAAGCCAAGGGCCATCTACCCACAGCATTCATACTCCTAGCTCTCTCATGTGGAGCCTTCCCTGTGACCAGTGGACCACCCTCAGGGACCAGTGGTCTGCTGGGATCCCAAGCTCATGCAGAAGCCAGGACATTCCAAATGATGGCTCTACCAAGAATCTGCTTCCCTTCAAAGAACTAAGCCTGGCTGAGCCATTCCTCCCAGTTAACTGGGAAAATGGCCACCTGACCTAGTGCTTTGGTGGTTGATTAAACAAGCCTGGGACCTTCAGTGTCTCCTTGGTTATTGATTTGAGTAAGTCTCCAAACAGCCTGGACGAAGGGCTGGCTGGCTCAGAGTGAAAAGGGACTCAGTGCGCACCTTCCCTGTTCCTTCCTCCCTCCCCCATGTCCAGTCTCTATAGACTCCTCATTCTTCTCTACACCCTGCAGTGGCAGGGGACCAAGTCCCACCTCCTTTGAGGGGAACCCCTCTGGGGCACCTGTGTGGCTCAGTGGGTTAAGTGTCTCACGTAGGGTCATGTCATGATCTCAGGGTGCAGGGATCGAGCCCATCCTCTGCTTCTGCACTCAGCTTGGTGCCTGCTTGTCCCTCTTCTCCTCCCCACCTTCCTCATACCCAGTGCTCCCGTTCTCTCTCTCTCTCCCACTCAAATAAAATATTCTTTCAAAAACCGGGAATATACAAAGGACCCATAGGGAGGGACACTTCAAACACACTCCCCCACGAAGCTCCCCCTCTCATGACACTCCTTGAGGATCATGCAGACCTCTTTTTGCATTCATCTCTCCTCTGCTCTATACTCCTTGGCACCTGATAATGAGTGACATTTCATTGAGAGACCAGATTCAAATCTAGGCACAACATTGTGTTTCTTGGTTAGGAAGCAACCAAAGTGCTTGGTCCTTGGTGAGGAAGCTCACCAGTTGTTGACAATTTGTAAATAAACAAGTCCTGTCATTGAAAACCAAGCACCATTCTTAGTTCTATGTTGATTTCTTTCTGGTCTTGCTGTGTGTTGCCAGGTGTATATATTCATTGAACATGGACTCTCTCCATGCTTGCACTTACTAGCCAACAAAGGGAGAGCACTTTAAGGAGGCAAGGTCCCTCCTGGAGCATGGACACTCCCTGACCCTGCAGGACAGGCCTGTCAAAATAAGGATGATGGACACCAGGCTGTTACAAGCGTTTGAGTTCTTATTGGTCAGTGTCCCTAAAGTGTGTAATTCACAGCATTCAAGCATGTTTTTAGGGCTTATGGGGAGAATGTTATCCAATATACTACACTAGGTCCCCATTTATTCTTTTTTTTTTTTTTTTTTTTTTTTTTAGTATGCTCCATGCCCAATATGGGGACTGAACTCATGACCCTGAGATCAAGAGTCAAATGCTCCCCTAACTGAGTCAGCCAGGAACCACCCATTATGATCCCTATTCTTATTTTATTTGTGAAAAGGGATCATGCCATGACACTGACCACTCTCTATCTCAGCTCTACAAGACAATGGCAATGAGGGCGGTAGAGAGAAGGCTAATCATGAACTGGTTCTCTGAGTCCCTTTCATGGTCCCAGGAGTGTCCCTGGGCTCACAGGATTCCTGCATACCAGGACTTACTCATATTGGCAATGCCATCAAATACAGTGAAAGAGTCTCCTCAGTTCTGACTGGACTGAGGTCAGGTGCTGAGGAGTAGCCCTGTATTAAAACATAATTTGACTGGGTTGTCCTAAAGGGTGCCTCGAAACCCTCAAAATCTCTGAACTGACCAGGCTTTCTATGTCTCTTTCCAAGTAAAGTCTATGGCAAGGTCTGTACTTGCGGGGCTCAGGAGCTTTGGTGGCCTATGTGACCCCTGAGTTGATGTCATAATGCTAAATAGAGCTTGGAATTTCCCTTGGCTCAGGTAATTCCGGACGTACACGCTGAGACTATAGCTCTATGCACAGCACTAATGATCCCATGTCTGAGTAATCAGTGCAGTTCAGTTCAGTAGTTAGAGCATGAGCCCTGGGACTACAGGCCTGGGTTCACCTCCTGGCTCCTTTACATAGGAGACTAAGAACCTGGTCACATTCATCCCTATGCCTGCATTCCTCCACCTGGGAAATATGGAGAGTAAACAAAACATCCAATATGGGCATGATGAGCATTTACTGAATTAATGCATGTCACATGGTCAGGGAGGCTCATTAGAGGGTATAGATCTTGTTAGAGATCTCACAATTTCACAGCTTCCAGAGCTGGGTCACATCTGGGCATTTGAGTTCCCAGACCATTGCTTTGTGGCACAGCTGCTTTGCCTAAATACAAGTGTTTTACCCTAACACAATTTCTTTTGGATGGATCAGAGGCATCAAGAAGCCAATAAGGAAAAAACAACCAATTGCTGATTCCCTGAATACACTCTCTGGGACCCTTGGTAGAAATAGTCATGATTATTCTCTAGATTGTTCCAGTTGCCTGACTCATGGTCAGCAGACCAAATGAGAGGAATCCCAGGGTAAAGGATGGCAGGGTCACTATTGCAAAGTCTAGTGTTTTAAAGCATGTGAAACAATGCCACCTCGCATTATGTATTCCTCACACAAACATAAGTGCGTCCAAACAACATGAGTTTCTGAGGCCCTTGTCACAGTAAAAAGCCATAGCTTAGCTGTTGGAAAGAGATCTGAAGGAAAGGTCAAGAGAACTAACAAACACTCTATCGAAACCACTCTAATGAAGACTCTTTCTGCTTTTGAGCTACCATCTCATGGACAAGTGTACATGTTTATCCACATACATGTAAAGTTTGTCTCTACTCATGGTCTACATCACCCATTTTCTTTGTGCATTCCTAACAATCTTTGTGCTTGGGTATCGATCCCTCATTAACACAATTCATTAACCAATTAGCCATCTTTCACCATATGTTGAAAGATTGTCCATTCATTGTGTAACTGAGGACAAAATGTCCTTATAGTTTCACCATGCTTACTTCTGGCAACTGAAAGGGATGGGGGATAACATATGACCTAGACAGCATATCACCTAGGAAAAGTAATTTTGGATAACAGCCAAAGAAGAAAGGGAAACATCTGCTTGGGGGTCATAAGTGAAATGTAGACTCTCCAATTCTTTGGATCTCTTTGGGGCACCTGTTTCTAGGAACAAACCAACATGTGCCCCAAATCCTGAAATGCATACCCATTTTGGGATAAACGATACAGGAAGACATTGTAAAACATGGATAGAACAATCATAAATATCCTCCATATCGACCTTTCTGGGTTCACTCTCACTTAAAGAAAGGAGGAATGTGAATATACAATTTTGGACGTTAAATGAAATATATGATTAATTAAATCAATATATAATTTTGGACAGAAATGAAAATAGACATTGCCGTATTTTCTCCCCTAGGGGAACCTACTGTGTCAAGGGTGTGGTACAGGATATCACAGGGAGGAGTACAGTTTTCACACCAAAGACAAAAGGCAACTAGCTTGGTAGAATAACCAAAAATAGAAATCAAGGGATAAAACTAAACTATAAAACATTTGTATAACTCCGAATGACAAGTTGGAGAGAGAAAATTTTCAATGATGAGAAAATTTTGGAGGAAGAGTGAACTATCTGGTTAGCAGAAAACAGCAGTCCGGAGATCTGGAAGAACATATCACAAAATATTTCTGATCCTGTTTCCCGTTCTTGAGAGTTGTACGTGTCTCAATGACACACTCAGCTCAAAGAGGGACCGTTGGACAGCACAGCAGAGGTGTCTCTCTCGTCGCCATGGTGATGGTGTCATCATAGACCTTTCAGAGTCACTACAGCTGCACAGTGGCCAACTCCTTCTGTCCAGACAGGTGTCTACTCACAGACAAGGGTGGCACATGAGAGGAAAGACTTCCTTTCCAAAGTTGAACTCTGGTCTCACACATTATCCCTCTGTTTTTGAAAAAAATGACATGAGGGGAGGTGACCTGCCCCCCCCATAGAGTCACTAGCCCAACTTTAGGGTGAAGAGGGGAAAAGAAACACATATTGAGATAAATAGAGGTCCCATTCTTGATTGAGAACACTATCCCTATCCATTTTTACCATCCTGAGTCACCAGACATTTCTAGAACAAAGTTTAACATGCGTCCCAGATGAAATCAAAAGCAATGTTAACACCAATTCCATTTTCCAAAGTCATATTTCACTAAGCACATACTAATTAAATTATGTCATTCTCTCACCATCTATGTATTTGATCTGCTTTCTCTCTGTGTGTAGCTAAGGCTAGGTATTTCGTTATCTCTCAACATTTGTGAACTCACTGACCAATTTCTCGGTCACTGTGTGTGGGAAAAACAGACTCTTCGTGAGTAATTATGAGAAACAAATCACTGTTTTTTCAACACAGCATTTATGTATGAGTGGACAAGTGGAGGGAAATACATAAAATCAATACTTATCTAAATGAAGTATTTTAAATACTCTCCAAAAGGTAGGGTTCAGTGTCTGTTCTGGCACATAGATGGATACTACATGATTTTGTTCTGTTCACGAAAAGGATCAAAAAGAGAGACCGTGGACCCTGAGAATCAAACTGATGGTTTTGGAGGGGAGGGGTGGGGGATGCATGAGCCTGGTGGTGAGTAGTAAGGAGGGCACGTATTGTATGGAGCACTGGGTGTTATACATAAGCAATAAATCTTGGAATGCTGCATCAAAAATTAATGACATATTGTATGATGACTAACAACACAGTAAAACTTTTAAAAAGGAAAAGAAAAAAAAAAACAAGGAATAGTGCAGAGGACCATAGGGGGAGGGAGGGAAAAATGAATGGGAAAAAATCAGAGAGAAAGACAAGCCATGAGAGACTCTGGATTCCTGCAAAAAACTGAGGATTACAGAAGGGTGAGGGGAGGGGAGCAGAGGGGGTATCGGGCGATGGGTATTAAGGGGGACACATGTGGTGAGGAGCACTGGGTGTTCTATGCAAACAATGAGTCATTGAACACTGCCTCAAAAACTACACATGTACTCTATGGTGGCTAATTGAACATAAGTAAAACAAAGAATGTAGACAAAAGAGGAAAAAAACAACTAACGGTCCACACGTTGGCTAGAGATGTTGTTTTTACTGTTCAACAGGAGCCCATTCTGGAGTTGGAGTGTATCTTGATGTCTAGAGTTAGAGGCACTACCGATTGACTTGATCATCCACCCTTGCATACAGGAGAGAGGAATGTGGCTGAACATCTCATAGTTTTGTCTTAAATATGGGTCACTGATTAAAATAGACTCATTATTCTGAAATGAACCTAAAGAGTGTGTTTCCACAGTACCTTCAAGTGGGCCAACCATAGGGGGCCCGTTGTATGGCCAGATGTGATGTTTCCCAAATCACAGCTTCAGGCAAGTTGATATTCTTCACTTTGGGTGAACATTTCTTCTTAATTCTTGAGGCAAGATCCTGGGAAATGCAACATAATAGAGAGAACTGTGCACATCTTGCTGGCAGAAGAACCCAGGGAAATGGGTGATAACCTATTCCTAGTTCAATCCTTTCATCTCATTATTCATCTGCTGCCTGCTCAGTAGAGCCTCCTGAATCCAAGTTGGGCTTGTGGAGGTTTTGCAGTTGGGGGTGCACTAAGAACACCGGACAGATAGGTCCTGTGGGCACATACCTTCATTTCATGGAGGCATTGGAGAAATGTAGCAACGGACAGTATGCATGACTGATGGCCTGGGGTCCAACTCCATTTAGGAGCCATCAGTATGCAGAATGTTACATAGACCCCTCTGGGTCTCATTTCCCTGAGATGTTGAAATGTGAATATGGCCTTCTTATCAGTATGATATTATGAGGCTAAACATAATTAAACACAAGGAAAGCCTTAAGAAAAAATAGATGACTGGTGTTTCCTAATTGCCCTAGTGTTCAATCCTTGAGTGACTGCAAGAAGTAGACACTTGGTAGTGGTTGAATCCAGAGAGGGAATTTGGACGGCTCCACAGCAGGAAGGAAGCTCCCTCTTAGCTTTCACATGGGAATGGTGTTTCACAGCCGTGGACGACACCTTTGACCATCTCCTGTAATTCCCAGGTGGGCCCTTTTGAGGTGTGGGGGGACAGAAAGGGGTTGTAAGCCATATCCTAGAGTGAGGGCCCTGAAATGTACAGAGATAAATTGACATGCCAGGAGTTACCATACAGATGAGGATGGGTCCAGGACAGGAATAGAGTTGGTTCTCTGGGGGGAGAGATCCCTCAACACGAGTCACCATCCTGGGGCACCTGAGATCATGCCCGGTCGCCCACAACCAAGTCTCTTTCTTGGACACTCCTGCTGGAGGAGGTGCCTGAGCCAACAGAAAAGTCCACATGTTCACTCAGCCTCCCACCTCTAGGTTTCACCTCCTGACCCAAAACACAAAAGAGTTACCTCCAAGGGAAGCCTCTCTAAAGTGCCAGTGGAAAACCCACTGTGGCCATCCTCCCTCAGTGTTCACATGACCAGCTGTCTCACATGGAGTCTTCCTAGGGACCAGCTGACCGCACTTAGTGGCCAGTGAGTGGTCTGCTCAACTGCTCAACTGCTGAGAACATGGGACATTCCAAACCAACTGTCATAGGATGGCTCACCAAGAATTAGATTCCTTTTACTGACCAACCCTGGATGACCAGTTACTGTGCACACACTTGGAAAATGGCCACCTGCATTGGTGCTTTGGTGGCTTAATAAATTAAACCTGTGACCTTCAGTGTCTTACCGCTTGTTGATCTGAGCAAGTGTACAAACAGCTTGGCCTAAGGCCTGGCCGAGAGTGAACAGGGGCTGCACTGGCTCTGAGTGGGCAAATTTCCCACTCCTTTGCAAAGCGTCTCCCCAGATCATGTCTCTACAGACTTTCTCCATTATTTCCTTACAGGGCAGGGGATTTGTTCCATCTCCTCTTAGAGGGGCCCTTCCATACCAACAACCAGCCAACTTCCTCCCCAGGATACTCACCAAGGGTCTCCAGAATTATTTTCCTATTTTCTCTTGCATTTAGGGAAACTCTATGCTCATCAGTTCCAAACTTTCGGAATTCATGACCCCACTTCAAGTCTAAAATTTTGCCTGCACTATGTCCCAGACATCCAGAATCTTATTCAGCAACTCCACATGGTTGTGTAACACCTCAGTCTTCATATTTCTAAAGCTGAAGAAAAAGGGAAGGGAACTTCTGGAAGCAGACCCTTGCTGGAACGATCTTGGAAGTTGAAATGGAGCGGGAGTTGTACGTGTCCAGAGCCACCCAAGTCAGGAAAACACCAGTGTGGGTAGTACCTGAGCCAGAACCAGACTTCACACAGTTCCCTTAGAGCAGGGTGGGCCTAGTACCCCTGACTGAGCCCAGCTCCATGCCTGGGGAGTCAGCCACTATCACTTGCATTTGGGCAGAGATTCAAGGGTAGCATAGGAGTAGGGAAACATTGTACAGCCAGAAGGAAAGGCTTCAGGGATGCCCCAATTTAAGCCTCTGGGCATAAGGAAGCTGTAGCCGGTGGTCTAGAAGCATGGCATCCCATGTCTTTGTCAGGGCTATTGTATCTGCTGGGCCTCAGGTGCGTATAGGGAAAGAAATCAGGCACAGACTCAGTTACAAACCATTTCCTGGTCATTTGAGGACAATTGCTACAGAGGTTATTGGTTCACTTTGTAGCCCAGGTGGACCAGATTGTGCTCTGATGCCTTCCAAGGAGAAAACTGTAGATAATGGGTTGATTTCCTGGGATATACACTACAGGCCAGAGACCTATTTTTTTTTAAGATTTTATTAATTTATCTGACAGAGAGATCACAAGTAGGCAGAGAGTCAGGCAGAGAGATAGGGAAGCAGGCTCCCCACTGAGCAGAGAGCCTGATGTGGGGCTCAATCCAAGCACAATGAGATCATAACCTGAGCCAAAGGCAGAGGCATAACCCACTGAGCCACCAAGGTGCCCCCAGAGACCTATTGTTATGTATGGTCATGGCACTGCCCGTTCATGTCTTCCACGTGTCGGTCCCCATTTTGGGCCTTGGGAGAGGTTGGCCCAGTCAGAGAAGACCAGAGATCCCACACTTCACTGCTGAACATGGTCTAGTCATCTTCACAGGCAACTGTATTGGAAGATCTTCTTGACCATGCATGTGATGACAGAACATCTGTATAGATGCTTGTAAGACTCTGGCCAGAACGCAGTGGACCAGCACTATGACCACTATGAAGACAAACACAACAAACAAGAACATGTTAAGGGTCACTATAGGGTGCTTCCAAACAGGAACCCCTATTGCCCAACTGAGTCCAAGAGAACTAATCCCCTTAGCCATGAGGATCAGCCTTAATGCCAAACAGCTTCTTCCTTAAGGCCTTTCAGAGACTGTTCTGTCTTATTTTATGGACCAAAAGGTGTAAACAGTAACACAAATACCACTACCTCCTGCCAACTAGAAATCTACGGCAATGGCACGAAAATCACTATGCCAACAATAGGCTCAGATGGATCCATATTCCATCTTCCACATAAATTGTATTATGAGTCAATTTCCCCAAAATTAGAGATAGGTTTCTTACAGGCTTTCTTATTTATGCAGTTTCCAATAAAGGGAACATTGTTCTAATTTGTGGCATAAATAGTAAATCCTCCAAGTCGTGTGCCCGAACAATTAAAGTCGCCGCCTTTTGGAGCTCACCCAGGAGTTGGAATTTCCAGTCTTGGTGATTCCTTTCATTTGTTGAAATCTGAATTTCCCAGAAGGATTTGCCATGGGGTCCAGGGATGGATGGCACATCCTGCGGTCAGAAGCACAGAGAGGAGTGGCATAGGCTATGTTCTCACTTAACAAGGATAATAATTAGTATAGTGATTATAATAAGAAAAAAAGGAGTAAAGGGGTCATTCTGGGTGAATGGCAGCAAGCCATTTATGGGAAATGAGTAGTAGTATTTTAACTAAGCATATACAAAATGAACAAAGAACTAGATGGGAGCCTTGACCCAATATCTTGTGTGTTACATGCCTGCTTCTCAAATGAACGATTTTGTCAAATCAGGTTGTTCAGAGTGGGCCCTGAAGACCCAAATCATCATTGGCAAAGTTGCGGGGAATAAGACTTGAGATTGTGAGGACAGTACATACAGGAAGCAGACATTTTTGTTTTCTGGGAGAAGAGAGAGTTTACATTTAGAGGATTCCGAAGAGAAGTGGTGATGGTTGGTCAAAATAGAACATTAGTATATCTCATGTCTTGAGCCCCCCGAAATGACAGTTGGCCACCTCTGAACACAGACCCATCAGTCTGGACTCCCCACCCAGTGGAAACCCAGAGAGGATACTGCCAGGACCCAACATTGACTTAGTGGGAGAACTTCAGCTTTTGTGATTGGGGACCTTCAGCTCAGTTCATCGTGGTGGATGACAATCTGCTGAGATCATCAATCTCCTTGGTCTCTGAGGCAGGCTCAGACAAGATTCACAAGAGCCTATATATGGTTCCAAGCTCTGATTCTTCTTCTTATGACTCACAACAGGTTTGCACAGAACAATACAACATTGTAACCAAAAGGACAGCATAAGCGGACAAAAAGGAATGGTCTGGTTCCACCAAGGAGGCCAAAAAAAAAGGGGACCCCAGAAGAAGGCCCAGGTGCCAGGCTGGAAAGCTGTGGTTTTGAAGCAACGGCAGCTCAGACGGGGTCTTGGCGGGACCTCTGGTATGACTTGTCCTGTAAAGGAAGGCCAAGCAAATAACAACAGGCAAAGAATATCAGAGCTTGCTAGAGCAAGGGAGTCAAGCCACCATTATGTGCATTTGGCAGAGACTCCACATCAAGCAGAAAAGTGAGAACTCACGCTAGTGGGGAAAAGGGAAGGCCTCAGCTATGCCCGATGGGAGCCTATTGGCCCAGAGAGCCTTAGTGAGCTGTCTAGAAGTGAGGCATCCTATGTGCCTGTTCGGGGTCCCAAATTGATGTTTTCTGGTCCGTCAGACCTAGGTGGTGAGTGGGGACAAGAGTTAGGGAAGCTCTCAGATAGAACTACGGCCATTTGGGCCTATTGTTCTGCGGGATCTGGTGCAGATTCCTGGCCTTTTGCTAGATACAGCAGCAAACCTCCTTCCAAGTCTGACATACATAGTAAGCCTGCTTGCTCGGCTGACAACAAGGATTGGGTCCTGGATTGGTTGTGGTCAGAAACCCATCTTCATGTTCGGTCTGCCTATGGCTCATTTGTGCACTCGCTTTTTCATGCAGACTGGGGACCAGAAACCAGGAAAATGCTGAGGAATTTGCTGAGCAGGGCTGAGAACAGAGACTATAGATTTGAAGATCTGAGAACAGCAAGTGCCTGCATAAGCCCAGATCCTAGAGGATGAGAATCAAAAAAAGCAGGAAAGAGGAAAGTAGCCGAAGCTACCAAAAGGAGGTTATCAGTAAGAGAGAGGAGAAGGGGTGCCTGGTTTCTTCAGCTGGTGAAGTGTGTGAGTCCTGAGGCCATGGTCTCAGGGTCGTGGAGTCGAGTCCCCTGTCAGGCTCTGCACTCAGTGGGTAATCTGCCTGGGATTCTCTCTCTCTCTCCTTCTACACCTCACCCCCTCCCATGATCTCACTCCGTCTCAAAATATAATAATTCATTACCTAAAGAAACTAAAAAGAAAGAAAAGAAAGAGTATAACGGAATGAAAGAGGAAATGATGGCACACGGATTATGGATCTATTGTTCTGAATCTTCTAAGTCTGCGAAATAGTCTTCTCTGGGCAGAGCGATGGTAACAGACATGGCCATGCCTTGCGAAGGGAAAGGGGACAGTCAGGCTGAGGTGAGGACTCAGGCCACTTCTCCCAGGATCATGTCCCTGACCCAAATACTCAATTTCTGTCCTCAGCTCTGCAGTCCCCCCATCTCACCAGCCCCAGAACCATGATCCCCTTAGCCCACTGATATGAAGTCCTCCAGGGTCTCTGGGCCCTTTCTGGCCCTTACATTTCAGAACTGGCACCTGCAACCAAAGCCTGTCATCCCATTCTTTCAAGAGGCATCCAAGGTGCTGCCCATGACTTTCTGTCCCCATGATTTCCTGCCTTCCTCGGCTCCCTCCTGCTATGCTCCCTCATCCTTCCCCGAATCATGAATTTCTTCTTTCCCTTCTCCTCTCACCTCCGACAACCTGATTGCTCTGTGAAATGGCAACAGTGGAGCAATGATGATGGGTTTACTGCCATCCTCCCTAGTCCTACCTCAGTTGACCCGTGAGCCAAACCAGCTAGCATGGAGGTGATTTCCATGGGCCTGGCTTGTGCTGAGCATGAGTGTGACAGGCAACTGGGCAATAAAGGTACTGCCCTATGCCTGGGCTGATCATAGACACTGGAATCATACTTGAGTGTTACTATAGCCCACAAGAGTCCTAGCCGAGAAAAGAGGTGAATGTGACAGGAGAGGGAAAATGACATATCCAAATTCACCTAGGCTGTCAGTGTGGAGACAGGTTTCCACAGCGAGCATGGATATATAAACCCCAGCGCTTGCCAGCAATCATGCCAAGCCCCCAAACCCTGGCAAAACTGGGGGGGCCCCAAGCGGGTTGAGGGAAGGTCCAAGGGTGGTCTGGGACCATGATGTGGGGAGCAGGTCCATTACCGTGTGGCTGGAGCAGCGGGATCAGACAGGAGCAGAGACAATGGTCCCACTTCTAGAGCCCCTGTCCTGGGCAGGGTCATCCAGAAAACAGCTCAGTGGGATCCTCGAGCACCAGGGTGTGCGACCAGCTCAGCAGCCTTTACACAGGTCTGGAATTCCAACGAGCCTAGGAGGGTCTCCAAAGGCTCTTATGTTTGGCAGGGAGAAATGCAGCCTCACTTCACTTTTGGAGAGAATCATAAATATCAAATAAGAAAAGAGGATTACAAACAGAACACCTTCAAAGCCCAGAGGCAGACTACTTCTATTTCAAAAGAAGGGATTTGGGGTAAATTGGAAGAGGAGGTGAAACATGAGAGACTATGGACTCTGAAAAACAATCAGAGGGGTTTGAAGTGGCGGGGGGGTAGGAGGTTGGGGCAACAGGTGGTGGGTATTATACAGGGCACAGAATGCATGGAGCACTGGGTGTGGTTAAAAAATAATGAATACTGTTTTTCTGAAAATAAATAAATTAATTAAAAAAAAAAAAACCTACCATTACAGGAAAAGAACAAAACAGAGACTGAATCTGGATGGCTCAGTCATTTCAATGTCTGCATTCAGCTGGGTTTCTGATCCTTGGGAGCAGGCCTGCATTAGGTTCCTGGCTCAGCCTGGAGTCACCATCTCCCTCTCCCATAGCCCCTCCCCCCAATCCTTCACTCTCTCTAAAAAATAAAATCTCTCCATGGCTGAAAAACAGAAAGAAATCCTCTAATACATATACTTCATCTTTTTGATTTCCTACCTCCCACTCGCTATCTACAAAGTAACTGCTGTAATCTGCCTGTTCCCAGGAACCCTCTCCCCTTGGTTCCTACCTGAGTGTACTTCCCTACCTTGAGGGTCTTCTTCCTCTGAGCTGACCTCGTATATCGTATCCAGGCTCCATTCTATAGAGACACAAGCATGAGCAGCGGGTTGTTAGAGAGAGGGGCTCCCTTGCGCCTGAGGCTCCAGCGGAGGCCAGGCTGACTCTCCTGGCAACACCTACTCTTCCACCAGGTCCTCAGACCTGCCCTGGGCTCCCTAAGTCAGAGCCCTTCAACAAGACCTTGAGCACAGCTGCTAACGCTCAGCAAAAGGAAGGATGCCACTTCACATGGCACTTCCCTGTCTCCATGGGATCAAGATAGCTCTCACCCACGCACGGATCAACCTGTGTTCCCAACTTGGTGGAAACAGTCTGGGTTAGATGGGGTCCATGAGCAGCCCCTCTGCCAGGCTCAGAACAGGTGCCCAGGGGAGCTGTCTGTGAAAATGAAAATGTTCTGTATTGTAAACATGCATTACGGGGCACCTGTAATTTAGCTGATGTGATGAAGGATGGGACTGTTTAGCTTTGTTTCCTTGAATTAACTCACACATGAGCAGACATGTCTCGCTAGGGGCAGACAGTTCACTGTCCTCAGGAGCCCATCCTTCTCTTCCTGGTCCATACAAGAGCCTCGGCAGGCACTTAGCATTTTGTGGGGCCACAGAGGCACAGACAAGGTGAAGAGGGACGTTTCTGCCCCTGAACTAGACCCTAATCCAGGCTGTATCAAGAGAGGCTGCTGACAGCTAACCATCTGGGTGAGAAGGAATGAGAGAGATGCAATTGGTGCCCTTGCAGTGGCTACCAGGTGCAGGTCTCCTGTCCCCCTGAATAGAAGGACACAGAGTTTGGGTGTGCGAACTCTCAGATCATTTCAGAGAAACCATCAAACTGATGTCCTCTGGGCCATAAAAGGGAGGAGCAAGAAGCACCCCAATCATGGGATCAGCTCCCATGACTTTGCTAAGTTCACCATGCCTGGAGTCTATGCCCCTCTCACCTCATGAACACCTAGAATGTTCTACAGATGCCATAGCCACATGGTGTGAGATCTCTTCAGCTTAAATATGTCTAGAGGTCAGATAACCCTTGGCCAACTGCATATAGACAAGGATTGGTTGTCAAGTGACTTCCAGAAGCAGGTGAAAAGTAAAAACTCACCCCTCCTAGCCCTGGGTGGTTCAGGCTGGGAGCCTCCGTGTGTCTGGCCTGGTCCTGCTCCATCCTCACTGATGTGTCTCGGATGGGGGAACAGAAGACCTGACGGCATTCTCTGACTCTCCCTAATTTCCATGATGGAAAGAGCCTGGTTTGTCACACAGGTGGCCGGAGAAGAGGATGGATTGAGAAGCAAGCCCCTTCCCTGGGGATTTAGGAAGACCTCCATACAGTGCTCACACCAGCCGTGACAGTGTGACCTGCCTCGTCCCTGCGCAGGAGGAGCCCGAGTGGCATCCTCAGCGTGGGCAAGGCTGGGCCCAGGCTTCACCTGATTCACCTATCCTTGCAATCTTGGCATGCCCTCCCTCTCTCACATGGCCTGGCTGTCTTTCGAGCTGTCCCTCTGCCCGCCGCCCCCCATCCCCTCTACATCTTCCCTCTGAAGATCTAGTCCAAGCCCCTGGATCATGCCCTCACCCGTCAAAGCAGAAGGATCTGATGGAGTCAGGACTCCTTAGAGCCTAGCTGCTGCTCTCACTTCTGTATTGGGTTGTGCCCAGCAGGCATTCCCTTACACACTACCGTGAGACTATGGTCTAGGGACAAAGGTTACTAGAACCTACAGGCTCCCACTTCTCAGATTCCTTTCAGAACAGGGTGTGGCAACCATCTGCCCTTGGGACCACCTGCCTCAGCTCTCCCCCTACGAGGAAGAGGATTCTTTCTCAGGCTCCTTTCATCAAAAAGTTGTGGGAACAGAGGAGGGGTCGTAGATGAAATATCCCTTTAATCTGAAGAGTCTGATAAAACATGGCCTCTGGGATTGGGTTTGGTGAGAGCCCCGTTCAGGGAAGATCAAGAACAAGGCAAAAGCTATTACTAATGCCACTCAGTGTAGAAATGTAGGGTCTTCCCCTAGAAATTGAGATGGGAAAAATATCATGAGATCTGAGGTTGAAGGGCCTCATCTCGGTGCTAGGCTCCCCAAACACAGGCACTACGTCCTCGCTGTCATTCAGCACCCTCTCCAGCCTCCCTTTTCTCTGACGCCAACTGAATATCCTATGGCACCTTCTCTTAATCATGATCACTCCCGCTGTCTGCTCAGAGGTGAGACCCATCATGAACTGAAGTCATTCCTGACAGACTCAAGGGATTTCTGAAAATGTTATTTTCCTCTCAGGACCCTGGGAACACTTTCCTCCATGGTGTTGGGATTTTGTCAGATGAAACCAGATGTATTTGGCATACGATAGACTGCACACATTTTTAAGTCATACAATGCCGTAAGTTCTGACACACAACACACCCATGAGGCAAGGGGCGGGATTTTCTTTGTCTTTTTCTAAATGATAAGTTCACACCAGCAACTGTGCTATTTAGGGAGACATAAATCCTGGAAACACACACACACAGACACACACAAAACCACATGCCCATTCAGAATCACACCTCATTATTTCACACTGAGACACAGCCCACCTCCACATACACAAACTCACTACCTGAATTACAAAGACATATCCATGGTTATGCACATAGAAAACCCATTGTTTCACCACACCTCTGATCCCCATTCCAGTGGGAACCCAGGATCTGATGGTGCCCCTGACTACAGACAGCAAGAGACTGATTCCAGAATACACACCTCTTTGGCTCAGTCTGCGCGGCACCTGCAGGTACAGAAAAGAGAGCACCATGAGGCTCAGGTCATGTTGTATACTGTCTGACTTCATGATCTTTCGTTCTCTCAGTGATATCAGGAAATCAGAGGGAACCCAGTGTTTGGCCCCCACGGAAAGCAAACAGGACACTTGAAGGAAATTGTTTGTCCTAGGGGATGTGTCTGCCCGGTCCATTCAGGATGGTGCCTACAAATTCTTCATCCAAGCAAGGGAAACTGTTGCTGAGGGAATGAATGCCACCACAACAATTCTTTTCTTTTTTTTTTTTTTAAGTATCATTCGTGAAGTTCAACCAACCTTTATTTGTCTATACATATTAGGAACATACTTAGTGTTTAGCAAATGTGTTTGTTCACAGAACCCCAAATCATTTTAACTAATGTAATAATAAAGCTCGAAAAGTCTAGTGTAGACTAATGTGGGTCTAAAATGAAAGCATGATCTACTAACTATAGAAAGTTCTTTTCAGCAAGGACATTTGGGATCCCTGCTTTATGTATCCTGTATAGGTACCTCATAAAAGTTGACCAAATTTAAAAGCTAAATAAGAAATTACTTTCTTTAGCTTTAAGAAAGTGAGGTTATACTATAATATTTCTATAATTTGGAACAAATAGTATCAATACCTTTTCTAAATTATGATAATGTTACACCATTTTTCTTTCTTTTATCTTTTGTACACCAGCGCAATTCTAACCAGGTTTGCTGTTGCCATTGGTGAATGTCCTCTCGAATCAGATGATGGTTGGCAAGAGAAAACCACTCAGCACTCTTCCCAAAAGGGAAATTATACATATGTCTTCTCAAATGCGTGTGTATGTGTAATTACACATTTATGCAATTACACATGCACACACATTCAGACACATATACATTTGAAAAATCACTTTATTTCCATATACAAGCAATTTATAGTAGGAAAATGAATTTTTTATTATTATGTTCAATTCACCAACATATATTATCTGATTTTCACCTGAATTTGCTGAAAGAAACCAAGAAAACAATGCTTGTTCCTTGGGTAAAGACAGGCATGCTCACCTTGGCAATATGCTGGTGTTTCTCCACTTCAATGCTCTGGCGAGGCCACGCCCAGACCAAGCCGATGTCCACATCTAGACGGACATCAAGAATGTACCTGTCAGCACATTGGTGGTGCTGCTCAAGGATAATTCAGGGAGGGGCACCCGGAGGGCTCAATCCTTTTAGCATCAGCCTTCTGCTCAGGTTATGATCTCAGGGTTGTGAGATCGAGTCCCACATGGGGGCCACCCTGCTCAGCGAGGGTCGTCTTCTCTCTCTCCTTCCGCTGCTCCCGCCTGACTGTGGGCTCTCTCTCTCTCTCTCTCTCTCTCTCTCTCTCTCAGATAAATAAAATCTTAAAAGAAAAATGAATAGCTCGGAGAGTATTGCTTGATATGAACAGGGGTTAGATCATGTGGGGTCATGTGGTTGGCTGGCAGGGGCTGAACTGCCCCTGTGGGGTCTCCCATGCCTAGAACGTGTGCCCTAGATGAGGTTTATTCTTTTCTCTGAGAATGTTGACTTTGGCCAGTGGCAGTGGTGGTAGGATCTATCTCCTGCAGAAATATACACGCTCTCTCTTGCTCTATTCATCTCTCCCTCTCTGTCTTTCTGTCTGTATCTTTCTGCCTCTGTCTCTCCATGTTTCCCACAAAAAATCACCCACTCACAATCACACTACATAGAGCCACAAAAGACACCTCAACCAAAAACCTCATGCACACAAACTCACAGCACACACACGGAACCCACTGACTTCCTAGTCTTGCAGACAAAAGAGCATACTTTGTCACCTGGGAAATATGCCTGTCCCCAAACCACCAAGAGTCCTACCAAGAACCCCCAATCAGGGAGGCTCTCCAGACTGAAGATTGCAAGGGGGCCCCACCTGCCTTACCAGCTAGAGTTTTTCCCCAGGAAGAGACTGAGTCCAGAATACATACCACCTCCCTCTGGTGATGTTTCCTGAGGCTGCAGGCACAAAAAAGAGGACACCATGAGTCTCTGGCTGTGCTGTATACTTGTCTGCCTGTACTGATATTTAGTTCTCTGAATGACTTTAGGAAACCAGATGGAACACAGTGATTGAATCCAAGGCCCCAAGAGTGGGACCTGGATACCTGTATGAAGTCATTTTTCCTGGGAGATGTGTCTACCCAGTCCACTCAGGATGGCAACTACAAAATTCTTCATCCAAGCAAGAGAAACTCTTGTGGATGGAAAGGATCATACCACAGCAATTCTAACAAGATTTGCTGTTGCCAGTGGTAAATATCCTCTTGAATCAGACGATGGTGGGCAGGAAACAACCACTCAGGACTCTCCGCAAAAGGGAAATTATACATATGTCCTCTCAAATGTGTATGTGTGTGTATACACACGTATGTGTATATATATGGATATATATACTTATATAAACACACATATATGTATATGTATGTATATATATAAGCATATACATATATATACACGTCTATACATATATATGTATATAAAATTATATATACACATACATACACACACACATACAGTTTGAAAATCACTTTAGGGGTGCCTGTGTGGCTCAGTGGGTTAAAGCCTCTGCCTTGGCTCCGGACATGATTACAGGGTCCTGGGATTGAGCCCAGCATCGGGCTCTATGCTCAGCGGGAAGCCTGCTTCCACCTCTCCCTCTGCCTGCCTCTCTGCCTACTGTGATCTCTGTCTGTCAAATAAAGTTATAAAATCTTTAAAAAACCATTTTACTTCCATGTACAAAAAATTTACATTAGGAAAATGAATTTTTTTATTATGTCCAATTCACCAACATATAGTGTATAATTTGATTGTCATCTGAATTTGATGAAAGAAACCAAGGAAGCAATGCTTGCTCCTTGGGGAAAAAGAGAGGCAACCTCACCTTGGCAACAGTCTGGTCCTCTTCTTCTTTGGGCTTCTGGCAAAGCGTCGCACAGACTGAGATTTTCTCAGACACATCTGGAAGGACATCAAGAATGTACCCATCAGCACATTGGTGGTGCTGTTCAAGATTAATTCGAGGAGGGGCGCCTGGAAACTCAGTTCTTTTAGCACTGGTCTTCCCGTCAAGTCATGCTCTCAGGATGCTATGATCCAGTCCCACGTGGGGGGCCCCTCCTCAGGGAGTACCTGCTCTTTCTCTCTCCCTCTGCCCTTCCCACCTGACTGTGCTTTCTCTCTCTCTCTCTCACTCTCTCTCTCTGAGAAATAAAATCTTAAAAAAATGAATAGCTCGGAGAGTATTGCTTGATATGAATGTGGGTTAGATATGTAACGTCATTGCTTTTCTATCAATCTCTATCAGTAGATTTCTTTGCCTGCCATTGTGTGCAAGGCTGGATAGTCAATGGGTATATATTGAAATATATCTTGTTTCTATTTTCACCAGTCTATACCTCTGGGGTGGGCAAATGCTTAGTGAAGGCATGCTGCTGGTATTTCTCTATACCTATAATTTAGGTAGATTAAATTTAGGCAGATTAATTAAATTAGCCACATGTCATTAAAGACGTAATGTAAAAGAAAATCTGTGTTTTAGTACAAAAGCTTGTATCTAGACACATTCTTCTCAGCTGTTTTGGAAAACTAGTTCTATGAATAAAAACAGCATGTGCCCAGATGTATTGAAGTCAAGACTCAGGACACGAGAAGGGAGTTTGAAGGTACATGAAGACAAAAAGAGAGACTTCCATGGGCAAAGACCATGGAGATCACCTCTTCTTCCTAAGGACAAGAGAGAGCCTGAAGACACTGAAAAATCAATACGCTCTTCTGGGATCCATAGGAAAACAGAGGACACAGGGAAACCATGGCCCTCAGGAGACAAAAAAGGGAAAACAAGGGATCGAGCTTTCCTGGAGCAGACACTCTCTCGCAGAACACACCATTTTCTCGACCTCCCATAGAACATTCAGCAGGAGACCACATTCTCGGCCGGAAAACACATCCAAACACAATCAAAGAGTAGATTCAATACAACAGCCGCTCTCAGACCTCTATGAAATTCAACTAGAGATCAACAACAGGAAGAAATCTTGGCAGAATCCCCAAGGAACTGTGATTTAAAAATACACTTCTGAATAACACAGTGGTCAATGAAGAAATTTCAAGAGAACCTTTAAAATATTTTTCACCAAATTAGATGCAAATGTACCTTGACCAACATTTATGAAAAGGCAGGGCTTGGGGGAACTGTTAGGACTGAAAGTCATGTGTCAGAAAATCAGAGAGATGTAACATGCCTAGGCTTGCTTAGAAAACAAGGCAAGAGTGTAGTGTCATAGAAAGCGAGCAAGAGAAAAAAATAATATTATTGCAGATACTATTGAAATGGAGCACGGGAAATTCCCAGACCTAATCCATTAACCTAAGACACAAGCTTATTCCTTGTAAATATCAGTGAAATGAATAAAGCTGTAGCCTGATGAAAAATGAAAGAATAAGAGAGGACGTACATTAACATGGGACACAAGAGTCATCGTCACTACAGATCATATGGAGGTTGAAACGATTCAAAAGTAATATTGGGTATTTACTCCCAAAGATAGAGATGTAGGGAAAAGAAGGGCCATCTGTACCCCAACGTTCATAGCAGCAATGGCCACAGTTGCTCAACTGTGGAAATAGCCAAGACATTCTTCAACAGACAAATAGATAAAGGAGATATGGTCCATATATACAATGGAATATTATGCCTCCATCAGAAAAGATGAATACCCAACTTTTGTATCCACATGGACAGGACTGGAGCAGATTTTGCTGAGAGAAATAAGTCAAGCCGAGATGAACCATGAGAGACTATGGTCTCTGAAAAGCAATCTGAGGGTTTTGGAGGGGCTGTGTTGGGAGGCTGGGTGAGCCTGGTAGTAGGTATTATGAAAGGCACGTATTTCATGGAGCACTTGTGTGGTGCATAAACAATGAATTCTGGAACAGTGAAAAGAAATTTAAAAAAATAATAAAAATTGTTTTAAAAGGATGAATACCCAACTTTTGTATCAACATGGACAGGACTGGAGGAGATTATGCTGAGAGAAATAAGTCAAGCAGTGTCAATTATCGTATGGTTTCCCTTACTTGTGGATCATAACGAATAACATGGAGGACATTAGGAAAAGGAAAGGAAAAGTGAATTGGGGAAAATCAGAGGGGTAGATGAACCATGAGACACTGTGGACTCTGAGATACAAACAGGGTTTTAGAGGTGAGGGGGATGGGTGAGCCTGGTGGTGGGTATTAAAGAGGGCAGTATTGCCTGGACCACTGGGTATGGTGCACAAACAATGAACACTTGGAACACTGAAAAAAAAAATAAAATTTTAAAAAGTAAAGTAATACATGGAAAAATCCTAGGATGGCTTAGGCAAAAAGGCCAATTCCTTCCAAAACAGAAACTCTCAAGACCCACGCAAAGGAAATAGATTGTCTGAACTGGCATATATCAAAGACAGTGAATCCACAGTTCATACGTTTCCCAGAAAGGAGGTGCCAGCCCCAGGTGGCTGGACTGGTGAATTCTATCAAATCTAACAAAGCATAAGAGCCTTGCTGTGTCTAATCACACTCTTAGGTATTTATCTAGTTGAGCTGAAAAATTATGTTCCTATGAAAACCGGCCCAGGAGTGCTTCTATCAGCTTTCTTTAGGAACACCACAACTAGAGGCAACTAAGTTGTCCTTCACAGGGTGAATGGGTAAACAACCAACAATATCCCCATACAATGAAATAGGATTCTGTAAAAAAAAGAGCATAACCTTCGGGGCATGTAGTCGGCTCTCTCAGTTAAACACCCAACTCTTGATTTTGGCTCAGGTCAGAATCTCGGGGTCAGGAATTTCAACCCCACATCAGGTAAGCTCCATGCTGAGGAGGAGCCTGCTGAAGTTTCTCTCTCATTCTTCCTCTGCCTCTCCCCCACACTTTCCCTCTTTCTCTAACTAAAATAATAAAAGAAAAGAAAAATAATTCAGGTGTCAAGTCACAGAAAGATATCAATGAATGGTAACTGTATAGATAGAGGGGAAAGCTGTCAGTGTGGAAAAGCAACATGGCTTACAGTTCCAACTCTATCATATTCTGGAAAAAGGAAATCTAGAGCGATGACAAACCATCAGCGGTTGCTCTGATTCCTAGAGGAAGTGCAAAGGCATTACTAGGTGAAACACAGGATTTTTATGGCAGTGAACCTACCCTATAAATGGTGGATACAGGACTTTACCCATTTGTCAAAACCCATACTACTGCTCAACACAGAGCAGGCCTTAATAGCAATGGTGGAATTCAGTGAATAATAGCTCTAGGCTGGTTTGTTATTTGTGACGAATGTTCCACAATGATGAAGGTTTTGATACTTGTGGAAAAGGTGCACTATGGGATAAGGGGGATAAGGGAACTTTTTTTGATTATCTCTTCACTTGTTAGGATACTCTAAACCTACTCTAAGTATTAAGGACTATTGATTAAAAATTAAGAAGACATCTCTTTGGCTAGTGTTTAACAACACACTCATGCCTAATGTTAGCTTCACTATACCTACCATTTAACGTTACCAAACTCGAGTTGCAAATGCAGCTTTATTCTTGTGGTTATAAACTCATGAGTGACCAGCTGAAATTCAATGTTCACAAAAATAATATGGCTTGGTATCTTTGTCTGAAGTATGGGACACTCACAGGCTAGTATAATGATACAGCTTCTTTTTTTCTTTTCTTTCTTTTTTTTTTTTTCTAGCAACAAAGAGAGAGTGTGAGCAGGGGAAGGGCATGGGAATTGGAGAGAGAAGCTTAAACAGCTCCATACCCACCACGGAGCCACACATGGGGCCGAGCTCCGGTCCCTGGCATCATAACCTGAGCCAAAATCAAGATTTGGACACCACATAGGTGCTCCTACAGTAATTATTCTTGAATCCGATTCATGAATGAATTCCCATGGTACCTTCATGGGATCCATCAGTGGGTTGTATTTTTATATGATGTTTCCATCTTCGGGCCCATAGCTGGGTGAATTTCTCACCTGCAAAGGAAGGAAATGTCAACATTTGTGACAACCCGGATGGCCCTGGAGGACATCATCTTAAGTGAAATAAGCCAGACCCAGTTAGACAAATATGGCATCATGTCACTTATATGGGGCACCTCCAATAGTCCAATACGTAGAAGCAGAGAATAGAATAGGGGCTTAGAGGAGGAGCAAATAGGGGGATATTGACGATAGAACAAAGTTTCAAAGGTACAGAAGAAATGAGTCTGGAAATGGACCTTGCAACATGGGGCCTGGGATTAAGAACCCTGTATTCCAGGCTTGAAAATCAGAAAAATGTTGGAATGTAGGTTAAGTGTAGCTTAAGTGTCCTTTACTACCACAGGAAAAGATGGGGAAAAGCTCTAGCAGACACTGTATGAGACTATAGAGAAAGACAGAAGGACACTGTCATTGAGAGTGTGGGGTTGGTGACTTGCCAAGAGTGACTATACTGAGGAGTGGGAAATCTGGGACAGGAATGGAGTCGAATCCTTGGGGAGAGAGATCCCTCAATACCTGAGATCTGCCCAAGGCACCTGAGATCATGCCCTGCAGTCCTGGACCAGGGCTTCCTCAGTTTAGTCCCATTCTCAAATCCTCCTGCCCCAAGTGGGAGTGTGGGAGACACTTGATGCCCTGGAGGAGGTGCCTGAGCCAACGGAACAGTCCAAATCCTAACTCAGCCCCCCACCACTGAGTTTCAATCCCCAACCTGGAACACAATGCAGATGGCCCCGTGAGAAACCCCTCTGAAGGGCCAGAGGAATCCAAGGGCCATCCACCCACAGCATTCATACTCCTAGCTCTCTCATGTGTAGCCTTCCCTGTGACCAGTGGACCACCCTCAGGGACCAGTGGTCTGCTGGGATCCCAAGCTCATGCAGAAGCCAGGACATTCCAAACCAACTGTCCCATGATGGCTCTACTAAGAATCTGCTACCCTTCTAAGGACTCAGCATCCCTGAGCCATTCCTGCCAGTTAACTGGTAAAATGGCAACCTGGCTTAGTGCTTTGGTGGTTGAATAAATCAAGACAGGGACCTTCAGTGTCTCCTTGGTTATTGATTTGAGTAAGTCTCCAAACAGCCTGGATGAAGGGCTGGCTGGCACAGAGTGAACAGGGGCTGCACAGGCTCTCAGTGGGCACCTTCCCTGTTCCTTCCTCCCTCCCCCAGGCCCAGTCTCTATAGACTCCTCATTCTTCTCTACACCCTGAAGTGGCAGGGGACCATGTCCCACCTCCTTTCAGGGGAACCCTCTGGGGCACCTGTGTGGCTCTATGGGTTAAGTGTCTCACGTCGGGTCATGTCGTGATCTTGGAGTCCAGGGATCGAGCCCATCCCCTGCTTCTGCACTCAGCTTGGTGCCTACTTGTCCCTCTTCTCCTCCCCACTTTCCTCATATCCAATGACCGTTCCCTCTCTCTCCCCCTCAAATAAAATCTTCTTTCAAAAACCGGGAATATACAAAGGACCCATAGGGAGGGACCCTTCTAAACCCGAACCCCGCGAAGCTCCCACTCTCATGACACTCCATGAGGATCATGCAGACCTCTTTTTGCATTTATCTCTCCTCTGCTCTATACTCGTTGGCACCTGAGAATCAGTGACCTTTCATTGAGAGACTAGATTCAAATCTAGGCACGACATTCTGTTGCTTGGTTAGGAAGCAACCAAATTGCTTGGTCCTTGGTGAGGAATCTCATCAGTTGTTGACAATATGTAAATAATGAAGTCCTATCATTGAAAACCAAGCACCCTCTTAGTTCTATGTTGATTTCCTTCTGGTCTTGCTGTGTGATGCCAGGTGTATATATTCATTGAGCAAGGACTCTCTCCATGCTTGCACTTACTAGCCAACAATGGGAGAGCTCTTTAAGAAGGCAAGGTCCCCACTGGAGCATGGACACTCCCTGACCCTGCTGGACAAGCCTGTCAAAACAGAGACGATGGACACCAGGCTGTTACGAGCATTTGAGTTCTTATTGGTCAGTGTCCCAAAAGTGTGTAATTCACGGCATTCAAGCATGTTTTTAGGGCTTATGGGGGAGAATGTTATCCAATATACTACACTAGGTCCCCAATTCTTCTTTCTTTTTTTTAGTAGGCTCCATGCCCAACATGGGGACTGAACTCATGACCCTGAGATCAAGAGTCAAATGCTCCCCTGACTGAGTCAGCCAGGAACCACCCATTATGCTCCCTATTCTTATTCTATTTGTACCATGCCCTGAAAAGGGACCATGCCATGACACTGACCACTCTCTACCTCAGCTCTACAAGGCAATCGCAATGAGGGCAGTGGAGAGAAGGCTAATCATGAACCGGTTCTCTGAGTCCATTTTATTGTCCCAGGAGTGTCCCTGGGCTCACAGGATTTCTGCATTACTAGGTCTTACTCATACTGAAAATGCCATCAAATACGATGAAAGGGTCTCCTCAGTTCTGACTGGACTGAGGTGTAGCCCAGCAGTGAAACAGAGTTTGACTGGGTTGTCCTAAATGGTGCCTCCAAACCCTCAATATCTTTGAACTAACTAGGCTTTCTATGTCCCTTTCCTAGTAAAGACTATGGCAAGGTCTGTACTTGTGGGGCTCAGGAGCTTTGGTGGCCTATGTGACCCCTGAGATGACCTCATAATGCTAAACAGCACTTGGGATTTCCCTTGGCTCAGGTAATTCCTGACGTACACACTGTGACTACAGCTCTATGCACAGACACTAATGAATCCATGTCTGAGTAGTCAGTGCAGTTCAGTTCAGAAGTTAGAGCATGAACCCTGGGACTATAGGCCTAGGTTCACCTCCTGGCTCCTTTACATAGGAGACCATGAACCTGGTCACATTCATCCCTATGCCTACGTTCCTCCACCTGGGAAATACGGAGAGTAAACAAAACATCCAATATGTGTGTGATGAGCATTACTGAACTAATGCATGTCACATGGTCTGGGAGGCTCATTGGAGGGTATGGATCTTGTCTGAGATCTCACAATTTCACAACTTCCAGAGCTGGGTCACATCTGGGCATTTGAGTTCCCAGACCATTGCTTTGTGGCACAGCTGCTTTGCCTAAATACAAGTGTTTTACCCTAACACAATTTTGTTTGGATGGATCAGAGGCATCAAGAAGTCAATAAGGAAAAAACAACCAATTGCTGATTCCCTGAATACACTCTCTGGGACCCTTGGTCAGAAATAGTCATGATTATTCTCTAGATTGTTCCAGTTGCCTGACTCATGGTCAGCAGGCCAAATGAGAGGAATCCCAGGGTAAAGGATGGCAGGGTCACTATTGCAAAGTCTAGTGTTTTAAAGCATGTGAAACAATGCCACCTTGCATTATGTATTCCTCACACAAACATAAGTGCCTCCAAACAACATATGAGTTCCTGAGGCCATTGTCACAGAAGAAAACCATAGCTTAGCTGTTGGAAAGAGATCTGGAGGAAAGGTCAAGAGAACTAACAAACACGTTCCATCAAAACCACTCTAATGAAGACTCTTTCTGCTTTTGAGCTACCATCCTACGGCAAGTGTACATGTTTATCCACTTACACGTAAAGTTTGTCTCTACTCATGGTCTCCACCTCCCATCGTTCTTTGTGCATTCCTAACAATCTATGTGCTTGGGTATCAATCACTCATTAACACAATTCATTAACCAATTAGCCATCTTTCACCATATGTTGAAAGACTGGCTATTCATTGTGTAACTGAGGACAAAATGTCCTTATAGTTTCACTATACTTACTTCTGGGGAACTGAAAGGGATGGGGGATAGCATATGACCTAGACAGCATATCACCTAGAAAAAGTAATTTTGGATAACAGCCAAAGAATAAAGGGAAACATCTGCTTGGGAGTCATAAGTGAAATGTAGACTCTTCTCTTCTTTGGATCTCTTTGGGGCGCCTGTTTCTAGGAACAAACCAACATGTCCCCCAAATCCTGAAATGCATACCCATTTTGGGATAAACGGTACAGGAAGACATTGTAAAACATGGATAAAACAATCATAAATATCCTCCATATCGACCTTTCCGGGTTCACTCTCACTTTCTGAAAGGAGGAATGGGAATGTATAATTTTGGACGTTAAAAAGGCGTAAATGAAAATAGATGTTGCCGTGTTTTCTCCCCTAGGGAAACCTAGTTTGTCAAGGGTTGGGTGCAGGATATCAAAGAAAGGAGTACATTTTTCAAAATGGAGGACAAAAGTCAAGGCAGCTAGCTTGGTAGAATAACCAAAAATAGAAATCAAGGGATAAAACTAAACTATAAAACATTTGTATAACTCTGAATGACAAGTTGGAGAGAGAAAATTTTCAATAATGAGAGAATAGTTGGAGGAAGAGTGAACTATCTGATTAGCAGCAAACAGCAGTCAGGAGATCTGTAAGAACATACCACAACAGCAGCCACACAATCCAATCTTGTTTCCCATGTTGAGAGCTCTACGTGTCTCAATGACTCACTCAGCTCAAAGAGGGGCCGTTGGACAGGACAGCAGAGGTGTATCTCTCGTCGCCATGGTGAGGGTGTCATCATAGACCTTTCAGAGTCACCGTAGCTGCACAGCGGCCAACTCCTGCTGTCCAGACAGGTGGCTCTTCACAGACAAGGGTCTCACGTGAGAGGAAACACTTCCTTTCCAAAGTTGATGTCTGGTCTCACACATTATCCCTCTGTTTTTGAAAAGAAATGACATGAGGGGAGGTGGCCTGCCCCCCAAATAGATTCACTAGCCCATCTTTAGGGTGAAGAGAGTAAAAGAAACACATATTGAGAATAGATAGAGGTCCCATTCTTTTTTTTTAAATGATTTTAAATTTATTTTTTATTTATTTTCAGCATAACAGTATTCATTGTTTTTGCACCACACCCAGTGCTCCATGCAACCCTTGTCCTCTCTAATACCCGCCACCTGGTACCCCGACCTACCACCAAGGCCCATTCAAAACCGTCAGATTGTTTTTCAGAGTCCATAGTCTCTCATGGTTCACCTCCCCTTCCAATTTCCCTCAACTCCCTTCTCCTCTCCATCTCCCCATGTCCTCCATGCTATTTGTTATGCTCCACAAATAAGTGAAACCATATGATGGAGAGTCAATTGACTCTCTCTGCTTGACTTATTTCACTCAGCATAATCTCTTCCAGTCCCGCCCATGTTGCTACAAAAGTTGGGTATTCATCCTTTCTGATGGAGGCATAATACTCCATAGTGTATATGGACCACATCTTTCTTATCCATTTGTCCTTTGAAGGGCATCTTGGTTCTTTCCACGGTTTGGCAACTGTGGCCATTGCTGCTATAAACATTGGGGTACAGATGGCCCTTCTTTTCACGGCATCTATATCTTTGGGGTAAATACCCAGTAGTGCAATGGCAGGGTCATAGTGAAGCTCTATTTTTAATTTCTTGAGGAATCTCCACACTGTTCTCCAAAGAGGCTGCACCAACTTGCATTCCCACCAACAGTGGAAGAGGGTTCCCCTTTCTCCACTTCCTCTCCAACACCTGTTTTCTGTCTTGCTAATTTTGGCCATTCTAACTAGTTGAATACTGTTATGCTGAAAATTAATTAAAAAATTAAAAAAAAAACAAAGAAGATGTGGTCCATATATAAAATGGAATATTATTCAGCCATCAGAAACAATGAAAACCCACCATTTGCACTGACATGGATGGAGCTGGAGGGGAATATGTTAAGGAAAGAAGAGTCAAGCAGAGAAAGACAATTATCATATGGTTACACTCATCTGTGGAACATAAGCAATAGCATGAAGTGCCATAGGGGAAGGGAGGGAAATCTGAAAGGGGAGATGAGAGGGAGATGAACCATGAGAGACTATGGACCCCAAGAACCAACCTGAGGGTTTCAGAGGGAAGAAGTGTAGGGGGAAGGGGTAACAGGGTGATGGGTATTGAGGAGGGCATATGCTGAGATTGGGTGTTATATATATATAAAGAATAGATCATTGAGCACTACATCAAAAACTAATAATGTACTCAGTGGGTTACGCCTCTGCCCTTGGCCTGGATCATGATCAGGGTCCTGGAATCGAGCCCCACGTTGGTCTCTCCGCTTGGTGGGGAATCTTATTCCACTCCTCTCTCTCTCTGCCTGCCTCTCTCCCTACTTGTGAGCTCTGTGTGTGTGTGTGTGTGTGTGTGTGTGTGTGTGAAATAAATAAATAAAATCTTTTAAAAAAGAAATCTATCCAGGTTTCCATCCAGGGGCTCGTAGTATGGCTCCGGGGTTCATGATGGGCAGCAAATGGTACATGCATCAGCACATGAAAAAGGATTAACGTAAAGTATTTATTGCCAAGTTATGATCACATCCCTTAAATATATCCCCAATTACCAATTTTGTGAAATAGATCGGTGTATATCTTGATCTTATTTAATTGACCACAAATGTCCCCTATTAATTGGACACCTTTCCTGAGTTAACTGTAACATTGAGACAACACATGTCCTTTGAAATCAGGTATAAGTTGATAATAGACTCAACATTCTCCCCACGCCCAACAAGGAAATTGTGGATGTCATCTATAACACACATTGTTTCATTTTCTTTTGAAGAAAGAAAGGAAGCAAGGTTTCTATCTCAAAGACAGGCTTGCTTCCCTTGGTGGTAGATGGGACCACTTTCTCCATTGTGTCTCCAAGAAGGTTCTCCAAAAGGCCTTTGGACGGAGCTAGGACACAGAGAAGCTGTCAGGACATTGGAAGTGCTGCTCACTTATTACTCAGGGAGATTTGCTTGGTGTGGACATGGGGCAGGAACGTATGCATATCGTTGGTTAACCAGCAAGGACTGAGCAGCTGCTGGAGCATCTTCCTCAGTGGTTGAAGGCAGGCCAAGAGAAGGAGCAGGAAGGAAATGAGAAATAGAGGCTTTGTCTTTCTAGCTAAGGGGAACTTAATCCATGTGAAATGGTCTATCTAAAAAAGGCAAACATTAAAATGTATGTTTTTTCAATGATGGAGTCCCATGATTCCTACCCATTTTAAAGCACAGCAAAATTACACTTATTCGAATGTTATAAGACCTTTTCAGCCTCCATGCTTTTTATACACAGCTACTGTATTCATCACTAGTCTATTGGATTTTTAACTTTTTTACTGTGATGAAGAATATATAACATTCATCCTTTTAATCATTTTTCTGTATACAATTCAGTGGTTTTAATTATCTTTACACATGTATATTCATCACTATTATCTATACCCAAAACTCTCTCATCCTATCCAACATAACCTCCATTCCCAGGAATAGATAATTCCATCTTCCCCACTGCTTCTGGCTCTTAATAACCTCTGTCTTTATGAGTTTGCCTATTCTAAAGATATTATATTAGTGGAATCATACAATATTGGTATTTCTGTGCTAGATTGATCTCATAGAGGATAATATTTCTTCAAGGTCCATACATGTTGGGCATATTTCAAATTCTTTTTTATAGGTGAATAGTACTTTATTGTGTGTATATAACACATTGTGATTGATCCATTCATCATTGGAGGGACTTGAGGGTTGATTCCACTTTTTGACTAATGTGAATAGTGCTGCCAGGAGCACTGATGTATGGATTTCTGTAGAATCCTGGCATGGAACCTCTTCGACCTCAGCCGCAGCAACATCTTCCTAGGAACAACGCCAAAGGCAAGGGAAGCAAGGGCAAAAATGAACTATTGGGATTTCATCAAGATCAAAAGCTTTTGCACAGCAAAGGAAACAGTTAACAAAATCAAAAGACAACTGACAGAATGGGAGAAGATATTTGCAAACGACCTATCAGATAAAGGACTAGTGTCCAGAATCTATAAAGAACTTAGCAAACTCAACACCCAAATAACAAATAATCCAATCAAGAAATGGGCAGAGGACATGAACAGACATTTCTGCAAAGAACACATCCAGATGGTCAACAGACACATGAAAAAGTGCTCCATATCACTCGGCATCAGGGAAATACAAATCAAAACCACAATGAGATATCACCTCACACCAGTCAGAATGGTTAAAATCAACAAGTCAGGAAATGACATGCTGGCGAGGATGCGGAGAAAGGGGAACCCTCCTACACTGTTGGTGGGAATGCAAGCTGGTGCAGCCACTCTGGAAAACAGCATGGAGGTTCCTCAAAATGTTGAAAATAGAACTGCCCTATGACCCAGCAATTGCACTATTGGGTATTTACCCTAAAGATACTAACGTAGTGATCCAAAGGGGCACATGCACCCGAATGTTTATAGCAGCAATATCCACAATAGCCAAACTATGGAAAGAACCTAGATGTCCATCAACAGATGAATGGATCAAGAAGATGTGGTATATATACACAATGGAATACTATGCAGCCATCAAAAGAAATGAAATCTTGCCATTTGTGACAACATGGATAGAACTAGAGCATATCATGCTTAGTGAAATAAGTCAAGCAGAGAAAGACAACTATCATATGATCTCCCTGATATGAGGAAGTGGTGATGCAACATGGGGGCTTAAGTGGGTAGGAGAAGAATAAATGAAACAAGATGGGATTGGGAGGGAGACAAACCATAAGTGACTCTTAATCTTGCAAAACAAACTGAGGGTTGCTGGTAGGAGGGGGTTTGGGAGAAGGGGGTGGGATTATGGACATTGGGGAGGGTATGTGCTTTGGTGAGTGCTGTGAAGTGTGTAAACCTGGTGATTCACAGACCTGTACCCCTGGGGATAAAAATATATGTTTATAAAAAATTAAAAAAATTAAAAAAAAAAGAAACACGCCAGTGAAAATCCACAAAAATTTTAATGTTCCAAAGTTCCATAAGTAGCAAAAATTTGGAAGAAGGTAGAGTCATGATAGATTTTTGACAAATCATTTGGTAAACTTCTATTCAATTAGACTGATGTCTGTGTTAAATGGTATCTGTGACAATAAATTGTATCACCAGCCATCATTTGTCACCAGTTATGTTCTCACTGATTTCACAAACCTAGTAGGAAACCTAGTAGGAAAAGTAGGTCAGATATAGCCAAATATTTAACTCAACTCTTTTTTATATTGGTTTTGTTTTTCAGTCTGTAATAAATCTGTCAAAGTAAAAAAAAAAAAAAAAAAAAAAGAAAAGAATCCTGGCATGGTGATACACGACACTATACATTTGTCACAACCCCCAGAATGTCAAAGCACAAAGAGTGAATTTTAATGTAAACCGTGGACTTCTAGTTAATAGAAGTGTATTGATATTGTTTTGCAAATTATAACAAATGGACCACATTCATGTAAGATGTCCTTAATGGATGAATCAGGGGGCATGGGTTATGGGAGCTTTCTATATTATCTGTTCAACTCTTACATTCATCTAAACCTCCTGTTATAAATAATACCTATTAATTTTTTAAAATCTGAAAACACTTTTTCAGTCAAAGATCTGTTTCAGCCAATGTTCAAAAATCAGCTAAAAGTCTATATGTTAACTAAAGATGTTGTTTACTGTTAAAAGGAAACCCATTCTTGAGTTTGAAAAGTACCTGTATTCTAGAGCTACAGCAATACTGAATGGCTTGCTCATTTATCTTTGCATACACAAGAGAAGAATGTGGCTTAACATTTATGGTTTTCTCTTAAAGATAGGCCAGGGAATAAAATAGAATCATTATTCTTCAATGAACCTAATGAGTCCATTTCCACAGCACCTTCAAGTGGGTCATCTATAGGGTGCCCTCTGTTGTGTGGCCAGAGGTAGAGTTTCCTGAATCACTGCTTAGGACCAGTTGATATTCTTCACCTTATGTGAACATTTCTTCTTAATCCTTGAAGCAAGATCCCAGGAAATGCATCACAATAGAGAGAACTGTGGACAACTTGCTGGCAGAAGAACACAGGGAAATGGGTGATCATCTATTCCTAATTCAATCCTTTCATCCCATTATCCACCTGCTGCCCGCTCAGTAGAGCCTCCTGAATCCAAGTAGGACTTCTGGAGTTCTTGTGGTTGGCTATACGCTTAGAACACCCTATAGACAGATCCTGTGATCAAATACTTTTATTTCACTAAGGCATTAGAGAAATGCAGCAAAGGGCACTATCCATGACTGATGGCCTGGGTTCAAACTCCATTTAGAAGCCACAAGTGCCTGAGAAAGTGACAAAAACACTCTGTGTAATTCCCTGTTCTGAGATGTTCAAATGTGAATATGGCCTACTTTTTTACTATTATGTTAAGAGCCTAAACATAATTAAATACAAGAAAGCCTTATTACAAAAAAAAAAAAAAAAAAGATGACTGGTGTTTCCTAATTGCCCTAAGTGTTCAATCCCTGAGTGACTGCAAGAAGGAGATAGACACTTGGTAGTGGTTGAATCCAGAGAGGGGATTTGGACGGCTCCACAGCAGGGAGGAAGGAAGCTCCCTCTTAGCTTTTACATGGGAATGATGTTTTACAGCTCGTGGACAATACATGTGACCATCTCCTGTAATTCCCAGGTCGGCCCTAGTGAGGTGGGTGAGGGCAGGGCAGGGGCTGTAAGCCTTATTCTTTTTTCTTTTTTTTATAAACATATATTTTTATCCCCAGGGGTACAGGTCTGTTAATCACCTGGTTTACACACTTCACAGCACTCACCATAGCACATACCCTCCCCAATGTCCATAACCCCACCCCCCTTCTCACAACCCCCCTCCTCCCAGCAATCCTCAGTTTGTTTTGTGAGATTAAGAGTCACTTATGGTTTGTCTCCCTCCCAATCCCATCTTGTTTCATTTATTCTACAGTGGGAGGCCCTGAAATGTACAGAGATGAACTGACATGCCAGGAGTTACCATACAGATGAGGATGGGGTCCAGGACAGGAATAGAGTTGTTTCCCTGGGGAAAGAGATCCCTGAACACCCAAGACCTGCCCAGGGCACCAGAGTTCATGCCCTGTCGCCCAGAACCAAGTCTCTTTCTTGGACGCTCCTGCTGGAGGAGGTGCCTGAGCCAACAGAAAAGACCAGATGCTAACTCAGCCTCCCACCTCTAGGTGTTAATCCATAACCCAAAACACAAGGCAGTTAACCCCAAGGGAAACCCCCTGGAGTGCCGGTGGAAGACCCACTGTGGCCATCCTCCCCCAGCATGCACATTACCAGCTGTGTCACGTGGAGCTGGAGCCTTCCCAGGGACCAGTTGGCTATGCTTAGTGACCAGTGAGTGGTCTGCTCAACTGCTAACTGACTCAAAATACGGAAGATTCCAAACCAACTGTCACAGGATGCCTCTGCAGGATGCCAGATGGCCTCTGCAGGATGCCAGAGCAGTTACTGTGAATAAACTGTGAAAGTGGCCATCTGCATTGGTGCTTTGGTGGCTTAATAAATTAAACCTGTGACCTTCAGTGTCTCATAGGTTGATCTGAGAAAGTGTGCAAATAACCTGGACTATGGCCTCAGAGTGAACAGGGGGTCTGAACACTGGCTTGAGTGGGCAACTTCCCTACTCCTTCCTTCCAAAGAGTCTCCCCAGATCCAGGCTCTACAGACTTTTCTCCCTTACTAGTTCCTATAGGGGCAGGGGACAATGTCCTGTCTCCTCTTAGAGGGCCCCATTTATACCCAGAACCTGCAGACCCCCTCCCCAGGACACAAACCAAGGATCACCAGACATACTTTCCTATTTTCTCTTTCACTCAGGAAAACTCTATGCTCATCAGCTCCAAACTTTCTGACCTAGCATGGCCCCACTTCAAATCTAAAATTTTGCCCACACCATGCCCCAGACATCCAGAATATTACTCAGAAATTCCACACAGTTGTCTCATGCCTCAGTCTTCATATTTCCAAAGCTGAAGACAAAGACAAAAGAACCTCTAGAACCAGACCCCTGCTGGAACAATCTCGAGAGTGGAAATTGATGGGCAAATTGTGCATGTCCAGAGTCACCCAGAACAGGAAAATAGCAGTGTGGGGGAGTACATGGGCCAGAACCTGACTTTACAGGATTTCCTTCTAGAAGGGTGGGCCTAGTACACCTGACTCAGCCCAGCTCCCTGCCTGGATCATTCAGGGTTTCTTGACACTATTCAGTGGTGCTGTGCATAAAAACGAAGACCAACCATATGATAACAAGTAAAGGGGATTTATTCAGAACTTGCTAGAGCAAGGGAGTCAGCCACTATCACTGCATTTGGGCAGAGATTCAAAAGCAGGAGAAGAGTGCAGAAACATTGTAGAGCCAGAAGGAAAGTCTTCAGGGATGCCTGATTAAAGCCTCTTGGCATAAGGAAGCTGAAGTCAGGAATCTAGCAGCAGGACGTCCCATGTCTTTGTCAGGGCTATTGTATATGCTGGGCCTCAGGTGCAAAAATGGAGAAAAACCAGGCTCAGTCTGTTACAAATCATGTGCTGGTCCTTCGGGGCCAATTGCTACAGAGGTTATTTGTTAGCTTTCTGGACTGGATGCCCCAGATAGTGGTCTGATGTCTTAAAAGATGAAAACTGTAGATAATGGGTTGGTTTCCTGGGCTACACATATCAGGCCACAGTCCTATTTTTATATATATTCAGGGCACTTTCTTTGGGGTCTTCCATGTGTCTATCCCCCATTTTGGTCCTTATCTCACTTAGGAGAGGTTGGCCTATTCAGACAAGACCAGAGATCCCACACTTCACTGCTGGACATGGTCTAGTCATCTTCATGGGCAACTGTATTGGAAGGTCTTCTTGACCATGCATGTGATGACAGAACATCTGTATAGATGCTTGTAAGACTAACACTGGCTAGAACACAATGGACCAGCACTATGACCACTATGAAGACAAACAAAACAAAGAATATGTTGATAGTCTGTATAAGGTGCTTCCAAACCAGGAAGCCCTATTGCCCAACCCAGGCCAAGAGAACAAATCCCATAAGGCATGAAGATCAACCTTAATGCCAAACAGCTTCTTCTTTAAGACATTTGAGAACCTGTTTTACCTGCCCTCCTTTATGGGGTCAAGCACAAAAGGTGTAAACACTAACACAGATGCCACCACATCCTGCCAACAAGAAATCTATGGCAATGGGACAACTGTCAAATGCCACCAATATGCTGAGACTGATCCATATTCCATCTGGGACAAAAATTGTATTATCAGTAAATTTTGCCAAAAGTAGAGATAGGTTTCTTTTTTTTTTTTGCAATCAGCAAGAGGTTCTTTATTGTTACGCAGGCGCCTGCGGGTGGTCAGCAGCTCCTGCTAGCTGAGCACACCCAGCTGGGGTGGTGCCGGGTTTTTATAGACAGGTACAAACAAGTTTTGGGTGGGGCGCAACTGATTGGTTGACAGAACTTTTGAAAAAGGCATATCTGAGTCTATGCATGTCTTTCTCAAATATGACATCCCAGTCAAAGCCTTGGTAAAATAACCAGTTTCCAATGGTGTCCTGTTACAAGGAGAACAGATTCTTATTGAACTTATGCAAATGACTGATTGCCATGGAAGAAAGAATACTTACTGAGACCTTTTGGTTTCAGAGGGTTCAGATAGAGAGAAAAGGTGAATGCTTTGAGCACTGTTACAAATGAGCACTTATACATCTCTATAAGTTACAGATAACTTAAGAAAAAGTATCCCTAGTCTGGAAGAGCAAACATTAGAGAGAACCAGCAATGTTTAAAGTAAGACAAAACATTAAGAGACACAACACTATAATCTTTTAGTTCATTTAGTCCCATGTTACTAATTCTGGTGAATTTGGCTTTAGTCAGTTCTGGAAATTCTTACCCTTTTCAGTTTTAGGATTTTCAAGTATATCAAATATCTATTTGTCCTGAAAGTCCTTTATAGGAATCTCCTTGAAGATAAAACCCATTTTACAAGAGAATTAAAACAATTATAAATGACAAAAACTCAGAATGGATATGGTTAGAGCTAAAGAGACATGGGAGTTTACAATTTAGCTGCAAGGAAATCAGGTTATTTCTGTGATACATAACATTTCCATAATTACAGTATCAAGCGGTGATCTCTCAAAACGTTAAAACTTTAGGAAGTGTGTAGAATCTCTAGAATAGTTATAGTATTTTCCCAAATGTAACCCAAGGTTTATCATTGGTTCAGTAGTACTTCATGAGCAACTTCACATACCAAGGAAAAGCCTGAGTTAAAGAGATTTACAATTTAAATCTTGTCAACATTTGCTAAAATCTTATGAAGTTTTAAAGCACATGCCTAAATATAATTAGGGATGTTAAACACCTGATAAAACTGAACATAGAAACTGGTTTTTCTGGGCAGGCAAAGAGTAAACCATTTACATTTTCTTAACAGCAGATCAATTGATCTAAGAAAACATTGTCCTTTTGAACAGAGACAATTTAAGTCTTGTACCAATGTACCTTTAAAACCCATTCATTTCAATCTTAATCCATTCTTGACCATAGCTAAAATTCCTTTTCTGAAGATTTCCCTTCACAAACCTTCTACAACTTTCCTTTGCATTCAGGTTTGTCCCAAGCCATTTTCTTCTAAACAACCATCTCATTTAGGACAAAATTACCTTCCTTTACCTTCAACAAAATGTATTCCCATTCCTTAAATCTTTCTTACATATCTCCTACTTTCCTACATACAGTTTCCCTTTATTTCCATCAGTCTTAGTTACACTAAGCAGAACTTTGTATTCTTAGAAACACCTTTAGTTATTAACCAATTGTGAACTGTTACAACAGAATTCTTCAGGTGGCAATTTATCAATCAGGTAAGTGGCAAACAAGTTTACCAACAGATTTAAATACTCTTAGTTTCTTTGCAGTAAGAAGTCAAAAGCACAAACCTACATCCAGTAATTAACGACTTAGCATTTTATCCTGTTTGGTTAAGACCTAGATGTCCACAATTCAATTCCATTTGTCATCCAAGCAAAACTTTAAAACTTTCAGGTTACCAAAGACTTTGAAAGCTACTTCAGCAATTACCCATTAGAACTTTGAGACAGACAATTAACCATCAGTTTAGTCATTCCTTTGCTAACAAATTTTAACAAGTAACACAAGCTTATCTGACATTCAGTAAACTGATAGAATAAAAGTTTCACATTTACTGCTGTAACTTCAAAGACAGGTCTTATCTTAATTAAATAAACTTAACTTAGTTCCAATACTGATTTACGTTCCACCTGGGCCCACTCCGCTTTGAATGTTTACCTGAGACACAAGTGGGAAGATCTGGAGTGGGGGGTGTTAGGTCCAGGGGGTACTCTTCTTGCTCCTTGACAGTGGAGAGAGAAGGAGCCGTGGTGCATGATCTAGAAGCTAGTCATGCAGGCTGCACACACGTTGGTACAGAAACACGTAAGGGGGAAACAGAAGAAACAAAGCGCCGCCAGGAGGCAGAGAAGGGATTCCCGGTTTTGGAGCTCCTAAGCCCCAACAGAGGAGCAGACGCCATGCTTTCCCACCAGCAAGGGGGGAGGGTTAAGCAGTCTAAGTCAGGCCAGAGAACACAGGGAAACTTCCCCGAAACAAAGAGAGTTTCGGCAGCTGCTTGGGAATATTCCCTATAGTCTCTGTCTCAAGTTAGACCAACCCCAGTTGGCTCCAGTTAACCTTAATCAAGGGAAACACAAAGGGCGACGAGAAAAGCACACAAGACACACAAGACAATTAACAAAAAGGTCGCTGCGCGGTTTCGGTATACTACCGAAAGCAAGGTTTCCACCGGCCCAGAGGAGCCTCGAGATCTCCCTGCAGTGGACAAATTCCGTCCAGGGCCGAGGGGTTCCTCTGGAACGGACAAACGGATATAACCCTCGGACAAATGAGGGGCTCCAAAAAATTGGGCCCCTCTAATCCCTGGGGCGTCCCCCAGGGTGGCAGGGGAGAAGTCCGAGCTCGTCAGCTCCTTCTCAAGCTGCCTACAAATACAATCCAACAACGCGCGCTGTTGTACAAACACTATACCGCTACCTGCAGTATAGGTCAAACAGAGGCCTCACAAGACTAGAGACAAACAAGAACACGAGACAGGAGACAAAAACACACAGTTCTTAAAATTTAAATGCTGGCCAGCTTACCTCCCGGTGGGAGTCAGTTGGATCCGTGGGCAGGAGTCCGATGATCTCGGTGGGACCTCCAAATGAAAGACCCGCGGATCCCCTTACCCAAGAATCCAACACTGCCACTGGATGCAATCAGCAAGAGGTTCTTTATTGTTACGCAGGCACCTGCGGGTGGTCAGCGCGCGCCTGCAGGTAGTCAGCAGCTCCTGCTAGCTGAGCACCTTTTTTTTTTTTTTTTTTTTAAGAATCACAAGTAGACAGAGAGGCAGGCAGAGAGAGAGAGAGGAAAGCAGGCATTATGCTGAGCAGAGAGCCCGATGTGGGATTCAATCCCAGGACCCTGGGATCATGACCTGAGCCGAAGGCAGAGGCTTTAACCCACTGAGCCACACAGGCACCCTTAGAGATAGGTTTCTTATAGGCTTTCTTATTTTTGCAGTTTTCACCAAAGGGAACATTGCTCTAGTTTGGGGCATGAATAGTAATTCCCCCAAATTGTGTGCCTGAGTAACCAAAAGTGGCCTCATTTTGGAGCTCACCCAGGAGTTGGAAATTCCGGTATTGGTGATTCCTTTCATTTGATGAAATCTGAATTGCCCAGAGGGATTTTCCATGGGGACCAGAGCTGGATGGCACATCCCACAGTCAGAAACACAGAAGAGGTATAGAGTATGTTCTGACTTTAAAAGGATAATAATTAGTATAATGATTATAATAAGACAAAAGGAGTAAAGGGGTCATTCTGGGTGAATGGCAGCAAGGGATTTAAGTAAAATGAGAAGAATTATTTTAACTAAGCAGATACAAAATGAAAAAAGAATGAAGGGGCACCTGGGTGGCTCAGTGGGTTAAAGTCTATGCCTTTGGCTCAGGTCATGGTCTCAGTGTCCTGGAATCGAGCCCTGCGTCGGACTCTCTGCTCAGCAGGGAGCCTGCTTCCTCCCTCTCTCTCTGCCTGCCTCTCTGCCTATTTGTGATCTCTCTCTCTCTCTGTCAAATAAATAAATAAAATCTTAAAAAAAAAAAGAAAATTAAAAAAGAATGAAATGGGTGACTTGACCCAATATCTTGTGTGTTACATGCCTGCTTCTCAAATGAATGATTTGGCTCAAATCAGGTTGTGCAGAGTTAGCCTTAAAGACCCAAGTCATCATTGGTGAAGTTGTGGGGAATAATAATTGAGATTGTGATGAAAGTACACATGAGAAGCAGATTTTTTTTTTTTTTTTTTGGGAGAAGAAAGAGTTTAGGTTTAGAGGATTCCCAAAGAAGTGGTGATGGTTGGTTGAAATAGAACATTTGTATATCTCATACCATGATCCCCCATAATGGCAGTTGGCCACCTCTGAACACAGGTCCATCAATATGGACTCTCTAGCCAGTGGAAAACCAGAGAGAGTACTCCCAGGTCCCAACATTGACATAGTGGGAGAACTTTAGCTGGTTTCATAGAGGACCTTCATCTCAGTTCATCCCGGTGGATGACAGTCTGCTGAGATCATTAGTCTCCTTGTCTGTGAGGCTGGCTCAGACAAGATTCACTAGAGCCTATGCATGGTTCTATGCTCAGATTCTTCTTCTTATAACTCACAACAGTTTGCATAGCACAACACAACATTGTAACCAAAAGGACAGTCTAAGGGGACAAAAAGGAATGGTATGAATCCACCAAGGAGGCAAACAAATGGGTCCCCAAAACAAGCCCCAGGTGCCAGCCTGAGTATCAACAGCCTAGGAATTCACTGCAAGAGAGCAAATTTCAGATTCAGTGCTCACTCATAGGCTTTCTTATTTTTGCAGTTTTCAACCAAAGGGAATATTGCTCTAGTTTGGGGCATGAATAGTAATTCCCCCAAATTGTGTGCCTGAGTAACCAAACATGGCCTCTTTTTGGAGCTCACCCAGGAGTTGGAAATTCTGGTATTGGTGATTCCTTTCATTTGATGAAATCTGAATTGCCCAGAGGGATTTCCCATGGGGTCCGGAGCTGCATGGCACATCCCGCAGTCAGAAACACAGAAGAGGTGTTGAGAAGCTGCATGCAGCAAGGCCAAGGGGCCTGGTGGGCACCACACAGGCTTGAAAGCTGTGGTTTTGAAGCAACAGGCATCTAGACAGGGTCTAGGCGGGAAGTCTGGGATGACCTGTCCAGTAAAGAAAGGTCAATGAAATGACAACAGGCAAAGAACACCCAGAGCTTGCTAGAGCAAGGGAGTCAAGCCACCATTATGTGCACTTGGCAGAGACTCAACATCCAGCAGAAGAGTGAGAACTCATGCTATTGGGAAAAAGGGAAGGCTTCAGCTATGCCCTGATGGGATGTTATTGGCACAAAGAGGGTCTAGTGAGGTGTCTGGAAGGGAGGCATCCTCTGTGGTTGTTAGAGGTGCATACTTGGTTGTTTTCTGGTCAATTGGTTCTTTGTGGGGAGTGGGGACAAGAGTTAGGGAAGCTCTCAGATAGAATTATGGCCATTTGAGGCCCACTGTTAAGAAGGACCTGGTGCAGAACCCTGGCCATTTGCTACGTACAGCAGCCAATCTCCTTCCAAGTCTGACATACATAGTAAGCCTGCTTTCTCTGCTGACACCAAGGATTGGGTCCTGGATTGGTTGTGGACAGAAACCTATTTTCATGTACGGTCTGCCTACGGCCCATTTGTGTGCTCGCTTTTTCATGCAGACTGGGAACCAGAAACCAGGAAAATGCTGAGGAAGTTGTTGAGCAGGGCTGAAGAGAGAGACCATAAATTTGAAGATCCAAGAACATCAAGTTCCTGGATGAGCCCAGGTCCTGCAGGATGAGAATCATAAAAAGCACGAAAATGGAAAGTAAGCAAAGTTACAAAAAGTAGCTTATCAATAAGAGAGAGGAAGGGTACCTGGTTTCTTCAGTTGGTTAAGTGTCTGAATCCAGATTTTAGCTTAGGCCATGGTCTCAGGGTCCTGGGGTTGAGTCCCCTGTCAGGCTCTGCACTCAGCATGCTGTCTGCTTTGGATTCTCTCTCCCTCTTCGGCCCACCCTCCAACTCACGTGATCTCACTCTCTCTCAAAAGAAAATAATTCATTACCAAAAGAAAATAAAGAGGGAGACAAACCATAAGTGACTCTTAATCTCACAAAACAAACTGAGGGTTGCTGGGGGGAGGGGGTTTGGGAGAAGGGGGTGGGATTATGGACATTGGGGAGGGTATGGGCTTGGGTGAGTTCTGTGAAGTGTGTAAACCTGGTGATTCACAGACCTGTACCCCTGGGGATAAAAATATATGTTTATAAAAAATAAAAAATTAATTTAAAAAAATTGGAAAAAAAAAGAAAACAAAACAAAAAAAACTTACTGCTGTGGGTGGCCCAACATTGGCATTTCAGTCCATGCTTGATACCCAACTGGCACCATACACTCTAGGCTCACGTCCATATCAACTAACACGCCCCGGGTTACTCTTGAGCAATACCACCAACATGCTGATGGGTACTCTGTGTCCTAGATCTCTCAGAGGACTTCCTAGGAACAGCTCTGGGTGATAACATCATTACCAAAGATCTATCCGTTGTGACAGTGAGCTTGACGTTCTTTGTCCGAAGAACAAATGTTGCTTTCTTGTTTTCTTTCCAATCAAATACAGATGACAATGGGACAATGTACATTTGAGTTGAGATATATATATATCTCCTATGATTTCCCTATTGTAGAGAGTGCTGAGTGGTGCCCTCTTTTGAACCACTAGCTGATGAGAGAGGACATTTACTATTGGCAACACCAAACCTGGTTAGAAATGCTGTGGTAGGATCCTTTCCCTCAGCAACAGTTTCTCCTGTTTGGATTAAGAATTTTGTAGTTTCCATCCTGAGTGGATGGGGCAGACACATCCCCCAGGAAAAACAACTTCCTACAGGCATCCAGGTCATGTACTTGGGGTCTTGGGCTCAACCACTGTGTTCCATATGGTTTCCTAAAGTCATCCAGAGAACTAAAGATCAGTGCAGACAGACAAGTGTACAGCATGACCTGAGCCCCATGGTGTCCTCTTATTTATATCTGCAACCTCCAGAAATGTCGGGAGCAAAGAGAAGTGGCATGTTATCTGGAATCAGTCTCTTCCTGGGAAAAACTTCTAGCTGGTAATGCAGGTGGGGCCCCCTTGGAATCTTCAGTCTGGAGAGCCTCACCAGTTGGGGGTTCCTGGTAGGACTATTGGAGGTTTGCAAGACAGGCATATTTCCCAGGTGACAAAGTATGCTCTTGTGTCTGCAAGACTTGGAAGCCAATGAATTCCGTGTGTGTGATAGGAGTTTGTGTGCATGAGACTTGGGGTTAGGGTGTCTTTTGTGGCTCTATGTAGTGTGATTGTGAGTGGGTGCTTTTGTGTGGGAGACGGAGAGATAAAGACAGATACAGTCACAGAGACAGAGACAGAGAGGAAGAGGGAGAGAGTGAAAGAGCAGGAGAGACAGTGTATATTTTTGCAGATCAATCCCACTGCCACTGGCCAATGTCAACCTTCTCAGAGAAAAGAAAAAAACCTCATCACGGCACACGTTCTAGCCCTATGACTATGGGAGGCCCCACAGGGGCATTTCAGCCCCTGCCAGCCAACCAAATGACCCCAATGATCTAACACCATTTATATCAAGCAATCCTCTCCAAGCTATTCATTCTTTTTTTTTAAGGATTTTATTAACCTGAGAGAGAGAGAAAGAGAGAACACAGTCAGTTGGGAGGGGCAGAGGGTGAGAGAAAAACAGACTCTCGCTGAGCAGGGAGGCCTCACGTGTGACTCAATTTCAGGACCCTGAGATCATGACCTGAGTGGAAGGCCGATGCTGAAAGGACTGAGCCCTCCAGGTGCCCCTCCCCGAATTATTCTTGAGTAGCACCACGAATGTACTGACAAGTATGTTCTTGATGTCCTTCTAGACATCCCCGAAAAAAGCTCGATCTGGGCAAGGTTTCGTCAGAATATCAAAGACAAAGACGACCAATGTGTTGCCAAGGTGAGCTTGCCTGTCCTTGCCCAAGGAACAAGTGTTGCTTTCTCAGTTTCTTTAATCAAATTCAGTTGAAAAGCATATAACATACTATATGTTGGTGAATTGAAAATAATAAAACATTGGCTAAATAAATAAATAAATGGTTTGTATATGGAAATAAAATGTTTAAACTGTATGAGTGTTTGTGTGTATGTGAATATACACACATATATACATACACACACTTTTGAGAGGACACATGTATAATTTCTCTTTTGGGGAGTGTGCTGAGTGGTTGTCTCTTGCCAACCATCATCTGATTTGAGAGGACATTTACTATTGGCAACACCAAACCTGGTTATAATCGCTGTGATAGGATCCTTTCCCTCAGCAACAGTTTCTCCTGCTTGAATGAAGAATTTTATAGTCACCTGGGTGGACTGGGCAGACACATCCCCCAGGAAAAACAACTTCATACAGGCATCCTGTTTGCTTACCATGGGAGCCAAGCACTGGGTTCCCTTTGGTTTCCTATTGTCACTGACATGACTAAAGATTAGCAGACAGACAGTATACAACATGACCCGAGGCTCATTGTGTCCTCTTTTCTGTACCTGCAGGTGCCACCCAGATTGAGCAAAACGGGTATGTATTCTGGAATACCTCTCTTGCTGTCTTTAGTCAGGGGCACCATCAGATCCTGGGTTCCCATTGGGATCAGAGGTGTGTTGAAACAATGGGTTTTCCACATAGAGACCCATGGTCTTTGCGGCTGTGTAGCATTCACGTAGTGAGTTTGTGTGTATGGAGGTGGAGTGTGTCTCTGTGTGAACTGACGAGGTGTGATTGTGAGTGGGCACATGGTTTTGTGTGTCTCTCTGTGTGTGTATATTTCCAAGAAATTATGTCTCCCTAAATAGCAAAGTTGTTGGTGCGAACTTTGCCATTTAGGAAAAAGAAAAGCAAATCCTGTCCCCTGGCCTAATGGGTGCATATGTATGTCAGAACTTACGGCATTGTACAACTTAAATATGTGTGTAGTCTATCATATACCAAATAGACCTGGTTTCGTCTGAAAAATCCCATTACCACACAGAAAAATATTCCCAGGGTCCTGAGAGGAAAAAGCATTTTCAGAATTCCCCTGAATCTGTCAGGAATGACTTCAGTTAATGATGAGTCTCACCTCTGAGCGGACAGTGGGATCGATCATGACTAAAGAGAAGGACTCCTGTGGTGTTCAGTTGGCCTCAGAGAAAAGAGAGGCTGGAGGGGGTGCTGAATGACAGCGGGGTCCTAGTGCCTGTGTTTGGGGAGCCTGGCACTGAGATGAGGCTCTTTAACCCAAAATCTCATGCACCATTTCCCACCTCTCCATTTCAAGGGGAAGACCTACATTTTTTTGTAAAATTTTTTATTTATTTTCAGCATAACAATATTCATTGTTTTTGCTCCACACCCAGTGCTCCATGCAATCCGTGCCCTCTCCAATACCCACCACCTGGTTCCCCCAACCTCCCACCCCCCACCCCTTCCAAACCTTCAGATTGTTTTTCAGAGTCCATAGTCTCTATGGTTCACCTCCCCTTCCAATTTTCCTCAACTCCCTTCTCCTCTCCATCTCCCCATGTCCTCTATGTTATTTCTTACACTCCACAAATAAGTGAAACCATTTGATAACTGACTTTCTCTGCTTGACTTACTTTACTCATCATAATTTCTTCCAGTCCCGTCCATGTTGCTACAAAAGTTTGGTATTCATCCTTTCTGATGGAGGCATAATACTCCATAGTGTATATGGACCATATCTTCCTATCCATTCATCTGTTGAGGGGCATCTTGGTTCTTTCCACAGTTTGGCGACCGTGGTCATTGCTGCTATAAACATTGGGGCACAGATGGCCCTTCTTTTCACTACATCTGTATCTTTGTGGTAAATACCCAGGAATGCGATTGCAGAAGACCCATACATTTCTACACGGAGTTTGGTATCAAAAATACTTTTACACCTTGTTCCCGATCCTCCTCCTGTGGGGTGCTTGCCAGTCCTGAGACTACAATGACCCCAGGGTCCTTGCTCTTTCACATACTTTAAGGTAAAGGGATTTTTCTCCCCATGGATTCTTTGCCTCTGCCCCTCCTCTGTTCCCACACCTTTCTGATGAAAGGAGCCTGAGAAAGAATATTCTTCCTCTTAGTGGGAGAGCTGGGGCAAGTGGCCCCAAGGGCAGATGGTTGCCACACCCTGTTCTGAAGGGAATCTGAGAAGTGGGAGCCTGCAGGTTCTAGAAATCCTTTGTCTCTAGATCATGGTCACTTGGTAGTGTGAAAGAGAATGCCTGCTGGGTGCAACCCAATAGAGAAGTGAGAGCAGCAGTTAGGCTCTAAGGAGTCCTGGCTCCATCAGATCCTTCTGCATTGAAGGGTGAGGGCATGATCCAGGGGCTTGGACTAGAACTTTAGAGGGAAGAGGTAGAGGGGATGGTGGGGGGGGCAGAGGGACAGCACGAAGGACAGCCAGGCCATGTGAGAGAGGGAGGGCATGCCAAGATTGCAAGGTTAGGTGAATCAGTCCAGGATCACTGCCTGGGCCCAGCCTTGCCCACACTGAGGATGCCACTCAGGCTCCTCCTGAGCAGGGACGAGGCAGGTCACACTGTCACGGCTGGTGTGAGCACTGTATGGATGTCTTCCTAAATCCCCAGGGAAGTGGCTTGCTTCTCATTCCATCCTCTTCTCCGGCCACCTGTGCGACAAACCAGGCTCTTTCCATCATGGAAATTAGGGAGAGCCAGAGAATGCAGTCAGGTCTCCTGTTCCCCCACCCGAGACACATCAGTGGGGATGAAACCAGGAACAGGCCAGACACACAGATGCTCCCAGCCTGAACCACCCAGGGCTAGGAGGGGCGAGTTTTTACTTTTCACCTGCTTCTGGAAGTCACTTGACAACCAGTCCCTGTCTACACGCAGTTGGCCAAGGGTTATCTGGCCTGCAGACATATTTATGCTGAAGAGATCTCATACCATGTGGCTATGGCAGCTTTAGAACATTCTAGTTGCACATGAGGTGAGAGGGACACATACTACAGGCATGGTAAACTTAGCAAAGTCATGGGAGCTGATCCCACGGTTGGGGTGCTTCTTGCTCCTCCCCTTTATGGCCCAGAGGACATCAGTTTGATGGTTTCTCTGAAATGATCTGAGAGTTCACACACCCAATCTCTGTGTCCTTCCACTCATGGGGACAGGAGCCCTGCACCTGTTAGCCACTGCAAGGACACGAACAGCATCTCCCTCATTCCTTCTCCCCCAAATGGTTAGCTCTGAGCAGCCTCTTTTGATACAGTCTGGATTAAGGTTAGTTCAGGGGCAGAAATTTCCCTCTTCAGCTTGTAGTGGTCTATGTTCCCCCACATTATGCTAACTGCGTGCCCAGGCTCTAGTATGGACCAGGAAGAGAAGGATGGGCTCCTGAGAACAGTGAAGTGTCCCTGCCCCTAGCAAGACATGTCTGCTCACGTGTGAGTTAATTCGAGGAAACAAAGTTAAACAATCCCATCCTTCATCACATCAGCTAAATTACAGGTGCCCCGTAATTCATGTTTACAACACAGAACATTTTCATCTTCACAGACAGCTCCCCTGGGCACCTGTTCTGAGCCTGGCAGAGGGGCTGCTCATGGACCCCATCTAACCCAGACTGTTTCCACCACAGTTGGGATTACAGGTTGATCCGTGCACAGGTGAGAGCTATCGTAATCCCATGGAGACAGGGAAGTGTCATATGAAGGGGCATCCTTCCTCTTGCTGAAGGTTAGCAGCTGTGCTCAAGGTCTTGTTGAAGGGCTCTGACTCCAGGCTCCCTGACTCCAGGGAGCCCAGGGCAGGTCTGAGGATCTGGAGGAAGAACAGGTGATGACGTGCGAGCCAGCCTGACCTCCGCTGGAGCAGTAGGTGCAAGGGAGCCCCTCTTTCTAACAACCTGCTGCTCATGCTTGAGTCTCTATAGAATGGAGCCTGGAGATCATATTAGAAGTCAGCTCAGAGGAGGAAGACTCTCCAGGTAGGGAACTACACTCAGATAGGAACTAAGGGGAGAGGGTTCCTGGGAATAGGCAGGTTCCAGCAGCTACTTTGTAGACCAAGAGTGGGAGGTAGGAAATCAAAAAGATGAAGTATATGTATTAGAGGATTTCTTTCTGTTTTTCCACCGTGGAGAGTGAAGGATTGGCGGGGAGGGGCCATGGGAGAGGGAGATGGCGACTCCAGGCTGAGCCAGGAACCTAATGCAGGCCTGCTCCCAGGGATCAGAAACCCAGCTGAATGCAGACATTGAAATGACTGAGCCACCCAGATTCAGTCTCTGTTTTGTTCCTTTCCTGTAATGGTAAGGTTCTTTTGAAATAATAGTAAGAAGTATTCTGCCTCTGGGCCTTGAAGGTGCTCTGTTTGTAATCCTCTTTTCTTATTTGATATTTAAGATTCTCTTTCCTAAGGAGCTGTGAGGTTGCATTCCTCAATGCAAACATGAGAGCCTTTGGATACAGTCGTAGACTGGTTGGAATTCCAGAGGCATATGTGAAGGCTGCTGAGCTGGTCGCACACCCTGGCGCTCAAGGGTTCCACTGAGCTGTTTCCTGGATGACCAGGCCCAGGACAGAGGCTCTAGAAGTGGGACCATGGTCTCTTCTCCTGTCTGATCCTGCTGCTCCAGCCGCACAGCGATGGACCTACTCCTCACATCATGGTCACAGACCACCCTTGGACCTTCCCTCAACCTGCTCAGGGGCCTCCTCCATTCCTGCCAGGACTTGGGGGCTTGGCATTATTGCTGTCAAGTGCTGGGGTTTATATAGTTGTGCTCACCTGTCCCCACACTGACAGCCTAGGGGAATTTGGACACGTCATTTGATCTCTCCTGTCACATTCATCTCTTCTCTAGGCTAGGACATTTATGGGCTGTGGTAACACTCAAGTATGATTCCAGTGTCTATGATCAGCCCAGGCATAGGGTAGTAACTTTATTGCTCAGTTGCCTGTCACACTCATGCCTAGCACAACCCAGGCCCATGGAAACCATCTCCATGCTGGCTGGTTTGGCTCACGGGTCAACTGAGGGACTTGGGAGGATGGCAGTAAACCCATCATAATTACTCCACTTTTGCCATTTCACAGAACAATCAGGTTGTTGGAGGTGAGAGGAGAAGGGAAAGAAGGAGGGAGCAGAGGAATGCAGGAAATCATGGGGACAGAAAGTCATGGGCAACACCTTGGCTGCCTCTTGAAAGAATGGGATGACAGGCATTGGTTGCAGGTCCCAGTTATGAAATGTAAGAGCTGGAAAAGGCCCAGAGACCCTGGACACCTTCATTATCAGTGGGTTAAAGGGATCATGGTTCTGGAGCTGGTGAGGTGGGGGGACTGTAGCGCTGAGGACAGAAATTGAGTTTTGGGGTCAGGGACATGATCCTAGGAGCAGTGGCCTGAGTCCTCTTTCTCCCCTTTCCCTTCCCAAAGGAAGGCCATGTCTCTTACCATTGCTCTGCACAGAGAAGCCTATTTTGCAGACTGGGAAGACTCAGAACACTAGATCCTCAATCCGTGTGCCATTATTTCATCTCTCATTCCTTTTTACTCTTTCTTTTCTTTCTTTTTATTTTCTTTTTATTTTTTATTTTTTATAAACATATATTTTTATCCCCAGGGGTACAGGTCTGTGAATCACCAGGTTTACACACTTCACAGCACTCACCCAAGCACATACCCTCCCCAATGTCCATAATCCCACCCCCTTCTCCCAAACCCCCTCCCCCCAGCAACCTTCAGTTTGTTTTGTAAGATTAAGAGTCACTTATGGTTGGTCTCCCTCCCAATCCCATCTTGTTTCATTTATTCTTCTCCTACCCACTTAAGCCCCCATGTTGCATCACCACTTCCTCATATCACGGAGATCATATGATAGTTGTCTTTCTCTGCTTGACTTATTTCGCTAAGCATGATACAATCTAGTTCCATCCATTTGTCGCAAATGGCAAGATTTCATTTCTTTTGATGGCTGCATAGTATTCCATTCTGTATATATACCACATCTTCTTGATCCATTCATCTGTTGATGGGCATCTAGGTTCTTTCCATAGTTTGGCTATTGTGGACATTGCTGCTATAAACATTCGGGTGCACGTGCCCCTTTGGATCACTACGTTTGTTTCTTTAGGGTAAATACCCAATAGTGCAATTGCTGGGTCATAGGGCAGTTCTATTTTCAACATTTTGAGGAACCTCCATGCTGTTTTCCAGAGTAGCTGCACCAGCTTGCATTCCCACCAACAGTATAGGAGAGTTCCCCTTTCTCCGCATCCTCGCCAGCATCTGTCATTTCCTGACTTGTTGATTTTACCTATTCTGACTGGTGTGAGGTGATATCTCATTGTGGTTTTGATTTGTATTTCCCTGATGCCGAGTGATATGGAGCACTTTTTCATGTGTCTGTTGGCCATCTGGATGTCTTCTTTGCAGAAATGTCTGTTCATGTCCTCTGCCCATTTCTTGATTGGATTATTTGTTCTCTGGGTGTTGAGTTTGCTAAGTTCTTTATAGATTCTGGACACTAGTCCTTTATCTGATAGGTCGTTTGCAAATATCTTCTCCCATTCTGTCAGTTGTCTTTTGATTTTGTTAACTGTTTCCTTTACTGTGCAAAAGCTTTTGATCTTGATGAAATCCCAATAGTTCATTTTTGCCCTTGCTTCCCTTGCCTTTGGCGTTGTTCCTAGGAAGATGTTGCTGCGGCAGAGGTCGAAGAGGTTGCTGCCTGTGTTCTCCTCAAGGATTTTGATGGATTCCTTTCTCACATTGAGGTCCTTCATCCATTTTGAGTCTATTTTTGTGTGTAGTGTAAGGAAATGGTCCAATTTCATTTTTCTGCATGTGGCTGTCCAATTTTCCCAGCACCATTTATTGAAGAGGCTGTCTTTTTTCCATTGGACATTCTTTCCTGCTTTGTCGAAGATTAGTTGACTGTAAAGTTGAGGCTCTATTTCTGGGCTCTCGATTCTGTTCCATTGATCTATGTGTCTGTTTTTGTGCCAGTACCATGCTGTCTTGATGATGACAGCTTTGTAATAGAGCTTGAAGTCCGGAATTGTGATGCCAACGTTGGCTTTCTTTTTCAATATCCCTTTGGCTATTCGAGGTCTTTTCTGGTCCCATATAAATTTTAGCATTATTTGTTCCATTTCTTTGAAAAAGATGGATGGTACTTTGATAGGAATTGCATTAAATGTGTAGATTGCTTTAGGTAGCATAGACATTTTCACAATATTTATTCTTCCAATCCAGGAGCATGGAACATTTTCCATTTCTTTGGGTCTTCCTAAATTTCTTTCATGAGTACTTTATAGTTTTCTGAGTATACATTCTGTGTCTCTTTGGTTAGGTTTATTCCTAGGTATCTTATGGTTTTGGATGCAATTGTAAATGGGATTGACTCCTTAATTTCTCTTTCTTCTGTCTTGCTGTTGGTGTAGAGAAATGCAACTGATTTTTGTGCATTGATTTTATATCCTGACACTTTACTGAATTCCTGTACAAGTTCTAGCAGTTTTGGAGTGGAGTCTTTGGGTTTTCCACATATAGTATCATATCATCTGTGAAGAGTGATAATTTGACTTCTTCTTTGCCGATTTGGATGCCTTTAATTTCCTTTTGTTGTCTGATTGCTGAGGCTAGGACCTCTAGTACTATATTGAATAGCAGTGGTGATAATGGACATCCCTGCCGTGTTCCTGACCTTAGCGGAAAAGCTTTCAGTTTTTCTCCATTGAGAATGATATTTGCGGTGGGTTTTTCATAGATGGCTTTGATGATATTGAGGTATGTGCCCTCTATCCCTACACTTTGAAGAGTTTTGATCAGGAAGGGATGCTGTACTTTGTCAAATGCTTTTTCAACATCTATTGAGAGTATCATATGGTTCTTGTTCTTTCTTTTATTGATGTTTTGTATCACATTGACCGATTTGAGGACGTTGAACCAACCTTGCAGCCCTGGAATAAATCCCACTTGGTCATGGTGAATAATCCTTTTAATGTACTGTTGAATCCTATTGGCTAGTATTTTGTTGAGTATTTTCGCATCTGTGTTCATCAAGGATATTGGTTTATAGCTCTCTTTTTTGGTGGGATCCTTGTCTGGTTTTGGGATCAAGGTGATGCTGGCCTCATAAAATGAGTTTGGAAGTTTTCCTTCCATTTCTATTTTTTGGAACAGTTTCAGGAGAATAGGAATTAGTTCTTCTTTAAATGTTTGGTAAAAATCCCCTGGGAAGCCGTCTGGCCCTGGGCTTTTGTTTGTTTGGAGATTTTTAATGACTGTTTCAATCTCCTTACTGGTTATGTGTCTGTTCAGACTTTCTATTTCTTCCTGGTTCAGTTGTGGTAGTTTATATGTTTCTAGGAATGCATCCATTTCTTCCAGATTGTCAAATTTATTGCCGTAGAGTTGCTCATAGTATGTTCTTATAATAGTTTGTATTTCTTTGGTGTTAGATGTGATCTCTCCTCTTTCATTCATGATTTTATTTATTTGGGTCCTTTCTCTTTTCTTTTTGATAAGTCGGGCCAGGGGTTTATCAGTTTTATTAATTCTTTCAAAGAACCAGCTCCTAGTTTCGTTGATTTGTTCTATTGTTTTTTTGGCTTCTATTTCTATGATTTCTGCTCTGATCTTTATGATTTCTCTTCTCCTGCTGGGCTTAGGCTTTCTTTCCTGTTCTTTCTCCAGCTCCTTTAGGTGTAGGGTTAGGTTGTGTACCTGAGACCTCTCTTGTTTCTTGAGAAAGGCTTGTACCGCTATATATTTTCCTCTCAGGACTGCCTTTGTAGTGTCCCACAGATTTTGAACCGTTGTATTTTCATTATCATTTGTTTCCATGATTTTTTTCAATTCTTCTTTAATTTCCCAGTTGACCCATTCATTCTTTAGAAGGATGCTGTTTAGTCTCCATGTATTTGGGTTCTTTCCAAACTTCCTTTTGTGGTTGAGTTCTAGCTTTAGAGCATTGTGGTCTGAAAATATGCAGGGAATGATCCCAATCTTTTGATACCAGTTGAGTCCTGATTTAGGACCGAGGATGTGATCTATTCTGGAGAATGTTCCATGTGCACTAGAGAAGAATGTGTATTCTGTTGCTTTGGGATGAAAAGTTCTGAATATATCTGTGATGTCCATCTGGTCCAGTGTGTCGTTTAAGGCCTTTATTTCCTTGCTGATCTTTTGCTTGGATGATCTGTCCATTTCAGTGAGGGGAGTGTTAAAGTCCCCTACTATTATTGTATTATTGTTGATGTGTTTCTTTGATTTTGTTATTAATTGGTTTATATAGTTGCCTGCTCCCACGTTGGGGGCATAGATATTTAAAATTGTTAAATCTTCTTGTTGGACAGACCCTTTGAGTATGATATAGTGTCCTTCCTCATCTCTTATTATAATCTTTGGCTTAAAATCTAATTGATCTGATATAAGGATTGCCACTCCTACTTTCTTCTGATGTCCATTAGCATGGTAAATTCTTTTGCACCCCCTCACTTTAAATATGGAGGTGTCTTCGGGCTTAAAATGAGTTTCGTGGAGGCAACATATAGATGGGTTTTGTTTTTTTATCCATTCAGATACCCTGTGTCTTTTGACAGGGGCATTTAGCCCATTAACATTCAGGGTAACTATTGAGAGATATGAATTTAGTGCCATTGTATTGCCTGTAAGGTGACTGTTACTATATATGGTCTCTGTTCCTTTCTGATCTACCACTTGTAGGCTCTCTCTTTGCTTAGAGGACCCCTTTCAATATTTCCTGTAGAGCTGGTTTGGTATTTGCAAATTCTTTCAGTTTTTGTTTGTCCTGGAAGCTTTTAATCTCTCCTTCTATTTTCAATGATAGCCTAGCCGGATATAGTATTCTTGGCTGCATGTTTTTCTCGTTTAGTGCTCTGAAAATATCATGCCAGCTCTTTCTGGCCTGCCAGGTCTCTGTGGATAAGTCAGCTGCCAATCTAATATTTTTACCATTGTATGTTACAGACTTCTTTTCCAGGTCTGCTTTCAGGATCTCTCTTTGTCACTGAGACTTGTAAATTGTACTATTAGGTGACGTGGTGTGGGCCTATTCTTATTGATTTTGAGGGGCGTTCTCTGAACCTCCTGAATTTTGATGCTCGTTCCCTTTGCCATATTGGGGAAATTCTCCCCAATAATTCTCTCCAGTATACCTTCTGCTCCCCTCTCTCTTTCTTCTTCTTCTGGAATCCCAATTATTCTAATGTTGTTTCATCTTATGGTGTCACTTATCTCTCGAATTCTCCCCTCGTGGTCCAGTAGCTGTTTGTCCCTCTTTTGCTCAGCTTCTTTATTCTCTGTCATTTGCTCTTCTATATCGCTAATTATTTCTTCTGCCTCATTTATCCTAGCAGTGAGAGCCTCCATTTTGGATTGCGCCTCATTAATAGCTTTTTTGATTTCAACTTGGTTAGATTTTAGTTTTTTTATTTCTCCAGAAAGGGCTTTTATATCTCTCAAGAGGGTTTCTCTAATATCTTCCATGCCTTTTTCGAGCCCGGCTAGAACCTTGAGAATTGTCATTCTGAACTCTAGATCTGACATATTACCAATATCTGTATTAATGTGGTCCCTAGCCTTCGGTACTGCCTCTTGTTCTTTTTTTTGTGTTGAATTTTTCTGTCTTGTCATTTTGTCCAGATAAGAGTATATGAAGGGGCAAGTAAAATACTAAAAGGGTGGCAACAAGCCCAGGAAAATATGCTTTAACCATATTAGAAGAGATCCAAAATCGTGAGGGGGGCGAAAGGGGATAAAAAGAGGTTCAAAAAGGAAAAAGAAAAAAGAAAAAAAAAAAGAAAAGAATTTTAAAAATAGAAAACACCTAAGAAAAATGTAAAAAAGAAAAAATATATATATTAGATAAACTAGTAAAAAATCATTAAAAAAGAAAAAGGTAACAGTTTAAAAAAAAAATTTTACCCGAAGGCGAGAAAAAAAAACAAAAAATGAAAAAGAAAAAATTAAATTAACTGCAAGACTAAAAAAAATCCTAGGGAAAAAGCCATGAGTTCCGTGCTTGGCTTTCTCCTCCTCTGGAATTCTGCTGCTCTTCTTGGTATTCAAACCACACACCTTGGTAGGTGAACTTGGTCTTGGCTGGATTTCTTGTTGATCTTCTGGGGGAGGGGCCTGTTGTAGTGATTCTCAAGTGTCTTTGCCCCAGGCGGAATTACACCGCCCTTACCCGGGGCCGGGGTGAGTAATCCGCTCGGGTTTGCTTTCAGGAGCTTTTGTTCCCTGAGCGCTTTCCGTAGAGTTCCGGAGGACAGGAATACAAATGGCGGCCGCCTGGTCTCCGGCCCAGAGGAGCCAAGAGCCCAGGGCCGCACTCCTCAGTGCGCCCTCAGAGAACAGCGCCCAGTCACTCCCGTCTGCCTGACCTCCGGCCGCGCTCCGAGCTCACCGAGCCTGCGACTGGTTCAAGGTAACACCGAGCTGCGAGCTTACTGTCCGCTCTGTCTCTGTAGCCAGCTTTCCCGTTCCAATACCCGCAAGCTCTGCGACACTCAGACACCCACGATCCTTCTGTGATCCTGTGGGACCTGGGGCCACGCTGACCCACGTGGGCTTCACTCCGGTTTAGCCTCTGGAGCGATGTCCCTCAGCGGAGCAGACTTTTAAAAGTCCTGATTTTTTGCGCCGTTGCTCCGCTGCTTGCCGGGACCCGTTCCCTCCCCCCGGGGTCTTTCTTCCCATCGCTTTGGATTCACTTCTCCGCCGGTCCTACCTTTCAGAAAGTGATTGTTTTTCTGTTTCCAGAATTGCTGTTCTTCTTGTCTTCGATCTACAGATGGATTTTCAGGTGTTTGCTATCTTTAGATTATCTATCTAGCTGATCTTCGGCTAGCTGAAGTAGTCTCAGCCTGCTACTTCTCCGCCATCTTGACTCCTCCCTCCCACAGCAGTAAGTTTTAAAGTGTGCCATGTGATAATATTTTTTTAGAAGGTTGATCTCATGTGGTTTCTGTCTGACAGTATCTCCTGGCGAAACACATTTAACTCTCTATCATCTCTCTCTGTGTGTCTTTATTACTTCTCTCTGTCTCTGTCTCTGAAGGAGGGTACATGACAGAATGACCACTGGCTGTTATATGGAACACATGAATCACTCAATTCTACCTCTGAAACCAATACTACAGTATCTGTTACCTAATCTGAATTTAAACTTTTAAAACAAGCATGCAGGTGGCTCTTGGTGAGCCACCCTTCTTCATGGAAGGAAATGCAAGGCAGAAGAGTAGAAAAGAAGGGAGAAAAAGAGTCTTGGCTTTGCCATTGAAGGCAAAGTTACACCTGAAGCTAAGGGGACATTGTATGTCAACTTGGCCTCCATTAAAAAACAATAAAGGAAAATAAAGACACCCTAAAGAGAGAAGAGTGTCCAAAAATTTTAAAATATGAAATCAATACAAGTAACCATCATTAATCTCATGGTATCTTTCCATCAAGTCTGTGTCTCATCTCTGTATTCACTGAGTTGGGTGGCTCTCCGAGTGAGCAGTAGTCATTCACTCATGGGATGATTCTTTACAATGGGAGGCCTGGGTTCCTCCCAATGTTCTCTATCTAACCCAACTCTGTATGAGAGTTGCAAGAAAGAAAAAGAGTGGAGCCTATGTTCATAGCCAAAGGTGACTTTGAGTTCTTGTTTGTACTTGTTGCTTGCTGTGTACCTTCGAGCATCTGAGGCTTTCTGGGGCTCAGCAGTCAATGAGTACTAACTTTCTCCCCATTTCTGTTTGGGGCTGGCTGCTGAGAGGTTACCCAACACTGAGATCGACTTACCAGGTTTCTCAATGCTATGCCTCCCAATCTCAAAATCTGTGAGATGGCCAGACAGTTTAGACCTTTTCTGTGCTTGTCACACTAATGGCTATGCCGACATTGGTCCTCCATGTGACCACTGAGGTCACCTTATGAGGATAGACAGTGTTTGGGATTTCTGTAGACTCAAGCAGTTCAGAAATCTATACAGACCTTGGAAAGACCTTCCATTGTTTCTACTGAACCCATGGCTCAGAGCTACCCTTGTCAGTGTGGTAAGTGCAATTCTGTATCTCAGAGGATCAGCATAGGGTCCCACATCTGGGTTCACATTTTGGCATTTACACGTAAGAGCTTGTGTGCCTGGGCATATTCATCTCTGTGCCTCAGTTTCTCCATCTGAAGAGTGCCATTAGCAAGGAAACCACTACATTGGTGGTGAGGGTTGAATGGTTCATATAAGTAAAGCATGCCGTGTAAATGATCAGAAAGGTTACTTAGAGGTGAGATGCCTTGTCTGAGATCCTATAACTTCACAAAACTCAGAGCTACATTCAAACCCTGGCATCCAAACTCCCAGGGCAGTGCTTTTTCCATGACTTACAGCTGCTCTGTCTAAACATGACCACTTTATCTTAAACCGACCCGGTGTTGAAGGAGTCAGACAAAGGTCTCAGAAATCTTTTGGTTGAGTATACTGCCTGAGTATACACCAAGTGGGTATTTCCCAAAATAATGTGCATCATGCTTCCAGAATGTGTTAGTTGCCTGACCCAACACCTATCTGGTAAAACACAATGAACACCAGTTTTCTAAGGAGAGAGGATTGCCTACATAACATATGGGTGTTCCAAAATGTGTGAAACGAATCATCTCGTGTGATTTATTCCTTCTCAAGTAAGCATGTCAAACTAAGACCTGTTTCCAAGTCATGCAAATGACCTTATCCTCACCTTTGAAAAGAGCTCTAGGTCTTTCACCGGACCAGATTTGCACATTACATCAAAACAACATCCATATAAACTTGTTCTTTTTTAAAGATAGTGCTCTATATGCAAAAGTATGAATGATCTATATACATAATTTTTTATTTCTCTTTTCATCTCAAAAATTTACCTTTCATTTTTTTGTTATGGTATCAACTCCCTATGGACTTGCTTTTTGATCCATCTCTGTTAATGGATTTCTTTGTCTATCATTGTGTGTGAAAGGCTGGATACTCAATGGGTATATATCTATTTTTTTTCTCTTTTCACCAGTCTACACCTCTGGGGTGGGCAACAGATTGAGAGAAAGCATGTTGCTGATATTTTTGTACACTTATAATTTGGGATAATGGTGAAAAGATGTAAAGGAAATGTGTTTTAGTACAGAAGCTTATATCTAGACACATTCTTCTTAGCTGTTTTGGAAAACTAGTTCTATGAATGAAAGCACCATGTGCCCACATATATTTAACTCAAGACACGTGCCAGGAGAAGGGAGATTGAAGGCACATGAAAGCAAAAGGAGAGGCTTCCATGTGCAAGGAGCATGGAAATCAGCTCTTCTTCCCAAGGACAAAAGAAAGGCTGAAGACACTGAAAAATCAACCACTCCTCTGGGATCCATAGGAGAGGGGAAGACACAGGGCAAACCATGGCTCTCAGGAGACAGAAAAGGTAACACAGGGAATCAAGCTTTCCTGGAGCACTGGAGCAGAGACTTTAGTAGAACACACCATTTTCTCAAGCTCACATGGAACATTCAGCAAAAGAGACCACATTCTGGGCTGTGAAACACATCCCAACACATTTAAAAGAGCAGAAGCAATACAATAGTTGCTCTCAGACCTCTATGAAATTAAACTAGAGAGCAACAATAGGAGGAAATCTTGGAGAATCCCTAAAGAGCTGGAGATTTAAAAATATATTTCTCAATAACACAATGGTCAAAGAAATTTTTTCAAGGGAAACGTTAAAATATTTTGAGCTAAATGATATGTAACTATATCTTGACAAACATTTATGAAGAGGGAGGGCTTGGGAGAATTGATAGTACTGAAAGATGTGTGTTGGAAAATCAGAAAGACATAAAGTGACTAGGCTTCCTTCTTAGAAAACAAGGTAAGAGAATAGTGTCATATAAAACAAGCAAGAGAAAAAAATAATATTATTGCAGATACCAATGAAATGGAACACGGGAAATTCTCAGACCAAATCCACAAAACCAAGACATAAGCTCGTTTCTTGTAAATATCAGTGAAAAGAATGAACTCTAGCCTGGAGAAAAATGAAAGAAAAAGAGAAAATGTACATTAATATCGGACACAAGAGGATCACTACAGAGCCTATGGAGGTTGAAAGAATTCAAAAGTAATACTTGGTTTTTACCCCCAAAGATATAGATGTAGGGAAAAGAAGGGCCATATGTACCCCAACATTCATAGCAGCAATGGCCACAGTTGCCCCACTATGGAAATAGCCAAGACTTTCTTCAACAGATGAATGGATAAAGAAGATATGATCCATATATACAATGGAATATTATAACTCCTTCAGAAAGGATGAATACCCATCTTTTGTATCAACATGGACAGGACTGGAGGAGATTATGCTGAGTGATATAAGTCAGAGAGAGTCAATTTTCATACCAGGGAGACGGGAGTGATTGGCTGCTTTTCTCTGAGGGTGCACTGAGCATCGGGCCCTGATCTCTTGGCTCTTCCGGACCAGAGATTGAGAGGCCACCATTTTCACTCTCATCCTCCAAAGCTCTATGGAAATCACTCAGGGAACAAAACTCCTGAGAACAAGCCCGAGTTGATTACTTGGTCCACCCCTAAGCAAGGTTGGTGCAATTCTACCTCAGACAAAGACAAGTGAGAATCATTGCAACAGGCCCCTCCCACAGATCAGCAAGAACACCACCCAAGACCAAGCTCACTGATTAAGGAGAACAGTGGAACTCCAGAGCTAGGGGAAAGGAATGCATAGAATTCATGACTTTTCCCCCATGATCCTTTAGTCTTGCAAAGTTAAATTAATTATTTTTTATTTTTCTTTTTTTCTTACTCTATTTTTTAACTTTTGTTCTTTCCTCTTTTAGTGTTTTTTAACTAGTTTATCTTCACAATAGATTTCTTTAAAAAAAATCTTTTTACACCTTCATTGTTAGAGTCATATTTTATCCCTTCATTGTATTTAACCTAATTTCTTGTATACATATAGGTTTTTTTTTCTAAAAAAATTTTGCGATACAATTTCTTCAAGTTGATCAAAATATACCCAAATCTAGCACATGGCTTTGTCCTGGTTGCCAGCCAGAACGCGTTCCCTCCTCTTTCTTTTTTTTTTTTTTTCCTATTTCCAACCAACTTTTCAATTCCTTTTTTAGAATTTCTTTAAAATTTTCATCATTACACTCATATTCCATCCTTTCATCATGTTTACCCTTATTTTTGTGTGTATATATATATATATATATATAAGTTTTTCTTTCTTTATAATTTTGGGAGGTAGTTTCTCCTAAGAGACAAAATACACCCAAAATCAAATGGGTGGCTCTGTTCTATTCACTAGCCAAATGTGTGTGTGTGTGTTTGGGTGGGTGGGTGTTATACTGGTGGCTGGGGACCTAATCAATATGGACATTGGCAATTGTCAGAAGTAGAGTTCAGAATGATGATTCTCAAGGTGTTAACTGGGCTCAAAAAAGGCATGGAAGATATTAGAGAAATAAATATATTAGACTAAAATATAAGAAAATATCTAATAAAGATATTAGAATAAAAGATATTAGAGAATCCCTTTCTGGAAAAAGAAAATAACTAAAATCTAATGAAGTTGAAATTTTAAAAAGTGAGTAATGAGCTGCAATAAAAAATGGAGGTTCTTTCTGCTAGGATAAATGAGGCAGAAGAGATAATTAGTGATATAGAAGACCAAATGACAAAGAATTAAGAAGTTGAGCAAAAGAGAGACAAACAACTACTGGACCATGAGGAGATAATTCAAGAGATAAGTAATACCATAAGCTGAAACAATGTTAGAATAACTGGGATCACAGAAGAAGAAAAAAGAGAGAGCAGGGCTGAGGTATATTGGAGCAAATTATAGTAGAGAATTTCACTAATATGGCAAAGGGAACAAGCATCAAAATCCAGGAGGCACAGAGAGCCCCTCTCAAAATCAGTAAAATAGGTCCACACCCCATCATCTAATGTAAAACCTACAAGTCTTAGTGACAAAGAGAAAATCCTGATAGCAGCTCAGAACAAGAAGTCAATAGCATACAATGGTAGAAATACTAAATTGGAAGCAGAGTTATCCACAGAGACCTGGCAGGTCAGAAAGGACTGGCATGATATATTCAGAGCACTAAAGGAGAAAAATATGCAGCCAAGAATACTATATCCACCTAGGCCACCATTGAAAATAGAAGGAGAGATTTAAAAAAAAAAAAAAAACTTCCAGGAAAAACAAAAGCTAAAAGAATTTGCAAACACCAAACCAGCCCTACAAGAAATATTGAAAGGGATCCCCTATGCAAAGAGAGAGCCTAAATGTCATAGATCAGAAAGGAACAGAGACAATGTACAGTAACAGTCACCTTACAGGCAATACAATGACACTCAATTCCTTTCTTTCAATAGTTCCCCTGAATGCAAATGGGCTAAATGCCCCAATCAAAAGACAAAGGGTATCAGATTAGATAAGAAACCAAAGCTCATCAATATGCTGTCTGCAGAACCACATTTTAGACCCAAAGACACCCAACTTTTGTAGCAACATGGACAGGACTAGAAGAGATTATGCTAAGTGAAATAAGTCAAGCAGAGAGAGTCAATTATCATATGGTTTCACTTATTTGTGGAGCATAACAAATAGCATGTAGGACAAGGGGAGATGGAGAGGAGAGGGGAGTTGAGAGAAATTGGAAGGTGAGGTGAACCATAAGAGACTATGGACTCAGAAAAACAACCTGAGGGTTTTGAAGGGGTGGGGGGTGGGAGGTTTGAGGAACCAGGTGGTGGGTATTAGAGAGGGCACATATTGCATGAAGCACTGGGTGTGGTGCAAAAACAATGAATACTATCACACTGAAAAGAAATAAAAAGAAAATAAATAAAATGAGGAGGTGGAAAACAATGCTAATAGACATTTAAAAAAAAGCTGGAGTGGCAATCCTTATATCAGATTAATTAGATTTTAACCAAAGACTAATAAGAGATGAGGAAGGACACTATATCATATATCAAGGGTCTGTTCAACAAGATCTAACAATTTTAAATATCTATGTCCCTAACATAGGAGCATCCAACTATATAAACTAATTAATGACAAAATCAAAGAAACACATCGACAATAATACAATAATAGTAGGGGACCTTAACATGCCCCCCTCATGGAAATGAACAGATCATCCAAACAAAAGACCAACAAGGAAAAAGGCCTTAAATGACACTGGACCAGATGGATATCACAGATATAATTAGAACATTCCATCCCAAAGCAAAAGAATACACACTCTTCTCCAGTGCACATGGAACATTCTCCAGAATAGATCACATCCCAGGTCACAAATCAGGTCTCAACCAGTACCAAAAGACTGAGATCGTTCCCTGCATATTTTCAGACCAGAATGCTCTGAAGCTAGAACACCATCATAAGAGGAATGATGGAAAGAACTCAAATACATGGAGGCTAAAGAGCATCCTACTAAAGAATGAATGGGTCAACCAGGAAATTAAAGAAGAATTGAAAAAAATCATAGAAACAAATGAAATGAAAGCACAACTAGTCAAAATCTTTGGGACACAGCAAACATGGTCCTGAAAGGAAAATATATAGTGATACAAACCTTTCTCAAGAAACAAGAAAGGTCTCAAGTACACAGCCTAACCCTACACCTAAATGAGCTGGAGAAAGAACAGCAACGAAAGCCTAAACCCAGCAGGAGAAGAAAAATCCTAAAGATCAGAGCAGAAATCGGTGAAATAGAAACCAAAAGAACAGTAGAACAAATCCATAAAACTAGGAGGTGGTTCTTTGAAAGAATTAATAAGATTGAGGAACCCCTGGCCAGACTTACCAAAAAGAAAAGAGAAAGGACCCAAATCAATAAAATCATGAATGAAAGAGGAGAGATCACAACCAATACCAAAGAAATGCAAATAAGTATAAGAACATATTATGAGCAACTATATGCCAGCACATTTGACAATCTGGAAGAAATGGATTCATTCCTAGAGATGTATAAACGACCTAAACTGAACCAGGAAAAAATAAAAATAGAAAACCTGAACAGACCCATAGCCAGTAAAGACATTGAAAAAGTCAGCAAAATCTCCTCACAAACAAGAGCCCAGGGCCAGACAGCTTCCCAGGGGAATGCTACAAAAGATTCAAAAAAGAATTAGTAGCTATTCTCCCAAAACTGTTCCAAACACTAGAAACGAAAGGAGAACTTCCAAACTTATGAGGCCAGCATGATCTTGATCCCAAAAGCAAAATCTCCTTCAAAAAGGAGAATTAGCAAGACAGGAAACAATGTGTGTTGGAGACGATGTGAAGAAAGGGGAACCCTCTTACACTGTTGGTGGGAATACAAGTTGGTGCAGCCTCTTTGTAGAACAGTATGGAGTTCCTCAAGAAATTAAAAATAGAGCTTCCCTAATGACCCTGCAATTCACTACTAGGTATTTACCCCAAAGTTACAGATGTAGTGAAAAGAAAGGCCCTCTGTACCCCAATGTTTATAGCAGCAATGGCCATGGTCACCAAACTGTGGAAAGAAACAAGATGCACTTCAATGGATGAATGGATAAGAAAGATGTGGTCCATATACACTATGGAGTATTATGCCTCCATCAGAAAGGATGAATACCCAACTTTTGTAGCAACATGGACAGGACTGGAAGAGATTATGCTGAATGAAATAAGTCAAGCAGAGAGAGTCAATTATCATATGGTTTCACTCATTTGTGGAGCACAAGAAATAACATGGGAGGACATGGGGAGATGGAGAGGAGAAGGGAGTTGAGGGAAATTGGAAGGGGAGGTGAGCCATGAGAGACTATGGACTCAGAAAAACAACCTGAGGGTTTTGAAGGGGCGGGGGGTGGGAGGTTGGGGGAAACAGGTGGTGGGTATTAAGGAGGGCACGTATTGCATGGAGCACTGGGTGTGGTGCAAAAACAATGAACACTGTTACGCTGAAATGAAATTTTTTTTAAAAAAGGATAATTACACACCAATATCTTTGATGTACAAAGGTGCAAAAATTCTCACCAAAATGCTAGCCAATAGGATCTGACAGTACATGAAAAGGATTATTGACCATGACCAAGGGGGATTTATTCCTGGGATGCAAGTTTGGTTCAACATCTGCAAATTAATCAATATGATACAATACATTAAGAAAAGAAAGAACAAGAACCACACAATACTCTCAATAGATGCTTGAAAAGCATTTGACAAAGTACAGCATCCTTTCTTAGTCAAAACATTTCACAGTGTAGGGATAGAGTGTACATACCTCAATATCATCAAAGCCATTTATGAAATCCAATAGCGAATATCATTCGCAATGGGGAAAAACTGAGAGCTTTTGCCCTAAGGTCAGGAAGACGGCAGGGATATCCACTATCACCACTGCTAGTCAACACAGTACTAGAAGTCCTGGTGTCAGCAGTCAGACCACAAAGAGAAAGAAAAGGCATAAAGAAGAAGTAAAACTCTCACTCTTTGGAGATGATATGATACTTTCTGTGGCAAACCCAAAAGACTGCACTCCAAAACTACTAGAACTCATACAGGAATTCAGTAAAGTGTCTGGATATAAAATCAACTCACAGAAATCAGTTGCGTTTCTATACACCAACAACAAGACAGAAGAAAGAGAAATTATGGAGGTGATCCCATTTAAAATTGCACCCAAAGCCATAAGATACCTAGGAATAAACCTAACCAAAGAGGCAAAGAATCTCTACTCAGAAAACTATAAAGTACTCATGAAAGAAATTGCAGAAGACACAAAGAAATGGAAAAACATTCCATGCTCATGAATTGGAAGAAAAAATATTGTGAAAATGTGTATGCCATCTAAAGCAATCTACACATTTAATGTAAACCCTATCAAAAACTATCAAATTTTTTCAAGGAAAAAGAACAAATAATCCTAAAATTTATATGTAACCAGAAATGATCCTGAATACCCAGATGAATGTTGAAAAAGAAACCCAAAGTTGTGGCATCACTATCAGAATAACATCAGACCTGTCCACAGAAACCTGGCAAGCCAGAAAAGGCTGGCAAGATGTATTCAGGGCACTGAATGAGAAGAACATGCAGCCAAGACTACTTTATCCAGCAAGAATGACATTCAAAATGGATGGAGAGATAAAGAGCTTCCAAGACCGGCAAGCTTTAAAAGAGAATGTGACCACCAAATTGGCACTACAAGAAATATTAAGGAGGGTTCTATAAAAGAGGAAAAATCCCAAGAATATCATTGAACAGAAATTTATGGGCACAATCTATAGAAACAAAGACTTCACAGGTAACACGATGTCAAAAAAAAACATATCTCTCAATAATCACTCTCCACATGAATGGCCTAAACATGCCCATAAAATGGCACGGGAATGCAAATTGGCTAAAACAATAGGACGCATCCATATATTGTCTCCAGGAGACCCATTTTGAACCTAAGGATACAACCAGACTGACAGTGAAGGGGTGGAGAAGAATTTTTCATGCCAATGGGCCTCAGTAGAAGGCAGGGGTAGGCATTCTCATATCAGATAAATTAGATTTTAAACTAAAGACTGTAAGCAGAGATACAGAAGGACACTACATAATTCTTAAAGGGTCTATCCACCAAAAAGATCTAACAATTGTAAATATGTATGCCCCCAATATGGGAGCACCAATTTCCTAAGAAAACTATTAATCAGGATAAAGAGTCATATTTGATATGAATACATTAGTAGTGGGGGATCTTAACACTCCACTCTCAGTAACAGACAGATCATCCAAGCAGAAAATCAATAAAGAAACAAGAACATTGAGTGACACATTGGACAAGATGGACCTCATAGATGTATACAGAACATTCCACCCTGAAACAACAGAATACTCATTCTTCTCGAGTGCACATGGAACCTTCTCCAGAATAGACCACATACAGGGTTACAAATCAGAGTTCAATGATACCAAAAGATTGAGATTATTCCCTGCATATTCTCAGATTACAATGCCTTGAAACTGGAGCTCAACCACAAGGAAAAGTTTGAAAGGAATTCAAACATCTGGAAGCTAAAGACCACCTTGCTTAAGAATGCTTGGATCAACCAGGAAATCAAAGGGGAACTTAAACAATTCACGGAAACCAATGAGAATGAAGACACTTCAGTCCAAAACCTATGGGAAACAGCAAAGGCGGTCCTAAGGGGAAGATACATAGCCATCCAAGCCTCCCTCAAAAAAATGGAAAAATCCAGAATACACCAGCTGTCTGTACATCTTAAATAACTGGAGAATCAACACCAAATTAAGCCAACTCCACACACAAGGAGGGAAATCATCAGGATTAGAGCAGAGATCAATAGATAGAAACTACAAATACAGTGGAACTCATCAATGAAACTAGAAGCTGCTTTTTGAAAGAATTAATAAGATCGATAAACCATTGGCCAAACTAATCCAAAAGAAAAGAGAGAAGGCCGAAATTAATAAATATCAATGAAAAGGGAAAGATCACAACTAACACTCAGGAAATAGAAACAATCATCAGAAATTATTATCAACAGTTATATGCCAATAAATTAAGAAACCTAGATGAAATGGATGCATTCCTGGAAAACTATAAACTTCCAAAACTGAATCAGGAAGAAATTGACGACCTGAATAGACTTGATATCTAGTAATGAGATTGAAACAGTGATTAAAAACCCCCCAATAAACAAGAGCCCGGGACCTGACAGATTCCCTGGGGATTTCTACCAAACTTTCAAAGAAGAAATAATACCTATCCTCCTGAAGCTGTTTCAAATAATTGAAGCAAAAGAAAATTTCCAGACGCCTTTTATGAAGCCAGCATTACCTGATTCCCAAACCAGGCAAAGACCTCACCAAAAAGGAGAATTTCAGACCAATATCCCTGATGAATATGGATGCTATGATTCTCAACAAGATCCTAGCAAATAGGATCCAACAGTACATTAAAAAGATTGTCCACTATGACCAGGTGGGACTTATCCCTGGGTTGCAAGTGTGGTTCAACATTCGCAAATCAATCAATGTGATAGAGCAGATCAATAATAGAAGAGAGAAGAACCACATGGTCCTCTAAATTGATGCAGAAAAAGCATTTGACAAAATCTAGCATTTGTTCCTGATTAAAACGCTTCAAAGTATGGGGATAGAGGGAACATTCCACAACTTCATAAAATCTATCCATGAAAAACTCAGAGTGAATATCATCCTTAATGGTAAAAAGCTGACAGCCTTCCCTTTCAGATCAGGAACACAACAAGGATGCCCACTCTCACCACTCTTGTTCAATATAGTATTAGAAGTCCTAGCAACAGCAATCAGACAACAGAGAGAAATAAAAGGTATTCAAATTGGCAATGAAGAAGTCCAACTCTCTCTCTTCGCAGGTGACATGATACTTTATATGGAAAACCCAAAAGACTCCACCCACAAACTACTACAAATCATACAACAATTCAGTAATGTGGCAGGATACAAAGTCAATGTACAGAAATCTGTTGCTTTCTTATACACTAACAATGAAAATACAGAAAGGGAAATTAGAGAATCGATTCCATTTACTATAGCACCAAGAACCATAAGATACCTGGGAATAAACCTAACCAGAGAGGTAAAGGTTCTGTACTCGAGGAACTACAGAACACTCATGAAAGAAATTGAAGAAGACTCAAACAGATGCAAGACCATTCCATGCTCATGGATCAGAAGAATAAACATTGTTAAAATGTCTACAGTGCCTAGAGCAATCTATACTTTCAATGCCATTCTGATCAAAATTCCACTGGCATTTTTCAAAGAGCTGGAGCAAACAATCCTAAAATTTGTATGGAATCAGAAGAGACCCCGAATTGCTAAGGAAATGTTGAAAAAGAAACACAAAACAGGGGGCTTCACATTGCCTGATTTACCACAAAGCTGTGATCACCAAGACAGCTTGGTACTGGCATAAAATCAGACACATAGGCCAGTGGAACAGAGTAGAGAGCCCAGTTATGGACCCTCAACTCTATGGTCAAATAATCTTTGATAAAGCAGGAAAAAATATACAGTGGAAAAAAGACAGTCTCTTCAATCAATGGTGCTGGGAAAATTGGACAGCTATATGTAGAAGAGTGAAACTTCACCATTCTCTTACACCATACACAAAGATAAACTCGAAATGAGTAAAAGACCTCAACGTGAGACAGGAACCCATCAGAATCATAGAGGAGAACACAGGCAGAAACCTCTTCGACCTCAGCCACAGCAACTTCTTTCTAGAAACATTGCCAAAGGCAAGGGAGACGAGGGCAAAAATGAGCTATTGGGATTTGATCAAGATCAAAAGCTTTTGCACAACAAAGAAAACAGTCAACAAAATGAAAAGACAACTGACAGAATGGGAGAAGATATTCAGAAAAGACATATCAGATAAAGGGCTAGTACCCCAAATCTATAAAGAACTTGCCAAAATCAATACCCAAAGAACAAATAACCCAATCAAGAAATGGGCAGAAACATGAACAGACATTTCTGCAAAGAAGACATCCAGATGGCCAACAGACACATGAAAAAGTGTTCAACGTGACTGGGCATCAGGGAAGTACAAAACAAAACCACAGTGAGATACCACCTCACACCAGTCAGAATGACTAAAATTAACAAGTCAGGAAATGACAGATGGCTGGCGAGGATGCAGAGAAAAGGGAACCCTCCTACACTGTTGGTGGGAATGCAAGCTGGTGCAATCACTCTGGAAAACAGCATGGAGGTTCCTCAAAAAGTTGAAATTATGGCTACCCTACAAGCCAGCAATTGCACTACTGGGTATTTACCCTAAACATACAAACATAGTTATCCGAAGGGACACGTGCACCCGAATGTTTATAGCAGCAATGTCCGCAATAGCCAAACTATGTAAAGAACCTAGATGTCCATCAACAGATGAATGGATAAAGAAGATGTGGTATATATATACAATGTAGTACTATAAAGTCATCAAAAGAAGTGAAATCTTGCCATTTATGATGATGTGGATGGAACTAGAGGGTATTATGCCTAGCAAAATAAGTCAATCAGAGAAAGACAACTATCATATGATCTCCCTGATATGAGGAAGTGGAGATGCAATATGGGGGGTTTGGGGGTAGGAAAAAAATAAATGAAACAAGATGGTATCAGGAGGGAGACAAACCATAGGAGACTTTTAATGTCACAAAACAAACTGAGGGTGGCTGGGGGGAGAGATTAGGGAGAGGGTGGTGGCATTATGGACATTGGGGAGGGTATGTGCTATGGTGAGTGCTGTGAAGTGTGTAATCCTGGTGATTCACATACCTGTACCCCTGGGGCTAATAATACATTATGTGTTTATAAAAAAAAATAAAGAAAAAAAAAGAAATGGGCAGAGGGCACGAATAGACATTTCTGCAAAAAAGACATCCAGAGGGCCAACAGACACATGGAAAAGTGTTCAATGTGACTGGGCATCAGGGAAATACAAATCAAAACCACAGTAAGATACCACCTCACACCAGTCAGAACAGCTAAAATTAACAAGTCAGGAAATGACAGATGTCGGAGAGGATGCAGAGAAAGGGGAACCCTCCTGCACTGTTGGTGGTAATGCAAGCTGGTGCAGCCACTCTGGAAAACAGCATGGACGTTCCTCAAAAAGTTGAAAATAGAGCTACTCTATGACCCAGAAATTGCACAACTGGGTATTTACCCTAAAGATACAAATGTAGTGATCTGAAGGGGTATGCACACCCAAATGTTTATAGCAGCAATGTTCACAATAGCCAAAGTCTGGAAAGAACCTAGATGTCCATCAACAGTTGAATGGATAAAGAAGATGTGATATGTATATATGTGTGTGTGTGTGTGTGTGTGTGTACACACACACACACACACACACACACACACACACACACTGGAATACTATGCAGCCATCAAAAGAAATGAAATCTTGCCATTTGAAGCAACGTGGATGGAACTAGAGTGTATTATGCGGAGCAAAATAAGTCAATCAGCGAAAGACAATTATCATATGATCTCCCTGATATGGGGAATTTGAGAGGCAGAGTGGAGTGTTTGGGGGATAAGGAAGGACAAAATGAAACAAGATGGGATCTGGTGGGAGACAAACCAGAAGAGGCTCTTAATCTCAGAAAACAAACTGTGGGTGGCTAGGGGGAGGGGAGTGTGGAGGGGGGGCTGGATTATGGACATTGGGGAGGGTATGTGCTATGCTGAGTGCTGTGAAGTGTGTAAGCCTGATGATTCACAGACCTGTACCCCTGGGGTAAATAATACATTATATGTTAATAAAAACAATTAATTAAAAAAAAACCTATACAGTGCCAATGTCAATCGTTGCTGACTCCATGCAAGGCACTTTGGTGGTTTGGGGTTTTCTATGAAGCACACTGGAAAGAAGAAAAATGAAAATGATGAGGTAAATATAAATGATATTTTGGGGTTCTTTTTTGTTTGTTTGTTTTTTTAAGGAGGCTCCTGCCCAGTGTGGAGCCCAAGTCAGAGCTTGAACTCACAACTATGAGATCAACACCTGGGCTGATATCAAGACATGGTCTTTTAACCAACTGAGTCAACCAGGATCCCCTAAATTCATGTGTTTTTAATTCAATATCCTCCAAATATGAAGATTTCCACATGTGACACATGAAAGGTGGCCACCTTTCAAGGGCTCAAGAGCCTCTCAGACCTGGTTGCTGCCACATTGAACAGTGCCTCTGGAGATCATGTACATCAGGGAATGCTACTGGACAGTGCTTCTCAGGATATCCCAGCCTATACTGCACTTTGATTTACGAACATCCTGAAATAAGCCACTTCTTCAGACTGAGTACTGAGAAGCACATCTGTGCCTGGGATTCCCAACCCCAGTGAGTCAGTGTGTGAGGAAATTCCATACACGTTGCCAGGCACGGATGGTAGTGGCTCAGTAACAGTTTACTCAACAATATCTAAATTCTCTATCTTGCTCTCTCTTTAGCCACCCTCTTGAGAATGTGAGAAACTAATGAACAGAATGAATGACTATCAATCATTTTAATTAATTAAAATAAATTAATTTAGGGATCTCCTCTCCTCCCTTTGTAACCTGGCCTCCAGGCGCTTACACAGCAATGAGGCTGACATTGGAGTTTTCTCTCTCTCCCTGTATTCACACTCTGTCAATGCCTCTTTAGTCCGATAGTATTTTTACTCAATTAAAGTACATAATAGAATATTGTACCCAGAAATAATAGCTTCCCAGTTCTCTGGGACACATCCATTGGCTTCCAGTTGTCCCCAGGGAGGATTTTGGACCCAGGGGACTCTTGGTAATGACTTAGTACATGGGAGGTTGCCAACTGTGGGGATGGGTGTTACTGGCATTTGGTGGGTAGAGACCAGAGATGCTACTCAGCATTCTATAAGGCACCCTGAAGCTCCCCACAAGAGTTGCCTTGTCCCAAAGGACAACCCAGAGGTTGAGAAGCCCTGTCTTAAGCCATGTCTGTTAAGACCCTTTAAGCAAAATGGGGATTCCTAGGGATGCCTGGGTGGCACAATCAGTCGGGCATCTGACTCTTGGTTTCAGCTCAGGTCATGGTCATGGGGTCCTGGGATTGAGTCCCTGTTTGAGATTCTCTCTCCCTCTCCCTCTGCCCCTCCCACTTATGCTCTCTCTCTCTCTCTCTCTCTCTAAAAGATACATGTAAATCATTTCTTTTAAAAAAGAAAGAAAAATGGGGATTCCTACTGATGTCTTTTAATCCAGTATTAAATGGTTGATATCTATGTATATGGAATTAGTCATAGACCCCACTGATGTAAGGATATATACACATTTTATTAGAAGATATACACAATTTTTTAAAGTAGCAAATACTGTTTTGAGAAGTGTTCTCTCAAAGCTCACTCTGTGGACCCAGTCATTTCTCCCCAACTATTTTTCTCCATGACACAAAGATGTACTTCCAAGCATTGTTAGACAAACTGGAACATGCCCCAAACCACCTGGAATTGGACAATAGCCTTTCCTTTTTGAAAAATTTGCAAGAGAGTATAATAGAAATGAGACATTGAAAATTACAGTAGAATATCCTGCATCTTTTATCCAAACTGAAATTCATATTCACAGACACATTAGCACTCATCAGCCATGTCCCACAATTTTTCACCCCCTGCTAATGCTAATAAAATGTATGATTTTTTCTTCTGGGGGTGGTTGACAAAAGTGTGAACCCACAGCCTTTACAGCCTGCTAGAAGGGTGTGTGCCTTGAAATCAAATACCACCACCATTTCCCCATGTTGCATCTGACGAATTTCATATGTGCTTTCTTTCGTTCACCACAAGTTTGGAAATGTTTGAAACTGTAAAAGAATAATGAGAATTATAGACTTGACTTCTGAGATGGGAAATTACGAATAATTTTTATATCATCTTCTCATTTCCGTTCTTCTTTTTTTTTTAAAGATTTTATTTATTTATTTGACAGAGAGAGATCACAAGTAGGCAGACAGGCAGGCAGAGAGAGAGAGAGAGGAAGAAGCAGGCTCCCTGCTGAGCAGAGAGCCCAATGTGGGACTCGATCCCAGGACCCTGAGATCATGACCTGAGCCAAAGGCAGCGGCTTAACCCACTGAGCCACCCAGGCGCCCCTCATTTCCCCTTCTTGATGCTGCACCAGAAGTCAAGAAATGGCCTTTGTTTTATTCTTTGCATAAGGTACAATCAAGTTTTCTCCCTTCAATTATGTTATATTGTTTTATAATACTCCTAGATAAGCAGGAGAGTGTAGGGAGCATGAAAATCAGGAGATAATAAAAGGTAAATCTGACTGACTTCAAGATATAAAAGTAAATTATACATCAATCTAATAATAACTATTTGTTATCTACTTTTTACTGGATATTCCTTGTAGTTGATATCCAAAATCAAGACCACAGACCAAGCTCTCTCTTAAATTTGTCTCATTCAAAATAATGTAAGACCACACCCATTCAAAAACATAGTAACTGATTCTATTAGAAGTGCTTATAAGTTGGGTCACTTGGGTGGCTCATTTGGTTGAGGGTTGGAGTCTCAGTTTTAGCTCAGGTCATGATCTCAGGGTCCTGGGATGCAGCCCTCTGTAGCTCCACACTCAGCAAGGAGTCTGCTCCTATCTCTCTTTTCTCTCCCTCTCTCCCTTTGCTCCTCTCCTGCTTGTGCATCCTCTCATTCTAAAATAAACAAATAAAATCTTAAAAAAGAGGGGGGGGGGAACGCCTCAGTGGCTCAGTGGGTTAAAACCTCTGCCTTCTGCTTGGGTCATGATCCCCGGGTCCTGGAATCAAGCCCCACATCGGGCTCTCTGCTCAGCAGGAAGATTGGTTCCTTCTCTCTCTCTCTGCCTACTTGTGATCTCTCTCTGTCAAATAAATAAATAAAATCTTTTTTAAAAAGAGATAGAGAGAAGAAAGAAGCAGCAGCATTTATAAATTGTCCTGGGATAGCAACATAAAGAAATGATTTGTCTTGGGAACAAATGTAGGGTTCCTACAGGTATAATTAAGGAATAATTAAGGGGAGATTGGATTTAGCTGAGTTTGCCGTGTCATTAAGGATTCATGGGTCACCTGGGTAGCTCAGGCACTTATATGTCTGACCCTCGATTTCGACTCAGGTCATGCTCTCCGGGTCATGAGATGGAGCCCTTGCATGTAGCTACTCCTTGGGCCAGAGTCTCCTTAAGATTCTCTCTCTCCCTCTTCCTTTGCCCCTCTCCTCCCTAAAAAGAGGATAAAGAAAGAAGGAAGGCTGAGCATTTACCTATGAGTTTAAACTGCTCTAATTTTTAATAGTCTTTTGTGAGCAGCAAGGGGTGAAGACAACCGTAGTTATCAGGAGAGGACGATGTTTAACTGTCTTGTGAGCACTTGCAGAATCAGATGGGTCCTTGCCCTCTGGTGGGCATTTCAGAGAGCAGAACACATGAAGTTAGACTGAGTAGGGACAGGGAAGAGGGAAGAGCTTGCATAGTCTGTGACATAGCTCCACCTAGGGGCCAGATGCATTTACGACTGCTCCATTCACCAAAAGTTCCAGTGTCTGCCACAGTCACTTGAGAACTAAAATCCACCAGAGCTGTCTGTATTTGAGGAATAAAGGCCAAAATGAGTGAGGCACAGCAACAATATCCTCTCAAATATCACCGAGGGTTCCTTAATAAGAATATTTAAAATAGGTATAATTTATAAAATGTTGATCTGAACCTCCCGTGTCTTGATTCTCAAATATATTTTAAAATGGCTTCATGGTTTTGATACGCCTGAATTTTTATATTTAACTATGAAGCAAAATGTGATAGCAATAAGGGATTTCCTCTTTCTAGTCACCAAGTGGCAATAAAATCAACGTGAAGCATCTATCTCATAGGATGGGAACGAAGCAGAGCCAAATGCCATGCCCCTTGGCTTGGTTCCCCATGATTCCTTAGAAAATAGGTGGTATGGCCATCACCCTGGCCCACATTCTCTAAATAGTTGAGCTAAAGTGAAAGAGAACTTAAACAGATATTAGTGAAGGGTGAGTATTGCTTAGTAAAGCTGAGGTTTTAATCTTAAGAAAATATTAGTGAAATTGAAATGGGAATTTTACCTTCTGTAGTGTGGTTTCAAGATGAAGCATGAATTTTTTCCAAATATGTATGGAGGAATACATATGGAGAAATATTGATGAAGTCAAATACACATGTCTGAGTTTGTCTAAAAGATGAGAAAAATTTATAATTATTGGCCTCGGGCAATTCTTGAGATTTGTAAATATTCAAATTCAACTTTGTTGAAAGTGTAGCACCGTGTTAAATTTTGATTCAATGTTGAATAAAAACATTTTTGGCCACCTTTCTGTCATCAGTAAATTGATTCTCTCCTAGAACTAACTTAAAATGAATCAAATTCAAGAGGCAAATGCTGGTATGGTAGAGTGGAAAGAGAACCCTTTAACAGAGATCCCATCCAGATCGATCACACTCCAGAACCAAGTCACCTTCAGAGGGAGTAGGAGACCAGAGAAGACTCTCATAGAGGACCCATCCAATCTTGTGAAACTTTTTTTTTTTTTTTTTTTTTTTTTTTTTTACTTCTCAGGGTTCTGCAAAAAGCAAATATGAGAAAGCATAGTACAGAGAATAAAGTATTTTCCTAATACAGCAAGTGTTTTGGAGGCCAACTCAATTCCAAACAGTGTCTGCACCTAGAGACACTGCATACACTCGGGCTCTCTGCTCTAGGAGCTGTGGGCAGGACTAGATTTTCAATACCCACACTGGAGAGACAACCAAGTCTTTCTATTCCTTAACCAGATCATAGCTCAGACTGCTCTACGAGATGCTGCACTGAGTTTCCCCACTGACTGATTCCACCCCTCAGTGGCTGCTGTGGTTCTGAGTCACGGCCAGGTGGGACCAGTTCCCCAAGTTGGAGACTCTCGGGAGTTGAGTCTGGCAATGCCTGGCAGAAATCTAATGTGTCCCACCTACGTCAGCAACAAATTTTCTAGTAGCCACGTCACACACAGTAAAAGGAAATGAGTAAAAATAATTATAATTGGAAAAATGGTATCCCTTCCACATGTATTTATGTCAATGAGAATTGTTTCAGAGATCTCAATAAGATAATTTCACTTCTTCCTTCTTCTAGTTTCAGAATCCAATGTGCATTTTACCCTCAGAGTACATCTCAACTCAGAGGAGCTGAACTCCAGGTGCTCGATGGCCACAGGTGGTCGGTGGCTACAGTATTGGACACCCATGATCTGGTTCACTGCACCAGCTCAGGTCAAGGCTGATTGACCGACCAAGCTTTTTATTCTCATTAGTATCTCAAATATCAGAAGTTCAGGGCCAAGAGTCATTTATCTTTATATTGTGTGTCATTTCCTAGGAGAGGGATGACATGTAGTAGCTACATAACATGTATAGACATGCAAGTAGAGAAGATTAAGAACCCAAGCACTCATGGTCATTTCGGTCATTGGGAAACTCCAGTCTACAAGTTTTTCCACAGAGAGTGGGTCTGGCTGAACATTTTAAAGAGGGAAGTAGATGTCTCATCTGCCTGGGTCATCTTGAGAAACCCATGTACCTAAAGTGTGTTTATGTCTGCGGCCATAAGTCCACCAATTCATGGCAGAAGGAGCCCCATGGGGAAGGTTTGTTGTGTCTGTTCTGCTCTGTGGTGCCTCAGAAGAGTGAGATCAAGACAAGTGTTCAGCTGGGGGAGCTGGTGTCCAGATCAGGAACCTGGAGCCCTGACAGGAATTAGTCTCCACTTTAACTCAGGATGCAAAGTTCCAGGGTGAGGCCACTATCCTGTCCTGGGTTCTGTGACACCTGTCCGGGGACAAGAGGAAGGAATTGGCCCCTGCGAAGTGAGATGCTGAAACACAGCATCCAATCAAACCTTACTGTGCAGAAACTTTGCTGCGCACAAGGAAAGCTTTAGCACCGCCCCAGGGGAAGGCAGGCAAGCTCCTCTCGATGCAAAGCTGCCACTGGGGAAATTCATGTAAGTAACTGCAGGAGAAAAAGGCCAAGTCCCACCTTCTGGGCCCTGTGAGGAGCCAGAGGTCTGAAGACAGAGACCAAGAGTGGTGACCCTGCCCCCCACCCCTCATGCAATACAACCCATCATGACACCTGCCCCGGCACAGAGACCTGAAATGCCCCCTTCCCTTGCTCATATTCCTTCTTCTCCCTAACATGCCATCAAACCCTGCCTATGGCTTTCAGTTAAAAGACAATTAGTATGCTTCACATAGAATCACTAATTTGGGGAGTACCCGGCTGGTTCAGATGGTTAAGCACCTGCTTTTGGCTTAGGTGGTGATCTCCAGGTCTTGGGATCAGGCTCCCAGCTCAGCAATGACTCTGCTTCTCTGTATCCCTCGGCCTCTCCCCCTGTTTGTGCTTTCTCTGTCCCTGTCTCTCTATCTTTCTCAAATGAATAAGTAAAACAGAAGTCTTAAAAAATAATAATAATTTCATGGCTTTAGTATATTCCAGCAAGGTAAGTGACAGAAGACACTGCTTCTTAACATATAATACAACTTATATTTGTTTTATTTACAAAAGTAGAATGTGAAATGTACACAATTTTTTAAAAGATTTTATTTATTTCACAGAGAGAGAGCACAAGCAGGGGGAACAGCAGGCAGAGGGAAAGGGAGAGACAGTATCCCTGTAGAATCCGACTCTGGGCTCAACACGACTCTCAACCCCAGGACCCTGGGATCATGACCTGAGCTGAAGGCAGATGCTTAACTGACTGAGCCAACCAGGTGTCCCTGAATTGTGCACAATTTCTAATCCTAACTCCTTAACATATTCCAAATTAGCACTGCACTCAATTTCCTTCAAATTCTAGTGTTTTGTTTGGTTTCCCTGTATGTATGAAAAATCTATAGAACCTGAGAAACGGTGCCATGAGGTAAGCCTGGCCATCCATGGGTCTCCCCAGAGGCTGAGGGAACCCCAGGGCTCGGGCCTCTCCCAGCTGAGGTTGGATGTTGCCTTGTTGCCAACTTGAGCCCAGGCTGCCATGTGCCCTCCGGGATGGGTGGTGGGGCCAGCAGAGCCACCCTGCTGGCATGTGAGGGACCCCCAGGGCCTCTGTCCTCCTCACTTTCCTCGGGAGCCTGAGCTCCCGCGTTATTTCCCCACATGGATTGGCTGAGCTGCTCCCTGTTCACCTTGAGAGGGCCACACCCGACTGGTGAACCCTCCAGGGACACTTTCCACAAAGAACACTATGTGACTTGCTCCTCCTGGCATCAGGCACAGGGTGAACCTCTGGGCACCCACAGCCCCCTCTGCCCAACCTCGGAGCCAGTAGGGGACTCACCTAGCAAACTCAGGGCTGGAGAAGGCAAGGGTGTCCTTTCCCCAGGGTAGGTTCACATTACATCCTTCCCTCGTAGCACTGGCCTTGACTGTCATCCCCCCTGCAAGGTCATGGGCAGTGAAGGCCACCCCAGTGCCCTCCTGGGGTTTGGGTCCCTGAAGGACTCTCGTTCGCCTCTGCTCTTCCTCCTGCCTCTCTACACTCCATTTCCTCTTCCTGTTCTCTTTTTTCTTTCTTTCTTGATTCAGTCTCTGGAATGCAGAAGAAGAGGATTTTGGGAATCAGATTCTTGATGGAATCATCCTGTTTTAAAATTGTGTGATTTGGGTAGCTGTTAAGTGAGTCCAGAGCCCTCCAGGGCAGGAGAGCACAAAGTGGGGGGAGCCCGGGGCAGACCCAGGTTTCCAGGGCCCCTCCAGCAGGAAGGCCCAGTCCTTCTCACTCCCACCCTGCTCCCTGCCCACCACTCAGGGCTGCTCAGCACCATTCTGTGTTGCAGACCCAGGTCAGGAGCCAGGGTGATGCAGGAGAGCAGGTGAGGGGGCAGCAGCAGGACATTTTATAGACATGGGAGATGCGAGGACCTCCTATGCCTGGATGAGACCAGCGCCTGGAGGGTCTGGAGGAAAGGTAATCTTAAATAGCAAAGGAAGACAAGATGATGACAAACAGTACACCCAAAGCTAATAGACATGACGGCTCTTATTCTTACATCATTAAAATATGAAAAGCACATGCATTTCCTTGTTCTCTCTGATTTCATAGCATTTCCTAAGTCTCCACGCTGTAAGTGTTCCCTGACTGCTCCCCAAAACCTCTCCCATGGGACACACCTGAGAGCTGCTCCCTACCTGGGGTGTCTTCATCTTCACTGCTGAATTGTAGCTTCTGTAGACAATCTAATCTTTAGAGACACAAGCATGAGCGGTGGGTTGTTAGAGAGAGGGGCTCCCTTGTGCTTGTGGCTCCAGCGGAGACCAGGCTGGCTCGCCTGGCATAACCTGTTCTTCCTCCAGACCCAGACCTGCCCTGGGCTTCCTGGAGTCAGAGCCCTTCAACAAGACCTTGAGCACAGCTGCTAACCCTCAGTGAAAGGAAGGATGCCCCTTCACATGGCACTTCCCTGTCTCCATGGGACCAAGATAGCTCTCACCCATGCACGGATCAACCTGCGATCCCAACTGTGGTGGAAACAGTCTGGGTTAGATGGGGTCCATGAGCAGCCCCTCTGCCAGGCTCAGAACAGGTGCCCAGGGGAGCTGTCTGTGAGGATGAAAATGTTCTGTGTTGTAAACATGCTTTACGGGGCACCTGAAATTTGGCTGATGTGATGAAGGATGGGACTGTTTAGCTTTGTTTCCTCGAATTAACTCACATGTGAGTAGGCATGTCTAGCTAGGGGCAGGGACACTTCACTGTCTTCAGGAGCCCATCCTTCTCTTCCTGATCCAGACTAGAGCCTGGGCAGGTACTTAGCTTAGGATGGGGTCACAGAGGCCCAGACAAGCTGAAGAGGGAAGTTTCTGCCCCTGAAGTAGACCCTAATCCAGGCTGTATCAAGAGAGGCTGCTGAGAATTGACCACTTCGGGGAGAAGGAATGAGGGAGATGCTGTTGATGCCCTTGCAGTGGCTACCCGTCCCCATGAGCAGGAGGACTCAGAGTTTGTGTGTGAGAACTCTCAGGTCATGTCAGAGAAACTCTCAAACTGATGTCCTCTGGGCCATAAAAGGGAGCAAGAAGGATCACCCCAACCTTGGGTTCAGCTCCCATCACTTTGCTAAGCTCACCGTGCCTGGAGTCTGTGCCCCTCTCACCTCCTGTGCAGCTCTACAGCTGCTATGGCCACATGGGGTGAGATCTCTTCAGTGTAACTGTGTCTGCAGGCCAGATAACCCTTGGCCAACAGTGTGTAGACAAGGACTGGTTGTCAGGTGACTTCCAGAAGCAGGTGAAAAGTAAAAACTCATCCCTCCGGGCCCTGGGTGGTTCAGACTGGGAACATCCATGTCTCTGGTCTGGTCGTGGTTTCATCCCCACTGATGTGTCTCAATTGGGGAACAGGAGACCTGACTGCATTCTCTGCCTCTCCCCAATTTCCATGAAGGAAAATGCCTAGTTTGTTACAAGGCGGCTGGAGAAGAGGCTGGAATGGGAAGCAAGCCCCTCTCTCTGGGCTTTTAGGAAGACGTCCACACAGCACTCACACCAGCCATGACTTCACCACCTGCCTCATCCCCTCTCAGAATTCTCTCCTGATGAGGGAGGCATGAGAGATAGTGCATAGGGTCTGGGGCTTGAAGGGCTTCATCTCAGTGCCGGGTTCCTTAACCACAAGCTGTGTGACGCCGCACAATTCTGCACCCTCCCCAGCCTCCCTTTTCTCAGAGGCCAACTAGATACCGTTAGGGCTCCTTTTCTTTAGTCATGATTGATGCCAGCACCTCGAGGGGAATGAAACAGCCTGCTCAGAGGTCAGATCTGAAGTTGTTTTTGACCCCTTAATCTGGAGCACAGTTTTGTCCACTTAGAACCCTGTGAACATTCTCCTAGCTGGTGATGGCATTTCCCCCCAAGTTTACTGAGGTGTACTTGGCATACAGGGAAGAGCAAACATTTAAAATACACAATTTGATCAATTTTGAAACAGATAATTGCATGAAACAATGGTGATGGGAATTGTCACTTAGATATTGACGTTGACAACTGTGTTGTTAGAGGGGAGCTCGATCTAGGGGGATGGACACACACACACACACAATCACAGCACCTGATTCCCCCAAGGTACAGCCCACCACCATGCATGCAAACCCTCACCCACGAAAGGGAACAGCGGTACTTGTTGAAGAATGGCCACAGTTCTTTACCTGGAGAATTAGCTTCCCTCCTCACACCCCCAGCCCTGGTTCCCAGCAGGAACCCAGAATCAGCAGAGGTGGCAAGGGACCTCCACTCTCTCTTTCCACCTAGATCATTTTCTGGAAAGTGAGGGAATCTGGAGTTGATACTGTTGTCACTTATTCCCAAGACCACCTGCAGTGACAGATCACATCACTCCCTATACGTCTGTCTGGGTCATTTGTCCTATTGGTGGCTTTAGCAAACTGGCTGGGGAACAGTCCAGTCCATGACCCTGATGAAGTTCTAGAGCCTAGGTGAGGTTCAGTGGGCTGAGATCCAGAGCCGATGACCAAGAAAGAATTCTTGAGACATCTTTGTGTAAAATGGTGGTTTATTAAAGCACTGGGACAGGACCTGTGGTCAGGAAGAGCTGCTGCCCCGGGTTGTGAGGGATGGCAGGTTATGTACCCTGCAGGTGGGGGAAGGTGAGGGGAAGGGAGGTATCAGTGGAGTTTTCATATGGGCCTACAAGATGCCGGAAGACCAATGTTGTCTTTTAGCAAGCCATTATCAAGATAGTTGGGAGATGTCTTGCAGGATTGTGATCTCTGAAAGTTAACTATCTGCTTATTGTTCATGGCAGTCAGGGCTGCCTGAGGGATGCTACACATATGACTGAGGGGGAATGGATGGAGAGGGGGGTGCAAGGCGCCAGCTTTTGCTTTGTCTTCAGCCAGCCTTGTGCTCCCTCATCAACCCCAAGGCCAGCAGAAAGGATGCTGGCAAAATGGGCCTGAGCTTTTCTTGGATCCCGTACTCTCCATCCATACTGGTTGCCAATCATGGAATTCTTCATCCAACAAGGGAGGATTTCTGCTGGGGAGAAACCTTCACCCCACCCCAACTTCGCACAGTCTACCATCTACCAGCTGGTGCTGCCATCCCCCCAGTGGCTGTGTGAAGCAGGTGTCCCAGGTGGGACTCGACTCCCCCAAACCCCCAAAAAGGAGATGTCAAATACCATTATGTCCCCCCAAAATAGGTCCGTGATTAAAGGAGCAAGACTGATATAAAGTGAAGGTTAACCAAAGCTTTATATCACGCCAAGCATCAAGAATCAAACTGACCGGCCAGGGCCGTGCCTCTTACAGAGAGGGTGACCTTTCTCTGTTTCACAGACTAGCTTTTAAGGGCAAAGGCCATGCGTTCGGGCCTGGCCACACACAGGTGGCCAATGCGATTGTAACACACACAGGAAACTCCACAGAGATGCTAGGTGACCAACTGAATTACAATTTACCCTAGTAGACATTTGAACCAGCCTATCACCTTGGTCAGAATTGGTGCCCAAAAGGCTCCCAAAAGGCGGGCCCCATACTCCTTGGTAGCTAGGGAGACAGTATGCAACCCCCCACTGATCGGATGTCTCCACCTGGCCTGACCCACCCTTGTATCTGGGCTTTGTTACCTGTGGCTGGTTTCCAGGACTCGTTTTTTTTTTAAGTCAGTCCCCTGGGGGAGGGGAGCAGGGACAGTATAAGGGTTAAACAAGGTTGGTGTTTAACCTTAATGAAGTCTGGTTCAATAGGTCCTTACACTGTGTGTGATACACAGGCCCACAGCTTCTCTTCGGAATTCAACTGAATTTAAAAAGAGAGAAAGAGACCAAGAAAGCAGGCTTTGCATCTCAAAGGCAGGTGAGCTCACCTTGGCATTCCATGGGGCCTTTTCCCTGTTCCTGTCCCTGGGGTGCTCCTCCAGCAGGCCTTTGTGTGGGGCTAGGAGGACACTTGTAACTCAGTCCCTGGTGTTGCTGTCAGGGACAGAGGAGTTTGGTGGTGGAAGGAGGCCAAGGAGAGCAGCGGGACAGAGGGGAGGGAGGAGCTGAGTCCAGGCTGGTAAAACAGCGGGGTATCGAACTCCTCCTTGCCACCATCTCAGGCTATACAGCTCACACAGCCTGACGCTTCAAGGGCTTGTCGTGACAAATCTCCACGATATTTCCCTACTTTGGGCTGAAGGCTGAGGAGCGACCCCAGCACTGACAGATGCGGACCTACATGGTCCAAGGTGACCTCTCACCTCTGAATCTGCAGGCGGATCAGGGGCACAGGGCTATCTATGCCTGCTTCCCATTACCCTCCATGCCAGAGTTGGCTCTGGGTGCCTCTGGCCGCCCTGGGCTGTGGGACCTCAGACGCCACCTTATGGCAGTGGCCACATCTGGGACCTCTGCAGATTCTCAGCCTCCAGGCACATGCACAGATGCTGGAACTCCGTCGCTAGTGACCCTGTGCAAGTGTTGAGCACAGGTCAGTACTTCAGAGCTGGAGGTCACAGGCTGGTTCTTCCCCCTGAGCACTCTGGAGCGTGGGTCACTCATCTCTGTACCTCAGTTTCTCCCTCTGAACAGTGGGGAGAAAAAACCAATGCCCTGCCCAGCTATGGCGAAGGCTGAGCAAGACAGGGCACGCCAAAGGTACAGGGGAGGCAGGGTTTTCTCTGAGTGACACCAAGTTGTGACATGTCCACGGGACATATCTACAGGGGGAGCACACCCTCTCGGGTCCAGCCATTGTCCACACCTCACATTCACACTACACAGACCCACACAGAGACATCCCTAAAGCCTGAGCACACAGACCCATGCTACCTAAAGGAAACATGGCTGCTCCCAGAGGCTGTAGCACTGGCCACAGTCCATTACCTGGAAAATCAGTCCTTCCAGAAACGTCCCAATCCTCATTCCCAGCAGGAAGCCAGAAATAGCATGACCTTCCAGCAAAACACGAGAGCCCCACCTTTCCTTTCTCATGGATTTTTCCTCAGTGAGTAAGTGATTCAAAAACACATTCCTATTTTACTGGGTCTGGAGGCCACCTGCCCTTACAGAAAAGAAACCCCCGCGAAGGTGCGGCCATACTGTACACTGCTGGCACGGGGCTTTTGTTCTCTGGGTGAGTCTAGAAAATGAGACAGGAAGCCATGGCCTGGGCAAAGACGCCAGAACCAAGTGTGGAGGACCCCTGTGGGAAAGACACAGGCTTGTCCCAGTGGATGCAACTCTTATGTCCATCTTGATCAGCAACAGTAAGACTCTTAAACCCAGGAGGGATATTGGTGCTGAAGAGAGACGCCGTGCCATACGGTTGGTAAGCTGATGCTGGCATGTGAGCACCCTCTTGAATCAGGCCTCAAGAGTCTCCCCACAATGAGAACTGCACATCCCATCTACAATATCCATTGTCAGATTTTCCATACGTGAGCTCATTCAAACATGAGATAAACTGACACAGCGACGTTTCCATCTCAAAGCCGGAAGACCATAACCTGGCATTAGATGGGGCTTCTTAATCTGCTGGATCATGAGGAAGCTTCTCAGATAGGAACTTGGAGGGTCTAGGAGGACACCAAGGGGCTGTCAGTCTCGGGCGGCACTGCTGCTCGGGACTGACTCAGGGAGGTTTGGTCGACTTGGGCAGGGAGAGGGAGTCATGGAACCAGCTAGTTAATAACCATGAACTGGGCTGCTACTGGGTCACCAGCAAAGGAGAGGGGCAGGAGAGAAATGAGGAACAGAGCCTTTCGGCTTTCTGGCAAAGACCGTCAAAGTTGCCGTGAATTGTTCATGATCAGAACTATATCACATTCTGGAAAAGGCAAATCTAGAGAGACAGTAAAAAGATCAGGAGTCTCAGGGAAGTGGGGGGTTGAATAGATGAAACCAGGGGATTAGTAGAGCAGTGAGACTCTTCTGGGTGGTTGATACCAGACATTATATATTTTTTCCAAATTCCAAATTTTTTCTAAAAAAAAACAACAACATAGAATTATACCACACAAAGAGTGCACGTTGATATCAAATATCCACCAATATTGGTCCACTGATAGGAACAAACACACCACATGAAGGTCAGAGGTGAGTAACAAGCAAAACAAGGTAGGGAGGAGGGGAAAGGGCGTAGGAGATCATTCTCCATTACCTGTTCAAGTTTTACGTGAATCTGAAGTGCTTTATAAATTAGATGAGTTATTTATATAATGTTATTAATTTTAATTATTTATTTATTCATTTAATTATTTAAGTAAGTTTATAATTTATAATTTATTATAATTATTTAATTAAACAAATATCTATTTAATTTTTAATTTAATAATTTATAATTTATAAACAAGTTATTATAATATAATTAATTAATTTTATTTATTTGTTTATTTATTTGCTTGATTAATTAAAAATATTTTTAAAAACGGGTTTATTAATTAAAAACTAGTATGTTTCCAGAAGAGATCTATTTCCATTAATGTTCAGCACCAGTTAATATCCAAACATTAACTTGAGACATTGTTTCCTATTAAATGTGAACAAGGCTGAGTTATCTGTCAACCCGTCTTTACTTCCACAGTCATGGTCACAGCACTACTGACTGACTCAGCCAATCACAACTTTCACACATGGAATAAAAAAGCACATGGCTTATCATGTTTATAGCTTTCCATCACGTGTGGTACACCGAACAAACATTCATTTCTTCTCAAATCTGCTGAATGATTAATTTCCACGCTTCCTTCCATTGACTCGTCTGCGGGATGCACCCTGGGGCGCGGCAGGACATTTTTCTGACCCGCTGCCGGCGATGAGGTGCGTTTTTTTCGTAAATGAGGACCGAATTTTCTTTTTGTATCCATCAGCTAAGACTCTGGAAACAAGTTCATAATAAGAGAGCTGTTGACACCTTGGCGGCAGAAGACCACAGCGAAACTAGTGATAACTGCTTCACAGTAGAAGCTTTTGGTCTCTCATGCACCCGCTGAATCAAAGCTGGGCTTAGGAATCCTGTGGTTTGGTGCGCACTTAAAACACCCAGCAGACAGACTGCGTGGGAAATACCCTTCCTTGCATGAAGCGATATAGAAAGTCAGCAGAGCGTCGTAACAGACAGCGCGAGCCCGAGGTCCTGGGTTCAGATGCTATGAGAAGCTGGGAAGGTCGGGCTACCCCTCTGTGCCTCAGTTCTCTGCACTGCGCCATGAATACTTGCATAGAACCTCCTGTTTCCTATTAACAGTAGGATGCTCAAAAATTATTACATACAGGTAAATCCTTAAGAAAATAATTGGTAAGTGCTCTGTGTTTGAGCAGTGGCTGCTTCTGGAGAAGGGGCTTACATGGCCACAGAGCAGGGAGGGTGAGGTTTACTTCTCATCCTGTACAAAGGGAGGATGCATTACAGCTCAGGAATATCTGTTCCCATCTCCTCTGATCCCGTCAGCACTGCGGGGTGGGCTGAGCAGGACCTGTGACGTGTGTTGTATAGTTCACGGCACTGAAATTTAGAGGTATTCAGAAATCCACAACACAGATGAGTGAGGGTTCTGGACCAGGAATGCACCTGGTTCCTGAGGACAGAGATTCCCTGAACTCAGCCCCAAGTCCTTTCAATCATGCCCTTAACTCCTGAACCAAGGGCTTCCCTTCCTTCATTTATCAACTCCTCCTCCCTCAAGGTTCCTATGAGAGAGAGATGATGTCCTAGAAGAAGTATCAGAGCCAAGAAAAGGGTCCGAATCACCATTCACCTTTTCTATCAATCCCTGACCCAAAAATACCCACTATTTTCCCCAAACCAAGCCCTCCAAAGGGCCAGGGAAGCCCAGCTGTGGCCGTCCTCCCCCAGCCTCCTCAGGCAGAGCCTTCCTGGTAACCAGCTAACCCTCAAGGACTAGTGGTCTGCTGGGCTCACTGGCTGACTCAGAACCCAGGCTATTCCAAACCAAATATCGCAGGATAACTCTGCCAAGAACTAGCTTCCCTTTGACTGACCAACCCTGGCTGTCAACCGGAACCCCACCAGTTCTTGCGAATTAACTAGGAAAGTGGCCATTTGGCCTGGTGCTTTGGTGGCTTAATGGATGGATTCCAGGACCCTCAAGGTTTCACTGGCTCTTGGTCTAAGTAAACACCCATGTACCTTGGATGAAGGTCTGGCTGACAGCGGATGTGGGCAGCACTGGCCCTGAGTACAGTACCTTCCCTGTCCTCCTTCTTCCTCCAGTCTCTACAGCTCCTCATCCAACCCTAGGTCCTTCAGTGGCAGGGGACCAAGTCCCATCCTCTCATCGAGAGTCCTTTCCATATCCATAGCCTACGAGCCCACCCCTGGACTCTCCCTGAGGATCACTGGACCCTCACTCTTTCTGCTACCAAATGTTCAGTGCATCAACCTGATAGCACTGTTCCTTCTCACCACTCTCCTAGGCAGACAAGGACAGGGGAGAAGGCTGGTTTTCTCTAGATTCTTTGGGCAGAAGGAGGAGAAGGGAGGGCTGTAGGTAGAGGCATGAAGGGAGGCAGGAAGATGGGGCAAGGGAAAGGGACAGCATGGTTAGTGTTCCTGCACAGGCCAACAGAGCCAGAAACCCAAGGACCTGGTGTCAGAGGGACACAGACCCCGCTGCTGATGAGTGGCCCAAGAGCCATGGAGATGGCCTGACTGTGCCCTGCACAGAGTCCTCCTCTGTCCTGATGTCCTGAGAGCTGGGGACTTGGGAGTAGTGGAGGCAGCAGGTTGGACATGGTACAGATGGGGTCCCAGCACTCATGGAGGGAGGGAGGAAGAGAGGGAGTGAGGGGGATGAGAGGGAGAGGGCCTCTCCTCCATTGGTCCCCTTGGCTCAGGTAGGGAGAGTCCCGGGTCCTGATCAGGGGACCTTGTGTGACCTCCCCTGCTGAGGACACCAGCACAGGCCAGTCACTTTCCTGGCTTCTCTGCCAAACTTTGTCCCCACCTTTAAAACTCTCTCTTCCAGATATCCTGTGACATTGTCACTTTTCCTTCCCTTCCACTAGATGCTGCTCTACGGCCACTGACAACAGCTTGAATTTCTGATTCTGAGATCCTAGTGTGGATGAGGCAGAGAGGCCATCTGCTGAGTCCTCCCCATTCTTCAGAAAGCATGTGGAAATCTGAGGCTTTACCTGGGCTCTTTGACGTTATGGTGACAGTATTGACTCCAATAGCTGTGACTTGAGGAGCACTCAGTGTGTCAGGCTTCTTTCACCCATTAGCTGCATTTTTCCTTTTTTTTTTTTTTCTTTAAAGATTTTATTTACTTATTTATTTATTTGGGAGAGAGAAGAGTGTGTGTGCATGTGCAAGGAGCAGAGGGGGAAAGAATTTCCAGCAGAGTCCTCGTTGAGCTTGGAGCCTGATACGGGGTTCAAAGTCATGACCCTGAGATCATGACCTGAGCTGAAACCAAGAGCCTGAAACTCAATTAACTGGGCCACCCAGGCTCCCTTTCACCAGTTAGCTTCTTCACCGCCCCCAGACCCCTTGGAGTGCGTTCTCACCCTACATACCAGGAAATCAAATCTCAGAGAGATGATGTGACTTGCCCAGAATCATCAGCATGTAACCAGACAAGCTGTTATTTGTCAAACATTTCATTTAAATCCAAAGGCCAGAGACATAGTGTTGTCCCATTGTCCATAGCAGTTGTTAATTCCTGAGCTCCTACTATGAGCTGGACACTGTTTGAGGTTTCAAGAATAGAGAGATGAGTAAAATAGACCCATTCTATGAGCAGTTTGTCATATGTCCGCTCCCCTGAGAACTGTGAGGGCCACACTTGGTTGTCCCATTGCTGTGGAGAGCTCAGCATAGTAGGGCTTCAGTTCATGATAAATAAATGCCAGTTATTAAAAAAATAAAATACTAAAATATTAAAAATATTTTAAAAAGAAAAAGGCACTTAAGACAATGACAGCTAAACTCTTGGACATGGAAAATAAATCGCAAAATTTTCCATGTTTTCCAGCAAATGATCCTGGATCAATTTTATGGATGTAAATCTTTAAGCCAACCTCAAAATCATATCCAAAAATCAGTTTCAGATGGATTAGGGATCTAATTATATAATATAGACCAATAAACTTTTAGAATACAACAGAAGAGAATGTTTTCATGACTTTGGGGGTTGGCACAGATTATGTAACTAGTGTACAACAGTGCTAACCCTGAGGGAAGAAATAGCTATTTTATTTTATTACTTTTTATAATTTTTTATTATGTTAATCACCATACAGTACATCATTAGTTTTTGATGTAGGGTTCCATGATTCATTGTTTATGTATGACAACCAGTGTTCCATGTAATCCGTGCCCTCCTGAGTACCCACCATTGGGAAGGGAAGAAATAGCCATTTTAAAAGGAGGAGCTGGGAGAGGAGCAAGATGGCAGAGGAGTAGCAGACTGAAATATCATCACGTCCCAGGAGTTCAGCTAGACAGCTCTCAAACCATTCTGAACAGCTACAACCGCAACAGGAGATTGAAAAGAAGAAGAGCAGCAATTCTAGGAACAGAAAAGAGACTACTTTCTGGAAGGTAGGACATGCAGAGAAGTGAATCCAAAGCCCCGGGAAGAGAGATCGCAGGGGGAGGGCCCAACTCCGGGCAAGCGGTGAAGCAGCAGAGCACTAATCAGAACTTTTAGAAGTCTGTTCTGTGGAGGGACATTGCTCCAGTGGCTAAGCAGGAGTGGAGCCCTCGCAGGGACAAGGTGGTCTCAGGACCCGTGGAGTTACAGAAAGACTGTGGGTGTCTGAGCATGGCAGACTCCCAGGTTTTGGATTGGGGAAGCCGGCTGCAGACACAGAGCCGAGGAGGGAGCTCCCAACTTAGGGTTACCTTAAACCATGATCCATGGCACAGTCAGGCCACTGCTCTTTGAGCCGGGACCCCACAGGTGGCAGACCTGGGGAAACTTACCTTCCTCCTCTGGGAGGAGCAGCACAGGCAAGCATCAGGAATCTGCTGGGTTTGCAGACTCCAAACTAGGCCATGTGCCCAAAATAGAAAAGCTTGGTCACAGGCTGGGTGAGCTCGGAGCGTGGCCAGAGACCAGGGAGATGGGAGGGATTGGCTGCTTTTCTCTGAGAGTGCACTGAGGAGTGGGGCCCTGAGCTCTCTGCTACTCCGGGCCTGAGATTGCGAGGCCCCATTTTCATTCCTGTCCTCCAGAGCTCTACAGAAAGCATTCAGGGAACGAAAGCTCCTGAGAGAGCAAACTTGAACAGACTGCTTAGCTTGGCCCCTGGCAAGGGCAGTGCAATTCCACCTCGGGCAAAGACACTGAGAATCACTGCAACAGGCCCCTCCCCCAGATCAGCAAGAATATCCAGCTGAGGCCAAGTTCACCAGTCAGTGAGAACTACAGAATTTCAGAGTGAGGGGAAAGAAATATGTAGAATTCATCGCTTTTCCCCCATGACTCTTTAGACTTTCAAAGTAAAATTTTTTTAATTTTAATTTTTTCTTATTATATTTTTTCTAATTTTTCCTCTTTACTATTTTAACATTTTTAACTATTTTATGTTATCAATAGCTTTTAAAAAATCTCTTTTAATTTTCATATAGTCACATCTTATCCCTTCATTGTATTTAACCTTATTATTTGTGTACATATAGGGTATTTTTTTTCTTTAAAATTCTGGTATATAATTCCTCCTAATAGATCAAAATACACCCTTAATCTAGCACATGGCTTTGTTCTAGTCTCCAGCCTGATAACATTCTCTCATTTTTTCCTTTTTCTTTTTTCAACCAACTTCTTTTCTTATCAATTCCTTTATAAGAATCTTTTTAAATTTTCATCTTTATATTCATATTACATCCCTTCATTGTGTCTGCCCATATTTATTTTTTTTCTATAAAACTTTGGAGGTAGTTTCTTCTAACAGACCAAAATATACAACAAATCAAGTGCATGTTTTTGTTCTATTCACCAATCTTTTATATATACATACATATAATTTTTCCCCCTTTCCCCCCCCCCTTTCTTCTCAACCTGGTTTTGGGTCTCTTCTGATTTGCTTAGTGTATATCTTTGTGAGGTCATTGCTAACCTTTTAGTATTTTATTCTCCCATTTATCTATTCTCATCTGGATAAAATTACAAGAAAATTTCACAAAAAAACAAAAAACCAGAGGCCATACCAATGTCTAGGGACCTAATCAATATGGACATTGGTAATATGTCAGAACTGGAGCTCAGAATGATGATTATCAAGGTGCTGGCAGGGCTCTAAAAAGGCAGGGAAGATATTAGAGAATCCCTTTCTGGAGAAATAAAATTCTTTTCTGGAGAAATAGAAGAACTAAAGTCTAGCCAAGTTGAAGTCAAAAAAGCTACTAATGAGGTGCAATAAAAAAAATGGAGGCTCCTACTGCAAGGATAAATGAGGCAGATGAGAGAATTAGTGATATAGAAGACCAAATGATGGAGAACAAAGAAGCTGAGCAAAAGAGAGACAAACAACTCTTGGTCCAGTAGTTACTGGACCATGAGTTGAAAATTTGAGAGATAACTGATACCGTAAGATGAAACAATATTAGAATAATTGGGATCCCAGAAGAAGAAGAAAGGAAGAGAGGGGCAGAAGGTATATTGGAACAAATGATAGTAGAGCATTTCTCTCATATGGCAAAGGGAACAAGCATCAAAATCAATGAGGCCCAGAGAACCCCCCTCAAAATCAATAAAAATAGGTCCACACCCCATCATCTAAAAGCAAAACCTACAAGTCTCAGTGACAAAGAGAAAATCCTGAAAGCCGCCCAGGACAAGAAGTCTATAACATCAATGGTGGAGATTATTACATTGGCACCAGATTTATCCACAGAGACCTAGCAGGTCAGAAAGGACTGGCATGATATATTCAGAGCACTAAAGGAGAAAAATATGCAGCCAAGAATACTATATCCAGCTAAGCTGTTACTGAAAATAGGAGAGATAAAAAGTTTCCAGGACAAACAAAAGCTAAAAGAATTTGCAAACACCAAACCAGCCCTACAGGAAATAAAGAGAGAGCCTAAAAGTCATAGGAACAGAGACAATATACAGTAAAAGTCACCTTACAGGCAATACGATGGCACTCAATTCCTATCTTTCAATATTTCCCCTGAATGTAAATGGGCTAAATGCCCCAATCAAAAAACACAGGGTATCAGCATCAACATGCTGTCTACAGAAACTCAATTTAGACCCAAAGACACCTCCAGATTTAAAGTGAGGGGTGGAAAACAATGCTAATGGACATCAAAAGAAAGCTGGGGTGGCAATCCTTATATCAGATTAATTAGATTTTAAGCCATAGACTCTAATAAGAGATGAAGAAGGACACTATATCATACTTCAAGTGTCTGTCCAATAAGAAGAACTAACAGTTTTAATTATCTAAGCCCCAACATGGAAGCTGCCAATTATATAAATCAATTAATAACAAAATCAAAGAAACACATTGACAATAATACAATAATAGTAGGGGACTTTGACACACCCCCCCCAGAAATGCACAGATCATCTGAGCAAAAGATCAACAAGGAAAAAGGCCTTAAATGACACTGGACCAGATGGACATCACAGATATATTCTGAACATTCCATCCCAAAGCAACAGAATACACATTCTTCTCGAGTGCACATGGAACATTCTCCAGAATAGATCACATCCCAGGTCACAAATCAGGTCTCAACCAGTACCAAAAGATTGGGATCATTCCCTGCATATTTTCAGACCACAATGCTCTGAAGCTAGAACTCAACCACAAGAGGAATGTTGGAAAGAGCTCAAATACATGGAGGCTAAAGAGCATCCTACTAAAGAATGAATGGGTCCACCAGAAAATTAAAGAACTGAAAAAATTCATGGAAACAAATGAAAATGAAAGTACAACTGTTCAAAATCATTGGGACACAGCAAAAGTGGTCCTGAGAGGAAAGGATATAGCAATACAAGCCTTTCTCAAGAAACAAAAAAGGTCTCAAGTACACAACCTAACCCTACACCTAAATGAGCTGGAGGAAGAACAGCAAAGAAAGCCTAAACCCAGCAGGAGAAGAGAAATCATAATGATCAGAGCAGAAATCGATGAAATAGAAACCAAAAAAGCAGTAGGACAAATCAATGAAACTAAGAGCTGGTTCTTTGAAAGAATTAATAAGATTGAGAAACTCCTGGCCATACTTACCAAAAAGAAAACAGAAAGGACCCAAATCAATAAAATCATGAATGAAAGAGGAGAGATCACAACCAACACCAAAGAAATGCAAACAAGTATAAGAACACATTATGAGCAACTATATGCCAGCACATTTGACAATCTGGTAGAAATGGATGCATTCCTAGAGATGTATAAACTACTCAAACTGAACCAGGAAGAAATAGAAAACCGGAAAAGACGCATAACCAGTAAGGATATCAAAGCAATCATCAAAATCTCCTGACAAACAAGAGCCCAAGGCCAGATGGCTTCCCAGGGGAATTCTACCAAACATCTTAAGAAGAATTAATACCTATTCTCCTAAAACTGTTCCAAAAAATAGAAACAGAAAGAAATCTTCCAAATTCATTTTATGAGGCCAGCATGATCTTGATCCTAAAAGCAAAGATTCCATCAAAAAGGAGAATCACAGACCATTATCCTTGATGAACATGGATGCAGAAATATTTCTTTTCAAGTTTTGAAGTTTTTTAAAAATTTAATTTCTTTTCACTGCAATAGATTTCATTGTTTAGGCACCACACCCTGTGCTCCATGCAATACATGCCCTTCATAATACCCACCACCAGGCTCCCCCAACCTCCCACCCCCTTCCATTCAAAACCCTCAGATTGTTATTCAGAGTCCATGGTCTCTCATGGTTCATCTCCCCCTCCAATTTCCCTCAACTCCCTTCTCCTCTCCATTTCCCCATGTCCTCCATGTTATCACTTAACGGATGCAAAAATTCTTACCAAAATACTAGCCAATAGGATCCAACAGTACATGAAAAAGATTATTCACCACCACCAAGTGGAATTTATTCCTGAGCTCTAAGGTTTGTTCAACATCCACAAGTCAATCAACGTGATACAAAACATTAACAAAAGAAAGAACAAAAACCATATGATTCTCTCAATAGATGCTGAAAATGCATTTGACAAAGTACAGCATTCTTTCTTGATCAAAACTCTTCGAAGTGTAGGGATAGAGGGTGCATACCTTAATATCATCAAAGCCATCTATGAAAATCCCAGAGTGAATACCATTCACTCTCAGTTTTTCCCCTAAGGTCAGGAACACAGCAGGATGTCCACCATTACCACCGCTATTCAACATATAAGTCCTAGCCTCATCAATCAGACCACAAAAAGAAAAGACATCTGAATTGACAAAGAGGAAGTCTAACTCTCACTCTTTGAAGATGATATGATAATTTCTATGGAAAACCCAAAAGACTCCATGCCAGAACCACTAGAACTCATACAGGAATTCAGTAAAGTATCAGGATATAAAATCAATGCACAGAAATCAGTTGCATTTCTATACACCAACAGCAAGACAGAAGAAAGAGAAATTAAGGAGTTGATCCGATTTGCAATTGCACCCAAAGCCATTAGATACCTAGGAATAAACCTAACCAAAGTGGCAAAGAATCTGTACTCAGAAAACTATAAAGTACTCATGAAAGAAATTGCAGAAGACACAAAGAAATGGAAAAACATTCCATGCTCCTAGATTGGAAGAAGAAATGTTATGAAAATGTCTATGATACCTAAAACAACCTACACATTTAATGCAATCCCTATCAAAATATCATCAATTTTTTTCAAAGAAATGGAAAAAATTATCCTAAAATTTATATGGAACCAGAAATGACCCCAAATAGCCAGAGGAATGTTGAAAAAGAAAGCCAAAGTTGGTGGCATCACAATTCCAGACTTCAAACTCTATTACAAAGCTGTAATCATTAAGAGAGTATAGTACTGGCACAAAAACAGATACACATAGATCAAGGGAACAGAACAGAGAGCCCAGAAATGGACCCTCAACTCTATGGTCAACTAATCTTTGAAAAAACAGGAAGGAATGTCCAATGGAAAAAAGACAGTCTCTTCAACAAATGGTGTTGGGAAAATTGGACAGCCACATGCATAAGATTGAAACTGGACCATGTCCTTACACCACACACAAAAATAGACTCAAAATGGATGAAAGATCTCAATTTGAGAAAGGAATCCATCAAAATCCTTGAGGAAAACACAGGTAGCAACCTCTTTAGTCTCAGCCACAGCAACTTCTTCCTGGAAATATTGCCAAAGGCAAGAGAAGCAGGGCCAAAAATGAACTATTGGGACTTCATTGAGATTAAAAGGTTTTGCAGAGCAAAGAAAACAGTTAACAAAACCAAAAGACAACTGGCAAAATGGGAGAAGATATTTGCAAATGACATATCTGAGAAAGGGTTAGTACCCCAAATCCATAAGGAACTTGTCAAACTCAACACTCAAAGAACAAACAATCCAATCAAGAAACGGGCAGAAGAGATTTCTGCAAAGAAGACATCCAGATGGCCAACAGATACATAAAAAAGTGCTCCATATCACTCGGCATCAGGGAAATACAGATCCAAACCACAGTGAGATACCACCTCACACCAATCAGAATGACTAAAATTAACAAGTCAGGAAATGATAGGTGTTGGTGAGGATGCAAAGAAAGGGGAACCCTCCTACACTTTTGTTGGAAATAAAGCTGGTGCAGCCACTCTGGGAAACAGCATGAGGTTCCTCAAAAAGTTGAAAATAGAGCTACCCTATGACCCAGCAATCGCACTCCTGGGTATTTACCCTAAAGATACAAATGTAGTGATCTGAAGGGGCATGTGCACCCACATGTTTATAGCAACAATGTCTACAATAGCCAAACTATGGAAAGAACCTAGATATCCATCACCAGATGAATGGGTAAAGAAGATGTGATATATATATGTACTTATGTATATATCTGTACACTCCATATTAAATTGGATAATAGTCCATATTAAAATGGAATACTATGCAGCTATCAAAAATATGAAATCTTGCCATTTGCAACAATGTGCATGGAACTAGAGGGTATTATGCTGAGCAAATTAAGTCAATCAGAGAAAGACAATTATCATATTATCTCTCTGATATGAGAAATTTGAGAGGCAGGGCAGGGGATAATAGGGAGTAGGGAGGGAAAAAAATGAAACAAGATGGAATCAGGAGGGAGAGAAGCCATAAGAGACTCTTAATCTCATGAAACAAACTGAGGGTTGCTGGGGGGTGGAGGCGAGAGATAGGGTGGCTCGGTTATGTACCTTGGGGAGGATATGTGCTATGGTGAGTGCTGTGAAATGTATAGGCCTGATGATTCACAGACCTGTACCCCTGAGGCAAATAATACTATGTTAAAAAAAAAAAGGGATTTTTCGCAACGGGTTTGCCGCCAGAACACAGGTGTTGTGAAAACCACCGCTCATCCTAAACCAGAATGGGGAAGGAAAATACTCATATCAACATTGTTGTCATCGGACACGTAGATTCGGGCAAGTTTACCACTACTGATCATCTGATCTACAAATGTGGTGGGATCGACAAAAGAACTATCGAAAAATTCGAGAAGGAGGCTGCTGAGATGGGAAAAGGCTCCTTCAAGTATGCCTGGGTCTTGGATAAACTGAAAGCTGAACGTGAACGTAGTATCACCATTGATATCTCCCTGTGGAAATTCGAGACCAGCAAGTATTACGTGACCATCATTGATGCTCCAGGACACAGAGACTTTATCAAAAACATGATTACAGGCACATCCCAGGCTGACTGTGCTGTCCTGATTGTTGCTGCTGGTGTTGGTGAATTTGAAGCCGGTATCTCCAAGAATGGGCAGACCCGTGATCATGCCCTTCTGACTTACACACTGGGTGTAAAACAACTAATTGTTGGTGTTAACAAAATGGATTCCACTGAGCCACCCTACAGCCAGAAGAGATATGAGGAAATCGTTAAGGAAGTCAGCACCTACATTAAGAAAATTGGCTACAACCCCGACACAGTAGCATTTGTGCCAATTTCTGGTTGGAATGGTGACAACATGCTGGAGCCAAGTGCTAATATGCCTTGGTTCAAGGGATGGAAAGTCACCCGTAAAGGTGGGAATGCCAGTGGAACCACACTGCTTGAAGCTCTGGATTGCATTCTGCCACCAACTCGTCCAACTGACAAGCCCTTGCGTCTGCCTCTCCAGGATGTCTACAAAATTGGTGGTATTGGTACTGTCCCTGTGGGCCGAGTGGAGACTGGTGTTCTTAAGCCTGGCATGGTGGTCACTTTTGCTCCAGTCAACGTTACAACTGAAGTCAAGTCTGTTGAAATGCACCATGAAGCTTTGAGTGAGGCTCTTCCTGGGGACAACGTGGGCTTCAATGTCAAGAACGTATCTGTCAAAGATGTTCGTCGTGGCAATGTGGCTGGTGACAGCAAAAATGACCCACCAATGGAAGCAGCTGGCTTCACAGCTCAGGTGATTATCCTGAACCATCCAGGCCAAATTAGTGCTGGATATGCACCTGTGATGGATTGTCACACAGCTCACTTTGCTTGCAAGTTTGCTGAGCTGAAGGAGAAGATAGATCGTCGTTCTGGAAAAAAGCTGGAAGATGGTCCCAAGTTCTTGAAATGAGGTGACGCTGCCATTGTTGATATGGTCCCTGGCAAGCCTATGTGTGTTGAGAGCTTCTCTGACTATCCTCCTCTGGGCCGTTTCGCTGTTCGTGACATGAGACAGACGGTTGCTGTGGGTGTCATCAAAGCAGTGGACAAGAAGGCAGCTGGAGCTGGCAAGGTCACCAAGTCTGCCCAGAAAGCTCAGAAGGCTAAATGAATATTATCCCCAATACCTGCCACCCCAGTCTTAATCAGTGGTGGAAGAACAGTCTCAGAACTGTTTGTGTCAATTGGCCATTTAAGTTTAATAGTAAAAGACTGGTTAATGATAACAATGCATCATAAAACCTTCAGAAGGAAAGGAGAATGTTTTGTGGACCATTTGTTTTTTTGTGTGTGTGTGGCAGTTTTAAGTTATTAGTTTTTAAAATCAGTACTTTTTAATGGAAACAACTTGACCAAAAATCTGTCACAGAATTTTGAGACCCATTGAAACAAAAGTTTAATGAGAAAAAAAAAAAAAAGGATTGCTCATCAATCAATACCATGACATGATAAGCCACCGATGGAAATGCTTTTTGCATACATATATCCAATAAAGGACTTGTGTTGACAAAGAGAGAGAGAAAAAGAAATAGACAAAATTGTGAATATGCACTTCACCAAAAAGAATGTCCATTGTTAAAACTCAAATGAAAATATGTTCAACCTTATCAGTTTTCACTGAAATAAAATTTGACACCCCATGCAACACACACACACACACACACACACACACACACACACACACACACCGGAATGTCTAAGTGAAAGTTGTCAACATTCAGTGTTGCTGAGGATTTGCAGGGACTGGAACTGTCCATCAATATCAGAGTATTGGATGATACCTGGCATGATAGCCAGGTAAAGGATGTAAGGGACGGTAGTGGCTTTCAGTGGCAACACAGCATTGGAAATGAACAAAGGACCAGCACATGCAACAATGTGACTGAATCTCACAAACACAGAGCCTGAGGAAGTCAGACATCAGAGTATCTACTGTTTGCCAGCTAATGTGCTAGGTGTGTTACACACGTTGTCTCATTTAGTCCTAATCACAAGACCTTGAATTGAGGTAATTGTCCCATTCTGCAAACAAGGAGATTAAGGCTCAGAGCGTTAAGTGTCTTGTCTACTCTCAGAGCCAGTATGTAGCAGGTGACATAGTCAAGTGTAGAACACTGGGACTCGGTGTCCCAGGGTGCCCAGCCCCTTCCTGTTGAGGTCCGAAGCCAGGGCTGGGAGGCATCTCCAACCTCTAGGCAGTCCCCACATCCTTGCTCCCTGGGTTCAGAGGATAATGCATCATCTATGGGAACAGGCACACACACATGTTTTCAGCAGAAGAACAAACAGCATTATTTGCACCAAGGAGGAGAGAAAATTCTCATGATGTCATATATCCTGATTTCTCATTGCTTTTAGTGTTCTAGTAATCAAACCGTGGAGCTAGAGTGGTACAGTATCTGATGGAAGAGATCTTCACATTCAGAAAGAGCAGATGTGATTGAGCGAAACATGAGTACCCAAGGCTGTGTGGTCTCAGAGGAGGAATTCAGGGGCGGTGGTGCCTCTCTCCTTCTTCCTTGATTATCCTGTCCATCAGTCCCAAACCTCTGGCCTAGGTCTGTTTGTTCAACAGACAAAGAATGCAACCTACATATGGAAAGCACATACATAGTTCTAAAAAATTTAGTAGCCATATTAAAAAGGAGAAAAGTTAGTAAGAGATTTTATCTTGTTTGATATATTCAAAATGTTATTGTTTCAATATACTGTTGGGTCCCCCAAAATTGGGTACCCCAATAATGGGTCCGTGATTAAAGGAGCGAGACTGATACAAAGCAAAGGTCAAGCAAAGCTTTATTTCGCGCCAAGCATCAGGAATCAAACTGGCCGGCCAGGGCCACACCTCTTACAGAGAGGGCAACCCCCTCCCTGCTTTCCAGACTAACTTTTATAGAGCAAGGCCATGTGGTTGGGCCTGGCCACACACAGGCCAATGAGATTGTAACACACACAGGAAACTCCACAGTGATGCTAGGCAACAAATTGAATTACAATTTACCCTAGTAGATATTTGGACCAGCCTATCACACCTTGGTTAGGATTGGTGCCAAAAGGCTCCCGAAGGGCGGGGCCCCTACTCCTTGGTAGCCAGGAGACAGTATGTGCCCCCACTGATTGAATACCTCCACCGGGCCTAACCCACCCTTGTACTTGGACTTTGTTACCTGGGACTGGTTGCCCGGACCTGCTTCTAAGGAAGTTCCCCTGGAGGGGGGGCAAGGTCAATTTAAGCTTTATAGCAAAATGGCAGTTCAGCCAGGGTGGGGCTGCTCTGGCTGAATAGGCCCTTATAATACAATGAACATACAAGTTAGCAAAGAGAGATTTTACATTCTTTCTTTCTATGAAATCACCAAAAAATATTTTACCATACAGCACATCTCAATTCACCCCCTCCCCAGAGCTGGGTTAAATAAATAGGAATTTGGTTTGGTGCCTGGGACATCAGAAGGCGGTATAACCTATCTTAACCTTGACGCAGGGTCTGGCTCTAGTTCAATGTATCCAGGGTCCTTCCCAGAGGAAACACTGGTTCTAATAGAATAAAGGCAGATTTCAAGACTTCCTGTAAAAAAAACAAAAACAAACAGACAAAAAAAAAAACCCCAAAACAGAACACAACAACAACAAAACACTTTAGACTTTAAATGCTCACTAACATCTTATGGCTGATGGTTGATGGCTAATGCACATGGTGGCTTGGGTGCAATCGATCTCACATAATTCTCTCTTTAAAGTTCCTTGGCTCATAGGTAACAGTACCATTTATTGAGTGGTTACTGTATGCCTGGCATGATAGCCAGCATTGCACACGACCCTAAGAGGTAGATATTACTGTTATCTGTTTTGCATATGGGAAAAACAAGACACAGAAAGGCTAAGTGACAAGCCCAAGGTCATAAGACTTACAGATAACAGAGGGAAATTTGAACCCCGTGCAACCCGGTGTTCCAGGTCAAGCATGTAATCTCAAGACTTTAATGAGTAACAACAACAAAAAAGTGCATTTTTATTGTAGTATAATATTTGAATATGTAGGATTCCTTTACAAGCATGATATAAATATTAAAGCATTTAGCTAATCCAAGCATTCTACGCTCACTTTACAGAAAAGCCTATTGCCTATTGCAGAAAAAGCTCTAACACTAAGCACCTTGCCTGTAAGACAACATATCCCAGTCATTCCACAGAACATGTAGTTTTAAGAAGTACTACACGGCACAGTAAAAACAAAATCTCAGATTCAGCTGGTTCGTGTTGCACAATTTGACGAAATGCTGCACAGAGTAAAGTGCCCATGTACCCTGACTGACGCAGCAAACGTAGCCCCAGTTTGCCCCCAAGCCAGGGAGGAAGGCAGGAGTTTTCCCTGCTTGAGACTTTTGGTACCAAGGTTCTGGGCAAATTGGACAGCGAGATGATCTTTCTACTTAAAACTGTAGAGGCCAGACAGACTCTTGCAAATGGGAAAGGAGTTACCCTCCAGCCCACCCAATACCGCTTGTTAAGAACCGACTCTTTGCCATTCCAGGTGATCTGCCTCTTGTCAGTGATGAAGTTCTAGAACCTAGGTGAGGTTTGGTGGGCTGAGGTCTGGAGCCGATGACCAAGAAAGAATTCTTGAGACATCTGTGGTGCAAAATGGTGATTTATTAAAGCACCAGGACAGGACCTGTGGGCAGGAAGAGCTGCTGCCATTCACATTTCTGCTATCAAGCATCTTTGTTAGTGAGATTTGGGTTTAGAAGAAATTTAACTTTATTTAGGGCTGAGGAACAGAGTTACTTGTCTCTGGAAATTTGTGCTATTGATAAGGTAACTTCTTTGTTTGTAGATCTCTAGGACTTTTGTAAACCAAAGGAGACTCCTGCCTTACAGGATTGTGATCTCTGCAAGTCAACTATTTGTTTCTCATTTATGGCAGTCAGGGGTGCCTGAAGAATGTTACACACATTACCGAGGAGAGTGGGTGGAGAGGGGGTGCAAGGTACCAGCTTTTGCTTTGTCTTCAGCCAGCCTCCTGCTCCCTCATGATCAGGATCCCGAATAATGTGACCCTGGCTTGCAGTGTTGGTCTGATGAGGGAGCAGGAGGATGGCTGAAGACAAAGCAAAAGCTGGCACCTTGCACCCCTTCTCCACTCACTCCCCTCGGTAAATAGTTAACTTGCAGAGATCACATCCTGCAAGACAGAGTCTCCCTTGGTTTACAAATGCCCTAGAGATCTACAAAGAAGTTACCTTCTCAATAGCATAATTTCCAGAGGCAACACCCTCCCCTCCATAAACAAAACTGAGGAAGGCTGAGGTAGAAGGAAATGTAAATATAGTTAAATCTCTTCTAAACCTAAATCTCACTAACAAAGATGAACGATAACAGGATTGTGAAAACCGACCAAATATCTCCCAACTATCTTGATGTTAATGGCTGGCCTAAAGACAACATTGATCAAGCCCGCCAGGGCACGGCCTCTGGTGGGCCTCTGATATCTTGGCACTTGTAGGCCCTCTTTAGCATAAGAAAGTTCCATTGAAACCTCCCTTCCCTCCCCTTTCCCCAACCACAAGCTACATAACCTGCCATCCCTCACAACCCTGGGCAGCAGCTCTTCCTGCCCACGGGTCCTGTCCCAGTGCTTTAATAAACCACCATTTTGCACCACAGATGTCTCAAGAATTCTTTCTTGGTCATCGGCTCTGGACCTCAGCCCACCGAACCTCACCTAGGTTCTAGAACTTCATCAGGTCCTCCTCGATGGGACTATCTGGTAGGCACCATCCAGTGGGTTCCTCAACTGCCTCCATCCCCCAACCACTGCCGTCCCTCTGGCCTCTTACCCACACTACAGCCAAAGCTCGGATCTTTAAAATGCAGATGTGATGTCAGGACAATCTCCCTCAGCGCCCTGGCTGAAAACCTTTCACCCATCGCCGCCCCCCACCCCTCGCCCCCGCCACCACTGCCATGTTTCATTTATGATTCCATTGGGGAAGGGCTATGGTCTTTTTCACCCCAAGTTACACCCTTCCTACACTTTATGTGTTAAGATGGTCTTCCTTTTATGAAATAATAGAGACAGTGTTTCTGTTATTGGTTTTCTTGTCCTTAATCAAAATAGAAAAAAAAAATTGGCTTGGGGGTGACAGTAACTTCTGCCACTGGTTTACGTATTTGAGTCTTGTGTCCCTTACCTCCAAGCTGTGTGACCTTGGGAAAGCAACCTGGCGCCTCTGTGCCTCCTTGCCTCCTTCTAGGGGTGGTTGGGAGGATTGAGCGATCTAACCCTATGGAAAGCCCTCACTCAGCCGGCTTCAGGAGCTCCAGCGCCTGGGAGAGCAATCTTCCTCGTTGGGCAACAGCGCCCCCCAGTAGCTCTTCATCCTGGCTGCAGACAAGCCACGTCCCTGCAGCAATGAGGCTCAAAGGGTTGGCTGTGTGTGGGCACCTTGTGCCCAGGGCAAGACTGAAGCAGAAGTTGGGAGGAAAGCCATAAATATTCATGGACTCATGTAAAGCTCAGCCTGTCTGTGTCCCTGAGAATAAGCTTTGTTCCTTTGGAAGCTACTGTCCGAGCTCTCAGCTCTAGAAAAGAAAATGAAATCTCTCTCCCTGGCCACCCCTCCCCCGACCCCAAGTACCCAGGGGCTGCTTTCTTTGTGGAGCGGATATGAGGGCAAGCTATCTCTTCAAGGGGGCTAACAGGGCAGTGGAGCCCTGGCATTGTCACCCACTGGGGCCCAGGCTGTGTGTCAGGCACCACCAGCCACAGCCTCTCCTTGCCTCTGGCTTTTCTGGGAGGTCTGAAGAATAGAAAAGGACAGCTAGCTGAACGCGGGAGCCCTCTGTGTGACAGTCACACAACAGGGACAAATGTAAGTTCAGTGCTTTCTCTGGGAAGAGCCTTGCATGTTAACAGGGCCATTCACCCCTTTGTCCTCAGACAAGGAGTGGCAGGAGAGTCTGTGAGACCCTCTCTTTTCACATCCCTGCCTCCCCGTGAGAGACTGACACCGACTCCCCTTTCCAGCCTGAGCTTGGAGACTTCCCTTTAGCCCACGAGCTTGGGAAGGAATCCCCACGAGGGACAAAAGTTTGGCTCTGGGTGTGAGTGGGCTTGCATTCAAATCCCAGCTCTGACGTTTGCTGACTGTGTGAGCTTGGGCAAATCCCTATCTCCGTGACCTTGTGCCTGCATCTGTAAACTAAGGGTGACAGTGGTAGAGCTCTCATGGATTTGATATGGGATTTGAGTGTGCTGATCATCCCCTAATCTCCAGTGTCTACAGAGGCCAAACAGGCCTTGTGGGAGAGGTAGGCTGGGTGCAGGGCAGCAGGGACTGGTGGGGACTGTGGCAAAGTAGGAGACAAACCCCACGTAATGGGCTCAGCTGCTGCTGGTCATTAATTGATTCAGAGCACTCAAAGCCTTTGATGGTTGTCTCCAGACAACCTCAAAACCCCCTAAATTGGGGGGTGTTGGTTTGTTTTTGCACAAGAGTCTTTGGCACTCTGGGGTTTAGCTGGCCGGCCAGAATAGATTTAGTTAGGGAAGCCTGGTAGAAAGAAACATGGCCTCGGTGCTGCCAGTTTTTCTCCAATGCTTAAGAGAAACAGGAAATCAGCTGCATTTTTCAATGCTGGCAATTAAACAGCATTTTAAAAACAATGTGCCAGGCTGCAGACAACAATTACTGTTAGCTGTGTGACCTCCAGGAAGTCTCTTAACTTCTCTGAGTTTCTGTTTCTTCATGAATAATGACTGCAAGAATGCACCTTGCTCCTGATCTTAGCAATTTGCATAAATCACTTTATTTAACCTTTCCCTCAATGTGATGAACCACATATTGCTTCTCTCCCTCAGTTTACAGCTAAGGAAACAGAGGCATAGAGAAGCTGAGTAATTGGCCCAGAGTCCCACAGCCAGTAAGTGACGAACAGCTCTGAGGTTTCCAGATGAAAGAGTGCATGCAAACCATCAGCGACTATTAGCTACAGTTATTTTATCATTCTCATTATTACTACTATTATTAATAACAGAAATGGCTCAAAGTCACTTCTGATATTCAATTTGATGATCAAAGCAACCTGCAAGACTTCTGTTTGCCAGACAAACACTAGGGGCAGCTCTAAATTTTGTGGTATGTATTTTGCAGGCTTCTGCTGACCATCTGAAGCATTCCTTTCTGCACAGGCACCAGGCTACCCTGCCAATGGGCTTCCTGCGACGATAATTAGATTTAGACGCCTGGTGCAGTGGATAGATTTTCATTTCGGGGTGACCAAGCCAATCACGACCTGTAATTTACAGCCTGAGTTGTTCTGAAATCAATACAGATTTGCTCTTCACTGAGGAGGTTATAAAACACGGGTGACAGGAGGCCCCGAAAACGGTTGACATGGGAGCAGATAGCTTGCTGGGGCCTGGAGAGAGGCCAGGCCACTTGAGAGACAAAGCAGAGGGTGTGAGAGACCCACCTCTGTTCAGCAGGCTGCGGGCAGAGCCGCCCAGAGTTCCCATTGGGGTCCGCATGGGGTGCAGTGTGACTAAGAGACTAGACCTGATTGGCAGAGAGGCGTGACAGAAACGGAATGAGGAGAAGTTTTGGAGTTGGGTAGAGCTGGATTTGTAAGCCAGCCTTGAAGTTTTCTACCTGTGGTTCTTTGGGCTCCATTCCCCAACACTCAGTCTTCTCGTCTGTACAATGGGCAATGCACTGAACCTGCGGCAGAGATGAAGATGAGATGAGTCAGCGTTTGGACGCGTTTGCTTTCCTGCACTGTGAGGCTGCCAAGAGGCCATGAAGTCAGGGCGACCAGGTCTGAATCCTGCCCCTTTCGCCTTTACAGTCACCTTTCATAGGTCCCTTACCGCTTTGAGCCTAAGTATTCTTGTCTGGGGATAATAATAGAAGCCCCCACCTGGGGTGGTTGCGATCATTATATCAGATATTAGCAGCATGCACAGAACACAGCATGAGCTCAGGAAGAGGAACGCATTATTTTCGCCAGTCTGATTTTTTTCCATCACAAGCCAGGCACAGAGGAGGCTCTCACTGAGCCTTGTCTCAGCCACATGGTGGACTTATGTCTTCTTCAGGAAAGAGATGGCATCCTCCAACTGTGCAATTTGGGGAGAGTTTAATTTTAAAAGTTAATGACACTGAAAACATTCACATAATAAAATAGTCATTATTATCCATACACACACTATTTGCAAATGTGAGCTTGGGCATCGGACAGCCAACATGGGATAGCACGGGAGGGCGGGGCTACACCAGGGGCTTACCACCCTCTCCACCTATTTAGCAACCGTGGAATAATTACTTGATATATGCCCCGGCTTGTGTTGGTGACCTGGGTCATACAGGACTAAGACATGCCTCCTAGCAAGAAATAGACTCTCAAATTTTAAAAAAGACACAATCAAGCTCCACCATTTTTTTTTAATTTTTTATTTTTTATAAACATATATTTTTATCCCCAGGGGTACAGGTCTGTGAATCACCAGGTTTACACACTTCACAGCACTCACCAAATCACATACCCTCCCCAATGTCCATAATCCCACCCCCTTCTCCCAAACCCCCTCCCCCCGGCAACCCTCAGTTTGTTTTGTGAGATTAAGAGTCACTTATGGTTTGTCTCCCTCCCAATCCCATCTTGTTTCATTTATTCTTCTTCTACCCACTTAAGCCTCCATGTTGCATCACCACTTCCTCATATCAGGGAGATCATATGATAGTTGTCTTTCTCTACTTGACTTATTTCGCTAAGCAAGATACGCTCTAGTTCCATCCGTGTTGTTGCAAATGGCAAGATTTCGTTTCTTTTGATGGCTGCATAGTATTCCATTGTGTATATATACCACATCTTCGTGATCCATTCATCTGTTGATGGGCATCTAGGTTCTTTCCATAGTTTGGCTATTGTGGACATTGATGCTATAAACATTCGGGTGCATGTGCCCCTTTGGATCACTACATTTGTATCTTTAGGGTAAATACCCAATAGTGCAATTGCTGGGTCATAGGGCAGTTCTATTTTCAACATTTTGAGGAACCTCCATGCTGATTTCCAGAGTGGCTGCACCAGCTTGCATTCCCACCAACAGTGTAGGAGGGTTCCCCTTTCTCCACATCCTCGCCAGCATCTGTCATTTCCTGACTTGTTGATTTTAGCCACTCTGACTGGTGTGAGGTGATATCTCATTGTGGTTTTGATTTGTATTTCCCTGATGCCGAGTGATATGGAGCACTTTTTCATGTGTCTGTTGGCCATCTGGATGTCTTCTTTGCAGAAATGTCTGTTCATGTCCTCTGCCCATTTCTTGATTGGATTATTTGTTCTTTGGGTGTTGAGTTTGCTAAGTTCTTTATAGATTCTGGACACTAGTCCTTTATCTGATATGTCGTTTGCAAATATCTTCTCCCATTCTGTCAGTTGTCTTTTGATTTTGTTAACTGTTTCCTTTGCTGTGCAAAAGCTTTTGATCTTGATGAAATCCCAATAGTTCATTTTTTCCCTTGCTTCCCTTGCCTTTTGCATTGTTCCTAGGAAGATGTTGCTGCGGCAGAGGTCGAAGAGGTTGCTGCATGTGTTCTCCTCAAGGATTTTGATGGATTCCTTTCGTACATTGAGGTCCTTCATCCATTTTGAGTCTATTTTTGTGTGTGGTGTAAGAAAATGGTCCAATTTCATTTTTCTGCATGTGGCTGTCCAATTTTCCCAGCACCATTTATTGAACAGGCTGTCTTTTTTCCATTGGACATTCTTTCCTGCTTTGTCGAAGATTAGTTGACCATAGATTTGAGGGTCTATTTCTGGGCTCTCTATTCTGTTACATTGATCTATGTGTCTGCTTTTGTGCCAGTACCATGCTGTCTTGATGAGGACAGCTTTGTAATAGAGCTTGAAGTCCGGAATTGTGATGCCACCAACATTGGCTTTCTTTTTCAATATCCCTTTGGCTATTCGAGGTCTTTTCTGGTTCCATATAAATTTTAGCATTATTTGTTCCATTTCTTTGAAAAAGATGGATGGTACTTTGATAGGAATTGCATTAAATGTGTAGATTGCTTTAGGTAGCATAGACATTTTCACAATATTTATTCTTCCAATCCAGAAGCATGGAACATTTTTCCATTTCTTTGTGTCTTCCTCAATTTCTTTCATGAGTACTTTATAGTTTTCTGAGTATAGATTCTGTGTCTCTTTGGTTAGGTTTATTCCTAGGTATCTTATGGTTTTGGATGCAATTGTAAAAGGGATTGACTCCTTAATATCTCTTTCTTCTGTCTTCCTGTTGGTGTATAGAAATGCAACTGATTTCTGTGCATTGATTTTATATCCTGACACTTTACTGAATTCCTGTATAAGTTCTAGCAGTTTTGGAGTGGAGTCTTTTGGGTTTTCCACATATAGTATCGTATCATCTGCGAAGAGTGATAATTTGACTTCTTCTTTGCCAATTTGGATGCCTTTAATTTCCTTTTGTTGTCTGATTGCTGAGGCTAGGACCTCTAGCACGATGTTGAATAGCAGTGGTGATAATGGACATCCCTGCCGTGTTCCTGACCTTAGCGGAAAAGCTTTCAGTTTTTCTCCATTGAGAATGATATTTGCGGTGGGTTTTTCATAGATGGCTTTGATGATATTGAGGTATGTGCCCTCTATCCCTACACTTTGAAGAGTTTTGATCAGGAAGGGATGTTGTACTTTGTCAAATGCTTTTTCAGCATCTATTGAGAGTATCATATGGTTCTTGTTCTTTCTTTTATTGATGTGTTGTATCACATTGACTGATTTGCGGATGTTGAACCAACCTTGCAGCCCTGGAATAAATCCCACTTGGTCGTGGTGGATAATCTTTTTAATGTACTGTTGAATCCTATTGGCTAGTATTTTGTTGAGTATTTTCGCATCTGTGTTCATCAAGGATATCGGTCTATAGCTCTCTTTTTTGGTGGGGTCCTTGTCTGGTTTTGGGATCAAGGTGATGCTGGCCTCATAAAATGAGTTTGGAAGTTTTCCTTCCATTTTATTTTTTGGAACAGTTTCAGGAGAATAGGAATTAGTTCTTCTTTAAATGTTTGGTAGAATTCCCCCGGGAAGCCGTCTGGCCCTGGGCTTTTGTTTGTTTGGAGATTTTTAATGACTGTTTCAATCTCCTTACTGGTTATGGGTCTGTTCAGGCTTTCTATTTCTTCCTGGTTCAGTTGTGGTAGTTTATATGTTTCTAGGAATGCATCCATTTCTTCCAGATTGTCAAATTTATTGCCGTAGAGTTGCTCATAGTATGTTCTTATAATAGTTTGTATTTCTTTGGTGTTAGTTGTGATCTCTCCTCTTTCATTCATGATTTTATTTATTTGGGTCCTTTCTCTTTTCTTTTTGATAAGTCGGGCCAGGGGTTTATCAATTTTATTAATTCTTTCAAAGAACCAGCTCCTAGTTTCGTTGATTTGTTCTATTGTTTTTTTGGTTTCTATTTCATTGATTTCTGCTCTGATCTTTATGATTTCTCTTCTCCTGCTGGGCTTAGGGTTTCTTTCTTGTTCTTTCTCCAGCTCCTTTAGGTGTAGGGTTAGGTTGTGTACCTGAGACCTTTCTTGTTTCTTGAGAAAGGCTTGTACCGCTATATATTTTCCTCTCAGGACTGCCTTTGTTGTGTCCCACAGATTTTGAACCGTTGTATTTTCATTATCATTTGTTTCCATGATTTTTTTCAATTCTTCTTTAATTTCCCGGTTGACCCATTCATTCTTTAGAAGGATACTGTTTAGTCTCCATGTATTTGGGTTCTTTCCAAACTTCCTTTTGTGGTTGAGTTCTAGCTTTAGAGCATTGTGGTCTGAAAATATGCAGGGAATGATCCCAATCTTTTGATACCGGTTGAGTCCTGATTTAGGACCGAGGATGTGATCTATTCTGGAGAATGTTCCATGTGCACTAGAGAAGAATGTGTATTCTGTTGCTTTGGGATGAAATATTCTGAATATATCTGTGATGTCCATCTGGTCCAGTGTGTCATTTAAGGCCTTTATTTCCTTGCTGATCTTTTGCTTGGATGATCTGTCCATTTCAGTGAGCAGGGTGTTAAAGACCCCTACTATTATTGTGTTGTTGTTGATGTGTTTCTTTGATTTTGTTATTAATTGGTTTATATAGTTGGCTGCTCCCACATTGGGGGCATAGATATTTAAAATTGTTAAATCTTCTTGTTGGACAGACCCTTTGAGTATGATATAGTGTCCTTCCTCATCTCTTATTATAGTCTTTGGCTTAAAATCTAATTGATCTGATATAAGGATTGCCACTCCTGCTTTCTTCTGATGTCCATTAGCATGGTAAATTCTTTTCCACCCCCTCACTTTAAATCTGGAGGTGTCTTCGGGCTTAAAATGTGTTTCTTGGAGGCAACATATAGATGGGTTTTGTTTTTTTATCCATTCTGATACCCTGTGTCTTTTGACAGGGGCATTTAGCCCATTCACATTCAGGGTAACTATTGAGAGATATGAATTTAGTGCCATTGTATTGCCTGTAAGGTGACTGTTACTGTATATGGTCTCTGTTCCTTTCTGATCTACCACTTGTAGGCTCTCTCTTTGCTTAGAGGACCCCTTTCAATATTTCCTGTAGAGCTGGTTTGGTATTTGCAAATTCTTTCAGTTGTTGTTTGTCCTGGAAGCTTTTAATCTCTCCTTCTATTTTCAATGATAGCCTAGCTGGATATAGTATTCTTGGCTGCATGTTTTTCTCGTTTAGTGCTCTGAAAATATCATGCCAGCTCTTTCTGGCCTGCCAGGTCTCTGTGGATAAGTCAGCTGCCAATCTAATATTTTTACCATTGTATGTTACAGACTTCTTTTCCCGGGCTGCTTTCAGGATTTTCTCTTTGTCATTGAGACTTGTAAATTGTACTATTAGGTGACGTGGTGTGGGCCTATTCTTATTGATTTTGAGGGGCGTTCTCTGAACCTCCTGAATTTTGATGCTCGTTCCCTTTGCCATATTGGGGAAATTCTCCCCAATAATTCTCTCCAGTATACCTTCTGCTCCCCTCTCACTTTCTTCTTCTTCTGGAATCCCAATTATTCTAATGTTGTTTCGTCTTATGGTGTCACTTATCTCTCGAATTCTCCCCTCGTGGTCCAGTAGCTGTTTGTCCCTCTTTTGCTCAGCTTCTTTTTTTCTCTGTCATTTGGTCTTCTATATCACTAATTCTTTCTTCTGCCTCATTTATCCTAGCAGTGAGAGCCTCCATTTTTGATTGCACCTCATTAATAGCTTTTTTTATTTCAACTTGGTTAGATTTTAGTTCTTTTATTTCTCCAGAAAGGGCTTTTATATCTCTCGAGAGGGTTTCTCTAATATCTTCCATGCCTTTTTCGAGCCCGGCTAGAAACTTGAGAATTATCCTTCTGAACTCTAGATCTGACATATTATCGATGTCTGTATTGATTAGGTCCCTAGCCTTCGGTACTGCCTCTTGTTCTTTTTTTTGTTTTGAAATTTTACGTCTTGTCATTTTGTCCAGAGAAGAGTAGATGAAGGCGCAAGTAAAATACTAAAAGGGTGGCAACAACCCCAGGAAAATATGCTTTAACCAAATTAGAAGAGATCCAAAATCGTGAGTGGGAAGAAAGGGGATAAAAAGAGGTTCAAAAAGGAAGAAAGAAAAAAAAAAAAAAACAAAAAGAAAAGAAAGAACAGAAAAGAAAAGAAAAGAATTTTTAAAAAAAGAAAACACCTAAGAAAAATGTAAAAAAGAAAAAATATATATATTAGATAAACTAGTAAAAAATCGTTAAAAAAGAAAAAGGTAACAGTTAAAAAAAAATTTTACCCGAAAGCGAGAAAGAAAAAAAAAAATGAAAAAGAAAAAATTAAATTAACTGCAAGACTAAAAAAAATCACAGGAAAACAGCCATGAGTTCCGTGCTTGGCTTTCTCCTCCTCTGGAATTCTGCTGCTCTCCTTGGTATTGAAACCGCACTCCTTGGTAGGTGAACTTGGTCTCCGCTGGTTTTCTTGTTGATCTTCTGGAGGAGGGGCCTGTTGTAGTGATTCTCAAGTGTCTTTGCCCCAGGCGGAATTACACCGCCCTTACCCGGGGCCGGGGTGAGTAATCCGCTCGGGTTTGCTTTCAGGAGCTTTTGTTCCCTGAGCGCTTTCTGTTGAGTTCCAGAGGACAGGAATACAAATGGCGGCCTCCTGGTCTCTGGCCCGGAGGAGCCGAGAGCCCAGGGCCCCACTCCTCAGTGCGCCCTCAGAGAACAGTGCCCAGTTACTCCCGTCTGCCTGACCTCCGGCCGTGCTCCGAGCTCACCGAGCCTGCGACTGGTTCAAGGTAACACGGAGCTGTGAGCTTACTGTCGGCTCTGTCTCTGTAGCCGGCTTTCCCGTTCCAATACCCACAAGCTCTGCGACACTCAGACACCCCCGATCCTTCTGTGACCCTGCGGGACCTGAGGCCACGCTGACCCCACGTGGGCTTCGCCCCAGTTTAGCCTCTGGAGCGATGTCCCTCAGCAGAACAGACTTTTAAAAGTCCTGATTTTGTGCACGGTTGCTCTGCTGCTTGCCGGGAGCCGGCCCCTCCCCCCGGGGTCTATCTTCCCGTCGCTTTGGATTCACTTCTCCGCCGGTCCTACCTTTCAGAAAGTGGTTGTTTTTCTGTTTCCAGAATTGCTGTTCTTCTTCTCTTCGATCTGCCGATGGATTTTCAGGTGTTTGCAATCTTTATATAAGCTATCTAGCTGACCTCCGGCTAGCTGAAGCAGTCTCAGCTTGCTACTTCTCCGCCATCTTGACTCCTCCCTCAAGCTCCACCAATTTTTAATAAGACACAGCCAGCAGGAGGCAACGTCTGTTACTGGTTACACATGTGGGCTTTGAAGCCAGACCAGTCTGGCTTTGATATCGAGGGGCAGGAGGAGGGGAACACCTGCACCTGCAGGATGGAAATCCCTGTACCAAATCATGGCACCGTGTCAAGACTCAGTTTCCTCATCTGCAAAGTGGAAATCATGAGTGTGTATGCTTAGAGGATCACGGTGAACACGAAATGCAGTAATTTCACTAAGTCACCACGTTTCAGCAAGGAGCTCACTGACACCTTGAATGCAGCATGTGGGACCCTGAAGAGAAGACCCCAGGGAGCCGTGCTTACACTAGCGACTCAAGGAAACTACAAGATACCGTGTGTTATTTTAAATTGCTACATTTGAAGTCATTTGTTACGTGACAACAGAATCACTAAGACATTAGGTAACTTGTCCCAACCTACCTAGCTCCCCAAGGATAAGAGCCAGGATTCAGAACCAGAGGGAACCTCCATACTTAGTCAAAGGTAACAGCCAGAGGGGTTAAAATGCAAAAGATTGTCTGATTAGCACTCAGTTAAGCGGAAAATTCTATTAATCAGAATCTCTAATTCCTGGACGTTATGATTAGTCAGGGATTTTCTGGATTAGAAATCGAGTTTTCCGTGGCAATGGGGACCTACGTTGTGGACGCCTTGGAGAATGGCAGCAAACCTGCAGCTGGGAGAAGAAGGTTCTCCATCACATGTGACACAAAGTTCTGATTCAGAACAGCCATGTTCCTATCTTGAAAATACAACGGGATCATCAGCCATCTGACGCTGGCTGGGCTTCTGCTGTGTTCCTCCCCAGTGGACCTCAGGGGCTGAAAAAATGACATCTTGTGACCTATGACTTACTCCTTTCAAAGACAGAGCCTGGGGATTCCTGGGTGGCTCAATCAGTTAAGTGTCTGACTTGATTTTGGCTCAGGTCATGATCTCAGGGTCGTGGGATCGAGCCACACCTTGGCCTGCATGGTCAGTGGGGAATCTGCTTGAGATTCTCTCTCCCTCTTACTCTGCCCCTCCCCCCAACCCCTCTCAATCGCACACATTCTCTCTCTCTCTCAAAATCAATATATATTTTAAAAGAGCATGACTCTGGTGGAAGGAGATGTACACCAACCAAATAGCCACCCCCACTACAAATGTAACAACAGCAGCTTGCAGTCACCCAGACTCTGCGGAGCCTGACCCAGAGCCTCCCTGAGACCACGGTTTCCCCAGACAGACTCCCAACTGGCATCTCTTCTATCACTGTTCTTGAATATCATATATTCACCATCTACTTACCGGGAGTCAGGGAAGCTGTGTTTCTCCTAATAAAATGCAAACCCAGAATGCAGACGAGTCACCTCACTTATATACAGCAGGAATGGAGAGTTGCAAACCCAGAATGCAGACGAGTCACCTCACTTAGATACAGCAGGAATGGAGAGTCACGTTCACTCATTCACTCCCCGGGGCCCGCACGGATCAACAGTCTGAAAGCACGGGGCAAAATGTTTCATCTTCTCTGTTCCATTTTCTCACTTGGCTTTTAGTTTCTAGGTTCTTGGGAGACACTTTGAAGGAATCAACATTTGGATCAAGAAATAAGCCTCCCTGACAAACCATAAGAGACTCTTAAAGTCACAAAACAAACTGAGGGTTGCTGGGGGGAGGGGTAAGGAGAAGGAGGTGGGGCTATGGACATTGGGGAGGGTATGTGCTATGGTGAGTGCTGTGAAGTGTGTAAACCTGGAGATTCAGACCTGTACCCCTGCGGCTAATAATACATTATATGTTTATTTTTAAAAATTTTTAAAAATAAACAACTAAATAAAAGAAATAAGCCTCCCTTCTGGGAAGGAGCTCTGTGCCCTGAACAGGTGTAACCCACAAATCCTCAACAGGGTGGAGCTGATGCAGGTGGCCAGAGTTTTTCAAATTTTTGCCAGGGTGTTCTCTCTGCCTGCGAGTGCACCTTGCCAGCTATGTTCAAGCATGTGCAAACCTGAGGTGACTGGCCCAACGTTCCCTGTCTGGTCCCCAGCTGCTTTGGGGACCTCCTGCAGGAACGGCTTTGCCCCTTGACTTTGTCAGTCTCTTTCGAGTATTTTTACTAGATCATTGCATCCTTTCCTTCCCATCACTTCGTGAGGCAGGTGCTAATATTGGCCCCATTTTCTTGATGTAGAAACTGAGGCTTTGAGAGCCAAATAGATTTGCCCAAGCTCCAACAGCCGTCAAATACATGGCAGAGCCTGGATCTAATTGTGGTACAGACTGCTCCCCAAGTCTGTGTTTCTGTTCATTGTGTTGGATGCCCCACAGTAGAACCTAGCACATTCCTAGGTGCACATGTGTTGTTGTTGAAAGGGTGACTATGTGCAGGGTGAGCCCGGTGTGAAAGGAGACATGAGCTGTTTGTTGGTAGAAGCAGCACAGAGAAAAGGTGGGGGAGGTGTGCACTAACCTGAGGCTCAGTCCCAGGCGACAGGTTTGCTGGGAGCCTGAAGAACCCTGGCTTCAACACACCTCAGACTTGGTCCAGACGCCTTTGTTTTCATGCTTCCCATTCAATCCACTCATTATTTAGATTTATTGAGAACCCACAGAAACACACCCTGAGTGGTGAATTAAATGAAGTCCCTGCTCTCCTGGAACTTGAATTCTGGTGGTGGGTATTATGGAGGGCAAGTATTGCATGGAACACTGGGTGTGGTACATAGACAATGACTCTGGAACACTGAAAAGAAATGTAAAAAAAAATAAATAAAAATTTAAAAAAAGAAATAAGAAAGAAAACCCAAAAATAAAGTAGATTTTAGAAAGCACTAAGATGTGAAGGAAGTGCGGGAGGATCTTCTTAACGAAACCAGAGAAGATCTGTCTGAGGAGTAGAGCTAAGGCAAGAATGGAGTGAGGGAGGCAGCCAGGCTTGCACTGGGAGGAAGAACACTTCAGGTGCAGAGAAGAGCAGGTGCAAAGGCCCTGGGGTGGGAATGAGCAAGGCCCACACAATGAAGAGAATAGATGCAGTTAGGAGGCTGGTGCACAGTATGTGTGCTGAAGCATGGGGGCAGGGGGGATGCCCGTGTGGAATGAGGTCAGAGATTAGGTCATCAGGGGTCAGTAGGACATTTGAGGAGAAAAGCAACTTGGACTTCATCCTGCCAGCCACAGAGAGCCATGAGAGGGAATGGAAGGATCCAAGTGATCTCCCCGATGGCGATGGAGGTGATTGGAAAAGACTGCTCCAAGAATGGGAGCAGGGAGAACAGGTGGTACAGCCGGCAGTGCTCCTAGCCGGGCCACCCTGAAGGATTCCTCGCTTCATCTCACTCCAGGTATGCTGGGACCCTGGCCTTTAACTCACAAGCTTGCTCTCGCCTTAAGGTTTCTGATACAGCGCCCCTCACCTCACTCAAAGATGAAGAGGACATTCCCCTTCAGCACCTTTCTCTAGCTATCTCTCTAGCACTTTTATTTATCTAGAGAGCGGGAGTGGGGTAGGGGTGGGGGAAGAGGGAGGAAGAGAATCCGGAGCATGCTCTGCACTGAGCACGGAGCCTGACATAGGGCTCCATCCCAGGACCCCAAGATCATGACCTGAGCTGAAATCAAGTGTCAGACGCTCAAGCCACTGAGCCACCCAGGTACCCCTTCTGCTCTTTAAATTGTCTTCCCTCACATCTGCTCACCTAGGACAGCTTCTCTGATCCCACATCCAGGAGAATGTCCGTGGCATTTAGCTCTTTCTGTTTGAGCTTGCATGGAGCCTGTAAAGGACACCCACCTCACCCTCTCCTTGCTGAGCCCATGAAGCCTGGAATTGCATCATTGCTCCCCTACATAGAAAGCACATAGGGGGCTCTCGGCGAAGAATTAGTTGATGGAATAATACTTTTGTGAAAGCTAGTGGTAATTTGAGCTGTATGCAGCTGACCTTAAATGATTTTTAAACAATTAAGTGGGGTCAGTCTTTCAAACAAATATATTTTGTAGAGCAGTAACCATGACTGACGGCATGCCTCATATAGGGCTAGGAATGATGCTAAGCACGCCAACTCCGTTCACTCAATTATCTCAATAACCATAGACCCTGGGAACATTCACCCCATTTCTCTGATGGGAGACTGAGGATGGAAGTGGATAGGAAACAAGCCCGAGAACACCTTATGACTGACTATGTAATGGAGATTAACAGTTTGAGTCCACGTCCATTTGGATGCAATGAAAACAGGCACAATCTTTCCTCTGGCAAATATCCACCAAGCGGTAGCTTCAGAGGTAAAAGAAGATGCGCTGTGAAATTAGCCGGAGCTCCTGCGCTCCAGGAGACCAGCATCTGGCAGGAGAGACGGGAAGTGTCAGCGTGCTGCTGATGAGTCGGGATCCATATGGACCAGCTGAAAGAAGTATTGAGATGAAAAGGACAGCTTAACAACCCCAGGAATAATTGAAAAATGACTCACGTTCACTTTTTTTTAAAAAAATTTATTTATTTGACAGATCACAAGTGGGCAGAGAGGCAGGCAGAGACAGAGAGAGGGGGAAGCAGGCTCCCCACCAAGCAGAGAGCCCAACTCGGGGCTCGATCCCAGAACCCTGGGATCATGACCTGAGCCGAAGGCAGAGGTTTTAACCCACTGCGCCACCCAGGCACCCCTGACTCACATTCACGTACTCTAATTCTTCAACACCGTGGACTCAGAGTCCACGGAAGTATTTCTCAAGCCTCCTTTTCTATCCCAGCACCACCCCAAACCACCTTCTGTACTCTTGACTGATACACTTCTTCCTTTTCAGTGTTAAGATCCCATATCCCTGAAGCTCCAGACAGCTGACAAAACCCAAATCGGCCACTTTGACAGTCTCTGAAAGCCACGGACCTTCTCCTGGAGAAATGCACCAGTCAGCGCAGACACCCGCACCCCTGCGCGCACGCACATCTACTGGTTTCCCTGGTTTGCCCATCATTTCACCGGGTTCTCACCCACCATTTCTGAGTGAGAGCCCCTGCCCTTGGTCATCTGAAAAGCACCTTAGCAGTTGCCAAAGGAAAAGAGCTTCTTCTCTTTCCAAGTGCACAAGAAAACTTCAGAAATTTATGTAAAAAGAGGTCCACGCCCAACCAACCAAACCTACCCCTTGCTGCTCCGTAAGCTTGTCTTTCTGCACAGTGTCCAGCCTGAAATGAATTTCTCTTCCAAGGTGCAGGGAAATCTGTAATAAGGACAGTGGGTGATGGTGGCCTTAGCCACTCTCTGGCTAATGGCATGTTAGCAGAAGAAGCTAGAACCAGATCTCTCCTGTTTTGGTTTCAGTTTGGGTTCTTGATACCCAGGGTGGTTTTCATTCAACCGTGTGTCATGGTCCTAGAGACCAGTGGTTCTCAGCCACTGCACTGGTCAGTGCTGGATGGCCATGAGCTTACCAGGGTGTTGGAAAATAACTTGAATGGGTTGTGAACTATCAAAGTGGGCCAATGATTTGCTTAAAAAATAAATTGGAGAACTTTCAAGTTTCCCTCTAAAATGATGCCATTTTCAGTGCCTTGTTTTCCTGCAGGTGATAGATGGGTGGAAATGGGCAGTGGGTGCCATCTGGGGAATTCCAAATGACCCTAGGGTACTCACGTGACTCTGTTGCACCCTCAAGGTCCCTGAATTGTTTTTGTGTTTAGAAAGAACTTAGCAAACCCCAATATTTCTTGTCACCATTTTTACTCCTTCTAGAATAATGCTTCCTAAGCTGCAGTTATTTTACTATTACTTTTGAGAATTTTTGGCCTATCTTTAGTTACACCTTATTAAAAAAAAAAAAAAACATTTATCCCAATAGCCAGCCTTCTAGAGTCTTGGCCTAAACAATCATAATCATGAAATCATGTGGTTGATGTGTTTGTTACTTACCCTCAAGATCCATTAAAGTAAGTGCTCAACTTTAGAAATAAAAATAACTATCATGCATTGTGAAACATCATTCCCTAGGCCCTTCTCCCCCAGTGGTATGGTTACCACATTTTAAGGACACCCTATTCTAGTAAGTACCTTCATGCACTGAAAAAAATCAACTCCAATCCATTTATTCTTTTGTAAATTCCATTTCTTCTTTTAAACACATCAGTTAGAAAGAATATATCTATTAGATATATCTATCTGCTTACTATGTACCAGATACTGGCCCATGTGCAGGCATGCTCATCTCTTCATTTAATCCTTGCAAGAGGACTTTCAGGTGGCTATGGCCATTCCCATTTGATGGGAATGGAGGAAAAGATGGAGAAAAAAATGCTCGGGGAAGTCGGAGGGTCTTGCCCAAGGACACACAGCTTATACCTTTCTGGGAGGACAGAACCAAGTTCTTATGCTAGGGTAGGGAGGACCTACCGGCCATGTTGGGGATGCTGGTTGGCCTTCTCCAGTATTTGGGCACCAGACTTCACGGTGGCTCCATCACATCTAAGCTGTGAAACCACAGTGGGGACATTTGTTTGGGAAATATGTCCCTGTGTTCCAGCAGCCTAGGATCTTTCCAAGAGTTTCTCAAAATCCAGCAGAATAAATATCAGATTTTTTATTGCCCACCACATAATAGGAATATAACTTATTACTGTTAGAGCTCCAGACTTTAGGCAGCTTCCATAAATCTGGCGCTCCAATTGACTCCATATGCATTTAAGCAAAACCCAGCCCACATCAGGGAGCAGTGGATGTAATTGGAATATGGAGTGCGGCTTTTGGATTAATCACATTCTGAATATTAACTGCGCATTATGCTGATTTCCTTGTAAATATATTCAGAAGCCCCAGCGTGTGTAACTGACTCGGTCTTATACAATCAGAATAGCAAATGTCCTGACTGTGGGGTTGGAAACAGTCCCAACTGTAGTGTACGAAGCCGAGTTTCATTTCCCCCGAGAGAAAGAATATTTCAGCCCACTCCAGGAGGCCTCCAAACACAATGTATGGTTTCCCGACACCAGGGGAAGGAGCCGTGTTTGTTTTCAACTGCCTGGTTCAGAATGGATTTTGCCGAAAACAAGAACACTTTTTTTATCCCCCCAGGGAATTCTTGGAGGATTTTTCTGGCCCTAGCATTTCTTTAGGAATAATCCATTCTGACTGTCTTTACTCGGGAGGCAGTAGAGTCAGTAAGTGGTGGAGGAGAGAACAGGATGGGGAACAGTATGATCAAAGATTGAGGTTTAGAAGGAAAATCCTGAGTGACTCCCAGTCCTGCTAAGGGTACCCCCCATGCTGGGTGACCTTGCTCTATGGGAACAGACAATGTCCTCCGTGAGTCACACAGTTCACCACTCGCAAAGCAATCCTTGTGCCTGGAGAATCCCATCCAGCACACCTGGCAGCTCTGAGAGGTGAGTGCTATAATTCCCATTTCACAGATACAAAAACTGAGACTTGGAAAAGTCTTGCCTTGAGGAAATGTGAGTAAACCAGCCTTGGGCGAAGGGCCTGGACTTGGGCACAAAATTAAGGGGATGCCAAAAATCTCAGCAATCAGCAACAGTAACATTTTTTTTAGATTTTATCTATTTATTTGAGAGAGAGACAGTGAGAGAGAGCGTGAGCGAGGAGAAGGTAAGAGAGAGAATCAGACTCTCCATGGAGCTGGAAACTTGATCCCGGGACTCCGGGATCATGACCTGAGCTGAAGGCAGTCGTCCAACCAACTGAGCCACCCAGGCACCCAATTGGAGCCTTCTCTGAGTGTGCTTGTCTCTCCCTGGGAACTGCGAGCTTCCAGAGGGCCTGCCCCTTGTGTCTACCTTGGACCCAGCAAAAAGCTTTATTTATAGCAAGTGCTCAACAAATGGCCAACAGGATAAACTGAATCTTGTCTCAAAGACTTGGCTTGTGCCCTTGTATGTACCCCTGTGATGAAGAATGTATTTGCTTCTTCTCTGAACTCCAGATTCTTTGCAAAAAAAAGAGACCTTTGCTGGGGTGGTGGAGATGTAGTTGTCCAAAATGAAACCTGTCTTTTGCCCCCTCGTGCCTGCTCCATCTCTAGGTTCCTGTCTCAGTGGACATAGCGCTGTCCACATGATACACCAGGCATCCTCCGCCTCCATCCTCCTTTCAAGGCCTCTGACAGACACTCAGCTGGCATGTGCTGGGGGTCCTACCTCTAAGTCTTTTCCCATCAGCCACCTCTCACTATTCCTCCACCATGTTAGTCCAAGCTGCCACCAGCTTTTGCTTGGATGCCTGTAACCTCCTCTTCACTGCCCTACCTGCTTCCAACCTGGGCCCCATTCCATTCCACTCTCTCCTGGGCAGCCAGATCCACTTTTTCAACCACAGATCTGACCCAGTATCTCCTCTGCCTCAAACCCTGCCAAGGCTAGGCTTACCATAAGATGGTCTCTGAAGTGGGGCATCTACAAAGGGGAGGAAATGTAGAATGATCCTTCTGGGTGTGGGAAGAGGGTATAAGAACCTTTATTTCTGTTTGTTTTCTATTGTATCTGTTTTGGAAGTTGAGTTTCTGGCCATGTTTCATAATGTTCTATCTTAGTTCAATTTCCCTGGAAGCAGAGCCTGAGGCAAGGATTTGTATGCATGTGACTTATTCAGGCAGTGCACTTAGGAGGAACCTATGAGAGAGTAAGGGAAGCAGGATAGAGTACAAACATAAGCAAAGCTGTGGTCTCAGCTGGTATCCAGCTTCAACTTGATCCAGCTGGGAGCTCTAGAAGGTGAACTGCACCACCAGGGGTTGACCTTTCGTATACCTCTGTCAGCTACCTGACCCTACAGTGATGAGGAATGCCCACTTCCAAGTGAGGCAGCTCCCTTTGGCCAAGGACAATTCTTTGGAGAAGTGGGCAGCTCTTCTGTGAATGGGCATTCTGCATGGGAAAGGGAGAATTGGCTATATGTACGAGGGAGTAATAAGAAGGTATTAGACCTTCCATATCTTCCTTTTATATTTAATGTATTTTCTCCATGTTTTATAAGAGACACTTCACCATAATATATGTATTAATACAAGACTATATATGTAATTTAACAATAAATTAATCAACGATTAGGATAAAAGCTCATCTTTTTTGACTCAGCTTGGATCTATATCTGAGTCCTGGAATGAGTAGGAATCAAGTCATCCAGAGAAGCCAAGGCTGGGGTGGGCAGGGATGCACCTTAAGCAGTGGGATTCTGGACATTAGATCAGTCCAAGCTTGTTTATTTTGGAATCTAGCATTTGAGCACTTTGGCCCAGTATCTTCTGGTCACCCCATCACTCACAGGGAACATGAGAAGGTAATGACTGCACAGAGCGAGACGTTGCAGTTGTTCATAGAGGTTCTAATAATCCCAACATCTCTTTACCTTTTCTTGTGCCTCAATCCTTAATGGATCCTCCAGATGCTGTGAAATCTACAAGCTATCTCATTCTTGGTGGAGAATGGAAGCCAGAGTTGAAAGTCCCATGGGGAACAGCAGTGTAAAGGCAATCTGCTTTGAAACAACAGGCGTTCCCCACTCTGTGCCCAGCTGGGCCCTGCATGCAAATTACTCTGACTCGAGCTTCTGGGCCGGCACTGGAGGGTGCAAACTCAGTTCATATCTGGAATAGAATGAAGTAAAGAAGGAGTGACTCAGAAGTCACATACAGTTGGGACCCAACATCACCAGGCCAACTATCAAACATGAGCTCTGTGGCCCTGGGTAGCTTACATAATTTGTCTGAAGTCAAGATCTTTATGACATCTATGTCAGTTTCCCAAAGCCAAACCCAGGACAATGAGCTGTGAGTGGAATAGTAGTAACTGAGGATTTGCTATATGCCCAGGACTTTGCTAAATAAGATGTGTATACGTACATATATAAAATGTGTGTATACACATACAGATATATATATTCTAATTTAATAATCTCAAAACCCTGTTAGCTGGGCACAGTCCTTATTTTATAGATGAGGGACCCAAGACTCAGAGAGGGTGAGTAACTTATGATAGCTAGTACATGATGGAGCTGGGATTTGAACCAGGGAAGCTCACCTCTTCCCCATCCTCTTCATTGCCTCACAGATCCTCCCTTTCTCAAGTTATTAGCACACACGTGCAGGCTCTGAACTCTACCGAGATGGTGAAGGCCTCATTTGCAGGTGTCTGGAAGTCATAATTAGCAAGCAAACATCATCTTTATTAAATTCTGTGTGGTAGCCAGTTGGGTGTAGAAAACTACTCAAATCTGATGGTTTGAATGTCTTCTTTATCCTGGTTGGTGCCTACCCTAAATTAAAATCCCCTGAAGGTACTGCTGTCCTAATTAACAGTTTGCCTTTTTAACACTGTAAACATTTTCCTTGTTGTGAGCGGGTCATGCCAATTAAAGGCACAGATGACGCTGAGCAGGAGAGCAGTGCATGTGTTCCTGGTGGGAAGCCCAGCCTTTTCTGGCCAGCTGTGATCCCCACATTTCTGCTGGGAGTTTGCCAAGACAGGGGGCTCTGGAAGGACAGCTGCTTTTACCTAGTATGCAGCTACAACATGCCATTGGCTACCCATGGAGGTTGGGGGCATGGGTTTGGAGCCAGAGAGACCTGGCTGTGTGTCCTGGCTCCTCCTTGTGCCTCAGTTTCTTCAGCAGACCTCCCTCATGAGATGGTACAGTACTCACCTCATGAGCAGAGGTGAGGCTTGAATGAAGTGATGTGTGCAAAGGTAGTCAGCGTGGGGTATGGTGCTCGAGAGTGGAAACTATCTTCTCCTCTCCCTCCACCTGCCCTCGTGGATATTTTTTACACCTTTTAGGCCAGTGAGCATCATTAGAATGTTCTTCCTTAGTGGGGGTGCTTTCCCTTACAAGTCCCACCTACCTGTGGTACTCCAGTAAAGGAAAGCCAACAATTCACTTGGAAGCATGTGGCCCAACCCTAGGACTCAATCTTGAAAACCTTGGATTGTTTTTGTTTTCCATTTTTATTAAAGGATAACGTATGTGTAGAAAATCACAAAAGCCTAAGTATACCACCTGTGAAATATTTACAAACTGGGGGCACCTCAGTCGGTTAAGTGTCTGCCTTCAAATCAGGTTGTGATCTCAGGGTCCTGGGATCGAGCCCTGCACCAGGCTCCTTGCTCAGTAGGAGAGTCTGCTTCTCTCTCCCATACTCCCTCTATGAGCTCTTAAATAAATAAATAATAAATTTTACCAACTGAACATACTCCTGTATCCATGCCTAAAACACAAAATAGAATGTTATCAGCTCCCCTGAAGACCCTGCTGAGCCCACTTCCCCTCACTCTTCCCCAGGAGTACCCACTGTCTAGACCTCTAGAGCATGGGTTAGTTTTGCTAATTTTTGAACCTGAGATAAATTAAATTATGCAAAGTTATATATACAGAAGAATTAATGGAATTTCTTTTCATGGAAATATAAATGGAATGGAATATAAATATAATCAAATGAAATGATATAAAAATACATTAGCTATGTATTCTTTTGTGTCTATTTTCAACATTTTATTTGTGAGTTTCAGGTGTTGTTGCCTTAGTTGTAGGTCATTCATTCTTATTTAGGTGTGCTATTCCCTGTGTGATTTTTTTTTTTTTGGTTTTTTTATTCATTCAACTCTTTATTGATGTTTGGGTTATTTCCAGTTTTCAGCTAATACAAGTAGGGCTCCTGTGAATATGCGTGCACATGTTTGTTGGTGAACAGATGTGTGCATTTCCTCTGAGTAGAGTTGCTGACCCATAGGTTATGTGGGTGGTTGGCTTTAGCAGATACTATGAAATTGTTTTATGAAGTGTTTATACCAATTTATACTGCCACATAATGTAAGAGAGTTTGCAATTGCTTGGATGGGTGGTGTTCTCTGTCTTTTTAATTTTAACCTGTTACAGTAAGAGTGAGGGATATGACATTTGTAGTTTTGATTTGTATTTCCCTGATGTCTAAGAACCTTTTCATGTATCTTTTGAACAGTTAGATATCATCTTTTGTGAACTTCCTGTTCATGTCTTTTGCCCAGTTTTCTTTGGGACCATCTGTCTTTTACTAAGTCATAAGAGTTGCAGTTGACCCTCTAACAATGCAGAGGCTGGGGACACCGACACCTGTGCAATTGAAAATCAGCACGTAACTTTTGACTTCCCCATGACTTAACTACCAACAGTCTACTGCTGAGTGGAAGCTTTACAATGACATAAAGTCAACTAACACATAATGTGTAGGTTATAGGTATTATATACTGTATCCTTACAATAAAGTAAGCTAGAGAAAAGAAAATCTGATTAAGAAAATCATAAGAAAGAGAAAATACTTGAACAGCACTGTACTGTATTTGTTTAAAAAAACCTGCATACAAGTGGACCCTTGCAGTTCAAACCTGTGTTGTCCGAGAGTCAACTGTTTTTTATACTTTGGATAGAAATTTATTTTGAATTTACAGTATTGGTTCCCATTCTCCAAGTCATCTTTTCATTTGCTTCATGGCATGTTCTGATTACTGTCAAAAGATGTAGTTGTAGTCCAACTTATCAGTATTTCCCTTAGGTAGCTCTTATGCAACTGTTTAAGAAAGAAATCTTTGCCAACCCCCAAGGTCATGAAGACATTCTGTTTTTCCCTCAATGTTTCATTGTTTTACCTTTCACATTTAGCTCTATAATCCATCTGAAATTAATTTTTGTGTATGGTGTGAGGTAGTGTTCAAGACGAAATTTTCTTTTTCTTTTCTATATGGCTGCCCATATGCAATTGAAGCATTACCAGCGTTTGAAAACAACATCCTTTCCCCTCTGTTTCCAGTGAGCCTTCATTATTAATCAGGTGGTTATATATGCGCGAGTCCATTTCTGGGCTCCATTTTGTTTCATTGGTCTATAGATCTAACAATTAGGAAACTTTCATATGGAAGAGAGATTTGTGAGGGAGAGACCACCAAGGACTCCATTATTGGTAGTGGTTGTGGGAGAAGCAGGAAGAAAGCCAATCAGTTTCTGGAAGCAGCTGTGGCAAGGTCTTAGAGCCTTGACGGTATGAATTACAGTGCCTGTGGCTTCAGTGGCATTAACTATAGGGTCTCCCCTGGAGAAGGCCAGGAGTATAAAATGAGCATTACCCTCAGCCATTTAGACTTGAAGCTTCATCCTCTGTTCCTTCCATAAAGTTGGATGCAAAGAATTTGAATCCTCTGTGCTTGCCTTCCCCTGAAACCAATTTGCTCGCGTGTGCTCCTTCCCCAGTAAGCCGTGAAATACAAGGTCTCCTTGTAATACTTTTATACACTGCTCGCTGCAGTTTAATATATGAGACACTGCATCATAGTCTGGAGGTTCAAAATTACCTCGAAGTAATCATTTCCTAGAGGGCTGGTAGTAAACATTCTGTCACACAGCTATAGATTGTTGCCTGTCGCCATCAATCAGCCCCTAGGGAGATATTTGGGGAAATGATATGGGAATGAATTGAGATCTGGTGTACGTGGCTGCCAGGTCTCTGCAGAGGGAAACAGGCTTGGTGGCCTATGGCAGGCTGCCTTTGCGAGGGGTAAGCTCTGTCTGCACCACAACCTGAGGTTGTGCTGAGCCCTGGGTGGCCTGTTGGCATAACCCAGCTCCAGGGTCATGGGATCCTTCAGCCTAATCCTGACTTTAGCCTTTTGACATCTCTGCATACTTCAAAACAGAGATATCACCTGTGTTTGCAAAATACTAGCAATTGCTATTTATGAACACTCACCTTGCATTAGAGAATAAGCTAATCCTTTCCATGGGTCATTCCATTCATCTTCAGAATGAACTCAGGATGGAGTTATATTAGCTTCATTTCACAGCTGAGGAAACCGAGGCTTGGAAACGTGGGAACCTGAAAGTCATATAGTTGGTCAGTGGCAGAGGCAGGATTTGAATTTGGGTATTCTACCTCCAGAGGCTAAGTGCTGTCACTACATACTGCTTCTGTGCAATGTCCAGCTCTGCACAGAGCCATTGGCTCATATGCTCCCTGCACTTGTACATGTGCTGTCCATCATACAGATGAAGAAATGAAGAATTCCAGAAATGCAGCTGCATCCAAGATAAGCACATCGATAATACCACTGAGGCTCCACTCCAGGGTTCTGTGGCCACACACCTAGACCTTCCTCCTTGGGGAGGAATGTAGAAGGCAGGTAAAACATCACTGGATACAGAGTTTGCAGGACAGGTGTAGGCTCATCCCAAGGACCTAATGTCTTGGTGAACTTTGGCCAAAATCCCTAACGAAATCTCATCAGGACTTGGGGGCTGAAGCTTTTACAATTTGGATAAATTTTAAGGGGAATTATTAATAAAACTGAAGTATGAGCATACATATGTATTTAGCAAGTCCATTCAGGTGACGGGGCCTGAAACTTACATCTCATGAATGTCCCGGCCAATCCACTCCAATCTCCAGTCCGGAGTTCTACCTTGTTTGCTAAATCTCTAACCACCAGAAATCTAACAATTTCTTGCCTCAAATTGGTCCTTGGTCAGAATCTCTAGGATGGGGATGCCTAGGCATCAACTTTGTGCTTCTGGGGCACTTTTGATCTATCGGTCGGCCCCTGCTGCAATAATGCTATGAAACAAATACCTCTCACATCTCAATGACTTACAATAACAAACATGTATTTTTCTCAATTCTATGTGTGCGGATGGGCTAACATCTGGTCAATTTCAGCTGGGTATAATTCTAGGCTGTGCATCTGCTCTGTGGGTCTCGTTCGGGGACCAGCAGCTCCCTGGGGGGTGTGCCCTTAGTATAATGGTGATATCAAGAGTGCAGGAGATCGTGATGCCTCTTGAAGCCCAGCTTAGAACTGTAAGACCATCACTACCTCCTGCATTTCACTAGCCAAGGCAAGTCACTTGACCGAACAACAACAGGGTGAAGAAGGAGACTCCAGGTACAAGTCACATGGGCAAAGGGCATGGATACATAATTCTATCAGGGAAGGATGTGGAGATGGAAATGGCAATCCAATTAACCAGAGCTGAGAACCTTGGATCCTAGGGAAAGAACCTAGCCACATGCCTGGTTAGAGTAGGTGCTCAATAAACATTGTGCATTCTTCTAGAGAGGGCACTCCCATGGATGCTCTGAGGCTGATGCATGGGAGCCATTCTCCCTCCGTGATGGGTTCCAGGGATAAGTTAACTTCCCACCTTGGCACACGTTCAGTCTCCAGGGAGAGAGAGCTGTGCCGTAATGCACCAAATGCTTTGAGTTCCTAGGAAGAAAGATCCCAATTGGAAGCTGCAAGAATGATTATCGACTGCTTAAATATCCATTTGCCCATCCACCACTCACAAAGTGCCCTATTTATTTGCACACTCTCTGTAATATAGCAGTGGAGGGAGAACTCATTAAGGCAAATTGTGAGTGTAGCTTTCAGAAAAAAATTCATCTCTCTGTTTTATGCACTGCATAGTTCCCTGTTTAATGAGAAGTCTGCAAGTCCATTTTCCTTAAGGGTTTAATAAAAGTATAATTTAAAAAATTAAGACAGATGGGGAAAGTGCCGAGGGAAGCTATTTCTCCCATTAACGCACAGAGTAGACCTTCTCAGTGCTGCGAGATGGGTGGGGAGAGGAAAGACTCCAGAAGCGATCAAGAGTTCTTTAAGGTTACATAAAACTCTGGCCTGGGTTTATGTGGCTTAAGGATTCCTGCCGACCAGATAGGAATTATATTTATTGGTTGGAAAATGGGACTCTTACTAGCTGGCATTTTAATTAATGCTGATATAGGAACCTGGCTTTCTCTTAGAATTTGAACTACAGAGTCCCAGATGGAGACATTTACATTGTTACAACTATTTGAATAGTCTTGGTTGCTTTTAGAGAGGAGAGGAGGATGGGGCGTTTGAGGAAGGGAGAGTCTTAGGGTCTTGGTGGCCACCGTGTGATCCTCATCTTCCTATGTGTGGTACACTGGGTACAAACTCTTCACTGCAATTTGGTTTCCTTCCATCCTGCTGCTGCTCCTGGCTTCCTGAAGGGAACCGGAACCTGAGATCTAATAATTTAATGACATATAACAATATATAATTACATTAGTGTAATTAAAGAAGCTAAGAATTAGTATTGCTCTTGTGTTTGATTGCTTTTTTTGGTTCATCTTCTCTGGGAAGCTGGTACTGTTATCATTGCCCCCATTTTACAGGTCAGGAAACCAAGGCTCAGAAAAATGCAGAGCTAGGACTTGAACCCCTAGGTTCGTGTCTTAAACTCTGTGCTTCCATTTTCTATGTGACCGATGGGCCTCTGGGGCTCAGAGAAGTGTGGTAAAATCCTCAGGTCTGAACAGCAAGTGAATACAGAGTCAGGACTAGGTCTATTAGCAGGCAACTTTCCTTATTACTCTCTCAAATTTAATATGGGGATTCTGACTCACTTTAATATTAATCTGTATAACACTCATTAAGAAATATAAATATTCTCCTTCCTCATCTCAGAAGCAATAAGTGCCCTCACAGTGACAGGGACAGGGGTGACCATGTTGCTGGCTCTCCACTGAGGGCTGCTAGTCTTCATTTCATTGAATTGTCACCATTATGTACCAAGGGGAAGGTATGTAACCAGCTCCCCACTCTCAAGATGTCGGACATGAGGCTCTGAGAGGTGAAATGACTCACCCAAGGTCGCCCAGCGGGAAGCAATCCAAACAAGATTCAGACACAAATCTATCAGAAATTCCCAACCTTTGGCACGGAACCCCAAGAATAAACAGACAGCATTGCCGGGTCTTCCTCTTCTTTGCTTTGCCAACGTTCCAACACACCTCCACATCTCCGCCCATGGTAATTACGAGGTGGTTGGTACAACGCAGCCTGTCACACCTAGGAGTTATTTTTAGCAAGTTCCTATATAAATCCTTCTTCTCTGAAGGTGGAAAGGCATCTGCTTTCCTTGGTGCATTCCCTGGTTGGTATACTTTTTTTATGGTCTCCTTGGTGTGGGGTGTTGTAAATCAGGAAACCCTTGCTGAGATGGACAGGTTCCTGAGTCAGCAGCTTGGGGAATGTTTTCTACTCTGCCTTTCTTGGCCTGCCATGCAGTAAGTGATCCTTAAGAGAACCAGATTCCTTTTTGACCCAACAAAATGCCTTTTTTCCCCTTCTATGTTCAATTCAAAAGTACTGGGAAAAGTGTTTTGTTTCTTTATCATGTTGTCAATGTGTTCCAGTCAATGGAGAAAGGTCAGGAACCAGTTGATGCTCAGAGAATGGAGAGGATGAGTCATTTTCAGATTATTGGAAATTCATGCCCATGCTGTCGAAGTCAGTAACTGGCTTCCAGTGAGTCAATTTGCTCTCTACCTTAGACAAAGAAAATAAGTGGGGAGCACCTGGGTAGTTCAGTGGTTTAAAGCCTCTGCTTTGGCTCAGGTCATTATCCCAGGGTCCTGGGATCAAGCCCTGTATTGGGCTCTCTGCTCAGCAGGGAGCCTGCTTCCTCCTCTCTCTCTCTGCCTGCCTCCCTGCCCACGTGTAATCTCTGTCTGTCAAAGAAATAAATAAAATCTTAAAAAAAAAAAAAAAACAGGAGAAAGAAAGAAAGGAAGGAAGAAAACAAGTGGGCAGGTTTTAAATTTTCAAGGACACTTGGAATTTGCAGGCGTTTCTTTTTCCTCACACAGACCTCTTCAGTCCACATCTTAACCCATGCCAGACATCACTAATAGATCACAGCACTCTAGCCTGCTCAGACTTATTGTGATCTTAATAATCCTTCCCAGGAGAGGGTGCTAGGTGTCCTCTGTCACTGGTCAAAATTGGATTAGAGGTGAAATCAATGTGCCAAGCCTGGCTGGATGCTCTTTTATGTCCTTTGTGAATTTAGGCATCCGTGTTTTCCTATCAGACTGTCTTGGATCCAGGCCAAAGTGGACCAAGTTCAGATACTAACCAAGGCATCTGATAGAAAAGGAAATGATGCTCTAATTCTTACATAATAAGAAATGAAAGCTAGAGGAGAGATTGGTCAAAGATCACAGGGCCAGTGAGTGGGTGAGGGGGTCCGTAGACTCAGGAGTCAGCTAGACCCAGGTTCGTGTCTTGCCCGCACTGCTTCCTCATTGGTGGTGTCAGACCCTAAGCCTGCAGGTTTGCTCCTCTGTAAAATTCAGACAGAATGCTCCCTCACTGAGTTACCATAAGGATTAAAATGAGCCACTGCATATAAAATTCATACCTAAGAGGGGCCCTGGGAGGTAGAAGAAGTATCTAGTAGATGTTAGCCATTATTTTCTCAGTTTTCTTAAAAATATCTTGTGCCCAGGGGCACCTGGGTGGCTCAGTCAATGAAACACACTACTCCTGGTTTTGGCTCAGGTCATGATCTCAGGATGGCAAGATCGAGCCCTGCCTTGGGTCAGCGTGGAGTTTGCTTGTCCCTCTTCCTCCCGTCTGCACCTCTCCTCACGAGATCTCTCTCTTTTTTTCTCTTTCTAAAATAGAATAAATAAATCTTTTAAAAAAAAGTATTTTATGCTCAGAATAACTTAATATACATCGTTATGAAGTTGGACATCTCTGTGAAGTGGGCACCACAATTCCCATCTTACAGATCATGAAACAGAGACTTGGAGAAATAAGATGGCTTTCCAAACATCATCCAGAAAGGAAATAGAAATGTCAGATATGGCGGAGAACAAGCACTCGCTTTAATAAAGTCTCACAGGGCATTCTTCTTTCCACACCATATATCATGGCCATCCTTTTAAAATCCTCAGGGTACTTGGATGGCTCATTTGGTTAAGCATCTGCCTTCAGCTCAGGTCATGATCCCAAGGTCTTGGGATCGAGCCCTGCATCAGGGTTCTCTGCTCAGCGAGGAGTCTGTTTCTCCCTCTGCCTGCCACTCCCCCTGCCTGTGCACTCTCTCTCTGTCAAACAAATAAATAAGATCATTAAAAAAAAAAAAAAGATCCCAGCCTCTGCCTGCATATCTTTTCCCACTTGCCCTGCTTCCTTCTCTCCAAAGCACTTTTTACCTTCAACACACAGTCTTTCTATATAATCTACTTATTTATCATGCATAAATTTTATTGTCTTCTTCACTCCTACATGACTCTAAGCCCCCAGGACAGGAAATTATATTTATTTTGTTAGCTGCTGTATTCACTGGTCTGAGCACAGCGCCTGACACACAGTAAGTGCTCAGTAAATATTTGCAGAATAAATGCCTGGCTCAAAGGCTTCCTTATATATCACACTGCTAATCCTAAACAATTCATAATCAGAGCTATCCTTTTTTGAATGCCCCCTCATGTTCCAGGCATCCCGAAGTCTTCATAAATATATTATTGATGATCTCTACTGTAACCTTGCATGGAAGGAAGGATTATCCAGACTTTGCAATTGAGGAAACAGACAGCAAGTTTGCTTGGACTTGGTGCCTATCAAGGGCAAATGCGGAGTCAGATCTAGGTCAGCTGGACCCCAAGATGGGTTCTCCTTCCCCAGCCAATGCCCTGCAGGAGTGTGCTTCATTCTCAGAGGAATGATACATGTGCCTTGATACATGTAAATGTATCTAAGTTTGTATAAAATGTATGGATGTAATGCTCTACTCCTGCAATATGGACTGCAGCAGTCCTTTTCCAAGGATGCCAACACAGAGTGTCACAGATGGGTGGCTGAAACAACAGAAATTCACTGTTGTACCTTTCTAGAGGCTAGAAGTCTGGGACCAAGGTTATCAGAAAGGTGATTTCTTCTGAGGAAAATCTGTTCCAGGTCTCTCTCCTTTGCCTCATAGATGGTGATCTCCCCCCATTGTCTTTTCACACCGTCTTCTCTCTACATGTGCTTTAAATTTCCCGCTTTTTGTAAGGATACAGGTTAAACTGGATGAGGAGCCCACTCTACTCCAGTATGCCCTCATCTTACTAATTACATTTGCAATGAGCCTATTTCCAAATAAGGTCACATTCTGAGATCGTAGGGATTAGGACTTCAACATATAAATGGGGCAGCCACAGTTTAACTGGTAACATGAATATTTTGAAACATAAATAAAATTTAAATTTTAAAAGGTAAAGATAAATAGAAATACTGTAATGTTTTCTTCCTGTACCCTCAATGGATTATTTAGTTTAGTTTAGTTTTGTTTTGTTTTAAAAAACAGCTTTCAGGGGCTCCTGGGTAGCTCAGTTAGTTGAGCGATCAACTCTTGATTTCATCTTGGGTCATGATCTCAAGATTATGAGAGCAAGCCCTGCATCAGGTTCCACGCACAGTGCAGACATAGTCTACTTGAGATCCTCTCTCCCTCTCTCTCCCTATGTCCTTCTGCTTGTGTGTGCACACTATGAACAAATAAATAAGTAAATAAATAAAATCTTTGAAAAAACAAAACAGCTTTGTTTTTGTCTATATATAAACAAATATAACTCATTATATATATATATATATATATATAACTCACACACCATACAATATATGGTGATATATTGTAGAGATATAACTCATACACCATACAATTCACCCATTTAAAATGCACGATTCAATGGTTTTTAGTACATTCATAGGGTGGTACAATCATTGCTATAATCAACTTGGGGGCTTTCCACTCCCCGGAGGAAACCCCATACCATCAACAATGAGTCCTGATCTTCCCTCAACTCCCTGGCAACCACTAATTTACTTCCTATCCCTATAGATTTTCCTATTCTGGATATTTTATATAAATGGGATCATATGGTATGTGGTCTTTTGTAACTGGCTTCTTCCTCTTAGCATCATGTTTTCAAGGTTCATCTCCACAACATCCATGAATACTTAGTTTCTTCTTTTTTTTTTTTTTAAGATTTTGTTTATTTATTTGACAGAGAGACAGTGAGAGAGGAAACATAAGCAGGGGGAGTGGGAGATGGAGAAGTAGGCTCCCCGCTTGGAGCCCGAACCAGGGCTACATCACAGGACCCCACGATCATGACCTGAGCCAAAGGCAGAGGCTTCACCACAGAGCCACCAGGCTCCCCTAGTTTTCTTATTGCTGAATAATATACCATTGTATGAAACTGGCCACCTTTATTTATCTGTTACTCAGTTGGTGGGCATTTGAGTCGTTTTCACTTAAGATTACTACAGGGGTGCTTGGGTGGCTCAGTGGGTTAAAGCCTCTGCTTTCAGCTCAGGTTATGATCCCAGGGTCTTGGGATCGAGCCCCACATCGGCTTCTCTGCTCCACAGGGAGCCTGCTTCCTCCTCTCTCTCTGCCTGCCTCTCTGCCTACTTGTGATCTCTATCTGTCAAATAAATAAATGAAAATCTTTGAAAAAAAGATTATTACAAATAATATTGTGCACAAGTTTTTGGGTGAGTGGACTTGGCTAAGTCACCAAAAGTGGAAGTGCTGAGTCATATGAAAAGTCTACATTTGACTTTTTGAGGAACTGGCCAACTATTTTCCAAAGTGGCTGCCCCATTTTACATTTCCACTGAAAGTGTACGAGGATACCAACATATTCCCATCCTCCTCAATCCTGGTTGGTATCTTATATTTTTCAGTCCTAGCCATTCCAGTGTGTGTGAACTGGCATCTCACCATGGTTTGGATTTCCCTTTCCCTGATTATTAATGGTGTTGGGCAACTTTCCATGTGCTTGCTGGCCATTTGCCTGTCTTCTTTGGAAGATGTCTATTTAGCTCCTTTACCCACTTATAGCTGGCTTTTGTCTATTCATTATTGACTCATGAGTGTTCCTCACATATCCTGGAGACCAGTCCCTTACCAGATACATGATTTCAAATATTTTTCTCCCAGCCTGTGGGCCATTTTCTCAGCTTCTTGATGGCATCCTCTAAATGGAAAAAAAAGGCTTTAATTTTGATAAAATCTAGCTTATCTGCTTTTCTTTTCTTTTGTCATTTCTGCTTTTGGTAATAAGATCTAAGAAAGCTTTGCCTAATCTAAGGTCATGAAGATTTATTTATTCCTGTGGTTTCTTCTAATGGAGGATGAGCTGGGGCCTCTTCGAAGCTTGCTGTGTTATTTACCTGTCACTAGTGATGATGATGATGAGGAGGAGGAGAGCTGAGCTCATGCTCTTCTCTTCACTGCTTTATCCTCAAAACATCCCTCTAAGGTAAGAATTATCATCCTTGTTTCGTAGATAGAAATGTTGAGGTTCAGAAAGACATACCTGTGGCAAGAGACAAAGCACATATTTAAACCCAAATATCTCTAACACCAAACACTGGCCACGTCCCAGCCCACCCCACCCATGTCATCTCCCAGGTAAGCTCAGAGAATTTTGATGATAAGCTGTTCTTACTTTGACATTCATGTTGGCTGCTGACCCCATAATTCATGATGGCAGTACTTATAAGTGGACCCAGATCGACCGCATCAGAAGAGCTGGTTAAGACTTACATCTGGGTCTCTCCTATGGGCCCTGGCTCTCTTCAGGTCATCCGGACTAACTTGATAACCTGATAACCTGGTGCTAATCATCTGGCTGGAATAAACACAAACTTTGCCATCAGACAAAACTGGATTTGACTCCAGCCCTTGCCGTTCACACTCAGTTGTGGACACGAACACACTACTGAACTTCTCTGGATCCGTTTGCTCAACTATAAAGTGGGGATAATTAAATGATCATGAAAAAAAAAACCCAAAGTTATAGTCTTTTGTGGTTGTTTTTCTCAAATAGGTGAGAGTGAGCATCAGAGAGGCCAAGCAACTTACCTAAGGTCACAGAGCTAGTCAAGTGGTAGAGCTGGGATTTGAACCCATGTCTGTTAGATTTGGGGGTATAATGTCTACCTGCCATGTTACACAGTTCTCCACAGAAAACTAGCCATGAACTTACCAGAATTTGTAAAAAGGATTTCAACCCAGTGAAGTCTTCACCCAACTGCTGAGCACCTTACACTGAGACTATATGAAATCTCCCCTGCGACCAAAAGAAAAAGGTCCAGAATTCCCTAATTCCCACTGGCTCCCTATAGAACTAGCCTTCCCAAGTTTGCTTGCAGCACAGGAATTTGGAGAGCCCTTGTAGAGAGTTCATTTCTCTAATCTTGCTAGGCACAAGGAGAATTTGGGAGACATGAAAGGTAGCCATTATTTATTTCATGCATAGATAACAGCAAGCCATTTAGAGAGAGCAGTGGCAGGAAGATGAAAAAGCTATTAATACAGTTGGAAGCTCATCTCTTCTGAAGTGGTCAGTAGCAGCAGGGGAGGACAAAAACGAGAAAATATTGCAGTGGGCACTCCTGATAACACAAATTGTTCAGGAGATATTAAAGTGCATTGTTCACCATCATAAACATTTTTTTTTATGTTTATGAGATCTGTTCAAAGGCATCTTGATGGATGAAACCCAATAGCATTTTGTGTGCATGTGCACATGCTGACAATTCTTTGTCCTAGTATCCTTTGTAAATCATCTCTTTGGGCCGACATACTCAACACTGGCTGGGCTGGGCCTACATAATGCAAAGCGAATCCCATGCCCTTGTTCCTTGGGGACCTGTCCTAGTCTTGATGATCTGTGCTGCAGGCGGGGCTCTGGGAAGCAGGGAGCTGATGTGAGGCAGTCCAATGGGGGCAAAGCAAATGCTGCAGTTCTAGGAGGAGAAAGACCATGAGGAGCCTGAGGAGAAGGATGTAGCAGGACTTCCCTGTATACAATGGGAACTGTATATTCCCCTCCTCAAAGAGGGGCCATAGAGAGCCGAATTTGGACTGCCATGGAGATTCACAAGGGGTCTTGTTCAAGGCTGGATGGTTCTTGAGGTCAAGCTACAGACCCCTTTGACATGGCTTGCTTCCGCTCACTTCCCTGTCCCTGACCATAGTGGGACACCTGCAAAATTCGGGTGCCTTAGAGAATGCTTTGAGAAATACAACTTGGAGGTGATAAAACTGAGCAAAGCTGTTAATCACTGTAACCAAGCCATGATTACCACCTATACATGATTGATAGTTTAATTACCTTAAACGAAATGACTTGCCATTTAGTTAATAATTGGCCAAATTAGACAACTTACTGGCTTGGTCCAAGTCCCCCCACCCCCTTGAACTGGCTTATTATTCAATTTAAGACTCATGCACACAACAAACTTAACTCTAAGCATCGAACTGAGTTTTGAATCCGTGTGACCTAGTTTTTGTAGACTAATGAAGAACGCTAGCCAGGGAGTCAATCACACCAGAGTTGCATCCTGGCACCCTCACTTTCTAGAGGCGGGACTTTAGGAATGTCACTGGCCCTCTCTATTTACATTTTTGTTTTTTTCCTCTGTAGGAGGAGAGCAAAAATGCTTGAACCTATTACATTGGCTTGTATGGATTAGCTGATATAATGCAGGTGAAAGGTGAACACGGTTGTCACGTAGTGAATTCTTACTTCGTGTTGCTTACCACCATTGTCATTGCCGTCACCATCATCAGAAGGAAGAGGAGGAGTCAGCAGGTGAACCACAAATCTTCCAGTCTCAGGGATGCCGGCCGGAAGGAAGCTGGACTCTGTGATATCAACAGAAGGAACATACCTCCTAGAGATAAATGATCATCTTGCTGGGGGGCTATATGCTGACCACTGACCCAATGGTGTCCTCAAGCTCACCATACTTGGTTGTCGGGTTTGTTTATGACATGACCTGTAGTTTGTGGAGTGAAGTTGCTGATGGATGACAGTGGGGCACCAGGTCCCTAGTGAGGTATTCACACAGAGGGTTCCAAAGCCCTGCAGCTTCCCTATGCTCCAGACCCACATTCACACCAATGCTCATCCTTGAGACCAAGATGGTTTCAACGTTGGAGTTTGGCTCCAGATATCCAAGCCATTCATGATGCTATTAGCCTCACATGTTGCTCTGATCCTTATTTTGTATCCTCTCTCTTTTTTTTTAAATTGTTTTTATTAACATATAATGTATTATTTGCCCCAGGACTACAGGTCTGTGAATCATTAGGCTTACACATTTCACAGTACTCACCATAGCACATACTCTCCTCAGTGTCCATAAGCCTACCACCATCTCCCTACCTCCACACCCACCAGCAACCATCAGTTTGTTTCATGAGATTAAGACTCTCTTATGGTTTGTGTCCCTCTCGATCCCATCTTATTTCATTTTTTTTCTTCCCTCCCCCCAAACCCCCCACTCTGCCTCTCAAATTCCTCATATCAGGGAGATCATATGATAATTGTCTTTCTCTGATTGACTTATTTCACTCAGCATAACACCCTCTAGTTCCATCCACGTCGTTGCAAATGGCAAGATTTCGTGTTTTTAATGGCTGCATAGTATTGCATTGTCTATATATACCACATCTTTATCAATTCACAAATTTTCAATGATGTGAAAATATTTGGAGGAAGAGTGAACTATCTGGTTAACACAGCAAACAGCAGTCCGGAGATCTGTAAGAACATATCACAACAGCAGCCACACAAAATATTTCCGATTCTGTTTCCCGTCCTTGAGAGTTGTACGTGTCTCAGTGACTCACTCAGCTCAAAGAGGGACGATTGGACAGCACAGCAGAGGTGTATCTCTCATCGCCATGGTGATGGTGTCATCATAGACCTTTCAGAGTCACTACAGCTGCACAGTGGCCAACTCCTCTGTCCAGACAGGTGCCTAGTCACAGACAAGGGTGGCACATGAGAGGAAAGACTTCCTTTCCAAAGTTGAACTCTGGCCTCACACATTAACCCTCTGTTTTTGAAAAAAAAATGAGGGGAGGTGACCCCCCCCCATAGAGTCACTAGTCCAACTTTAGGGTGAAGAGGGAAAAAGAAACACATATTGAGAATAAATAGAGGTCCCATTCTTGATTGAAAACACCATCCCTATCCATTTTTACCATCCTGAGTCACCAGATATTTCTAGAACAAAGTTTAACATGGGTCCCAGATGAAATCAAAAGCAGTGTTAATACCAATTCCATTTTCCAAAGTCGTATTTCTCTAAGCACATACTAATCAAATTATGTCTTTCTTTCACCATCTATGTATTTGATCTGCTTTTTCTCTGTGTGTAGCTAAGGCTAGGTACCTCATTATCTCTCGACCTTTGTGAACTCACTGACCAATTTCTCGGTCACTGTGTGTGGGAAAAACAGGCTCTTCATGAGTAATTATGAGAAACAAATCACTGTTTTTTCAATACAGCATTTCTGTACGAGTGGACGAGTGGAGGGAAATACATAAAATCGATACTTATCTAAATGAAGTATTTTAAATAGTCCCCAAAAGGTAGGGCTCAGTGTGTGTTCTGGCACATAGATGGAGACTACATGATTTTGTTCTGTTCACCAAAAGGATCAAAAAAGGAGACTGTGGACCCTGAGAATCAAACTGATGGTTTTGGAGGGGAGGGGTGTGGGATGCATGAGACTGGTGGTGAGTAGTAAGGAGGGCACGTATTGTATCGAACACTGGGTGTTATACATAAGCAATAAATCTTGGAATGCTGCATCAAAAACTAATGACATATTGTATGATGACTAACAACACAGTAAAACTTTAAAAAAGGAATTAAAAAAAAAAAGGAATAGTGCAGAGGACCATAGGGGGAGGGAGGGAAAACTGAATGGGAAAAAATCAGAGAGGAAGACAAGCCACGAGAGACTCTGGATTCCTGCAAAAAACTGAGGATTACAGAAGGGTGAGGGGAGGGGAGAAGAGGGGGTATCGGGCGATGGGTATTAAGGGGGACAGATGCGGTGAGGAGCACTGGGTGTTCTATGCAAACAATGAGTCATTGGACACTGCATCAAAAACTAAACATGTACTCTATGGTGGCTAATTGAACATAAGAAAAACAAAGAATGTAGACAAAAGAGGAAAAAATCAATTAACGGTCCACACGTTGGCTAGAGATGTTTACTGTTCAACAGGAGCCCATTCTGGAGTTGGAGTGTATCTTGATGTCTAGAGTTAGAGGCACTACCGATTGACTGGATCATCCACCCTTGCATACAGGAGAGAGGAATGTGGCTGAACATCTCATAGTTTTGTCTTAAATATGGGTCACTGATTAAAATAGACTCATTATTCTGAAATGAACCTAAAGAGTGTGTTTCCATAGTACCTTCAAGTGGGCCATCCATAGGGGGCCTCCTGTTGTTTGGCCAGATGTGATGTTTCCCGAATCACTGCTTCAGGCCAGTTGATATTCTTTACCTCGGGTGAACATTTCTTCTTAATACTTGAGGCAAGATCCTGAGAAATGCATCATAATAGAGAGAACTGTGGACATCTTGCTGGCAGAAGAACCCAGGGAAATGGGTGATAACCTATTCCTAGTTCAATCCTTTCATCTCATTATTCATCTGCTGCCTGCTCAGTAGAGCCTCCTGAATCCAAGTTGCGCTTGTGGAGCTTTTGCAGTTGGGGGTGCACTAAGAACACCGGACAGATAGGTCCTGTGGGCACATACCTTCAATTGACGGAGGCATTGGAGAAATGCAGCAACAGACAGTATGCATGACTGATGGCCTGGGGTCCAACTCCATTAAGAAGCCAGCAGTATGCAGAATGTTATGTAGACTCCTCTGTGTCTCATTTCCCTGAGATGTTGAAATGTGAAAGTGGCCTACTTATCAGTATGATGTTATGAGGCTAAACATAATTAAACACAAGGAAAGCCTTAAGAAAAAATAGATGACTGGTGTTTCCTAATTGCCCTAGTGTTCAATCCCTGAGTGACTGCAAGAAGTAGACACTTGGTAGTGGTTGAATCCAGAGAGGGGATTTGGACGGCTCCACAGCAGGGAGGAAGGAAGCTCCCTCTTAGCTTTCACATGGGAATGGAGTTTCACAGCTTGTGGACGACACCTTTCACCATCTCCTGTAATCCCCAGGTGTGCCCTTTTGAGGTTTGGGGGGACAGAAAGGGGTTGTAAGCCATATTTTAGAGTGAGAGCCCTGAAATGTACAGAGATAAATTGACATGCCAGGAGTTACCAAACAGATGAGGATGGGTCCAGGACAGGAATAGAGTTGGTTCCCTGGGGGGAGAGATCCCTGAAGATGAGACACCTTCCTGGGGTACCTGACATCATGCCCTGTCACCCACAACCAAGTCTCTTTCTTGGACACTCCTGCTGGAGGAGGTGCCTGAGCCAACAGAAAAGTCCACATGCTCACTCAGCCTCCCACCTCTAGGTTTCCACCCATGACCCAAACCCCAAGACAGTTACCTCCAAGGGAAGCCCCTCTGAAGTGCCAGTGGAAAAAACCCACTATGGCCATCCTCCGTCAGTCTTCATATGACAAGCTGTCTCACATGGAGCCTTCCTAGGGACCAGCTGACCACACTTAGTGGCCAGTTAGTGGTCTGCTCAACTGCTCAAACTGCTGAGAACATGGGACATTCCAAACCAACTGTCATAGGATGGCTCCTGCAAGAATTAGATTCCTTTTACTGACCAACCCTGGCTGACCAGTTACTGTGCACACACTGGGAAAATGGCCACCTGCATTTGTGCTTTGGTGGCTTAATGAATTAAAGCTGTGACCTTCAGTGTCTTACCGCTTGTTGATCTGAACAAGTGTACAAACAATTTGGACTAAGGCCTGGCTGAGAGTGAACAGGGGCTGCACTGGCTCTGAGCGGGGAAATTTCCCACTCTTTCATAGCAAAGCGTCTCCCCAGATTATGTCTCTATGGACTTTCTCCTTCATTATTTCCTTAAAGGGCAGGGGACTTGTTCCATCTCCTCTTAGAAGGGCCCTTCCATACCCACAACCTGCAGATTCGCTCCGCAAAATACTCACCAAGGGTCACCAGTCCTATTTTCCTATTTTCTCTTGCATTCAGGAAAACTCTATGCTTATGAGTTCCAAACTTTCGGAATTACCATGGCTCCACTTCAAATCTAAAATTTTTGCTCAAACTATGGCCCAGATGTCCAGAATCTTATTCAGCAACTCCACATGCTTGTCTTCATATTTCTAAAGCTGAAGTAAAAGGCAAGGGAGCTTCTGGAAGTAGACCCTTGCTGGAGCAATCTTTAAAGTTGAAAAAGGGGGGGAATTGTGCATCTTCAGAGCCACCCAAGTCAGGAAAACACCAGTGTGGGGAGTACCTGGGCCAGAGCCAGATTTCGCAGTGTTCCCTTAGAGCAGGGTGGGCCTAGTACACCTGACTTAGCCCAGCTCCATACCTGGGGAGTCAGCCACTATCACTTGCATTTGGGCAGAGATTCAAAGCAGCATAGGAGTAGGGAAACATTGTACAGCCAGAAGGAAAGGCTTCAGGGATGCCCCAATTAGAGCCTCTTGGCATAAGGAAGCTGTAGCCAGTGGTCTAGAAGCATGGCATCCCATGTCTTTGTCAGGGCTATTGTATCTGCTGGGCCTTAGGTGCATATAGGGAAGGAAATCAGGCACAGTCTCAGTTACAAACCATGTCCTGGTCATTTGGGGACAATTGCTACAGAGGTTATTTGTTCGCTTTCTAGGCCGGATGGCCCAGATTGTGCTCTGATGCCTTCCAAGGAGAAAACTGTAGATAATGGGTTGATTTCCTGGGCTACACACTTCAGGCCAGAGACTTATTTTTTTTTTTAAGATTTTATTAATTTATCAGAGAGATCACAAGTAGGCAGAGAGGCAGGCAGAGAGAGAGGGAAGCAGGCTCCCCATTGAGCAGAGAGCCCAATGTGGGGCGCGATCCCAGCATACTGAGTTCATAACCTGAGCTGAAGGCTTAACCCACTGAACCACCCAGGCGCCCCCAGAGACCTACTGTTATATACAGTCATGGCACTGCCGGTTCATATCTTCCACGTATCTGTCCCCATTTTGGGCCATATCTCAATTGGGAGAGGTTGGCCCAGTTGAGAAGACCAGAGATCCCACACTTCACTGCTGGACATGCTCTAGTTATCTTCATAGGCAACTGTATTGGAAGATCTTCTTGACCATGAATGTGATAATGGAACATAGATGCTTGTAAGACTCTGGCCAGAACGCAGTGGACCAGCACTATGACCACTATGAACACAAACAAAACAAACAAAAGCATGTAAAGGGTCTCTATAGGGTGCTTCCAAACAGGAACCCCTATTGCTCAAACCAGTCCAAGAGAACTAATCCCCTAAGCCATGAGGATCAGCCTTAATGCCAAACAGCTTCTTCCTAAGGCCTTTCAGAGACTGTTCTACCTTTCTTACTTTATGGACCAAGCACAAAAGGTGTAAGCAATAACACAAATACACCTGCCCCAGCACGATGGACAAAGACTTGAACCTGCCCCCTTTTCTTTGGTTGTAATCCTTCTTCTTCCTAACACGCCATCAAACCCTACCTATGGTTTACAGTGTGTCCCACCAGACAGCCTCTGTGAGGGGTCATGCTAAGCCTGACCCAGTAAATCCCCTGCTCAGTTCTCAACACACGTGAACCAAATATAAGCAAGGCCTTGTTGCTTGGCATAGGCAGAGCAGAAAAGAACAGGTCTGGGGGAAAGATAATTTTGTAAAAGTTTTTATTGATTCATTTGAGAGAGAGAAAGATCACAGGAAATGGGAGGGGCAGAGGCAGAGGGAGAATAATGCTCACCACAGGGCAGGGATAAAGATGTGTGGCTCAATCCCAGGACCCTGGGTTCATGGGCTGAGCTGAAAGCAGACACTTAACAGACTGAGCCACCCAGGCATCCCTGGGGAAAGAAGATCTTAAATAACAAAGCAAGAAAAGGTGACTACAAACATGCAGCCAATAGAGGTGACAGACCTTACTCTTATGTCATTAAAATAGGAAACATGAGGGCCATTTCCATTTTTTCAAAAATAATTTTATTTTTATAAACATATATTTTTATCCCCAGGGGTACAGGTCTGTGAGTCGTCAGGTTTACACACTTCACAGCACTCACCAAAGCACATACCCTCCCCAATGTCCATAATCCCACCCCCCTTCTCCCAACCCGCCTCCCCCCAGCATCCCTCAGTTTGTTTTGGGAGATTAAGAGTCACTTTTGGTTTGCCTCTCTCCCAATCCGATCTTGTTTCATTGATTCTTCTCCTACCCACTTAAGCCCCCATGTTGCATCACCACTTCCTCATATCAGGGAGATCATATGATAGTTGTCTTTCTCTGCTTGACTCATTTCGCTAAGCATGATACGTTCTAGTTCCATCCATGTTGTCACAAGTGGCAAGATTTCATTTCTTTTGATGGCTGCATAGTATTCCATTGTGTATATATACCACATCTTCGTGATCCATTCATCTGTTGATGGACATCTAGGTTCTTTCCATAGTTTAGCTATTGTGGACATTGCTGCTATAAACATTCGGGTGCACGTGCCCCTTTGGATCACTACGTTTGTATCTTTGGGGTAAATACCCAATAGTGCAATTGCTGGGTCATAGGGCAGTTCTATTTTCAACATTTTGAGAAACCTCCATGCTGTTTTCCAGAGTGGCTGCACCAGCTTGCATTCCTACCAACAGTGTAGGAGGGTTCCCCTTTCTCCGCATCCTCGCCAGCATCTGTCATTTCCTGACTTGTTGATTTTAGCCATTCTGACTGGTGTGAGGTGATATCTCATTGTGGTTTTGATTTGTATTTCCCTGATGCCGAGTGATATGGAGCACTTTTTCATGTGTCTGTTGGCCATCTGGATGTCTTCTTTGCAGAAATGTCTGTTCATGTCCTCTGCCCATTTCTTGATTGGATTATTTGTTCTTTGGGTGTTGAGTTTGTTAAGTTCTTTATAGATTCTGGACACTAGTCCTTTATCTGATAGGTCGTTTGCAAATATCTTCTCCCATTCTGTCAGTTGTCTTTTGATTTTGTTAACTGTTTCCTTTGCTGTGCAAAAGCTTTTGATCTTGATGAAATCCCAATAGTTCATTTTTGCCCTTGCTTCCCTTGCCTTTGGCGTTGTTCCTAGGAAGATGTTGCTGCGGCTGAGGTCGAAGAGGTTGCTGCCTGTGTTCTCCACAAGGATTTTGATGGATTCCTTTCACACATTGAGGTCCTTCATCCATTTTGAGTCTATTTTCGTGTGTGGTGTAAGGAAATGGTCCAATTTCATTTTTCTACATGTGGCTGTCCAATTTTCCCAGCACCATTTATTGAAGAGGCTGTCTTTTTTCCATTGGACATTCTTTCCTGCTTTGTCGAAGATTAGTTGACTGTAGAGTTGAGGGTCTATTTCTGGGCTCTCTGTTCTGTTCTATTGATCTATGTGTCTGTTTGTGCCAGTACCATGCTGTCTTGATGATGACAGCTTTGTAATAGAGCTTAAAGTCCGGAATTGTGATACCACCAACTTTGGCTTTCTTTTTCAATATCCCTTTGGCTATTCGAGGTCTTTTTTGGTCCCATATAAATTTTAGAATTATTTGTTCCATTTCTTTGAAAAGGATGGATGGTCTTTGATAGCAATTGCATTAAATGTGTAGATTGCTTTAGGTAGAATAGACATTTTCAAAATATTTATTCTTCCAATCCAGGAGCATGGAACATTTATCCATTTCTTTGTGTCTTCCTCACTTTCTTTCATGAGTACTTTATAGTTTTCTGCGTACAGATTCTGTGCCTCTTTGGTTAGGTTTATTCCTAGGTATCATATGGTTTTGGATGCAATTGTAAATGGGATTGACTCCTTAATTTCTTTTTCTTCTGTCTTGCTGTTGGTGTAGAGAAATGCAACAGATTTCTGTGCATTGATTTTATATCCTGACACTTTACTGAATTCCTGTATAAGTTCTAGCAGTTTTGGAGTGGAGTCTTTTGGGTTTTCCACATATAGTATCATATCATCTGCGAAGAGTGATAATTTGACTTCTTCTTTGCCGATTTGGATGCCTTTAATTTCCTTTTGTTGTCTGATTGCTGAGGCTAGGACCTCTAGTACTATGTTGAAGAGCAGTGGTGATAATGGACATCCCTGCCGTGTTCCTGACCTTAGCGGAAAAGCTTTCAGTTTTTCTCCATTGAGAATGATATTTGCGGTGGGTTTTTCATAGATGGCTTTGATGATATTGAGGTATGTGCCCTCTATCCCTACACTTTGAAGAGTTTTGATCAGGAAGGGATGCTGTACTTTGTCAAATGCTTTTTCAGCATCTATTGAGAGTATCATATGTTTCTTGTTCTTTCTTTTATTGATGTGTTGTTTCACATTGACTGATTTGTGGATGTTGAACCAACTTTGCAGCCCTGGAATAAATCCCACTTGGTCATGGTGAATAATCCTTTTAATGTACTGTTGAATCCTATTGGCAAGTATTTTGGTGAGAATTTTTGCCTCTGTGTTCATCAAGGATATTGGTCTATAGCTCTCTTTTATGATGGGATCATTTTCTGGTTTTGGGATCAAGGTGATGCTAGACTCATAAAATTAGTTTGGTAGTTTTCCTTCCATTTCTATTTTTTGGAACAGTTTCAGGAGAATAGGAATTAGTTCTTCTTTAAATGTTTGGTAGAATTCCCCCGGGAAACTGTCTGGCCCTGGGATTTTGTTTGTTTGGAGATTTTTTTTTTAAGATTTTATTTATTTATTTGTCAGAGAGAGAGTGAGGGAGAGCGAGCATAGGCAGACAGAGTGGAAGACAGAGTCAGAGGGAGAAGCAGGCTCCCTGCGGAGCAAGGAGCCCGATGTGGGACTCGATCCCAGTATGCTGGGATCATGACCTGAGCCGAAGGCAGCTGCTTAACCAACTGAGCCACCCAGGCGTCCCTGTTTGGAGATTTTTAATGACTGTTTCAATTTCCTTACTGGTTATGGGTCTGTTCAGGCTTTCTATTTCTTCCTGGTTTAGTTGTGGTAGTTTATATGTTTCTAGGAATGCATCCATTTCTTCCAGATTGTCAGATTTGTTGGCGTAGAGTTGCTCATAGTAGGTTCTCATAAAATTTTGTATTTCTTTGGTGTTAGTTGTGATCTCTCCTCTTTCATTCATGATTTTATTTATTTGGGTCCTTTCTCTTTTCTTTTTGATAAGTCTGGCCAGGGGTTTATCAATTTTATTAATTCTTTCAAAGAACCAGTTCCTAGTTTCGTTGATTTGCTCTATTGTCTTTTTGGTTTCCATTTCATTGATTTCTGCTCTGATCTTTGATTTCTCTTCTCCTGCTGGGCTTGGGGTTTCTTTCTTGTTCTTTCTCCAGCTCCTTTAGGTGTAGGGTTAGGTTGTGTACTTGAGACCTTTCTTGTTTCTTGAGAAAGGCTTGTACCGCTATTTATTTTCCTCTCAGGACTGCCTTCATTGTGTCCCACAGATTTATGAACGTTGTGTTTTCATTATCATTTGTTTCCATGATTTTTTTCAATTCTTCTTTAATTTCCCGGTTGACCCATTCATTCTGTAGAAGGATGCTGTTTAGTCTCCATGTATTTGGGTTCTTTCCAAACTTCCTCTTGTGGTTGAGTTCTAGCTTCAGAGCATTGTCGTCTGAAAATGTGCAGGGAATGAGTCCAATCTTTTGATACTGGTTGAGTCCTGGTTTAGAACCGAGGATGTGATCTATTCTGGAGAATATTCCATGTGCACTAGAGAAGAATGTGTATTCTGTTGCTTTGGGATGAAATGTTCTGAATATATCTGTGATGTCCATCTGGTCCAGTGTGTCATTTACGGCCTTTATTTCCTTGCTGATCTTTTGCTTGGATGATCTGTCCATTTAAGTGAGGGGAGTGTTAAAGTCCCCTACTATTATTGTATTATTGTTGATGTATTTCTTTGATTTTGTTATTAATTGGTTTATATAGTTGGCTGCTCCCACGTTGGGGGCATAGATATTTAAAATTGTTAAATCTTCTTGTTGGACAGACCCTTTGAGTATGATGTAGTGTCCTTCCTCATCTCTTATTATAGTCTTTGGCTTAAAATCTAATTGATCTGATATAAGGATTGCCACTCCTGCTTTCTTCTAATATCCATTAGCATGGTAAATTATTTTCACCCCCTCACTTTAAATCTGGAGGTGTCTTCGGGCTTAAAATGAGTTTCTTGGAGGCAACATATAGAGGGTTTTTTTTTTTTTTAATCCATTCTGATACCCTGTGTCTTTTGATTGGGGCATTTAGCCCATTAACATTCAGGGTAACTATTTAGATATATGAATGTAGTGCCATTGTATTGCCTGTAAGGTGACTGTTACTGTATATTGTCTCTGCTCCTTACTGATCTACCACTTGTAGGCTCTCTCTTTGCTTAGAGGACCCCTTTCAAGATTTCCTGTAGAGCTGGTTTGGTGTTTGCAAATTCTTTCAGTTTTTGTTTGTCCTGGAAGCTTTTAATCTCTCCTTCTATTTTCAATGATAGCCTAGCTGGATATAGTATTCTTGGCTGCATGTTTTTCTCGTTTAGTGCCCTGAAAATATCATGCCAGCTCTTTCTGGCCTGCCGGGTCTCTGTGGATAAGTCAGCTGCCAATCTAATATTTTTTCCATTGTATGTTACAGACTTCTTTTCCCGGGCTGCTTTCAGGATTCTCTTTGTCACTGAGACTTGTAAATTGTACTATTAGGTGACGGGGTGTGGGCCTATTCTTATTGATTTTGAGGGGCGTTCTCTGAACCTCCTGAATTTTGATGCTCGTTCCCTTTGCCATATTGGGGAAATTCTCTCCAATAATTCTCTCCAGTATACTTTCTGCTCCCCTCTCTCTTTCTTCTTCTTCTGGAATCCCAATTATTTTAATGTCATTTCGCCTTATGGTGTCACTTATCTCTTGAATTCTCCCCTCGTGGTCTAGTAGCTGTTTGTCCCTCTTTTGCTCAGCTTCTTTTTTCTCTGTCATTTGGTCTTCTATATCGCTAATTATTTCTTCTGCCTCATTTATCCTAGCAGTGAGAGCCTCCATTTTTTATTGCACCTCATCAAAAGCTTTTTTTATTTTAACTTGTTTATATTTTAGTTCTTTTATTTCTCCAGAAAGGGCTTTTATATCTCCCGAGAGGGTTTCTCTAATATCTCCCATGCCTTTTTCGAGCCCAGCTAGAACTTTGAGAATTGTCATTCTGAACTCGAGATCTGACATATTAACAATGTTGTATTTTTTTGCTCCCTATTCTTCGGTACTGCCTCTTGTTCTTTTTTTTTTTTTTTTTTTTTTTTGTGGTGAATTTTTCCGCCTTGTCATTTTGTCCGGATAAGAGTATATGAAGGAGCAAGTAAAATGCTAAAAGGGTGGCAACAACCCTAGGAAAATATGCTTTAACCAAATAAGAAGAGATCCCAAATCATGAGGGGGGAGAAAGGGGATAAAAAGAGGTTCAAAAGGAAAGAAAAAAAAAAGAAAAGAAAAGATTTAATAAAAGAAAACAAATAATGAAAAATATAATAATGAAAAAATATATATATTAGATAAAATAGTTTAAAAATGGTAAAAAAGAAAAGGGTAAAAGTTAAAAAAATTATCAGAAGAAGAGAAAAAAATGAAAAAGAAAACAATTAAATTAACTGCAAGACTAAAAAAATCACAGGGAGAAAGCCATGAGTTCCGTGCTTTGCTGTCTCCTCCTCTGGCATTCTGCTGCCCCACCTTGGTATAGAAACTGCACTCCTTGGTAGGTGAACTTGGTCTTGGCTGAATTTCTTGTTGATCTTCTGGGGAGGGGCCTGGTGTAGTGATTCTCAAGTGTCTTTGCCCCAGATGGAATTGTACCGCCCTTACCAGGGGCTGAGTAATGTGCTCGGGTTTGCTTTCAGGAGTTTTTGTTCCTGAGCGCTTTCCGTAGAGTTCCAGAGGGCGGGAATACAAATGGCGGCCTCCTGGTCTCTGGCCTGAAGGAGCCGAGAGCCTGGGGCCCCACTCCTTAGTGCGCTCTCAGAGAACAGTGCCCAGTTTCTCCCGTCTGCCTGACCTCCGGATGCGCTCCAAACTCACCAAGCCGGCGACCGGTTCAAGGTAACCGCCAGCTGTGAGCTTACTGTCAGCTCTGTCTCTGTAGACGGCTTCCCAGTTCCAATACCTGCAAGCTCTGCGACACTCAGACACCATCGATTCTTCTGTGACCCTGTGGGACCTGAGGCCATGCTGATTCTGCGTGGGCTTCAGCCTGGTTTAGCCTCTGGAGTGATGTCCCTCAGCGGAACAGACTTTTAAAAGTCCTGATTTTGTGCTCCGTTGCTCTGCCGCTTGCCAGGAGCCGGCCCCTCCCCCCGGGGTCTATCATCCCGTCGCTTTGGATTCACTTCTCCGCCAGTCCTACCTTTCTGAAAGTGGTTGTTTTTCTGTTTCCAGAATTGCCGTTCTTCTTTTCGATCTGCCGATGGATTTTCAGGTGTTTGCAATCTTTAAATAAGCTACCTAGCTGATCTCCTGCTAGCTGAAGTAGTCTCAGCCTGCTACTTCTCCGCCATCTTGACTCCTCTCAGGGTCATTTCCTTTTAAAGAATTTATTTATTTATTTGACAGAGAGCACAAGCAGGGTGAGCAGCAGAGGGAGGGGAAGAAGCAGGTTCCCTGCCAAGCAGGGAGCCCCATGCAGGACTCTATCCCAGGACACTGGGATCATGACCTGAGCTGAAAGCATAGGCTTAAACATCTGAGCCACCCAGGGACCCTGGGCCATTTCCTTTTTCTGATTTCCTAGCTCCTTTCTCAGTCTCCATGCCACAGGTGTAACCTGACTGCTTCCTGAACCTTCTCGCATGGCATGTGGCTGAGAGTGCTCCAACCTGGGGTGTCTTAGTCTTTGCTGCTCGAATTGTACTTCTGTCTACACTCCAGTCATTAGAGAAATAAGTACAAGCAGCAGTTTATTAGAGATATGGGTTCCCTCGTTCCTGCTACTCCAGCAGAGGCCAGGCTGGCTCACCCGGCATCACCGGCTCTTCCTCCAGACCCTCAGACCTGCCCTGGGCTCCCTGGAGTCAGAGCCCTTCAACAAGACCTTGAGCACAGCTGCTAACCTTCAGCGAGAGGAAGGATGCCCTTCATATGACACTTCCCTCTCTCCACAGGATCACGATAGCTCTCACCTGCACACGAATTAACCTGTGATCCCAACAGTGGTGGAAACAGTCTGGGTTAGACTGAACAGGTGCCCTGGGGAGCTGTCTGTGAGGATGGAAATGTTCTGTGTTGTAAGCATGCACTACGGGGCACCTGAACTGTGACTGGTGTGATGAGGAATGGGAATGTTCAACTTCATTTAATTAATTTAAACATTAGCGGGCACGTCTAGCTAGCAGCTTCCCCTGGATAGCACAGTTCTAGGATCCAAACACAAAGAAGATGTGACCTCCATGGTCTGGGGGTTCCTGCAGAGGTGTTTCCTGGCCTGATCTGATCGTTCATTTGCAGATTCTCCCTGGGCTTCTGCTCCCATGCCAGGCATGGCAGGCCCTGGGGACACTCACACAGGAAGGCCAACACCCAGGTCCTAAAGGAATTCCAGCAGGGGCCCCCTTGTAAGCAGAGCTGACGAGCAGGACCCCATACATTTGTGCTGGATGGAATGAGAGCAGCAGAGCAGACAGGGGCCTCCTAACTGTCTGAAGGATCCTGCCTTTCCATTCCCCGGTCCAGGCAAGAGCCTGATCTGAACTCATCCCTCTCCTGGCTTAAGGGAGAACGGGACTCAGGGTCTTCTGTCTCCAGCCAGACCCTGTGGTCTGTTCCTGCTAGCCCATATCAGGCCTGTCTCCTGTGCATTGGCTCTAGCCAATTTTCCAGGATGGGAAGGGTCTGGAATGTCATGGTAGATGGAATGACAATGGAACAGGAAGGATGCTTCTCCCTGTAGACGTTTGGGAAGATGTCCTTGCCATTCTCAGTCTAGCAGTCACACCTGCCTCGTGCCTCCCTCCCACTTAGAAGAAGCATAAACGGAGCCCTGCCCCGGATTACTGAGCCTCAGCTTCATTGTGCTTCCCAGATACAGCATTTATTAAAAGACGGAGGTTTTGGCACACTCTGTGGAGCAAATATATTGGCACCATTTTTCTGACAGCATTTGCTGCAATGTCTCTGTGTCATATTTTGGTAATTGTCACAATATTTCAAACGTTTTCTCTATTGTTTTATTTATTAAACTGATCTGTGATTGTGGATTGCAGCTTACTGGGACATCAGATGATGAAGAGCATTTTATGACAACAGAGTGTTCTTTATGGAAAGTACAGACCTTGTTTTTCATTGTTTTTTGTTTTGTTTTGTTTTCTTAATATGAGGTATACTATTTATTTATTTTATTTTTTAAATTTATTTTCAGCATAACAGTATTCATTGTTTTTGCACCACACACAGTGCTCCATGGATTTTGTTGTTGTTGTTTTTTTTTAAAGATAGAAGGCTATACCATACTTCTGTCTTCTAAGACAGAAGGCTATTGCATAATTAACAGACTACAGGATAGTGTCAGGGTCACTCTTGTATGCACGGGAAACAACGAAATTTACTGGACCCACTTTACTGAGATTTTTGCTTCATGCCCTGGGTCTGGAGCAGAAGGTGTACTCTCTCAGAGCTGTGTCTGAATCCTCATGCTGATAGCAATGGCTGGGCTCCAGCGATGATGCTGTACTGGTTCTCCCAACCTTCACACCATGGAATTCGTCCCCGCTCTGTACCCTCATGTGGCCTGTGTGCTCTTTGTGTCTTCCTTCTGTCCCTCTGTGTCTTCTCCCTCTTAAGGTCTAGTCCACAGCTCTGGACACCACCTGCCCATTCTCCCATGGAATTCACTGGACAGCTCTCCTGGATTCCTAGATCCCTTGCTCTTGGTATCATTTTTTAACAATCACTCACAGCCTGGGTCCCCTAAGCACCCAGGGAAATTGATGCAGAGATGAAGGATTCCTTGTGACAAGCAGCTTTACCTGGGGGAAATAAAGTGTTGTTTTCAACAAAGTTGTCTCATCTTTTTGTTACATGCAGGAAATACTGACACCTGTGGGAAAATTGATTTCAATTTAAGGAGCACGTGTTTCACATAAGAGTCTTGATCCAAAGGGCCCAAGGCATAATTTGCCTCACTTTCTAGTTGTGATTAGTAAAAGAACTACCTTGACTCATTCCCTTGCAAAGGTGTACAGAATAAGGCAAGAACCTGTTTCATCTGGTAGGACCTCCAAGGACATGAGTGGCCATCCTCCCATCACATACTGATTTCCCTGGGCCTTGCAACATGTGACCTCCCCTTCATACCCCCAGGTGGGAAGCAAATTGCCCACCCAGAGGCTCAGTCCCTTAAGAAGACCTTGGGGCTCTCTCTTCATCTGACAGAGTGTTTCTTGTCCCACTGCCCAGAAACCAGGGCTGGAGACAGACTTTCCACATGGGAAGGCCATTTCCTACTCTTGGCAGCACTTTCTAGGGCAACATATTAGACCTTGTTGGTCGAAAGGTGAATGGAAAAGGGCCAGCTTGGCCTGGAGGTTCCTTTTCCTCAAATTCCCTCTAGAACCGGGCCTGGTTCGGGGTGCCCCTAGGGCCAGCTAACCCCAGGTCTTCAGCTAAGAGGGGGAGGATTCTTTCTGAGGCTCCTTTCATCAAAAGGGTGTGGGAACAGAGGAGGGGCAGAAGGAAAGTATCAGTGGGGGAAATATCCCTTTAATGCTGAGGTATCTGACAGAACAGGGACTCTGGGATCACTGCAGTCTCCAGGCTGGCGAGCGTCCTACAGGAGGAGGATCAGGAACAAGGCATAAAAGTATTACTGATGCCAAATCCAAGGTAGAAATTTAGACTCTCCTCCACCTCCCAGGTGGTAGAAACATGGGAGAAGATGCATGGGAGTTGGGGTTAAAGGACCTTGTCTCAGTTCCTAACTCCCCATTTGCTGGTCATGCAGCTCTGCACAATTTGCCCACATTCTTAAGCCTGTCTTTCTCGTAAATCATGTAATTACAGCCTGAGAGACTTTACTTGTTATATGATCCACCAAAATGTCACAAAGGCAACATAAAGGCCTCTTCAGGGTTGAGATTTATTACAAAATGAAGTGGTTATTGACTCAGGAATAGAGCTGGCATCTGAATAAATGAAACCACACTTGAGATGGAATTGGTGGCCCAGAGGAGGGAGGTCTCCTTGCAGCCCTTTGCAGGCCATTCAGGAAGAGAAAGAAGCCCAGCAGGATGATGAAGGAAGATTTTCTCCTCCCCTGGCAACAGCCCAGCCGATGAGACTGCCACAACTGTGCCAATGAAAAGTCACTACACTGGAAATCCCAGGTCACCCCAATGAGCTTTTCTCTACAATAGCCTGCTTACCTTATCCATTCCTTCCTGTTAGGGGAGCTGTCCTTTTTTTTTTTTCTCTTTGTACTTACCCAGGGGGTTCATATTGCTTGGTTGTCCCAGGGGCAATTCCTCTGCTATTCCTGAAGAAACCCATTGTGCTTGTAAAGTAACCAGAGATTCTATTTCAAGGGTGACAGGGGGTTGTGAGAGCCCATTTTGTCCTTTTAGAACACTTTGAACATTTTCCTGGGTGGTGATGGTATTTTCTTCCCTGGCTTATTGAGGAGTACTGCCATACAGTATGCTGTACATAATGAACGCTTACAATTCAATAAAACTTGATGTACATGACCTCAGTGTGATGGTTAGTCTCGACGGTCTCCATCTCTGATTCCTGGCACAGAACTTCAGAAGTCTGTGGCATTCCCTAAGTGATAAGGTTGCCTTTATTATACCAGTGAGGTGGCTCATCATGGGCCCCGAGGCAGCAAAAGACCACGTGTATAGATCAGATGGTTGTAACTTTGAACCACACTGACCTTCAGGGGGAGGAGAGGGCTAGAGACCCTCTCTGATCTTAATCTAGGTGTGTACTTTATAATCTTCTGAAATTGGATGTATAGTACTTTCCTTAGTTCTAAGAATGAGTTCCAGGGAATTGGTGAAACTGAGGGGCTGTGGGAACCTCTGAATATAGAGCCAGTCTGTCAAGAAAAATATGGGTGGCTTAAGGAATCCCCAAATTTCATCTGGTGACTGATATGAGAACAGGCATGTGAGGGACCCTGCCCTTCTCTTGTGGGATCTCGTGCTAACTCAGTGGTCAGCATCAGAATAATATAGGAGTATGCCAAGTTGGGGGGTAAGGGAATATATGGCATCAGAAATGCAAGTTTCCTGAGAAGAACTGACTCACTGACACATGTGGTTTGGAAAGAGAAGGGATGACAGTGGGGGTGTGAGTCTCCTTTGATTCCTATGTACTCAGAAGGTCACCTATGATGCTGACCAGCAGCTGTACCTCAGTCATTTCTGTACATTAAAAGTTATAAAGGAGGGGCACCTGCATGGCTCAGTGGGTTAAGCCTCTGTCTTCAGCTCAGGTCATGATCCCAGGGTACTGGGATAGAGCCCCACATTGTGCTGTCTGCTCAGCAGGGAGCCTGCTTCCCTTCTGCTTTCTCTCTGCCTGCCTCTCTGCCTACTTGTGATCTCTGTCTGTCAAATAACTAAACAAAATCTTAAAAAAGAAAAAGAAGTTATAAAGGAAAGTAGAGTAACAGAATTTGGAAGTGATGGACCCAACTCCTAGGGAGCTGGCCCACTAGAAGTGGAAAGGAAATGTAAAATAATAAGAACAATGTTAAGGAAGCAATCCCTTGGTCATGGTTATCACAGATAGCCAAGTGGATCTAGAAATAAAGTGCTGAGTCAGATCTCAAGGCCAGACCAAGGTCAGATTTCGGGCAGTCACAAGTCTTCCCCCAAATGAAGTATTAGGCTTGGACAACACAGATTACTGCTACTAACACCTTTGGTTACAATAAAGTGAGTCCAGCTTTGGGGAAATGACAAAACCAAGAAGTTACCAAAGCCAGGATGTAGAGTGTGAAGAAGTTGTCTCATTTATGGATGGGCATCACCAGGTCCCCAGCAAACCTTTACTGAAATGGGATGTGAGACTGACTCATTTGGGGGCTGTGTCTTTGGTTTTGAAGGCTACAGTGTGGGAGGGCATGTTTGGGTCCATAGAGGACCCACATCTCACTATGGAACAATTGCAGATGCTGCACATGGTCAGACACACTTCAGGTTATTCCTGAGGCAACCAGCAAGCCCAGGGACTGGACAAAAGACATTGTATGGTTTGTGTATACTGAGAAGGAGGGAACTGTCTGACTGCCCCTATAAATGCCAAGGGGTACATCTTGGATGAAGCAATTGATAGACTTTGTATGTAAGCAAAGCTGCCCTGGCTTTATGATGACCAGGAAGTATATCCCTGGAATAAGCCCCTTGTCCAGGACATGCTGGTTGTTGTGATTAAAATGCCCCCTTTTGTATGGGCAAACCATGAAATTTTACTGGTGCGAAATTGAGCAAGGGGACAAAATGACTTACTGGATTAACCCATCTCAGTTTCCCCTTAAAGCTTTTTCAGATGTTACCCTACCCCCCAAATGGGGAGAATCAGAGAGTCAAGGGATTCATCTCAGCAGAATGGAAATATTTACATGGCTTTTAAGGAATGGGATCAATAAAGCAGATGTTAGTGGGGTTGAAGCAAAGGTACATTTTTGAAGACTTCTGAATGGAACACTGAAGGAAGTTCTTTGGTGTCCTCCAACATTTAAGATCCCCAACCAAGGGGCGCCTGGGTGGCTCAGTGGGTTAGGCCGCTGCCTTCGGCTCAGGTCATGATCTCAGGGTCCTGGGATCGAGTCCCGCATCGGGCTCTCTGCTCAGCAGGGAGCCTGCTTCCTCCTCTCTCTCTCTCTGCCTGCCTCTCTGCCTACTTGTGATCTCTGTCAAATAAATAAATAAATCTTTAAAAAAAAAAAAAAAAAAAAAAAAAAAAAAAAAAAAAAAAAAAGATCCCCAACCAAGCCTGTCCCTCCATCTAATCCAGTATGGATGAAATTTAAAAGCCAAAGTTAAAGATTACAAGGAGAAGCCCAACATGGAGTTGGATGGGTCGATAGTCAAGCAGATTTATCCAGATGAGTATTGACAAAAGGGCCAGTGTATCTTGGCTCAACGCTGTGCTGGGGACCCAAAACCTTGTGCCCATGAGCAGGTGGAATGTTTGAGGGGTGAAGAGGTTTCTTGGACTCCTTGACAAGGGGAATCCCAGGAACGTTGTCATACCAAAATCTGTTGGTGAGACCATACACAGGAAGCCTACAGTTAAATGGAGGGAATCTAGAAATGCAAATATTGATAAGATTAAGGTGAAAAGTTTGGTTGACAAGGGTAATGTTCATGCAGGCTGTGCCTATTTTACCTGGCAAAGTATTACGGGGATGGATAATGTGTCTGACTGGTGAATGTTTCCCCACCCGGCAGTGAAAAACAGAAGGTAAATAAATCTGCCCTTCAAGCCATATAATTGGACATGCTAAATGGGTATCAGGAAGAATGCCAGAGCCCACACAGTGGGAAGAAAAGGGGGTGAAGAGTTGGTACAAAGTCTCTGTCCAAGAATCCTGTGTGGAACGTTGACTGGGGGTTGTCATCCTCTGAGCCTTTAGATCTACCACCTGGTACAGACAGCTGATCTGGAGTCAGGGCCTGTTCCCATTAGGATGCATGGATATTGGTCCAGTGCAATCCACTTGCCTCTCTTGCCCCCTGGAGGCAATGTCCTACCCACCTGCAGTCTCTGTCTCTCTGGTTGGAAGACAGAACAGTTCTTGTGGTCATCTTGTGTCTCAGAAGTTGCAAGAGGAATATGTCTAGGGTTAGCTGCTCTCCACTGTAATACAGTCCCTAGGGCAAGGTGGCCACCTCCATCAAACATACTGGTACATACACTCATCAATTCCAACCATACCAATCTGGTTGGGAGTTCTTTTGAGAAACATTGACAGGTCTTACTTTAATGCTTTCTTCAACTTTCCATGGCGAATGCCATTGGTCCATGCCCCCTTTTGTGCTTCCTTCGGATAGGCCTTTGTCATTCTGCCCAACCATAGGCATAGGCTATTGGTCAGAACCAGAGAAACTCTACAAAGCCAACCACAGGAGCAAATAGCATGCAATCTAGCCCAGGGAGTTGATTTATTTTTACCTTCTTGATTAGAGTGGTGGTATTCTAAACAGGAAACTCTCACTTCACCCCCAAAAGGCCATCCAAAATCCAAGCAACTCTGTTGGTCAATCAGGAGCTGTTATAGGGCACTATCTGAGGGGAAGGGGCAACAGAATCACGCAGCTCCTGAGATGTGATGCCCAAGTCAGTTCTCAGGAAATAGGGTGTACCTACTCACAGACACACTGACTGACCATTTCTTTTCCTCTTGGAACATGCCCCATGCACAAACCATTTCTATTTTATGATGGAACTCATCTGGCCATTGCCCTCCATTTAGAGTGTTTCTCTAACAGCACCAAAGGTATTGTAGTTATTTTAGGTTTCAAGCTTCTTTTATGCCCTTCAGTTGCAAAGGCGGAATCAATGTCCTGTAGCTTAGCTAGTTATTATCCCTCAAATGGATATTCTCTAGTTCATGTTTCCAGCAGTTCTCACGGAGAGGGGCTCATAGGATGACAAGAGAACCAGCATGAAGCTCCTGCACTAATTTAGACTGCCAAGTTACATTATCTTAGAAGGAGTAGTGGTTTGACAGGAAGTCAGAATAGGCAGTGAAAGGATCGGTGGTCTGAAACAGAGGGAGAGGCAAGCATGGTGGGCTGGGTTACACAGCTTCATGAGTGTTTGCTCACAGTCAACATGAGGGGCACAGAGAGTGTGTCCCCACTAGTTAGACCCCACTGATTTTCTGGTGGACCTAGGGGAAAGGGGGATCAGAGGATGCTGGTGGGACTATGAAATTCTTCCCAATAGGGGAAGAGGATGAGAGAAGTGCTTGACTCAGTGGATTGGGCTGTCACTTCCTCTGGCAAAAATGGGGTTAACTGTGAATGCACCTATATCACCAAGAGGTAGAAATAGCCCACTACTTCTTCACAAATGCAGAGAAGGGGCACTAACAGCTGAGGATAAGGAATGAACACATGCATCGTGCAATGTGGGAGATCCCATATTCTTCAGAAAAGACCCTTAGCTCAAGATGTTGGATGCCTGATGGGGCTTAGCCATAGGTTGCTGATACCACTCCATCTATTGGAACCTGCTAATCACAAATGTAAGCCTGCAAACTTGTGTGACCTCAGGAGACATTCTGCTCATGTAATAAGATGATGCACTGAACTAATTATTAATGTCGGCAATTCACTCTAGGAATAGGACATTACCTTTTGACTTTTATTTTTCAGGTCATGTCTACCACATTGCAATAGGCCCTCACACTGGCATTGTGAGTACAACACCGATATGGAGAGTCAAACACATTGCGGAGTACAGGTGAGCTAAAAACCTAGTTTCTGCACCCCACACTTGCTCCTCCAAATATTGGGTATATTCATGTTGATAAGATTTCTGACTCTGTTATAGAAATGCTATCTCAAATGAGGATTCTCAGACAGGTGTGCTCATTTTTCTATAAGGTAAATGTGGTCAAAGGCTGGGAGAGGGGAGAGCAGGCTGAGATTGACTACATTCATATAGCCAAGCTTTTATCAACCATGCCTACCAGATGACACCTCAATACAAATATTCAACAGGAAAGCTCAGTGATGTTTTTTTCATTGGAAAACACATGGTTGTTCTGGGAGGATAACATGACCTGACTGCACCCAGAAAGGGTGTGGAAACTCTGCTTCCAGTACCCTCCCAGACCTGGCACTCTGTGTATCCTTTATTAAGTTGTGATCTTCAGTATAGCACTTTCCTAAGTCCTATGAATCACTTATAGCAAATTACCAAATCCTAGTGGGTCATGGGAACCCCTGAATTTGTAGCTGGTATTCTGGAAGTGCAGGTAGCCTCAGGACCTCTAACATGTGGCTGGTGTCTGAAGAAAGGGCAGTCAAGTGTAGCACTTTGCCCTCAACTTGTGGGCTCTCACTGTAACTCTGGGTGGATGGTGTCAGAATGGCATCACTGTGCAGTCAATTAGGCTAGAGAGAGGACACACATAAATGTCCATGAAGCAATGGTAATGAGTGTTTTTTATCTGAAAAAGTGGAACTTGTGATTTTGCTGCATAAAGGGGATACAGTTGTATGGGAAAGACACACATGCACACACCATCACACCATACAGATTCACATATAGGCCCACCTCCCAGGTCCCATGACCCAAACCTGTTTCATCTAAAGGGATTACAGCTGCTTGTAGAAACATGGGCATAGTTCATTACCTAGAAAATCATTTTCCTTCACCACACTCTCAATCCTCATTGCCTTCACTAAGCTGGAGCTCGAATTGGGGTGGTACCTCAGATGAAAACTTACAAGGAAGACCCACCATTTTTGTCATCTGGATCTTTTCCCTCAGCAAGTGACTGGCCCAGATCTTGAATATTTTTTCTTTCTTTCTCTTGAGGCCACCTGTAGTCACAGAAAAGCAACTACCATGAGGGGCAGGTCGTGCTATGCCCTGTCTATCCTTTTGGTCTCCTGTTGACTATAGGAAATCAGATGGGAAGGGCACCTGGCAGGCTCAGTTGGTGGAATATGCAACTCTTGATATTGAGCCCATGAGCTTAAGCCCCACATTGGGTATGGAGCCTACTTAAAATAAATTAATTTAAAGAAAGAATATTATATGGGAATCAGTGCTCAAGGGACGGTAATTCACCAGCAAGAGTAGAGGACACTTATACACACCAAAATGAATGAATTGTTCTTGGAGGAGGTATCTGTCAATTGCATCTTTGTTGTCAACTAAAAAATCTTAATGAGGAAAAAAAATCACTGCTGAGGAAAAGGCCCCCTACTCACAGTTTCTAATCACTACTCCCATAGTTGAGCACCTCTTGAAACACGCATCAGTTGGCAAGAGACTATCCTTCCAGTCCTCCGAGGAAAATGTAACTAACTTGTATAATAGAGATGACTGGGTTTTCATTTGGAACTAGACTGGCTAAGGAGAAAAAAATCAAGAAAGCAAAATTTCTATCCCAGGCAAAGACAATCTTGAGTTGGCATTTGGTGGGATCCCTTCATCTGCCCTGCCTCCTGGTCCTCTGGGGGAACTACAAGTGTATAGATGACCTTTGAGTACATGGGCGAGACTGGTCATGCAGTACTGGATCTCAGCTTAAAGAAGAATTGCAAAAAAAAAACGGTCCTGGACACCAGGCTGGTGCTATAAACTCTTATTTGTCTCTGTACCCAAGTTTGTAATACCCAGAATTTGGTCATTTCCAGTGCTTCTGCAGATAATACTTTTAAATTCCAATACTCTTAAATTCCAGTAAAATCCTCCTCATTCTTAGTTGTTTGGGGTCAGAAACGAAGGCATAACCCCAGTAAGGACAGAGGTTGGCCACATTTCCTTTCTTTTTGTCACCAAATCTTTAGAATGTGTGAGCTGATTGGAAGTATCTGAACTTTTGATGTGCTTTTTACATATTCCCCTGAATAACTAAAATTAAATACATCAGAAAATACCAAATGCAGCTGAGGCTGTGGAGCACCCAAACTCTCTTCTATGATAGCCATGAGCATCAGATGTGCAGATCTGGAAAACCTTTAGTCAGGATGCATGGTGGTGTATACAAGCATCTCTCATGCCCCAGTGCTTTCTTTGGGTGGAGAAACACCCAACAGAAATGCAAACATGTGTTTCCCAGAAGACATTTCCATCAGGAATGTACACAGAAACATTCCTCTTAATTTCCTAAACGCTCATAATAAGGGAACATGTTAACAGATTCTAGCACATTTCAACAAACATGCAATATTACTTCCTAGGAAAGAATCATCCTTAAGAACATACTACTACAGCATGGGTGAATCTCACATAACATAGAGCAAAGGAAGTCAGGCACAAAAGGAATCAAGATTTCCTTTAATGGCAAGTGGTTGACGACGGTTCATTTTGGGGTGAGGTTCATGACGGGAAGGAGGTCCAATGGCACTTTTGGGGGTGCTGGGTTCCAGTCGTGAATTTTGGGGGGTTGTCTTTGTTTTTTAATTTGAAGGATGATGACACAATTTGTGAAAATTCATTGAGATGTACAATCATATCGTGATAGATTTTGGGGTGCAAGCATATAAATCTTTGAAGTGTAGGAAAAGAAAAGATGACACAATTTGTGAAAATTCATTGAGATGTACAATCATATCGTGATAGATTTTGGGGTGCAGGCATATAAATCTTTGAAGTGTAGGAAAAGAAAGTATATATATAAATATATACTATATACTATATATATTTCATATATATAATATATAGTATATATTTATAGTATATATTTATAGCATATAGTATATATGTCATATATATAGTATATAGTATATATTTATATATAGTATATTATATAGTATATATTCTATATAGTATATTATATAGTATATAGTATATATTTCATATAGAGTATATATGAAATATATATTTCATATATACTCTTTCTTTTCCTACACTTCAAAGAATTATATGCCTGTATATTTCAAACATGGTATCAAAATCCAAGCAGGTCCATGCTGTTGCAGACAGGGTAAGAGGGTCTTTTATCACAAACCCTGAATCATAGCCCTGTATCCAAATACAGCAATCACGTGGGGACTCTTAGAGTAACTGTTTTGTAGCATCAAAAATCCCCAGACTGCTACAAGAACCTGATAACATCCACAGCCATTCACCCCTCATGACCAGAATGATCCCAAACCTGTATCATTAAGCACTCACCTCTGAGTGATACTTGATACAGACAGGAGAATCTCCTAAGCACACAAAAAGCATACATCTTGGAGTATTTAAATAAAAATCCACATTGAATTGGGAACTTTTCTTGCCTACCTGTTGCACTTTGATTTTCTATGATTTTACCCACATTTACTGAATGTATTGCATGTGTAGTGCACTTCTGAGAAATTCCCACACATACAAAAAATAAGGACTCCATAATATGTTGGTGGAGATTATAGCCATTGCTTACCCTTTCATCCATGCCTTCTTCTTCCCTTATAAGGCATCCCGATTTTGTCTCATGACAGCGATGTCTGGGTTTGGAGAATCCAAATGGGGCCATGTGCCAGAGATAGAAATGCTCAACCCAGGCTGGGTGAGCACAGAGTGTGGCCAGAGACCAGGAGCACCGGAGGGATTAGCTGCTTTTCTCTGAGGGTGCACTGAGGTGTGGGACACAAGCTCTCAGCTCCTATGGGGCTGGACATTGCAAGGCTGCCATTTTCATTCCCATCCTCCTAAGCTCTACAGAACGTGTTCAGGGAACAAACACTCCCAGAACCGAACCCGAGCAGTTTACTTAGCTGGGACCCTGGCAAGGGCAGTGCAATTCCACCTTGGGCAAAGACATTTGAGAATCACAGCAACAGGCCTATCCCTCAGAAGATCAGCAAGAACATTCAGCCAAGACCAAGTTCACCAATCAGTGAGAGCTGTGGAACTCCAGAGCAAGGGGAAAGCAACACATACAATTCATGGTGTTTTCCCCATGATTATTTAGTCTTTCAAAGTTATTTTTTTAATTCTTTTCTTATTTTATTTTTTATATTTTTCATCTTTCCTATTTTAACGTTTTAACTATTTTATCTTACCAATACTTTTAAAAAATTCTTTTACATATTCATTGTTATTGTCATATTTTATCCCTTCATTGTAGTTAACCTTATTCTTTGAATACACATAGGTTTTTTTTCTTTAAAATTTTGGGATACAATTTCTTCTAATAGCTCAAAATATACCCTAAATCTAGTGCATGGCTTTGTTCTATTCTTCAGCCTGATCACATTCTTTCCTCTTTTTCTTTCTTTTTTCAACCAACTTCTTATCTTATCAATTCCTTTTTAAGAATCTTTTTAAATTTTCATCTTTCCAGTCATATTCCACCCCTTCATTGTTTTTACCCTTATGTTTTATATATTTAAGTTTTCTTTCTTTAAAATTTCAAATGTAGTTTCTCCTTACAGTCCAAAATACACCCAAAGTCAAGTGTGTGGCTCTGTTCTATTCACCAATCTAATATATAGATGATATAGATAGATATAGATAAAGATATAGATATATCTTTTCTTTTTTTCCCCCTTTCTTCTCCCCTGGATGCAGGTCTCTTCTGAATTAGTTAGTGTATATATTTCTAAGGTCACTGCTACCCTTTTAGTATTTTGTTCTCTCATCCATCTATTCTTATCTGTATAAAATGACAAGGTGAAAAAACTCACCACAAAAAAGGAACAAGAGGCAGTACTTACAGCTATGGACCTAATCAATATGGACATTAGTACGATGTTAGAACCAGAGTTCAGAATGATGATTATCAAATTGAAAAAAGCATGGAAGATATTAGAGAATCCCTTTCTGGAGAAATAAAAGAACTAAAATGTAACCAAGTTGATTTATTCCTGGGCTGCAAGGTTGGCTCAACATTCACAAATCAATGTGGTACCATACATTAATAAAACGTAAAGAACAAGAACCATGTGATACTCTCTATCCATGCTAGAAAAGCATTTAACAAAGTACAGCATCCTTTCTTGATCAAAACTTTTACAGTGGAGGGATAGAGGGTACACACCTCAGTATCATCAAAGCCATCTATGAAATCCCACAGTGAATATCATTCTCAATGGGGGAAAAACTGAGAGCTTTTCCCCTAATGTCAGGAGCATGGCAGTAATGTCCACTATCAACACTGCTATTCAACATAGTACGAGAAGTCCTAGCCTCAGCAATCAGATAACAAGAAGAAACAAAAGGTATCCAAATTGGCAGAGAAGTTAAACTCTCACTCCCCTCAGATGATGTGATACTTTCTGTAGCAAACGCAAAAGACTCCACTCCAAAATTGCTAGAATTCATACAGGAATTCAGTAAAGTGTCAGGACATAAAATCAATGCACAGAAATCAGTTGCATTTGTATACACCTACAACAAGACAGAAGAAAGAGAAATTAAGGAGTTGATCCCACTTACAATTGCATTGAAAGCCATAAGATACCTAGGAATAAACCTAACCAAAGAGGAAAAGAATCTATACCCAGAAAACTATGAAGTACTCATGAAAAAATAGAGGAAGACACAAAGAAATGGAAAAACGTTCCATGCTCCTGGATTGGAAGAATAAATATTGTGAAATTGTCTATGCTACCTAAAGAAATCTACATATTTAATGCAATCTTTATCAAAATACCATCAATTTTTTCCCCAAAGAAATGGAACAAATAATCCTAAACTTTATATGGAGCCAGAAAAGACCCCAAATAGCCAGGAGCATGTTGAAAAAGAAAACCAAAGTTGGTGTCATGACAATTCCAGAATTCAAGCTCTATTACAAAGCTGTCATCATCAAGACAACATGGTACTGGCACAAAAACAGACACAGAGGTCAATGGAACAGAATAGAGAGCTCAAAAATGGACCCTCAACTCTATGGTCAACTGGTCTTCAACAAAGCAGGAAAGAATGTTCAATTGAAAAAAGACACTCTCTTCAACAAATGGTGTTGGAGAAATTGGACAGTCAAATTCAGAAAAATAAAACTAGTCCATTTCCTTATTCCACACACACAAATGGACACAAAATGGATGAAAGGCCTTGATGTGAAACAGGAATCCATCAAAATCCTTGGGAAGAACATAGGCAGCTACCTCTTCGACCTCAGCTGCAGCAACTTCTTCCTAGAAACATCATGAAAGCAAGGGAAACAAGGGCAAAAATGAACTATTTGGACTTTACCAAGATCAAAAGCTTTTGCACAGCAAAGGAAACAGTCTACAAAACCAAAAGACAACCAGCAGAATGGGAAAAGATACTGTTAATGACATATCAGATAAAGGACTTGTATCTCAAATCTATAAGGAACTTTTCAAACTCAACTCCCAAAGAAGAAAGAATCTAATCAAGAAATGGGCAGAAGACATGAACAGATATTTCTGCAAAGAAGACATCCCAGAGGCCAACAGACACATGAAAAAGTGCTCAACATCACTCGGCATCAGGGAAATACAAATCCAAACCACAGTGAGATACCAGCTCATACCAGTCATAATGGCTAAAATTAATGAGTCAGCAAATGATAGATGTCGGTGAGGATGCAGAGAAAGAAGATCTCACCTACTGTTGGTGGGAATGCAAGCTGATGCAGCCAGTCTGGAAAACAGTATGGCCACTCCTCAAAACATTGAAAATAGAGCTACACTATGACTGAGCAATTGCACTACTAGGTATTTACCCTAAAGATACAAATGTAGTGATCCAAAGGGGCACGTGCACCCAAATGTTTATAGCACCAATGTCCATAATAGCCAAACTCTATAAAGAACATAGATGTCCCTCAACAGATTAATGGATAAAGTAGATGTGATATATATATATAGAATGGAATACTATGCAGCCATCAAAAGAAACAGAATATTGCCATTTTTCAATGACATGGAGCTAGGTGGTATTATGTAAGCAAAATAAGTCAATCAAGAGAAAGGCAATTATCATATGATCTCTCTGATATGAGGAATTTGAGAGGCAAGGTGGGGTGTCATGGGGTGTAGGGAGGGAGAAAATGAAACAAGATGGGATCAGGAGGGAGACGAACCAAAAGAGACTCTTAATCTCAGGAAACAAACTGAGGGTATCTGGGGGACAGAGGGGTAGGGAGACGGTGGCTGGGATATGGACACTGGGGCATGTGCTATGGTGAGTGCTGTGAAATATGTAAGCTTGATGATTCACAAACCTGTATCTCTGGGGCAAATAATGCATTATATATTAATTTAAAAAAATATCCAGGTAGGTGATGAGGATAGAGCACATGGATCTCCAGATAAGTACAGTCTCCAGATAATGTCAAGACAAGTCTGGATCTCACCTGTATTCTTCTGTCAAGTTATTTGGCCAAGGGTTTTTGTTTTTTTTTTCCTAGTTTTTTTTTTTTAATTTTAATAAATTTTTTTATTTTTTATAAACATATATTTTTATCCCCAGGGGTACAGGTCTGTGAATCACCAGGTTTACACACTTCACAGCACTCACCAAAACACATACCCTCCCCAATGTCCATAATACCACCCCCTTCTCCCAAACCCTCTCCCCCCAACAACCCTCAGTTTGTTTTGTGAGATTAAGAGTCACTTATGGTTTGTCTCCCTCCCAATCCCATCTTCTTTCATTTATTCTTCTCGTACCCACTTAAGCCCCCATGTTGCATCACCACTTCCTCATATCAGGGAGATCATATGATAGTTGTCTTTCTCCGCCTGACTTATTTCGCTAAGCATGATACGCTCTAGTTCCATCCATGTTGTCGCAAATGGCAAGATTTCATTTCTTTTGATGGCTGCATAGTATTCCATTGTGTATATATACCACATCTTCTTGATCCATTCATCTGTTGATGGACTTTGGATAATTTATTTAAAAACATAGGTACATATAAGTACCCATAAATGTTTTTGATGAAGATGTTGGGGAAGATATTAGGCAAACACTAATGAACAAGACAGAAAACTGAGGCATGTTCATGAATAGTAAGACAGACCTGCTTGGAGATCAAAAGCATTATTTTGTCTTTAGGAGGTCAATACCTAAGAATACATTGTCTGATTCAAAGTAAAGAATTCTGATTCTCAGCTCCGACATGAAACTAGCTGTGTGGCCTAGACAAATCACTTACCTTCTCTGGACCTAATTTTCCAGATCTGTCACTTGGGGATCATGACAGCATGGATCACTCAAGGTGGTGAGGATTAAAGGAGAGTCCACTTGGTAAATCTTGCATAAACACTTCTGTGATTTGGGGTGACTTCTCCCATTCTTCTACCTGGCTCCAGGGCCTTGTTCCATGACAGGCACATGATAGGGGCTCAGATTGCTGAAGGAATCAAATCTCATTTCTGTGGCCCTTTGGCTGTGGGCCCAGAGAACCAAAGCAGCTCCCAGAACACCCTCCCCACCTGGGCCGGCTCTGGGGTGTTTTTCCATCAGACCTGGTGACTTGGTGGAGAGGGAACCTTGGCCTTGTCACTACCTTTGTGCTGAGTTCAGTGGAGCTGGGATGGCAGCGGCTCCTTCGGGAGAGCCCCTCCCCACAGATGCTAGATGTGAGGTGGGGAAGGCTGGAGTGGGAATAGAAGCCCCTCCAGAGTTGGCCTTGCACCCCAAGGGGAGCAAGTTACTAGTACAGGAGAGCAAGCCTCAAGCTAGCACCACTGCTCCCTGCTGTGTGCCTGTGGACATATCCCTCCACCCCTCCTGAGCCTTGCTTCCTGGACAATGGGCTGTCGATGACATGGGTGGCCCCTAGAATTATTGAGAAGCAGGTGAAGAGTGGAGCATACAGTAAGCACTTCTTAAATGTACAGGCACTGCTGTCTCAGCTTTTCCTGTAGAACCCCTGAATTCCACAGATAAGGAAACTGAGACCCAGAGAGTGCCAGGGACTTGTCCAAGGTCACTGAGTCTGTATATTTCTGGATCCAGCTGTGGCTTTAACCATTCTCCCTGCTCAGTCCCCAACCAACCAGCAAAGTTGTGCTTCTGGGTCGACCAGGCAGGGGTCTCCCTAGAGCAGAGGGGTTGGGTGGGAGGGGGTGGTGGAGAGCAATAGGAACAGTCACCTTTACCCAGGGCCTTGTTCTCTCATGAAATCCTAAAAACTCTATGAAAGCGCTAATGTCAGCCCCATTTTACAGATGAGGGAGCGGAGCCTCAGAGAGGTGACTGTAGCTTGCCCAGCAATACAGTGAAAAAAGGGATCCTCTCGACCCCAACACCCCAGCACCAGATTTGTTGAACAAAGGAAGCAACAGAGGACATCCAGGGACACACAGTGTGAATTCTGCAGTTTTAGGAGTTCAGTCTGCCTTCCCTAACCTGGAGATGGAGAGAGGACCATAACAGCATCTCTCGTTTGGGGGTCTTTGTAAATTGTCAAAGCTCCAGAGGGGATGCCCTAATCCCACCCTACACACCTGCTCTACCTCTGGTTGGCAGAAGCCTTCCCTGCATACCTTCAGGAGCTGCAGATTGGCATCGGGGTGGCATTCAGAAATCCGGGGACATGTGGGACCAGCACTGCCTCCCTTTCACCCTCTCCACCAGGCATCACACAGAGGCTCACCAGTCTCTCTCCCTGGGGTTACCCTGGACTGCTCCAGCCTCCAGCCAGTAACCTAAGGCCTTAGCAGCCCACTGGGTCTTAGAAGGTCCTCTCCTCCCTACCTGGAAGAGTGTTTCTCTATCCTTTCCCTGTGCTTCCTGAGCCCTTTGGCCTCCAGTGTGAAGGTCCAGTTTTTGGGTCCTGCCTACCTTTCAGCCTCTGAAGGCACTGTCTCTATTTTGCCCCCCCACCCCCAGGAGACATAGGATGGCTTCTCAGCTTCCATTCCCCCAGGGATGGACTCCCAATCACAAGGTCCAACGGGAAGAACCATGTCTTGGTTGGAGATACAAATTCCAGGGACAGTGATTTCTGGGGATGTCTGTGGACAATTACATTCTGAGTCCTGCTGCCCACTTGTCCTCTGACATGCAGTGAACTCCTGTCCTCTCTGACCCTGGGTTTCCTTTACTCTGCCATGAGTAGTGTAGAGATTTCTTATACCTTTTTAAAACCCCACCAATATTTTTTTTTTCCTGACATTTTTTAAAAATTATTTTTCAGCGTAACAGCATTCATTGTTTTTTGCATCACACCCAGTGCTCCATGCAATCCGTGCCCTCTCTAATAACCACCACCTGGTTTCCCCAACCTCCCACCCCCTGACCCTTCAAAACCCTCAGATTGTTTTTCAGAGTCCATAGTCTCTCATGGTTTTCTTACAGAAACACCCAAGAGTTCCCCATGGTTTGTTTTCTCCTACATGGAGAGGAGAGGGAAGCCCAGCTTGGAGAGCTGCAGGTGCAGACCTGGTGGTCACTGGTTAAGGGGCATTGACTGGCCTTTAACCATGTAACAATGATGATCACAAACACATACACATGGTTTAATTGTGCCGCCCCTGAGCTAAGTTCTTCACTTACATTAAGGTGTTTCTTCACATCATCTTTGGGAAGTGGATACTGTGGTCCACTCTGTCTTGCACATAGGAGAGCCAAGGCAAGCAGAGGGTTAACCACCTGTCCCAAGTCACCCAGATGGGAAGGTTTTGCTGACTTGAGTCCATTCTCTGAGCTGTGTCCTAACCAGTCTTCTTTGCCTGAGCAGACCTTGGTGCCTGAACTACCTTCATCGGTGGAGGTCTTAGAGCATGCTGGAGTGTGGTGGGGAAGGAGAGAAGGTGCTATGCATCCCGTACATCAGTCCTGAGAGCAGGAGCCTGCCTGTCCTCTGAGCCCAGTCTTGCCCCTCGCCAGGGAGTAGGGATTTATGGATAGAAGCCCAACTAGGCAGGAAGGGTAGACAAGGGCCTGTACCCTCAGGAGCTGAGAAGTGACACCTTCTGCCCTGTTCCCAGAGGAGGGTGGTTGGGAAAGATGGAGCAGCAAGCCAAAGAGAGAGGAGTTGAAATGGGAGAGCAGAGCAGGGGAGAGGGAGGGAGGAGGGAGACATAAAGGGAAAGAAGGTCAATCACCATTTTTAATTTTTAGATTCCTAGTGTTAATGACACAGAGGCGATCTGGTCAGTCCTTCTCATTTTCCAGAAAGCAAATGGAGAACAGATTGTTTACTCAAGCTTGTTGACATTATGGTGGCAACATTAACCCCAATAACTGTAATCTGAACACTTAGGATGGGCCAGTCTCTTTTCACAGACTAGCTCCTTAACCCCCCGGACAGGTCTTGTGTTCCAAGTTCCCATTTTACCTACAAGGAAACTGAGTCTCAGAGAGGTGAAGGGACCTGCCCAGAGCTCCACAGCACTGGACAGGCTATAATCAAACCCAAGTTCCCAGATTCCAAGTGCCAGAGACTTGACCATCACAGTGTCCCACGGTCCAAGGAAATTTCTCTTTTTTGAGCTCCTACTATGTGCTGGGCACCATGTGAGGTATGAGGGATACAGAGATGAATAAGACAGACCCATTCTATGGCCAGTTTTTCATGTGTCCTCTGCACTGGGAACCTTGAGGGTAGAGCGAACTTGTTGCCAGCATCTACTACAGAGCATGGCACATGGTGGGGTCTCAGTTAATGTTGGCTAAGTAAATGCATCCTCATGTGGCCTTGGTTGCTTCACCCTTTTCATCCCTAACAGTCCACATTCACATTTCTTCCTTCAGGTCTGCTTCCTCTTCTCCTTTTCTCGAATTGTCCACTACAGGATTTCTTGACAACTAAAAAGAAGAAAATAATTGGAAATATCAGAGCCCCCCCCCCCCCGCAACACCCACCAGGGCAGGAAAATGCTCACATTGGGGGTGGTGCCAGGGCAGAGCCTGACTTCCTGGAGCTCTGCAGCAAGGGGGCCCAGCTATTCTGATTCCCCACCCTGCTCCCTGCCCACCACTCAGGGCTGCTCAGCATGGTTCAGCAGTGCAGACCTGGGTAGGAGCGAGGGTGACTCCAGTAAAGCTGATGAGGGGGCCAGCAGAGAGACCTGAAAGACATTGAAGGTGTAAGAACCTCCAGTACCTGCATGTCGCCAGGTTCTTTGGAAGAACAATCCAAAGAGGGAAAGGGGAAGAAACACCAAGAGGAGATCAAAGGTAAGGATGCAAGAAAATGAAAAGAGAGGACTATAGTGATAAATTGCAGGCACAGTTTTGCCCATTCTGTGCAAGTCTTCAACATCTTCAAAGTAGTCTTTGAGGGGACAGGGCAGCAATGACATTGGGATGTCCTATGGGAAAGGAAAGTGGAGAAGAAGGGAAGCTAAGGACTCAGAGCGGGCCCTGCTGCTCCCAGCATTATGTATGCAGATCTCAGTATCTGCTGTTCCCTGATCTGAGGACAGATTCTGTCCTCAGCTTTGAAGTTGACTGATAAATGCAGCTTCCCTGGGCTATGGGACCACTGAGGCCACCCCAGCACGATGGCAGTATGTGGGACCGCTGTACACTCTAGTATTTGCAGGCATGTACATGAATGCCAGAACTGCCTTGCTCTGTGACTAATGATCTCATGGTTAAGTGGTAAGTGCTTGTTAGTGGCCAGAGCAACAACTTTGGGATCCATGCTTGGGTTCACAGTTTGGCTTTTCCAACCTAGGCAGTCAAGAGCATGGGCCATCCCTCTCTGCACCTTCTCCACAAAGAGAGGGAATGGCCAACAAACCCCCAGGTTCAGAGGTGGTGAGAGAGGAACGTGGTGTTGTTTGTAAAGTGTGCAGGGGTAATGAGATTTCTGAAGGGAGATCTGACACTTGCTTTGGGCTGGGTACATGGGAAATACCTCCCGAGGGAACACACATACACTCACATTCATAGTCATACCATGTAGACTTACATACACACACAACTCTCACACGCACATGAACCCACACCACCTAAGTGACTCAGTTGCTTGCAGAGCCCATAGACTGTGGCCAAAGCTCTCTGCTGAGCATTCATTGCACCCCATCCTTCCATTCCGGCAGGACCCAGAATCAGGGTAGCCATGCAGGGCAAAGCAGACAGGAAAGCTCCACCTTCATCAGCACTGAGATCCTTCTTCAGCACGTGATTCCAGAATATGTACAATTTTAGTTTCTTTTTGCATCCATCTGTGATTAAAAAGTATGAAGATCATATCATCTTGTACACTGTTTACATATGGCTTTGTTCTCTTGATTTTATGGAACCAGATGGGATACACAGCCCCCCCCAATAAAGTTTGGGCTTTTCATGGCAGACCTCTCAAGTGCATTTTGGTCAGCAAATACAAACTTCTTTGTCAAGAAGGAGGTTTTGTTTTTTTTTTTTTTTTCATTTCAGCGTTAACAGTATTCATTGTTTTTGCACCACACCCAGTGCTCCATGCAATCCTTGCCCTCCTTAATACCCACCACCTGGCTCCACCCCCCCCAACGCACCTTCAAAATCATCAGGTTGTTTTTCAGAGTCCATAGTCTCTCATGGTTCACCTCCCCTTCCAATTTCCCTCAACTTCCTTCTCCTCTCCATCTCCCCATGTCCTCCATGTTATTTGTTATGATAACGAGGAGGATTTCTTACTGAGGAAATTGCTCACTGCCATACACTTTGTAACTGATGCTGTCCATTTTTGCTCTTTTTTTTTTTCCCCCCAGTGAGTAAAGTGATAGATGTTTATTAAGTCAGGATACAGAAAAAGCGTCAAGAGTCAGAGGGGTCTCGACAGGGTCACCAACGAGGGCCTTTAAGGTTGGCCTTTTAGAGACAGCTTACCAGGGAACTTAAAATCTTTTAAGATCTCTATTGATAACACATTCAGTGGCTTAATTCTTTTTTAGGGGCTGATTATTCTTTGTTGATCACAGGTGATTATCATACCGATATGTACCCCACATGACCCCACACCACATGCCTGTGGCAGGGTGGTCCTCCATCCCAAATGCCTCTGGTTTCTCCACACCTTCACATTTTGGGGATTTCTGTGAGCCTGATCCCATAGTCCCCTATCTATCTCTCCCTACCAGGCCCACTTATCCCTTACCTATTGCTCCCCGTGGAATAGTAACCCTAACTGCTATTAGGGAATGGGATGATGCCTGCTCTGTTTCCTGATGAAATGGGATGGCAGGCTGTGTGACAGTTAGAATCTATCCATTGTTAAAATATTTGTCCTGGGGGAGCCTGGGTGGGTCAGTGGGTTAAATAAAGCCTCTGCCTTCTGCTCAGGTCATGATCTCAGGGTTCTGGGATTGGGTCCCACATCAGGCTCTCTGCTCAGCATGGAGCCTGCACTTCCCATCCCCCCGCCTGCCTCTCTGCCTACTGTGATCTCTGTCTGTCAAATAAATAAATAGAATCTTTAAAAAAAAATGTCCTGCCCGGAGCGATTTACACTTTCAATGCCATCCTTATTAAAATACTACTGGCATTTTTCAAAACATTCAAACCAACCATGCTAAAATCTGTATGGTAGAAGAAAAGACCCTGAATCACCAAAGGGGAATGATGAAAATGAAAAAAAAGCTGGGGCACCATGTTGCCTGACTTCAAGCTGTATTACCAAGCTGTGATCCCAAAGACAGCATGGTATTGGCACAAAGGCAGACACATAGACCAGTAGAACAGAACAGAGACTCCAGAAATGGACCCTCAACTTGATGGTCAAATAATCTTTGACAAATCAGGAAAAAATATCCAATGGGAAAAAGAGAGTCTCTTGAATAAGTGGTGCTGGGAAAATTGGATGGGTATACATACAAGAATGAAACTGGACCATTCCCTTACACCATAAACAAAACTAAACTCAAAATGGATGGAAGACCTCAATGTGAGACAGGAATCCATCAAAATCCTAGAGGAGGAATAGGTGGTAACCTCTTCGATATCATCCACAGCAACTTCTCTCAAGACATGCCTCCAAAGGCAAGTTAAACAAAGCCAAAAATGAACTTTCTGGGCTTCACCAAGATAAAAAGCTTCTTCACAGCAAAAGAAACAGGCAACAAAACTAAGAGGCAGCCCACACAATAGGAGAAGATATTTGCAAATGACATTACAGATAATGGGCTGATATCCAAGATCTATGAAGATCTTCTCAAACTCAACACTCAAAAAACAAATAGCCCAGTCCAAAAATGGGAAAAAGACTTGAACAGACACTTCTCCTAAAATGACATGCAATGGCTAATAAACACAAAAAAAAATGCTCACCATCACTAGCCATCAGACAAATACAAATCAAAACCACACTGAGATGCCACCTTATACCAGTTAGAATGGCAACAATTATCAAGTCAAGAAACAAGAAATGTTGGCGAGGATTTGGAGGAAGGGTAAACCTCTTACACTGTGGTTCGAAATGCCAGCTGGTATAGCCACTCTGGAAAACAGTATGGAGTTTCCTCAAGATGTTAAGAATAGAGCTACTCTTCCACCCAGCAATTGTGCTAATACGTATTCACCTCACAGATACAGATGTAGTGAAAAGAAGGGACACATGTACCCCAATGTTCATAGCAGCAGTGTCCACAATAGCAAAAGTGTAGAAGGGTCCAAGATACCCTTCAACAGATGAATGGATAAAGAAGATATGGTCTGGGACACGTGGGTGGCTCAGTGGTTTGGGGCCTCTGCCTTTGGCTCAGGTCATGATCTCAGGGTCCTGGGATAGAGTCCCGCATTGGGGTCTCTGCTCATCAGGGAGCCTGCTTCCTCCTCTCTCTCTCTCCCTACTTGTGATCTCTGCCTGTCAAATAAATAAAATCTTAAAAAAAAAAACCCACCAAACTGTGGAAAGAACCGAGATGGCCTTCAACGAATGAATAAATAAGGAAGATGTGGTCCATATACACTATGGAGTATTATGCTTCCATCAGAAAGGACAAATACCCAACTTTTGTAGCAACATGGATAGGACTGGAAGAGATTATGCTGAGTGAAATAAGTCAAGCAGAGAGAGTCAATTATCATATGGTTTCACTTATTTGTGTGGCATAACAAATATCATGGAGGACAAGGGGAATTAGAGAGGAGAAGGGAGTTGAGGGAAATTGGAAGGGGAGGTGAACCATGAGAGACTATGGACTCTGAAAAACAACCTGAGGGTTTTGAAGGTGCGTGGGGTGGGTGTGTGGGGGAGCCAGGTGGTGGGTATTAAGGAGGGCACGGATTGCATGGAGCACTGAGTGTGGTGCAAAAACAATGAATACTGTTAACACTGAAAAGAAATTAAAAAAAAAAAAAAAACAAAGAAGATGTGGTCCATATATACAATGGGATATTATTCAGCCATCAGAAACAATGAATACCCACCATTTTCACTGACATGGATGGAGCTGGAGGGGAATATGTTAAGGAAAGAAGAGTCAAGCAGGGAAAGACAATTATCGTATGGTTACACTCATCTGTAGAACATAAGCAATAGCATGGAGTGCCAAAGGGGAAGGGAGGGAAATCTGAAAGGTGAGAAATCAGAGAGGGAGATGAACCATGAAAGACTATGGACCCCAAGAACCAACCTGAGGGTTTCAGAGGGGAGGAGTATAGGGGCAAGGGGTAACAGGGTGATGGGTATTGAGCAGGGCATATGCTGAGATTTGGTGTCATAAGTAAAGAGTAGATCATTGAGCACTACATCAAAAACTAATGATGTACTACTCTACAGTGGCTAAATTAATATAATAAAAAAATAAAAATAACAATCTGGGGTTCCTGGGTGGTTCAGTGGATTAAGCCCCTGCCTCCCTACCATGAGACCATGGTCTAGAGACAAAGGATTTCTAGACCCTGCAGGCTCCCACTTCTCATATTTCCTTCAGAAAAGTATATGTCAACCATCTGCCCTTAGGACCACCTGCCCCAGATCTCCCTCTAAGAGGAAGAGGATTCTTTCTCAGGCTCCTTTCATCAAAAAGTTGTGGGAACAGAGGAAATATCCCTTTAATCTGAAGAGTCTGATGGAACATGGCCTCTGGGATTGGGTTTGGTGAGCGCCCCATTCAGGGAAGATCAAGAACAAGGCAAAAAGCTATTACTAATGCCACTCAGTGTAGAAATGTAGGGTTTCCCCTAGAAATTGAGATGGGAAAAGGATCACGAGATCTGGGGTTGAAGGGCCTCATCTCAGTGCTGGGCTCCCCAAACACAGGCACTACATCCTCGCACTCTCTCCAGCCTCCCTTTTCTCTGACGCCAACTGAATATCCTATGGCTCCTTCTCGTTAGTCATGATCGCTCCTGCTGTCTGCTCAGAGGTGAGACCCATCATGAACTGAAGTCATTCCTGACAGACTCAAGGGAATTCTGAAAATATTATTTTCCTCTCAGGACCCTGGGAACACTTTCCTCCATGGTGTTGGGATTTTGTCAGATGAAACCAGATCTATTTGGCATATGGTAGACTGCACACATTTTTAAGTGATATTAAAAAGGGATATTAATGATATTAAGTGAGATTTTACTACAATGCCTTAAGTTCTGACACAGAACACACCCATGAGGCAAGGGGCGGGATTTTCTTTGTCTTTTCCTAAATAAGTTCACACCAGTAACTGTGCTATTTAGGGAGACATAAATCCTGGAAACACACACACACACACAAAACCACATGCCTATTCAGAATCGCACCTCGTCTGTTCACACAGAGACACAGCCCACCTCCACATACACAAACTCACTACCTTAACACTAAAGAGCCACTTACAAAGATATGACCATGGTTATGCACATAGAAAACCCATTGTTTCGCCACACCTCTGATCCCCATTCCAGTGGGAACCCAGGATCTGATGGTGCCCCTGATTACAGACAGCAAGAGACTGATTCCAGAATATACACCTCTTTGGGTGGCACCTGCAGGCACAGAAAGGAGGGCACCATGAGGCTCAGGTCATGTTGTATACTGTCTGACTTCATGATAATTACACAATTACACATACACACACATTCAGACACATATACAGTTGAAACATCATTTTATTTCCATATACAAGCAATTTATATTAGGAAAATGAATTTTTGATTATGTTCAATTCGCCAACATGTATGATCTGATTTTCACCTGAATTTCATGAAAGAAACCAAGAAAACAATGCTTGTTCCTTGGGTGAAGACAGGCATGCTCACCTTGGCAATACGCTGTTCTTTCTGCACTTCCATGCTCTGGCGAGGCCACACTCAGACTGAGCCGAGGTCCACATCTAGACTGACATCAAGAATGTACCTGTCAGCACATTGGTGGTGCTGCTCAAGGATAATTCGGGGAGGGGCACCCAGAGGGCTCAATCCTTTCAGCATCGGTCTTCCGCTCAGGTTATGATCTCTGTAGTCTCAGGACTGGCTAGTTCCCCACAAAGGAGGATCGGGAACAAGGGTAAAAATATTTTTGATACCAAACTTCGTATAAAAATGTAGGGTCTTCTGCAATTGCATACTGGGTATTTATCACAAAGATACAGATGTAGTGAAAAGAAGGGCCATCTGTGCCCCAATGTTTATAGCAGCAATGGCCACGGTCGCCAAACTGTTGAAAGAACCAAGATGCCAGTCAAGACATGAATGGATAGGAAGCTGTGGTCCATATACACTATGGAGAATTATGCCTCCATTAGAAAGGATGCATACCCAAGGGAGGAGTCAAGATGGCGGAGAAGTAGCAGGCTGAGACTACTTCAGCAAGCAGGAGATCAGCTAGATAGCTTATCTAAAGATTGCAAACACCTGCAAATCCATCAGCAGATTTAAGAGAAGAACAGCAATTCTAGAAACAGAGAAACAGGCACTTTCTGAAAGATAGGACTGGCGGAGAAGTGAATCCAAAGTGACGGGAAGATAGACCCCGTGGGGATGGGCTGGCTCCCGGCAAGCGGCGGAGCAATGGAGCACAAAATCAGGACTTTTAAAAGTCTGTTCCACTGAGGGACATCGCTCCAGAGGCTAAACCGGGGCGAAGCCCATGCAGAGTCCGTGTGGCCTCAGGTCCTGCAGGGTGACAGAAGGATCAGAGGTGTCTGAGTGTCGCAGAGCTTGCAGGTACTGGAATGGGAAAACCGGCTACAGAGACAGAGCCAACAGTAAGTTCACAACTGGGTGTTACCTTGAACTGGTCGCAGGCTTGGTGAGCGGGGCCGGAGGTCAGGCAGATGGGAGTTACTGGGCGCTGCTCTCTGAGGGTGCACTGAGGAGTGGGGCCCTGGGCTCTTGGCTCCTCCAGGCCAGAGACCAGGAGGCCACCATTTGTATTCCCGTCCTCTGGAACTCTACGGAAAGCACTCAGGGAACAAAAGCTCCTGAAAGCAAAGCCGAGCGGATTACTCAACCAGGCCCCTGGTAAGGGCGGTGCAATTCCGCCTGGGGCAAAGACACTTGAGAATCACTACACCAGGCCCCTCCCCCAGAAGATCAACAAAAAATTCAGCCAAGACCAAGTTCTCCGACCAAGGAGTGCGGTTTCAATACCAAGGAGAGCAGCAGAATTCCAGAGGAGGAGAAAGCAAAGCATGGAACTCATGGCTTTCTCCCTGTGATTTTTTAGTCTTGCAGTTAATTTATTTTTTTTCCTTTTCATTTTTTTTCTCTTCTTCTACTAAAAAATTTCTTAACTTTTACCCTTTTCTTTTTTAACGTTTTTTTAAATAGTGGAATATATATATATATATATTTTTTTTTTCTTTTTCTTTTTTATACTTTTGGGATCTCTTCTGATTTGGTTAAAGCATTTTTTCGTGGGGTTGTAGCCAACCTTAGTATTTTACTTGCTCCTTCATATACTCTTATCCGGACAAAATGACAAGGCGGAAAAATTCACCACACACACACAAAAAAAAAAACAAGAGGCAGTACCGAAGGCTAGGGACCGCATCAATACAGACATTGGTAATATGTCAGATCTAGAGTTCAGAATGACAATTCTCAAAGTTCTAGCCGGGCTCGAAAAGGCATGGAAGATATTAGAGAAACCCTCTCAGGAGATATAAAGCCCTTTCTAGAGAAATAAAAGAACTAAAATCTAAACAAGTTGAAATAAAAAAAGCTATTAATGAGGTGCAATAAAAAATGGAGGCTCTCACTGCTAGGATAAATGAGGCAGAAGAAAGAATTAGCGATATAGAAGACCAAAAGACAGAGGATAAAGAAGCTGAGCAAAAGAGGGACAAACACCTACTAGACCACAAGGGGAGAATTCGAGAGATAAGTGACACCATAAGATGAAATGATATTAAAATAATTGGGATTCCAGAAGAAGAAGAAAGAGAGAGGGGAGCAGAATGTATACTGGAGAGAATTATTGGGGAGAATTTCCCCAATATGGCAAAGGGAATGAGCATCAAAATTCAGGAGGTTCAGAGAACGCCCCTCAAAATCAATAAGAATAGGCCCACACCCCGTCACCTAATAGTACAATTTACAAGTCTCAGTGACAAAGAGAAAATCCTGAAAGCAGCCCGGGAAAAGAAGTCTGTAACATACAATGGAAAAAATATTAGATTGGCAGCTGACTTATCCACAGAGACCTGGCAGGCCAGAAAGAGCTGGCATGATATTTTCAAGGCACTAAACGAGAAAAACATGCAGCCAAGGATACTATATCTAGCAAGGCTATCATTGAAATAGAAGGAGAGATTAAACGATTCCAGGACAAGCAAAAACTGAAAGAATTTGCAAACACCAAACCAGCTCTACAGGAAATCTTGAAAGGGGTCCTCTAAGCAGAGAGAGGGCCTACAAGTGGTAGATCAGAAAGGAACAGAGACCATATACATTAACAGTCACCTTACAGGCAATACAATGGCACTACATTCATCTCTCTCAATAGTTACCCTGAATGTTAATGGGCTAAATGCCCCCAATCAAAAGACACAGGGTATCAGAATAGATAAAAAAATAAAATAAACACCTCTATATGTTGCCTCCAAGAAACTCATTTTAAGCCCGAAGACACCTCCAGATTTAAAGTGAGGGGGTGGAAAAGAATTTACCATGCTAATGGATATCAGAAGAAAGCAAGAGTGGCAATCCTTATATCATATCAATTACATTTTAAGCCAAAGACTATAATAAGAGATGAGGAACGACACTATATCATACTCAAAGGGTCTGTCCAACAAGAGATCTAACAATTTTAAATATCTATGCCCCCAATGGAGGAGCAGCCAACTATATAAACCAATTAATAACAAAATCAAAGAAACACATCAACAATAATACAATAATAGAAGGGGACTTTAACACTCCCCTCACTGAAATGGACAGATCATCCAAGCAAAAGATCAGCAAGGAAATAAAGGCCTTAAATGACACACTGGACCAGATGGACATCACAGATATATTCAGAACATTTCATCCCAAAGCAACAGAATACACATTCTTCTCTAGTGCACATGGAACATTCTCCAGAATAGATCACATCCTCGGTCCTAAATCAGGATTCAACCAGTACCAAAAGATTGGGATCATTCCCTGCATATTTTCCGACCACAATGCTCTGAAGCTAGAACTCAACCAAAAGAGGAAGTTTGGAAAGAACCCAAATACATGGAGACTAAACAGCATCCTTCTAAAGAATGAATGGGTCAACCAGGAAATTAAAGAACAATTGAAAAAAATCATGGAAACAAATGATAATGAAAATACAACAGTTCAAAATCTGGGACAAAACAAAGGCAGTCCTGAGAGGAAAATATATAGCAGTACAAGCCTTTCTCAAGAATGAAGAAAGGTCTCAGGTACACAACCTAACCCTACACCTAAAGGAGCTGGAGAAAGAACAAGAAAGAAACCGTAAGCCCAGCAGGACAAGAGAAATCATAAAGATCAGAGCAGAAATCAATGAAATAGAAAGCAAAAAAACATTAGAACAAATCAACAAAACTAGTAACTGGTTCTTTGAAATAATTAATAAAATTGATAAACCCCTGGCCCGACTTATCAAAAAGAAAAGAGAGAGGAGTCAAGATGGCGGAGAAGTAGCAGGCTGAGACTACTTCAGCTAACCGGAGATCAGCTAGATAGCTTATCTAAAGATTGCAAACACCTGAAAATCCATCGGCAGATCGAAGAGAAGAAGAACAGCAATTCTGGAAACAGAAAAACAACCACTTTCTGAAAGGTCGGACCGGCGGAGAAGTGAATCCAAAACGACGGGAAGATAGACCCCGGGGGGAGGGGCCGGCTCCCGGCAAGCGGTGGAGCAACCGCGCACAAAATCAGGACTTTTAAAAGTCTGTTCCGCTGAGGGACATCGCTCCAGAGGCTACCCGGGGCAAAGCCCACACGGGGTCAGCGGGGACTCAGGTCCCGCAGTGTCACAGAAGGATCGGGGTGTCTGAGTGTCGCAGAGCTTGCGGGTATTGGAACGGCAAAGCCGGCTACAGAGACAGAGACGACAGTAAGCTCCCAGCTCGGGGTGACCTTGAACCAGTCGCAGGCTCGGTGAGCTCGGAGCGCGGCCGGAGGTCAGGCAGACGGGAGTAACTGGGCGCGGTTCTCTGAGGGCGCACTGAGGAGTGCGGCCCTGGGCTCTCGGCTCCTCCAAGCTGGAGACCAGGAGGCCGCCATTTGTATTCCCGTCCTCCGAACTCTACAGAAAGCGCTTAGGGAACAAAAGCTCCTGAGAGCAAAACCAAGCGGATTACTCACCCCGGCCCCGGGTAAGGGCGGTGTAATTCCGCCTGGGGCAAAGACACTTGAGAATCACTACAACAGGCCCCTCACCCAGAAGATCAACAAGAAATCAAGGCGAGACCAAGTTCACCTACCAAGGAGTGCGGTTTCAATACCAAGGAGAGCAGCAGAATTCTAGAGGAGGAGAAAGCAAAGGACGGAACTCATGGCTTTTTCCCTGTGATTTTTTTTAGTCTTGCGGTTAATAATTTTTTTTCTTTTTCATTTTTTATTTTTTTTTTCTCGCCTTTGGGTAAAATTTTTTTTTTAAACTGTTACCTTTTTCTTTTTTAACGATTTTTTACTAGTTTATCTAATACATATATTTTTTCTTTTTTATATTTTTCATAGGTGTTTTCTTTTTTTTTAATTCTTTTCTTTTTTTTTCTTTCTTTTTTCTTTTTTTTTTTTTTCTTTCTTCCTTTTTGAACCTCTTTTTATCCCCCTTCTCCCCCCTCACGATTTGGGATCTCTTGTAATTTGGTTAAAGCATATTTTCCTGGGGTTGTTGCCACCCTTTTAGTATTTTACTTGCCCCTTCATATACTCTTATCTGGACAAAATGACAAGACGGAAAAATTCAACACAAAAAAAAAAAGAACAAGAGGCAGTACCGAAGGCTAGGAACCTAATCAATACAGATATTGGTAATATGTCAGATCCAGAGTTCAGAATGACAATTCTCAAGGTTCTAGTCGAGCTCGAAAAAGGCATGGAAGATATTAGAGAAACCCTCTCGAGAGATATAAAAGCCCTTTCTGGAGAAATAAAATAACTAAAATCTAACCAAGTTGAAATCAAAAAAGCTATTAATGAGGTGCAATAAAAAATGGAGGCTCTCACTGCTATGATAAATGAGGCAGAAGAAAGAATTAGTGATATAGAAGACCAAATGACAGAGAATAAGGAAGCTGAGCAAAAGAGGGACAAACAGCTACTGGACCACGAGGGGAGAATTCGAGAGTTAAGTGACACCATAAGACGAAACAACATTAGAATAATTGGGATCCAGAAGAAGAAGAAAGAGAGAGGGGAGCAGAAGGTATACTGGAGAGAATTATGGGGGAGAATTTCCCCAATATGGCAAAGGGAACAAGCATCAAAATTCAGGAGGCTCAGAGAACGCCCCTCAAAATCAGTAAGAATAGGCCCACACCCCGTCACCTAATAGTAAAATTTGCAAGTCTCAGTGACAAAGAGAAAATCCTGAAAGCAGCCCGGGAAAAGAAGTCTGTAACATACAATGGAAAAAATATTAGATTGGCAGCTGACTTATCCACAGAGACCTGGCAGGCCAGAAAGAGCTGGCATGATATTTTCAGAGCAGTAAATGAGAAAAACATGCAGCCCAGAATAGTATATCCAGCTAGGCTATCATTGAAAATAGAAGGAGAGATTAAAAGCTTCCAGGACAAACAACAACTGAAAGAATTTACAAACACCAAACCAGCTCTACAGGAAATCTTGAAAGGGGTCCTCTAAGCAAAGAGAGAGCCTACAAGTGGTAGATCAGAAAGGAACAGAGACCATATACAGTAACAGTCACCTTACAGGCAATGCAATGGCCCTAAATTCATATCTCTCAATAGTTACCCTGAATGTTAATGGGCTAAATGCCCCTGTCAAAAGACACAGGCTATCAGACAGGATAAAAAAACAAAACCCATCTATATGTTGCCTCCAAGAAACTCATTTTAAGCCCGAAGACACCTCCAGATTTAAAGTGAGGGGGTGGAAAAGAATTTACCATGCTAATGGACATCAGAAGAAAGCAGGAGTGGCAATCCTTATATCAGATCAATTAGATTTTAAGCCAAAGACTATAATAAGAGATGAGGAAGGACACTATATCATACTCAAAGGGTCTGTCCAACAAGAAGATTTAACAATTTTAAATATCTATGCCCCCAACGTGGGAGCAGCCAACTATATAAACCAATTAATAACAAAATCAAAGAAACACATCAACAACAATACAATAATAGTAGGGGACGTTAACACTCCGCTCACTGAAATGGACAGATCATCCAAGCAAAAGATCAGCAAGGAAATAAAGGCCTTAAATGACACACTGGACCAGATGGACATCACAGATATATTCAGAACATTTCATCCCAAAGCAACAGAATACACATTCTTCTCTAGTGCACATGGAACATTCTCCAGAATAGATCACATCCTCGGTCCTAAATCAGGACTCAACCGGTATCAAAAGATTGGGATCATTCCCTGCATATTATCAGAACACAATGCTCTAATGCTAGAACTCAACCACAAAAGGAAGTTTGGAAAGAAGCCAAATACATGGAGACTAAACAGCATCCTTCTACAGAATGAATGGGTCAACCAGGAAATTAAAGAAGAATTGAAAAAAATCATGGAAACAAATGATAATGAAAATACAACGGTTCAAAATCTGTGGGACACAACAAAGCCAGTCCTGAGAGGAAAATATATAGCGGTACAAGCCTTTCTCAAGAAAAAGAAAGGTCTCAGGTACACAATCTATCCCTACACCTAAAGGAGCTGGAGAAAGAACAAGAAAGAAACCCTAAGCCTAGCAGGAGAAGAGAAATCATAAAAATCAGAGCAGAAATCAATGAAATAGAAACAAACAAAAAAAAACCAATAGAACAAATCAACGAAACTAGGAGCTGGTTCTTTGAAAGAATTAATAAAATTGATAAACCCCTGGCCCGACTTATCAAAAAGAAATGAGAAAGGACCCAAATAAATAAAATCATGAATGAAAGAGGAGAGATCACAACTAACACCAAAGAAATACAAACTATTATAAGAACATACAATGAGCAACTCTATGGCAATAAATTTGACAATCTGGAAGAAATGGATGCATTCCTAGAAACATATAAACTACCACAACTGAACCAGGAAGAAATAGAAAGCCTGAACAGACCCATAACCAGTAAGGAGATTGAAACAGTCATTAAAAATCTCCAAACAAACAAAAGCCCAGGGCCAGACGGCTTCCCGGGGGAATTCTACCAAATATTTAATGAACTAATTCCTATTCTCCTAAAACTGTTCCAAAAAATAGAAATGGAAGGAAAACTTCCAAACTCATTTTATGAGGCCAGCGTCACCTTGATCCCAAAACCAGACAAGGATCCCACCGAAAAAGAGAGCTATAGACCAATATCCTTGATGAACACAGATGCGAAAATACTCAACAAAATACTAGCCAATAGGATTCAACAGTACATTAAAAAGATTATTCACCACGACCAAGTGGGATTTATTCCAGGGCTGCAAGGTTGGTTCAACATCCGCAAATCAGTCAATGTGATACAACACATCAATAAAAGTAAGAACAAGAACCATATGATACTCTCAATAAATGCTGAAAAAGCTTTTGACAAAGTACAGCATCCCTTCCTGATCATAACTCTTCAAAGTGTAGGGATAGAGGGCACATACCTCAATATCATCAAAGCCATCTATGAAAAACCCACCGCAAATATCATTCTCAATGGAGAAAAACTGAAAGCTTTTCCGCTAAGGTCAGGAACACGGCAGGGATGTCCATTATCACCACTGCTATTCAACATAGTACTAGAGGTCCTAGGCTCAGCAATTAGACAACAAAAGGAAATTAAAGGCATCCAAATCAGGAATGAAAAAGTCAAATTATCACTCTTTGCAGATGATATGATACTATATGTGGAAAATCCAAAAGACTCCACTCCAAAACTGCTAGAACTTATACAGGAATTCAGTAAAGTGTCAGGATATAAAATCAATGCACACAAATCAGTTGCATTTCTCTACACCAACAGCAAGACAGAAGAAAGAGAAATTAAGGAGTCAATCCCATTTACAATTGCATCCAAAACCACAAGATACCTAGGAATAAACCTAACCAAAGAGACACAGAATCTATACTCAGAAAACTATAAAGTACTCATGCAAGAAATTGAGGAAGACACAAAGAAATGGAAAAATGTTCCATGCTCCTGGATTGGAAGAATAAATATTGTGAAAATGTCTATGCTACCTAAAGCAATCTACACATTTAATGCAATTCCTATCAAAGTACCATCCATCTTTTTCAAAGAAATGGAACAAATAATGCTAAAATTTATATGGAACCAGTAAAGACCTCGAATAGCCAAAGGGATATTGAAAAAGAAAGCCAATGTTGGTGGCATCACAATTCCGGACTTCAAGCTCTATTAGAAAGCTGTCCTCATCAAGACAGCATGGTACTGGCACAAAAACAGACACATAGATCAATGGAACAGAATAGAGAGCCCAGAAATAGACCCTCAAATCTACAGTCAACTAATCTTCGACAAAGCAGGAAAGAATGTCCAATGGAAACAAGACAACCTCTTCAATAATAGGTGCTGGGAAAATTGGACAGCCACATGCAGAAAAATGAAATTGGACCATTTCCTTACACCACACACGAAAATAGACTCAAAATGGATGAAGGACCTCAATGTTAGAAAGGAATCCATCAAAATCCTCGAGGAGAACACAGGCAGCAACCTCATCGACCTCAGCCGCAGCAACATCTTCTTCGGAACATTGCCAAAGGCAAGGGAAGCAAGGGAAAAAATGACCTATTGGGATTTCATCAAGATCAAAAGCTTTTGCACAGCAAAGGAAACAGTTAACAAAATCAAAAGACAACTGACAGAATTGGAGAATGTATTTGCAAATGACATATCAGATAAAGGACAAGTGTCCAGAATCTATAAAGAACTTAGCAAACTCAACACCCAAAGAACAAATAATCTATCAGCTTTCTTTAGGAACACCACAACTCGAGGCAAGTAAGTTGTCCTTCACAGGGTGAATGGGTAAACAACCAACAGTACCCTCATACAATGAAATCGGATTCTGTAACGAAAAGAGATGAGCCTTCCAGGCATGTAGTTGGCTCTCTCAGTTAAACACCCAACTCTTGATTTTGGCTCAGGTCAGAATATCGGGGTGAGGAATTCCAGCCCCGCATCAGGCAAGCTCCATGCTGAGGAGGAGCCTGCTGAAGTTTCTCTCTCCTTCTTCCTCTGCTTCATCCCCCACACTTTCCCTCTTTCTCTAACTAAAATAATAAAAGAAAAGAAAAATAATTCAGGTGTCAAGTCACAGAAATATATCAATGAATGGTAACTGTATAGATAGAGGGGAAAGATTTCAGTATGGAAAAGCAACATGGCTTACGGTTCCAACTCTAACATATTCTGGAAAAAGGTAATCTAGAGTGATGACAAACCACCAGTGGTTGCTCTGATTCCTAGAGAAAGAGCATAGGCATTACTAGGTGAAACATAGGATTTTTATGGTAGTGAACCTTCCCTATAAATGGTGGATACAGGACTTTACCCATTTGTTAAAACCCATACTACTGTACAACACAGAGCAGGCCTTAATAGCAATGGTGGAATTCAGTGAATAATATCTCTAGGCTGGTTTGTTATTTGTGACGAATGTTCCACAATGATGAAGGTTTTGATACTTGTGGAAATGGTGCACTGTGGGATAAGGGGGATAAGGGAACTTTTTTTGATTATCTCTTCACTTGTTAGGATACTCTAAACCTACTCTAAGTATAAAGGTCTATTGATTAAAAATTAAGAAGAGATCTCTTTGGCTATTGTTTAACAACACAGTCATGTCCAAATGTTAGGTTCACTATACCTACCATTTAACGTGACCAAACTCGAGTTGCAAATGCAGCTTTACTCTTGTGGTTATAAACTCATGAGTGACCAGCTGAAATAAAATGTTCACAAAATTAATATGGCTTGGTATCTTTGTCTGAAGTATGGAACACTCACAAGCTAGTATAATGATACAACTTTTTTTTTTCTTTTCCTTTCTTTCTTTAGTTTTTTTTTTTTTTTCTAGCAACAAAGAGAGAGTGTGAGTCTTCGGTGAGTCGGAGGAGTCAAGATGGCGGAGAAGTAGCAGGCTGAGACTACTTCAGCTAACCGGAGATCAGCTAGATAGCTTATCTAAAGATTGCAAACACCTGAAAATCCATCGGCAGATCGAAGAGAAGAAGAACAGCAATTCTGGAAACAGAAAAACTACCACTTTCTGAAAGGTAGGAATGGCGGAGAAGTGAATCCAAAGCGACGGGAATATAGACCCCAGGGGGAGGGGCCGGCTCCCAGCAAGCGGCGGAGCAACGGCGCACAAAATCAGGACTTTTAAAAGTCTGTTCCGCTGAGGGACATAGCTCCAAGGCTACCCGGGGCAAAGCCCACACTGGGTCAGTGTGGCCTCAGGTCCCGCAGGGTCACAGAAGGATCGGGGTGTCTGAGTGTCGCAGAGCTTGCGTGTATTGGAACGGGAAAGCCGGCTACAGAGACAGAGCCGACAGTAAGCTCCCAGCTCGGGGTGACCTTGAACCGATCGCAGGCTCGGTGAGCTCGGAGCGCGGCCGGAGGTCAGGCAGACGGGAGTAACTGGGCGCTGTTCTCTGAGGGCCCACTGAGGAGTGCGGCCCTGGGCTCTCGGATCCTCCGGGCCGGAGACCAGGAGGCCGCCATTTGTGTTCCCGTCCTCCGGAACTCTACGGAAAGCGCTCAGGGAACAAAAGCTCCTGAAAGCAAACCCGAGCGGATTACTCACCCCGGCCCTGGGTAAGGGCGGTGTAATTCCGCCTGGGGCAGACACTTGAGAATCCTACAACAGGCCCCTCCCCTAGAAGATCAACAAGAAATCCAGGCGAGACCAAGTTCACCTACCAAGGAGTGCGGTTTTAATACCAAGGAGAGCAGCAGAATTCCAGAGGAGGAGAAAGCCAAGCACAGAACTCATGGCTTTTTCCCTGTAATTTTTTTTAGTCTTGCAGTTAATTTAATTTTTTTCTTTTTCATTTTTTGTTTTTTTTCTCGCCTTCGGGTAAAATTTTTTTTTTAAACTGTTACCTTTTTCTTTTTTAACGATTTTTTACTAGTTTATCTAATATATATTTTTTCTTTTTTTTATATTTTTCTTAGGTGTTTTCTTTTTTAAAAATTCGTATTTTTTTTCTTTTTTCTTTATATTTTCTTTATCTTTCTTTCTTCCTTTTTGAACCTCTACTTATCCCCTTTATCCCCCGTCACGATTTTGGATCTCTTCTACTTTGGTTAAAGCATATTTTCCTGGGGTTGTTGCCACACTTTTAGCATTTTACTTGCCGCTTCATATACTCTTATATGGACAAAATGACAAGACGGAAAAATTCAACACAAAAAAAAGAAGAAGAGGCAGTACCGAAGGCTAGGGACCACATCAATACAGACATAGGTAATATGTCAGATCTAGAGTTCAGAATGACAATTCTCAAGGTTCTAGCCGGGTTTGAAAAAGGCATGGAAGATATGAGAGAAACCCTCTCGAGAGATATAAAAACCCTTTCTGGAGAAATAAAAGAACTAAAATCTAACCAAGTTGAAATCAAAAAAGCTATTAATGAGGTGCAATAAAAAATGGAGGCTCTCACTGCTATGATAAATGAGGCAGAAGAAAGAATTAGTGATATAGAAGACCAAATGACAGAGAATAAAGAAGCTGAGCAAAAGAGGGACAAACAGCTACTGGACCACGAGGGGAGAATTCGAGAGTTAAGTGACACCATAAGACGAAACAACATTAGAATAATTGGGATCCAGAAGAAGAAGAAAGAGAGAGGGGAGCAGAAGGTATACTGGAGAGAATTATGGGGGAGAATTTCCCCAATATGGCAAAGGGAACGAGCATCAAAATTCAGGAGGTTCAGAGAATGCCCCTCAAAATCAGTAAGAATAGGCCCACACCCCGTCACCTAATAGTAAAATTTACAAGTCTCAGTGACAAAGAGAAAATCCTGAAAGCAGCCCGGGAAAAGAAGTCTGTAACATACAATGGTAAAAATATTAGATTGGCAGCTGACTTATCCACAGAGACCCGGCAGGCCAGAAAGAGCTGGCATGATATTTTCAGGGCACTAAACGAGAAAAACATGCAACCCAGAATAGTATATCCAGCTAGGCTATCATTGAAAATAGAAGGAGAGATTAAAAGCTTCCAGGACAAACAACAACTGAAAGAATTTGCAAACACCAAACCAGCTCTACAGGAAATCTTGAAAGGGGTCCTCTAAGCAAAGAGAGAGCCTACAAGTGGTAGATCAGAAAGGAACAGAGATCATATACAGTAACAGTCACCTTACAGGCAATGCAATGGCCCTAAATTCATATCTCTCAATAGTTACCCTGAATGTTAATGGGCTAAATGCCCCTGTCAAAAGACACAGGCTATCAGACAGGATAAAAAAACAAAACCCATCTATATGTTGCCTCCAAGAAACTCATTTTAAGCCCGAAGACACCTCCAGATTTAAAGTGAGGGGGTGGAAAAGAATTTACCATGCTAATGGACATCAGAAGAAAGCAGGAGTGGCAATCCTTATATCAGATCAATTAGATTTTAAGCCAAAGACTATAATAAGAGATGAGGAAGGACACTATATCATACTCAAAGGGTCTGTCCAACAAGAAGATTTAACAATTTTAAATATCTATGCCCCCAACGTGGGAGCAGCCAACTATATAAACCAATTAATAACAAAATCAAAGAAACACATCAACAACAATACAATAATAGTAGGGGACGTTAACACTCCGCTCACTGAAATGGACAGATCATCCAAGCAAAAGATCAGCAAGGAAATAAAGGCCTTAAATGACACACTGGACCAGATGGACATCACAGATATATTCAGAACATTTCATCCCAAAGCAACAGAATACACATTCTTCTCTAGTGCACATGGAACATTCTCCAGAATAGATCACATCCTCGGTCCTAAATCAGGACTCAACCGGTATCAAAAGATTGGGATCATTCCCTGCATATTATCAGACCACAATGCTCTAATGCTAGAACTCAACCACAAAAGGAAGTTTGGAAAGAAGCCAAATACATGGAGACTAAACAGCATCCTTCTACAGAATGAATGGGTCAACCAGGAAATTAAAGAAGAATTGAAAAAAATCATGGAAACAAATGATAATGAAAATACAACGGTTCAAAATCTGTGGGACACAACAAAGCCAGTCCTGAGAGGAAAATATATAGCGGTACAAGCCATTCTCAAGAAAGAAGAAAGGTCTCAGGTACACAACCTAACCCTACACCTAAAGGAGCTGGAGAAAGAACAAGAAAGAAACCCTAAGCCCAGCAGGAGAAGAGAAATCATAAAGATCAGAGCAGAAATCAATGAAATAGAAACCAAAAAAACAATAGAACAAATCAACGAAACTAGGAGCTGGTTCTTTGAAAGAATTAATAAAATTGATAAACCTCTGGCCCGACTTATCAAAAAGAAAGAGAAAGGACCCAAATAAATAAAATCATGAATGAAAGAGGAGAGATCACAACTAACACCAAAGAAATACAAACTATTATAAGAACATACTATGAGCAACTCTACGCCAATAAATTTGACAATCTGGAAGAAATGGATGCATTCCTAGAAACATATCAACTACCACAACTGAACCAGGAAGAAATAGAAAGCCTGAACAGACCCATAACCAGTAAGGAAATTGAAACAGTCATTAAAAATCTCCAAACAAACAAAATCCCAGGGCCAGACAGCTTCCCGGGGGAATTCTACCAAACATTTAAAGAAGAACTAATTCCTATTCTCCTGAAATTGTTCCAAAAAATAGAAATGGAAGGGAAACTTCCAAACTCCTTTTATGAGGCCAGCATCACCTTGGTCCCAAAACCAGACAAGGATCCCATCAAAAAAGAGAGCTATAGACCAATAACCTTGATGAACACAGATGCGAAAATACTCAATAAAATACTAGCCAATAGGATTCAACAGTACATTAAAAAGATTATTCACCACGACCAAGTGGGTTTTATTCCAGGGCTGCAAGGTTGCTTCAACATCCGCAAATCAGTCAATGTAATACAACACATCAATAAAAGAAAGAACAAGAACCATATGATACTCTCAATAGATGCTGAAAAAGCTTTTGACAAAATACAACATCCCTTCCTGATCAAAACTCTTCAAAGTGTAGGGATAGAGGGCACATACCTCAATATCATCAAAGCCATCTATGAAAAACCCACCGCAAATATTCTCAATGGAGAAAAATTGAAAGCTTTTCCGCTAAGTTCAGGAACACGGCAGGGATGTCCATTATCACCACTGCTATTCAACATAGTACTAGAGGTCCTAGCCTCAGCAATCAGACAACAAAAGGAAATTAAAGGCATCCAAATCGCCAAGGAAGAAGTCAAATTATCACTCTTTGCAGATGATATGATACTATATGTGGAAAATCCAAAAGACTCCACTCCAAAACTGCTAGAACTTATACAGGAATTCAGTAAAGTGCCAGGATATAAAATCAATGCACACAAATCAGTTGCATTTCTCTACACCAACAGCAAGACAGAAGAAAGAGAAATTAAGGAGTCAATCCCATTTACAATTGCACCCAAAACCATAAGATACCTAGGAATAAACCTAACCAAAGAGACACAGAATCTATACTCAGAAAACTATAAAGTACTCATGCAAGAAATTGAGGAAGACACAAAGAAATGGAAAAATGTTCCATGCTCCTGGATTGGAAGAATAAATATTGTGAAAATGTCTATGCTACCTAAAGCAATCTACACATTAATGCAATTCCTATCAAAGTACCATCCATCTTTTTCAATGAAATGGAACAAATAATTCTAAAATTTATATGGAACCAGAATAGACCTCCAATAGCCAAAGGGATATTGAAAAAGAAAGCCAAAGTTGGTGGTATCACAATTCTGGACTTCAAGCTGTATTACAAAGCTGTCATCATCAAGACAGCATGGTACTGGCACAACAACAGACACATAGATCAATGGAACAGAATAGAGAGCCCAGAAATAGACCCTCAACTCTATGGTGAACTAATCTTCGACAAAGCAGGAAAGAATGTCCAATGGAAAAAAGACAGCCTCTTCAATAAATGGTGCTGTGAAAATTGGACAACCACATGCAGAAAAATGAAATTGGACCATTTCCTTACACCACACACTAAAATAGACTCAAAATGGATGAAGTACCTCAATGTGAGAAAGGAATCCATCAAAATCCTTGAGGAGAACACAGGCAGCAACCTCTTCGACCTCAGCCGCAGCAACATCTTCCTACAAACAACACCAAAGGCAAGGGAAGCAAGGTCAAAAATGAACTATTGGGATTTCATCAAGATCAAAAGCTTTTGCACAGCAAAGGAAACAGTTAACAAAATCAAAAGACAACTGACAGAATGGGAGAAGATATTTGCAAACGACATATCAGATAAAGGACTAGTGTCCAGAATCTATAAAGAACTTAGCAAACTCAACACCCAAAGAACAAATAATCCAATCAGGAAATGGGCAGAGGACATGAACAGACATTTCTGCAAAGAAGACATCCAGATGGCCAACAGACACATGAAAAAGTGCTCCATATCACTCGGCATCAGGGAAATACAAATCAAAACCACAATGAGATATCACCTCACACCAGTCAGAATGGCTAAAATCAACAAATCAGGAAATGACAGATGCTGGCGAGGATGCAGAGAAAGGGGAACCCTCCTACACTGTTGGTGGGAATGCAAGCTGGTGCAGCCACTCTGGAAAACAGCATGGAGGTTCCTCAAAATGTTGAAAATAGAACTGCCCTATGACCCAGCAATTGCACTATTGGGTATTTACCCTAAAGATACAAACGTGGTGATCCAAAGGGGCACGTGCACCCGAATGTTTATAGCAGCAATGTCCACAATAGCCAAACTATGGAAAGAACCTAGATGTCCATCAACAGATGAATGGATCACGAAGATGTGGTATATATACACAATGGAATACTATGCAGCCATCAAAAGAAATGAAATCTTGCCATTTGCGACAACATGGATGGAACTAGAGCGTATCATGCTTAGCGAAATAAGTCAAGCAGAGAAAGACAACTATCATATGATCTCCCTGATATGAGGAAGTGGTGATGCAACATGGGGGCTTAAGTGGGTAGGAGAAGAATAAATGAAACAAGATGGGATTGGGAGGGAGACAAATCATAAGTGACTCTTAATCTCACAAAACAAACTGAGGGTTGCTGGGGGGAGGGGGTTTGGGAGAACAGAGTGGGATTATGGACATTGGGGAGGGTATGTGATTTGGTGAGTGCTGTGAAGTGTGTAAGCCTGGTGATTCACAGACCTGTACCCCTGGGGATAAAAATATATGTTTATAAAAAATAAAAAATTAAATGTCAAAAAAAAAAAAAAAGAGTGTGTGAGCAGGGGAAGGGCATGGGAATTGGAGAGAAGCTTAAACAGCTCCATATCCACCACGGAGCCACACATGGGGCCGAGCTCCGGTCCCTGGCATCATAACCTGAGCCAAAATCAAGATTTGGACACCACATAGGTGCTCCTACAGTAATTATTCTTGAATCCGATTCATGAATGAATTCCCATGGTACCTTCATGGGATCCATCAGTGGGTTGTATTTTTATATGATGTTTCCATCTTCGGGCCCATAGCTGGGTGAATTTCTCACCTGCAAAGGAAGGAAATGTCAACATTTGTGACAACCCGGATGGCCCTGGAGGACATCATCTTAAGTGAAATAAGCCAGATCCAGTGAGACAAATATGGCATCATGTCACTTATATGGGGCACCTCCAATAGTCCAATACGTAGAATCAGAGAATAGAATAGGGGCTTGGAGGAGGAGCAAAGAGGGGAATATTGATGATAGAACAAAGTTTCAACAGTACAGAAGAAATGAGTCTGGAAATGGACCTTGCCACATGGGGCCTGGGATTAAGAACCCTGTATTCCAGGCTTGAAAATCAATAAAATGTTGGAATGTAGGTTAAGTGTAGCTTAAGTGTCCTTTACTACCACAGGAAAAGATGGGGAAAAGCTCTAGCAGGCACTGTATGAGACTATAGAGAAAGACAGAAGGACACTGTCATTGAGAGTGTGGGGTTGGTGACTTGCCAAGAGTGACTATACTGAGGAGTGGGAAATCTGGGACAGGAATGGAGTCGAATCCTTGGGGAGAGAGATTCCTCAATACCTGAGATCTTCCCAGGGCACCTGAGATCATGCCCTGCAGTCCTGAACCAGGGCTTCCTCAGTTTAGTCCCATTCTCAAATCCTCCTGCCCCAAGTGGGAGTGTGGGAGACACTTGATGCCCTGGAGGAGGTGCCTGAGCCAACGGAACAGTTCAAATCCTAACTCAGCCCCCCCACCACTGAGTTTCAATCCCCAACCTGGAACACAACGCAGATGGCTCCGTGAGAAACCCATCTGAAGGGCCAGGGGAATCCAAGGGCCATCCACCCACAGCATTCATACTCCTAGCTCTCTCATGTGGAGCCTTCCCTGTGACCAGTGGAACACCCTCAGGGACCAGTGGTCTGCTGAGATCCCAAGCTCATGCAGAAGCCAGGACATTCCAAACCAACTGTTCCATGATGGCTCTACCAAGAATCTGCTTCCCTTCTAAGGACTCAGCATCCCTGAGCCATTCCTGCCAGTTAACTGGTAAAATGGCAACCTGCCTTAGTGCTTTGGTGGTTGAATAAATCAAGACAGGGACCTTCAGTGTCTCCTTGGTTATTGATTTGAGTAAGTCTCCAAACAGCCTGGTCGAAGGGCTGGCTGGCTCAGAGTGAACAGGCCAGGCCCAGTCTCTATAGACTCCTCATCCTTCTCTACACCCTGAAGTGGTAGGGGACCATGTCCCACCTCCTTTCAGGGGAACCCTCTGGGGCACCTGTGTGGCTCAGTGGGTTAAGTGTCTCACGTCGGGTCATGTCATGATCTTGGAGTCCAGGGTTCGAGCCCATCCCCTGCTTCTGCACTCAGCTTGGTGCCTACTTGTCCCTCTTCTCCTCCCCACTTTCCTCATATCCAATGACCGTTCTCTCTCTCTCCCCCTCAAATAAAATCTTCTTTCAAAAACCGGGAATATACATAGGACCCATAGGGAGGGACCCTTCTAAACCCGAGCCCCGTGAAGCTCCCCCTCCCATGACACTCCATGAGGATCACCCAGACCTGTTTTTGCATTTATCTCTCCTCTGCTCTATACTCTTTGGCACCTGATAATCGGTGACCTTTCATTGAGAGACTAGATTCAAATCTAGGCACGACATTCTGTTGCTTGGTTAGGAAGCAACCAAATTGCTTGGTCCTTGGTGAGGAATCTCACCAGTTGTTGACAATATGTAAATAATGAAGTCCTATCATTGAAAACCAAGCACCCTCTTAGTTCTATGTTGATTTCCTTCTGGTCTTGCTGTGTGATGCCGGGTGTATATATTCATTGAGCATGGACTCTCTCCATGCTTGCACTTACAAGCCAACAACGGGAACGGGAGAGCTCTTTAAGGAAGCAAGGTCCCCACTGGAGCATGGACACTCCCTGACCCTGCTGGACAAGCCTGTCAAAACAGAGACGATGGACACCAGGCTGTTACGAGCATTTGAGTTCTTATTGGTCAGAGTCCCTAAAGTGTGTAATTCACGGCATTCAAGCATGTTTTTAGGGCTTATGGGGGAGAATGTTATCCAATATACTACACTAGGTCCCCAATTCTTCTTTCTTTTTTTTTTAGTAGGCTCCATGCCCAACATGGGGACTGAACTCATGACCCTGAGATCAAGAGTCAAATGCTCCCCTGACTGAGTCAACCAGGAACCACCCATTATGCTCCCTATTCTTATTCTATTTGTACCATGCCCTGAAAAGGGACCATGCCATGACACTGACCATTCTATCTCAGCTCTACAAGGCAATCGCAATGAGGGCAGTGGAGAGAAGGCTAATCATGAACCGGTTCTCTGAGACCCTTTTATTGTCCCAGGAGTGTCCCTGGGACACTACTAGGTCTTACTCATACTCACAATGCCATCAAATACGATGAAAGGGTCTCCTCAGTTCTGACTGGACTGTGGTGTAGCCCAGCAGTGAAACAGAGTTTGACTGGGTTGTCCTAAAGGGTGCCTCCAAACCCTCAATATCTTTGAACTGACCAGGCTTTCTATGTCCCTTTCCTAGTAAAGACTATGGCAAGGTCTGTACTTGTGCGGCTCAGGAGCTTCGGTGGCCTATGTGACCCCTGAGATGACCTCATAATGCTAAACAGCACTTGGGATTTCCCTTGGCTCAGGTAATTCCGGACGTACACACTGCGACGACAGCTCTATGCACAGACACTAATGAATCCATGTCTGAGTAGTCAGTGCAGTTCAGTTCAGTAGTTAGAGCATGAACCCTGGGACTATAGGTCTGGGTTCACCTCCTGGCTCCTTTACATAGGAGACCATGAACCTGGTCACATTCATCCCTATGCCTATGTTCCTCCACCTGGGAAATACGGAGAGTAAACAAAACATCCAATATGTGTGTGATGAGCATTACTGAATTAATGCATGTCACATGGTCTGGGAGGCTCATTGGAGGGTATGGATCTTGTCTGAGATCTCACAATTTCACAACTTCCAGAGCTGGGTCACATCTGGGCATTTGAGTTCCCAGACCATTGCTTTGTGGCACAGCTGCTTTGCCTAAATACAAGTGTTTTACCCTAACACAATTTCGTTTGGATGGATCAGAGGCATCAAGAAGTCAATAAGGAAAAAACAACCAATTGCTGATTCCCTGAATACACTCTCTGGGACCCTTGGTCAGAAATAGTCATAATTATTCTCTAGATTGTTCCAGTTGCCTGACTCATGGTCAGCAGGCCAAATTAGAGGAATCCCAGGGTAAAGGATGGCAGGGTCACTATTGCAAAGTCTAGTTTTAAAGCATGTGAAACAATGCCACCTTGCATTATGTATTCCTCACACAAACATAAGTGCCTCCAAACAACATATGAGTTCCTGAGGCCATTGTCTCAGAAGAAAACCAAAGCTTAGCTGTTGGAAAGAGATCTGGAGGAAAGGTCAAGAGAACTAACAAACATGTTCCATCAAAACCACTCTAATGAAGACTCTTTCTGCTTTCGAGCTACCATCCTATGGGCAAGTGTACATGTTTATCCATTTACACGTAAAGTTTGTCTCTACTCATGGTCTCCACCTCCCATCACTCTTTGTGCATTCCTAACAATCTATGTGCTTGGGTATCAATCACTCTTTAACTAAATTCATTAACCAATTAGCTATCTTTCACCATATGTTGAAAGACTGGCTATTCATTGTGTAACTGAGGACAAAATGTCCTTATAGTTTCACTATACTTACTTCTGGGGAACTGAAAAGGATGGGGGTAGCATATGACCTAGACAGCATATCACCTAGAAAAAGTAATTTTGGATAACAGCCAAAGAAGAAAGGGAAACCTCTGCTTGGGGGTCATAAGTGAAATGTAGACTCTTCTCTTCTTTGGATCTCTTTGGGGCACCTGTTTCTAGGAACAAACCAACATGTCCCCCAAATCCTGAAATGCATACCCATTTTGGGATAAACGGTACAGGAAGACATTGTAAAACATGGATAAAACAATCTTAAATATCCTCCATATCGACCTTTCCGGGTTCACTCTCAGTTTCAGAAAGGAGGAATGGGAATGTATAATTTTGGACGTTAAAAAGGCGTAAATGAAAATAGATGTTGCCGTGTTTTCTCCCCTAGGGAAACCTAGTTTGTCAAGGGTTGGGTGCAGGATATCAAAGGAAGGAGTACATTTTTCAAAATGGAGGACAAAAGTCAAGGCAGCTAGCTTGGTAGAATAACCAAAAATAGAAATCAAGGGATAAAACTAAACTATAAACATTTATATAACTCTGAATGACAAGTTGGAGAGAGAAAATTTTCAATAATGAGAGAATAGTTGGAGGAAGAGTGAACTATCTGTTTAGCAGCAAACAGCAGTCAGGAGATCTGTAAGAACATACCACAACAGCAGCCACACAATCCAATCTTGTTTCCCATGTTGAGAGCTCTACGTGTCTCAATGACTCACTCAGCTCAAAGAGGGGCCGTTGGACAGGACAGCAGAGGTGTATCTCTCGTCGCCATGGTGATGGTGTCATCATAGACCTTTCAGAGTCACCGCAGCTGCACAGCAGCCAACTCCTGCTGTCCAGACAGGTGGCTCTTCACAGACAAGGGTCTCACGTGAGAGGAAACACTTCCTTTCCAAAGTTGAAGTCTGGTCTCACACATTATCCCTCTGTTTTTGAAAAGAAATGACATGAGGGGAGGTGGCCTGCCCCCCAAATAGAGTCACTAGCCCATCTTTAGGGTGAAGAGAGGAAAAGAAACACATATTGAGAATAGATAGAGGTCCCATTCTTTTTTTAAATGTTTTTTTTTAATTTTTTATTTTTTATAAACATATATTTTTATCCCCAGGGGTACAGGTCTGTGAGCCTTTTCAATAAATGGTGCTGGGAAAATTGGACAGCCACATGCAGAAAAATGAAATTGGACCATTCCCTTACACCACACACAAAAATAGACTCAAAATGGATGAAGGACCTCAATGTACGAAAGGAATCCATCAAAATCCTTGAGGAGAACACGGGCAGCAACCTCTTCGACCTCTGCCGCAGCAACATCTTCCTAGGAACAACGCAAAAGGCAAGGGAAGCAAGGGAAAAAATGAACTACTGGGATTTTAAATGTTTTTTAAATTTATTTTTTATTTATTTTCAGCATAACAGTATTCATTGCTTTTGCACCACACCCAGTGCTCCATGCAACCCTTGCCCTCTCTAATACCCGCCACCTGGTACCCCGACCTTCCACCCAGGCCCATTCAAAACCGTCGGATTGTTTTTCAGAGTCCATAGTCTCTCATGGTTCACTTCCTCTTCCAATTTCCCCCAACTCCCTTCTCCTCTCCATCTCCCCATGTCCTCCATGCTATTTGTTATGCTCCACAAATAAGTGAAACCATATGATAATTGACTCTCTCTGCTTGACTTATTTCACTCAGCATAATCTCTACCAGTCCCGCCCATGTTGCTACAAAAGTTGGGTATTCATCCTTTCTGATGGAGGCATAATACTCCATAGTGTATATGGACCATATCTTTCTTATCCATTTGTCCTTTGAAGGGCATCTTGGTTCTTTCCACGGTTTGGCAACTGTGGCCATTGCTGCTATAAACATTGGGGTACAGATGGCCCTTCTTTTCACGACATCTATATCTTTGGGGTAAATACCCAGTAGTGCAATGGCAGGGTCATAGCGCAGCTCTATTTTTAATTTCTTGAAGAATCTCCACACTGTTCTCCAAAGAGGCTGCACCAACTTGCATTCCCACCAACAGTGGAAGAGGGTTCCCCTTTCTCCACATCCTCTCCAACACTTGTTTTCTGTTTTGCTAATTTTGGCCATTCTAACTGGTTGAATACTGTTATGCTGAAAATTAATTAAAAAATTAAAAAAAAAACAAAGAAGATGTGGTCCATATATACAATGGAATATTATTCAGCCATCAGAAACAATGAAAACCCACCATTTGCACTGACATGGATGGAGCTGGAGGGGAATATGTTAAGGAAAGAAGAGTCAAGCAGAGAAAGACAATTATCATATGGTTACACTCATCTGTGGAACATAAGCAATAGCATGAAGTGCCATACGGGAAGGGAGGGAAATCTGAAAGGGGAGACGAGAGGGAGATAAACCATGAGAGACTATGGACCCCAAGAACCAACCTGAGGGTTTCAGAGGGGAGAAGTGTAGGGGGAAGGGGTAACAGGGTGATGGGTATTGAGCAGGACATATGCTGAGATTGGGTGTTATATGTAAAGAATAGATCATTGAGCACTACATCAAAAACTAATAATGTACTCCTATACGGTGGCTAAATGAATATAATAAAAAAAGTTTTAAAAAAAATCTGGGGCGCCTGGGTAGTTCAGTGGGTTAAGCCTCTGCCCTTGGCCTGGATCATGATCAGGGTCCTGGAATCGAGCCCCACGTTGGTCTCTCTGCTTGGTGGGGAACCTTATTCCCCTCCTCTCTCTCTCTGCTTGCCTCTCTCCCTACTTGTTAGCTCTCTCTCTTGCTCGCTCTCTCTCTCTCTCTGTGTGTGTGTGTGTCAAATAAATAAGTAAAATCTTTAAAAAAAATTTATCCAGGTTTCCATCCGGGGGCTCGTAGTATGGCTCCGGGGGTCATGATGGGCAGCAAATAGTACATGCATCAGCACATGAAAAAGGATTAACGTAAAGTATTTGTTGCCAAGTTATGATCACATCCCTTAAATATATCCCCAATTACCAATTTTGTGAAATAGATCGGTGTATATCTTGATCTTATTTAATTGACCACAAATGTCCCCTATTAATTGGACACCTTTCCTGAGTTAACTGTAACATTAAGACAACACATGTCCTTTGAAATCAGGTATAAGTTGATAATAGACTCAACATTCTCCCCATGCCCAACAAGGAAATTGTGGATGTCATCTATAACGCACATTGTTTCATTTTCTTTTGAAGAAAGAAATGAAGCAAGGTTTCTATCTCAAAGACAGGCTTGCTTCCCTTGGTGGTAGATGGGACCACTTTCTCCATTGTGTCTCCAAGAAGGTTCTCCAAAAGGCCTTTGGACGGAGCTAGGACACAGAGAAGCTGTCAGGACATTGGAAGTGCTGCTCACTTATTACTCAGGGAGATTTGCTTGGTGTGGACATGGGGCAGGAACGTATGCATATCATTGGTTAACCAGCAAGGACTGAGCAGCTGCTGGAGCATCTTCCTCAGTGGTTGAAGGCAGGCAAAGAGAAGGAGCAGGAAGGAAATGAGAAATAGAGGCTTTGTCTTTCTAGCTAAGGGGAACTTAATCCATGTGAAATGGTCTATCTAAAAAAGGCTAACATTAAAATGTATGTTGTTTCAATGATGGAGTCCCATGATTCCTACCCATTTTAAAGCACAGCAAAATTACACTTATTTGAATGTTATAAGACCTTTTCAGCCTCCATGCTTTTTATACACAGCTACTGTATTCATCACTAGTCTATTGGATTTTTAACTTTTTTACTGTGATGAAGAATATATAACATTCATCCTTTTAATCATTTGTCTGTATACAATTCAGTGGTATTAATTATCTTTACACATGTATATTCATCACTACTATCTATACCCAAAACTCTCTCATCCTATCCAACATAACCTCCTTACCCAGGAAGAGATAACTCCATCTTCCCCACTGCTTCTGGCTCTTGATAACCTCTGTGTTTATGAGTTTGCCTATTCTAAAGACCTTATATTAGTGGAATCATACAATATTGGTATTTCTGTGCTAGATTGATCTCATAGAGGATAATAATTCTTCAAGGTCCATCCATGTTGGGCATATTTCAAATTATTTTTACAGTGAATAGTACTTTATTGTGTGTATATAACACATTGTGATTGATCCATTCATCATTGGAGGGTCTTGGGGGTTGATTCCACTTTTTGACTAATTTGAATAGTGCTGCCAGGAGCACTGATGTATGGATTTCTGTAGAATCCTGGCATGGTGATACAGGACACTATACATTTGTCACAACCCCCAGAATGTCAAAGCACAAAGAGTGAATTTTAATGTAAACAATGGACTTCTAGTTAATAGAAGTGTATTGATATTGTTTTGCAAATTATAACAAATGGACCACATTCATGTAAGAGATCCTTAATGGATAAATCAGGGGGCATGGGTTATGGGAGCTTTCTATATTATCTGTTCAACTCTTACATTCCTCTAAACCTCCTGTTATAAATAATACCTATTAATTTTTTTAAATCTGAAAACACTTTTTCAGTCAAAGATGTGTTTCAGCCAATGTTCAAAAATCAGCTAAAAGTCTATATGTTAACTAAAGATATTGTTTACTGTTAAAAGGAAACCCATTCTTGAGTTTGAAAAGTACCTGTGTTCTAGAGCTACAGCAATACTGACTGGCTTGCTCATTTATCTTTGCATACACAAGAGAAGAATGTGGCTTAACATTTTTATGGTTTTCTCTTAAAGATAGGCCAGGGAATAAAATAGAATCATTATTCTTGAATGAACCTAATGAGTCCATTTCCACAGTACCTTCAAGTGGGTCATCTATAGGGTGCCCTCTGTTGTGTGGCCAGAGGTAGAGTTTCCTGAATCACTGCTTAGGACCAGTTGATATTCTTCACCTTATGTGAACATTTCTTCTTAATCCTTGAAGCAAGATCCCAGGAAATGCACCACAATAGAGAGAACTGTGGACATCTTGCTGGCAGAAGAACACAGGGAAATGGGTGATCATCTATTCCTAATTCAATCCTTTCATTCCATTATCCATTATCCACCTGCTGCCCACTCAGTAGAGCCTCCTGAATCCAAGTAGGACTTCTGGAGTTCTTGTGGTTGGCTATACGCTTAGAACACCCTATAGACAGATCCTGTGATCAAATACTTTTATTTCACTAAGGCATTAGAGAAATGCAGCAAAGGGCACTATCCATGACTGATGGCCTGGGTTCAAACTCCATTTAGAAGCCACAAGTGCTTGAGAAAGTGACAAAGACACTCTGTGTAATTTCCTGTTCTGAGATGTTCAAATGTGAATATGGCCTACTTTTTTACTATTATGTTAAGAGCCTAAACATAATTAAATACAAGAAAGCCTTATTACAAAAAAAATAGATGACTGGTCATCTTCATGGGCAACTGTATTGGAAGATCTTCTTGACCATGCATGTGATGAGAGAGCATCTGTATAGATGCTTGTAAGACTAACACTGGCTAGAACACAATGGACCAGCACTATGACCACTATGAAGACAAACAAAACAAAGAATATGTTGATAGTCTGTATAAGGTGCTTCCAAACCAGGAAGCCCTATTGCCCAACCCAGGCCAAGAGAACAAACCCCATAAGGCATGAAGATCAATCTTAATGCCAAACAGCTTCTTCTTTAAGACATTTGAGAACCTGTTTTACCTGCCCTTCTTTATGGGGTCAAGCACAAAAGGTGTAAACACTAACACAGATGCCACCACATCCTGCCAACAAGAAATCTATGGCAATGGGACAACTGTCAAATGCCACCAATATGCTGAGACCGATCCATATTCCATCTGGGACAAAAATTGTATTATCAGTAAATTTTGCCAAAAGTAGAGATAGGTTTCTTTCTTTCTTTTAAGAGATCACAAGTAGACAGAGAGGCAGGCAGAGAGAGAGAGAGTGGAAAGCAGGCATTATGCTGAGCAGAGAGCCCGATGTGGGATTCAATCCCAGGACCCTGGGATCATGACCTGAGCTGAAGGCAGAGGCTTTAACCCACTGAGCCACACAGGCACCCTAGAGATAGGTTTCTTATAGGCTTTCTTCTTTTTGCAGCTTTCACCAAAGGGAACATTGCTCTAGTTTGGGGCATGAATAGTAATTCCCCCAAATTGTGTGCCTGAGCAACCAAAAGTGGCCTCATTTTGGAGCTCACCCAGGAGTTGGAAATTCCGGTATTGGTGATTCCTTTCATTTGATGAAATCTGAATTGCCCAGAGGGATTTTCCATGGGGACCAGAGCTGGATGGCACATCCCGCAGTTAGAAACACAGAAGAGGTATAGAGTATGTTCTGACTTTAAAAGGATAATAATTAGTATAATGATTATAATAAGACAAAAGGAGTAAAGGGGTCATTCTGGGTGAATGGCAGCAAGGGATTTAAGTAAAATAAGAATTATTTTAACTAAGCAGATACAAAATGAAAAAAGAATGAAGGGGCACCTGGGTGGCTTAGTGGGTTAAAGTCTATGCCTTAAGCTCAGGTCATGGTCATGGTCGGGCTCTCTGCTCAGCAGGGAGCCTGCTTCCTCCCTCTCTCTCTGCCTGCCTCTCTGCCTACTTGTGATCTCTCTCTCTCTCTCTCTCTCTCTCTGTCAAATAAATAAATAAAATCTTAAAAAAAAGAAAATTAAAAAAGAATGAAATGGGTGACTTGACCCAATATCTTGTGTGTTACATGCCTGCTTCTCAAATGAATGATTTGGCTCAAATCAGGTTGTGCAGAGTTAGCCTTAAAGACCCAAGTCATCATTGGTGAAGTTGTGGGGAATAATAATTGAGATTGTGATGAAAGTACACATGAGAAGCAATTTTTTTTTTTTTTTAGGGAGAAGAAAGAGTTTAGGTTTAGAGGATTCCCAAAGAAGTGGTGATGGTTGGTTGAAATAGAACATTTGTATATCTCATACCTTGAGCCCCCATAATGGCAGTTGGCCACCTCTGAACGCAGGTTCATCAATATGGACTCTCTAGCCAGAGGAAAACCAGAGAGAGTACTCCCAGGACCCAACATTGACATAGTGGGAGAACTTTAGCTGGTTTCATAGAGGACCTTCATCTCAGTTCATCCCGGTGGATGACAGTCTGCTGAGATCATTAGTCTCCTTGTCTGTGAGGCTGGCTCAGACAAGATTCACTAGAGCCTATGCATGGTTCTATGCTCAGATTCTTCTTCTTATAACTCACAACAGTTTGCACAGCACAACACAACATTGTAACCAAAAGGACAGCCTAAGGGGACAAAAAGGAATGGTATGAATCCACCAAGGAGGCAAACAAATGGGTCCCCAAAACAAGCCTCAGGTGCCAGCCTGAGTATCAACAGCCTAGGAGCTCACTGCAAGAGAGCAAATTTCAGATTCAGTGCTCACTCATAGGCTTTCTTATTTTTGCAGTTTTCACCAAAGGGAACATTGTTCTAGTTTGGGGCGTGAATAGTAATTTCCCCAAATTGTGTGCCTGAGTAACCAAACATGGCCTCCTTTTGGAGCTCACCCAGGAGTTGGAAATTCTGGTATTGGTGATTCCTTTCATTTGATGAAATCTGAATTGCCCAGAGGGATTTCCCATGGGGTCCGGAGCTGCATGGCACATCCCGCAGTCAGAAACACAGAAGAGGTGTTGAGAAGCTGCATGCAGTAAGGCCAAGGGGCCTGGTGGGCACCATACAGGCTTGAAAGTGTGGTTTTGAAGCAACAGGCAGCTAGACAGGGTCTAGGCAGGAACTCTGGGATGACCTGCCCAGTAAAGAAAGGTCAATCAAATGACAACAGGCAAAGAACACCCAGAGCTTGCTAGAGCAAAGGAGTCAAGCCACCATTATGTGCACTTGGCAGAGACTCAACATCCAGCAGAAGAGTGAGAACTCATGCTATTGGGAAAAAGGGAAGGCTTCAGCTATGCCCTGATGGGATGTTATTGGCACAAAGAGGGTCTAGTGAGGTGTCTGGAAGGGAGGCATCCTCTGTGGTTGTTAGAGGTGCATACTTGGTTGTTTTCTGGTCAATTGGTTCTTTGTGGGGAGTGGGGACAAGAGTTAGGGAAGCTCTCAGATAGAACTATGGCCATTTGAGGCCCACTGTTAAGAAGGACCTGGTGCAGAACCCTGGCCATTTGCTACGTACAGCAGCCAATCTCCTTCCAAGTCTGACATACATAGTAAGCCTGCTTTCTCTGCTGACACCAAGGATTGGGTCCTGGATTGTTTGTGGACAGAAACCTATTTTCATGTACGGTCTGCCTACGGCCCATTTGTGTGCTCGCTTTTTCATGCAGACTGGGAACCAGAAACCAGGAAAATGCTGAGGAAGTTGTTGAGCAGGGCTGAAGAGAGAGACCATAAATTTGAAGATCCAAGAACATCAAGTTCCTGGATGAGCCCAGGTCCTGCAGGATGAGAATCATAAAAAGCAAGAAAATGGAAAGTAATCAAAGTTACAAAAAGTAGCTGATCGATAAGAGAGAGGAAGGGTGCCTGGTTTCTTCAGTTGGTTAAGTGTCTGAATCCAGATTTTAGCTTAGGCCATGGTCTCAGGGTCCTGGGGTTGAGTCCCCTGTCAGGCTCTGCACTCAGCATGCTGTCTGCTTTGGATTCTCTCTCCCTCTTCCGCTCACCCTCCAACTCACGTGATCTCACTCTCTCTCAAAAGAAAATAATTCACTACCAAAAGAAAATAAAAAGAAAGAAAAGAAAGAGTAAAAAGGAATGATAGATGTAATAATGGCACACGGATTGAGGATCTAGTTTTCTGAGTCTTCCCAGTCTGCAAAATAGGCTTCTCTGTGCAGAGCAATGGTAACAGACATGGCCTTTCTTTAGGAAGGGAAAGGGGAGAAAGAGGACTCAGGCCACTGCTCCTAGGATCATGTCCCTGACCCCAAACTGTCAATTTCTGTCCTCAGCGCTACAGTCCCACCACCTCACCAGCTCCAGAACCATGATCCCTTTAACCCACTGATAACGAAGGTGTCCAGAGTCTCTGGGCCTTTTCCAGCTCTTATATTTCATAACTGGGACCTGCAACCAATGCCTGTCATCCCATTCTTTCAAGAGGCAGCCAAGGTGTTGCCCATGACTTTCTGTCCCCATGATTTCCTGCCTTCCTCTGCTCCCTCCTGCTACGCTCTCCCTCATCCTTCCCTGAATCATGAATTTCTTCTTTCCCTTCTCCTCTCACCTCCAACAACCTGATTGTTCTATGAAATGGCAACAGTGGAGCAATGATGATGGGTTTACTGCCATCCTCCCTAGTCCCTCAGTTGACCCGTGAGCCAAACCAGCCAGCATGGAGATGGTTTCCATGGGCCTGGGTTGTGCTAGGCATGAGTGTGACAGGCAACTGAGCAATAAAGGTACTACCCTATGTCTGGGCTGATCATAGACACTGGAATCATACTTGAGTGTTACTACAACCCATAAGTGTCCTAGCCTAGAGAAGAGATGAATGTGACAGGAGAGATCAAATGACCTGTCCAAATTCCCCTAGGCTGTCAGTGTGGAGACAGGGTTCCACAGCGAGCACAGATATATAAACCCCAGCATTTGACAGCAATCATGCCAAGCCCCCAAGCCCTGGCAGGAATGGAGGAGGCCCTGAGTAGGTTGAGGGAAGGTCCAAGATTGGTCTGTGACCATGATGTGCGGAGCAGGTCCATCGCTGTGCGGCTGGAGTAGTGGGATGAGACAGGAGCAGAGACCATGGTCCCACTTCTAGAGCCTCTGTCCTGGGCCTGGTCATCCAGGAAACAGCTCAGTGGGACCCTTGAGCGCCAGGGTGTGCGACCAGCTCAGCAGCCTTCACACATGCATCTGGAATTCCAACCAGTCTGACTGTATCCACAGGCTCTCGTGTTTTGCATTGAGGAATGCAACCTCACAGCTCCTTAGGAAAGAGAATCTTAAATATCAAATAAGAAAAGAGGATTACAAACAGAGCACCTTCAAGGCCCAGAGGCAGCCTACTTCTAACAATTATTTCAAAAGAACCTACCATTACAGGAAAGGAACAAAACAGAGACTGAATATGGGTGGCTCAGTCATTTCAATGTCTGCATTCAGCTGGGTTTCTGATCCCTGGGAGCAGGCCTGCATTAGGTTCCTGGCTCAGCCTGGAGTCGCCATCTCCCTCTCCCATGGCCCCTCCCCGTCAATCCTTCACTCTCTCTAAAAAATAAAATCTCTCTATGGTGGAAAAACAGAAAGGAATCCTCTAATACATATACTTCATCTTTTTTATTTTCTACCTCCCACTCTTGGTCTACAAAGTAGCTGCTACAACCTGCCTATTCCCAGGAACTCTCTCCCCTTAGTTCCTACCTGAGTATAGTTCCCTACATGGAGAGTCTTCCTCCTCTGAGCTGACTTCTAATATCATCTCCAGGCTCCATTCTATAGAGAGACAAGCATGAGCAGGAGGTTGTTAGAGAGAGGGGCTCCCTTGCACCTACTGCTCCAGCGGAGGTCAGGCTGGCTCGCCCGGCATCACCTGTTCTTCCTCCAGACCCTCAGACCTGCCCTGGGCTCCCTGGAATTAGAGCCCTTCAACAAAACCTTGAGCACAGCTGCTAACCTTCAGCAAGAGGAAGGATGCCCCTTCATATGACACTTCCCTGTCTCCATGGGATAAAGATAGCTCTCACCCCCGCACGGATCAACCTGTGATCCCAACTGTGGTGGAAACAGTCTGGGTTAGGTGGGGTCCATGAGCAGCCCCTCTGCCAGGCTCAGAACAGGTGCCCAGGGGAGCTGTCTGTGAGGATGAAAATGTTCTGTGTTATAAACATACATTACGGGGCACCTGTAATTTAGCTGATGTGATGAAGGATGGGATTGTTTAACTTTGTTTCCTCGAATTAACTCACACGTGAGCAGACATGTCTTGCTAGGGGCAGGGACACTTCACTGTCCTCAGGAGCCCATCCTTCTCTTCCTGGTCCATTCTAGAGCCTGGGCATGCAGTTAGCATAATGTGGGGGAACACAGACCACTACAAGCTGAAGAGGGAAATTTCTGCCCCTGAACTAGACCTTAATCCAGACTGTATCAAGAGAGGCTGCTCAGAGCTAACCATTTGGGTGAGAAGGAATGAGGGAGATGCTGTTCGTGTCCTTGCAGTGGCTAACAGGTGCAGGGCTCCTGTCCCCATGAGTGGAAGGACACAGAGTTTGGGTGTGCTAACTCTCAGATCATTTCAGAGAAACCATCGAACTGATGTCCTCTGGGCCATAAAATGGAGGAGCAAGAAGCACCCCAACCGTGGGATCACCTCCCATGACTTTGCTAAGTTCACCATGCCTGGAGTCTGTGTCCCTCTCAACTCATGTGCACCTAGAATGTTCTACAGCTGCCATAGCCACATGGTATGAGATCTCTTCAGCATAAATATGTCTGCAGGCCAGATAACCCTTGGCCAACTGCGTGTAGACAAGGACTGGTTGTCAAGTGACTTCCAGAAGTAGGTGAAAAGTAAAAACTCGCCCCTCCTAGCCCTGGGTGGTTCAGGCTGGGAGCATCTGTGTGTCTGGCCTGTTCCTGGTTTCATCCCCACTGATGTGTCTCGGGTGGGGGAACAGGAGACCTGACTGCATTCTCTGGCTCTCCCTAATTTCCATGATGGAAAGAGCCTGGTTTGTCGCACAGGTGGCCGGAGAAGAGGATGGAATGAGAAGCAAGCCCCTTCCCTGGGGATTTAGGAAGACATCCATACAGTGCTCACACCAGCCGTGACAGTGTGACCTGCCTTGTCCCTGCTCAGGAGGAGCCCGAGTGGCATCCTCAGTGTGGGCAAGGCTGGGCCCAGGCAGTGATCCTGGACTGATTCACCTAACCTTGCAATCTTGGCATGCCCTCCCTCTCTCACAGGGCCTTGCTGTCCTTCGTGCTGTCCATCTGCCCCCCCCACCATCCCCTCTACCTCTTCCCTCTAAAGTTCTAGTCCAAGACCCTGGATCATGCCCTCACCCTTCAATGCAGAAGGATCTGATGGAGCCCGGACTCCTTAGAGCCTAACTGCTGCTCTCACTTCTCTATTGGGTTGCACCCAGCAGGCATTCTCTTTCACACTACCAAGTGACCATGATCTAGAGACAAAGGATTTCTAGAACCTGCAGGCTCCCACTTCTCAGATTCCCTTCAGAACAGGGTGTGGCAACCATCTGCCCTTGGGGCCACCTGCCCCAGCTCTCCCACTAAGAGGAAGAATATTCTTTCTCAGGCTCCTTTCATCACAAAATTGTGGGAACAGAGGAGGGGCAGAAGCAAAGAATCCATGGGGAGAAAAATCCCTTTACCTTCAAGTATGTAAGACAGCAAGGACCCTGGGATCACTGTAGTCTTGGGACTGGCAAGCACCCCACAGGAGGAGGATCGGGAACAAGCTGTAAAAGTATTTTTGATACCAAACTCCGTGTAGAAATGTATGGGTCTTCTGCAATTGCATTTCTGGGTATTTACCACAAAGATACTGATGTAGTGAAAAGAAGGGCCATCTGTGCCCCAATGTTTATAGCAGCAATGGTCACGGTCGCCAAACTGTGGAAAGAGTCAAGATGCCCCTCAACAGATGAATGGATAGGAAGATGTGGTCCATATACACTATGGAGTATTATGCCTCCATCAGAAAGGATGAATACCAAACTTTTGTAGCAACATGGACGGGACTGGAAGAAATTATGATGAGTAAAGTAAGTCAAGCAGAGAAAGCCAGTTATCAAATGGTTTCACTTATTTGTGGAGCGTAAGAAATAACATGGAGGACATGGGGAGATGGAGAGGAGAAGGGAGTTGAGGAAAATTGGAAGGGGAGGTGAACCATAGAGACTATGGACTCTGAAAAACAATCTGAAGGTTTGGAAGGGGGGGTGGGAGGTTGGGGGAACCAGGCGGCGGGTATTGGAGAGGGCACGGATTGCATGGAGCACTGGGTGTGGAGCAAAAACAATGAGTATTGTTATGCTGAAAATAAATAAAAAATTTTACAAAAAAAATGTAGGGTCTTCCCCTAGAAATGGAGAGGTGGGAAATGGTGCGTGATATTTTGGGTTAAAGAGCCTCATCTCAGTGCCAGGCTCCCCAAACAGAGGCACTACGACCCCGCTGTCATTCAGCACCCCCTCCGGCCTCCCTTTTTTCTGAGGCCAACTGAACACCACAGGAGTCCTTGTCTTTAGTCATGATCGATCCCACTGTCTGCTCAGAGGTGAGACTCATCATTAACTGAAGTCATTCCTGACAGACTCAGGGGAATTCTGAAAATGCTTTTTCCTCTCAGCACCCTGGGAATATTTTTCTGTTTGGTAATGGGATTTTTCAGACGAAACCAGGTCTATTTGGTATATGATAGACTACACACATATTTAAGTCGTACAATGCCGTAAGTTCTGACATACATATGCACCCATTAGGCCAGGGGACAGGATTTGCTTTTTCTTTTCCTAAATGGCAAAGTTCACACCAACAACTATGCTATTTAGGGAGACATAATTTCTTGGAAATATACACACACAGAGAGACACACAAAACCACGTGCCCACTCACAATCACACCTCGTCAGTTCACACAGAGACACACTCCACCTCCATACACACAAACTCACTACGTGAATGCTACACAGCCGCAAAGACCATGGTTCTTCATGTGGAAAACCCATTGTTTCAACACACCTCTGATCCCAATGGGAACCCAGGATCTGATGGTGCCCCTGACTAAAGACAACAAGAGACTTATTCCAGAATACATACCTGTTTTGCTCAATCTGGGTGGCACCTGCAGGTACAGAAAAGAGGACACAATGAGCCTCGGGTCATGTTGTATACTGTCTGTCTGCTAATCTTTAGTCATGTCAGTGACAATAGAAAACCAGAGGGAACCCAGTGCTTGGCTCCCATGGTAAGCAAACAGGATGCCTGTAGGAAGTTGTTTTTCCTGGGGGATGTATCTGCCCAGTCCACCCAGGTGACTATAAAATTCTTCATTCAAGCAGGAGAAACTGTTGCTGAGGGAAAGGATCCTATCACAGCGATTATAACCAGGTTTGGTGTTGCCAATAGTAAATGTCCTCTCAAATCAGATGATGGTTGGCAAGAGACAACCACTCAGCACACTCCCCAAAAGAGAAATTATATATGTGTCCTCTCAAATGTGTGTGTATGTGTATGTGTGTATGTATATATGTGTGTATATACACATACACACAAACACTCATACAGTTTAAACATTTTATTTCCATATACAAACCATTTATTTATTTAGCCAATGTTTTATTATTTTCAATTCACCAAAATATAGTATGTTATATGCTTTTCAACTGAATTTGATTAAAGAAACCGAGAAAGCAACACTTGTTCCTTGGGCAAGGACAGGCAAGCTCACCTTGGCAACACATTGGTCGTCTTTGTCTTTGATATTCTGACGAAACCTTGCCCAGATCGAGCTTTTTTCGGGGACATCTAGAAGGACATCGAGAACATACTTGTCAGTACATTGGTGGTGCTGCTCAAGAATAATTCGGGGAGGGGCACCTGGAGGGCTCAGTCCTTTCAGCATCGGCCTTCCACTCAGGTCATGATCTCAGGGTCCTGAAATTGAGTCACACGTGGGGCCTCCCTGCTCAGCGAGAGTCTGCTTTTCTCTCACCCTCTGCCCCTCCCAACTGACTATGTTCTCTCTTTCTCTCTCTCTCAGGTTAATAAAATCCTTTAAAAAAAAGAATGAATAGCTTGGAGAGGATTGCTTGATGTAAATGGTGTTAGATCATTAGGGTCATTTGGTTGGCTGGCAGGGGCTGAAATTAACCTGTGGGGCCTCCCACGGCCATAGGGCTACAATGTGTGCCGTGATGAGGTTTTTTTCTTTTCTCTGAGAAGGTTGACATTGGCCAGTGGCAGTGGGATTGATCTGCAGAAATATACACTGTCTCTCCTGCTCTTTCACTCTCTCCCTCTTCCTCTCTCTCTCTGTCTCTGTGACTGTATCTGTCTTTATCTCTCCCTGTCTCCCACACAAAAGCACCCACTCACAATCACACTACATAGAGCCACAAAAGACACCCTAAACCCAAGTCTCATGCACACAAACTCCTATCACACACAGGGAATACATTGGCTTCCTAGTCTTGCAGACAGAAGAGCATACTTTATCACCTGGGAAATATGCCTGTCTTGCAAACCTCCAATAGTCCTACCTGGAACCCCCAACTGGTGAGGCTCTCCAGACTGAAGATTCCAAGGGGGCCCCACCTGCCTTAACACCTAGAAGTTTTTCCCAGGAAGAGACTGATTCCAGATAACATGTCACTTTCCTTTGCTCCCGACATTTCTGGGGGTTGCAGGTATAAGTAAGAGGAGGTTGCAGGTCATGGGGCTCAGGTCATGCTGTACACTTGTCTGTCTGCACTGATCTTTAGTTCTCTGGATGACTTTAGGAAACCATATGGAACACAGTGGTTGAGCCTAAGATCCCAAGTACATGACCTGGATGCCTGTAGGAAGTTGTTTTTCCTGGGGGATGTGTCTGCCCCATCCACTCAGGATGGCAACTACAGAATTCTTCATCCAAACAGGAGAAACTGTTGCTGAGGGAAAGGATCCTACCACAGCATTTCTAACCAGGTTTGGTGTTACCAATAGTAAATGTCATCTCTCATCAGCTAGCGGTTCAAAAGAGGCCACCACTCAGCACTCTCTACAATAGGGAAATCAACTCAAATGTACATTGTCCCATTGTCATCTGTATTTCATTGGAAAGAAAACAAGAAAGCAACATTTGTTCCTCGGACAAAGAACATCAAGCTCACTGACACAACAGAGAGATCTTTGGTAATGATGTTATCACCCAGAGCTGTTCCTAGGAAGTCCTCTGAGAGATCTAGGACACAGAGTACCCATCAGCATGTTGGTGGTATTGCTCAAGAGTAACCCGGGGCATGTTAGTTGATATGGACGCGAGCCTAGTGTGTATGGCGCCAGTTGGGTACCAAGCATGGACTGAAATGCCAATGTTGGGCCACCCACAGCAGTAAGTTTTAAAGTGTGCCATGTGATAATATTTTTTTAGAAGGTTGATCTCATGTGGTTTCTGTCTGACAGTATCTCCTGGAGAAACACATTTAATTCTCTATCATCTCTCTCTGTGTGTCTTTATTACTTCTCTCTGTCTCTGTCTCTGTCTCTGAAGGAGGGTACATGACGGAACACACGAATCACTCAATTCTACCTCTGAAACCAATACTACAGTATCTGTTACCTAATCTGAATTTAAACTTTTAAAACAAGCATGCAGGTGGCTCTTGGTGAGCCACCGTTCTTCATGGAAGGAAATGCAAGGCAGAAGAGTAGAAAAGAAGGAAGAAACAGAGTCTTGGCTTTGCCATTGAAGACAAAGTTACACCTGAAGCTAAGGGGACATTGTATGTCAACTTGGCCTCCATTAAAAAACAATAAAGGAAAATAAAGACACCCTAAAGAGAGAAGAGTGTCCAAAAATTTTAAAACATGAAATTAATACAAGTAACCATCATTAATCTCATGGTATCTTTCCATCCAGTCTGTGTCTCATCTCTGTATTCACTGAGTTGGGTGGCTCTCCGAGTGAGCAGTAGTCATTCACTCATGGGATGATTCTTTACAATGGGAGGCCTGGGTTCCTCCCAATGTTCTCTATCTAACCCAACTCTGTATGAGAGTTGCAAGAAAGAAAAAGAGTGGAGCCTAGGTTCATAGCCAAAGGTGACTTTGAGTTCTTGTTTGTGCTTGTTGCTTGCTGTGTACCTTCAAGCATCTGAGGCTTTCTGGGGCTCAGCAGTCAATGAGTACTAACTTTCTCCCCATTTCTGTTTGGGGCTGGCTGCTGAGAGGTGACCCAACACTGGGATAGACTTACCAGGTTTCTCAATGTTATGCCTCCCAATCTCAAAATCTGTGAGATGGCCAGACAGTTTAGACCTCTTCTGTGCTTGTCACACTAATGGCTATGCTGACATTGGTCCTCCATGGGACCACTGAGGTCACCTTATGAGGATAGACAGTGTTTGGGATTTCTGTAGACTCAAGCAGTTCAGAAATCTATACAGGCCTTGGAAAGACCTTCCATTGTTTCTACTGAACCCATGGCTCAGAGCTACCCTTGTCAGTGTGGTAAGTGCAATTCTGTATCTCAGAGGATCAGCATAGGGTCCCACATCTGGGTTCACATTTTGGAATTTACACTTAAGAGCTTGTGTGCCTGGGCATATTCATCTCTGTGCCTCAGTTTCTCCATCTGAAGAGTGCCATTAGCAAGGAAACCACTACATTGGTGGTGAGGGTTGAATGGCTCATATAAGTAAAGCATGCCGTGTAAATGCTCAGGAAGGTTACTTAGAGGTGAGATGCCTTGTCTGAGATCCTATAACTTCACAAAACTCAGAGCTGCATTCAAACCCTGGCATCCAAACTCCCAGGGCAGTGCTTTTTCCATGACCTACAGCTGCTCTGTCTAAACATGACCACTTTATCTTCAACCGACCCAGTGTTGAAGGAGTCAGACAAAGGTCTCAGAAATCTTTTGGTTGGTATACTGCCTGAGTATAAACCAAGTGGGTATTTCCCAAAATAATGTGCATCATGCTTCCAGAATGTGTTAGTTTCCTGACACAACACTTATCTGGTAAAACACAATGAACACCAGTTTTCTAGGCAGAGAGGATTGCCTACATAACATATGGGTGTTCCAAAATGTGTGAAACGAATCATCTCATGTGATTTATTCCTTCTCAAGTAAGCATGTCAAACTAAGACCTGTTTCCAAGTCATGCAAATGACCTTAACTTCACCTTTGAAAACAGCTCTAAGTCTTTCATGGGACCAGATTTGCGCATTACATCAAAACAACATCCATAGAAACTTGTTCTTTTTTAAAGCTGGTGCTCTATATGCAAAAGTATGCAATGATCTATATACATAATTTTTTTAATTTCTCTTTTCATCTCAAAAATTTACCTTTCATTTTTTTGTTATGGTAACAACTCCCTATGGACTTGCTTTTTGATCCATCTCTGTCAATGGATTTCTTTGTCTATCATTGTGTGTGAAAGGCTGGATACTCAATGGGTATATATCTATTTTTTTTCTCTTTTCACCAGTCTACACCTCTGGGGTGGGCAACAGGTTGAGAGAAAGCATGTTGCTGATATTTTTGTACACTTATAATTTGGGATAACGGTGAAAAGATGTAAAGGAAATGTGTTTTAGTACAGAAGCTTACATCTAGACACATTCTTCTTAGCTGTTTTGGAAAACTAGTTCTATGAATGAAAGCACCATGTGCCCACATATATTGAACTCAAGACACGTGCCAGGAGAAGGGAGATTGAAGGCACATGAAAGCAAAAGGAGAGGCTTCCATGTGCAAGGAGCATGGAAATCAGCTCTTCTTCCTAAGGACAAAAGAAAGGCTGAAGACACTGAAAAATCAACCACTCCTCTGGGATCCATAGGAGAGGGGAAGACACAGGGCAAACCATGGCTCTCAGGAGACAGAAAAAGGAACACAGGGAATCAAGCTTTCCTGGAGCACTGGAGCAGAGACTTTAGTAGAACACACCATTTTCTCAAGCTCACATGGAACATTCAGCAAAAGAGACCATATTCTGGGCTGTGAAACACACCCCAACAAATTTAAAAGAGTAGAAGCAATACAATAGCTGCTCTCAGACCTCTATGAAATTAAAATAGAGAGCAACAATAGGAGGAAATCTTGGAGAATCCCTAAAGAGCTGGAGATTTAAAAATATATTTCTCAATAACACAATGGTCAAAGAAATTGTTTCAAGAAAAACGTTAAAATATTTTGAGCTAAATGAGATGTAACTATATCTTGACAAACATTTATGAAGAGGTAGGGCTTGGTTGAATTGATAGTACTGAAAGATGTGTGTTGAAAAATCAGAAAGACATAAAGTGACAAGGCTTCCTTCTTATAAAACAAGGCAAGGAAGTAGTGTCATATAAAACAAGCAAGAGAAAACATAATATTATTGCAGATACCAATGAAATGGAACACGGGAAATTCTCAGACCAAATCCACAAAACCAAGACATAAGCTCGTTTCTTGTAAATATCAGTGAAAAGGATGAACTCTAGCCTGGAAAAAATTAAAGAAAAAGAGAAAATGTACATTAATATCGGACACAAGAGGATCACTACAGAGCCTATGGAGGTTGAAAGAATTCAAAAGTAATACTTGGTATTTACCCCCAAAGATATAGATGTAGGGAAAAGAAGGGCCATATGTACCCCAACATTCATAGCAGCAATGGCCACAGTTGCCCCACTATGGAAATAGCCAAGACTTTCTTCAACAGATGAATGGATAAAGAAGATATGATCCATATATACAATGGAATATTATAACTCCTTCAGAAAGGATGAATACCCATCTTTTGTATCAACATGGACAGGACTGGAGGAGATTATGCTGAGTGATATAAGTCAGAGAGAGTCAATTTTCATACCAGGGAGATGGGAGTTATTGGCTGCTTTTCTCTGAGGGTGCACTGAGCATGGGGCCCTGATCTCTTGGCTCTTCCGGACCAGAGATTGAGAGGCCACCATTTTCACTCTCATCCTCCAAAGCTCTATGGAAAGCACTCAGGGAACAAAACACCCGAGAACAAACCCGAGTAGATTACTTGGTCCACCCCCAAGCAAGGTTGGTGCAATTCTACCTCAAACAAAGACAACTGAGAATCATTGCAACAGGCCCCTCCCACAGATCAGCAAGAACACCACCCAAGACCAAGCTCACTGATTAAGGAGAACAGTGGAACTCCATAGCTAGGGGAAAGGAATGCATAGAATTCACGACTTTTCCCCCATGATCCTTTAGTCTTGCAAAGTTAAATTAATTATTTTTTAATTTTCTTTTTTTCTTATCCTATTTTTTAACTTTTGTTATTTCCTCTTTTAGTGTTTTTTAACTAGTTTATCTTCACAATAGATTTCTTTTAAAAAAATCTTTTTACACCTTCATTGTTATAGTCATATTTTATCCCTTCATTGTATTTAACCTAATTTCTTGTATACATATAGGTTTTTTTTTCTAAAAAGATTTTGCGATACAATTTCTTCAAGTTGATCAAAATATACCCAAATCAAGCACATGGCTTTGTCCTGGTTGCAAGCCAGAACGCTTTCCCTCCTCTTTCTTTTTTTTTTTTCCTTTTTCCAACCAACTTATCAATTCATTTTTTAGAATTTCTTTAAAATTTTCATCATTACACTCATATTCCATACTTTCATCATGTTTACCCTTATTTTTGTATATATATATATATATAAGTTTTTCTTTCTTTATAATTTTGGGAGGTAGTTTCTCCTAAGAGACAAAATACACCCAAAATCAAATGGGTGGCTCTGTTCTATTCACTAGCCAAATGTGTGTGTGTGTGTGTGTGTGTGGGTGTGGGTGGGTGTTATACTGGTGGCTGGGGACCTAATCAATATGGACATGGGCAATTGTCAGAAGTAGAGTTCAGAATGATGATTCTCAAGGTGTTAACTGGGCTCAAAAAAGGCATGGAAGATATTAGAGAAATAAATATATTAGACTAAAATATAAGAAAATATCTAATAAAGATATTAGAATAAAAGATATTAGAGAATCCCTTTCTGGAAAAAGAAAATAACTAAAATCTAATGAAGTTGAAATTTTAAAAAGTGAGTAATGAGCTGCAATAAAAAATGGAGGTTCTTTTTGCTAGGATAAATGAAGCAGAAGAGAGAATTAGTGATATAGAAGACCAAATGACAAAGAATTAAGAAGTTGAGCAAAAGAGAGACAAACAACTACTGGACCATGAGGGGATAATTCAAGAGATAAGTAATACCATAAGCTGAAACAATGTTAGAATAACTGAGATCACAGAAGAAGAAAAAAGAGAGAGCAGGGCAGAGGTATATTGGAGCAAATTATAGTAGAGAATTTCACTAATATGGCAAAGGGAACAAGCATCAAAATCCAGGAGGCACAGAGAGCCCCTCTCAAAATCAGTAAAATAGGTCCACACCCCATCATCTAGTAGTAAAACCTACAAGTCTTAGTGACAAAGAGAAAATCCTGAAAGCAGCTCAGAACAAGAAGTCAATAGCATACAATGGTAGAAATACTAGATTGGAAGCAGAGTTATCCACAGAGACCTGGCAGGTCAGAAAGGACTGGCATGATATATTCAGAGCACTAAAGGAGAAAAATATGCAGCCAAGAATACTATATCCACCTAGGCTACCATTGAAAATAGAAGGAGAGATTAAAAAAAAAATTCCAGGAAAAACAAAAGCTAAAAGAATTTGCAAACACCAAACCAGCCCTACAAGAAATATTGAAAGAGATCCCCTATGCAAAGAGAGAGCCTAAATGTCATAGATCAGAAAGGAACAGAGACAATGTACAGTAACAGTCACCTTACAGGCAATACAATGACACTCAATTCCTTTTTTTCAATAGTTCCCCTGGATGCAAATGGGCTAAATGCCCCAATCAAAAGACAAAGGGTATCAGATTAGATAAGAAACCAAAGCTCATCAATATGCTGTCTGCAGAACCACATTTTAGACCCAAAGACACCCAACTTTTGTAGCAACATGGACAGGACTAGAAGAGATTATGCTAAGTGAAATAACTCAAGCAGAGAGAGTCAGTTATCATATGGTTTCACTTATTTGTGGAGCATAACAAATAGCATGTAGGACAAGGGGAGATGGAGAGGAGAGGGGAGTTGAGAGAAATTGAAAGGGGAAGTGAACCATAAGAGACTATGGACTCAGAAAAACAACCTGAGGGTTTTGAAGGGGTGGGGGGTGGGAGGTTGGGGGAACCAGGTGGTGGGTATTAGAAAGGGTACATATTGCATGAAGCACTGGGTGTGGTGCAAAAACAATGAATACTGTCACACTGAAAAGAAATAAAAAGAAAATAAATAAAATGAGGAGGTGGAAAACAATGCTAATAAACATTAAAAAAAAGCTGGAGTGGCAATCCTTATATCAGATTAATTAAATTTTAAGCCAAAGACTAATAAGAGATGAGGAAGGACACTATATCATATATCAAGGGTCTGTTCAACAAGATATAACAATTTTAAATATCTATGTCCCTAACATAGGAGCAGCCAACTATATAAACAAATAAATAACAAAATCTAAGAAACACATCGACAATAATACAATAATAGTAGGGGACTTTAACATGCCCCCCTCATGGAAATGAACAGATCATCCAAACAAAAGACCAACAAGGAAAAAGGCCTTAAATGACACTGGACCAGATGGATATCACAGATATATTTAGAACATTCCATCCCAAAGCAACAGAATACACACTCTTCTCCAGTGCACATGGAACATTCTCCAGAAGAGATCACATCCCAGGTCACAAATCAGGTCTCAACCGGTACCAAAAGACTGGGATCATTCCCTGCATATTTTCAGACCAGAATGCTCTGAAGCTAGAACACAATCATAAGAGGAATGTTGGAAAGAACTCAAATACATGGAGGCTAAAGAGCATCCTACTAAAGAATGAATGGGTCAACCAGGAAATTAAAGAAGAATGGAAAAAAATCATGGAAACAAATGAAATGAAAGCACAACTAGTCAAAATCTTTGGGACACAGCAAACATGGTCCTGAAAGGAAAATATATAGTGACACAAACCTTTCTCAAGAAACAAGAAAGGTCTCAAATACACAGCCTAACCCTATATGAGCTGGAGAAAGAACAGCAATGAAAGCCTAAACCCAGCAGGAAAAGAAAAAATCATAAAGATCAGAGCAGAAATCAGTGAAATAGAAACCAAAAGAACAGTAGAACAAATCCATAAAACTAGGAGGTGGTTCTTTGAAAGAATTAATAAGATTGAGGAACCCCTGGCCAGACTTACCAAAAAGAAAAGAGAAAGGACCCAAATCAATAAAATCATGAATGAAAGAGGAGAGATCACAACCAACACCAAAGAAATGCAAATAAGTATAAGAACATATTATGAGCAACTATATGCCAGCACATTTGACAATCTGGAAGAAATGGATGCATTCCTAGAGATGTATAAACTACCCAAACTGAACCAGGAAGAAATAAAAATAGAAAACCTGAACAGACCCATAACCAGTAAGGACATTGAAAAAGTCATCAAAATCTCCTCACAAACAAGAGCCCAGGGCCAGACAGGTTCCCAGGGGAATGCTACCAAACATTCAAAAAAGAATTAGTAGCTATTCTCCCAAAATTGTTCCAAACACTAGAAACGAAAGGAGAACTTCCAAACTCATTTTATGAGGCCAGCATGACCTTGATACCAAAAGCAAAATCTCCTTCAAAAAGGAGAATTAGCAAGACAGGAAACAAGGTGTATTGGAGACGATGTGAAGAAAGGGGAACCCTCTTACACTGTTGGTGGGAATACAAGTTGGTGCAGCCTCTTTGGAGAACAGTGTGGAGATTCCTCAAGAAATTAAAAATAGAGCTTCCCTAATGACCCTGCAATTGCACTACTAGGTATTTACCCCAAAGTTACAGATGTAGTGAAAAGAAAGGCCCTCTGTACCCCAATGTTTATAGCAGCAATGGCCATGGTCACCAAACTGTGGAAAGAAACAAGATGCCCTTCAATGGATGAATGGATAAAAAAGATGTGGTCCATATACACTATGGAGTATTATGCCTCCATCAGAAAGGATGAATACCCAACTTTTGTAGCAACATGGACAGGACTGGAAGAGATTATGCTGAATGAAATAAGTCAAGCAGAGAGAGTCAATTATCATATGGTTTCACTCATTTGTGGAGCATAAGAAATAACATGGGAGGACATGGGGAGATGGAGTGGAGAAGGGAGTTGAGGGAAATTGGAAGGGGAGGTGAACCATGAGAGACTATGGACTCAGAAAAACAACCTGAGGGTTTTGAAGGGGCGGGGGGTGGGTGGGAGGTTGGGGGATACAGGTGGTGGGTATTAAGGAGGGCACGTATTGCATGGAGCACTGGGTGTGGTGCAAAAACAATAAACACTGTTACACTGAAAAGAAGTTTAAAAAAAAAAAGGATAATTACACACCAATATCTTTGATGTACACAGGTGCAAAAATTCTCAACAAAATGCTAGCCAATAGGATCTGACAGTACATGAAAAGGATTATTCACCATGACCAAGGGGGATTTATTTCTGGGATGCAAGTTTGGTTCAACATCTGCAAGTTAATCAATATGATACAATACATTAAGAAAAGAAAGAACAAGAACCGCACGATACTCTCAATAGATGCTTGAAAAGCATTTGACAAAGTACAGCATCCTTTCTTAGTTAAACATTTCACAGTGTAGGGATAGAGTGTACATACCTCAATATCATCAAAGCCATTTATGAAATCCAATAGCGTATATCATTCGCAATGGGGAAAAACTGAGAGCTTTTACCCTAAGGTCAGGAAGACGGCAGGGATATCCACTATCACCACTGCTAGTCAACACAGTACTAGAAGTCCTGGTGTTAGCAGTTAGACCACAAAGAGAAAGAAAAGGCATAAAGAAGAAGTAAAACTCTCACTCTTTGGAGATGATATGATACTTTCTGTGGCAAACCCAAAAGACTGCACTCCAAAACTACTAGAACTCATACAGGAATTCAGTAAAGTGTCTGGATATAAAATCAACTCACAGAAATCAGTTGCATTTCTATACACCAACAACAAGACAGAAGAAAGAGAAATTATGGAGGTGATCCCATTTACAATAGCACCCAAAGCCATAAGATACCTAGGAATAAACCTAACCAAAGAGGAAAAGAATCTCTACTCAGAAAACTATAAAGTACTCATGAAAGAAATTGCAGAAGACACTAAGAAATGGAAAAACATTCCATGCTCATGAATTGGAAGAAAAAATATTGTGAAAATGTGTATGCCATCTAAAGCAATCTACACATTTAATGCAAACCCTATCAAAAACTATCAAACTTTTTTCAAAGAAAAGGAACAAATAATCCTAATATTTATATGTAACCAGAAATGATCATGAATACCCAGATGAATGTTGAAAAAGAAAACCAAAGTTCTGGCATCACTATCAGAATAACATCAGACCTGTCCACAGAAACCTGGCAAGCCAGAAAAGGCTGGCAAGATGTATTCAGGGCACTGAATGAGAAGAACATGCAGCCAAGACTACTTTATCCAGCAAGTATGACATTCAAAATGGATGGAGAGATAAAGAGCTTCCAAGACCGCAGAGCTTTAAAAGAGAATGTGACCACCAAATCGGCACTGCAAGAAATATTAAGGAGGGTTCTATAAAAGAGGAAAAATCCCTAGAATATCATTGAACAGAAATTTATGGACACAATCTATAGAAACAAAGACTTCACAGGTAACACGATGTCAAAAAAAAACGTATCTCTCAATAATCACTCTCAACATGAATGGCCTAAACATGCCCATAAAATGGCATGGGAATGCAGATTGGCTAAAACAATAGGACGCATCCATATATTGTCTCCAGGAGACCCATTTTGAACCTAAGGATACAACCAGACTGAAAGTGAAGGGGTGGAGAAGAATTTTTCATGCCAATGGGCCTCAAAAGAAGGCTGGGGTAGCCATTCTCATATCAGATAAATTAGATTTTAAACTAAAGACTGTAAGCAGAGATACAGAAGGACACTACATAATTCTTAAAGGGTCTATCCACCAAAAGATCTAACAATTGTAAATATGTATGCCCCCAATATGGGAGCACCAATTACCTAAGAAAACTATTAATCAGGATAAGGAGTCATATTTGATATGAATACATTAGTAGTGGGGGATCTTAACACTCCACTCTCAGTAACAGACAGATCATCCAAGCAGAAAATCAATAAAGAAACAAGAGCATTGAGTGACACATTGGACAAGATGGACCTCATAGATGTATACAGAACATTCCACCCTGAAACAACAGAATACTCATTCTTCTCGAGTGCACATGGAACCTTCTCCAGAATAGACCACATACAGGGTTACAAATCAGAGTTCAATGATACCAAAAGATTGAGATTATTCCCTGCATATTCTCAGATTACAATGCCTTGAAACTGGAGCTCAACCACAAGGAAAAGTTTGAAAGGAATTCAAACATCTGGAAGCTAAAGACCACCTTGCTTAAGAATGCTTGGATCAACCAGGAAATCAAAGGGGAACTTAAACAATTCACGGAAACCAATGAGAATGAAGACACTTCAGTCCAAAACCTATGGGAAACAGCAAAGGCGGTCCTAAGGGGAAGATACATAGCCATCCAAGCCTCCCTCAAAAAAATGGAAAAATCCAGAATACACCAGCTGTCTGTACATCTTAAATAACTGGAGAATCAACACCAAATTAAGCCAACTCCACACACAAGGAGGGAAATCATCAAGATTAGAGCAGAGATCAATAGATAGAAACTACAAATACAGTGGAACTCATCAATGAAACTAGAAGCTGCTTTTTGAAAGAATTAATAAGATCGATAAACCATTGGCCAAACTAATCCAAAAGAAAAGAGAGAAGGCCGAAATTAATAAATATCAATGAAAAGGGAAAGATCACAACTAACACTCAGGAAATAGAAACAATCATCAGAAATTATTATCAACAGTTATATGCCAATAAATTAATAAACCTAGATGAAATGGATGCATTCCTGGAAAACTATAAACTTCCAAAACTGAATCAGGAAGAAACTGACGACCTGAATAGACTTGATATCTAGTAATGAGATTGAAACAGTGATTAAAAACCCCCCAATAAACAAGAACCCAGGACCTGACAGATTCCCTGGGGATTTCTACCAAACTTTCAAAGAAGAAATAATACCTATCCTCCTGAAGCTGTTTCAAATAATTGAAGCAAAAGAAAATTTCCAGACTCCTTTTATGAAGCCAGCATTACCTGATTCCCAAACCAGGCAAAGACCTCACCAAAAAGGAGAATTTCAGACCAATATCCCTGATGAATATGGATGCTATGATTCTCAACAAGATCCTAGCAAATAGGATCCAACAGTACATTAAAAAGATTATCCACTATGACCAGGTGGGACTTATCCCTGGGTTGCAAGTGTGGTTCAACATTCACAAATCAATCAATGTGATAGAGCAGATCAATAATAGAAGAGAGAAGAACCACATGGTCCTCTAAATTGATGCAGAAAAAGTATTTGACAAAATCTAGCATTTGTTCCTGATTAAAACGCTTCAAAGTATGGGGATAGAGGGAACATTCCACAACTTCATAAAATCTATCCATGAAAAACTCAGAGTGAATATCATCCTTAATGGTAAAAAGCTGACAGCCTTCCCTTTCAGATCAGGAACACAACAAGGATGCCCACTCTCACCACTCTTGTTCAATATAGTATTAGAAGTCCTAGCAACAGCAATCAGACAACAGAGAGAAATAAAAGGTATTCAAATTGGCAATGAAGAAGTCCAACTCTCTTCGCAGGTGACATGATACTTTATATGGAAAACCCAAAAGACTCCACCCACAAACTACTACAAATCATACAACAATTCAGTAATGTGGCAGGATACAAAGTCAATGTACAGAAATCTGTTGCTTTCTTATACACTAACAATGAAAATACAGAAAGGGAAATTAGAGAATCGATTCCATTTACTATAGCACCAAGAACCATAAGATACCTGGGAATAAACCTAACCAGAGAGGTAAAGGTTCTGTACTCGAGGAACTACAGAACACTCATGAAAGAAATTGAAGAAGACTCAAACAGATGCAAGACCATTCCATGCTCATGGATCAGAAGAATAAACATTGTTAAAATGTCTACAGTGCCTAGAGCAATCTATACTTTCAATGCCATTCTGATCAAAATTCCACTGGCATTTTGCAAAGAGCTGGAGCAAACAATCCTAAAATTTGTATAGAATCAGAAGAGACCCCAAATTGCTAAGGAAATGTTGAAAAAGAAACACAAAACAGGGGGCTTCACATTGCCTGATTTACCACAAAGCTGTGATCACCAAGACAGCTTGGTACTGGCATAAAATCAGACACATAGGCCAGTGGAACAGAGTAGAGAGCCCAGTTATGGACCCTCAACTCTATGGTCAAATAATCTTTGATAAAGCAGGAAAAAATAAACAGTGGAAAAAAGACAGTCTCTTCAATCAATGGTGCTGGGAAAATTGGACAGCTATATGTAGAAGAGTAAAACTTCACCATTCTCTTACACCATACACAAAGATAAACTCGAAATGAGTAAAAGACCTCAACGTGAGACAGGAACCCATCAGAATCATAGAGGAGAACACAGGCAGAAACCTCTTCGACCTCAGCCACAGCAACTTCTTTCTAGAAACATTGCCAAAGGCAAGGGAGATGAGGGCAAAAATGAGCTATTGAGATTTGATCAAGATCAAAAGCTTTTGCACAACAAAGAAAACAGTCAACAAAATGAAAAGACAACTGACAGAATGGGAGAAGATATTCAGAAAAGACATATCAGATAAAGGGCTAGTACCCCAAATCTATAAAGAACTTGCCAAAATCAATACCCAAAGAACAAATAATCCAATCAAGAAATGGGCAGAGAACATGAACAGACATTTCTGCAAAGAAGACATCCAGATGGCCAACAGACACATGAAAAAGTGTTCAATGTGACTGGGCATCAGGGAAGTACAAAACAAAACCACAGTGAGATACCACCTCACACCAGTCAGAATGACTAAAATTAACAAGTCAGGAAATGACAGATGGCTGGCGAGGATGCAGAGAAAGGGGAACCCTCCTACACTGTTGGTGGGAATGCAAGCTGGTGCAATCACTCTGGAAAACAGCATGGAGGTTCCTCAAAAAGTAGAAAATATGGCTACCCTACAACCCAGCAATTGCACTACTGGGTATTTACCCTAAACATACAAACATAGTTATCCAAAGGGACACGTGCACCCGAATGTTTATAGCAGCAATGTCCGCTATAGCCAAACTATGTAAAGAACCTAGATGTCCATCAACAGATGAATGGATAAAGAAGATGTGGTATATATATATATATATACAATGTAGTACTATAAGGACATCAAAAGAAGTGAAATCTTTCCACTTATGATGATGTGGATGGAACTAGAGGGTATTATGCCTAGCAAAATAAGTCAATCAGAGAAGGACAACTATCATATGATCTCCTTGATATGAGGAAGTGGAGATGCAATATGGGTGGTTTGGGGGTAGGAAAAAAATAAATGAAACAAGATGGTATCAGGAGGGAGACAAACCATAGGAGACTTTTAATGCCACAAAACAAACTGAGGGTGGCTGGGGGGAGAGATTAGGGAGAGGGTGGTGTCATTATGGACATTGGGGAGGGTATGTGCTATGGTGAGTACTGTGAAGTGTGTAATCCTGGTGATTCACATACCTGTACCCCTGGGGCTAATAATACATTATGTGTTTATAAAAAAAAAATAAAAAATAAAAGAAATGGGCAGAGGGCACGAATAGACATTTCTGCAAAAAAGACATCCAGATGGCCAACAGACACATGAAAAAGTGTTCAACGTGACTGGGCATCAGGGAAATACAAATCAAAATCACAGTAAGATACCACCTCACTCCAGTCAGAACGGCTAAAATTAACAAGTCAGGAAATGACAGATGTCGGAGAGGATGCAGAGAAAGGGGAACCCTCCTACACTGTTGGTGGGAATGGAAGCTGGTGGAGCCACTCTGGAAAACAGCATGGACGTTCCTCAAAAAGTTGAAAATAGAGCTACCCTATGACCCAGAAAGTGCACGACTGGGTATTTACCCTAAAGATACAAATGTAGTGATCTGAAAGGGTATGTACACCCAAATGTTTATAGCAGCAATGTTCACAATAGCCAAAGTCTGGAAAGAACCTAGATGTCCATCAACAGTTGAATGGATAAAGAAGATGTGATATGTATATGTGTGTGTGTGTGTGTGTACACACACACACACAAACACACACACACTGGAATACTATGCAGCCATCAAAAGAAATGAAATCTTGCCATTTGAAGCAACGTGGATGGAACTAGAATGTATTATGTGGAGCAAAATAAGTCAATCAGCGAAAGACAATTATCATATGATCTCCCTGATATGGGGAATTTGAGAGGCAGAGTGGAGTGTTTGGGGGATAAGGAAGGACAAAATGAAACAAGATGGGATCTGGTGGGAGAAAAACCATAAGAGGCTCTTAATCTCAGAAAACAAACTGTGGGTGGCTAGGGGGAGGGGAGTGTGGAGAGGGGGGCTGGGTTATGGACATTGAGGAGGGTATGTGCTATGCTGAGTGCTGTGCAGTGTGTAAGCCTGATGATTCACAGACCTGTACCCCTGGGGTAAATAATACATTATATGTTAATAAAAACAATTAATTAACAAAAAACCTATACAGTGTCAATGTCAATCGTTGCTGACTCCATGCAAGGCACTTTGGTGGTTTGGGGTTTTCTATGAAGCACACTGGAAAGAAGAAAAATGAAAATGGTGAGGTAAATATAAATGATATTTTGGGGTTTTTTTGTTTGTTTGTTTGTTTTTTTAAGGAGGCTCCTGCCCAGTGTGAAGCCCAAGTCAGAGCTTGAACTCACAACTGTGAGATCAACACCTGGGCTGATATCAAGACATGGTCTTTTAACCAACTGAGTCACCCAGGATCCCCTAAATTCATGTGTTTTTAATTCAATATCCTCCAAATATGAAGATTTCCACATGTGACACATGAAAGGTGGCCACCTTTCAAGGGCTCAAGAGTCTCTCAGACCTGGTTGCTGCCACATTGGACAGTGCCTCTGTAGATCATTTACATCAGGGAATGCTGCTGGACAGTGCTTCTCAGGATATCCCAGCCTATACTGCACTTTGATTTACGAACATCCTGAAATAAGCCACTTCTTCAGACTGAGTACTGAGAAGCACATCTGTGCCTGGGATTCCCAACCCCAGTGAGTCAGTGTGTGAGGAAATTCCATACACGTTGCCAGGCATGGATGGTAGTGGCTCAGTAGCAGTTTACTCAACAATATCTAAATTCTCCATCTTGCTCTCTCTTTAGCCACCCTCTTGAGAATGTGAGAAACCAATGAACAGAATGAATGACTATCAATCATTTTAATTAATTAAAATAAATTAATTTAGGGATCTCCTCTCCTCCCCTTGTAACCTGGCCTCCAGGTGCTTACACAGCAATGAGGCTGACATTGGAGTTTTCTCTCTCTCCCTGTATTCACACTCTGTCAATGCCTCTTTAGTCCGATAGTATTTTTACTCAATTAAAGTACATAATAGAATATTGTACCCAGAAATAATAGCTTCCCAGTTCTCTGGGACACATCCATTGGCTTCCAGTTGTCCCCAGGGAGGATTTTGGACCCAGGGGACTCTTGGTAATGACTTAGTACATGGGAGGTTGCCAACTGTGGGGATGGGTGTTACTGGCATTTGGTGGGTAGAGACCAGAGATGCTACTCAGCATTCTACAAGGCACCCTGAAGCTCCCCACAAGAGTTGCCTTGTCCCAAAGGACAACCCAGAGGTTGAGAAGCCCTGTCTTAAGTCATGTCTGTTAAGTCCCTTTAAGCAAAATGGGGATTCCTAGGGTTGCCTGGGTGGCACAATCAGTTGGGCATCTGACTCTTGGTTTCAGCGCAGGTCATGGTCATGGGGTCCTGGGATTGAGTCCCTGTTTGAGATTCTCTCTCCCTCTCCCTCTGCCCCTCCCACTTATGCTCTCTCTCTCTCTCTCTCTCTAAAAGATACATGTAAATCATTTCTTTTAAAAAAGAAAGAAAAATGGGGATTCCTACTGATGTCTTTTAATCCAATATTAAAGGGTTGATATCTATGTATATGGAATTAGTCATAGACCCCACTGATGTAAGGATATATACACATTTTATTAGAAGATATACACAATTTTTTAAAGTAGCAAATACTGTTTTGAGAAGTGTTCTCTCAAAGCTCACTCTGTGGACCCAGTCATTTCTCCCCAACTATTTTTCTCCATGACACAAAGATGTACTTCCAAGCATTGTTAGACAAACTGGAACATGCCCCAAACCACCTGAAATTGGACAATAGCCTTTCCTTTTCGAAAAATTTGCAAGAGAGTGTAATAGAAACGAGACATTGAAAATTGCAGTAGAATATCCTGCATCTTTTATCCAAACTGAAATTCATATTCACAGACACATTAGCACTCATCAGCCATGTCCCACAATTTTTCACCCCCTGCTAATGCTAATAAAATGTATGATTTTTTCTTCTGGGGGTGGCTGACAAAAGTGTGAACCCACAGCCTTTACAGCCTGCTAGAAGGGTGTGTGCCTTGAAATCAAATACCACCACCATTTCCCCATGTTGCACCTGACGAGTTTCATATGTGCTTTTTTTCATTCACCACAAGTTTGGAAATGTTTGAAACTGTAAAAGAATAATGAGAATTATTGTCTTGACTTCTGAGATGGGAAATTATGAATATTTTTTATATCATCTTCTCACTTCCCCTTCTTCTTTTTTTTAAATATTTTATTTATTTATTTGACAGAGAGAGATCACAAGTAGGCAGAGAGGCAGGCAGAGAGAGAGAGAGAGGAAGAAGCAGGCTCCCTGCTGAGCAGAGAGCCCGATGCGGGACTCGATCTCAGGACCCTGAGATCATGACCTGAGCCGAAGGCAGCGGCTTAACCCACTGAGCCACCCAGGCGCCCCTCATTTCCCCTTCTTGATGTTGCACCACAACTCAAGAAATGGCCTTTGTTTTATTCTTTGCATAAGGTACAATCAAGTTTTCTCCCTTCAATTATGTTATATTGTTTTATAATACTCCTAGATAAGCAGGAGAGCGTAGGGAGCATGAAAATCAGGAGATAATAAAAGGTAAATCTGACTGACTTCAAGATATAAAGTAAATTATACATCAATCTAATAATAACTATTTGTTATCTACATTTTACTGGATATTCCTTGTAGTTGATATCCAAAATGAAGACCACAGACCAAGCTCTCTCTTAAATTTGTCTCATTCAAAATAATGTAAGACCACACCCATTCAAAAACATAGTAACTGATTCTATTGGAAGTGCTTATAAGTTGGGTCACTTGGGTGGCTCATTTGGTTGAGGGTTGGAGTCTCAGTTTTAGCTCAGGTTATGATCTCAGGGTCCTGGGATGCAGCCCTCTGTAGCTCCACACTCAGCAAGGAGTCTGCTCCTATCTCTCTTTTCTCTCCCTCTCTCCCTTTGCTCCTCTTCTGCTTGTGCATCCTCTCATTCTAAAATAAACAAATAAAATCTTTAAAAAGAGGGGGGGGGGACGCCTGGGTGGCTCAGTGGGTTAAAACCTCTGCCTTCGGCTTGGGTCATGATCCCCGGGTCCTGGAATCAAGCCCCACATCGGGCTCTCTGCTCAGCAGGGAGATTGGTTCCTTCTCTCTCTCTCTCTGCCTCCTTGTGATCTCTATCTGTCAAATAAATAAATAAAATCTTTTTTAAAAAGAAGAGAGAGAAGAAAGAAGCAGCAGCATTTATAAATTGTCCTGGGATAGCAACATGAAGAAATGATTTGTCTTGGGAACAAATGTAAGGTTCCTACAGGTATAATTAAGGAATAATTAAGGGGAGATTGGATTTAGCTGAGTTTGCCATGTCATTAAGGATTCATGGGTCACCTGGGTAGCTCAGGCACTTATATGTCTGACCCTCGATTTCGACTCAGGTCATGCTCTCCGGGTCATGAGATGGAGCCCTTGCATGTAGCTACTCCTTGGGCCAGAGTCTCCTTAAGATTCTCTCTCTCCCTCTTCCTTTGCCCCTCTCCTCCCTAAAAAGAGGATAAAGAAAGAAGGAAGGCTGAGCATTTACCTATGAGTTTAAACTGCTCTAATTTTTAATAGTCTTTTGTGAGCAGCAAGGGGTGAAGACAACCCTAGTTATCAGGAGAGGACGATGTTTAACTGTCTTGTGAGCACTTGCAGAATCAGATGGGTCCTTGCCCTCTGGTGGGCATTTCAGAGAGCAGAACAGATGAAGTTAGACTGAGTAGGGACAGGGAAGAGGGAAGAGCTTGCATAGTCTGTGACATAGCTCCACCTAGGGGCCAGATGCATTTACGACTGCTCCATTCACCAAAATTCCAGTGTCTGCCACAGTCACTTGAGAACTAAAATCCACCAGAGCTTTCTATATTTGAGGAATAAAGGCCAAAATGAGTGAGGCACAGCAACAACATCCTCTCAAATATCACCGAGGGTTCCCTAATAAGAATATTTAAAATAGGTATAATTTATAAAATGTTGATCTGAACCTCACATGTCTTGATTCTCAAATATATTTTAAAATCGCTTCATGGTTTTGATACGCCTGTATTTTTATATTTAACTGTGAAGCAAAATGTGATAGCAATAAGGTATTTCCTCTTTCTAGTCACCAAGTGGCAATAAAATCAACGTGAAGCATCTATCTCATAGGATGGGAACGAAGCAGAGCCAAATGCCATGCCCCTTGGCTTGGTTCCCCATGATTCCTTAACAAATAGGTGGTATGGCCATCACCCTGGCCCACATTCTCTAAATAGTTGAGCTAAAGTGAAAGAGAACTTAAACAGATATTAGTGAAGGGTGAGTATTGCTTAGTAAAGCTGAGGTTTTAATCTTAAGAAAATATTAGTGAAATTGAAATGGGAATTTTACCTTCTGTAGTGTGGTTTCAAGATGAAGCATGAATTTTTTCCAAATATGTATGGAGGAATACATATGGAGAAATATTGATGAAGTCAAATACACATGTCTGAGTTTGTCTAAAAGATGAGAAAAATTTATAATTATTGGCCTCGGGCAATTCTTGAGATTTGTAAATATTCAAATTCAACTTTGTTGAAAGTGTAGCACCGTGTTAAATTTTGATTCAATGTTGAATAAAAACATTTTTGGCCACCTTTCTGTCATCAGTAAATTGATTCTCTCCTAGAACTAACTTAAAATGAATCAAATTCAAGAGGCAAATGCTGGTATGGTAGAGTGGAAAGAGAACCCTTTAACAGAGATCCCATCCAGATCGATCTCACTTCAGAACCAAGTCACCTTCAGAGGGAGTAGGAGACCAGAGAAGACTCTCATAGAGGACCCATCCAATCTTGTGAAACTTTTTTTTTTTTTTTTTTTTTTTTTTTTACTTCTCAGGGTTCTGCAAAAAGCAAATATGAGAAAGCATAGTACAGGGAATAAAGTATTTTCCTAATACAGCAAGTGTTTTGGAGGCCAACTCAATTCCAAACAGCGTCTGCACCTAAAGACACTGCATACACTCGGGCTCGCTGCTCAACGAGCTGTGGGCAGGACTAGATTTTCAATACCCACACTGGAGAGACAACCAAGTCTTTCTATTCCTTAACCAGATCATAGCTCAGACTGCTCTACAAGATGCTGCACTGTTTACCCACTGACTGGTTCCACCCCTCAGTGGCTGCTGTGGTTCTGAGTCGCCGCCAGGTGGGACCAGTTCCCCAAGTTGGAGACTCTCGGGAGTTGAGTCTGGCAATGCCTGACAGAAATCTAATGTGTCCCACCTACGTCAGCAACAAATTTTCTAGTAGCCACGTCACACACAGTAAAAGGAAGTGAGTAAAAATAATTATAATTGGAAAAATGGTATCCCTTCCACATGTATTTATGTCAATGAGAATTGTTTCAGAGATCTCAATAAGATAATTTCACTTCTTCCTTCTTCTAGTTTCAGAATCCAGTGTGCATTTTACCCTCAGAGTACATCTCAACTCAGAGGAGCTGAACTCCAGGTGCTCGATGGCCACAGGTGGTCGGTGGCTACAGTATTGGACACCCATGATCTGGTTCACTTTACCAGCTCAGGTCAAGGCTGATTGACCAACCAAGCTTTTTATTCTCATTAGTATCTCAAATATCAGAAGTTCAGGGCCAAGAGTCATTTATCTTTATATTGTGTGTCATTTCCTAGGAGAGGGATGACATGTAGTAGCTACATAACATGTATAGACATGCAAGTAGAGAAGATTAAGAACCCAAGCACTCATGGTCATTTCGGTCATTGGGAAACTCCAGTCTACAAGTTTTTCCACAGAGAGTGGGTCTGGCTGAACATTTTAAAGAAGGAAGTAGATGACTCATCTGCCTGGGTCATCTTGAGAAACCCATGAACCTAAAGTGTGCTTATGTCTGTGGCCATAAGTCCACCAATTCATGGAAGAAGGAGCCCCATGGGGAAGGTTTGTTGTGTCTGTTCTGTTCTGTGGTCCCTCAGAAGAGTGAGATCAAGACAAGTGTTCAGCTGGGGGAGCTGGTGTCCAGATCAGGAACCTGGAGCCCTGACAGGAATTAGTCTCCACTTGAACTCAGGATGCAAAGTTCCAGGGTGAGGCCACTGTCCTGTCCTGGGTTCTGTGACACCTGTCCAGGGACAAGAGGAAGGAATTGGACCCTGCGAAGTGAGATGCTGAAACACAGCATCCAATCAAACCTTACTGTGCAGAAACTTTGCTGCGCACAAGGAAAGCTTTAGCACTGCCCCAGGGGAAGGCAGGCAAGCTCCTCTCGATGCAAAGTGGCCACTGGGGAAATTCATGTAAGTAACTGCAGGAGAAAAAGGCCAAGTCCCACCTTCTGGGCCCTGTGAGGAGCCAGAGGTCTGAAGACAGAGACCAAGAGTGGTGACCCTGCCCCCAACCCCTCATGCAATACAACCCATCATGACACCTTCCCCGGCACAGTGACCAGAGACCTGAAATGCCCCCTTCCCTTGCTCATATTCCTTCTTCTTCCTAACATGTCATCAAACCCTGTCTATGGCTTTCAGTTAAAAGACAATCAGTATGCTTCACATAGAATCACTAATTTGAGGGGGAGGAGTCAAGATGGCGGAGAAGTAGCAAGCTGAGACTGCTTCAGCTAGCCGGAGATCAGCTAGATAGCTTATCTAAAGATTGCAAACACCTGAAAATCCATCGGCAGATCGAAGAGAAGAAGAACAGCAATTCTGGAAACAGAAAAACAACCACTTTCTGAAAGGTAGGACCTGCGGAGAAGTGAATCCAAAGCGACGGGAAGATAGACCCCGGGGGGAGGGGCCGGCTCCCGGCAAGCGGCGGAGCAACCGCGCACAAAATCAGAACTTTTAAAAGTCTGTTCTGCTGAGGGACATCGCTCCAGAGGCTAAACCGGGGCGAAGCCCACGCGGGGTCAGCGTGGCCTCAGGTCCCGCAGGGTCACAGAAGGATCGGGGTGTCTGAGTGTCGCAGAGCTTGCGGCTATTGGAATGGGAAAGCCAGCTACAGAGACAGAACTGACAGTAAGCTCGCAGCTTGGGGTGACCTTGAACCGGTCGCAGGCTCGGTGAGCTCCGAGCGCGGCTGGAGGTCAGGCAGACGAGAGTAACTGGGCGCTGTTCTCTGAGGGCGCACTGAGGAGTGGGGCCCTGGGCTCTCGGCTCCTCCAGGCCAGAGACCAGGAGGCCGCCATTTGTATTCCCGTCCTCCGGAACTCTAAGGAAAGCGCTCAGGGAACAAAAGCTCCTGAAAGCAAACCCGAGCAGATTACTCACCCCGGCCCCTGATAAGGGCGATGCAATTCCGCCTGGGGCAAAGACACTTGAGAATCACTACAACAGGCCCCTCCCCCAGAAGATCAACAAGAAATCCAGCCAAGACCAAGTTCACCTACAAGGAGTGCGGTTTCAAAACCAAGGAGAGCAGCAGAATTCCAGAGGAGGAGAAAGCCAAGCACGGAACTCATGGCTTTTTTCCTGTGATTTTGTTTTTAGTCTTGCAGTTAACTTAATTTTTTCTTTTTCATTTTTTTTTTCTTTTTTATTCTCGCCTTCGGGTTCAATTATTTTTTTTTAATTTCTTTTTTTAACTGTTACCTTTTTCTTTTTTAACGATTTTTTACTAGTTTATCTAATATATATATTTTTTCTTTTTTACATTTTTCTTAGGTGTTTTCTTTTTTAAAAAATTCTTTTCTTTTCTTTTTTTTTTTTCTTTTTTCTTTTTTTTTTTTTTCTTCCTTTTTGAACCTCTTTTTATCCCTTCTCCCCACTCACGATTTTGGATCTCTTCTAATTTGGTTAAAGCATATTTTCCTGGGGTTGTTGCCACCCTTTTAGTATTTTACTTGCCCCTTCATTTACTCTTATCTGGACAAAATGACAAGACGGAAAAATTCAACACAAAAAAAAGAACAAGAGGCAGTACCGAAGGCTAGGGACCTAATCAATACAGACATTGGTAATATGTCAGATCTAGAGTTCAGAATGACAATTCTCAAGGTTCTAGCCGGGCTCGAAAAAGGCATGGAAGATATTAGAGAAACCCTCTCGAGAGATATAAAAGCCCTTTCTGGAGAAATAAAAGAAATAAAATCTAACCAGGTTGAAATCAAAAAAGCTATTAATGAGGTGCAATAAAAAATGGAGGCTCTAACTGCTAGGATAAATGAGGCAGAAGAAAGAATTAGTGATATAGAAGACCAAATGACAGAAAATAAAGAAGCTGAGCAAAAGAGGGACAAACAGCTACTGGACCACGAGGGGAGAATTCGAGAGATAAGTGACACCATAAGACGAAACAACATTAGAATAATTGGGATTCCAGAAGAAGAAGAAAGAGAGAGGGGAGCAGAAGGTATACTGGAAAGAATTATTGGGGAGAATTTCCCCAATATGGCAAAGGGAATGAGCATCAAAATTCAGGAGGTTCAGAGAACGCCCCTCAAAATCAATAAGAATAGGCCGACACCCCGTCACCTAATAGTAAAATTTACAAGTCTCAGTGACAAAGAGAAAATCCTGAAAGCAGCCCGGGAAAAGAAGTCTGTAACATACAATGGTAAAAATATTAGATTGGCAGCTGACTTATCCACAGAGACCTGGCAGGCCAGAAAGAGCTGGCATGATATTTGCAGAGCACTAAACGAGAAAAACATGCAGCCAAGAATACTATATCCAGCTAGGCTATCATTGAAAATAGAAGGAGAGATTAAAAGCTTCCAAGACAAACAAAAACTGAAAGAATTTGCAAGTACCAAACCAGCTCTACAGGAAATATTGAAAGGGGTCCTCTAAGCAAAGAGAGAGCCTACAAGTGGTAGATCAGAAAGGAACAGAGACCATATACAGTAACAGTCACCTTACAGGCAATACAATGGCACTAAATTCATATCTCTCAATAGTTACCCTGAATGTGAATGGGCTAAATGCCCCTGTCAAAAGACACAGGGTATCAGAATGGATAAAAAAACAAAACCCATCTATATGTTGCCTCCAAGAAACTCATTTTAAGCCCGAAGACACCTCCAGATTTAGAGTGAGGGGGTGGAAAAGAATTTACCATGCTAATGGACATCAGAAGAAAGCAGGAGTGGCAATCCTTATATCAGATCAATTAGATTTTAAGCCAAAGACTATAATAAGAGATGAGGAAGGACACTATATCATACTCAAAGGGTCTGTCCAACAAGAAGATCTAACAATTTTAAATATCTATGCCCCCAACGTGGGAGCAGCCAACTATATAAACCAATTAATAACAAAATCAAAGAAACACATCAACAATAATACAATAATAGTAGGGGACTTTAACACTCCCCTCACTGAAAAGGACAGGTCATCCAAGCAAAAGATCAGCAAGGAAATAAAGACCTTAAACGACACACTGGACCAGATGGACATCACAGATATATTCAGAATATTTCATCCCAAAGCAACAGAATACACATTCTTCTCTAGAGCACATGGAACATTCTCCAGAATAGATCACATCCTCGGTCCTAAATCAGGACTCAACCGGTATCAAAAGATTGGGATCATTCCCTGCATATTTTCAGACCACAATGCTCTAAAGCTAGAACTCAACCACAAAAGGAAGTTTGGAAAGAACCCAAATACATGGAGACTAAACAGTATCCTTCTAAAGAATGAATGGGTCAACCGGGAAATTAAAGAAGAATTGAAAAAAATCATGGAAACAAATGATAATGAAAATACAACGGTTCAAAATCTGTGGGACACAACAAAGGCAGTCCTGAGAGGAAAATATATAGCGGTACAAGCCTTTCTCAAGAAACAAGAAAGGTCTCAGGTACACAACCTAACCCTACACCTAAAGGAGCTGGAGAAAGAACAAGAAAGAAACCCTAAGCCCAGCAGGAGAAGAGAAATCATAAAGATCAGAGCAGAAATCAATGAAATAGAAACCAAAAAAACAATAGAACAAATCAACGAAACTAGGAGCTGGTTCTTTGAAAGAATTAATAAAATTGATAAACCCCTGGCCCGACTTATCAAAAAGAAAAGAGAAAGGACCCAAATAAATAAAATCATGAATGAAAGAGGAGAGATCACAACTAACACCAAAGAAATACAAACTATTATAAGAACATACTATGAGCAACTCTATGCCAACAAATTTGACAATCTGGAAGAAATGGATGCATTCCTAGAAACATATAAACTACCACAACTGAACCAGGAAGAAATAGAAAGCCTGAACAGACCCATAACCAGTAAGGAGATTGAAACAGTCATTAAAAATCTCCAAACAAACAAAAGCCCAGGGCCAGACGGCTTCCCGGGGGAATTCTACCAAACATTTAAAGAAGAACTAATTCCTATTCTCCTGAAACTGTTCCAAAAAATAAAATGGAAGGAAAACTTCCAAACTCATTTTATGAGGCCAGCATCACCTTGATCCCAAAACCAGACAAGGATCCCACCAAAAAAGAGAGCTATAGACCGATATCCTTGATGAACACAGATGCGAAAATACTCAACAAAATACTAGCCAATAGGATTCAACAGTACATTAAAAAGATTATTCACCACGACCAAGTGGGATTTATTCCAGGGCTGCAAGGTTGGTTCAACATCCGCAAATCAGTCAATGTGATACAACACATCAATAAAAGATAGAACAAGAACCATATGATTCTCTCAATAGATGCTGAAAAAGCATTTGACAAAGTACAGCATCCCTTCCTGATCAAAACTCTTCAAAGTGTAGGGATAGAGGGCACATACCTCAATATCATCAAAGCCATCTATGAAAAACCCACCGCAAATATCATTCTCAATGGAGAAAAGCTGAAAGCTTTTCCGCTAAGGTCAGGAACACGGCAGGGATGTCCATTATCACCACTGCTATTCAACTTAGTACTAGAGGTCCTAGCCTCAGCAATCAGACAACAAAAGGAAATTAAAGGCATCCAAATCGGGAAAGAAGAAGTCAAATTATCACTCTTCGCAGATGATATGATACTATATGTGGAAAACCAAAAAGACTCCACTCCAAAACTGCTAGAACTTATACAGGAATTCAGTAAAGTGTCAGGATATAAAATCAATGCACAGAAATCAGTTGCATTTCTCTACACCAACAGCAAGACAGAAGAAAGAGATATTAAGGAGTCAATCCCATTTACAATTGCATCCAAAACCATAAGATACCTAGGAATAAACCTAACCAAAGAGACACAGAATCTATACTCAGAAAACTATAAAGTACTCATGAAAGAAATTGAGGAAGACACAAAGAAATGGAAAAATGTTCCATGCTCCTGGATTGGAAGAATAAATATTGTGAAAATGTCTATGCTACCTAAAGCAATCTACACATTTAATGCAATTCCTATCAAAGTACCATCCATCTTTTTCAAAGAAATGGAACAAATAAATCTAAAATTTATACGGAACCAGAAAAGACCTCGAATAGCCAAAGGGATATTGAAAAAGAAAGCCAACGTTGGTGGCATCACAATTCCGGACTTCAAGCTCTATTACAAAGCTGTCCTCATCAAGACAGCATGGTACTGGCACAACAACAGACACATAGATCAATGGAACAGAATAGAGAGCCCAGAAATAGACCCTCAAATCTATGGTCAACTAATCTTCAACAAAGCAGGAAAGAATGTCCAATGGAAAAAAGACAGCCTGTTCAATAAATGGTGCTGGGAAAATTGGACAGCCACATGCAGAAAAATGAAATTGGACCATTTCCTTACACCACACACGAAAATAGACTCAAAATGGATGAAGGACCTCAATGTGCGAAAGGAATCCATCAAAATCCTTGAGGAGAACACGGGCAGCAACCTCTTCGACCTCTGCCACAGCAACATCTTCCTAGGAACAACGCAAAAGGCAAGGGAAGCAAGGGAAAAAATGAACTATTGGGATTTCATCAAGATCAAAAGCTTTTGCACAGCAAAGGAAACAGTTAACAAAATCAAAAGACAACTGACAAAATGGGATAAGATATTTGCAAACGACATATCAGATAAAGGACTAGTGTCCGGAATCTATAAAGAACTTAGCAAACTCAACACCCAAAGAACAAATAATCCAATCAAGAAATGGGCAGAGGACATGAACAGACATTTCTGCAAAGAAGACATCCAGATGGCCAACAGACACATGAAAAAGTGCTCCATATCACTCGGCATCAGGGAAATACAAATCAAAACCACAATGAGATATCACCTCACACCAGTCAGAATGGCTAAAATCAACAAGTCAGGAAATGACAGATGCTGGCGAGGATGCAGAGAAAGGGGAACCCTCCTACACTGTTGGTGGGAATGCAAGCTGGTGCAGCCACTCTGGAAAACAGCATGGAGGTTCCTCAAAATGTTGAAAATAGAACTGCCCTATGACCCAGCAATTGCACTATTGGGTATTTACCCTAAAGATACAAACGTGGTGATCCAAAGGGGCACGTGCACCCGAATGTTTATAGCAGCAATGTCCACAATAGCCAAACTATGGAAAGAACCTAGATGTCCATTAACAGATGAATGGATCAGGAAGATGTGGTATATATACACAATGGAATACTATGCAGCCATCAAAAGAAATGAAATCTTGCCATTTGCGACAACATGGATGGAACTAGAGCGTATCATGCTTAGCAAAATAAGTCAAGCAGAGAAAGACAACTATCATATGATCTCCCTGATATGAGGAAGTGGTGATGCAACATGGGAGCTTAAGTGGGTAGGAGAAGAATCAATGAAACAAGATGGGATTGGGAGGGAGACAAACCATAAGTGACTCTTAATCTCACAAAACAAACTGAGGGTTGCTGGGGGGAGGGGGTTTGGGAGAACGGGGTGGGATTATGGACATTGGGGAGGGTATGTGCTTTGGTGAGTGCTGTGAAGTGTGTAAACCTGGTAATTCACAGACCTGTACCCCTGCGGATAAAAATATATGTTTATGAATCACTAATTTGGGGAGTACCCGGCTGGTTCAGATGGTTAAGCACCTGCTTTTGGCTTAGGTGGTGATCTCCAGGTCTTGGGATCAGGCTCCCAGCTCAGCAATGACTCTGCTTCTCTGTATCCCTCGGCCTCTCCCCCTGTTTGTGCTCTCTCTGTCCTTGTCTCTCTATCTTTCTCAAATGAATAAGTAAAACAGAAGTCTTATAAAAAAAACAAAACAAAATAATTTTATGGCTTTAGTATATTCCAGCAAGGTAAGGTGACAGAAGACACTGCTTCTTAACATATAATACAACTTATATTTGTTTCATTTACAAAAGTAGAATGTGAAATGTACACAATTTTTTAAATGATTTTATTTATTTCACAGAGAGAAATAAATAAAAGGGAGGGAAAGGGAGAGGCAGTATCCCTGCAGAATCCGACTCCGGGCTCAACATGACTCTCAACCCCAGGACCCTGGGATCATGACCTGAGCTGAAGGCAGATGCTTAACTGACTGAGCCAGCCAGGTGTCCCTGAATTGTGCACAATTTCTAATCCTAACTCCTTAACAATATTCCAAATTAGCACTGCACTCAATTTCCTTCAAATTCTAGTGATTTGTTTGGCTTCCCTGTATGTATGAAAAATCTATAGAACCTGAGAAACGGTGCCATGAGGTAAGCCTGGCCGTCCATGGGTCTCCACAGAGGCTGAGGGAACCCCAGGGCTCGGGCCTCTCCCAGCTGGGGTTGGATGTTGCCTTGTTGCCAACTTGAGCCCAGGCTGCCATGTGCCCTCCGGGATGGGTGGTGGGGCCAGCAGAGCCACACTGCTGGCATGTGAGGGACCCCCAGGGCCTCTGTCTTCCTCACTTTCCTCGGGAGCCTGAGCTCCCGTGTTATTTCCCCACATGGATTGGCTGAGTTGCTCCCTGTTCACCTTGAAAGGGCCACACCTGACTGGTGAACCCTCCAGGGACACTTTCCACAAAGAACACTATGTGACTTGCTCCTCCTGGCATCAGGCACAGGGCGAACCTGTGGGCACCCACAGCCCCCTCTGCCCAACCTCGGAGCCAGTAGGGGACTCACCTAGCAAACTCAGGGCTGGAGAAGGCAAGGGTGTCCTTTCCCCAGGGTAGGTTCACATTACATCCTTCCCTCGTAGCACTGGCCTTGACTGTCATCCCCCCTGCAAGGTCATGGGCAGTGAAGGCCACCCCAGTGCCCTCCTGGGGTTTGGGTCCCTGAAGGACTCTCGTTTGCCTCTGCTCTTCTTCCTGCCTCTCTACACTCCATTTCCTCTTCCTGTTCTCTTTCTTCTTTCTTTTTTGATTCAGTCTCTGGAATGCAGAAGAAGAGGATTTCGGGAATCAGATTCTTGATGGAATCATCCTGTTTTAAAATTGTGTGATTTGGGTAGCTGTTAAGTGAGTCCAGAGCCCTCCAGGGCAGGGGAGCACAAAGTGGGGGGAGCCCGGGGCAGACCCAGGTTTCCAGGGCCCCTCCAGCAGGAAGGCCCAGTCCTTCTCACTCCCACCCTGCTCCCTGCCCACCACTCAGGGCTGCTCAGCACCATTCTGTGTTGCAGACCCAGGTCAGGAGCCAGGGTGATGCAGGAGAGCAGGTGAGGGGGCAGCAGCAGGAGATTTTAGAGACATGGAAGGTGCGAGGACCTCCTATGCCTGGATGAGACCAGCGCCTGGAGGGTCTGGAGGAAAGGTAATCTTAAATAGCAAAGGAAAACAGTACACCCAAAGCTAATAGACATGACGGCTATTATTCTAACATCATTAAAATATGAAAAGCACATGCATTTCCTTATTCTCTCTGATTTCATAGCCTTTCCTAAGTCTCCACACTGTAAGTGTTCCCTGACTGCTCCACAAAACCTCTCCCATGGGACACACCTGAGAGCTGCTCCCTACCTGGGGTGTCTTCATCTTCACTGCTGAATTGTAGCTTCTGTAGACAATCTAATCTTTAGAGACACAAGCATGAGCGGTGGGTTGTTAGAGAGAGGGGCTCCCTTGTGCCTGTTGCTCCAGCGGAGACCAGGCTGGCTCGCCTGGCATCACCTGTTCTTCCTCCAGACCCAGACCTGCCCTGGGCTTCCTGGAGTCAGAGCCCTTCAACAAGACCTTCAGCACAGCTGCTAACCCTCAGCAAAAGGAAGGATGCCCCTTCACATGGCACTTCCCTGTCTCCATGGGACCAAGATAGCTTTCACCCATGCACGGATCAACCTGCGATCCCAACTGTAGTGGAAACAGTCTGGGTTAGATGGGGTCCATGAGCAGCCCCTCTGCCAGGCTCAGAACAGGTGCCCAGGGGAGCTGTCTGTGAGGATGAAAATGTTCTGTGTTGTAAACATGCTTTACGGGGCACCTGAAATTTGGCTGATGTGATGAAGGATGGGACTGTTTAGCTTTGTTTCCTCGAATTAACTCACACATAAGCAGGCATGTCTAGCTAGGGGCAGGGACACTTCACTGTCTTCAGGAGCCCATCCTTCTCTTCCTGATCCAGACTAGAGCCTGGGCAGGTACTTAGCTTAGGATGGGGTCACAGAGGCCCAGACAAGCTGAAGAGGGAAGTTTCTGCCCCTGAAGTAGACCCTAATCCAGGCTGTATCAAGAGAGGCTGCTGAGAATTGACCACTTCGGGGAGAAGGAATGAGCGAGATGCTGTTGGTGCCCTTGCAGTGGCTACCCATCCCCATGAGCAGGAGGACTCAGAGGTGTGTGAGAACTCTCTCTCTCTTGTGTGTGAGAACTCTCTCTCTTGTGTATGAGAACTCTCAGGTCATGTCAGAGAAACCCTCAAACTGATGTCCTCTGGGCCATAAAAGGGAGCAAGAAGGATCACCCCAACCTTGGGTTCAGCTCCCATCACTTTGCTAAGCTCACCGTGCCTGGAGTCTGTGCCCCTCTCACCTCCTGTGCAGCTCTACAGCTGCTATGGCCACATGGGGTGAGATCTCTTCAGTGTAACTGTGTCTGCAGGCCAGATAACCCTTGGCCAACAGTGTGTAGACAAGGACTGGTTGTCAGGTGACTCCCAGAAGCAGGTGAAAAGTAAAAACTCATCCCTTCAGGCCCTGGGTGGTTCAGACTGGGAACTTCCATGTCTCTGGTCTGGTCGTGGTTCCATCCCCACTGATGTGTCTCAATTGGGGAACAGGAGACCTGACTGCATTCTCTGCCTCTCCCCAATTTCCTTGAAGGAAAATGCCTAGTTTGTTACAATATGGCTGGAGAAGAGGCTGGAATGGGAAGCAAGCCCCTCTCTCTGGGCTTTTAGAAAGACGTCCAACAGCACTCACACCAGCCATGACTTCACCACCTGCCTCATCCCCTCTCAGAATTCTCTCCTGGTGGGGGAGGCATGAGAGATAGTGCATAGGGTCTGGGGCTTGAAGGGCTTCATCTCAGTGCCGGGTTCCTTAACCACAAGCTGTGTGACGCCACACAATTCTGCACCCTCTCCAGCCTCCCTTTTCTCAGAGGCCAACTAGATACCGTTAGGGCTCCTTTTCTTTGTCATGATTGATGCCAGCACCTCGAGGGGAATGAAACAGCCTGCTCAGAGGTCAGATCTGAAGTTGTTTTTGACCCCTTAATCTGGAGCACAGTTTTGTCCACTTATTAGCACCATGCTCTAACCAACTGAGCTAACCGGCCAACCACAGTTTTGTCCACTTAGAACCCTGTGAACATTCTTAATGTTCTTAATCTGGAGCACTGGTTTGTCCACTTAGAACCTTGTGAACATTCTCCTCGCTGGTGATGGCATTTCCCCCCCAACTTTACTGAGGTGTACTTGGCATACAGGGAAGAGCAAACATTTAAAATACACAATTTGATCAATTTTGAAACAGTTAATTGCATGAAACAATGGTGATGGGAATTGTCACTTAGATACTGACGTTGACAACTGTGTTGTTAGAGGGGAGCTCGATCTAGGGGGATGGACACACACACACACACACACACACAATCACAGCACCTGATTCCCCCAAGGTACAGCCCACCACCATGCATGCAAACCCTCACCCACAAAAGGGAACAGAGGTACTTGTTGAAGAATGGCCACAGTTCTTTACCTGGAGAATTAGCTTCCCTCCTCACACCCCCCAGCCCTGGTTCCCAGCAGGAACCCAGAATCAGCGGAAGTGGCAAGGGACCTCCACCCTTTCCTACCACCTAGATCATTTTCTGGCAAGTGAGGGAATCTGGAGTTGATACTGTTGTCACTTATTCCCAAGACCACCTGCAGTGACAGATCACATCACTCCCTATACGTCTGTCCAGGTCATTTGTCCTATTGGTGGCTTTAGCAAACTGGCTGTGGAATAGTCCAGTCCATGACCCTGATGAAGTTCTAGAGCCTAGGTGAGGTTCAGTGGGCTGAGATCCAGAGCCTATGACAAAGAAAGAATTCTTGAGACATCTTTGGTGTAAAATGGTGGTTTATTAAAGCACTGGGACAGGACCTGTGGTCAGGAAGAGCTGCTGCCCTGGGTTGTGAGGGATGGCAGGTTATGTACCCTGCAGGTGGGGGAAGGTGAGGGGAAGGGAGGTCTCAATGGAGTTTTCATATGGGCATACAAGGTGCCGGAAGACCAATGTTGTCTTTTAGCAAGCCATTATCAAGATAGTTGGGAGATGTCTTGCAGGATTGTGATCTCTGCAAGTTAACTATCTGCTTATTGTTCATGGCAGTCAGGGCTGCCTGAGGGATGCTACACATATGACTGAGGGCGAACTGATGGAGAGGGGGGTACAAGGCACCAGCTTTTGCTTTGCCTTCAGCCAGCCTTGTGCTCCCTCATCAACCCCAAGGCCAGCAGAAAGGACGCTGGCAAAATAGGCCTGAGCTTTTCCTGGATCCCGTACTCTCCATCCATACTGGTTGCCAATCATGGAATTCTTCATCCAACAAGGGAGGGTTTCTGCTGGAGAGAAACCTTCACCCCACCCCACCTTTGCACAGTCTACCATCTACAAGCTGGTGCTGCCATCCCCCCAGTGGCTGTGTGAAGCAGGTGTCCCAGGTGGGACTCGACTCCCCCAAACCCCCAAAAAGGAGATGGCAAATACCGTTATGTCCCCCCCAAAATGGGTCCGTGATTAAAGGAGCGAGACTGATATAAAGTGAAGGTTAACCAAAGCTTTATATAACGCCAAGCATCAAGAATCAAACTGGGGGACGAGTCAAGATGGCGGAGAAGTAGCAGGCTGAGACTACTTCAGCTAGCCGGAGATCAGCTAGATAGCTTATCTAAAGATTGCAAACACCTGCAAATCCATCAGCATATCGAAGAGAATAAGAACAGCAATTCTGGAAACAGAAAAACAACCACTTTCTGAAAGGTAGGACTGGCAGAGAACTGAATCCAAAGCGACGGGAACATAGACCCCAGGGGGAGGGGCCGGCTCCCGGCAAGCGGCAGAGCAAGGCGCACAAAATCAGGACTTTTAAAGTCTGTTGCGCTGAGGGACATCACTTCAGAGGCTAACCGGGGCAAAGCCCACGCGGGGTCAGCGTGGCCTCAGGTCCCGCAGCGTCACAGAAGGATCAGGGGTGTCTGAGTGTCGCAGAGCTTGCGGGTATTGGAACAGGAAAGCGGGCTACAGAGACAGAGCCGACAGTAAGCTCACAGCTCAGTGTGGAGGTCAGGCAGACTAGAGTAACTGGGCGCTGTTCTCTGAGGGCGCACTGAGGAGTGGGGCCCTGGGCTCTCGGCTCCTCCGGGCTGGAGACCAGGAGGCCGCCATTTGTATTCCCGTCCTCCGGAACACTACGGAAAGCGCTCAGGGAACAAAAGCTCCTGAAAGGAAACCGGAGCGGATTACTCACCCCAGCCCCTGGTAAGGGCGGTGTAAATGCGCCTGGGGCAAAGACACTTGAGAATCACTACAACAGGCCCCTCCCCCAGAAGATCAAAAAGAAATCCAGCCAAGACCAAGTTCACCTACCAAGGAGTGCCGTTTCAATACAAAGGAGAGCAGCAGAATTCCAGAGGAGGAGAAAGCCAAGCACGGAACTCATGGCTTTTTCCCTGTGATTTTTTTTAGTCTTGCAGTTAATTTAACTTTTTCTTTTTCATTCTTTGTTTTATTTTTCTTGCCTTCTGGTAAAAAAACTGTTTTTAACTTTTACCTTTTTCTTTTTTAACGTTTTTTAACTAGTTTATCCTATATATATATATATATATATATAAATATATATATATATATATATATTTATTTTTTTCTTATGTGTTTTCTTTTTTATTTGTTTTCTTTTCTTTTTTCTTTTTTATTTTCTTTCTTCCTTTTTGAACCTCTTTTTATCCCCTTTCTCCCACCTCACGATTTGGGATATCTTCTAATTTGGTTAAAGCATATTTTCCTGGAGTAGTTGCCACCCTTTTAGTATTTTACTTGCGCCTTCATATACTCTTATCTGGACAAAATGACAAGACGGAAAAATTCAACACACACACAAAAAAAAGAACAAGAGGCAGTACCGAAGGCTAGGGACCTAATCAATACAGACATTGGTAATATGTCAGATCTAGAGTTCAGAATGACAATTCTCAAGGTTCTAGCCGGGCTCGAAAAAGGCATGGAAGATATGAGAGAAACCCTCTCGAGAGATATAAAAGCCCTTTCTGGAGAAATAAAGAACTAAAATCTAACCAAGTTGAAATCAAAAAGCTATTAATGAGGTGCAATAAAAAATGGAGGCTCTCAATGCTAGGATAAATGAGGCAGAAGAAAGAATTAGTGATATAGAAGACCAAATGACAAAGAAAAAAGAAGCTGAGCAAAAGAAGGACAAGAGGCTACTAGACCACGAGGGGAGAATACGAGAGATAAGTGACACCATAAGATGAAACAACATTAGAATAATTGGGATTCCAGAAGAAGAAGAAAGAGAGAGGGGAGCAGAAGGTATACTGGAGAGAATTATTGGGGAGAATTTCACCAATATGGCAAAGGGAATGAGCATCAAAATTCAGGAGGTTCAGAGAACGCCCCTCAAAATCAATAAGAATAGGCCCACACCCCGTCACCTAATAGTACAATTTACAAGTCTCAGTGACAAAAAGAAAATACTGTAACCAGCGCGGGAAAAAGGGTCTGTAACATACAATGGTAAAAATATTAGATTGGCAGCTGACTTATCCACAGAGACCTGGCAGGCCAGAAGGAGCTGGCATGATATTTTCAGAGCACTAAACGAGAAAACATGCAGCCAAGAATACTATATCCAGCTAGGCTATCATTGAAAATAGAAGGAGAGATTAAAGGCTTCCAGGACAAACAAAAACTGAAAGAATTTGCAAACACCAAACCAGCTCTACAGGAAATATTGAAAAGGGTCCTCTAAGCAAAGAGAGAGCCTACAAGTGGTAGATCAGAAAGGAACAGAGACCATATACAGTAACAGTCACCTTACAGGCAATACAATGGCACTAAATTCATATCTCTCAAGAGTTACCCTGAATGTTAATGGGCTAAATGCCCCTGTCAAAAGACACAGGCTATCATAATGGATAAAAAAACAAAACCCCTCTATATGTTGCCTCCAAGAAACTTTTAAGCCCAAAGACAACTCCAGATTTAAAGTGAGGGGGTGGAAAAGAATTTACCATGCTAATGGACATCAGAAGAAAGCAGGAGTGGCAATCCTTATATCAGATCAATTAGATTTTAAGCCAAAGACTATAATAAGAGATGAGGAAGGACACTATATCATACTCAAAGGGTCTGTCCAACAAGAAGATTTAACAATTTTAAATATCTATGCCCCCAACGTGGGAGCAGCCAAGTATATAAACCAATTAATAACAAAATCAAAGAAACACATCAACAATAATACAATAATAGTAGGGGACTTTAACACTCCGCTCACTGAAATGGACAGATCATCCAAGCAAAAGATCAGCAAGGAAATAAAGGCCTTAAACGACACACTGGACCAGATGGACATCACAGATATATTCAGAACATTTCATCCCAAAGCAACAGAATACACATTCTTCTCTAGTGCACATGGAACATTCTCCAGAATAGATCACATCCTCGGTCCTAAATCAGGACTCAACCGGTATCAAAAGATTGGGATCATTCCCTGCATATTTTCAGACCACAATGCTCTAATGCTAGAACTCAACAACAAAAGGAAGTTTGGAAAGAACCCAAATACATGGAGATTAAACAGCATCCTTCTAAAGAATGAATGGGTCAACCGGGAAATTAAAGAAGAATTGAAAAAAATCATGGAAACAAATGATAATGAAAATACAACGGTTCAAAATCTGTGGGACACAACAAAGGCAGTCCTGAGAGGAAAATATATAGCGGTACAAGCCTTTCTCAAGAAACAAGAAAGGTCTCAGGTACACAACCTAACCCTACACCTAAAGGAGCTGGAGAAAGAACAAGAAAGAAACCCTAAGCCCAGCAGGAGAAGAGAAATCATAAAGATCAGAGCAGAAATCATAGAAATAGAAACCAAAAAAACAATAGAACAAATCAACGAAACTAGGAGCTGGTTCTTTGAAAGAATTAATAAAATTGATAAACCCCTGGCCCGACTTATCAAAAAGAAAAGAGAAAGGACCCAAATAAATAAAATCATGAATGAAAGAGGAGAGATCACAACTAACACCAAAGAAATACAAACTATTATAAGAACATACTATGAGCAACTCTACGCCAATAAATTTGACAATCTGGAAGAAATGGATGCATTCCTAGAAACATATAAACTACCACAACTGAACCAGGAAGAAATAGAAAGCCTGAACAGACCCATAACCAGTAAGGAGATTGAAACAGTCATTAAAAATCTCCAAACAAACAAAAGCCCAGGGCCAGTCGGCTTTCCGGGGGAATTCTACCAAACATTTAAAGAAGAACTAATTCCTTTTCTCCTGAAACTCTTCCAAAAAATAGAAATGGAAGGGAAACTTCCAAACTCATTTTATGAGGCCAGCATCACCTTGATCCCAAAACCAGACAAGGATCCCATCAAAAAAGAGAGCTATAGACCAATATCCTTGATGAACATAGATGCAAAAATACTCAACAAAATACTAGCTAATAGGATTTAACAATATATTAAAAAGAGTATTCACCACGACCAAGTGGGATTTATTCCAGGGCTGCAAGTTAGGTTCAACATCCGCAAATCAGTCAATGTGATACAACACATCAATAAAAGAAAGAACAAGAACCATATGATTCTCTCAATAGATGCTGAAAAAGCATTTGACAAAGTACAGCATCCCTTCCTGATCATAACTCTTCAAAGTATAGGGATAGAGGGCACATACCTCAATATCATCAAAGCCATCTATGAAAAACCCACTGCAAATATCATTCTCAATGGAGAAAAACTGAAAGCTTTTCCGCTAAGGTCAGGAACACGGCAGGGATGTCCATTATCACCACTGCTATTCAACATAGTACTAGAGGTCCTAGCCTCAGCAATCAGACAACAAAGGGAAATTAAAGGCATCCAAATCGGCAAAGAAGAAGTCAAATTATCACTCTTCGCAGATGATATGATACTATATGTGGAAAACCAAAAAGACTCCACTCCAAAACTGCTAGGACTTATACAGGAATTCAGTAAAGTGTCAGGATATAAAATCAATGCACAGAAATCAATCGCATTTCTCTACACCAACAGCAAGACAGAAGAAAGAGAAATGAAGGAGTCAATCCCATTTACAATTGCACCCCAAACCATAAGATACCTAGGAATAAACCTAACCAAAGAGGCACAGAATCTATACTCAGAAAACTATAAAGTACTCATGAAAGAAATTGAGGAAGACACAAAGAAATGGAAAAATGTTCCATGCTCTGGATTGGAAGAATAAATATTGTGAAAATGTCTAAACTACCTAAAGCAATCTACACATTTAATGCAATTCCTATCAAAGTACCATCCATCTTTTTCAAAGAAATGGAACAAATAATTCTAAAATTTGTATGGAACCAGAAAAGACCTCGAATAGCCAAAGGGATATTGAAAAAGAAAGCCAACGTTGGTGGCATCACAATTCCAGACTTCAAGCTCTATTACAAAGCTGTCATCATCAAGACAGCATGGTACTGGCACAAAAACAGACATATAGATCAATGGAACAGAATAGAGAGCCCAGAAATAAACCCTCAACTCTACAGTCAACTAATCTTCGACAAAGCAGGAATGAATGTCCAATGGAAAAAAGATATCCTCTTCAATAAATGGTGCTGGGAAAATTGGACAGCCACATGCAGAAAAATGAAATTGGACCATTTCCTTACACCACACACGAAAATAGACTCAAAATGGATGAAGGACCTCAATGTGCGAAAGGAATCCATCAAAATCCTTGAGGAGAACACAGGCAGCAACCTCTTCGACCTCAGCCGCAGCAACATCTTCCTAGGAACAACGCAAAAGGCAAGGGAAGCAAGGGCAAAAATGAACTATTGGGATTTCATCAAGATCAAAAGCTTTTGCACAGCAAAGGAAACAGTTAACAAAATCAAAAGACAACTGACAGAATGGGAGTAGATATTTGCAAACGACATATCAGATAAAGGACTAGTGTCCGGAATCTATAAAGAACTTAGCAAACTCAACACCCAAAGAACAAATAATCCAATCAAGAAATGGGCAGAGGATATGAACAGACATTTCTGCAAAGAAGACATCCAGATGGCCAACAGACACATGAAAAAGTGCTCCATATCACTCGGCATCAGGGAAATACAAATCAAAACCACAATGAGATATCACCTCACACCAGTCAGAATGGCTAAAATCAACAAATCAGGAAATGACAGATGCTGGCAAGGATGCGGAGAAAGGAGAACCCTCCTACACTGTTGGTGGGAATGCAAGCTGGTGCAGCCACTCTGGAAAACAGCATGGAGGTTCCTCTAAATGTTGAAAATAGAACTGCCCTATGACCCAGCAATTGCACTATTGGGTATTTACCCTAAAGATACAAACGTGGTGATCCAAAGGGGCACGTGCACCCGAATGTTTATAGCAGCAATGTCCACAATAGCCAAACTATGGTAAGAACCTAGATGTCCATCAACAGATGAATGGATCAAGAAGATGTGGTATATGTACACAATGGAATACTATGCAGCCATCAAAAGAAATGAAATCTTGCCATTTGCGACAACATGGATGGAACTAGAGCGTATCATGATTAGCGAAATAAGTCAAGCAGAGAAATACAACTATCATATGATCTCCCTGATATGAGGAAGTGGTGATGCAACATGGGGGCTTAAGTGGGTAGGAGAAGAATAAATGAAACAAGATGGGAATGGGACGGAGACAAACGATAAGTGACTCTTAATCTCACAAAACAACCTGAGGGTTGCTGGGGGGGGAGTGGGTTTGGGAGAAGGGGGTGGGATTATGGATATTGGGAAGGGCATGTGCTTTGGTGAGTGCTGTGAAGTGTGTAAACCTGGTGATTCACAGACCTGTACCCCTGGGGATAAAAATATATGTTTATAAAAAATAAAAAATTTAAAAAAAAAAAAGAATCAAACTGACTGGCCAGGGCCGTGCCTCTTACAGAGAGGGTGACCTTTCTCTGTTTCACAGACTAGCTTAAGGGCAAAGGCCATGCGGTCGGGCCTGGCCACACACAGGTGGCCAATGAGATTGTAACACACACAGGAAACTCCACAGAGATGCTAGGTGACCAACTGAATTACAATTTACCCTAGTAGACATTTGAACCAGCCTATCACTTTGGCCAGAATTGGTGCCCAAAAGGCTCCCAAAAGGCGGGCCCCATACTCCTTGGTAGCTAGGGAGACAGTATGCAACCCCCCACTGATCGGATGTCTCCACCTGGCCTGACCCACACTTGTATCTGGGCTTTGTTACCTGTGGCTGGTTTCCAGGACTCGATTTTTTTTTTTTAAGTCAGTCCCCTGGGGGAGGGGAGCAGGGACAGTATAAGGGTTAAGAAAGGTTGTTGTTTAACCTTAATGAAGTCTGGTTAAATAGGTCCTTACACTGTGTGTGATGTACAGGCCCACAGCTTCTCTTCGGAATTCAACTGAATTTAAAAAGAGAGAAAGAGACCAAGAAAGCAGGCTTTGCATCTCAAAGGCAGGTGAGCTCACCTTGGCATTCCATGGGGCCTTTTCCCTGTTCCTGTCCCTGGGGTGCTCCTCCAGCAGGCCTTTGTGTGGGGCTAGGAGGACACTTGTAACTCAGTCCCTGGTGTTGCTGTCAGGGACAGAGGAGTTTGGTGGTGGAAGGAGGCCAAGGAGAGCAGCGGGACAGAGGGGAGGGAGGAGCTGAGTCCAGGCTGGTAAAACAGCGGGGTATCGAACTCCTCCTTGCCACCATCTCAGGCTATACAGCTCACACAGCCTGACGCTTCAAGGGTTTGTCATGACAAATCTCCACGATATTTCCCTACTTTGGGCTGAAGGCTGAGGAGCGACCCAAGCACTGACAGATGCAGACCTACATGGTCCAAGGTGACCTCTCACCTCTGAATCTGCAGGTGGATCAGGGGCACAGGGCTATCTATGCCTGCTTCCCATTAGCCTCCATGCCAGAGTTGGCTCTGGATGCCTCTGGCCGCCCTGGGCTGTGGGACCTCAGACGCCACCTTATGTCAGTGGCCACATCTGGGACCTCTGCAGATTCTCATCCTCCAGGCACATGCACAGATGCTGGAACTCCATCGCTAGTGATCCCGTGCAAGTGTTGAGCACAGGTCAGTACTTCAGAGCTGGAGGTCACAGGCTGGCTCTTCCCCCCGAGCACTCTGGATCCTGGGTCACTCATCTCTGTACCTCAGTTTCTCCCTCTGAGCAGTGGGGAGAAAAAACCAATGCCCGGCCCAGCTATGGTGAAGGCTGAGCAAGACAGGGCATGCCAAAAGTACAGGGGAGACAGGGTTTTCTCCGAGTGACACCAAGTTGTGACATGTCCACGGGACATATCTACAGGGGGAGCACACCCTCTCGGGTCCAGCCATTGTCCACACCTCACATTCACACTACACAGACCCACACAGAGACATCCCTAAAGCCTGAGCACACAGACCCATGCTACCTAAATGGAACATGGCTGCTCCCGGAGGCTGTAGCACTGGCTACAGTCCATTACCTGGAAAATCAGTCCTTACAGAAACGTCCCAATCCTCATTCCCAACAGGAAGCCGGAAATAGCATGACCTTCCAGCAAAACACGAGAGCCCCACCTTTCCTTTCTCATGGATTTTTCCTCAGTAAGTAAGTGATTCAAAAACATGTTCCTATTTTACTGGGTCTGGAGGCCACCTGCCCTTACAGAAAAGAAACCCCCGCGACGGTGCGGCCATACTGTACACTGCTGGCACGGGGCTTTTGTTCTCTGGGTGAGTCTAGAAAATCAGACAGGAAGCCATGGCCTGGGCAAAGACGCCAGAACCAAGTGTGGAGGACCCCTGTGGGAAAGACACAGGCTTGTCCCAGTGGATGCAACTCTTATGTCCATCTTGATCAGCAACAGTAAGACTCTTTAACCTAGGAGGGATATTGGTGCTGAAGAGAGACGCCATGTCATACGGTTGGTAAGCTGATGCTGGCATGTGAGCACCCTCTTGAATCAGGCCTCAAGAGTCTCCCCACAATGAGAACTGCACATCCCATCTATAATATCCATTGTCAGATTTTCCATACGTGAGCTCATTCGAACATGAGATAAACTGACACAGCGACGTTTTCATCTCAAAGCCGGGAGACCATAACCTGGCATTAGATGGGGCTTCTTAATCTGCTGGATCATGAGGAAGCTTCTCAGATAGGAACTTGGAGGGTCTAGGAGGACACCGAGGGGCTGTCAGTCTCGGGCGGCACTGCTGCTCGGGACTGACTCAGGGAGCTTTGGTCGACTTGGGCAGGGAGAGGGAGTCATGGAACCAGCTAGTTAATAACCATGAACTGGGATGCTACTGGGTCACCAGCAAAGGAGAGGGGCAGGAGAGAAATGAGGAACAGAGCCTTTTGGCTTTCTGGCAATGACCGTCGAAGTTGCCGTGAAATGTTCATGATCGGAACTATATCACATTGTGGAAAAGGCAAATCTAGAGAGACATTAAAAAGATCAGGAGTCTCAGGGAAGTGGGGGGTTGAATAGGTGAAACCAGGGGATTAGTAGAGCAGTGAGACTCTTCTGGGTGGTTGATACCAGACATTATATATTTTTTCCAAATTCCAAATTTTTTTCTAAAAAAAAACCCATAGAATTATACCACACAAAGAGTGCACGTTGATATCAAATATCCACCAATATTGGTCAACTGATAGGAACAAACACACTACATGAAAGTCAGAGGTGAGTAACAAGCAAAACAAGGTGGGGTGGAGGGGAGAGGGCGTAGGAGATCATTCTCCATTACCTGTTGAAGTTTTATGTGAATCTGAAGTGCTTTATAAAGTAGATGAGTTATTTATATAATTTTATTAATTTTTTTATTTTTTTATAAACATGTATTTTTATCCCCAGGGGTACAGGTCTGTGAATCGCCAGGTTTACACACTTCACAGCACTCACCAAAGCACATACCCTCCCCAATGTCCATAACCCCACCCCCCTTCTCCCCACCTCCTCCCCCCAGCAACTCTCAGTTTGTTTTGTAAGATTAAGAGTCACTTATGGTTTGTCTCCCTCCCAATCCCATCTTGTTTCATTTATTCTTCTCCTACCCACTTAAGCCCCCATGTTGCATCACCACTTCCTCATATCAGGGAGATCATATGATAGTTGTCTTTCTCTGCTTGACTTATTTCGCTAAGCATGATACGCTCTAGTTCCATCCATGTTGTCGCAAATGGCAAGATTTCATTTCTTTTGATGGCTGCATAGTATTCCATTGTGTATATATACCACATCTTCTTGATCCATTCATCTGTTGATGGACATCTAGGTTCTTTCCATAGTTTGGCTATTGTGGACATTGCTGCTATAAACATTCGGGTGCACGTGCCCCTTTGGATCACTACGTTTGTTTCTTTAGGGTAAATACCCAATAGTGCAATTGCTGGGTCATAGGGCAGTTCTATTTTCAACATTTTGAGGAACCTCCATGCTGTTTTCCAGAGTGGCTGCACCAGCTTGCATTCCCACCAACAATGTAGGAGGGTTCCCCTTTCTCCGCATCCTCGCCAGCATCTGTCATTTCCTGACTTGTTGATTTTAGCCATTCTGACTGGTGTGAGGTGATATCTCATTGTGGTTTTGATTTGTATTTCCCTGATGCCGAGTGATATGGAGCACTTTTTCATGTGTCTGTTGGCCATCTGGATGTCTTCTTTGCAGAAATGTCTGTTCATATCCTCTGCCCATTTCTTGATTGGATTATTTGTTCTTTGGGTGTTGAGTTTGCTAAGTTCTTTATAGATTCTGGACATTAGTCCTTTATCTGATATGTCGTTTGCAAATATCTACTCCCATTCTGTCAGTTGTCTTTTGATTTTGTTAACTGTTTCCTTTGCTGTGCAAAAGCTTTTGATCTTGATGAAATCCCAATGGTTCATTTTTGCCCTTGCTTCCCTTGCCTTTGGCGATGTTCCTAGGAAGATGTTGCTGCGGCAGAGGTCGAAGAGGTTGCTGCCTGTGTTCTCCTCAAGGATTTTGATGGATTCCTTCCGCACATTGAGGTCCTTCATCCATTATTAGTCTATTTTCGTGTGTGGTGTAAGAAAATATAATTTTATTAATTTTAATTATTTATTTAATCATTTATTTATTTAAGTAAGTTTATAATTTATAATTTATTATAATTATTTAATTAAATAAATATCCTTTTAATTTTTAATTTAATAAATCATAATTTATAAACAAATTTTATAATATAATTAATTAATTTTTTGTTTATTTATTTGCTTGATTAATTAAAAAAGAATTTTAAATCGGGTTTATTAATTAAAAACTAGTATGTTTCCAGAAGAGATCTATTTCCATTAATGTTCAGCACCAGTTAATATCCAAACATTAACTTGAGACATTGTTTCCTATTAAATGTGAACAAGGCTGAATTATCTGTCAACCCGTCTTTACTTCCACAGTCATGGTCACAGCACTACTGACTGACTCAGCCAAACACAACTTTCACACATGGAATAAAAAAGCACATGGCTTAGCATGGTTATAGCTTTCCATCACGTGTGGTACACCGAACAAACATTCATTTCTTCTCAAATCTGCTGAAATTAATTTTCACGCTTCCTTCCATTGACTCGTCTGTGGGATGCACCCTGGGGCGCGGCAGAACACCCATTTTTCTGACCTGCTGCCGGCGATGAGGTGCGTTTTTTTCGTAAATGAGGACCGAATTTTCTTTTTGTATCCATCAGCTAAGACTCTGGAAACAAGTTCATAATAAGAGAGCTGTTGACTCCTTGGCGGCAGAAGACCACAGCGAAACTAGTGATAACTGCTTCACAGTAGAAGCTTTTGGTCTCTCATGCACCCGCTGAATCAAAGCTGGGCTTAGGAATCCTGTGGTTTGGTGCGCACTTAAAACACCCAGCAGACAGACTGCGTGGGAAATACCCTTCCTTGCATGAAGCGATATAGAAAGTCAGCAGAGCGTCGTAACAGACAGCGCGAGCCCGAGGTCCTGGGTTCAGATGCTATGAGAAGCTGGGAAGGTCGGGCTACCCCTCTGTGCCTCAGTTCTCTGCACTGCGCCATGAATACTTGCATAGAACCTCCTGTTTCCTATTAACAGTAGGATGCTCAAAAATTATTACATACAGGTAAATCCTTAAGAAAATAATTGGTAAGTGCTCTGTGTTTGAGCAGTGGCTGCTTCTGGAGAAGGGGCTTACATGGCCACAGAGCAGGGAGGGTGAGGTTTACTTCTCATCCTGTACACAGGGAGGATGCATTACAGCTCAGGAATATCTGTTCCCATCTCCTCTGATCCCGTCAGCACTGCGGGGTGGGCTGAGCAGGACCTGTGACCTGTGTTGTATAGTTCACGGCACTGAAATTTAGAGGTATTCAGAAATCCACAACACAGATGAGTGAGGGTTCTGGACCAGGAATGCACCTGGTTCCTGAGGACAGAGATTCCCTGAACTCAGTCCCAAGTCCTTTCAATCATGCCCTTAACTCCTGAATCAAGGGCTTCCCTTCCTTCATTTATCAACTCCTCCTCCCTCAAGGTTCCTATGAGAGAGAGATGACGTCCTAGAAGAAGTATCAGAGCCAAGACAAGGGTCCGAATCACCATTCACCTTTTCTATCAATCCCTGATCCAAAAATACCCACTATTTTCCCCAAACCAAGCCCTCCAAAGGGCCAGGGAAGCCCAGCTGTGGCCGTCCTCCCCCAGCCTCCTCACGCAGAGCCTTCCTGGTATCCAGGTGACCCTCAAGGACTAGTGGTCTGCTGGGCTCACTGGCTGACTCAGAACCCAGGCCATTCCAAACCAAATATTGCAGGACAACTCTGCCAAGAACTAACTTCCCTTTGACTGACCAACCCCGGCTGTCAACCGGAACCCCACCAGTTCTTGCGAATTAACTAGGAAAGTGGCCATCTGGCCTGGTGCTTTGGTGGCTTAATGGATGGATTCCAGGACCCTCAAGGTTTCACTGGCTCTTGGTCTAAGTAAACACCCATGTACCTTGGATGAAGGTCAGGCTGACAGCAGATGTGGGCAGCACTGGCCCTGAGTAGAGTACCTTCCCTGTCCTCCTTCTTCCTCCAGTCTCTACAGCTCCTCATCCAACCCTAGGTCCTTCAGTGGCAGGGGACCAAGTCCCATCCCCTCTTCGAGAGTCCTTTCCATATCCATAGCCTACGAGCCCACCCCTGGACTCTCCCTGAGGATCACTGGACCCTCACTCTTTCTGCTACCAAATGTTCAGTGCATCAACCTGATAGCACTGTTTCTTCTCACCACTCTCTTAGGCAGACAAGGACAGGGGAGAAGGCTGGTTTTCTCTAGATTCTTTGGGCGGAAGGAGGAGAAGGGAGGCAGAGGCATGAAGGGAGGCAGAGGCATGAAGGGAGGCAGGAAATGGGGCAAGGTAAAGGGACAGCATGGTTAGTGTCCCTGCACAGGCCAGCAGAGCCAGAAACCCAAGGACCTGGTGTCAGAGGGACACAGACCTCGCTGCTGATGAGTGGCCCAAGAGCCATGGAGATGGCCTGACTGTGCCCTGCACAGAGTCCTCCTCTGTCCTGATGTCCTGAGAGCTGGGGACTTGGGAGTAGTGGAGGCAGCAGGCTTGGACATGGTACAGATGGGGTCCCAGCACTCATGGAGGGAGGGAGGAAGAGAGGGAGTGAGGGGGATGAGAGAGAGAGGGCCTCTCCTCCATTGGTCCCCTTGGCTCAGGCAGGGAGAGTCCCGGGTCCTGATCAGGGGACCTTGTGTGACCTCCCTTGCTGAGGACACCAGCACAGGCCAGTCACTTTCCTGGCTTCTCTGCCAAACTTTGTCCCCACCTTTACAACTCTCTCTTCCAGATATCCTGTGACATTGTCACTTTTCCTTCCCTTCCACTAGATGCTGCTCTACAGCCACTGACAACAGCTTGAATTTCTGATTCTGAGATCCTAGTGTGGATGAGGCAGAGAGGCCATATGCTGAGTCCTCCCCATTCTTCAGAAAGCATGTGGAAATCTGAGGCTTTACCTGGGCTCTTTGACGTTATGGTGACAGTATTGACTCGAATAGCTGTGACTTGAGGAGCACTCAGCGTGTCAGGCTTCTTTCACCCATTAGCTGCCTTTTTCCTTTTTTTTTTTTCTTTAAAGATTTTATTTACTTATTTATTTATTTGGGAGAGAGAAGAGTGTATGTGCATGTGCAAGGAGCAGAGGGGGAAAGAATTTCCAGCAGGGTCCTTGTTGAGCTTGGAGCCTGATACAGGGTTCAAAGTCATGACCCTGAGATCATGACCTGAGCTGAAACCAAGAGCCTGAAACTCAATTAACTGGGCCACCCAGGCTCCCTTTCACCAGTTAGCTTCTTCACCACCCCCAGACCCCTTGGAGTGAGTTCTCACCCTACATACCAGGAAATCAAATCTCAGAGAGATGATGTGACTTGCCCAGAATCACACAGCATGTAACCAGACAAGCTGTTATTTGTCAAACATTTTGTTTAAATCCAAAGGCCAGAGACATAGTGTTGTCCCATTGTCCATAGCAGTTGTTAATTCCTGAGCTCCTACTATGAGCTGGACACTGTTTGAGGTTTCAAGAATATTGAGATGAGTAAAATAGACCCATTATATGAGCAGTTTGTCCTATGTCTGCTCCCCTGAGAACTGTGAGGGCCACACTTGCTTGTCCCATTGCTGTGGAGAGCGCAGCATAGTAGGGCTTCAGTTCATGATAAATAAATGCCAGTTATTAAAAAAATAAAATACTAAAATATTAAAAATATTTTAAAAAGAAAAAGGCACTTAAGACAATGACAGCTAAACTCTTGGGCATGGAAAAAAATCGCAAATTTTTCCATTTTTTCCAGCAAATGATCCTGGATCAATTTTCTGGAAGGAAATCTTTAAGCCAACCTCAAAATCATATCCAAAAATCAGTTTCAGATGGATTAGGGATCTAATTATATAAGATAGACCAATAAACTTTTAGAATACAACAGAAGAGAATGTTTTCATGACTTTGGGGGTTGGCACAGATTATGTAACTAGTGTACAACAGTGCTAACCCTGAGGGAAGAAATAGCTATTTTATTTTATTACTTTTTATAATTTTTTATTATGTTAATCACCATACAGTACATCATTAGTTTCTGATGTAGGGTTCCATGATTCATTGTTTATGTATGACAACCAGTGTTCCATGTAATCCGTGCCCTCCTGAGTACCCACCATTGGGAAGGGAAGAAATAGCTATTTTAAAAGGAGGAGCTGGGAGAGGAGCAAGACGGCAGAGGAGTAGCAGACTGAAATATCATCAGGTCCCAGGAGTTCAGCTAGACAGCTATCAAACCATTCTGAACAGCTACAACCTCAACAGGAGATTGAAAAGAAGAAGAGAAGCAATTCTGGGAACAGAAAAGAGACTACTTTCTGGAAGGTAGGACATGCAGAGAAGTGAATCCAAAAGCCCCGGGAAGAAAGATCGCAGAGGGAGGGCCCAACTCCAGGCAAGCTGTGAAGCAGCAGAGCACTAATCAGAACATTTAGAAGTCTGTTCGGTGGAGGGACATCGCTCCAGTGGCTAAGCAGGAGTGGAGTCCTCGCAGGGACAAGGTGGTCTCAGGACCCGTAGAGTTACAGAAAGACTGTGGGTGTCTGAGCATGGCAGACTCCCAGGTTTTGGATTGGGGAAGCCGGCTGCAGACACAGAGCTGAGGAGGGAGCTCCCAGCTTAGGGTTACCTTAAACCATGATCCATGGCACAGTCGGGCCACTGCTCTTTGAGCGGGGACCCCACAGGTGGCAGACCTGGGGAAACTTACCTTCCTCCTCTGGGAGGAGCAGCACAGGCAAGCGTCAGGAATCTGCTGGGTTTGCAGACTCCAAACGAGGCCATGTGCCAAAAGCTTGGTCACAGGCTGGGTGAGCTCAGAGCGTGGCCAGAGACCAGGGAGATGGGAGGGATTGGCTGCTTTTCTCTGAGAGTGCACTGAGGAGTGGGGCCCTGAGCTCTCTGCACTCCGGGCCTGAGATTGCGAGGCCCCATTTTCATTCCTGTCCTCCAGAGCTCTACAGAAAGCATTCAGGGAACGAAAGCTCCTGAGAGAGCAAACTTGAACAGACTGCTTAACCTGGCCCCTGGAAAGGGCAGTGCAATTCCACCTCAGGCAAAGACCCTGAGAATCACTGCAACAGGCCCCTCCCCCAGATCAGCAAGAATATCCAGCTGAGACCAAGTTCACCAATCAGTGAGAACTACGGAATTTCAGAGTTAGGGGAAAGAAATATATAGAATTCATCACTTTTTCCCCATGACTCTTTAGACTTTCAAAGTAAAATTTTTTTTAATTTTATTTTTTTCTTATTATATTTTTTTTCTAATTTTTCCTCTTTACTATTTTAACATTTTTAACTATTTTATCTTATCAATAGCTTTTAAAAAATCTCTTTTAATTTTCATATAGTCGCATCTTATCCCTTCATTGTATTTAACCTTATTATTTGTGTACATATAGGGTATTTTTTTCTTTAAAATTCTGGTATATAATTCCTCCTAATAGATCAAAATACACCCTTAATCTAGCACATGGCTTTGTTCTAGTCTCCAGCCTGATCACATTCTCTCATTTTTTCCTTTTCTTTTTTCAACCAACTTCTTATCTTACCAATTCCTTTATAAGAATCTTTTTAAGTTTTCATCTTTATATTCATATTACATCCCTTCATTGTGTCTGCCCATATATATATTTTTTTTCTATAAAACTTTGGATGTAGTTTCTTCTAACAGACCAAAATATACAACAAATCAAGTGCATGTTTTTGTTCTATTCACCAATCTTTTATATATACATACATATAATTTTTTTCCCTTTTTTCCCCCTTTCTTCTCAACCTGGTTTTGGGTCTCTTCTGATTTGCTTAGTGTATGTCTTTGTGAGGTCATTTCTAACCTTTTAGTATTTGATTCTCCCATTTATCTATTCTCATCTGGATAAAATTACAAGAAAATTTCACAAAAAAAAAAAAAAAAAAAACACAAAAAACCAAGAGGCCATACCAATGTCTAGGGACCTAATAAATATGGACCTTTGTAATATGTCAGAACTGGAGCTCAGAATGACGATTATCAAGGTGCTGGCAGGGCTCTAAAAAGGCAGGGAATATATTAGAGAATCCCTTTCTGGAGAAATAAAATTCCTTTCTGGAGAAATAGAAGAACTAAAGTCTAGCCAAGTTGAAGTCAAAAAAGCTACTAAAGAGGTGCAGTAAAAATAATGGAGTCTCCTACTGCAAGGATAAATGAGGCAGATGAGAGAATTAGTGATATAGAAGACCAAATGATGGAGAACAAAGAAGCTGAGCAAAAGAGAGACAAACACCTCATGGTCCAGTGGTTACTGGACCATGAGGTGTTTGTCTCTCTCCAGTAACCACTAGACCATGAGGTGAAAATTTGAAAGATAACTGATACTGTAAGATGAAACAATATTAGAATAATTGGGATCCCAGAAGAAGAAAGGAAGAGAGGCGCAGAAGGTATATTGGAACAAATGATAGTAGAGAATTTCTCTCATATGGCAAAGGGAACAAGCATCAAAATCAATGAGGCCCAGAGAACCAGCCTCAAAATCAATAAAAATAGGTCCACACCCCATCATCTAATAGAAGAACCTACAAGTCTCAGTGACAAAGAGAAAATCCTGAAAGCCACCCAGGACAAGAAGTCTATAACATCAATGGTGGAGATTATTACATTGGCACCAGATTTATCCACAGAGACCTAGCATGTCAGAAAGGACTGGCATGATATATTCAGAGCACTAAAGGAGAAAAATATGCAGCCAAGAATACTATAACCAGCTAAGCTGTTACTGAAAATAGGAGAGATAAAAAAGTTTCCAGGACAAACAAAAGCTAAAAGAATTTGCAAACACCAAACCAGCCCTACAGGAAATAAAGAGAGAGCCTAAAAGTCATAGGAACAGAGGCAATATACAGTAAAAGTCACCTTACAGGCAATACGATGGCACTCAATTCCTATCTTTCAATATTTCCCCTGAATGAAAATGGGCTAAATGCCCCAATCAAAAAACACAGGGTATCAGAAAGGATAAAAAACCAAAGCCCATCAATATGCTGTCTACAGAAACTCAATTTAGACCCAAAGACACCTCCAGATTTAAAGTGAGGGGGTGGAAAAAAATGGTAATGGACATCAAAAGAAAGCTGGGGTGGCAATCCTTATATCAGATCAATTAGATTTTAAGGCATAAACTCTAATAAGAGATGAAGAAGGACACTATATCATACTTCAAGTGTCTGTCCAATAAGAAGAACTAACAGTTTTAATTATCTAAGCCCCAACATGGAAGCTGCCAATTATATAAATCAATTAATAACAAAATCAAAGAAACACATTGACAATAATACAATAATAGTAGGGTACTTTATCACCCCCTTCCCTGAAATGGACAGATCACACAAGCAAAAAATCAACAAGGAAATAAAGGCTTTAAATGACACACTGGATCAGATGGACATCACAGGTATATTCATAACATTCCATCCCAAAGCAACAGAATACACATTCTTCTCTAGTGCACATGGAACATTCTCCAGAATAGATCACATCCCAGGTCACAAATCAGGTCTCAACCAGTACCAAAAGATTGGGATCATTCCCTGCATATTTTCAGACCACAATGCTCTGAAGCTAGAACTCAACCACAAGAGGAATGTTGGAAAGAGCTCAAATACATGGAGGCTAAAGAGCATCCTACTAAAGAATGAATGGGTCCACCAGAAAATTAAAGAACTGAAAAAATTCATGGAAACAAATGAAAATGAAAGTACAACTGTTCAAAATCATTGGGACACAGCAAAAGTGGTCCTGAGAGGAAAGGATATAGCAATACAAGCCTTTCTCAAGAAACAAAAAAGGTCTCAAGTACACAACCTAACCCTACACCTAAATGAGCTGGAGGAAGAACAGCAAAGAAAGCCTAAACCCAGCAGGAGAAGAGAAATCATAAAGATCAGAGCAGAAATTGATGAAATAGAAACCAAAAGAGCAGTAGGACAAATCAATGAAATTAAGAGCTGGTTCGTTGAAAGAATAAGATTGAGAAACTCCTGGCCAGACTTACCAAAAAGAAAAGAGATAGGACCCAAATCAATAAAATCATGAATGAAAGAGGAGAGATCACAACCAACACCAAAGAAATGCAAACAAGTATAAGAACACATTATGAGCAACTATATGCCAGCACATTTGACAATCTGGTAGAAATGGATGCATTCCTAGAGATGTATAAACTACTAAAACTGAACCAGGAAGAAATAGAAAACCAGAACAGACTCATAACCAGTAAGGATAACGAAGCAATCATCAAAATCTCCTGACAAACAAGAGCCCAAGGCCAGATGCCTTCCCAGGGGAATTCTACCAAACATCTTAAGAAGAATTAATACCTATTCTCCTGAAACTGTTCCAAAAAATAGAAACAGAAAGAAATCTTCCAAATTCATTTTATGAGGCCAGCACGATCTTGATCCTAAAAGCAAAGATTCCATCAAAAAGGAGAATTACAGACCGTTATCCTTGATGAACATGGATGCAAAAATATTTCTTTTCAAGTTTTGAAGTTTTTTAAAAATTTAATTTCTTTTCACTGTAATAGATTTCATTGTTTAGGCACCACACCCTGTGCTCCATGCAATACATGCCTTTCATAATACACCACCAGGCTCCCCCAACCTCCCACCCCCTTCCATTCAAAACCCTCAGATTGTTATTCAGAGTCCATGGTCTCTCATGGTTCATCCCCCCCCCCCATTTCCCTCAACTCCCTTCTCCTCTCCATTTCCCCATGTCCTCCATGTTATCCCTTACACGGATGCAAAAATTCTTACCAAAATACTAGCCAATAGTATCCATCAGTACATGAAAAAGATTATTCACCACCACCAAGTGGAATTTATTCCTGAGCTCTAAGGTTTGTTCAACATCCACAAGTCAATCAACGTGATACAAAACATTAATAAAAGAAAGAACAAAAACCATATGATTCTCTCAATAGATGCTGAAAATGCATTTGACAAAGTACAGCATTCTTTCTTGATCAAAACTCTTCGAAGTGTAGGGATAGAGGGTGCATACCTTAATATCATCAAAGCCATCTATGAAAATCCCAGAGTGAATACCATTCTCAATGGGAAAAAACTGAGAGTTTTCCCCCTAAGGTCAGGAACACAGCAGGGATGTCCACCATTACCACCGCTATTCAACATATAAGTCCTAGCCTCATCAATCAGACCACAAAAAGAAAAGACATCTGAATTGACAAAGAGGAAGTCTAACTCTCACTCTTTGCAGATGATATGATAATTTCTATGGAAAACCCAAAAGACTCCATGCCAGAACCACTAGAACTCATACAGGAATTCAGTAAAGTATCAGGATATAAAATCAATGCACAGAAATCAGTTGCATTTCTATACACCAACAGCAAGACAGAAGAAAGAGAAATTAAGGAGTTGATCCGATTTGCAATTGCACCCAAAGCCATTAGATACCTAGGAATAAACCTAACCAAAGTGGCAAAGAATCTGTACTCAGAAAACTATAAAGTACTCATGAAAGAAATTGCAGCAGACACAAAGAAATGGAAAAACATTCCATGCTCCTAGATTGGAAGAAGAAATGTTGTGAAAATGTCTATGATACCTAAAACAACCTACACATTTAATGCAATCCCTATCAAAATACCATCAATTTTTTTTTCAAAGAAATGGAAAAAATTATCCTAAAATTTATATAGAACCAGAAATGACCCCAAATAGCCAGAGGAATGTTGAAAAAGAAAGCCAAAGTTGGTGGCATCACAATTCCAGACTTCAAACTCTATTACAAAGCTGTAATCATTAAGACAGTATGGTACTGGCACAAAAACAGATACACATAGATCAAGGGAACAGCACAGAGAGCCCAGAAATGGACCCTCAACTCTATGGTCAACTAATCTTTGAAAAAGCAGGAAGGAATGTCCAATGGAAAAAAGACAGTCTCTTCAACAAATGGTGTTGGGAAAATTGGACAGCCACATGCATAAGATTGAAACTGGACCATGTCCTTACACCACACACAAAAATAGACTCAAAATGGATGAAAGATCTCAATTTGAGAAAGGAATCCATCAAAATCCTTGAGGAGAACACAGGTAGCAACCTCTTTAGTCTCAGCCACAGCAACTTCTTCCTGGAAATATTGCCAAAGGCAAGAGAAGCAGGGCCAAAAATGAACTATTGGGACTTCATTGAGATTAAAAGGTTTTGCAGAGCAAAGAAAACAGTTAACAAAACCAAAAGACAACTGGCAAAATGGGAGAAGATATTTGCAAATGACATATCTGAGAAAGGGTTAGTACCCCAAATCCATAAGGAACTTGTCAAACTCAACACTCAAAGAACAAACAATCCAATCAAGAAACGGGCAGAAGAGATTTCTGCAAAGAAGACATCCAGATGGCTAACAGATACATAAAAAAGTGCTCCATATCACTCGGCATCAGGGAAATACAGATCCAAACCACAGTGAGATACCACCTCACACCAATCAGAATGACTAAAATTAACAAGTCAGGAAATGATAGGTGTTGGTGAGGATGCAGAGAAAGGGGAACCCTCCTACACTTTTGTTGGAAATAAAGCTGGTGCAGCTACTCTGGGAAACAGCATGAGGTTCCTCAAAAAGTTGAAAATATAGAGCTACCCTATGACCCAGCAATCGCACTCCTGGGTATTTACCTTAAAGATACAAATGTAGTGATCTTAAGGGGCATGTGCACCCAAATGTTTATAGCAACAATGTCTACAATAGCCAAACTATGGAAAGAACCTAGATATCCATCACCAGATGAATGGGTAAAGAAGATGTGATATATATATATATGTACTTATGTATATATCTGTACACTCCATATTAAATTGGATAATAGTCCATATTAAAATGGAATACTATGCAGCTATCAAAAATATGAAATCTTGCCATTTGCAACAATGTGCATGGAACTAGAGGGTATTATGCTTAGCAAATTAAGTCAATCAGAGAAAGACAATTATCATATTATCTCTCTGATATGAGAAATTTGAGAGGCAGGGCAGGGGATAATAGGGAGTAGGGAGGGAAAAAAATGAAACAAGATGGAATCAGGAGGGAGAGAAGCCATAAGAGACTCTTAATCTCATGAAACAAACTGAGGGTTGCTGGGGGGTGGAGGCAAGAGATAGGGTGGCTCGGTTATGTACCTTGGGGAGGATATGTGCTATGGTGAGTGCTGTGAAATGTATAGGCCTGATGATTCACAGACCTGTATCCCTGGGGCAAATAATACTATGTTAAAAAAAAAAAAGGATTGCTCATCAATCAATACCATGAAATGATAAGCCACCGATGGAAATGCTTTTTGCATACATATATCCAATAAAGGACTTGTGTTGACAAAGAGAGAGAGAAAAAGAAATAGACAAAATTGTGAATATGCACTTCACCAAAAAGAATGTCCATTGTTAAAACTCAAATGAAAATATGTTCAACCTTATCAGTTTTCACTGAAATACAATTTGACACCCCATGCAACACACGCACACACACACACACACACACACACACACACACACACCGGAATGTCTAAGTGAAAGTTGTCAACATTCAGTGCTGCTGAGGATTTGCAGGGACTGGAATTGTCCATCAATATCACAGTATTGGATGATACCTGGCATGATAGCCAGGTAAAGAATGTAAGGGACAGTAGTGGCTTTCAGTGGCAACACAGCATTGGAAATGAACAAAGGACCAGCACATGCAACAATGTGACTGAATCTCACAAACACAGAGCCTGAGGAAGTCAGACATCAGAGTATCTACTGTTTGCCAGCTAATGTGCTAGGTGTGTTACACACGTTGTCTCATTTAGTCCTAATCACAAGACCTTGAATTGAGGTAATTGTCCCATTCTGCAAACAAGGAGATTAAGGCTCAGAGCGTTAAGTGTCTTGTCTACTCTCAGAGCCAGTATGTAGCAGGTGACATAGTCAAGTGTAGAACAGTGGGACTCGGTGTCCCAGGGTGCCCAGCCCCTTCCTGTTGAGGTCCGTAGCCAGGGCTGAGAGGCATCTCCAACCTCTAGGCAGTCCCCACATCCTTGCTCCCTGGGTTCAGAGCATAATGCATCATCTATGGGAACAGGCACACACACATGTTTTCAGCAGAAGAACAAACAGCATTATTTGCACGAAGGAGGAGAGAAAATTCTCATGATGTCATATATCCTGATTTCTCTTTGCTTTTAGTGTTCTAGTAATCAATCCGTGGAGCTAGAGTGGTACAGTATCTGATGGAAGAGATCTTCACATTCAGAAAGAGCAGATGTGATTGAGCGAAACATGAGTACCCAAGGCTGTGTGGTCTCAGAGGAGCACTTCAGGGGCAGTGGTGCCTCTCTCCTTCTTCCTTGATTATCCTGTCCATCAGCCCCCAAACCTCTAGCCTAGCACTGTTCAACAGACAAAGAATGCAACCTACATATGGAAAGCACATACATAGTTCTAAAATATTTAGTAGCCCTATTAAAAAAGAAGAAAGTTAGTAAGAGATTTTATCTTGTTTGATATACTCAAAATGTTATTGTTTCAATATACTGTTGGGTCCCCCAAAATTGGGTACCCCAATAATGGGTCCGTGATTAAAGGAGCAAGACTGATACAAAGCAAAGGTCAAGCAAAGCTTTATTTTGCGCCAAGCATCAGGAATCAAACTGGCCGGCCGGGGCCACACCTCTTACAGAGAGGGCAACCCCCTCCCTGCTTTCCAGACTAACTTTTATAGAGCAAGGCCATGTGGTTGGGCCTGGCCACACACAGGCCAATGAGATTGTAACACACACAGGAAACTCCACAGTGATGCTAGGCAACAAATTGAATTACAATTTACCCTAGTAGAAATTTGGACCAGCCTATCACACCTTGGTTAGGATTGGCGCCAAAAGGCTCCCGAAGGGCGGGGCATGGTAACCCAGGCAAGGGGGCTGCATAGTCAAGTAGACAGGATGTCTTTCTGCTGAGTAATAAGGTCAAACTTCCCCTCTTTGTTTCCCCTTCCCGCCTTTCTCTTCCCACGAGGGGGTCTTCCAAAGCCAATCCGCTAACACCAAGTATGCCTTTTTTCAAATGTTCAAATTGTCAGCCAATCGGCCCCGTCCCATCCAGGACTTGTATGTACCTGTCTATAAAAATCCTGCACCACCCCAGCCAGGTGTGCTCAGCTAGCAGGAGCTGCTGACCACCCGCAGGCGCGCGCTGACCACCCGCAGGCGCCTGTGTAACAATAAAGAACCTCTTGCTGTTTGCATCCTGTGGCAGTGTTGAATTCTTGGGTAAGGGTATCCGCAGGTCTTTCAGGTGCAGGGCAGCAGGGACTGGTGGGGACTGTGGCAAAGTAGGAGACAAACCCCACGTAATGGGCTCAGCTGCTGCTGGTCATTAATTGATTCAGAGCACTCAAAGCCTTTGATGGTTGTCTCCAGACAACCTCAAAACCCCCTAAATTGGGGGGTGTTGGTTTGTTTTTGCACAAGAGTCTTTGGCACTCTGGGGTTTAGCTGGCCGGCCAGAATAGATTTAGTTAGGGAAGCCTGGTAGAAAGAAACATGGCCTTGGTGCTGCCAGTTTTTCTCCGATGCTCAAGAGAAACAGGAAATTGTTGGGCTGGCAGGAAGGGCTACTAAATATGGCGAAAGTTCCCACCACAAGACCTGAGCTCGGACAGGAGAACAAAGGCCCAAGCAGGAATCTGAGACCCCCGCCCCGGGCTCCTGTGGACCAATGGGATCCCGATGAGCGGCGGGATATCCAAATAAGGGAAACTTGCCAAAAGACCAGACTCCTGGCTACGCCCTGCGGGTCTTCAGGCTTAAGCCCATTTGAATTACTATATGGCTGGCCCTTTCTTAGAAATCATAGCCCTCCGGCCATTTCCCCGCCTCTTTTATCCTATCTACCTTACCTCACTCTAGGGTGAGGCGCGACTTCCGCCACTCTGCTTTCCAGAGTGGCGGAACCTCGCCCGAGGGTGCCCACCTCCTCCCGGCACAACTTTCCTGGCTCCCCTTCTCCTGAGCCCTGAAACTTCGCTGGAGAGCGTTTCTAATAAATCTTGCCTTGCACCCACTTTGCCTGGTGTTGTGTTTATCTCGCCGGAAAAAACTTTACAGAAATCAGCTGCATTTTTCAATGCTGGCAATTAAACAGCATTTTAAAAACAATGCGCCGTTGCTGGGGGGAGGGTGTTTGGGAGAAGGGGGTGGGATTATGGACATTGGGGAGGGTATGTGCTTTGGTGAGTGCTGTGAAGTGTGTAAACCTGGCGATTCACAGACCTGTACCCCTGGGGATAAAAATATATGTTTATAAAAAAATAAAAAATTATTAAAATTCTAAAAAAAAAAAAAAAAAATGCGCCAGGCTGCAGACAAAAATTACTGTTAGCTGTGTGACCTCGGGGAAGTCTCTTAACTTCTCTGAGTTTCTGTTTCTTCATGAATAATGACTGCAAGAATGCACCTTGCTCCTGATCTTAGCAATTTGCATAAATCACTTTATTTAACCTTTCCCTCAATGTGATGAACCACATATTGCTTCATATTGCTTCTCTCCCTCAGTTTACAGCTAAGGAAACAGAGGCATAGAGAAGCTAAGTAATTGGCCCAGAGTCCCACAGCCAGTAAGTGACGAACAGCTCTGAGGTTTCCAGATGAAAGAGTGCATGCAAACCATCAGCGACTATTAGCTACAGTTATTTTATCATTCTCATTATTACTACTATTATTAATAACAGAAATGGCTCAAGGTCACTTCTGATATTCAATTTGATGATCAAAGCAACCTGCGAGACTTCTGTTTTCCAGACAAACACTAGGGGCAGCTCTAAATTTTGTGGTATGTATTTTGCAGGCTGCTGCTGACCATCTGAAGCATTCCTTTCTGCACAGGCACCAGGCTACCCTGCCAATGGGCTTCCTGCGACGATAATTAGATTTAGACGCCTGGTGCAGTGGATAGATTTTCATTTCGGGGTGACCAAGCCAATCACGACCTGTAATTTACAGCCTGAGTTGTTCTGAAATCAATACAGATTTGCTCTTCACTGAGGAGGTTATAAAACACGGGTGACAGGAGGCCCTGAAAAATGGTTGACATGGGAGCAGATAGCTTGCTGGGGCCTGGAGAGAGGCCAGGCCACTTGAGAGACAAAGCAGAGGGTGTGAGAGACCCACCTCTGTTCAGCAGGCTGCGGGCAGAGCCGCCCAGAGTTCCCATTGGGGTCCGCATGGGGTGCAGTGTGACTAAGAGACTAGACCTGATTGGCAGAGAGGCGTGACAGAAACGGAATGAGGAGAAGTTTTGGAGTTGGGTAGAGCTGGATTTGTAAGCCAGCCTTGAAGTTTTCTACCTGTGGTTCTTTGGGCTCCATTCCCCAACACTCAGTCTTCTCGTCTGTACAATGGGCAATGCACTGAACCTGCGGCTGAGATGAAGATGAGATGAGTCAGCGTTTGGACGCGTTTGCTTTCCTGCACTGTGAGGCTGCCAAGAGGCCATGAAGTCAGGGCGACCAGGTCTGAATCCTGCCCCTTTCGCCTTTACAGTCACCTTTCATAGGTCCCTTACCTCTTTGAGCCTAAGTATTCTTGTCTGGGGATAATAATAGAAGCCCCCACCTGGAGTGGTTGCGATCATTATATCAGATATTAGCAGCATGCACAGAACACAGCATGAGCTCAGCAAGAGGAACGCGTTATTTTCGCCAGTCTGATTTTTTTCCATCACAAGCCAGGCACAGAGGAGGCTCTCACTGAGCTTTGTCTCAGCCACATGGTGGACTGATGTCTTCTTCAGGAAAGAGATGGCATCCTCCAACTGTGCAATTTGGGGAGAGTTTAATTTTAAAAGTTAATGACACTGAAAACATTCACATAATAAAATAGTCATTATTATCCATACACACACTATTTGCAAATGTGAGCTTGGGCATTGGACAGCCAACATGGGATAGCACGGGAGGGCGGGGCTACACCAGGGGCTTACCACCCTCCTCACCTATTTAGCAACCGTGGAATAATTACTTGATATATGCCCCGGCTTGTGTTGGTGACCTGGGTCATACAGGACTAAGACATGCCTCCTAGCAAGAAATAGACTCTCAAATTTTTAAAAAGACACAATCAAGCTCCACCAATTTTTAATAAGACACAGCCAGCAGGAGGCAACGTCTGTTACTGGTTACACATGTGGGCTTTGAAGCCAGACCAGTCTGGCTTTGATGGCGAGGGGCAGGAGGAGGGGCACACCTGCACCTGCAGGATGGAAATCCCTGTACCAAATCATGGCACCGTGTCAAGACTCAGTTTCCTCATCTGCAAAGTGGAAATCATGAGTGTGTATGCTTAGAGGATCACGGTGAACACGAAACGCAGTAATTTCACTAAGTCACCACGTTTCAGCAAGGAGCTCACTGACACCTTGAATGCAGCATGTGGGACCCTGAAGAGAAGACCCCAGGGAGCCGTGCTTACACTAGCGACTCAGGGAAACCACAAGATACCGTGTGTTATTTTAAATTGCTACATTTGAAGTCATTTGTTATGTGGCAACAGAATCACTAAGACATTAGGTAACTTGTCCCAACCTACCTAGCTCCCCAAGGATAAGAGCCAGGATTCAGAACCAGAGGGAACCTCCATACTTAGTCAAAGGTAACAGCCAGAGGGGTTAAAATGCAAAAGATTGTCTGATTAGCACTCAGTTAAGCGGAAAATTCTATTAATCAGAATCTCTAATTCCTGGACGTTATGATTAGTCAGGGATTTTCTGGATTAGAAATCGAGTTTTCCGTGGCAATGGGGACCTATGTTGTGGACGCCTTGGAGAATGGCAGCAAGCCTGCAGCTGGGAGAAGAAGGTTCTCCATCACATGTGACGCAAAGTTCTGATTCAGAACAGCCATGTTCCTATCTTGAAAATACAACGGGATCATCAGCCATCTGACACTGGGCTTCTGCTGTGTTCCTCCCCAGTGGACCTCAGGGGCTGAAAAAATGACATCTTGTGACCTATGACTTACTCCTTTCAAAGACAGAGCTTGGGGATTCCTGGGTGGCTCAATCAGTTAAGTGTCTGACTTGATTTTGGCTCAGGTCATGATCTCAGGGTCATGGGATCGAGCCCCACATTGGCCTGCATGGTCAGTGGGGAATCTGCTTGAGATTCTCTCTCCCTCTTATTCTGCCCCTCTCCCCAACCCCTCTCAATCACACACATTCTCTCTCTCTCTCAAAATCAATATATATTTTAAAAGAGCATGACTCTGGTGGAAGGAGATGTACACCAACCAAATAGCCACCCCCACTACAAATGTAACAACAGCAGCTCACAGTCACCCAGACTCTGCAGAGCCTGACCCAGAGCCTCCCTGAGACCACGGTTTCCCCAGACAGACTCCCAACTGGCATCTCTTCTATCACTGTTCTTGAATATCATCTATTCACCATCTACTTACCGGGAGTCAGGGAAGCTGTGTTTCTCCTAATAAAATGCAAACCCAGAATGCAGATGAGTCACCTCGCTTAGATACAGCAGGAATGGAGAGTTGCAAACCCAGAATGCATTTTGCAAACCCAGAATGCAGACGAGTCACCTCACTTAGATACAGCAGGAACGGAGAGTCACATTCACTCATTCACTCCCCGGGGCCCGCACGGATCAACAGTCTGAAAGCACGGGGCAAAATGTTTCATCTTCTCTGTTCCATTTTCCCACTTGGCTTTTAGTCTCTACGTTCTTGGGAGACACTTTGAAGGAATCAACATTTGGATCAAGAAATAAGCCTCCCTGACAAACCATAAGAGACTCTTAAAGTCACAAAACAAACTGAGGGTTGCTGGGGGGAGGGGTAAGGAGAAGGGGGTGGGGTTATGGACATTGGGGAGGGTATGTGCTATGGTGAGTGCTGTGAAGTGTGTAAACCTGGCGATTCAGACCTGTACCCCTGGGGCTAATAATACATTATATGTTTATTTTTAAAATTTTTAAAAAATAAATAAATAACTAAATAAAAGAAATAAGCCTCCCTTCTGGGAAGGAGCTCTGTGCCCTGCACAGGTGTAACCCACAAATCCTCAACAGGGTGGAGCTGATGCAGGTGGCCAGAGTTTTTCAAATTTTTGCCAGGGCGTTCTCTCTGCCTGCGAGTGCACCTTGCCAGCTACGTTCAAGCATGTGCAAACCTGAGGTGACTGGCCCAACGTTCCCTGTCTGGTCCCAGCTGCTTTGGGGACCTCCTGCAGGAACGAATTTGCCCCTTGACTTTGTCAGTCTCTTTCAAGTATTTTTACTAGATCATTGCATCCTTTCCTTCCCATCATTTCGTGAGGCAGGTGCTAATATTGGCCCCATTTTCTTGATGTAGAAACTGAGGTTTTGAGAGGCAAATAGATTTGCCCAAGCTCCAACAGCCGTCAAATACATGGCAGAGCCTGGATCTAATTGTGGTACAGACTGCTCCCCAAGTCTGTGTTTCTGTTCATTGTGTTGGATGCTCCACAGTAGGACCTAGCACATTCCTAGGTGCACATGTGTTGTTGAAAGGGTGACTATGTGCAGGGTGAGCCCGGTGTGAAAGGAGACATGAGCTGTTTGTTGGTAGAAGCAGCACAGGTAAAAGGTGGGGGAGGTGTGCACTCACCTGAGGCTCAGTCCCAGGCGACAGGTTTGCTGGGAGCCTGAAGAACCCTGGCTTCAACACACCTCAGACTTGGTCCAGACGCCTTTGTTTTCATGCTTCCCATTCAATCCACACATTATTTAGATTTATTGAGAACCCACAGTAACACACCCTGAGTGGTGAATTAGATGAAGTCCCTGCTCCTCTGGAACTTGAATTCTGGTGGTGGGTATTATGGAGGGCAAGTATTGCATGGAACACTGGGTGTGGTACATAGACAATGACTCTGGAACACTGAAAAGAAATTTTAAAAAAATAAATAAAAATTTAAAAAAAGAAATAAGCAAGGAAACCCAAAAATAAAGTAGATTTTAGAAAGCACTAAGATGTGAAGGAAGTGCGGGAGGATCTTCTTAACGAAACCAGAGAAGACCTGTCTGAGGACTAGAGCAAAGGCAAGAATGGAGTGAGGGAGGCAGCCAGGCTAGCACTGGGAGGAAGAACACTTCAGGTGCAGAGAAGAGCAGGTGCAAAGGCCCTGGGGTGGGAATGAGCAAGGCCCACACAATGAAGAGAATGGATGCAGTTAGGAGGCTGGTGCACAGTATGTGTGCTGAAGCATGGGGGCAGGGGGGATGCCCGTGTGGAATGAGGTCAGAGATTAGGTCATCAGGGGTCAGTAGGACATTTGAGGAGAAAAGCAACTTGGACTTCATCCTGCCAGCCACAGAGAGCCATGAGAGGGAATGGAAGGATCCAAGTGATCTCCCCGATGGCGATGGAGGTGATTGGAAAAGACTGCTCCAAGAATGGGAGCAGGGAGAACAGGTGGGACAGCCGGCAGTGCTCCTAGCCTGGCCACCCGGAAGGATTCCTCGCTTCATCTCACTCCAGGTATGCTGGGACCCTGGCCTTTAACTCACAAGCTTGCTCTCGCCTTAAGGTTTCTGATACAGCGCCCCTCACCTCACTCAAAGATGAAGAGGACAATCCCCTTCAGCGCCTTTCTCTAGCTATCCCCCCAGCACTTTTATTTATCTAGAGAGCAGGAGTGGGGGAGGGGTGGGGGAAGAGGGAGGAAGAGAATCCGGAGCATGCTCTGAACTGAGCACGGAGCCTGACATGGGGCTCCATCCCAGGACCCCAAGATCATGACCTGAGCTGAAATCAAGAGTCAGACGCTCAAGCCACTGAGCCACCCAGGCACCCCTCCTGCTCTTTAAATTGTCTTCCCTCACATCTGCTCACCTAGGACAGCTTCTCTGATCCCACATCCAGGAGAATGTCTGTGGCATTTAGCTCTTTCTGTTTGAGCTTGCATGGAGCCTGTAAAGGACACCCACCCCACCCTCTCCTTGCTGAGCCCATGAAGCCTGGAATTGCATCATTGTTCCCCTACATAGAAAGCACGGAGGGGGCTCTCGGCGAAGAATTAGTTGATGGAATAATACTTTTGTGTAAGCTAGTGGTAATGTGAGCTGCATGCAGCTGACCTTAAATGATTTTTAAACAATTAAGTGGGGTCAGTCTTTCAAACAAATATATTTTGTAGAGCAGTAACCATGACTGACGGCATGCCTCATATAGGGCTAGGAATGATGCTAAGCACGCCAACTCCGTTCACTCAATTATCTCAATAACCATAGACCCTGGGAACATTCACCCCATTTCTCTGATGGGAGACTGAGGATGGAAGTGGATAGGAAACAAGCCCGAGAACACCTTATGACTGACTATGTAATGGAGATTAACAGTTTGAGTCCACGTCCATTTGGATGCAATGAAAACAGGCACAATCTTTCCTCTGGCAAATATCCACCAAGCGGCAGCTTCAGAGGTAAAAGAAGATGTGCTGTGAAATTAGCCAGAGCTCCTGCCTCCAGGAGACCAGCATCTGGCAGGAGACGGGAGACCTGGCAGGAAGTGTCCGTGCTGCTGATGAGTCAGGATCCATATGGACCAGCTGAAAGAAGTATTGAGATGAAAAGGACAGCTTAACAACCCCAGGAATAATTGAAAAATGACTCACATTCACTTTTTTTTAAAATTTATTTATTTGACAGACAGATCACAAGTGGGCAGAGAGGCAGGCAGAGACAGAGAGAGGGGGAAGCAGACACTCCCCACCAAGCAGAGAGCCCAACTCGGGGCTCGATCCCAGAACCCTGGGATCATGACCTGAGCCGAAGGCAGAGGTTTTAACCCACTGAGCCACCCAGGCGCCCCTGACTCACATTCACTTACTCTAATTCTTCAACACCGTGGACTCAGAGTCCACGGAAGTATTTCTCAAGCCTCCTTTTCTATCCCAGTATCACCCCAAACCACCTTCTGTACTCTTGACTGATACACTTCTTCCTTTTCAGTGTTAAGATCCCATATCCCTGAAGCTCCAGACAGCTGACAAAACCCAAATCGGCCACTTTGACAGTCTCTGAAAGCCACGGACCTTCTCCTGGAGAAATGCACCAGTCAGCGCTGACACCCACACCCCTGCGCACACGCACATCTACTGGTTTCCCCGGTTTGCCCATCATTTCACCGGGTCCTCAGATGTTGATTCTTACCCACCATTTCTGAGTGAGAGCCCCTGCCCTTGGTCATCTGAAAAGCACCTTAGCAGTTGCCAAAGGAAAAGAGCTTCTGCTTTTTCCAAGTGTACAAGAAAACTTCAGAAATTTATGTAAAAAGAGGTCCACGCCCAACCAACCAAACCTACCCCTTGCCGCTCCGTAAGCTTGTCTTTCTGCACAGTGTCCAGCCTGAAATGAATTTCTCTTCAAAAGTGCAGGGAAATCTGTAATAAGGACAGCGGGTGATGGTGGCCTTAGCCGCTCTCCAGCTAATGGCATGATAGCAGAAGAAGCTAGAACCAGATATCTCCTGTTTTGGTTTCAGTTTGGGTTCTTGATACCCTGGGTGGTTTTCATTCAACCGTGTGTCATGGTCCTGGAGACCAGTGGTTCTCAGCCACTGCACTGGTCAGTGCTGGATGGCCATAAGCTTACCAGGGTGTTGGAAAATAACTTGAATGGGTTGTGAACTATCAAAGTGGGCCAATGATTTGCTTAAAAAATAAATTAGAGAACTTTCAAGTTTCCCTCTAAAATGATGCCATTTTCAGTGCCTTGTTTTCCTGCAGGTGATAGATGGGTGGAAATGGGCAGTGGGTGCCATCTGGGGAATTCCAAATGACCCTAGGGTACTCACGTGACTCCGTCGCACCCTGCAAGGTCCCTGAATTGTTTTTGTGTTTAGAAAGAACTTAGCAAACCCCAAGATTTCTTGTCACCATTTTTACTCCTTCTAGAATAATGCTTCCTAAGCTGCAGTTATTTTACTATTACTTTTTAGATTTTTTGGCCTATCTTTAGTTACACCTTATTTAAAAAAAAAAAAAAAAACATTTATCCCAATAGCCAGCCTTCTAGAGTCTTGGCCTAAACAATCGTAATCATGAAATCATGTGGTTAATGTGTTTTTTACTTACCCTCAAGATCCATTAAAGTAAGTGCTCAACTTTAGAAATAAAAATCACTATCATGCATCGTGAAACATCATTCCCTAGGCCCTTCTCCCCCAGTGGTATGGTTACCACATTTTAAGGACACCTTATTCTAGTAAGTACCTTCATGCACTGAAAAAAATCAACTCCAATCCATTTATTCTTTTGTAAATTCCATTTCTTCTTTTAAACACATCTATTAGAAAGTATATATCTATTAGATATATCTATCTGCTTACTATGTACCAGACACTGGCCCATGTGCAGGCATGCTCATCTCTTCATTTAATCCTTGCAAGAGGACTTTCAGGTGGCTATGGCCATTCCCATTTGATGGGAATGGAGGAAAAGATGGAGAAAATATGCTCGGGGAAGTCTGAGGGTCTTGCCCAAGGACACACAGCTTATACCTTTCTGGGAGGACAGAACCAAGTTCTTATGCTAGGGTAGGGAGGACCTACCGGCCATGTTGGGGATGCTGGTTGGCCTTCTCCAGTATTTGGGCACCAGACTTCACGGTGGCTCCATCACATCTAAGCTGTGAAACCACAGTGGGGACATTTGTTTGGGAAATATGTCCCTGTGTTCCAGCAGCCTAGGATCTTTCCAAGAGTTTCTCAAAATCCAGCAGAATAAATATCAGATTTTTTATTGCCCACCACATAATAGGAATATAACTTATTACTGTTAGAGCTCCAGACTTTAGGCAGCTTCCATAAATCTGGCGCTCCAATTGACTCCATATGCATTTAAGCAAAACCCAGCCCACATCAGGGAGCAGTGGATGTAATTGGAATATGGAGTGTGGCTTTTGGATTAATCACATTCTGAATATTAACTGCGCATTATGCTGATTTCCTTGTAAATATATTCAGAAGCCCCAGCGTGTGTAGCTGACTCGGTCTTATACAATCAGAATAGCAAATGTCCTGACTGTGGGGTTGGAAACAGTCCCAACTGTAGTGTACGAAGCCGAGTTTCATTTCCCCCGAGAGAAAGAATATTTCAGCCCACTCCAGGAGGCCTCCAAACACAATGTATGGTTTCCCGACACCAGGGGAAGGAGCCGTGTTTGTTTTCAACTGCCTGGTTCAGAATGGATTTTGCCGAAAACAAGAACACTTTTTTATCCCCCCAGGGAATTCTTGGAGGATTTTTCTGGCCCTAACATTTCTTTAGGAATAATCCATTCTGACTGTCTTTACTGGGGAGTCAGTAGAGTCAGTAAGTGGTGGAGGAGAGAACAGGATGGGGAACAGTATGATCAAAGATTGAGGTTTAGAAGGAAAATCCTGAGTGACTCCCAGTCCTGCTAAGGGTACCCCCCATGCTGGGTGACCTTGCTCTATGGGAACAGACAATGTCCTCCGTGAGTCACACAGTTCACCACTCGCAAAGCAATCCTTGTGCCTGGAGAATCCCATCCAGCACACCTGGCAGCTCTGAGAGGTGAGTGCTATAATTCCCATTTCACAGATACAAAAACTGAGACTTGGAAAAGTCTTGCCTTGAGGAAATGTGAGTAAACCAGCCTTGGGCGAAGGGCCTGGACTTGGGCACAAAATTAAGGGGATGCCAAAAATCTCAGCAATCGGCAACAGTAACAGTTTTTTAGATTTTATCTATTTATTTGAGAGAGAGAGCATGAGAGAAGAGAGATCACCAGGAGAAGCATATTCCCTGCTGAGCTGGAAGCCCGATGTGGGACTCGATCCCAGGACTCCAGGATTACCACCCGAGCCGAAGGCAGTCACTCAACCAACTGAGCCACCCAGGCGCCCCGGGAACAGTAACATTTTTAATGCCATATTTTTAATTACTGCAGAAAAAAAAAAAAAGCTGTGGCGAACAAAATATCTAAATTTTAAGTGAGGACAGGATTAGTAAGAGTGCTTTGCTGAGCCACGTTGGAGTCTGAGACAAAAGGTAATATCAGTACTACCGACTTTACCTTGATTAACTGAGAGATTTTTGTTGTTCTTGTTTGGCTTCTCCTTGAATTTTGTGTCTCATTATGGCCTCACCTGGTCCCAATCCTTCCTGGGAACCAGAGTTGTCTCCCTAAATCCCATATGTGCCCCTGTCAGGCCTCTGATTGCATTCTTCTGGGGGGTTCCCTATTACCGACAGGCAAGAGTCCAGATGCCCAAGCTGGGCTCAGAGAAGCTTCTGGAATCGGAGGAGGACTGTAAGTCTGTGGTTTACATACATCAAATGATTAGTAATCTTTGGGCTGAGGACACAGGTTCCAGACCCAGATGGCCTGCGTTGGGATCCTGTTCTATCACTTACAAGCAGTGTGATCTTGGACAATGAACTTAGAGTCCCAGGACCTCAGTTTTCTCTCCTAAAAATGGAGAAAGCATCCATGCTTGTCTCATAGAATTGTTAAGAAAATTCAAAAAATTGTTAAACCTGAGTGGCTCAGTCAGTTAAGCATCTGCCTTAAACTCAGGTCAAGATCCCAGTGTCCTGAGATGGAGACCTGTGTCAAGCTCCCTGCTAATCAGGGTGTCTGCTTCACCCTCTCTCTTTGTGCATGCACATTCTCTCTCTCTCTCTCTCTAATAAACAAAATCTTTTTTTAAAAAATAAAAGGCAAGAATCATAAAAAATAATGTCACTTATTAGGCACCAATTTTCCCCCAACATCTGGCATATATGATAAGTGGTCAGTTCATTCATTCAACAGATATTTATTAAACATCTATTACGTGCCAAGTACATAGTGCTAGAACTTTCAAGTCTCAATAAGGGCTAGTTAATGCTCTTGTTGTTATAGCCACAGCCCATGAGGTAGATAGCTCTGTTTTCATCCCCATTTTATAGGCAAGGAAACTGAGGCTCAGAGGGTTGAAGCCAACGATTAAATTGAAGAGCCAGGATTGGACCCCAGTAGGTCTGGTTCTGAAGCCTGCTGAGTTCTCCGCAAAGCCAATTGGAGCCTTTTCTTTTCTTTTCTTTTAAATTCTGATGATTGGGCCCGCACCCTGGAAGTTCTGATTTAATTTGTCAGGAGTGTGGCCTAGGCATCAGATTTTTTTTTTTAAGATTTTATTTGTTTATTTGAGAGAGAGACAGTGAGAGAGAGCGTGAGCGAGGAGAAGGTCAGAGAGAGAAGCAGACTCTCCATGGAGCTGGAAGCCCGATGCGGGACTCGATCCCAGGACTCCAGGATCATGACCTGAGCTGAAGGCAGTCGTCCAACCAACTGAGCCACCCAGGCGCCCAATTGGAGCCTTCTCTGAGTGTGCTTGTCCTTCCCTGGGAACTGCGAGCTTCCAGAGGGCCTGCCCCTTGTGTCTACCTTGGACCCAGCAAAAAGCTTTGTTTATAGCAAGTGCTCAACAAATGGCCAACAGGATAAACTGAATCTTGTCTCGAAGACGTGGGTCTGCCTTGTGGCTTGTGCCCTTGTATGTACCCCTGTGATGAAGAATGTATGTGCTTCTTCTCTGAACTCCAGATTCTTTGCAAAAAAAAAAAAGAGAGACCTTTGCTGGGGTGGTGGAGATGTAGTTGTCCAAAATGAAACCTGTCTTTTGCCCCCTCGTGCCTGCTCCATCTCTAGGTTCCTGTCTCAGTAGACATAGCACTGTCCACATGAGACACCAGGCATCCTCCCCCTCCATCCTCCTTTCCAGGCTTCTGACAGACACTCAGCTGGCATGTGCTGGGGGTCCTACCTCTAAGTCTTTTCCCATCAGCCACCTCTCACTATTCCTCCACCATGTTAGTCCAAGCTGCCACCAGCTTTTGCTTGGATGCCTGTAACCTCCTCTTCACTGCCCTACCTGCTTCCAACCTGGGCCCCATTCCATTCCACTCTCTCCTGGGCAGCCAGAACCACTTTTTCAACCACAGATCTGACCCAGTCTCTCCTCTACCTCAAACCCTGCCAAAGCTAGGCTTACCATAAGCTTGTCTCTGAAGTGGGGCATCTACAAAGGGGAGGAAATGTAGAATGATCCTTCTGGGTGTGGGAAGAAGGTATAAGAACCTTTATTTCGGTTTGTTTTCTATTGTATCTGTTTTGGAAGTTGAGTTTCTGGCCATGTTTCATAATGTTCTATCTTAGTTCAATTTCCCTGGAAGCAGAGCCTGAGGCAAGGATTTGTATGCATGTTCAGGCACTGCACTTAGGAGGAACCTATGAGAGAGTAAGGGAAGCAGGATAGAGTACAAACATAAGCAAAGGTGTGGTCTCAGCTGGAATCCAGATTCAGCTTGATCCAGCTGGGAGCTCTAGAAGGTGAACTGCACCACCAGGAGTTGACCTTTCGTATACCTCTGTCAGCTACCTGACCCTACAGTGATGAGGAATGCCCACTTCCAAGTGAGGCAGCTCCCTTTGGCCAAGGACAATTCTTTGGAGAAGTGGGCAGCTCTTCTGTGAATGGGCATTCTGCATGGGAAAAGGAGAATTGGCTATATGTACGAGGGAGTAATAAGAGGGTATTAGACCTTCCATACCTTCCTTTTATATTTAATGTATTTTCTCCATGTTTTATAAGAGACACTTCACCATAATATATGTATTAATACAAGACTATATATGTAATTTAACAATAAATTAATCAACGATTAGGATAAAAGCTCATCTTTTTTGACTCAGCTTGGATCTATATCTGAGTCCTGGAATGAGTAGGAATCAAGTCATCCAGAGAAGCCAAGGCTGGGGTGGGCAGGGATGCACCTTAAGCAGTGGGATTCTGGACATTAGATCAGTCCAAGCTTGTTTATTTTGGAATCTAGCATTTGAGCACTTTGGCCCAGTATCTTCTGGTCACCCCATCACTCACAGGGAACATGAGAAGGTAATGACTGCACAGAGCGAGACGTTGCAGTTGTTCATAGAGGTTCTAATAATCCCAACATCTCTTTACCTTTTCTTGTGCCTCAATCCTTAATGGATTCTCCAGATGCTGTGAAATCTACAAGCTATCTCATTCTTGGTGGAGAACGGAAGCCAGAGTTGAAAGTCCCATGGGGAACAGCAGGGTAAAGGCAATCTGCTTTGAAACAACAGGCGTTCCCCACTCTGTGCCCAGCTGGGCCCTGCATGCAAATTACTCTGACTTGAGCTTCTGGGCCGGCACTGGAGGGTGCAAACTCAGTTCATATCTGGAATAGAATGAAGTAAAGAAGGAGTGACTCAGAAGTCACATACAGTTGAGACCCAACTGTATGGCCAACTATCAAACATGAGTGACTCAGAAGTCACATACAGTTGGGACCCAACTGTATGGCCAACTATCAAACATGAGCTCTGTGGACCTGGGTAGCTTACATAATTTGTCTGAAGTCAAGATCTTTATGACATCTATGTCAGTTTCCCAAAGCCAAACCCAGGACAATGAACTGTGAGTGGAAGAGTAGTAACTGAGGATTTGCTATATGCCCAGGACTTTGCTAAATAAGATATTTATATGTACATATATAAAATGTGTGTATACACGTACAGATATATATTCTAATTTAATAATCTCAAAACCTTGTTAGCTGGGCACAGTCCTTATTTTATAGATGAGGGACCCAAGACTCAGAGAGGGTGAGTAACTTATGATAGCTAGTACATGATGGAGCTGGGATTTGAACCAGGGAAGCTCACCTCTTCCCCATCCTCTTCATTGCCTCACAGATCCTCCCTTCCTCAAGTTATTAGCACCCACGTGCAGGCTCTGAACTCTACCGAGATGGTGAAGGCCTCGTTTGCAGGTGTCTGGAAGTCATAATTAGCAAGCAAACGTCATCTTTATTAAATTCTGCGTGGTAGCCAGTTGGGTGTAGAAAACTACTCAAATCCGATGGTTTGAATGTCTTCTTTATCCTGGTTGGTGCCTACCCTAAATTAAAATCCCCTGAAGGTACTGCTGTCTTAATTAACAGTTTGCCTTGTTAACACTGTAAACATTTTCCTTGTTGTGAGCGGGTCATGCCAATTAAAGGCACAGATGACGCTGAGCAGGAGAGCAGTGCATGTGTTCCTGGTGGGCAGCCCAGCCTTTTCTGGCCAGCCGTGATCCCCACATTTCTGCTGGGAGTTTGCCAAGACAGGTGGCTCTGGAAGGACAGCTGCTTTTACCTAGTATGCAGCTACAACATGCCATTGGCTACCCATGGAGGTTGGGGGCATGGGTTTGGAGCCAGAGAGACCTGGCTGTGTGTTCTGGCTCCTCCTGGTGCCTCAGTTTCTTCAGCAGACCTCCCTCATGAGATGGTACAGTACTCACCTCATGAGCAGAGGCGAGGCTTCAATGAAGTGATGTGTGCAAAGGTAGTCAGCGTGGGGTATGGTGCTCGAGAGTGGAAACTATCTTCTCCTCTCCCTCCACCTGCCCTCGTGGATATTTTTTACACCTTTTAGGCCAGTGAGCATCATTAGAATGTTCTTCCTTAGTGGGGGTGTTTTCCCTTACAAGTCCCACCTACCTGTGGTACTCCAGTAAAGGAAAGCCAACAATTCACTTGGAAGCATGTGGCCCAACCCTAGGACTCAATCTTGAAAACCTTGGATTGTTTCTGTTTTCCTTTTTTATTAAAGGATAACGTATGTGTAGAAAATCACAAAAGCCTAAGTATACCACCTGTCAAATATTTACAAACTGGGGGCACCTCAGTCAGTTAAGTGTCTGCCTTCAAATCAGGTTGTGATCTCAGGGTCCTGGGATCAAGCCCTGCACCAGGCTCCTTGCTCAGTAGGGGAGTCTGCTTCTCTCTCCCATACTCCCTCTATGAGCTCTTAAATAAATAAATAAATAAATAAATAAATAAATAAATAAATAATAAGTTTTACCAACTGAACATACTCTTGTACCCATGCCTAAAACACAAAATAGAATGTTATCAGCTCCCCTGAAGACCTGCTGAGCCCACTTCCCCTCTCTCTTCCCCAGGAGTACCCACTGTCTAGACCTCTAGAGCATGGGTTAGTTTTGCTAATTTTTGAACCTGAGATAAATTAAATGATGCAAAGTTATATATACAGAAAAATTAATGGAATTTCTTTTCATGGAAATATAAATGGAATGGAATATAAATATAATCAAATGAAATGATATAAAAATACATTAGCTATGTATTCTTTTGTGTCTATTTTCAACATTTTATTTGTGAGTTTCAGGTGTTGTTGCCTTAGTTGTAGGTCATTCATTCTTATTTTGGTGTGCTATTCCCTGTGTGATTTTTTTTTTTTTTGGTTTTTTTATTCATTCAACTCTTTATTGATGTTTGGGTTGTTTCCAGTTTTCAGCTAATACAAGTAGGGCTCCTGTGAATATGCGTGCACATGTTTGTTGGTGAACAGATGTGTGCATTTCCTCTGAGTAGAGTTGCTGACCCATAGGTTATGTGTGTGGTTGGCTTTAGCAGATACTATGAAATTGTTTTATGAAGTGTTTATACCAATTTATACTGCCACATAATGTAAGAGAGTTTGCAATTGCTTGGATGGGTGGTGTTCTCTGTCTTTTTAATTTTAACCTGTTACAGTAAGAGTGAGGGATATGACATTTGTAGTTTTGATTTGTATTTCCCTGATGTCTAAGAACCTTTTCATGTATCTTTTGAACAGTTAGATATCATCTTTTGTGAACTTCCTGTTCATGTCTTTTGCCCAGTTTTCTTTGGGACCATCTGTCTTTTACTAAGTCATAAGAGTTACAGTTGACCCTCTAACAATGCAGAGGCTGGGGACACTGACACCTGTGCAATTGAAAATCAGCACGTAACTTTTGACTTCCCCATGACTTAACTACCAACAGTCTACTGCTGAGTGGAAGCTTTACAATGACATAAAGTCAACTAACACATAATGTGTAGGTTATAGGTATTATATACTGTATCCTTACAATAAAGTAAACTAGAGAAAAGAAAATCTGATTAAGAAAATCATAAGAAAGAGAAAATACATGAACAGCACTATACTGTATTTGTTTAAAAAAACCTGCATACAAGTGGACCCTTGCAGTTCAAACCTGTGTTGTCCGAGAGTCAACTGTTTTTTATACTTTGGATAGAAATTTATTTTGAATTTACAGTATTGGTTCCCATTCTCCAAATCATCTTTTCATTTGCTTCATGGCATGTTTTGATTACTGTCAAAAGATGTAGTTGTAGTCCAACTTATCAGTATTTCCCTTAGGTAGCTCTTACGCAACTGTTTAAGAAAGAAATCTTTGCCAACCCCCAAGGTCATGAAGACATTCTGTTTTTCCCTCAATGTTTCATTGTTTTACCTTTCACATTTAGCTCTATAATACATCTGAAATTAATTTTTGTGTATGGTGTGAGGTAGTGTTCAAGACGAAATTTTCTTTTTCTTTTCTATATGGCTGCCCATATCCAATTGAAGCATTACCAGCGTTTGAAAACAACATCCTTTCCCCTCTGTTTCCAGTGAGCCTTCATTATTAATCGGGTGATTATATATGCGCGAGTCCATTTCTGGGCTCCATTTTGTTTCATTGGTCTATAGATCTAACAATTAGGAAACTTTCATATGGAAGAGAGATTTGTGAGGGAGAGACCACCAAGGACTCCATTATTGGTAGTAGTTGTGGGAGAGGCAGGAAGAAAGCCAATCAGTTTCTGGAAGCAGCTGTGGCAAGGTCCTAGAGCCTTGACAGTATGAATTACAGTGCCTGTGGCTTCAGTGGCATTAACTATAGGGTCTCCCCTGGAGAAGGCCAGGAGTATAAAATGAGCATTACCCTCAGCCATTTAGACTTGAAGCTTCATCCTCTGTTCCTTCCATAAAATTGGATGCAAAGAATTTGAATCCTCTGTGCTTGCCTTCCCCTGAAACCAATTTGCCCGTGTGTGCTCCTTCCCCAGTAAGCCGTGAAATACAAGGTCTCCTTGTAATACTTTTATACACTGCTCGCTGCAGTTTAATATATGAGACACTGCATCATAGTCTGGAGGTTCAAAATTACCTCGAAGTAATCATTTCCTAGAGGGCTGGTAGTAAACATTCTGTTACACAGCTATAGATTGTCGCCTGTCACCATCAATCAGCCCCCAGGGAGATATTTGGGGAAATGATATGGGAATGAATTGAGATCTGGTGCACGTGGCTGCCAGGTCTCTGCAGAGGGAAACAGGCTTGGTGGCCTATGGCAGGCTGCCTTTGCGAGGGGTAAGCTCTGTCTGCACCACAACCTGAGGTTGTGTTGAGCCCTGGGTGGCCTGTTGGCATAACCCAGCTCCAGGGTCATGGGATCCTTCAGCCTAATCCTGACCTCAGCCTTTTGACATCTCTGCATACTTCAGAACAGAGATATCACCTGTGTTTGCAAAATACTAACAATTGCTATTTATGAACACTCACCTTGCATTAGGGAATCAGCTAATCCTTTCCATGGGTCATTCCATTCATCTTCAGAATGACCTCAGGATGGAGTTATATTAGCTTCATTTCACAGCTGAGGAAACCGAGGCTTGGAAACGTGGGAACCTGAAAGTCATATAGTTGGTCAGTGGCAGAGGCAGGATTTGAATTTGGGTATTCTACCTCCAGAGGCTAAGTGCTGTCACTACATACTGCTTCTGTGCAATGTCCAGCTCTGCACAGAGCCATTGGCTCATATGCACCCTGCACTTGTACATGTGCTGTCCATCATGCAGATGAAGAAATGAAGAATTCCAGAAATGCAGCTGCATCCCAGATAAGCACATCGATAATACCTCTGAGGCTCCACTCCAGGGTCATGTGGCCACACACCTAGACCTTCATCCTTGGAGAGGAAGGTAGAAGGCAGGTAAAACATCACTGGATGCAGAGTTTGCAGGACAGGTGTAGGCTCATCCCAAGGACCTAATGTCTTGGTGAACTTTGACCAAAATCCCTAACGAAATCTCATCAGGACTTGGGGGCTGAAGCTTTTACAATTTGGATAAATTTTAAGGGGAATTATTAATAAAACTGAAGTATGAGCATACATATGTATTTAGCAAGTCCATTCAGGTGACGGGGCCTGAAACTTACATCTCATGAATGTCCCGGCCAATCCACTCCAATCTCCAGTCCGGAGTTCTACCTTGTTTGCTAAATCTCTAACCACCAGAAATCTAACAATTTCTTGCCTCAAATTGGTCCTCGGTCAGAAGCTCTAGGATGGGGATGCCTAGGCATCAACACTGTGCTTCTGGGGCACTTTTGATCTATCGGTCGGCCCCTGCTGCAATAATGCTATGAAACAAATAACTCTCACATCTCAATGACTTACAATAACAAACATGTATTTTTCTCAATTCTATGTGTGCGGATGGGCTAACATCTGGTCAATTTCAGCTGGGTATAATTCTAGGCTGTGCATCTGCTCTGTGGGTCTCGTTCGGGGACCAGCAGCTCCCTGGGGGGTGTGCCCTTAGTATAATGGTGATATCAAGAGTGCAGGAGATCGTGATGCCTCTTGAAGCCCAGCTTAGAACTGTAAGACCATCACTACCTCCTGCATTTCACTAGCCAAGGCAAGTCACTTGACCGAACAACAACAGGGTGAAGAAGGAGACTCCAGGTACAAGTCACATGGGCAAAGGGCATGGATACATAATTCTATCAGGGAAGGATGTGGAGATGGAAATGGCAATCCAATTGACCAGAGCTGAAAACCTTGGATCCTAGGGAAAGAACCTAGCCACATGCCTGGTTAGAGTAGGTGCTCAATAAACATTGTGCATTCTTCTAGAGAGGGCACTCCCATGGATGCTCTGAGGCTGATGCATGGGAGCCATTCTCCCTCCGTGATGGGTTCCAGGGATAAGTTAACTTCCCACCCTGGCACACGTTCAGTCTCCAGGGAGAGAGAGCTGTGCCGTAATGCACCAAATGCTTTGAGTTCCTAGGAAGAAAGATCCCAATTGGAAGCTGCAAGAATGATTATCGACTGCTTAAATATCCATTTGCCCATCCACCACTCACAAAGTGCCCTATTTATTTGCACACTCTCTGTAATATAGCAGCAGAGGGAGAATTCATTAAGGCAAATTGTGAGTGTAGCTTTCAGAAAAAAATTCATCTCTCTGTTTTATGCACTGCATAGTTCCCTGTTTAATGAGAAGTCTGCAAGTCCATTTTCCTTAAGGGTTTAATAAAAGTATAATTTAAAAAATTAAGACAGATGGGGAAAGTGCTGAGGGAAGCTATTTCTCCCATTAACGCACAGAGTAGACCTCAGTGCTGCGAGATGGGTGGGGAGAGGAAAGACTCCAGAAGCGATCAAGAGTTCTTTAAGGTTACATAAAACTCTGGCCTGGGTTTATGTGGCTTAAGGATTCCTGCCGACCAGATAGGAATTATATTTATTGGTTGAAAAATGGGACTCTTACTAGCTGGCATTTTAATTAATGCTGATATAGGAACCTGGCTTTCTCTTAGAATTTGAACTACAGAGTCCCGGATGGAGACATTTACATTGTTACAACTATTTGAATAGTCTTGGTTGCTTTTAGAGAGGAGAGGAGGATGGGGCGTTTGAGGAAGGGAGAGTCTTAGGGTCTTGGCGGCCACCGTGTGATCCTCATCTTCCTATGTGTGGTACACTGGGGACAAACTCTTCACTGCAATTTGGTTTCCTTCCATCATGCTGCTGCTCCTGGCTTCCTGAAGGGAACCGGAACCTGAGATCTAATCATTTAATGACATATAACAATATATAATTACATTAGTGTAATTAAAGAAGCTAAGAATTAGTATTGCTCTTGTGTTTGATTGCTTTTTTTGGTTCATCTTCTCTGGGAAGCTGGTACTGTTATCATCACCCCCATTTTACAGGTCAGGAAACCAAGGCTCAGAAAAATGCAGAGTTAGGACTTGAACCCCTAGGTTCGTGTCTTAAACTCTGTGCTTCCATTTTCTATGTAACCGATGGGCCTCTGGGGCTCAGAGAAGTGTGGTAAAATCCTCAGGTCTGAACAGCAAGTGAATATAGAGTCAGGACTAGGTCTATTAGCAGGCAACTTTCCTTATTACTCTCTCAAATTTAATATGGGGATTCTGACTCACTTTAATATTAATCTGTATAACACTCATTAAGAAATATAAATATTCTTCTTCCTCATCTCAGAAGCAATAAGTGCCCTCACAGTGACAGGGACAGGGGTGACCATGTTGCTGGCTCTCCACTGAGGGCTGCTAGTCTTCATTTCATTGAATCGTCACCATTATATACCCAGGGGAAGGTATGTAACCAGCTCCCCACTCTCAAGATGTCGGACATGAGGCTCTGAGAGGTGAAATGACTCACCCAAAGTCGCCCAGTGGGAAGCAATCCAAACAAGATTCAGACACAAATCTATCAGAAATTCCCAACCTTTGGCACGGAACCCCAAGAATAAACAGACAGCATTGCCGGGTCTTCCTCTTCTTTGCTTTGCCAACGTTCCAACACACCTCCACATCTCCGCCCATGGTAATTGCGAGGTGGTTGGTACAACGCAGCCTGTCACACCTAGGAGTTATTTTTAGCAATTTCCTATATAAATCCTTCTTCTCTGAAGGTGGAAAGGCGTCTGCTTTCCTTGGTGCATTCCCTGGTTGGTATACTTTTTTTATGGTCTCCTTGGTGTGGGGTGTTGTAAATCAGGAAACCCTTGCTGAGATGGACAGGTTCCTGAGCAGCTTGGGGAATGTTTTCTACTCTGCCTTTCTTGGCCTGCCATGCAGTAAGTGATCCTTAAGAGAACCAGATTCCTTTTTGACCCAACAAAATGCCTTTTTTCCCCTTCTATGTTCAATTCAAAAGTACTGGGAAAAGTGTTTTGTTTCTTTATCATGTTGTCAATGTGTTCCAGTCAATGGAGACAGGTCAGGAACCAGATGATGCCCAGAGAATGGAGAGGATGAGTCATGTTCAGATTATTGGAAATTCATTCCCATGCTGTCGAAGTCAATAACTGGCTTCCAGTGAGTCAATTTGCTCTCTACCTTAGACAAAGAAAATAAGTGGGGAGCACCTGGGTGGTTCAGTGGGTTAAAGCCTCTGCTTTGGCTCAGGTCATGATCCCAGAGTCCTGGGATCGAGCCCTGTATTGGGCTCTCTGCTCAGCAGGGAGCCTGCTTCCTCCTCTCTCTCTGCCTGCCTCCCTGCCCACTTGTGATCTCTGTCTGTCAAACAAATAAATAAAATCTTAAAAAAAAAAAAACAGGAGAAAGAAAGAAAGAAAGAAAAGAAGGAAGAAAGAAAGAAAACAAGTGGGCAGGTTTTAAATTTTCAAGGACACTTGGAATTTGCAGGAGTTTCTTTTGCCTCACACAGACCTCTTCAGTCCACGTCTTCACCCATGCCAGACATCACTAATAGATCACAGCACTCTAGCCTGCTCAGACTTATTGTGATCTTAATAATCCTTCCCAGGAGAGGGTGTTAGGTGGCCTCTGTCACTGGTCAAAATTGGATTAGAGGTGAAATCAATGTGCCAAGCCTGGCTGGATGCTCTTTTATGTCCTTTGTGAATTTAGGCATCCATGTTTTCCTATCAGACTGTCTTGGATACAGGCCAAAGTGGACCAAGTTCAGATACTAACCAAGGCATCTGATAAAAAAGGAAATGATGCTCTAATTCTTAAATAATAAGAAATGAAAGCTAGAGGAGAGATTGGTCAAAGATCACAGGGCCAGTGAGTGGGTAAGGGGGTCCGTAGACTCAGGAGTCAGCTAGACTCAGGTTTGTGTCTTGCCCACACTGCTTCCTCATTGGTGGTGTCAGACCCTAAGCCTGCAGGTTTGCTCCTCTGTAAAATGCAGACAGAATGCTCCCTCACTGAGCTACCATAAGGATTAAAATGAGCCACTGCATATAAAATGCATACCTAAGAGGGGCCCTGGGAGTGGAAGAAGTATCTAGTAGATGTTAGCCATCATTTTCTCAGTTTTCTTAAAAATATCTTGTGCCCAGGGGCACCTGGGTGGCTCAGTCAATGAAACACACTACTCCTGGTTTTGGCTCAGGTCATGATCTCAGGATGGCAAGATCGAGCCCTGCCTTGGGTCAGCGCGGAGTTTGCTTGTCCCTCTTCCTCCCGTCTGCACCTCTCCTCACTAGATCTCTCTCTCTCTTTTTCTCTCTTTCTAAAATAGAATAAATAAATCTTTTTTAAAAAAGTATTTTATGCCCAGAATAACTTAATATACATCGTTATGAAATTGGACAGCTCTGTAAAGTGGGCACCACAATTCCCATCTTACAGATCATTAAACAGAGACTTGGAGAAATAAGATGGCTTTCCAAACATCATCCAGAAAGGAAATAGAAATGTCAGATATGGTGGAGAACAAGCACTCGCTTTAATAAAGTCTCATAGGGCATCCCTCTTTCCACACCATATATCATGACCATCCTTTTAAAATCCTCAGGGTACTTGGATGGCTCAGTTGGTTAAGCATCTGCCTTCAGCTCAGGTCATGATCCCGAGGTCTTGGGATTGAGCCCTGCATCAGGGCTCTCTGCTCAGCGAGGAGTCTGTTTCTCCCTCTGCCTGCAACTCTCCCTGCCTGTGCACTCTCTCTCTGTCAAACAAATAAATAAGATCATTAAAAAAAAAAAATATATATATATATATATATATATATATATATATATATATATCCCAGCCTCTGCCTGCATATCTTTTCCCACTTGCCCTGCTTCCTTCTCTCCAAAGCACTTTTTACCTTCAACACACAATCTTGCTATATAATCTACTTATTTATCATGCATATATTTTATTGTATGCTTCACTCCTACGTGACTCTAAGCCCCCAGGACAGGAAATTATATTTATTTTGTTAGCTGCAGTATTCACTGGTCTGAGCACAGCGCCTGACACAAAGTAAGGGCTCAGTAAATATTTTCAGAATAAATGCCTGGCTCAAAGGCTTCCTTATATATCACACTGCTAATCCTAAACAATTCATAATCAGAGCTATCCTTTGTTGAATGCCCCCCCCCCCATGTTCCAGGAATCCCGAAGTCTTCATAAATATATTATTGATGATCTCTACTGTAACCTTGCATGGAAGGAAGGATTATCCAGACTTTGCAATTGAGGAAACAGACAGCAAGTTTGCTTGGACTTGGTGCCCATCAAGGGCAAATGCGGAGTCAGATCTAGGTCAGCTGGACCCCAAGACGGGTTCTCCTTCCCCAGCCAATGCTCTGCAGGAGTGTGCTTCATTCTCAGAAGAAGGAATGTGCCTTGATACATGTAAATATATCTAAGTTTGTATAAAATGTATGGATATAATGCTCTACTCCTGCAATATGGACTGCAGCAGTCCTTTTCCAAGGATGCCAACACAGAGTGTCACAGATGGGTGGCTGAAACAACAGAAATTCACTGTTGTACCTTTCTAGGGGCTAGAAGTCTGGGACCGAGGTTCTCAGAAAGGTGATTTCTTCTGAGGAAAATCTGTTCCAGGTCTCTCTCCTTTGGCTCATAGATGGTGATCTTCCCCCATTGTCTTTTCACACCATCTTCTCTCTACATGTGCTTCAAATTTACCCCTTTTTGTAAGGATACAGGTTAAACTGGATGAGGAGCCCACTCTACTCCAGTATGCCCTCATCTTAACTAATTACATTTGCAATGACCCTATTTCCAAATAAGGTCACATTCTGAGATCGTAGGGATTAGGACTTCAACATATAAATGGGGCAGCCACAGTTTAACCCGTAACATGCATATTTTGAAACACAAATAAAATTTAAATTTTAAAAGGTAAAGATAAATAGAAACACTGTAATATTTTCTTCCTGTACCCTCAATGGATTGTTTTGTTTTGTTTTGTTTTGTTTTAAAAAACAGGGGCTCCTGGGTAGCTCAGTTAGTTGAGCGATCAACTCTTGATTTCATCTTGGGTCATGATCTCAAGATTATGAGAGCAAGCCCCGCATCAGGTTCCACGCACAGTGCAGACATAATCTACTTGAGATTCTCTCTCCCTCTCTCTCCCTCTGTCCTTCAGCTTGTGTGTGCACACTACGAACAAATAAATAAGTAAATAAATAAAATCTTTGAAAAAACAAAACAGTTTTGTTTTTGTCTACATATAAACAAAATATAATTCATTATATGTATATAACTCATACACCATACAATATATGGTGATATATTGTAGAGATATAACTCATACACCATACAATTCACCCATTTAAAATGCACGATTCAATGGTTTTTAGTACATTCATAGGGTGGTACAATCTTGCTATAATCAACTTGGGGGCTTTCCACTGTCCCCAGAGGAAACCCCATACCATCAACAATGAGTCCTCATCTTCCCTCAACTCACTGGCAACCACTAATCTACTTCCTATCCCTATAGATTTTCCTATTCTGGATATTTTATATAAATGGGATCATATGGTATGTGGTCTTTTTTAACTGGCTTCTTCTTCTTAGCATCATGTTTTCAAGGTTCATCTCCACAACATCCATGAATACTTAGTTTCTTCTTTTTTTTTTTTTAAGATTTTGTTTATTTATTTGACAGAGAGACAGCGAGAGAGGAAACATAAGCAGGGGGAGTGGGAGATGGAGAAGTAGGCTCCCCGCTTGGAGCCCGATCCAGGGCTACATCACAGGACCCCATGATCATGACCTGAGCCAAAGGCAGAGGCTTAAACACGGAGCCACCAGGCTCCCCTACTTTGTTTTCTTATTGCTGAATAATATACCATTGTATGAAACTGGCCACCTTTATTTATCTGTTACTCAGTTGGTGGGCATTTGAGTCCTTTTCACTTAAGATTATTACAGGGGTGCCTGGGTGGCTCAGTGGGTTAAAGCCTCTGCTTTCAGCTCAGGTTATGATCCCAGGGTCTTGGGATCGAGCCCCACATCGGCTTCTCTGCTCCGCAGGGAGCTGGCTTCCTCCTCTCTCTCTGTCTGCCTCTCTGCCTACTTGTGATCTCTATCTGTCAAATAAATAAATAAAAATCTTTAAAAAAAAAAGATTATTACAAATAATATTGTGCACAAGTTTTTGGGTGAGTGGATTTGGCTAAGTCACCAAAAGTGAAAGTGCTGAGTCATATGAGAAGTCTACATTTGACTTTTTGAGGAACTGGCCAACTATTTTCCAAAGTGGCTGCCCCGTTTTACATTTCCACTGGAAGTGTATGAGGGTACCAACATATTCCCATCCTCCTCAACCCTGGTTGGTATCTTGTATTTTTCAGTCCTAGCCATTCCAGTGTGTATAAACTGGCATCTCACCATGGTTTGGATTTCCCTTTCCCTGATTATTAATGGTGTTGGGCAACTTTCCATGTGCTTGCTGGCCATTTGCCTGTCTTCTTTGGAAGATGTCTATTCAGCTCCTTTACCCACTTATAACTGGCTTTTGTCTATTCATTATTGACTCATGAGTGTTCCTCACATATCCTGGAGACCAGTCCCTTACCAGATACATAATTTCAAATATTTTTCTCCCAGCCTGTGGGCCATTTTCTCAGCTTCTTGATGGCATCCTCTAAAGGGAAAAAAAAAAAGGCTTTAATTTTGATAAAATCTAGCTTATCCGCTTTTCTTTTCCTTTATCATTTCTGCTTTTGGTAATAAGACCTAAGAAAGCTTTGCCTAATCTAAGGTCATGAAGATTTATTTATTCCTGTGGTTTCTTCTAAAGGAGGATGAGCTGGGGCCTCTTCGAAGCTTGCTGTGTTATTTACCTGTCACTAGTGATGAGGAGGAGGAGGAGAGCTGAGCTCAGGCTCTTCTCTTCACTGATTTATCCTCAAAACATCCCTCTAAGGTAAGAATTATCATCCTTGTTTCGTAGATAGAAATGTTGAGGTTCAGAAAGACATACCTGTGGCAAGAGACAAAGCACATATTTAAACCCAAATATCTCTAACACCAAACACTGGCCACATCCCAGCCCACCCCACCCATGTCATCTCCCAGGTAAGCTCAGAGAATTTTAATGATAAGCTGTTCTTACGTTGACATTCATGTTGGCTGCTGACCCCATAATTCATGATGACAGTACTTATAAGTGGACCTAGATCACCCGCATCAGAAGAGCTGGTTAAGACTTACATCTGGGTCTCTCCTATGGGCCCTGGCTCTCTTCAGGTCATCCGGACTAACTTGATAACCTGATAACCTGGTGCTAATCATCTGGCTGGAATAAACACAAACTTTGCCATCAGACAAAACTGGATTTGACTCCAGCCCTTGCCGTTCACACTCAGTTGTGGACACGAACACACTACTGAACTCTGGATCCTTTTGCTCAACTATAAAGTAGGGATAATAAAATGATCATGATTAAAAAAAAAAACCCAAAGTTATAGTCTTTTGTAATTGTTTTTCTCAAATAGGTGAGAGTGAGCATCAGAGAGGCCAAGCAACTTACCTAAGGTCACAGAGCTAGTCAAGTGGTAGAGCTGGGATTTGAACCCATGTCTGTTAGATTTGGGGGTATAATGTCTACCTGCCATGTTACACAGTTCTCCACAGAAAACTAGCCATGAACTTACCAGAATTTGTAAAAAGGATTTCAACCCAGTGAAGTCTTCACCCAACTGCTGAGCACCTTACACTGAGACTATATGAAATCTCCCCTGCGACCAAAAAAAAAAGGTCCAGAATTCCCTAATTCCCACTGGCTCCCTATAGAACTAGCCTTCCCAAGTTTGCTTGCAGCACAGGAATTTGGAGAGCCCTTGGAGAGAGTTCATTTCTCTAATCTTGCTAGGCACAAGGAGAATTTGGGAGACATGAAAGGTAGCCATTATTTATTTCATGCATAGATAACAGCAAGCCATTTAGAGAGAGCAGTGGCAGGAAGATGAAAAAGCTATTAATACAGTTGGAAGCTCATCTCTTCTGGAGTGGTCAGTAGCAGCAGGGGAGGACAAAAATGAGAAAATATTGCAGTGGGCGCTCCTGACAACACAAATTATTCAGGATATATTAAAGTGCATTGTTCACCATCATAAACATTTTTTTTATGTTTATGAGATCTGTTCAAAGGCATCTTGATGGATGAAACCCAATAGCATTTTGTGTGCATGTGCACATGCTGACAATTCTTTTGTCCTAGTATCCTTTGTAAATCCTCTCTTTGGGCTGACATACTCAACACTGGCTGGGCTGGGTCTACATAATGCAAAGCGAAGCCCATGCCCTTGTTCCTTGGGGAACTGTCTTAGCCTTGATGATCTGTGCTGCAGGTGGGGCTCTGGGAAGCAGGGAGCTGATGTGAGGCAGTCCAATGGGGGCAAAGCAAATGCTGCAGTTCTAGGAGGAGAAAGACCATGAGGAGCCTGAGGAGAAGGATGTAGCAGGATTTCCCAGTATACAATGGGAACTGTATATTCCCCTCCTCAAAGAGGGGCCACAGAGAGTCGAATTTGGACTGCCATGGAGATTCACAAGGGGTCCTGTTCAAGGCTGCATGGTTCTTGAGGTCAAGATACAGACCCCTTTGACATGGCTTGCTTCCACTCACTTCCCTGTCCCTGACCAAAGTGGGACACCTGCAAAATTCAGGTGCCTTAGAGAATGCTTTGAGAAATACAACTTGGAGGTGATAAAACCGAGAAAAGCTGTTAATCACTGTAACCAAGCCATGATTATCACCTATACATGATTGATAGTTTAATTACCTTAAACGAAATGACTTGCCATTTAGTTAATAATTGGCCAAATTAGACAACTTACTGGCTTGGTCCAAGTCCCCCCCCCCCCACCTTGAACTGGCTTATTATTCAATTTAAGACTCATGCACACAACAAACTTAACTCTAAGCATCGAACTGAGTTTTGAATCCGTGTGACCTAGTTTTTGTAGACTAATGAAGAACGCTAGCCAGGGAGTCAATCACACCAGAGTTGCATGCTGGCACCCTCACTTTCTAGAGGCGGGACTTTAGGAATGTCACTGGCCCTCTCTATTTACATTTTTGTTTTTTCCTCTGTAGGAGGGGAGCAAAAATGCTTGAACCTATTACATTGGCTTGTATGGATTAGCTGATATAATGCAGGTGAAAGGTGAACACGGTTGTCACGTAGTGAATTCTTACTGCGTGTTGCTTACCACCATTGTCATTGTCATCACCATCATCAGAAGGAAGAGGAGTCAGCAGGTGAACCACAAATCTTCCAGTCTCAGGGATGCCGGCCGGAAGGAAGCTGGACTCTTTGTGATATCAACAGAAGGAACATACCCCTAGAGATAAATGATCATCTTGCTGGGGGGCTATATGCTGACCACTGACCCAATGGTGTCCTCAAGCTCACCATACTTGGTTGTCGAGTTTGTTTATGACATGACCTGTAGTTTGTGGAGTGAAGTTGCTGATGGATGACAGTGGGGCACCAGGTCCCTAGTGAGGTATTCACACAGAGGGATCCAAAGCCCTGCGGCTTCCCTATGCTCCAGACCCACATTCACACCAATGCTCATCCTTGAGACCAAGATGGTTTCAATGCTGGAGTTTGGCTCCGGATATCCAAGCCATTCATGATGCTATTAGCCTCACATGTTGCTCTGATCCTTATTTTGTATCCTCTCTCTTTTTTTTTAAATTGTTTTTATTAACATATAATGTATTATTTGCCCCAGGACTACAGGTCTGTGAATCATTAGGTTTACACATTTCACAGTACTCACCATAGCACATATTCTCCTCAGTGTCCATAAGCCTACCACCATCTCCCTACCTCCACACCCCCCAGCAACCATCAGTTTGTTTCATGAGATTAAGACTCTCTTATTGTTTTTTGTCCCTCCCCATCCCATCTTATTTCATTTTTTTTCTTCCCTCCCCCCAAAGCCCCCACTCTGCCTCTCAAATTCCTCATATCAGGGAGATCATATGATAATTGTCTTTCTCTGATTGACTTATTTCACTCAGCATAATACCCTCTAGTTCCATCCACGTCATTGCAAATGGCAAGATTTCGTGTTTTTAATGGCTGCATAGTATTGCATTGTCTATATATACCACATCTTTATCCATTCATCTGTTGATGGACATCTACATTCTTTCCATAGTTTGGCTATTGTAGATATTGCTTCTATAAACATTTGGGTGCACGTGTCCCTTTGGATCACTACATTTGTATCTTTTTAACTTTTTTTAAAAATTTTTTATTAACATATAATGTATTATTAGCCCCAGAGTTACAGGTCACTGAATCGTCAGGCTTACACACTTCACAGAACTCATCATAGCACATATCCTCGGGTAAATACCCAGTAGTGTGATTGCTGGGTCATAGAGAAGCTCTATTTTCAACTTTTTGAGGAACCTTATGCTGTTTCCCAGAGTGGCTGCACCAGCTTGATTTCCAACAACAGTGTAGGAGGGTTCCCCTTTCTCCGCATCCTCTCCAACATCTGTCATTTCCTGACTTATTAATTTTAGCCATTCTGACTGGTGTGAGGTTGTATCTCACTGTGGTTTCAATTTCTATTTCCCTTATGTGCAGTCATAATAAGCACTTTTTCATGTGTGTGTTGGCCATCTGGATGTCTTCTTTGCAGAAATGTCTATTCATGCCTTCTGCCCATTTCTTGATTGTATTATTTGTTCTTTGGGTGTTGAGTTTAATAAATTCTTTATAGATTTGGGATATTAGCCCTTTATCTGATATGTTGTTTGCAAATATCTTCTCCCATTCTGTCAGCTGACTTTTGGTTTTGTTGACTGTTTCCTTTGCTGTGCAAAAGTTTTTGACCTTGATGAATTCCCAATAGTTCATTTTTGCCCTTGCTTCCCTTGATTTTGATTTCTAGGAAGAAGTTTCAGTGGCTGAGGTTGAAGAGGTGCCTGCCTGTGTTCTCCTCAAGGATTTTGAGGGATTCTTGTCTCACATTGAGGTCTTTCATCCATTTTGAGTCTATTTTTGTGTGTGGTGTAAGGACATGGTCCAGTTTCATTCTTCTGCATGTGGCTGTCCAATCTTCCCAACACTATTTGTTGAAGAGACTGTCTTTTTTCCATTGGACATTCTTTACTGCTTTGTCAAAGATTAGTTGACCATAGAACTGAGTGTCTATTTCTGGGCTCTCTATTCTGTTCCATTGATCTCTGTGTCTGTTTTTGTGCCAGTACCTTTTCTGTCTTGATGATTACAGCTTTGTAATAGAGCTTGAAGTCTAGAATTGGGAGGCCACCAACTTTGTTTTCTTTTTCAACATTCCTCTGGCTATTCAGGCTCTCTTCTGATTCCATATAAATTTTAGGATTATTTGTTCCATTTCTTTACAAAAAATTGATGGTAGTTTGATAGGGATTAGGTTAAATGTGTATATTGCATTAGGTAGCATAGATATTTTCACAATATTTGTTCTTCCAATCCATGAACATGGAACGTTTTTCCATTTCTGTGTGTCTTCTACAATTTCTCACATGAGTACTTCATAGGTTTCTGAGTATAGATTCTTTGCCTCATTGGTTAGTTTTATTCCTAGGTATCTAATGGTTTTGGGTGCAGTTGTAAATGTGATCAACTCCTTAATTTCTCTTTCTTCTTTCTTGCTGTTGGTGTATAGAAATGCAACTGATTTCTAGGCACTGATTTCTATATCCTGACAATGTACTGAATTCCTGTATGAGTTCTAGTGGTTCTGGCGTGGAGTCTTTTGGGTTTTCCACAGAACATATCATATCATCTGCAAAGAGTGAGTGTTTGACTTCTTCTTTGTCAATTCAGATGTCTTTTCTTTCTTTTTGTGATCTGATTGCTGAGGCTAGGACTTCTAGTACTATGTTGAATAGCGGTGGTAATGGTGAACATCACTGTTGTGTTCCTGACCTTAAGGGAAAAGCTCTCAGTTTTTCCCCATTGAGAATGGTATTCACTGTGGGATTTTCATAGATGGCTTTGATGATATTAAGGTATGTATCCTCTATCCCTACACTTTGAAGAGTTTTGATCAAGAAAGGATGCTGTACTTTGTCAAATGCTTTTTCAGCATCTATTGAGAGTATCATATGATTCTTGTTCTTTCTTTTATTAATGTATTGTATCACATTGATTGGTTTGTGGATGTTGAACCAACCTTGCAGACCAGGAATAAATACCACTGGGTCATAATGAATAATTGTTTCCATGTACTGTTGGATCCTACTGAGTAGTATTTTGGTAAGAATTTTCACATCCATGTTCATCAACGATATTGGTCTGCAATTCTCCTTTTTGATGGAGTCGTTGCTTTTAGGATCAAGGTCATGCTGGCCTCATAAAATGATTTTGGAAGATTTCCTTCTATTTCTATTTTTTGGAACAGTTTCAGGAGAATAGTTATTAATTCTTCTTGAGATGTTTGGTAGAATTCCGCTGGGAAGCCATCTGGCCTTGGGCTCTTGTTTGTCAGGAGATTTTGATGATTGTTTCAACATCATGGGTCTGTTTGGGTTTTCTATTTCTTCCTGGTTCAGTTTGGGTAGTTTATACATCTCTAGGAATGCATCCATTTCTTCCAGATTGTCAAATGTACTGGAATATAGTTGCTCATAATATGTTCTTATACTTGTTTGCATTTCTTTGGTGTTGGTTGTGATCTCTCCTCTTTCATTCATGATTTTATTGATTTGTGTCCTTTCTCTTTTCTTTTTGGTAAGTCTGGCCAGGAGTTTCTCAGTCTTATAATTTTTTCAAAGAACCACCTCCTAGTTTCATTGATTTGTCCTACTGTTCTTTTGGTTTCTATTTCATTGATTTCTGCTCTGATCTTTATGATTTCTCTTCTCCTGCTGGGTTTAGGCTTTCTTTGTTGTTCTTCCTCCAGCTCATTTAGGTGTAGGGTTAGGTTGTGTACTTGAGACCTTTCTTGTTTTTGAGAAAGGCTTTATTACTATATACTTTCCTCTCAGGACTGCCTTTGCTGTGTCCCAAAGATTTTGAGCAGTAGTTTTTCATTTTCCTTTGTTCCCAAGAATTTACTCAATTCTTCTTTAATTTCCTGGTTGACCCATTCATTCTTTAGTAGGATGCTCTTTAGCCTCCATGTATTTGAGTTCTTTCCAACATTCCTCTTGTGATTGAGTTCTAGCTTTAGAGCATTGTGGTCTGAAAATATGCAGGGAATGATCCCAGTCTTTTGGTACTGGTTGAGACCTGATTTGTGGCCCAGGATGTGATCTATTCTGGAGAATGTTCCATGTGCACTGGAAAAGAATGTGTATTCTGTTGCTTTGGGATGGAATGTTATGAATATACCTGTGATGTCCATCTGATCCAGTGTGTCATTTAAAGCCTTTATTTCCTTGTTGATTTTTTGCTTGTGTGATCTGTCCATTTCAGGGAAGGGGGTGTTAAAGGCCCCTACTATTATTGTATATTATTGTCGATGTGTTTCATTGATTTTGTTATTAATTGGTTTATATAGTTGGCAGCTTCCATGTTAGGGGCATAGATATTTAAAATTTTTACATCTTCATGTGGGGGAGGAGTCAAGATGGTGGAGAAGTAGCAGGCTGAGACAACATCAGGTAGGAGGAGATCAGCTAGATAGCTTATCAAACCATTGTGAACACCTACAAATCCAACAGGAGATCGAAGAGAAGAAGAGCAATAATTTTAGAAACAGAAAATTGACCGCTTTCTGAAAGGTAGGACTGGCAGATAAGTGAATCCAAAGCGACGGGAAGATAGACCATGCAGGGAGGGGCCAGCTCCTGGCAAGCAGCGGAGCAACGGAGCACAAAATCAGAACTTTTAAACGTCTGCTCCACTGAGGGACATTGCTCCAGAGGCTAAACCAGAGTGACGCCCACATGGGGTCAGCGTGGCTCCAAGTCCCGCAGGGTCACAAAAGGATAGGGGGTGTATGAGTGTCACAGAGTTCGCAGGTATTAGAGCAGGGAAGCTGGCTACAGAGACAGAGCCGAGGAGTGAGCTCTCAACTCAGGATTACCTTGAAACGTAATCCATGCCACAGGCCACTGCTCTGTGAGTGAGGTCCCCACAAGATCCAGGGAGACACCCCCTGGGGGAGCTCAGGAATCTGGGGGGTTCGGATACTCCAGGCAGAGCATTGTGCCAGAGAGAGAGATGCTTGATCACAGGCTGGGTGAGCTGGGAGCATGGCCAGAGGCCAGGGAGATAGGAGTGATTGATCACTTTTCTCTGAGGGTGCACTGAGGAGTGGAACCCCAAGCTCTCGGCTCCTCTGGGCCACAGTTTGGGAAGCCGCCATCTTCATTCCCATCCTCCAGAACTCTACAGAAAGCGTTCAGGGAACAAAAGCTCCCGAAAGCAAACTGGAACGGATTACTTAGCCTGGCCCATGGTAAGAATGGTGCAATTCCGCCTCAGGCAAAGAATCACTACAACAGGCCCCTCTCCCAGAAGATCAACAAGAAATCCAGCCAAGGCCAAGTTCACTTACCAAGGAGAACAGCAAAATTCCAGAGGAGGAGAAAGAAAAACATGGAATTCATGGCTTTCTCCCCGTGATTCTTTAGTCTTGCAGTTAATTAATTTTTTTTAATTTTATTTTTTCTTTCATCTGCTAAATTTTTTAAACTTTTACCCTTTCCTCTTTTAATGCTTTTTAACTAGTTTATCTTAATGATACCTCATTTTTTAAAAAACAATCTTTTTTGAATCTTCATTATTATAGTCATATTTTATCCTTCATTGTATCTAACTTTATTTTTTGTATACACATAAGGTTTTTTCTATTAAAAAACTTGGGGTACAACTTCTTCTAATAGATCAAAATATACCCTAAATCTAGCTCCAGGCTTGTTCTAGTCTCCAGTCCAAGCAAATTCTCTCCACTTTCTTTTTCTTTAGTCTCCCAACGAACTTACTTTAGCAACTCCTTCTTTAGAAATTAAATTTTTTTTCATCTTTATAGGCATATTCCATCCCTTCATTGTGTTTAACCTTATATATGTTTTTCATTCTTTAAAATTTTGGGAGGTAGCTTCTTCTAAGAGACCAAAATCCTCCCAAAATTAAGTGGGTGACCCTGTTCTAGTCACCAGTGTTTTATTTTTTTTTTTCGTTTTTATATTTTTTCTATATTTGTTTTGTTTTTCTAATTTTTTTTTCTGAACTTCTTTTTATCCCCTTTCTCCTCCCCATGATTTGGGGTCTCTTCTTATTTGGTTAAAATATTTACATTTTCTTGTTGGAGACACCCTTTAAGTATGATATTGTGTCCTTCCTCATCTCTCATTAGAGTCGTTGGCCTAAATTCTAATTTATCTGATATAAGGATTGCCACCCCAGCTTTCCTTTGATGCCCATTAGCATAGTAAATTTTTTCCCACCCCTTCACTTTAAATCTGGAGGTGTCTTTGGGTCTAAAATAAGTTTCTGTAGATAGCATATTGATGGGTCTTGCTTTTTTATCCATTCTGATACCGTGTGTCTTTTAATTGGGGCATTTAGCCCATTTACATTCAGGGGAACTATTGAAAGATATGTATTGAGTGCCATTGTATTGCCTATAAGGTGACTGTTACTGTACATTGTCTCTGTTCCTTTCTGATCTACGACTTTTAGGCTCTCTCTTTGCCTAGAGGACCCCTTTCAGTATTTCCTGTAGGACTGGTTTGGTGTTTGCAAATTCTTTTAGCTTTTATTTGTCCTGGAAGCTTTTTATCTCTCCTTCTATTTTCAATGGTAGCCTAGCTGGGTATAGTATTCTTGGCTGCATATTTTTCTCCTTTGGTGCTCTGAATATATTATGCCAGTTCTTTCTGATCTACCAGGTCTCTGTGGATAAGTCTGCTGCCAATCTAATATCTCTAGCATTGTATGTTACAGATTTCTTGTCCCAAGCTGCTTTCAGGATTTTCTCTTTGTCACTAACACTTGTAGGTTTTACTATTAGGTGATGAGGTGCGGACCTATTTTTATTGATTTTGAGGGGAGTTCTCTGTGCCTCCTGGATTTTGGTGCCGTTCCCTTTGCCATATTAGGGAAATTTTGTACTATAATTTGTTCTAGTATATCTTCTACCCTCCTCTCTCTTTCATCTTCTTCTTGGATCCCAATTATTCTAATAATGTTTTTGTCTTATGGTATCACTTATCTCTTGAATTCTCCCTTCACGGTCCAGTAGTTGTTTGTCTCTCTTTTGCCCAGCTTATGCATTCTCTATCATTTGGTCTTCTATATCACTAATTCTCTCTTGCCTCATTTTTCCTAGCAGTAGGAGCCTACTTTTTTTTTTTTCAAGATTTTATTTATTTATTTGACAGACAGAGATCACAAGTAGGCAGAGAGGCAGGCAGAGAGAGAGGAAGGGAAGCAGGCTCCCTGCTGAGCAGAGAGCCCGATGCGGGGCTCGATCCCAGGACCCTGAGATCATGACCTGAGCCAAAGGCAGAGGTTTTAACCCACTGAGCAACCCAGGATCCTCAGGAGCCTACACATTTTATTGCACCTCATTAGTAGCTTTTTAAAATTTCAACTTGATTAGATTTTAGTTCTTTCATTTCTCCAGAAAGGAATTTTATTTCTCCAGAAAGAGGCTCTCTAATATCTTCCCTGCCTTTTTCGAGCCCTGCTAGCACCTTGGTAATCATCATTCTGAACTCTAGTTCTGACATATTACCAATGTCCACATTGATTAGGTCCCTAGCCATTGGTACTGGCTTTTGTTCTTTTGTGTGTGTGTGTGTTGACTTTTTCTGCATTGTCACTTTATCCAGATAAAAATATAGGAACAAGAGAATAAAATACTAACTGGGTAGGAAAGATCCCAGAAAAATATATATACTAACCAACTCAGAAGAGACCCAAAATCAGGAAGAGAATAAGGGGTTGGAGGGATATATATATATATATATATATATATATATATATATATATATATATTTTTTTTTTTTTTTAATTAGACTGGTGAATAGAACAGAGCCACCCACTTGATTTTGGGTGTATTCTTGTCTGTTAGAAGAAACTACCTCCCAAAGTTTTAAAGAAAGAAAAACTTATATATATACAAAAATAAGGGTAAACGTGATGAAGGGAAGGAATATGACTGTAAAGATGAAAATTTTAAAAAGATTTTTAAAAAGGAATTGATAAGATAAATTGGTTGGAAAAAGAAAAAAAAATGAGGAGAGAATGCAACCAGGCTGAAGTCTAGAATAAAGCCATGTGCTATATTTAAGGTATATTTTGATGTATTAGATGGAATTGTATCCCAATTAAAAAAAAACCTATATGTATAAAAAATAAGTTTAAATACCATGGAGGGACAAAATATGACTATAAAAATGAAAAATTTAAAAAGATATTTTAAAGAAAAGTTATTGTTAAGATAAAACAGCTTTAAAACATTAAAAGAGGACAGAGGAAAAGTTTTAAAAAATAGAATAAGAAAAAATGGAATTAAAATAATTTAACTTTGCAATACTAAAGGATCATGTGAAAAAAAAAAGCCATGAATTCTATGTGTTGCTTTCCCTAGCTCTGGAGTTTTGCAGTTCTCATTGAAGGGTGAACTCAGTTTTGGCTAGATGTCCTTGCTGATCTTCTGGGAGAGGGGCCTGTTACTGTGATTATCAATTGTCTTTCCCCGAGGTGGAATTGCACCGCCCTTGCTAGGGGCCAGGCTAAATAATCTGCTCAGGTTCCCTCTCTGTAGCTTTTGTTCCCTGAATGCTTTCCGTAGAGCTCTGGAGGACAGAAATGAAGATGGTGGCCTCCCAATCTCTGGCCCTGGAGGAGCTGAGAGCTTAGGATCCCACTCCTCAGTGCACCCTCAAAGAAAAGCAGTCTCCCTGGCCTCCAGCCACAGTCCAAGCTCACCCAGCCTGTGACTAAGTATTTACGTCTCTGGCTCATAGCCCCGTTTGGAGTCTCCAAACCCAGAATAGTCCTGCCACACACTCCCATGCCCCTCTTCCCAGAGGAGGAAGGTGAGTCTCCCTGGATCTGCCACTTGTGGTGTCCCTGCTCAAAGAGCAGTGGCCTAACTGTGCTGTGGATCACGGTTCAAGATAACCCTGAGCTGAGAGCTCAGTCCTTGAGCTCTGTCTCTGTAGCCAGCTTCACTGCTCTGATACTTGTTAGACACAAAGACATCCACGGTCTTTCTGTGACCCCGTGGATCCTGAGACCACACTGTCCCCACAAGGGCTCCATCCCTGCTTAGCCTCTGGAGTGACATCCCTCAGTGGAGCAGACTTCTAAAAGTTCTGATTAGTGCTCCACTGCTTCACCGCTTACCGGGAGCCAAAACCTCCCCCCACAGTCTCTCTTCCTGTCACTTCAGATTCACTTGTCCCCAAGTCCTACCTTCCAGAAAGTGGTCGATTTTCTGTTCATAGAATTGCTGCTCTTCTCTTCTGTCTCCTGTTGAGTTTGTAGGTGTTCAGAATGGTTTGATAGCTGTCTAGCTGAACTCCTGGGACCTAATCATATTTTAGCCTGCTACTCCCCCGCCATCTTGCTCTCCAGCCTTCTGTATCCCTTCTTAAGACAGAGTAAACCTCATGCCCAGTGAGCCCACCACTTGTCTTGTGAATTTCAGTGACAAGCTGAATCTGAAAGCCACTCCAGTGGCTTCAAATTATTTGGACTTGGTTTGGCATTGACACTTATTCTTTGGGTAACTTTAGGCAAGAAACTGAACCTCACTGAGCCTCAGATTCCTTTCCTGAAGAATGGAGATGAAATCACACACTTCATAGAGTTGTGACTCATTAAATGAGATAATACATGCCAAGTGCCTAGAACAGTGCCTGGCCCCAAACTGAATGAAGATTAGGTTAAAATGCCCAGTATAATGCCCTATTCTGGGTCTAGGCAAGGGGAATTTCCATAGACTTCTCTCCTGCCCATCAGGGAATATCCCCACTGGAGCATTCTCTAAACTAAATGCCCAGGTAGTTAAAAAGTTGGCCCTTGGCCCATATTTAGCTCTCTCTAGACTCTCACTCAGGTGTCTTAATTTGCAAGCAGAGCACATCATGAGGCCTGAGAATGTCTAATTTGGGTCTAATTCCCTTCCCTGTTGTTCAGCAAAATGTCATAAATACTGTCATGATTTATGGTTAAATGTAGAACACATGTTAGAGAGTTGAAGAGACCAAATCTGGATGGGTATGATGATGTCATGTGGTGATATCTAGGCTGAGTGTGGAGCCTCTCCTTTGTGTGGTGGGGGGCCATGGGAGTGTAGTCATGGGGAAAATCTGAGCTCTTCCTTTGTATCAAAAAAACTCCTGCTAAATCCTCACCATGACCCTCTGAGTTTAGAATATGTGTGCCAGATGGATTGAGGGACAGAACGATTGCATGTATTGAGACTTGATACAGGTCAATTCAGGGAGCACAACGAACATGGAATTGACAAGCCTCGAGCACTAATTTGTCATATTTGTCAATGTTACTGGTCAACCAAACGCCTCCTTAGTTCAGTAAAATGTTCAGCCAAATCAATCTAATCCCTTAAGTCCCAACAGCCATAGTAGTCAGGTTGGTACAGGAAGAGACCTATCAGGTTTAAAGGGGATGGCATGACTCCTTTGTAGCTTGGTGGTGATGTCCCCAGAGAGGACATGCTAAGAGTCACCTGTGGCTGGAACTTTGCCCAGTATAATGCATGAAGTAGCTGACTTGTGGCCCTTTTCTCCAAGCTAACGGCTGTGCTCTCCTGACTCCATCCAGTTCTCCCTTGCTTTTCCGTGAAAACCTCCTCTGGGTATTAAGGAGGGCACGTATTGCATGGAGCACTGGATGTGGTGCAAAAACAATGAATTCTCTTATGCTGAAAAAGAAATTAAAAAAAAAAAAACCCTCCCTTCCTCCGGGACCATTCTGAGACCTCTGGTTGGCTATTGGCTGTTATTTCTTAATCATGATTCCATCTGTATGTGCCACCACCATTCTCCCACTTGAGTTAGAAACCAGTATCATCTGCGCAGCCTTCCCATTCTCCTCCAGTCAGTCACCAAGATTGCCAGAATGAAATCTCCCAAGACTTCCCACATTCCTGCTGTCCCAGCAGGCCACCGCCACCCAGAGTGCTGCTGAGTTCACACAACATCTCCACACAACTCTTGCCTGGTGTCCTTGTCCCAGTCTTGCCTCTCCATGCTGCAGCCAGAGGCTCTTTTGAAGACTCAAAGCTGATAACGCTGTTCTCTAGCGTCCAGACCAAACCCCTACATTCTGGCATTCAGAGCTTGTTGCAACCTGGCCTCTCCCGTAGCAACCCGTTCTTTTGGTTGCTGGTCCTTCCTTGCCCCAGCCATGCCACACCTCCATCCGAAGGCTTTTCTGGGGAATGGAGTCCTCAGCCTGACACCACAAAGCCCTAGTACATGCCCCATTTCTCCTGCCTCCCATTCCCTCGTGCAGGCCCCATCAACACGTGGGGCTGGGACGAGAGGGCCCTATTTCCCTGGGAGGTACCTCAAGGGCCATATCTGCAGTTCCCACCGAGATTGATGAATTTTGCAATGATGAGGTTTCTGGGGGCATCTATTGACATATAAATCAAAATCCAATTTATGTGAAGGAAAATCCCAGCTGGTTTACATGGCAGAATTTTGAAACAGTTTCCACCTGTGTGCAGCCTCTCATATGATGTAAAATGATTTTACCCTCCACAAAGGAAACTCAGCTCGGAACTTCTTCTGGGATTTTCCTCAGGCGACCCTCGCACTGGGTTCAGTTTGAACACTTCCAGTAGATATGGCATTCTGAGGTTGCCAACTTATGACCCTAGTCTAACTGAGGAGGGGAAGGGAAGTGCAATGTGTATTTAGTGCCTGCTGTGTACCAAGCACATCCCTACAATATACTACTTTAAGCCTCCCGATGGTCATCAGGGCACTTGACATCATATTGATGGCCTTACTCTCCACCTCGATACTGTCTTTCTATTCCCTTCCTGAGAGAGTCTGTCTATTATGTATTCTGTATAATAAATTACCATGCACTTAGCACCTCACAGCAACTCACATTTATTTCCTCACCTTTTCTCTGGGTCAGAAGTCTGGATGTAGCTTAACTGAGTCCTTCACTCAGGGTGTTACAAGGTTGCAGTTACAGTGTTGGCCAGAGCTGTGGTCTCATCTGGGGCACAACCAGGGAAGGATCTGCTTCTGAGCTCAGTTGATTGTTGACAGTGGCCCTTCACTCGTAAGTTGTAGGAACAAGGACCTCAGTTTCTAGTTGTCTTTTGGCTAGAGACCACCTTCACTTCCTTGACACATGGGCTTCCCAAACACAGCCACTTACTTCTTCCAAGCCAGCAAGAGAGAGTCTTAAGCAAGAAAGATGTTACAGTCTTATGTAGCTTACATAAGTGACCATTCGGTTATCTTTTTTTTTTTTTTTAAGGTTTTATTTACTTGTTTGTCAGAGACAGAAAGCACAAGCAGGGGGAGAGGCAGACAGAAGAAGAAGCAGTCTCCCCACGGAGCAAGAAGCCAATGCAAAACTCAATCCCAGGACACTGGAATCATGACTTGAAGTGAAGGCAAATGCTTAACCGACTGAGCCACCCAGGCATCCCCCATCCTGCTACCTTCATGGCAGTGATTCACTAGAAGTGAGACACGGGTCCTGCCCACACTTAAGGAAAGGGGGCCACACAAAGCATGAGTATCAGGAGATGGAGTTCCTGGGGCCACCTCAAAGCTTCTCTGATCCTGAAGGGTAAAGATGCTCAAGATCATTCAGCTAGTTGTTTGTGGAGTTGGGATCTTACTTCAGAGGCCACAATCTGGCTATCATGCTGTCCCATCAGCTGACTCCACAGTCTGTGAAATCCAAAGCATAGCTTTTTCCTGGAAGATTTATCTTAATGGTTGAATCTGGGTCATTTGCTCATCTCTGGAGCTGCTGTGGGTTATTAGTACCCGAATCATTAAAACTGGAATAGAAGGAAACAATTCTTCAAAGGTCAACTGAGGTACTAGTATCTGAAATGTGGAGGTGATCTTACTGTGTCCACTACCACTGTGTCCACTCAGAGAACACGTTTTCTCAGATGGAGCCCAAGTGATTCATTGTGGCCTTTGGAAGAAACTCATGTGGTTGCTCAGGGGTATATGTCACCTCAGGTCTCTGTGTGGTCACCTTTCATGAAGAGGGCTTCACCATCTGCCTTACTGAATAGACTATTGCGGTGTGCCTTTATTTTTCCACCATCACTCACAGCCTCCAATTTGATATTTGGAGCTCTTCCAGTTCTTCAGTTCTGAACCAAACTTGTATTAACTCTTACATGGCTGTCATATGCAGTTGTATGGGTCGTGCACTGCATAAGGGATATCTGGCTAAGAGGGTGAGCGGATATATATAAAGTCCACATACTGAGCTCTCTTTTCCAAGGGCAGTGAACACAGTCATTATCCCTTCCCCTTTCAGTAACAACGATCCAGTATTATTTTGTTTAAGGAGCCACCATCTGTTAGCCTTTACACCACTCATTAAAGCCAGGGAAGGTTTGTTTCTGACTGAAGGAAGAGACACCTTTTTCCAATTCACACACAGAGACCCATTTAGACTTGCAGTAGCCTTGATGACTACTTTCAGGATAGAGAACCTTCTTCTTGACTGGGGTCATGACTTAATCTGCCCAAGCTGACTTTGACACCAACCAGCTCACACTGTTGTTTTTTAAAAGATTTTATTTATTTGTTTATTATTTATTTGCGAGTGTATGTGTGTATGTAAGCATGGGGATGGGCAGAGGGAAAGAGAGAATTCTAAGTGGGCTCCATGCTGAGCATAGAGTGGGACTTGGGGCTCAATCCCACCACCCCAAGATCATGACCTGAGCTTAAATCAAGAGTTGGATGCTCAACAAACTGAGCTACCCAGTCAACCCCCTCGCAGTTTTTAAAACCAACTGTGATGGCTGCCCAGTTATGGTGGAAATTCCACTTTCAGCTCGCTGCCCCTAAACTCCCAAGTCCATATGTGGCATCATTTGCTAAAGAATGAACAGCTTTGGCTGTCATGTGCCTTTAAATAAACCTTAAAATCGACAGCCAGGGCTGGGCTCAGTGCTGATTTTCAGTCATAAAGGCTGTGCTAGGGGAGTGAGTATTGAAAACCCACATTTAAAAATATGCAATCAACACCAGCTGTGGTGCAATTAAACTCAACTGATCACAGGTGTTCATACAGATTCCACGCATATACGCTTCCTTTAAAATGTGGAGTTTGGAAAACACAACAAGATGAGGTCTGTGGACCATTCATACCAGAATCTCCTGAAATCCTTCCTAAAAAGGTAGACTCTCTATCCTCCCCCTAGACCCATGAATCCAAACATCTGGAGAATAGGAACCCAAGAATCTGACTTCAAGCAAGCACTCAAGGCTGTTTCCACGTACAGTGCCACTGAAGACCACTCCTAGGCTGGACAGGCAGCATTCTAAGGGCTCCTGGAAACTGTGAGGTGCTCCTCTGGTAAAGTATCTATCTATCTATACCTATATCTATATCTATATCTATATATAGATATATATATATGCACTTTTTTTGTTTAAACAAAGTCAACAAAGTCCAGGTGATTCTCATGTGCAACTGCATGTGACCCATGACGAATGTGGGGGAGGGCTTCAATCTGTTCCGATCACAAGCCAGTCTACCAAATGAGCTTCTCCAGGGCCAATACCATGGTGGATTCATGTTGTTCCTCTGATGTTCACTAAATGTTGAGTCCAAGGATGAGTCAGTGGCTTAAGTAATGAAATGGCAGTCAGTGCTAGATCAAAGATGTGTACAAACTCTCCATCATGTCTCCCTGGACAGATGGCCTCTCATCCTCTTCCCATTTAGTCCAGACAGTCCTGTTATTGCTTGACTCATAGAATATGGGGGCGGGGGGACGCTGTGTGGTTTCTGAGACCAGGTCATGAGAAGCTCATAGGTTCTGTCTCACTCTCTTGGCATGTTTACTCTTAGACAAATACACCTGTGCTCCCAGCTGACTTCCGGCATGTTCTCCAGCTACCTTGGACGGTCCAGCTTACCTGAGCCTACCCATGAGTGCAGCCTTCCCAGCTCCCAGCCCCGACCGGCTGACACCACATGAAGCAGAGGAACTGCCCAGGTAACCCACAGAATAGTGAGAGATAATATAGTGTTTTAAGCCACTATATTTGGGAGTGATTATTTTGCATCACTAGACCACAAACAGACCACCAGGATGTCGGTACTCTGAAATCTTTAGATTGTGAGGGAGTTTCTTGAAGTCATTGGTTGAGAGCTGCCCTCAGAGGGAGGTGAGGAGGTATTTATTGCCTGGTACTTCCTGTCCTGCAATGAGACAGAGCAGGCTCCATGGGCAGAGGGGACACCTGACACAAAGAACCAGATCAGCATGTGGTTGGAAATCAGCTGGCCAGCTAGGCACACAGAATTGGCAGGTGGTGATGGAGTCAGGGCTGCAGGGGGCACCCCAGTATCTACTCTCCTGTCTCAGAAAACAGCTACTCAATTCTGGATAATTGCAGTCACAGAAGAATATGGCTATGCAGTTATTAGTTCTTATGGCTTCCCAAGGAAAACCAGAAGGCTGGAGCTTTATGTAGAATTTCAGGATTTTTTAAAGTTGGCAAGTAACACAGATTTAAAAAATAAGTTCTGGGGGCTCATTTGGTTAAGTGTCTGCCTTCAGTTCAGGTCATGGGATTTGGGATGGAGTCCCAAATCAGGCTCCTTGCACAGCGGGGAGTCTGCTTCTCCATTTACCCCTCCCCTGCTCATGCTCTCTTGCTCTCCCTCAAATAAATAAATAAAACTAAAAAAAAAAAAAAATTCTGTGATGCCAAATCATGCAGGCCAAGCAAAAACATGTGTGTAGGCAGATATTGTCTTGATCAGCACAAGACAGAGCAGAGAGGTCACTGAGCTCCATGTAATGTTTCTTAGAATGAGAAGATGTGGCAAGACAGCAGGAGGTGGGTCATGAACTTGACCTTAAGTGACAGATTTACATGGGGGTGGCTTTCAGGAAAGGGAAGCCACACAGGTGAAGGCCAGGGAGCTGACAGTTTGTAGGATGCTGGGGAAGTGACTAGTTTTATAGTAAAGCCAAGTTAATATGAGGGAAAACAACACTAATCTTCCAATAGAAACAAATAGAGAATGATGCTAGTTGGCCCCATTAAATGCATATATAATTTTCACTTCTTCACTCTTGGTAACAAATGTGCCCTGAAGATTCTTATCTCAGGAAGAAGGTGGAAGAAAAAACAAACAAACAAACCCTGTGTTTATTGACCAGGATCCTGTTGACTCTTAAATGCACTAGGCATGGAGATGAAAGAACTAGCCCCCTGCATCACAGAACTCATGGTTCTCCTGCTGGGGATGAAGGGAGAGATAAAAAGGGCATTGACACCTCAGTGAGATCCTAGAAATACACAGGAAGCTGAAGGGCCTCAAAAGAGATGCTCTCCATCCTGCCCGGCCTGGGGATTAGGGAAGGAAACTGAGATCTCAAGTAAGTCCTGGAAAGAAGAAAGGAAACCACTGGGAAATGGAGCAGGAAACAGGAAGGCCATCTCCGCTCAAAAATATCCCAGGCCTGGAAAACTACAAATAGTTCAGCATTGCAGGAAAAGCATGTGTTTTGGTGACAAAACAGGGAGAAAAGTGAGGGAGGAAAGCCAGCAGGAGCACACACAAAGAAGGGCTGTTGGGGTGATGGGGAGCCATTGAAGCCTAGAAGGGGAAGGTGATCAGAGTGGCAGTTTGTAAAGATCACACTTGCTGCTCGGCAGAGAATGAGTTGAAGGTCATAAGATTAACTAAGAGACTAATTTAAGAGGCTGCTATGGCCACTCGAGTCTAAATGAAGATGGTGGCAAGATGGAAATAGATTGAGATATATTTAAGAGACATTGGCAACAGGACGGAGGCTCAGTGGAGAATGTCAGGACTGACTCCAGGTTTAGGAACAAGGTGGATGGTGGAGCCATCTTGTGGGGCTGGGAGTGTGTAGGGTAGAGATGTTTAACTATTCGTTGGCTCTTCTTAACCAGGCAACACACCTCTTTAGATTAAATTCAAGAAGCTCAGTTGGTCTTGCCGGCCATTCTTACCAAAGTTTGAATCAGGGTAATAATTGTTCCAGAAAAGCAAGTTGCATACATTCTCCTGAAAGCATCCTCTAAAGGCGCCCAATTTTCTGCATAGTCTTCACATTCAACCCAGCAAGATTCATTCATTACCACCTTACCTGTGTCTCTTGTGGTGCCCATTTGGTTCCTACCCTTATAGGACTTACATTCTACCTCAGAGCTCTACTATCCTCTAAAGTGCTAAATCCTCATGTCCTGGGGTGCCTAGGAGCCTCAGTGGGTTAAGCCTCTGTCTTCAGCTCAGGTCATGATCCCAGGGGCCTGTCTGTCAAATAAATAAATAAAAATCTTTTAAAATAAATAAATAAATAAATAAATAAGTCCCCCTGTCCTCTACCAGTGCTTGAACAAGATCAAGAGTGTGTCCATTAGCTATTGCTGTATTTTTAAAAATATCTTCAAAACCCAGCAGCCTAAAATTGAAACCATTTATTTAGCTTGAAATTCTGCCACTGGCAACTTGGGCTTAGCTCAGCTGGGTGGTCTTTCTCATCTCAGCTAAACACATTCTTACATCTGTGTTCAGACACACGTTAGGTAGACAGCTTTACTGACCCTGGCTGGCTGCAAACTTGAGGCCTCAACAGGGATTATTACTCTGAACTGAGTCTGACTCCCATGGTTATAGCCCGTGCTGTTGATGGGAATGTTCTCCAGGGACAATGGAAGTGGGTACATTTTCTTGAGGCTCAGGTTTGGAATTGGCAGAATAGCACTTCTGCTGGTGTTCTATTGGCCAAAGCAAGTCACAGGGTCCAGGCAGGTACTGCAAGTGGAGAATAGGTCCCGCCCCTTGGTGGGAGCTGTCACAGAGTCTCATTGCAAAGGGCCTGGGCAGGGTTGAGAAGAAGATTTGAGGCAATTTGGTAACCTACTCCAAGGGCTCAAGAACTTCTAATTCTTCTGGAGTGTAAAAGTAACCACAAAAGAGAGTTCTAATCAGCAGATGATAGCAATAGTCACATTTCTTATCTCTCCCACCCAAACAGGAGACTTATGGAGACCAGCCCTTTTCTAAGAGGGGATTCACTCTTCCCCTTCTGGCTGCTTGGGTCAGTCCACTTTTTTCCATTTTAATTTTCTGATTATTCCCATTCGTTTCTTTTCATCTCCCAGGACAACAGCCTGGGATCCTCTGCACAGATGTCACAGAGATGAAATGTCAGCAGAGTTCACTGTGACTCTGGAGCCGAGCGCTCCCCTGCTCATTGTCCACCTCCTCCTCATGGTTGCCTTTGGCAGAGCTGGTCTGCACTATTAATAAACCTTCTCCTCAGCATTTTCCCTCGAGGAAATAGTATCAGATAGTCTTCCTCTATCTCCCCAGCCCTATTCCTGCCTGGCTGGGGAGAAGGTCTCCTGACATGAAGATAAGAAATCCCAGACACTGCTGCCATGTAGGGGAAACTCGAGGTTCCATTTTCCTTGTGAAAGGTCAAATTGCTTCTTTTTGCAGTGCTGGGAAAGAAAAGAGCCAACATAATGTGCTTTCTAAATGCCAGTGATCTTGACGTCCCTGATAAGGAGAAGTCAGTGAAGGAAGAGAATGGCTCAGGAGGAGAGCTGACTTCTAAGTGCCAGTGGGAGATGTGAAGCATTTTTAATCACTCATGTTAAAGGCTGTGTTTAATTCAATCCTGGGTTAGGGTAATGCAATTATTGAGGCTTAAGGAAAGTTCCTGCCTTGTTGCATTGAATAGAAGGAATAGTAATAGTTTCCCTCAAGAGGCTTGGGAGCCAAGACGGGCCAGTTACAAACTAACCTTACTACCCTTTTCATTAATTACTCTTTTATTCTTTCTTTGCATATGTCTTGAGTAGCCACTATGTGCCAGAACTGTGCTGAGCGTAAGGGATACAGGATAGGTCAACAGCTTTCTGCTCTTAAGGAATGCATGTCTTAGTTAGAGACCATGACAAATCCCCTGATGACAGCTACAAAGAGTGATGGGTGCTACCTCAAGATGTGCAGGGTGTTACAGAAGTATGTCCTTGGAAGGATCTAAGGGTCATCATTCCCTGAAATTTCTCCCTTAAGCAGTAGAGGCTCCGGGAAGTTGCAAGTCAGGCCTGGCATATTCACCACTATATCCTTAGTGCTTGGCCCTTAGCAGGGTTCATTCCTCTTTGTTGGTCAACTTAGCAGTGTGAATCCAACCCTCTTTCCCCATGGGACCATCAGTACTTCCCCAGACAGTGCATGGATTCTTAGACCTGCATGCCTTGGCAAATACCTTCTGGCATCTTATTCTCATCCTAAAGCACCTGGAAAACCCCTCTGTACCTTTCAAGACCCAGACCAAATGCCTTCTCTTCTGCAAAGTTGTTGTTGTTGTTGTTGTTTTTAATCTACTGAATAAGACCTAGCCTCTCTACATCATGACTCCAAACACCTTGTTTATATGTCATTTGGTCCTTATCTCAAAGGACTATTTTATTGTACTCATTTGTCTTTTATATGTTTCCGTTTCCTTCACCGGGTCAGGGGCTTCTCTAGAGCTGGGTGTGGATGTTAAAACCCTTTCTATCTTCTGTGAGCAGCACACAAAAGCAGATCAACAAATGTCCACTGTCTGGATAAGAGACTGTGTGTTATCATTGGGGCCACAATTCAGTGGACATCATCAAGATAGTTGTATTTTCTATTTCATGGGGATGACAGGTTAGATTATGAGACGCAATGAAGACTGAGAGGAAGGGCATCATTCTCTTCTCCTCTCTTCTGTGGGGACAGCATCACCTTTCTCAACTAACCTTAGGGAGACAGGGCAGGCCAGGGTACATGCCTTGGTGCCATGGCCCACATCCAGGAACATTTAAAGTATTGCTCTCTGAAGACAATGGGGATCCTGGACCCAAACACACCAGATCTGCTTTATGGGTATAGTTCTCACAATGCCATTAGGAAAACCTATGAACCCTACAAAACCCTTCAAAATGTTTCCAGAATCCTACCACTTCATACCACCTCTGCTGATACTACCCTGTTCCACCTCTTCTTGCCTAGAGGACTATAATAACCCCATAAATGATTCTCTGCCTATATTCATGCTCCAACATCCACCTCTCTCCCTTCCACTCTAATTTAGACCCAGAAGTCAGGATGATCTATGAAGATGTAATTCAAGTCACATCCCTCTTCTGTCAAAACCTTCCTATGCCTTCCATCTCACTCAAAGGAAAAAGCGAAGTCTTTGTGACAGCTCTCAGGGCCCTATAGGATTGACCTTCTCCTCACCTCCTGACTCATCTCTGACCTTCCCTTCCCTCCTTCACTCTGTTCTAACCACATGGCCTTTGTGCTCTTCTTGCATTATGCCAAACATGTTCCTGTCTCGGGGCCTTTGCACTTACTATTCCCTCTGCAAGGATAAATCTTCCCTAGATCTTCACGTGTCTCATTTCTTCATCTCCTCATGTCTTTACTCAAATGCTGTCTTCTCAAAAAAGCCTTCCCTAGTCACCCTATGTAAAATAGCACATACCACAACCCCAGGAATTTCCTGTCCTCTCATCCTGCCTGATTTTTCTCCATAACACTTATCACCACAGACATATATTTTTAAATGTGTTCTTGTCTGTCTCCTCCTGCTAAGTGTCATGTTTGTAAGAAAACACATTGGACTGTGTCTGTCCACTCTTGTATCTCAGCACTTGGAATGGAGCAGGCACTCAGTATTTGGTAAATTAATAAATGCATGGACTCTCAAACAACTCTGTAAAGGAGATACTTGGGGTTATTTTCTCATTTCATAGATCAGACAGTGGAATCCCTGAGCAGGGAGAGGTATGTTAGGCTGCTGGGCTGCCAGGATTCTAAAAAATAGTCCTGTCAGATGGTTGAGGCAAACAGAGGAATTTACAGGGAGGCACTGCACCCCTTATAGAGACCAGGGCCTCCAGAAGGACTGGAAGAAGGAAATGGAAGCTATCAGGACTTGCAGGGTAGAGCTGTCATTAAGGTGTGTAGGTCCCAGTGCAAATGTTTTCTGCAGATCTCTTGACTACATAAACACTATGAGTCAACCCAAATCAGCATGTTGGCAAATAAACAAATAAATAAATAAATATCAGCGGGTTGGCATATTTTTGTGGACCAATTTAATGGCACACAGTGCCATTAAAGAATTATCATACTAGCTAGTGTGAACCATTAGCTCATGAGGATCCAGGGCCAGGGACAACCACAATCTTGGGGGCATCTGGTCAACCCCATACACGTGATAAAGGATCCTTGCAGGGGAAGAGCAGAGACTGGAGCTTCTATGGGTGCTTGCCTGAGTTCGAGGTGCCCTGTCTGGATGCTACAGCCATACCCAGCAGGTCCAGGCTCTAGAGAGGGTCCTTAGAAGGTTTCAAGGAAAACATGAAGGCATTCCAAATGGCAAGTTCTCTTGAGTTGTGGGGCCCTGCTTGTCTGAGTCTAAAGGAAGTCTATATTTCCCTGTCTCTATCTTGGCTACATGCTTCCTGGGCCCAGCTTTGGCCTCTATTTCATTGTTTTCTCTTATTTGGTCTGCAGATTGGCTTCCCTTCTCTCCACTGCAGCCACAGCTGCCCAGCTCATACCATTGTCAATGTGCAGCACAGTCTGATGAGCAGCTCTCAGTCCTAATTCCAACCTTCTAGAATAAGCTTTTTATCTCCTCTATCTGGTGCGCATGCCTGGTCCAGTCAGCAGGGTCAGGAGGAGGGGTGAGGAGAGCAGGATAACAGTACAAACCTGGCTACAATTCTCAGAGCAAAGTGAAGACAGGTGAGGCAACAAGTGGCCTCCAAGTGTTTACTACAGCTCCTGGGGAAAAGCACCATGATATTTCACCCTGGATATTCCAACCTCCAAAGCCCATAGTCTAGAACAGCAACCGTGCAAGAGAACACCACCATTCTTAGACCTCCCTGAGGGACTGATGGGGCCACAGGATCCTGGCAACAGCAGTAGACTTTATGAAGTAAGACCCACACACTAGATTTCAAATCTTTCTAGTTTATTCCTTGTGAATTGGGAGGCAGGCTTAGAGAAAGTAGGAGCATTCTGCCTGCAGACAAGCTGACATGAACAGCAGGCTACCCTCCCAGGTTGTGTATACGTGCACACACACATTCATAAAAACTGGCATATTATACCAGAATGGAAGCAGGTTAATTGGGTTATTTGATCCCGGGGGCCTATTCAGGGAACCTTCCTACAGCCTGTAACCAGGCAGGACTTGGGATGGCTCAGAACTGAGCAACCAGATGCTGTCATTAGCCCAGACTCCCACCTCAGCAGTTTCGCCTCAGTCTCTATGGGCCACCTGATGCTGGGCCAGGATGTGCTGAGGCAGCATAGCAGGAGTCCCAGGGTCAACTGGGGAGGGGCTGAGCAAGCTGGTGGAGAAGGGATAACCTGGAGGGAGGCAAGAGCAGATTTTAATCATCTGAAGGGCTGTCTTATGGAAGAGGATGATGGTCACTAGTGAGCAGACTGAGTTTGGCATAAGAAATGTTTCCAAAAAACAGAACTTCCAATACCAATGTGTTTAGGCTATATTACAAAGCAGAGAGCTCCCTGACACTCCTAAGTATGACATAAGAATGGAACAGGATTGGTAATTATATTTATCCTACAACTGTGAAAAATACCAAATTTGTTCATTGGTATAGAAAATTAAAGAGCCATGACAGCAAAATGAACAGGAGTCCATTAGAATAGACTCTCCAAGGGTCCTGCTTGGTTCCTGTCACTGCACGTGGACTGTAGCCCTGAATGTCTGCCTGTCATAGCCTTTTTCTCTCACCCTTCCTTTTTTAGCTTCTCCACACTCTTTCAAAATCTGATAAAGATGTCCTGGGCCAGTTTGGATGAGGCATCTAAGATCCCAGTGCCAGGGGAAAAAATTATTCGTACACAATGGTTGGTTAGAACCATGACAGCAACATGCATTGGCACCTCCCTTGGCTACTAAGATTAGACTACATCATCAGGCTACATTCATTAATGGCCCTAGGTTGTCAGGGAGCCATATTTAAACAGAATTCATGGGGACATCTGGCATAATTGATGCACTTGTGTTCCTATATATCCATTCATGCCATTCATTCATTTATTCCGTCATATGGCTCCAGAGAGAAAGAGAGGAAAGGATAGGAACTGTAGTTATCTGATGACTCCTCATTCTTACAAAGCCCAGTGGCTTCTTCTACCATTGGGATCCCCCCCAAATCCCCTTTATCCATTCAATCAACCTCTTTTTACCTGAGTAAGTCTAGGGAGGTTCCATTCCTTGCAACCAAATGATTCCTGATAAAGACAGCATCACTAGATTAGGAACCCTCATCCAGTAAATGATGAGTCTTGTTGTTCTTCCCCCTGTAGAACTCTGAGCACAGAAGACTCCAGTATCTACATTCCAGTAGCATGGATGAAGGACAGAGCTTGGAGGACGCCCTCATGAGACATGCATCCTTGGTCACAGCCAGAAATGGGCTTACTCCTTGTGGACAGAGGCAGCACCCATCATTTTGGGGAAGCAGTCAAGCAACACCAATAAATTAGACCCCAGTGATGCTTGCTTTACTGAAGCACTCAGCTTAATAAATCTTTCTTTGACACACAAAATTCTACTTGTACCATCAGCAAATGTGACGTATTTGGTGTGAATAATTCAGTGTTTTGCAGGGGTTCTGACTTCCAGTGAGAATGCTGCACTGTCCAAGATTGTTAACTAATCCTATGGAGCAGAACTGAGCTCTGGTTCACCTTTAGTTTGAAAACACTTGGGGAAACAGTAAAAAGAGGATAAAAAAGAAAAATTCTTCCCTCCTAACTAATAACAGAAATCGTTTTCCCCAAACTCTTCCAATATATGCATCAGTGTGCAGCTCTTCTCTCCTTCAGAACTTAAACTTAGTCTCTGGGGATTTTTGGTACAAAGAAATTTCTGAAGATGCTTTTCTAAATGAGGAATTTTATTTTATTTTATTTTTTAAAAAGATTTTATTTATTTATTTGACAGACAGAGATCACCAGTATGCAAAGAAGCAGGCAGAGAGAGGGGGGAAAGCAGGCTCCCTGCTGAGCAGAGAGCCTGAAGTGGGGCTTGATCCCAGGACCCCAAGATCATGACCTGAGCTGAAGGCAGAGACTTAACCCACTGAGCCACCCAGGTGCCCCTAAATGAGGAATTTTAAATGGAAAATCTAGCTCTGAATAAATGAGCTGGCTGTCTCTACCCAGAGAAAACAGGGGATCAGAAATGATGAGGAAGTCCTGACCACTCACAGCTCAAAGAAGGGAATTTCCCCCACTTCTTTCTGTCCAGCTGTGTGATGCGGGGCAAGTCACTTACCCTCTCTGGGCACATTTGCAAAACTAAAACCTCAGATTAGAGATCAGAAATCTTTAACCAAGAATTCAAGTTGGTCCATGTGTGGTCAGTGTAATCTCTGAAATACTGTGCTAAATATCCATTTTGGGGAATGGATATTTGGGGAAGGGGATGTGCATTTGGGAAAGGGGAGAGGCTCTATACCTTTCTTCAGATTCTCAAAAGTGTCCAGGACCTTCAAAGCTGGAAAACTCCTGGGCTGGACAATTGCTAAATCTCAGTTCAGTCCTAAATTAGGCCACGATTCCAATGTCCTCTGTGAGTCTGGAGAGTTATGTTTCTCTACCTGGACTGCTCATGCAGGGGGCTTAAAGGGATTATGAGTGCTTTCACCTTCCAAGCTTCACAGCCAAATTAGGGGGCCCAACCCCTGGATGCAACAAGTTTATGTTCATGTGTAAGTGTCTATCAGGGGGAGAGGATATTCCTTCATTTATTCATTCCACAAATATTTATTGGGTCCTCTTGTGTGCTAAGCCTTCTGCCACCCACTGCCCTTCTGTAGCTCACAGTCTAGGAGACAGACAATGGAAAAACAATCACAAATACCTCTGATCCCAAAGTATGACAAAGCCTCTGAAGGGTCACTAAGAATTTTGGTGAGAGATGATAAGGAGTGACCTGTTTTCTCTTCACTGTCACATTCCACACATCCAATGAGCAGTGGACTCCAAAAATAGTTTACCTCTTCTGATCCCCACTGTCACCTCCTTTGTCTAAATCCCCATCATCTTGCACCTGAACCCCCACAACCCTTTTCTCTTCACTTATGTTCTTGCTCATCAACTGAAATGGGGAGGCCCATGAAGGAGAGTGTAGGGGTGAGTAGGTCCCAGTCATGTGCTACCCATAAGGATATAAAAACAAACTGCCACTCTTTGTACTGAAAGAAGCCTTAGGTTCCCAGGGAAGGGTGTGGGAGAAGTGACGCTGCAGGGGTGTTCCAGGTGCTCTCAAAGTGAGAACTCTTAACAACAATGCGCACTTGAATGTACACCCTTATAGCATTGGAAACAAAATAACATCATTCATTTGGCATCACACCTGGTGTTGCACAAAACAAGACATAACAGAGCTGGCTCACTTATGGCTGAATCTGTTGATTCTCAGCCCACAACAGGATTCGCAGCAGTCTAAATAAAGTAAGGAAGCAAATCCAAACCCACGAACCAGGCAAATTAAGGGGTGATTACATCCATTTGTGTTTCAGAACCACTCTGATTTATAAAGTGCTGTCTTAAAATAGCACCCTTGAAGTATTTACAGATATATAACTTGCTTGCTGGAAGGGCTGTAGATTGGGAGGCAAACCTTAAAAAAAAAAAATTGCAGAATTCCTGATTCATTGAAGGACATTCTAAGGAATGTGTGACCTGACTTAAAGCTATATATGTGGAGGGACCTACCCATGAGGCAAAGAGAAACACGCCAACTAACACCAGGGTGCAATCTGGGTTCTTGTCTGAGAAAATCCACATGAAAGCATTTGTATACATGTGGCACTTAATAAGTGGCCAATAAATGTCAGCCATCATCATCATTCCTTAGGTTCCAACAATTCTCTAGCACCAGCTGGATGTCCTAGAGTTCAGTTCAATTCAATTCTGACACTACCTGAATTCATGCATACCCCATAGGTAAAAGGCTCAGTCCCACAAGACTGTCTCTACTTCAGACACCAACCACAAGCCCCAAAGGTCCCCTAGATCCCCATGCTTCTGCTACAAATCTGGGGGCTCCAACAACTCCCTTTCAAGTTCAGTAGTTCACAAAAACAACTTATGGAACTTGCTGAACACATTATACTCGCAATTACAATTTTATTATAAAAGATACAACTTGAGAACAGCCAAATGGAAGAAATATGTAAAATGAGGTGTGTGGGGCGGGGAAGCACAGCTTCCATGCTGTCTCCCCATAGAATCAGGGTTTGTCGCCCTCCAGATACATTGATGTGTTCTCCAACCTGGAAACTTCCCCACACTTTGGCACCCAAGAGCTTTTGTCAAGGTTTCATTATGTAGGTACGATTAATTAAATCATTGATTTAGTTTAAACTATGTGGTTGAACTCAATCTCTAGCCCCTGTCCCCTATCCAGAGATGTGGTGTGGAGATGAAAGGTTCAACCCTCCAATCACTTGGATGGTTCCTCTGGCAGCCAGTCCCTCCACCTCCTGAAGCCATGTAGCTCTCCCCTCCTTGCACTTTCTGCCTCACAAAAAGAGCTCATTATAAATAACAAAAGATATTCCTATAGCTCAGGAAATTCCAAGAATTTTTGAAGCACTGAGCCAGGAACCTGGACCAAAGCAGATATATTCTTTATTATATCACATTCCCTCTACCATGCTGTCTCCTGCAATAAAAAGCTGAAGGAAGGTCTTAAGAGGACAAATTAGCCACCTGCCACCAGGTGAGCCTGTATTTTAATCATTGAAGACAGCTAATTATCACTTTCAGGAGAAAAAAGACAAGGAGGGGCATCTGGGTGAGTCAGTTGGTTAGGCATCCAACTCTTGATTTTAGTTCAAGTCATGATCTCAGGATTGTGAGATTGAGCCCCATGTTAGGCTCTGTGTTGGACTCCGCACTGGGCATCGAGCCAGCTTAGGATTCTCTCTCTCCCTCTCCCTGTGCCCCTCCCCCTCTTTCCCTCTCCTTAAAAAAAAAAAAAAAAAGGCAAGGATATATCATAGGGCAGAAGAGCCCCCAGTCAGTACATTCTGGTCATGCATTTCCATTGTCCCAGGAGACATGGCAGTAGAGACATGTTTTCCATGAGGACTGGACATCTTTCTCCTCCAGCTCTTCCCATTTGTTTTGATTAAACCTCTCCAGTCTCCCTGGTAGCCTGAAGGAGGACCAGCCACCAAGAGTTAACTCTTTGGAAAGATCCAGAATGAGCGAGAGGTAGTTCCTAAGTTCCACCACATTAAGATGCACTGATCCAATGTACCTGATTTTGACTGTTCCCAAGATACTTCATACCCATTATGGTCTGTGTTTGGAAGGGCTTGCAGATTTATTACTTCTGCTGAATGTGTTTTCCTATACCTGAAAGTACTTCATTCTCCTTCCGTGCAATTACTCTTTGAAGTTACACAGTCAGTAGTGCATATAATTGTAGATACAACAGCCCACAGGCTCCTCTCAATATTCTCGAAGGCCTTTCCAAGGCTGACACTACTCTCTCTTTTTCTTTGAGAAATCTTCTCACGCTGTCTTTTCCATTAATTCTTTCATTGGTTCATTCATTTCTGCCTTTCCCTCAACTGCTTTTTCCATATTGTCCAACTGGTGAACTCCTCCCCAGCCTTTAAAGCCCAGGTCAAATGTCACCTTCTCTGCGAAGCCTTCCTTGATTGCCTTCAAGTCTCTCCTCCACGTTATCTTCCATATATATCTTAGACATTAATCTGTGCATTTATCATAATCTGTTATGATTACTTAATTACATGTCTGACCAATTTTCCTGGATTGAAGGTAGGGGCTGTGTCTAGTTGCTCTCTGATTCCAGAATGCTCATTTTGACTCTTGACACTAGGTAGAAACATCTGTAGAATGAATATATAGATGAAACCTGGCCTACAAGAAGCATTGCCTATTCCATCCATAGAAAACTATTGATTTCCCACTCAACAACCTCTTCTTGCTTCTTTCTTATTAATAGAACCACCAATTCCGTCTAGATACATGGCCCCTTTCCCAACTCCGGGGGGATGGATGTTGGTTATTTCAATATAATCATAGTGATTCCACAATTCTGGCCAGCGATTGGCTTACGTGTGTGCATGTGTGTGTGTGTGGCCTTGGCCAATGTAAGGCAAGTGTGCTGGGTGTAAAGATTGTGGGAAAAGGTATCCTTTTTTTTTTAAGATTTTATTTATTTATTTGACACACAGAGATCACAAGTAGGCAGAGAGGCAGGCAGGTGGGTCAGTGGAGGTGGCAAGCAGGCTCCCCGCTGAGCAGAGAACCTGATGCAAGACTCGATCCCAGGACCCTGAGATCATGACCTGAGCCAACCGCAGAGGCTTAACCCACTGAGCCACCCAGGTACCCCAAAAGGTGTCCTTTCTTGATGAAAGTCATTGCACTAGAGAAATGCCTCATTCTGCCTTTGGATGAAATTCTAGGAGTCCCATGTCTCAAGCAGAGGCAGCTATCCTGAGACCGTATGGAGGGTGGCCATGGGGTCAAGGTGACACTGTTGTGTTTCAGGGCTCACCCAGCCTGCACCCATCCTATAATACAGGGATGGGTGCCCTGAATTTGGTTTCTTCCAGAACAGGGATGTTTAGGTGTCTGTGGGACGGTGCTGGCAAATTACTGAGAGCTTCCCAGGACCTGGAAAATTTCCTTCATAGGTTAATTGTTCCTTCATAGGTTAAATAATGATTTCCTTCATAGATTAATTCTAATGTGACAATATCCCTCACCCTGGTGAATGTGTTTAAAATACTATTCATTAGAGGCTCCTGGGTGGCTCAGTGGGTTAAGCCTCTGCTGTTGGCTCAGGTCATGATCTCAGGGTCCTGGGATTGAGCCCCACATCTTGTCTGGCTCCTTGCTCAGCAGGAAGCCCACTTCTCCCTCTCCCCTCTTCTCATGCTCTCACTTGCTGTGTCTCTCTCTCAAATAAATAAATAAAATCTTAAACAACAACAAATGAAGAACATACTTCCCAGTGCCTTGCCATGTGATTAATACAGCCAAAGAAGGGTAGGCTGAAATGACACTTGTATTTTCTGTCCTTAAGTATTTAGGGACAGGTGTGATAACTTTATGCCTTCTCTTCCCCTGCTGCCTCAACCTTCAGAGCCATGTATCCTAAATGCATTAGTTACAAGATGGCAACAGGACTTTAGTTTAGGGGAAAAAAAGTTATTCGGCCAAGCTACTGGTTTAGGGGTTATCTTGTTACCCTAGAGCTTGTCGTGACTAAATCATAGAGTAACATATTTGGAAAATATAAACAAAGAAGGACAGGAAAAAATCTATAGTCATATGGACACCATTGGGCCTCAGGTGGCTGTGGTATTCTGTGGAATGTCCTTGAAGATTCCATCTCTTAATCCAGCCCTTCAGTGAACTACCAGGAATGTGCTGGGCTCTTTTGAATCAGTGACTATCACCTGATTTCAAGCAGACAGGTAGCCAGAGTCTCTAGAATGGGCAGATGAGAGGAGATGCTTGGAAAAATGCACAGGGAAAGACATCACACTGTCATCACTGTCATCCTCATGGAGAATTCAGGAAAACTGAAACTCTCTCTCTGCGGGGCGGGGTGGGGGGCTCTATTACTTTTCTGCTTCAGGTAACATCTCCAAAGTTTCTGTGACTTTTCCCATTAAAGGCATTTTTTTATTTTTTAGCTGGGCCAGTGGTGTCTTTCCATCAAAAACATAATGTATTACCACTCAAAGATAATCCTGTTTGTGACTTCTATTTCCAGTATTATATCTATTTTTCATAATATGAGTTTCCACAATTAAATATTAAACCACAGTATTTATCTTGTATTTATGAAAATGGAATTTGTATTGCCCATTCAATCACAACAAAAACCTGCCTTTTTACTTATAATGTTATGAACATCTTTCTATGTCATACAACATTCTTCTATAGTTTCCATTTTAATGCCTGCCTAGAATCCCAACATCTGGTTATATCCTCATATATTTGACAAATCTTTTACTGCTGGACATATAAAAATGTTTCCAGTTTTTCAGCACTGAATGGGGGAAAAAAAGATCCTTAGAGCTAATCTTTGCTCATATCCATCATTATTTGTTTAGAACAAATTCCTAAAAGTGAATGTCTCCAAAGTGAATGCAAAAAAACTGGTAACTTGCCATTTTCTGGAAAGGCTATAACAGCCTGCATGGGTAGGAGTGTCCTTGTCTCACTCACCTGCCATACCTCCTTGAAGCCAGCAGGCAGAGATAGAACAGGAGCCCATCTAATGCTTACCACATAAATCTCCTTCATGCAACTTTGTGTCTTATGACTAATGAATGATCTGTAGCCCCTGCTGACTCTAATTCTTCTCTTATGTTATTGAGCATATCCTCACATACCATCAAAGAGGCTTTTAAACAGTCTCATGCATGTAGTTTCCATGGTTTGAATTCCTTAATTAATCGTATCTTCTGACTCTCCTGGGGACTTGGTTACCTACATGCTTTACAATTTCTAACTGTGAACTCATCTTTGGTGGGAAATTTTTCTCTGGGATTCCTGGGGGCAAAGATTGAAGACGCTCTTGGCACAGGCTTGATATTTAAATTGCTCCCCATGACTCTTTTGCCACCTGTGGTTTGGGGTGGCCAACTTGCCTATAGGCCATGTGCTCAAGCCAGTGGGTAGAGCTTTTTAGTGTCCCTTTCATGGATGGAAAGCCCTTTATGATTTCCTGCTATGGACTTTGCTAGTTCCTATCCTGTGGATGCAATTCTGTTCTCCAGGCATTGGTATTATGACTGTCTAAGTGTATGCTCTGATACCACATGGACTGTATGGCTCATTTAGTCTGCTCATCCTTTCTGGCACCTGGGATTCTCTTTCCCTTTATGTTTATTTTTTGATCCAACCTATGTATTTGAAGCTTTAGATGTTCTATTTTATCCTGCATTCCTATGTGCTCAGAGTGTTGAGAGGGTTCTGATGTCAACTCACCTACTATGTTAGTTAGCAGACTCTGAACTGTTCCTCCACCCTTTGGGCTGACTTGACACCCTTTGATGATGGCCAGAAGCTGGAGAACAGCTGAAGCAACAATCATTACACTTGTTAAGAAGTCAACACAGGTAGAACACTTGAGACCACATGTATTCACTAACCCTGGCTTGTTCGCAAGAGTCAGAGCCACGCTATTGGGGGAAGACAAGAAGCGTGTCCCAAGCCACAAATCCTCAAGCTCCTGGTTCAGTGCAACCCTTTTGATCCACAATCCTCTAAACAAAAACAACAATTAATACAGCAACTACTGTTGAGTACCAGGTTCCGCCATAAACACACTGCATGGATTAACCCATTTAATCATCATAAAAAGCCCATGAGATAGAAGTTATTGTTAGCCCCATTTTACAAACAAACAGACTGAAATAGATGGGTAGAGCAACATGCCCAGGGTCACATAGCTATGAAAGGGGAGGGATGACGTTTGAACCCCAGATCTCAGAGTCCTGACCTCTACAACACACGTTTGACCTTTCCTTGTCTTCTGCATCACATCCTCCCAAATTCCACTCAACACCCTTTCTCTTGGGATGTCCTTGGTGTTCAGTCTATTCTTTATCATTAAGACTTTTCATCCAATTCTACCAATCCAATACATTCTATTTCTAACATCAAGAGATAACTTATACAACCACATGATTATACCTCAACTCTCCTCCTAAGCCCTCTCCTTCTCTCTCTCACACAGAACTACTTATGAGGTGCATTTACCACACTTAATTAACTCAACGCATCCTGCCTTTTAAAATACATTAATTCCCCGTCCCGAGCCAGTACCACCATCAACCTCTCTGCCTCTCTGCAGCAGGTCAAGGAACCCCAGGAGGTTAATTATCACACAGAATTTTCAGGTGTACTGAGTCCTGGCTACCCTGGCTACCAGCTCTGCAGAAAAGAGTACAGATGCCATGCTTCTCAACCATAGCTGAACAGTGGAATTGCAAGGGGAGGTTTAAAGTGACACGGAAGCCTTGGTCCTCTCCCTAGTTTAATTGCTCTTCATGGAGCCTGGGGAATTAAGCATTTGAAAATCCTTCCAGGTGATTGTAATAGGCAGCCAAGGCTGAGAAAATTAAGATGAAGCAAGTTATCCTCCAGGATTGTGTCATGATTGCTCTGTAGCTGGATTTGGGAAGACGTGTCACCCTTCTTGCCTTACCCTGATGACCTTGGGACTTGAGGAACATAAAATCTACCAGAGGACTTACTGAAATACAGATTTCTGGGCCCCACTGCCCGGAGTTTCTGGTTGAGTAGATCTGGGGTGGAGTCTGAGAATTTGCATTTCTAACAAGCTCCAGGTGAGGCCAATGCTGCTGATCTAGGAACCATCCTTCGAAACCACGGTCTTAGAACTATTTTTGCTTGTTTAATGGCTGGCCCTTCTACATGCTGTTCACTGCCATGGTTCGGAACACCATGCCTGCCGATTCCGGTTTTCTCAACTTGTCCTTCAAGGTCTGATTCAAGTCCTTCCTTGGTCAGGTCATCCTGATGGCCCAGCCCGGTGGCACCTGCCTCCTCTCCCACATGCTGGGGCTCCTTCTCCGTGACTCTCATAGTGGCTGAGAGTACAGGTCATAGACTTTAGAGTTAGAAAGATGCTTATTATCCAACTGTTTAAAACTCTACCTTTGAGCTGAAGAATTATTTTTCATTCCAATGAAATCCTATTGCAAGTGGTAATATTTAAAATACATAGATGGGGTATGTCTCCTCGTCTAGGAGACTAGGAACATCACTATATATACCTTTCTTTTCCCTTCTATGGGGTCTTGAGGCACTTGGGGGAGGCATATGAGAACTGGAGAACATAATTTGGAAGCCACCCATAGTATAAGCCTTCATTTTATGTGTGATAAAACTGAGACTCAGAGGGGGTAAGCGACATGCCCTTTCATTTATTTGATATCATTGGTTACTGACTCTGGGCCAGGCACTGTAGCAGGTCCTGCAGATGGAGAACAGGTTGGGCAAGCCCAGGACCCAGGAGCTTACTTCTAGCTAGGGAGACAAGGAGTAAGTAACCACACAGACAAAATGATCACGGACTGTGACAGGAACTAAAAGGGATGCCAACATATGCTAGAATCACATGAGTTTAAGGAGGGTCTCTGTGAACTGATCTTCATTCTGCATCTGGAAGGATGAGAAGAAACCAGCTATGAACTTTGTTTGTGGGTCACAGTGAAAAGTCTGGATTCTCTTCTTAGTGGGCTGGAAAACCAGTGGAGGGCTTTAAGCAGGGAAGTGACCAGACTTCACCTTGTTCCTCCCGTTATTTGCCTCCTTGGACAAATGGATCTCAGCCTTTGTATCTTTCATGGCATCCATGGGGACTCAGTACTGAAACTATGTGTGCTGGTGGCTGGTTGCCTGAGTCAACAAGGACTTAAAGTCCTGTTCTGGGGGCACCTGGCTGACTCTGTTGGTGCAAATCTTGATCTCAGGGTTGGGCAGCCCCATGTTGGGTGTGGAGATTAATTACTTAAAAATAAAAATAAATAAAAATAAAGCTGTATTCCACATAGCTTCCCATCTTCTAGACCAGTTATCTCTTATTTTGGGTTTGAACCCTGTCAAGTGTCTGATCAGAGTTATGGAGCTTTCCTTAAGAAATATTCCCATGCACCCATGCACATAGTGAGACTTGTGAGAGCCCTGAAGCCCATCTCAGGACCTGGCCTTCTGCTATAGAGATACCTTTCCTTCAAAGACCCCTTATTTGACTGAATATCATTGCTATCCTAGATTTAGAATCAAATTATCTTCAGATTTTTAAGCCCCAGTTTTCCTGCCTGTAAAATGGATTAATGCATATGTCATGGGGGACTTTAAGAATAAAACAAGATAATACAGATCGGTGCCTAGCACAGAGGTGCCCAGTAGATATCAATTACTTGCCCTTCCCCTTGGCAAGAAAGGAAGCAGCTCGGGCACCTGGGTGGCTCAGTCTGTTAAGCGTCTGTCTTCGGCTTCAGTCATGGTCCCAGGATCCTGGGATCGAGCCCCACATGGGGCTCCCTGCTCAGTGGGGAGTCTGCTATTCCCTCTTTTAGCCCCTCCCCCATTCGTGCTCACTCCCTCTCAAATTATTAATTAATTAATTAATTATTCTTTAAAAAAAAAAAGGAAACAGCTCCTCATGAGGCCAGATCCTACAGTTGTTTAAAACCTGGCACAGGTGGAAGGTAGATGAGAATTGAATGCTAGTTGTCTTTGTTCGGTTTTCTCATCTATAGAATGGGGATAGATCTGTAAAAACCCTTAATAATGTGTCTGGCACCTGGCCAGAACTTTGATAATCAGTTTCTGATAATTCTGATAATGATGATGATACTGATATTGTCTGTTCTATGCAACTCCACACCTGCTTGGGTGAGGAAGAGCTGGGCCTATGGGATGAATTGGGAAAACACAGACTTGATTCTAAGGAGGCTAGAATTGGGGGAGCTCAGTCTATGGCAAACCATCCTAGAGTACTACCCCATGGGAACAACCTTGGTTGAAGACAATCAGATGCTTGTGAAATCCATGTCCCTTGGACATCTCTACCATCTTTCTGAACCCAAATCAGAGTGGAGAGGGACAGTCCTCAGTCACTGGAGATGGGCTCTGCCTCCCTCAGGGAATGCTGGGTAACATGAAAATACTGCAGTCCCAAGAGAGAACATAAAGACCAATGAAATGAGGCCAATGCATAATGCATGAGCCCGCTTTCTCCCCAACTTAATTCTATTTTGTTAAGTAATGATGGAATAAAAATTCAGGATGGTGGAAGATGAGATTTGCAGCTCTATTTGATCAAATGCCTATTGCTGTCGCTTCAAGCCAAACGGGTCGCTTCATAAACAGATAAATAAATCAGACATCAGTGGGAAATGAAAAGTCATGGCCGAGGATAGAACAAGACAGAAAATCATTCCTATTCCGTGATGCTCATTTGGGGCGTCACACCCAGGCTGCAGTGGGGGCCCTGAAGGGGCTGATGGAAGATTATTACAGAGAGGGGATTCAACCCAGGATTTGGAGGACACAAACCTTTCTTAGGGTATGCCATCTGCCTGAGCCAAGGTCATGCCAGGCAACTCTGAAAAGCCAGCAACTGACCTCCACCATTAATGCTCCATCTTTGGGATTAACTATGCTGCCTGGGTAATAATTTATGGGGAATCATTAACCTAATGATATTGGTTTTCTATAAACTGCTTAGTCCGTCTCAGGGAAAATGGATTTTATAAATCTAGGTGGAAAATTCTGGGTGACTCATGAAGGCCCATCAGCAAGTGGGGACGGGTCTGAAGGACCTCGAAGATCACTCCTTTGTTTTCTTTTATATGCCAGTCCAGGCAGTCATTCCAGTTGATGGAGGAAGTGCCCAGGGTTGAAAAGTACACACTGGAAAAAGGGGTGTTGGTTCTTCTTGCCTTGAATTTTGGATCACACATGTGACCTGTCATGAAGATTGTGGGAAAGAGGATAATGTAGCATTCCCAGTGCAGGAAACACCTGGGCTGCAAAAATCCAAATTTTACTCATCCAAACAAGAATCAATGTTCCTTAAACAAGCCAACTTCTGTACCTGCTATGTGTCTGCCTGGGAGATTCACTGCTTTGTGTAGGGGATGCCAGGGAAGCCTCCAAGAGGGTGAGTTAAGAGACTCAGTGATGAAATGGAGCCAGCATGCAATTGCTGGAAGGAGGGGCACTCAGGGGTAGAAAGGCTACCGAGGCAAGTGCAAAGGCCCTAAGGCCAGAACAAGTTTGGCCTGTCTGGGGGAGAAGAGACTTTATTACAATGATTACAGGTGACAGGTCTTTTTATTCCCATTTGAGAGATGAGAAAACTAAAACCCAAGAAGATTAGGCAGACAATTCCCATGCACCCCAGAAAACGAGATTTGCAGGAGGTATTGATGGATACCAATCTGTGCATGTATCCATTAGACCACAGGTTAGCAAACACTGGCCCATGGTTAAAACAAGGCCTTCCCCTGATTTTGTAGAGAGAGTTTTATCAGAACACAGTCCTTCATGGACATATTATCTATGGTTGTTTCATGCTGCAATGAGAGAGTCGAGTAGTCTTTGAGGCCCAGAAAACCTCAGATATCTTCGATCAGATTTTTTACAGACAACATTTGCACAGCCCTGTGCTAGACGATGCCTGTCTTCTTGGTCTCTCCATTTGCCTTTTGTGGAAGGAGGTGACAAGTCAAATGCCCTGAGAATATGGGTCAATATGGGTCATACAGTCCACTGTATGGAGAAGGAGGAGGGAGAGGTGAAGGAGAAAAGCTGAAAACGTCTTTCATAAGCCAGCACCCAGGGTTGTCTGAGGGAAGGAATGTCCCTTGTAAGGAAGCAGAATGTCTTGATAACCATGGAGAAGCATTCGATTTGGGCGGGGGAGGGGGGTTATCTCTGTCACAGACAATACAGGGACAGCCACTTCAGAGTATGAAAAATTGATGTGACTGGAGCCCTTTTTGGAAAGGGAGACCAAGAGGCCACTGTAGAGAGCCTGCCTTACCTGCCTTTTCTGAACAGCGCCAGAAGCTCTGGATGGGGCAAAATGAAAAAAGGACAAATGTTCGTAAAAGTCAACAGGACAGGGGCGCCTGGGTGGCTCCAATGGTTAACCATCTCAGTCTTGATTTCGGTTCAGGCCATGGTGTTGGGGTCCTGAGATGGAGCCCCACATCAGGCTTTGCACTCATCGGGGACTCAGCTTCTCCCTCTGCTCTCCCCACTGCACATGTTCTTTCTCTCAAATAAATAAATAAAATCTTAAAAAAAAAAAAAGCAAACAGGACCGTGGATATCCTGATCATAACACTGTTGGCTGCAGACTCTGAAAAGACAGAACAGTTCACTAATGCACGCAGGAATCTTTTTTGCTTGCTAACACCAGAAGAGGAGTGGGTCAATGCGTGTGATATGAACTCCTATGATCACAGACCCTCTTCCTTTTCCTCATAAAAACTTCCCACCTCCACCCTCCAAGTGGGAGCACTATTCAGGGATCTACCCGAATCTGAGCTCCCTAAATTAAAATAAATGCTCATTAGCTTCTCATTTCGGCTCCTTATTTTTAGGTTGATGAGATCATACCGCAAGAGCAGTAGCCCTGGGTGTGGGGGAGGGGCGGAGAAAGGCAGAGGGTACCTCTGACCACAGCCGCCAAGCCTTTGTGTCCAGGGGGCTGTGGGGGGAGGAGGGAGACGGGGGGCACAACACCTGGCATTTTGGCGTTCCCCCGGTTCTTGCCAGGCGTTGGTTCCCATTGCAGACTAACCTGCTTCCTTGACCTTCTGAGCCCAGGTGATAGGGAAGCCGTGACCTTTTCCCCCAGATGCACCTATGGAAGAAGCTGTCTTCTTCCCCTTGGGGAAGTCTCGCCTGAACACGGGTTCCCCTGCTGCCTTCTTCTGGTGTTACAGTGTCACCTCTGGAAGGAAAAGTTATAGAATTTAGAGTCCGCCCATCCGAGTTTAAACCCTAATTCTGCCATGGGGAAGCTTGGAACAAGCTACTAACTCTTCTGAGTGTCAGTTCCTTCGTGGCCAAAGCTGGGATGATAGCACCTGCCTCCTTGAGGGTTATTAAGATTAAGATGAGAAATCCAAAACACCAGCCATTCAGTAGTTGAAATTCCTACTCTCTATTTTGAAATGGGGAATAAGAACCATATTTCCCAATCTCCCTTGTAGCTGGACAGGGCTATGTGAGTATGGTTATGGCTACCAGATGTAAGAGCCACTGGTGCCTTACTTAAACTTCTAGGAAACACCTTATTTTTTGGTATCATGTTCACATTTTATTTTATTTTTTAATCAGGTTATAAAACAGTACATATCGTATGATCTCATGATTGCATCAAAAAAACGTTTTCATGTATAACTTACATCATTATAAATAATGAAATGGATAAAAGATCAAAACAGGGTCATAATTGTAGGATGTGGATGATAGATGAAGATCTGTTTCCTTCTTAGTGCCCGATGATATTTTAAACTTTTCCTATAATGAACATACATGTCTTTTGAAAAGGCCATAAAAACCTAAAATGCTATTTTGCATATTAAATGACTAAATCCCAAAATAAATACTTGTCTATAAAAATGACACTTTATAGAAGGCTTACAGAACAAAACAAGCCATGCCCTGCTTTTCCATCAATTTCCTAACCTCATCCTGTACCCTTTCCCACCTACCCACATGTGATAAGCAACTGAAGCTCCTCAGTGGAAACTAACTTCCTTTTCCTTCTTCCTGGAAGCTAGAAAGTGGGTGTGATGACTGGAGCTAGAGCAACTATTATGAACCATGAGGAGGAAGCTTTGTGTTGTGGTGGCAGAGCAACAAGCTAGAAGGAACCCAGGCCTCTGAACTCCTTCACTGCAATTTTTGATTCTGTGAATGAGAAAGACACTTCCATTGTGTTTATGCTATCTTTAAATTTTTAGTTCTCTCTTCCTCAGGGTATAAAGAATCCTGATATACTAATTGTGTGGCCTTGAACAAATTTGCTGCCTCTCCAAGTCTCAGTACCTCATCAACAAAATAGGTTTATAAATCCCAAACCCTTAGAAACATTGTGGGAATTCAAGGACACAATGTGGTGGTTTTCTGCTATTTCAGAAATGTTTTGTGATGATGCCCTGGAAATATTGATATTCAGACCCTGTACTAAAGCATTTGAATCACTAGATCTGATGATGGTGCCAATGTCCATTTTTGTCAAGTCTCCAGGTGATATGATACACACCCAGCTTTGGGAAACATGGAGCTGAGAGAATAATCTTTTTTTCCCCCTGCTTTCAAAGTCAGATAGAACATTAAGAGATGTTGTTTGCGGGGGAGGAGTCAAGATGGCGCAGAAGTAGCAGGCTGAGACTACTTCAGCTAGCCGGAGATCAGCTAGATAGCTTATCTAAAGATTGTAAACACGTGAAAATCCATCGGCAGATTGAAGAGAAGAAGAACAGCAATTCTGGAAACAGAAAAACAACCACTTTCTGAACGGTAGGACCGGCGGAGAAGTGAATCCAAAGCGACGGGAAGATAGACCCCGGGGGGAGGGGCCGGCTCCCGGCAAGCGGCGGAGCAACCGCGCACAAAATCAGGACTTTTAAAAGTCTGTTCCGCTGAGGGACATCGCTCCAGAGGCTAAACCGGGGCAAAGCCCATGCGGGGTCAGCGTGGCCTCAGGTCCCGCAGGGTCACAGAAGGATCGGGGGTGTCTGAGTGTCACAGAGCTTGCGGGTATTGGAACGGGAAAGCCGGCGACAGAGACAGAGCCGACAGTAAGCTCGCAGCTCGGGGTTACCTTGAACCGGTCGCAGGCTCGGTGAGCTCGGAGCGCGGCCGGAGGTCAGGCAGACTAGAGTAACTGGGCGCTGTTCTCTGAGGGCGCACTGAGGAGTGGGGCCCTGGGCTCTCGGCTCCCCGGGCCGGAGACCAGGAGGCCGCCATTTGTATTCCCGTCCTCCTGAACTCTGCGGAAAGCGCTCAGGGAACAAAAGCTCCTGAAAGCAAACCCCAGCAGATTACTCACCCCGGCCCCTGATAAGGGCGATGCAATTCCGCCTGGGGCAAAGACACTTGAGAATCACTACAACAGGCCCCTCCCCCAGAAGATCAACAAGAAATCCAGCTGAGACCAAGTTCACCTACCAAGGAGTGCAGTTTCAATACCAAGGAGAGCAGCAGAATTCCAGAGGAGGAGAAAGCAAAGCAAGGAACTCATGGCTTTTTCCCTGTGATTTTTTTTAGTCTTGCAGTTAATTTAATTTTTTTCTTTTTCATTTTTTGGTTTTTTTCTCGCCTTCTGGAAAAAAATTTTTTTTAACTTTTACCTTTTTCTTTTTTAACGTTTTTTAACTAGTTTATCTAATATATATATTTTTTCTTTTTTATATTTTTCTTATTTGTTTTCTTTTTTTAATTCTTTCCTTTTCTTTTTTTTTCTTTTTTCTTTTTTTTTTTTTTCTTTCTTCCTTTTTGAACCTCTTTTTATCCCCTTTCTCCTCCCTCACGATTTGGGATCTCTTCTAATTTGGTTAAAGCATATTTTCCTGGGCTTGTTGCCACCCTTTTAATATTTTACTTGCTCCTTCATATACTCTTATCTGGACAAAATGACAAGATGGAAAAATTCAACACAAAAAAAAAGAACAAGAGGCAGTACCGAAGGCTAGGGACCACATCAATACAGACATTGGTAATATGTCAGATCTAGAGTTCAGAATGACAATTCTCAAGGTTCTAGCCGGGCTAGAAAAAGGCATGGAAGATATAAGAGAAACCCTCTCGAGAGATATAAAAGCCCTTTCTGGAGAAATAAAAGAACTAAAATCTAACCAAGTTGAAATAAAAAAAGCTATTAATGAGGTGCAATCAAAAATGGAGGCTCTCACTGCTAGGATAAATGAGGCAGAAGAAAGAATTAGTGATATAGAAGACCAAATGACAGAGAATAAAGAAGCTGAGCAAAAGAGGGACAAACAGCTACTGGACCACGAGGGGAGAATTCGAGAGATAAGTGACACCATAAGACGAAACAACATTAGAATAATTGGGATTCCAGAAGAAGAAGAGAGAGAGAGGGGAACAGAACGTATACTGGAGAGAATTATTAGGGAGAATTTCCCCAATATGGCAAAGGGAATGAGCATCAAAATTCAGGAGGTTCAGAGAACGCCCCTCAAAATCAATAAGAATAGGCCCACACCCCGTCACCTAATAGTACAATTTACAAGTCTCGGTGACAAAGAGAAAATCCTGAAAGCAGCCCGGGAAAAGAAGTCTGTAACATACAATGGTAAAAATATTAGATTGGCAGCTGACTTATCCACAGAGACCTGGCAGGCCAGAAAGAGCTGGCATGATATTTTCAGAGCACTAAACGAGAAAAACATGCAGCCAAGAATACTATATCCAGCTAGGCTATCATTGAAAATAGAAGGAGAGATTAAAAGCTTCCAGGACAAACAAAAACTGAAAGAATTTGCAAACACCAAACCAGTTCTACAGGAAATATTGAAAGGGGTCCTCTAAGCAAAGAGAGAGCCTACAAGTGGTAGATCAGAAAGGAACAGAGACCATATATAGTAACAGTCACCTTACAGGGAATACAATGGCACTAAATTCATATCTCTCAATAGTTACCCTGAATGTTAATGGGTGAAATGCCCCTGTCAAAAGACACAGGGTATCAGAATGGATAAAAAAACAAAACCCATCTATATGTTGCCTCCACGAAACACATTTTAAGCCCGAAGACACCTCCAGATTTAAAGTGAGGGGGTGGAAAAGAATTTACCATGCTAATGGATATCAGAAGAAAGCAGGAGTGGCAAACCTTATATCAGATCAATTAGATTTTAAGCCAAAGACTATAATAAGAGATGAGGAAGGACACTATATCATACTCAAAGGGTCTGTCCAACAAGAAGATTTAACAATTTTAAATATCTATGCCCCCAACATGGGAGCAGCCAACTAACTATATAAACCAATTAATAACAAAATCAAAGAAACACATAAACAACAATACAATAATAGTAGGGGACGTTAACACTCCCCTCACTGAATTGGACAGATCTTCCAAGCAAAAGATCAGCAAGGAAATAAAGGCCTTAAATGACACACTGGACCAGATGGACATCACAGATATATTCAGAACATTTCATCCCAAAGCAACAGAATACACATTCTTCTCTAGAGCACATGGAACATTCTCCAGAATAGATCACATCCTCGGTCCTAAATCAGGACTCAACCGGTATCAAAAGATTGGGATCATTCCCTGCATATTTTCAGACCACAATGCTCTAAAGCTAGAACTCAACAACAAAAGGAGGTTTGGAAAGAACCCAAATACATGGAGACTAAACAGCATCCTTCTAAAGAATGAATGGGTCAACCGGGAAATTAAAGAAGAATTGAAAAAAATCATGGAAACAAATGATAATGAAAATACAACGGTTCAAAATCTGTGGGACACAACAAAGGCAGTCCTGAGAGGAAAATATATAGCGGTACAAGCCTTTCTCAAGAAACAAGAAAGGTCTCAGGTACACAACCTAACCCTACACCTAAAGGAGCTGGAGAAAGAACAAGAAAGAAACCCTAAGGCCAGCAGGAGAAGAGAAATCATAAAGATCAGAGCAGAAATCAATGAAACAGAAACAAAAAAAACAAAAAAAAAAAAAAAAAAAAAAAAAACAACAACAATAGAACGAATCAATGAAACTAGTAGCTGGTTCTTTGAAAGAATTAATAAAATTGATAAACCCCTGGCCCGACTTATCAAAAAGAAAAGAGAAAGGACCCAAATAAATAAAATCATGAATGAAAGAGGAGAGATCACAACTAACACCAAAGAAATACAAACTATTATAAGAACATACTATGAGCAACTCTATGCCAATAAATTTGACAATCTGGAAGAAATGGATGCATTCCTAGAAACATATAAACTACTACAACTGAACCAAGAAGAAATAGAAAGCCTGAACAGACCCATAACCAGTAAGGAGATTGAAACAGTCATTAAAAAACTCCAAACAAACAAAATCCCAGGGCCAGACGGCTTCCCGGGGGAATTCTACCAAACATTTAAAGAAGAACTAATTCCTATTCTCCTGAAACTATTCCAAAAAATAGAAATGGAAGAAAAACTTCCAAACTCATTTTATGAGGCCAGCATCACCTTGATCCCAAAACCAGACAAGGATCCCATCAAAAATAGAGCTATAGACCAATATCCTTGATGAACACAGATGGGAAAATACTCAACAAAATACTAGCCAATAGGATCCAACAGTACATTAAAAGTATTATACACCACGACCAAGTGGGATTTATTCCAGGGCTGCAAGGTTGGTTCAACATCTGCAAATCAGTCAATGTGATACAACACATCAATAAAAGAAAGAACAAGAACCATATGATACTCTCAATAGATGCTGAAAAAGCATTTGACAAAGTACAGCATCCCTTCCTGATCAAAACTCTTCAAAGTGTAGGGATAGAGGGCACATACCTCAATATCATCAAAGCCATCTATGAAAAACCCACCGCAAATATCATTCTCAATGGAGAAAAACTGAAAGCTTTTCCGCTAAGGTCAGGAACACGGCAGGGATGTCCATTATCACCACTGCTATTCAACATAGTACTAGAGGTCCTAGCCTCAGCAATCAGACAACAAAAGGAAATTAAAGGCATCCAAATCGGCAAAGAAGAAGTCAAATTATCACTCTTCGCAGATGATATGATACTATATGTGGAAAACCCAAAAGACTCCACTCCAAAACTGCTAGAACTTATACAGGAATTCAGTAAAGTGTCAGGATATAAAATCAATGCACAGAAATCAGTTGCATTTCTCTACACCAACAGCAAGACAGAAGAAAGAGAAATGAAGGAGTCATTCCCATTTACAATTGCACCCCAAACCATAAGATACCTAGGAATAAACCTAACCAAAGAGGCACAGAATCTATACTCAGAAAAATATAAAGTACTCATGAATGAAATTGAGGAAGACACAAAGAAATGGAAAAATGTTCCATGCTCCTGGATTGGAAGAATAAATATTGTGAAAATGTCTATGCTACCTAAAGCAATCTACACATTTAATGTGATTCCTAACAAAGTAACATCCATCTTTTTCAAAGAAATGGAACAAATAATTCTAAAATTTATATGGAACCAAAAAAGACCTCGAATAGCCAAAGGGATATTGAAAAAGAAAGCCAACGTTGGTGGCATCACAATTCCGGACTTCAAGCTCTATTACAAAGCTGTCATCATCAAGACAGCATGGTACTGGCACAAAAACAGACACATAGATCAATGGAACAGAATCGAGAGCCCAGAAATAGAGCCTCAACTTTACAGTCAACTAATCTTCGACAAAGCAGGAAAGAATGTCCAATGGAAAAAAGACAGCCTCTTCAATAAATGGTGCTGGGAAAACTGGACAGCCATATGCAGAAAAATGAAATTGGACCATTTCCTTACACCACACACAAAAATAGACTCAAAATGGATGAAGGACCTCAATGTGAGAAAGGAATCCATCAAAATCCATGAGGAGAACACAGGCAGCAACCTCTTCGACCTCAGCCGCAGCAACATCTTCCTAGGAACAACGCCAAAGGCAAGGGAAGCAAGGGCAAAAATGAGCTATTGGGATTTGATCAAGATCAAAAGCTTTTGCACAACAAAGGAAACAGTTAACAAAATCAAAAGACAACTGACAGAATGGGAGAAGATATTTGCAAACGACATATCAGATAAAGGACTAGTGTCCAGAATCTATAAAGAACTTAGCAAACTCAACACCCAAAGAACAAATAATCCAATCAAGAAATGGGCAGAGGACATGAACAGACATTTCTGCAAAGAAGACATCCAGATGGCCAACAGACACATGAAAAAGTGCTCCATATCACTCGGCATCAGGGAAATACAAATCAAAACCACAATGAGATATCACCTCACACCAGTCAGAATAGCTAAAATCAACAAGTCAGAAAATGACAGATGCTGGCGAGGATGCGGAGAAAGGGGAACCCGCCTACACTGTTGGTGGGAATGCAAGCTGGTGCAGCCATTCTGGAAAACAGCATGGAGGTCCCTCAAAATGTTGAAAATAGAACTGCCCTATGACCCAGCAATTGCACTATTGGGTATTTACCCTAAAGAAACAAACGTAGTGATCCAAAGGGGCATGTGCACCCGAATGTTTATAGCAGCAATGTCCACAATAGCCAAACTATGGAAAGAACCTAGATGTCCATCAACAGATGAATGGATCAAGAAGATGTGGTATATATACACAATGGAATACTATGCAGCCATCAAAAGAAATGAAATCTTGCCATTTGCGACAACATGGATGGAACTAGAGCGTATCATGCTTAGCGAAATAAGTCAAGCAGAGAAAGACAATTATCATATGATCTCCCTGATATGAGGAAGTAGTGATGCAACATGGGGGCTTAAGTAGGTAGGAGAAGATTAAATGATATAAGATGGGATTGGGAGGGAGACAAGCCATAAGTGACTCTTGATCTCACAAAACAAACTGAGGGTTGCTGGGGGAGGGGGTTTGGGAGAAGGGGGTGGGATTATGGACATTGGGGAGGGTATGTCCTTTGTTGAGTGCTGTGAAGTATGTAAACCTGGTGATTCACAGACCTTTACCCCTGGGGATAAAAATATATGTTTATAAAAAATAAAAAATATATATAAAAAGAAAAAGAAAAAAAAAGAGATGTTGTTTGCACGTAACACACAAAGGGGCTCACCAGCTTGGAGGGGGTTCTTACTAAGCCTCCAGCCCAGACCTGACCACCCTGCTGCAAATGCCCATCAGCCCTCACTCTCCCAAGAGGAAGGAATGATTTGCTGTTTAACCACACAGTGTGTGCCATCAGCAGCCACCAGCTGCTCAGTCCCATCTGAACCACTTGCTCTGAATTTCTGTTTAAAATGCAACAGCGTCCATGGATTATGGCTCGTTGGTTTACATGCTCATGATGGATCTTTTAATCTAATTAAGGGAAGGCAAAGATTTTCCCCTGGTGCTTTCAGCGGCAGAGAGCTCTGATTTTTTAGGATAGCACACTAACTGAGAGCACTTGTTTTAAGAGCAGGAAAACCAGGGTCCTAATCCTGGCTCTGTGTCCCTGAACATGTCACTTAACCTCTCTGAAAAAGCCAGCTTCTACCTCCATGAGCCAGGCTTTGGGCCAAGCCCTTTGCATGTATGGAAAAATCCCCCAGCAGCCTGTGAGGCCAGTGTCTTCATGATTCCCATTTTGCAGATGGGGAAACTGAGGCTCAGAGGGGCTAGCTAAGTTGCCCAGATCACACAGTGAGTAAATGGTGTGAATTTGATAAAGCAATAATATCTGGCTGATGGATTGTTCAGAGGATGAAATAGTTGAGTGTCTCTGGAGAGTTTAGCATGGCTGTTACCCACCAGGGGTACCGCTCACAGTTGTAACACTAGCTGCTACGTTATTGTCATGATTATGTGGTTGTCACCAATGGAGGTGGCGTGGGAGCCAGGGAGCATGGAATCATGCATGGAAAGCAGGCTTCCTATCCAAGTGGAGGAGCACAGGAGACAGAATAAGATCAGTGGTTGGGTCCTACAGACCCACAGAGCTGTCTGTCCTGGTCCACATATGAGCTAATGGTTCAAGGGATGGATATCTCATTAGACACTGTCTCTTGACCCTAAGAGGTCTTGGTGGTAGAAATTCTGGGTTTTTTTGTGACCACTTTAGTCACCGTGTTTGTTTGCATTCCAGCCACACTTGGATCCCCCAATGTGCCTAAAGCCAGATGCATCCTTTTTGTTATTTCTCTCTGAGTCAGGAGTCTCAGGAAAGGAGAAGAGAAATCAATGAACCACCAGGCATAAACTCACCACCTAGAATCTACCATTAGCACCGTACTGTGCTTGCATTATCATATCTCCGATTTATGATGTATTTCAAAGGAAATTGCAGACATCAGTACTAAACACCTCAGCATTTTTGTAGAGTTTTAGAATCATTTGTGCCATGGAAACCTGTCCTGGCAGTCCCACGTATGCGCTTCAGATGGATACAGGGTCCCTGAGGAGGAAGCAGAAGTGGGGATGTGGACTCCTGGGCCCCAGAACCATCCTCTCATCTGAACAGATACCCAGAAGCTTGGGGCTATGAAAAGTAGCATTTGAAAGTCATTACTGCTAATTTACAGAAGAGGAAGCTGAGCCATGGTTGGGGTAAGGTCACTTATTCCAAGTCACTCATTAATTCATCAAAGTCTGTTAAACCTTACTGTAGGTTTCTTCCATGGTCTCCTTTGGTAAATTGAGAAATGTTAATAGGTCTTTCCCTGGAAAAAATATATGTATTATATAGGGGGACGGGATTCACGGATTCCCCCGTCTATTTGTGATTGTCTATGGGACACAGTGGACTGAGACTGGACCCTTTAGTGAGGTGGCCTCCCCAAGATGCTGGGGCAGAACGTCCTCTGACCTGGAGGTTTCTCAGATTGTCGGGCCACACAGTACCATCTTGTGGAAGACAACGTGAGACGGTAAAGACATGGGAGAACAAGGGACAGTAAAGGAGAGAGATCAGAGATAATAAGAGATGAGAGAGGAGAATGAGAAAGCCTGATCAGAGTGGAGAGATACTTGGAAAGAATGTGGAGGAGGAACCATAATTTTCCCTCTACCCTTCTAGGTTCTTGGCTGAGATGCCCACTGTAATGAAAGACAGATTACGAAGAGAAAAACAAAACCCAATGTTTATAGTAGCAATATCCACAATAGCCAAAACATGGAAAGAGCCCAGATGTCCACCAATGGATGAATGGATAAAGAAGATGTGGTGTGTGTGTGTGTGTGTGTGTGTGTGTGTGTGTGTGTGATGTAATATTAGTCATCAAAAAGAATGAAATCTTGCCATTTACAACAATATGGATGAAACTAGAGGTATTATGCTAAGTGAAGTCAGTCAGTCAGAGAAAGGCAAATATGATATAATTTCACTCATATGTGGAATTTAAGAAACAAAACAGATGAACATAGGGGGAGGAAAGGAAAAATGAAATAAGATGAAAACAGAGATGAAGACAAACCATAAGAGACTCTTAACTATAGAAAATAAGCTGAGGGTGACGAAAGGGGAGGTGGGCAGAAGGATGGGGTAACTGGGTGACAGGCGTGAAGGAGGGCACGTGATATAATGAGCACTGGGTGTTACATGCAACTGATGAATCACTGAACTCTACCCTTGAAACTAATAATACACTATATGTTAACTAAATTGAATTTAAATTTTTAAAATTTAAAAACACAGAAGTTTAATAACATACATACCTCCTATATACAAGGGAGAGACCTAGGAGAGCTAAGCAACTCCCCCCAGTGGCCCCAAGCCACCACCTTAAATAACATCTCCCGCTAAGCACAAAATGGTGAGGGGAGGAAGGCCGGTTATGGAAGGTGACCAGAAAAGACACAGTAAACAAGGGTGAGGTGTTTGTGAAGATTTAAATCTCTGCTTTCTCACTGATAGAAGTTTCTAGAGATTCTGAGTCACCTTTCTTCTTCTAGTACTGAGAGGGAGACACCCTTATAGAGATTTCCCTTGTCAATGTTGATGTCACCCATGGAAGAATAACTTCTACTCTATTCGGTTTTCAGAACTTTTCCTATGTCCACTGTTTTTTTTAAAAACAATCAAGTGTTAAATAACAAAAATTCAACTGAGTACATTCGAAGATCTAATGGGCTTTCCTGATTCAGGCAGCATCCCATTCAGCAAACAGAAAGGAGCTCTGCTGAGCTGTAGGAAAGGACAGGTTTGTAAAGACTGATAGGAAAATAGTAGCAAAGAATGAACTATTTTAGGTAAGGTTGCCCTTCTAAGGGGAACAGAAGGGGAACAGTACTGGTATGATCCCAGTACTGACCAGGAAATTCCAGGTGGACTGGTCAAAGGTCGCATTCCTATAAAACTGAAACTGTGGGTCAGGTATTAAATCTTGGTTTGCTAATGTGGGGCCTTAATGTTAAGTGATGCCATTTTGGGCCTATGCCTTTCTTTTTAACACAACCTGAAATAGACTGCATTTTGGGGGGCAGTTACAGTCTACTCCCCTTTAAGAGCAAGAGAGACCCTCCTTCAGGTGACTCTGGGCTGGCAGGGAGGAACTGGACTCACTTGGAAAGTAGCTGCCTATTGGCCCTGTCCTTCGGGAGCCTTCTGTGGCCCTTTCTTGCTGTCAGCTTCCTGCAGATGGCAAAACCAATATTCCTAGAAGAGTCCTTGGAGTCTAGAAGGAGGAAAGAGAATGCCATATCCAGTAGCAGCCCAGCCATTGCTGAGGTCTCAAAAGCATCCTCAATTTCACTATCCTTCCCCTCTGCCTCCCACATCTCTGAATCTAGAGGCCCTCATGGTGAGGAGTGAGGGGGCTTCTCAGTGGGAGAGGTACTGGCCTGACTCTTAGGGTTTCTGTTCCAGGGGGCAGGGACTGGAGCAGCAGAGGCTGCTGGGCAGCCCCAAGAGGACACATGGAGTGAGAAGGTCGGGCAGATTGGCCCATGATCTGAGAAACTGGAACCAGACCTCAAACTCAGAATAGCAGTGAAGACAGGGGCAGTATACAGGTCTCTGGTCTGAACTCTTCTGCCCAATTAACCTGCAGAGCATGGAAAAGGTGGGAGAAGAAGATGGATTGTGAAAGACAATAAGAGAGCAAGAGAAAAGGAAATATGAAGGTCAGGGAGGTAGTTAAGAACTTGGTCTGGGAAGTTCTTCCCTCCCTCCACCCCTCCCTCCCTCCCTCCATCCATCCATCCCTCCATCTTTGCATTTCTCCATAACCACACCTCATCCTTCTCTCCATCTCTCCATCCCTCCATATCCCTCCCTCCCTCCCTCCCTCCATCCATCCCTCCATATCCTTCCATCCATCCCTCCATCCATCTGTCCATCTCTCCAACCCTCCATCCATCCCTCCATCCCTCTCTCCATCCATCTCTCCATACACCGCTCTCTCAATCCCTCTCTCTCTGCACATACATCACCAAACATTTATGGGACATGTGCCGGGTGTGTGCCAGGGCCCTGGGGACATGGCAGAGAATATGACTAAACAAGTGCCTGCTCTCTGAGACCTGACAAAATTCTAGAGTGAAGATAAAAAATCAACTAAATAAAAATTTTAAAAAAAGAAACAGTGACAAGGGCTTTAATGAGAATAAAACAGGAGAATTTGGTGGAGATTGAGAAGGTGCCTGATTTTTTTTAGATTAATTTTTTAATAGAGAATGCAAATACGTGATGCAGACTTTAAAATACACATTTCATTTCTATTTTCGTCAAGACAATTTGCGAACATAGTTTGAGCATCCAAATAATGCAGGGAAGTGGGGAGAAGAGATGTTTGTGCCTGTAGCCTGTTTCAGATTCCCAAAGCAATTTTTACACGTTATCTTATTTGTTCCTCACAGCAGCCCTGTAACTGAGGAATGAACAGTCCCATTTCCCAGATAAGGAAACTGAGGCTCAGGTTAAATGGATTTCATAAAGTCACCTTCTTAGGATATGCTGCGCTGAATCCCTCAGGCCTCAGGTTTTTATATGATTTAGGCCATGACTCAGGACCCAATGAGTAATCCCAAGGAAATTATCTTGGATGTGTACAGAGACTTAGTTACAAGGATGTTCATGGTGTTATTTATAATATCGAAAAATGGAAAAGAACCCAAATTTCCACCAATGGAGAACTGGTTAGATAAACAGATGTACAGGGGAATAGTATATATAATCCTGAAATCAACCAATCAATCTATCTATCTATCTACCTATTGATCTACCTATCTATCTATATCTTTCTATATATGCTGGAAGCAATATAAATCTTTATTGGAGGGGCACCTGGGTGGCTCAGTGGGTTAAAGCCTCTGCCTTCGGCTCAGGTCATGATCTCGGGTCCTGGTATCCAGCCCTGCATCGGGCTTTCTGCTCAGCAGGAAGCCTGTTTCCCCCTCTCTCTGTGCCTGCCTCTCTGCCTACTTGTGATCTCATTCTCTGTCAACTAACTAAATAAATAAATAATCTTTTTTAAAAAATCTTTATTGGAGCTTCTCAGAGAACATCAAAGAAGACTTGATCTCACAATCCTTAGCAACCCTCAGAAAGTCCTATTTCCCCATTTTTATTTTCTTGCATCCTCATGGTTTTCCTGACATTTACCTCTGAATCACTCCCTTTCCACTGACACTCAGCCACCTTAGGATCCTGCCTCTCCTCCTCCTCTCCATTTCCTTCCACCTTTATTTTTTTCTCTAACAAGCTGAGAATCCCCTGTTCTCATTCATCCAGTTCTTTTTATACCCAATTTTGTACCATAAAAGCTCAGGAACCCAGATGGTTAATGCAGAATTCTTTCTACTGGTGTAGGGTAAAAGAGGGAATGCTAAATAGGCAACCACATAATTATCCCTAGCAGGTGGAAGAGGGTTAAAAGATGTAAACAATCGAATATTAACATATTTTTCCTCCATCACACTTAAATTTTTAAAGCTTTGTTATTTTTGGACAGAGCCCCTTTCAGAGAATTCGTGTCCACCAGCAGGCCCACAGTTGTGTAGGAGTGTGTCAGGAACCCTCACTGATTGTGAAGTTTCTCAGAATGAATGTTTGTGAACTAGGGAAAGAATTCTGGAAAAATCCAAAGGCAGTTTCCCAACAAGGGCCACTGGCTTCCAGAGAGGCATAAAGAAACACACCCCTCCTTTATTCCCTCCTCTGAAGAATTGGAACTGAGACAATGTCCTGATTTGGGCCTCTAGATGAATGAAAATAAATCACTTTCCTTTGGCACCTGCTCTGGGTGGGAGGGGCTTCACAGCTCTGTCTCTATTCAGAGTCAGTTTAACACAGTCATGGCATCCCTAGATAGAAGAAAGTGACCGAAGACAGATGAACTTAGCAAGCCCCAGGAAAGGTGGGGTCTGTATTTCAAGTAGGTGCTGGAAAAGGGGTGTTCAGTGGGGTCCCCTACATCTGTGGGAAAAGTCTGAAAGGTGAAATTCTGAGATGTGTTCCTCCTGGAAGCTTCCAAGCTTTCTTCTCCTGGAGTCTAAACTCCTCTTTCTGGGGTGGTGGGGAGTGGATTTCATGTGGCTTGGCTGGACTGACCCCAACTCTGGCCAGCCACAACTGTGGACATGTATACTTAATCAGACTACCTCCTCCTTCTGACTGCAGTAATTGGTTCGATGGTGAGTTCAGGAGCCAGGCTGGCCAACCAGAGCCCTTCTGAGGATTTTTCTAATGGAGTTCTTGGGAAAGATAGGTTTCCCACTGAGAAAGCTTAACAGGACAGTGTGAATCCAGTGTTGCCAATGGTTGTCTCTCATTGTACTGTGAGAGCCAAACATAGAAGAGAGACAAAGACTCAGAGTTCCCTGGATCCAACTACATCTGAGCCCCAAAGGACAGTCTGGAATTTCCAATTTCATGAGCCAGTACATTCCAATTTTTGTTGAAGTCATTTTGGGTTGGCTCTCTACCACTTGCAACTCAAAAGAATCCTGGCTGATTATAGGTCCAATATGCAAAAGGCTGTAGCATTTTCTTAGGCTTCTCTGCTCTATGATCTCAGTCTCCACCTACTTGGCAAGAGTTCGATTCAATGCAATTCAATTCAATTTCGTTCCATTCAATCCCATTTGATTCCATTGGGTCCATTCAGTTAGATTAAATCCAACTTAATTCATTTCACTTGTTTTGGGTTTTGTTGGGTTTTTTTTTAGATTTTTTTTTTAAGTAATCCCAACACCAAATGTGATGCTCGAACTCACAACCCTGATATCAAGATCCACATGTTCCACCAGCTGATAGTCAGGTGCCCCTCATCCAACTTGGTTGAAGCACCTACTATGTCCTGGACTTTTTACTGAGTTCTAGGGATTCATCGATGTCTAAGTGCCCATTTTTCACTTAAGGAGTTGAAAGTGATTTATAAACAGTCTGTGTGAGGGGTACCTGGCTGACTCAGTCAGTAGAGTTTGCAACTCTGGATCTTGGGTTTATGAGTTCAAGCCCTATAATGGGTGTAGAGATTACTCTAAAAAAAAATGAACGGTCAATGTCATAAATATTCTTCTGTTCCAAGCACGGTGGAACCAGAGAGAAACAATGATTCTTACCATTCTGATATTAGGTAGTTAGTTCATTTACTATAATGGAAGCCAGTGCCATTTATTGCCCAAGAGCAAGGACCTTGGAGACAGACTCATTTCCTACTGTTTGGTAGCAAAGTGACATTCAGTTAAAAGGCTTCACCTCCCTGAGCCTTACTTTCCTTATCTGCAAAGTGGGGATGGTAATGCATCTATGTCGATCTATTATGGAAAGTCGATGGAAGAATGAACCAGTCAAGCACACAGCATGCACCAAGTACTCCATACGTGATCCTCTCCGTATGGATTACCTCCGTCCTCTCCTCTGCCTATGGGGAGTGCTGGGTGGGTGGGAGTGGCAGAACGCAGAGTTGGGGGTGGGGTCCGTCAGCAACAGAATTCTCTCTACACTCTCCTTAGACACCAAAAGCCTAGGACCTGGCACAGAAAAGGCACTGAAAACACATGTAGTACAAGTGTGTGGCATGAAAAGTGAAGAATTGTTTGTAGACAGGGAGGGTGAAGGTCAGAAAAAGGCTTCAGCAGGTGGTCAGTGTTAATGCCAGGATTTCTCTTTGGGAGGGGCTTAGGGGCAGATTTCCTGGGGCTTGACTTAAAGCTGCATGATAAGCCAAGCTCTTTCCCTAAGATTTTGAAATGAAAGCAGGTGATGGAGACTATGGGGAGGAGAAGTGTTTAAATTCACTGGGAAGGGTCATTCTGACCCTCCCCAAGGCTCAGAGACCCTCTGGTTACTCAACCTCCATCTTGGGACAAATAACAAGGAGCTGGGCAGGAAGCTCAGAGGTCAGTAACCCAAGACAATGACTTCATTTTCTAGAAGTGGAAACCAAAGCCCAGAGAAACTTGTCCCTGGTGAGTGACCCATCAGGTTCATGACAGATCCCGGCAGGACCCATTTATCCCATCACTCATCCAGGTGTGCATTCTACCCTATCGCCACTCTTGGAGATTCTCACCAGGTCTGAGCTGGAGGGAGAGAGAGGTGGGGGTGACACAGGGTCAGGAGACAACTTGAGCATGTCCCGTCCCTCTGCCAGGCTTTTCCTTCATATCCCAAGAGACTTTTCTCACCCCATCTTCATGCTCCTCCTCTTCTCAAGGAGCAACCTTTTGGGTCTTACTTTGGAAAGGTCTAGGGGCCACTGATAATTTCCTGCCTCTCCCTTCAATACCTCTTGTAACCAGTCCCGCCTCCTTCAATTCAGCCCATATAAGAAGTGACAAAAACTCCAGCTTTCACAGGGGCCAGGGACATAGCAGTGGGACAGCCAGGCATGGGACAGTAGGCACTGGTGGGGACTGTGACACATTGGAGAGTCCCTGCCCATCCAAAGACGGCCAGCTGGGTGTGGCCTCATCTTGGAGAAGCCAGAAATGGAGACTTTTGTGTACATTATTTTTTTCTTTTTGGTCTAGATGAACACATCTGCTAGGGGAGTCGGCCCTCCATTTACAACTCAAAGTTGTAGGCACTTCCAGGCCTCGGAGGGGGCAGATCAGCCCCACAGATGGAACGGGGTAAAATGGAGTTGATCAGGGCCATTGGCACGAAATCAGCAGTGGAGGGAAGAAGCCTTGGCGAAGTTGCTGAGTTTCTGAAATCCCAGGCACTCTGTGGTGGGATTTTTTTTCTGCCGCAAGGAACAACCTTCTGCCAGGCTCCTGGATGCTGAGAGCCCAAGATGTGGAATTTACTTTGAAATGCAAATCACGGGGAAAAAGTGATATTGATGTTGCCGACTAATTAAGAGCTGGCCTGGTTTAAACTTTGGAGGGCTCCTGACAGTCTCCGGCCTTGGAGGGAGCCCGGGAGGACGCGATTTTTATTAAATCGAAGTCCAAGTGGATGGGGAGGCAGAGGGGGGACTCACAGTGGCTTTGGGACTCCTGAGTTCTTCACAACTCACTTACAGAGACAGCAGGGCCACGGGTCTCAGAACATTAGCCCCAGAGCCATTTCCCTTCCAGGGTCACTGATCACAGAGAGAGGATGGAGGCGTGGGTCCGGCGACAGGGCCTGGCTTTATTGGAACTGAAAGCAACACAAGGCAGCTGATTGGAGTGGTCAGCTGTGATTTACGGGAGGCCTCATTTGCAGATTTTCTCTGCGAGGTCTGAGTTATGCTTGGAAACCTTCCAGAATTAGTAGCTGCCAAGACAGGGACATTCACAGCCTCTCAAGGCCAGTGCCCTGGGGGCAGGGAAACAGAAGCTCAGAGCTGCCTCCCCACTGCCGGGGTTCTCCAAGGACAGCTGATGCATACAGCAGGCTGAGAAGCTAGTGCTCTCATAGTTTTCATTTTACCAAGGAAGAAACAGAGCTGGAGAGGGTCATGCAGCAAGCGAGTGGCAGAGCTGGGATTTAGACTTGTATAGTCTGACTCTTAGTGTCAAGGTCTTACCCCTTGACTCTGTAACCCCCGGCTCTCTGCCCAGTGCTTGGCCCATGGGCAATCCCGGATATATTCCATTAATATTTTATTTTCTAGAATGGGATGTGGAGCTTACAGCCTGCTAACTGACCTGTACCCCTGGGGGCGGGACTCACAACTCGGTCTCCGGACCCAGTAGTATTTCTACTACTCTAGTAGTAGTAATATTTCTACTACTCTAGAGCTCTACTACTCTAGAGCTCCTCAAGGAAACTGAGCTTCCTTGAGGGCAAGCAAGGGACAATACACTGAGCTTTCCCTGCTCAGGCTGCCCAGTGCAAAGCTGAGCACACTCCTTCGCTCATTCCTTCAGCAGGTGTGTGCCTGGAATGCCTTTCGTAGCTATGCTGGGCGCTGGGGCCCCAATAGATGTGGTCTTCTCCTTGGGAACCCATGTCCTTGTGGGATCAGTGGCAGGTAAAGCAACAATAACCACAGCAAGGGATGGAGGTGGGAGGGGGCTCTGAGACCCCAGAGAAGGGGCCTTTAAATTAATGTTTAAATTTAAATTAATGTTTCTGCCTCTTGCACCCAACGAGGACTGAATCAGGCCAACGGGAACCCGAGGTGGAGGGGTGGGCTCTGAAATTCAAAGAAATCCCCCTGGTGTATTAGGGTATTTACAGATTCAGCCTTTGGATCCAGACAAGCTTGAGTCGGGATGCATCTACATGATTTAATCGCCCCATGTCCTCAGGAGACCCACCTCACCCCAGTGACCTGGTTTCCTCCTCTGAAGAACACCTGTCTCCCAGGACTAAATGAGAAAAGGCAGATCATACACCAGGGATGGAGGCTAGAGTGTCAGAAGAACTCTAGAACCCTAGCTGTTCTTACTGTCACTGTCACCACCAGGACCACGAAGCTCTCTGTAGACTCGGAAGGCTGCCGGCCCACATGTGCGGGGCTCAGCCCCTCTCCCTTCCTTCCCCCGACTTTCTTCCCTCCATCGAAGAGCCCTGAGCCCAGAGATACAGCTCTGTGTCTGGTTCCAGGCAGGGGCCAGTGCGGACCGGACAGAGCAAGCCGAGGGTCTCGATCTTGGCAACCTTCTATTAGATCGTGCCTCAATGATTTCTGGGTCCAGCACAAAGTCATCCTGAGCCAATGTGTATTGCTGAAAGGAAAATGTGAAACACATGAAACATCATTTTTTAAAATGCCAAAGGGGTTCTCTGACCCTACTGGGTAGAGTGAGAGATTCAGACTCTAGAATACAGCCAGTGTGCACCTCTTGGCAGCCCCCAGGGAACCACACTCCCAATATTTACACCCTAGTGTTGTTCTCTCCCATTCAATGTGGCTAGCCCTGGGGCTCCTTTGACCACTCCCCTGTGGCAGAGGTGAGGCTATACCATTTCCCCAAGAAAGTTCCTGAACCCTGGCTGAAGACCACTGCTGGCCTAAAGGTCTCCCCCTTGGGGCTTGGTGGCCCTTTGTGTCATCAGGACAGATTAGCAGGTGTTAGAAGTTAGAAACAAGTTATCAACAAAGAGAGACTTCCTACTTGACTGAATCAGGAGGATGGGAGGGAATTAATTGAAAAGGAAATGATTTGCTCACCACGATTTAGACTCAAAAGGGAATGGATTTTCTCAGCTTTTGTTCCTGCCCTGATGCCAAGCCTCCTGGCTGTGAGCGCTGCTTTCTCAGAAATGCCGGCTTGGGTGACCCACGGTTTCTGTAAATTCTGTCCACTCCTTCCATCGTGCTCCCACACATGTCCCTGACCCCCGGGGCCCCGAGAAGGGCACACAGTCTGTCCATCATCCGAGCTTTCCATCTGGAATTCCGTGCCCTCCACGGGGACGTCTGGTCAGGAAGAGAGGACAGTATTTACAGCCCAGCAGCCAGATGGAGCTGGAATGTTCTGTAACAAAATGTAGTGATGAGTGAAAAGTCAGTGGTTCTCAGATTGGAGTTAGTCAAGTACAGTGCAATTGCAGGTTTTGCTTTTATCTCAGAAGGGATATTTTTTCAGTTTTGTGCTAATCACCTCGGTTTCCTGTGAACACACCCCCTGGCTTCTGCAGGCAGGAAGCCAATGGTCCTAGAGAGGGGGTGCCCTCGGGACGCTTTCAATCCAGGGACTTCACCAACTATAGCCCCGGGGAGTGGGGGGAAGGATAGGGGCATTCTGATTTGTGTGGCCCCCTCCTTCCTCACCACCAATTTCTGACCATTTTCTCTTGAAATTACATACAGGGTATTAATAATGATGCTGACGGCTCCCTGTCTTCCCGCTGCTTGGGCCAGAAGCCGTTTTAGATTTCAGCAGTTTGAAAGATGTTAACCCCAAATGGAAATCTAATCACGAATCATGGGGCCATCGGGGACGTGCTAGGGGTCTGGCCCAGGCTGAAGCGTGTCTGTTTCCAGTTCTGATTCCCTGACATCCCCTCCCCTCAGTCATGCCTGGGATCGATTGGTGGCTTATTTTCCTATAAACAAAATGATATCCTGTAAACATGGATTTGAACATGATTGACAAGAAAGGGTTGGGTCTGACCCTAGAATATGACCCCTGTCATCACTCCGGGAGAGAACTCGCCCTAAGGGAAGAGATGGCCCAGTGCGAGGACGGAGTCCAACAGCAGAGGCTGAGTCGTCCTGGGGACAAAGGGATTCGAGTGGAAAGATGATGATGTTATGAGCGTTGCTCAAACACATCCTTGGACCAGGCCAGCTCTCTGGATGCGTGCATCACAGGGCAAAGCAAGGGAGAAGCTTCTCAAAGCTTGAGAGCCAAGCAGCAGTGCTGAGATCCCTCTGATGGGTTGTACTGCAAGGGGAAGAAAGCCCCTCACGCCACGCCCTTCTCTTCATCCTGGATTAACGGGTAACACCTGCAGAGGAATTTCAGCTCATGGAAATGGGCTCCTAGTGGGGCAGTGGGGGAGAGGATGACACCTGGGAAATAGTGCCTGGTCCCTGCTATGCCATCTAGGGGAAGTGCCACATCCAGAGGGAAACGCTGGGGCACAGGACTGTCCCACACAGTCACTCTGGATTCCCGAGAGAGGCTGCACAAAAGCACAGTGACCTGAATATTTGAACTAACCTCAAAGGAGAAGAGAAAAGGAAAATGAAGAAGCTCTTTGAAGAACGCATACCTGCTTGCAGATCAGGAAACAGGGTTGGTTGCTCATTGTCATGGGACCAGGAGACAGCTGAAGAGAAGAACATCAAAGGACCCCAGAGAAGGCAAGAGGAGGCACTTACCTGCAGGGAGTAGCCAATTAAGAGGGATTTTTTTAAGCCAGCAAGTTAAGCCCTGGTGAGCAATCCACCTCCGGTCTGCCTGGAGCTGTCCCAGACCACAGGCTGGCTTAGAGGGATTATTGGTGGGCAGGCTCCAGGTTTGACAGGCCCATCAGTCAGTGTCATGGTTGGGCACAACTACCTGGCCCTCAGGTAGTTAAGCTGGTGAGCAGCCTAGAGAGCATTGCTTCCCCAAGAGCGAGGACTCCTTAGTAAGAAAGGAGCTTCCCATTCAGAGATCTAGAATTCAGAGGAGGAACTCCACTTACAGCTAGAGACAATTGAAATGGGAGAGAGCTTGCACCAGTAATTGGGGGCCCTGACCTGGTCCGTGCTGGGGGAATGGTTTCTGCCCTCTAAACGGCTGGATGATTGATCATATGGTACTCATAAGGAGGAAATCCCACAAGGAGGATGTAGCCTGTTAGATGGTCGTTCAGCAAATATTTGTTCCCTCGTCCACCTGCAAGGAGCACCAGGCATCCCACGCCTTGCCTTGGGTTCAGTTGTGCAGTCTCCTGCGACCAATAGGATGTTAGAGGAGGTGACTCAAAGGAGACTTGAAATGCATTCATGCCGAGGAGGAACAGATGTGGATGGAAGCTGACCTGAGCCCATCCCTGCTGAGCCCAGCCTCGGTCACCCAAACCCCAGGTAACCCCCAGACAACGGGAGTGGAAAAGCAATCCCAGGGTGGGGGGTGTAGACGGAGAATCTTGTCCTCTTCAGGCCCCAAACACTCAGAACTCTTTCAAAACCCTGCCTTGCTGCTAAGTGTGTAGACAGTGCTCTTATCCCAACCCTCTCCTGGGGCTTTATGGGTAAGAGTCATCTGCCTGGCTTCACTTCCTCATTCCAGCTCTTTCTAGCTTTGCGTCTTTGAGCTTTGATTCCTTTATAGAATGGAACAGATGATTCGCTACTTAAAGGGGTAGGAGTTCGGTTTTGTTTTGTTTTGTTTTGTTTTGTTTTGTTTTTTAGATTGATTTATTTATTTTTGAGAGAGAGAGAGCACATGAGAGCATGTGCAGTGGGGACGGGCAGAGAGAGAGAAGGAGAGAATGTCAAGCAGACTCTCCACTGAGCATGGAGCCCAGCTTGGGGCTCGATCTCAGGACCCTAGATCATGACCTAAGCCAAAGCAGAGGCTTAACCCCACTGAGCCACCCAGGTGCCCCAAGGGGTATGAGTTTTAAATGAGGTAGTTCAAGGGGTGCCTGGGTGACTCAGTGGGCTAAGCCTCTGCCTTCGACTCAGGTCATGATCTCAGGGTCCTGGGATTGAGTTCCACATCAGATTCTCTGCTCAACGGGGAGCCTGCTTCTCTCTCTCTCTCTCTGCCTGCCTCTCTGCCTACTTGTGATCTCTGTCAGTCAAATAATAAAATAAAATCTTTAAAATAAATAAAAATAAATGAGGTAATGCTTATAAAATAGGTTGGACATTATCTGTCACATAATCCATCAGTTTTTCCACAGGTAGGGTTGATAACTATACTTTGTCATGGTTGGAATTTGACACTCCAGACCCATCATGTTTGGAATTCACCTTTCAAGCCCAGTCAGACTTGGGAGCTAGAACGCCTCCATTCATGCATGCCTCCTCGCTGGTGAGCCCAGCCTACAGCGTCAGCCTCAGTTTCTGGCAGAAGGGCACAGTTCTGAAAAGCACACACTCTTAGATTTCCCGCCGGAGAGGCCTCAGCAGATTCTGGAAGGTTGATGTCAAGCGTTGAGAAGGAGGGCATGAATCATGTCTTTCCAGGGAGGTTAAAACTCCAGACCCTGGGCAGTTGCTAAAGATCACAGAGAGTGGGGTCAGGTTCCGAGTGTCTTGTAAGGCTGGACTCTTTCCTGAATGTGACAAGTCTGAATCCTGTAGGATGAATACCAAAAACTCAGTGAGCCAGCCAGGTTTGTAAACACAGACTGTGTGGCTAGAAGATGAGGGGTTCAGTCCGGGTCAGAGGAGAAAGTGTGCCCATTCCGCTTCTCCAGCTTCAGCCTCTGAGGGAACCCAGGGCCCTCGGCTCTCTCTACAGTGAGAAGGAGCTAGAGGTCCTATTGGGATCCTCACTCTGTAGTTGAGGGGTGTTTAAGAAGGACTCTGCCGGAAGGGCACCTGGGGCGCTGGGGGGATTCCGTCGGTTAAGCATCTGACTCCTGATTTCAGCTTGGGTCATGATCTCGGGGTTATGAGATCGAGTCCCGTGTTGGGCTCCGTGTTCATTAGGGAGTCTGCCTGAGGTTCTCTCTCTCCCTCTACCCCTTCCCCTCCCTGTGCTCACACACACTCTCTCTCTCCCAAGTATTAAATAAATAAATCTTAAAAAAAAAAAAAAAAAAAAAAAGCCTGCCAGAGCCACAGAACTGTCCCAGAGAGCATAACTGAGAAAGAGATGAATTTTATCTTTATATTCGCTGGGTCTAACATGCCCATTTTCTCACACATTTTAACGTCTCTGAAATCAGGATGTTTCTTACCAGCGATGGACGTGAAAATGTCATGTCACAGGGTAGCTGGCCCCACGGTCTCCCTGCTGTAGTGGTTCATGAAATAACATGCATCGTATCCAGTGGGGCTGTCGATGAGATGAAACGCAGTCCTTCCTCCGGCCACTCATGTTCATGTATGGAGTTGCACTGTGCTAAGCTCTGATCAGTGCTTTGCATGCGTGAGCTCCTGAGTAAGACTCTGAAGTCATTCTCGTTCTGCAGCTGAGCACACCGAGGTCCGCGAGGTGAAGTCCCTTGCCTCATGCCGCACAACCATGGAAAGGTCCCCACCTCGTTCTTCAATCTCTCGCCTGAATCCATTTCTCTTTGATCCACCCTCTCAGAAACACTCCGTCTGTTGATAAATCAGACCAGGGTTTCTTTTTAAGACCTGCCTGCCTGTCTATCTGCCTATCTATCTGTTGAATCTATCTTCCTCTCTCTCTCCCTCTCGCTCTTTCTCATCCTCGGTCCCTCCACCTTCCACCCCCCTCCCCCAACCATCCCTCCCTCCAGCTTTCCTCCCCCCATTCTCTCTCCTCCCACAAATGTATGCACATCTCCGGTATCCTTGAGTACCTGCTCCCCAAGTCTTTCTCTTAATCTAGAACACCCCTGAGAAATGGACTTCATTCCCTCAATCAGAATGTATTTATTGGGTATCCACTATTACCAAGGCTCTGGGGAAATTATTCTGTGCAAATGAGAGATGAACAAATCTGTCTCCTGATCTCATGGTGTTTACAAAATGGTGTTATGTAAAACTTTTGCTTTTTGTAGGCCAATTAAAACCCCATTTTAAGGCACTAGGAAAATCTATTGATCGAAAAGTGGTGAATTACACCCTTCTACCTTCATGGATATAACAGAGTGTGCCCTGCCTGATATGCAGGAAGGTTAAAAACAAAAACAAAAACAAAAACAAAACAAAAACCACTGGGACTAGCAAAGGTTGGAAAAACTCTCATTTCATAGCTGGAAAAAGCCTTCTGCTTGGCAAATACTGGGGATTTAAATGCCCTTTGGGGCAAGCTGTTCCTCTGTTCTGGAAAAACCACCTGAACGGGCCCTTGAGCTACAGGAGAGCAAAGCAAGTGGATGCCAATTTTATCAGGGAAAGCTGTGAATTAGCTGTTATCCTGAGCACAGATGGTTAGGCCAAGGTCCTCCTAACTCTCTGGAGACTTTGTTTCCTTTAGGGCGGTTAGGGGGATTTTTTTTTTTTTTTCTGTGTGCTGTTCAGCCAGCAGGTGCGGGAGGCCTGGATCATGCTATAGGCCTTGGGGGCTCAGTGTGTACTGGTGATGAGCATTGCAGATGCGGAGCTGGGGCAGAAGTCCTGGGAAGGAGCCACGGGAAGGAAGAGAAGGTCCAGCTTCCAAAAGAACCTGGTCCTGCTCAGGGGAGTCTAAGTCTATAGTGGAGGGCATACAGATGGTGTCATCAAAAATATAGAAATGTGGAGGCCTGGGTGGCTCAGTCAGTTAAACGTCTGACTCTTGACCTCAGCTCAGGTCTTGATATCAGCATCGTGCATTCAAGCACTGCACTGGGCTCCACACCGGGCATGGAGCCTCCTTAAAAAAAAAAAAAAAAAAAAAAAAATTCTTTTTAAAAGTACAAATGCAAGAATTTACCAAAAACCACAAAACTGAGTCTGTTAACCTGTCATGCGAAAGAATGTCGGTGAGGAATTTCGCTGAGCAGATTATGCACAGAGGGGCTGAAGTCAGGAGTGTGAGGTGCTAGAAAGGGACTTCTAGAAAGGGATGGTGCTCTGCTAATTGTGGGTTGGAAGCTGATGAATGCGTCCCGAGGTCTGTACACAGATCCAGTGGGCAGGAAAGAGTCTCCAAGTACTTCCAGTGAGGACTGGAGCTGAGGGTCACTAAAAGCTTGTGGCCCCTTATCAGCTGGTTGTAACCATTTGCCATGGGATACAACAAGCTGTTGGGCTAGGTAATACCAGTTTAAGTAAGGGCTGATGTAAGGAGAAACTGTCTTTCTCACAGTGCTATTGAAGACTGAGTTACTCAGACTTTGGGAAAGGTACAAAGATGCCGAGTGATTTTATTCTGATGCCATTGCCTTGCATTGGGACCAAAGGCCAGGCTTCCCCAGTGGGGCTTCTCATAGAGGGACAATTCGAGACCAAATTTGCTGACGGATAATGGCCAGAGCATATACAAAAGCAAAACTGTGGCCAGAGCATATACAAAAGCAAAACTGTGACTCACAAGCTCACCAGCCCCAGGACACAACCTTGGCTGCAATGAGCCCCATGTGGTAAGGACTTGATTGAGAACTACCAGCTTTTAAAAAAAAAAATAAAAGAAAAGAGAAAGAACAACCAGCTTCCCCAATTTTTCTGCTACTTGCAAATGAAAACCAGAGAAAGGAAAATAAACTCCCTAACCAATCAGGTAGAATGCCCTCTTCTAGTTCACCAGCCTCCAGCTTCCTGGGCCAATAGCCTCTACTCAGGGCACACCTGAGGCTGTCCCTTGTTTCCATGATAAAGCTTTCTCATTCATCTGCCTGCCAAAGGCAAGTGATTGTGGCCAACTCCTTTGTTTTATGGCCAACTCTCAATAAATAGCTTTTGTTTATTCTTATTTGGGTGGTCCTCCTTTCTTGCCATGATTCCCATTGTTGGATTGCAGACAGGAAAGGAGGCCAGTTGAAGTGGCATTTTAGACAAGGAGAGATGGACCCAGGAATGTAGGCGTGGTCTCGGGTGCCCCTGGTGGGTGGGATCAGCTGCTCCACTCCCCATCCTTGGAGGAAGGACAGCAGCCAGGCAAGGGGCAGCTTGTGAAGGGCCCATAGGATGGGCTTGGAGCCTGAGAGAAGCCACCTCTAGCAGCAGAAATAAATTGCATCTTTGGTTGTAAATCCCTCTTGGAAGATCAGCAACTTCTTGGCAAACTCGACAGTCTAGTCTTGGCTGTGCCATGAGACTTAAAGTAAGGGTTTACTCCCAGATGCGGACAGATCAGTAAAGGGGAAGGTAGAAGTCATGGTGGGAATTGCAAAAGCCCAAAACACCAGGAGGCATCAGGGCAGTGGCAAAGCCCCAGATCCCCTGACACCACAGCCTCTACCCTCAGCAGGTTTAAAGGAAAAGCATCCTATAGTCTTTTGTGATGATGAATGATGCTTTCTCTCTTCCTTCACAGGCACCAACTATGGTGTGGTCACCCCTGAGAAACCTCAGAAATGTTTGGGGGAACAGAAAGCTCTTAAAAACACTAATTCTTGCTAGCAGTGCATTTGATAATAAAAGGGGGCAATGTATGAGTGCCTGGGTGGCTAGTCAGTTGAGAATCTGATCCTTGATTTTGGCTCAGGTCATGATCTTGGGGTCCTGGGATTGAGCCCCATGTCAGGCTTCGCGCTTGGCAAGAAGTCCACTTGAGGACTCTCTCTCTCTGGCATTATTGGACAATGCCAATAACCAACAGGAGGTGGCTAAATCAGCCATCCAATGGACTATTACACAGTGGTTAAAAATATTTGAAACTATGCATCAAGCAGAAAAAAAGTAAGCCAAAATTTTGGCACAATTCCATGCCATTTTCATGATGAAAACCAGCTTACAAGGATAGAAAAAGGAGCATGAAATTATTGACCAAAATCTTAACAGTTGTAACCGCTGTATGAGGGCCTGGATGACTTTTACTTTCTTCTATTTGTTTATTGGCATTTTCTGAAGTTGCCATCATAAACATGAATTCTAGATTTACACTGGAAAAAGTGAATGTTATCTTGCATGCTATTTTACCAATGGAGCTGCTCTGGATCTGAGTTTGGGACTCTACTCTCTTCCTGATGCTCCCACGTGCTCCTCCCTGGGGTCTGCCTGGCTGACAAAAATTCCAGGAAAATAAACCCAAAATGCAGCTTAAGGAGATCTGTTCAGAAACTAGCAGGGAGGGGAGCCAAATGCTCCATCCAATCCCTTGCCAGCCATGGTCCTTGGAAGAACAAAGAAGCAACACTTTCAGAAAGGAAGGATTTGGCGCTCTGGTGAGAGAATGTTGATCGGGGAAGCAGGGTGGGGTGTGGGGGTGGGCTGACACAGACTGAGAGTGGGGCTGGGCTTTACCTTCCCATCATCTCAAGGCCACACCCTGAATTACAGCATTCTATAATTCTTTTGGCTAGAAACCATCAACATTTTCTCCATCCTCTGTAGGGTATGGGTAAAAGCATCTTTACACAATTTGGCTATTTTAGTGGATCATAATTTTTTTATTGTTATTTATTTATTTATTTATTTTTATTTTTAAAGATTTTATTTATTTATTTGACAGAGAGAAATCACAAGTAGACGAAGAGGCAGGCAGAGAGAGAGAGAGGGAAGTAGGCTCCCTGCTGAGCAGAGAGCCCGATGTGGGACTCGATCCCAGGACCTTGAGATCATGACCTGAGCTGAAGGCAGCGGCTTAACCCACTGAGCCACCCAGGTGCCCCAATTATTATTATTTATTTGAGAGAGAGAGAGAGAGTACGAGGAGAGACGGGAGAGAAACTCAAGCAGATTCCGTGCTGAACGTGGAGTCTGACGTGGGGCTCGATCTTAAGACCCTGAGATTATGACCTGAGCCAAAACCAAGAGTCAGTCACTAAGCCAACTGTACCACCCATGCACCGCTAGATCTATAATTTTAAAACTTATGTAAGAACAGTGTACTTGGAGCCCCCCTATTGAGGTTCTGAAGCTGCCACTGCAGACTTCAGAGTGGGGGGCAGCTCTGTTTTCATAAACAAGCAGTCAAGCAGCTGACAACTGGCCAGTCCCATAAGTCTCAGGAACCTGAGCTGCTCTGGCTTATGCTAACACAGCCATGTGAGCGCCCTGCCTCCAGCCAAGCATGGCTGAATTTTTTCCTACCACTCTCAGAGAGCATGAAAGGTGCTATGAAAGTATATAATAATGGAAAGCCAGTATAATTAATTCTGAATTCTTGTTTATTGTTTTTAGGGTAATCCATCTACTCCTCCATCCATCCATCCATCCATCCATCCATCCAGTTGTCTACCCACCCACCCACCCATCTATTCATCTATCCATCCAGACTTCCGAACTTCCTTCCTTCCACTCATCCATCCACCCACCAGTCCATTCATGCACCCCAACCACTCACCCTTCCACTCATCCAAATATATATGGAGCCAAGCGTTCTCCAAAATAGTTGCTGCCCCAAGTAGCCCAAAGTATAGAGGGAAAGGAAGACAAGTACGTTGCTAATCATCACAGAACATCTCATTCATTGATGCGGAGTTTAATAGACATGACCCCTCTGTGCAAGGTTAGTAGAATTATAACTGCAAATTCCCTTGGAGCCCTCAATTCCACCTTTAGACAGGTAACCTGCAGTTGTAATCATCCATGTAGAAAATGACTTGTGTACTGAGCTATTCACTTCAACATCACTGGAAATAGCAAAAGTTTGGAAATCACCCAAATGACCAAGTGGAGGGGACCGATTGGACAAATGATAGCATATTTACACAAGAATATTGTGGAACTCTTTATATACTGATGATGGGAAGATCACTGAGATTTAGGGTTAAGTTAAAGAAGAATACAAAACAGTGTGTGTGTGTGTGTGTGTGTGTGTGTGTGTGTGTGTGTGTTACCATCTGTACTGAGACAATAACACTTATGTACATTACATTTGTCTGCAGACTGCTCCAATGCACACAGAGGCTTTTTCTAGAGGTCTGACACTTTCAAGTGACCCTCAATGAATAAAGGAGGGGCACTGGTGGATAAGTACCTCAGCTCCCTCACCCCTCAGTGGCGACAACTGAGAGATGTGGATTGAGCCTGTTACCCACAGTCATGACCTGCTCATTCACCCACGCTTAGATTTCCTCCCTTCTCTATCTCCTTTCCCCACTTTTTCACTATGTTGCCTGGGATAAGCTCCCAAATGAACTACTTGCACTGAATATTTACCTTGAAGTCTGTTTTAGAGGAAACTTAAATTAAGACATTGTCACTGCTTGTCGTTAGATTGAAAGTACAATCACTGGCAGCCTCTGGGGAGGAGAGCTGGGTAGTTGAGGGTGGGGGTGACAAGGGGGCTTTTTCTCATAGAACCTCCGGTATCTTTTGAAAGGTGTACTGTAGGAAATATTACCAACTGAAAAATAATTTCCCAGTGATACCAATTGATAAATGATGCAATTGGAGCAACACAAAGTGTTCTGGGAGCACAAATGGGGCATGCTGGAAAGCCCAAACTCAGCCAGTGAACACAGTAAACTGTGTTCCAAGGAGTAAACTCCCTGGGCTCCAGGAGCTAGCCATATAGGTTCAAATCCTGGCTCTACCTACCACTTAAAATTTGCATGACAGGCCAAGTTATTTGAATGCTCTGTGCTTCAGTTTCCTTGTCTGTATAAATGAATATTATAACCATGGTACCTACTTCATAGGGTTGTTGTGAGGGGTATTACACATTAAGTCTCTTAGTCCATTCAGACTTCTACAACAAAGTACCACAGACCAAGAGGCTTATAAACAGCAGAAATGTATTGCCCACAGTCCCGGAGGGTGGAAGTTCAAGATCAAGGGGCCAACATGGTCAGGTGAGGGCCCTCTTCTGGATCACAGGCTTCTGGCCATGTCGTCACATGATGAAGGAGCAAGGGAGCTCTCTGGATGGAGTTTCTCTTATAACAGCACTAATCCCATTCATAAGGTTTCCACCCTCATGACTTAATCATGGCTCTAAAGGCCCCACCTCTTGGCACCATCACCTTGGTGATGCATCTGGGAGGACATAAACAGACAGACCATAGCAATATGCAAAGGTCTAAGAGAGCTCGCTGACAACATTCCACCTGTGTTAACTGGGGTAACACAGCTTGATCAGTTTGATCTTGATCGAATCCATGGTTGTCCAAGGGAAGTGTTCATATTAGGTACTCCTCTCCCAGGAACCTTCCAAATGTCTCCACTCTGTGCATTTGCTACTTCCAGGAGGAGAGCACAAACATCTCTTAAGAAACTTCTGGATGGGTTTGCACCATCATCAGATTCACGCGATGGTCCGGCAGAGCCTCACAGAGCTATCAAGGACAGTAAAAGCCCCAGGAACCAATCAGCAGCCCAGGCAAGTTGGGAAAAATCCACATTTTGGGCCCAAAACTGCACCAGGCAGCAGTTTTGACAAGAAGCTAAGGATGGGCGGTGGAGAGAGGAATGCAATTGGCTTTGGTTTATGTCGTCTTACAGTTTTTATGTCTGCTCTGGAATGAGCTTCCTTTTCTCTCTCTCACTTAAAGAGACCTGCATTCTGGTAATTAAGCTCCAAGTGAGCCAACAGTATCCACCATGTCAGTAAGTACATTTTCAGTTCTTGGTCCTGTTATTTAGAGTGATGCCATTATTTATCGTACAAGGTAATATGTATCTCTGTTCTCTGGTGTCTCCTAGACCCTAAAGCAGAAAAATGCTTTAATAAAAATTCATATATTGCCTCCTTGAAGCTGAGAGGCTGTATTATTAAAGATTGCAGAATGGTCTGGGTTTGGGATGTTTTAATGAATTACTGCCTAATATTTCTTTTCTTATGACACATATATGATTAGTAAATGTTGTCTGCTCACTGATTAACTTTGTTTATTTCCTAATTAGGTTTAGGATCAGCTGTCTAGTGGTTATAGAAATAATTGTTTGATTAATGTGTGGGAATTTACATTTTCATTACACTCCTGAATAAGTTCCATCCCAATTAGCTCAATGCCCTATGCCGATCTGGGGCACTGGAATTACAATTTTCACCCATTAAGTAATAACTGTTATATTGATTGGTGATAATTGGGTGTAGATAGTAAATACACATTAGCAGAATTTAAATTATATACCAACCGGTTCTTTTCATTTGCCTCTAGATTAGCAAAGTTCTAGAGATGGTTACCTGGGGTTTGGATAGAGTAGGACCTGACATACTTGCACACGTTTTTTGCTCAGTGAATTCCATGAAGTTTCCAGAAGAGCTGTGGAAATCAGCCATCTACTACAATTTGATCTCTGAACTTGTCAAATGAGTATACCCTTCAATTTCTCCCTAGGCGCCTCAGCTGGCTCACCCTAGTACCTCCTTGTTTCTCTCTCAAGAACCCTCAATAGCTCCCCATTGCCTGCCATTGTAGATTTAAATGTGCTGGCTGGTGCCCAAGAATCTTCAAAATACAATTCCTTCCTATCCATCCATTTATGTTGGGCTTTCTGCTGTGCATAGAGACCCACTCAAGGCATCTCAGGGAAATAAGAAGAACTCCCTGGAAGGACATGTGTGGAGTGGAGGTAGACCCACAGAGTCCTCAGAGGAAGGTAATAGGGCATTTCTGCCTCTCTAGGTTTTTCTCTGTGTGCAGCGGTCTTTCTGTCTCTGTCTCTCCATCTCTACCTGTGTCGCCATTATTTCTCTGTCTCTTGGTCTCTGTCTCTCAACTCCTTTACGCACACTTATTCAAGTCTCCTAGTTTCCTACCCAACTGATTTTTCTCTCTCTCGCAGCTGCAGCCTGCACCTGGCTTGGCTGTGCTGCGGTCCTGACTCAACCCCAGGGAAATGCATCACCAACTACCACCCTGCCTCTCATTTCCAATTACTGAGGGAGACATGTGATCTTGGGATCTCACCACGTGTCAATCATTTGCCTTCTGCTTTTGAATTATTTGCCACAGACTTCTACCAGCTAGATAAAATTCACTTCATATATAAAGAAAAAAGAAGAAAAGAAGAGGCGAGGGGAGGGAAGGGAAGGCGAAGAGGAAAGGAAGAGAAAGAAAAGGAAAGGAAAGGAGAAAGGAAACGAAAGGAAAAGAAAAGAAAAAGAAGAGAGGAAAGGAGGCAAGAAGGGAGAGAGAGAAAGAAAAAGAAAACCAGTTCCTTGTGAATTTAGTATTATGTATCATAACGGGAGTTTTTAATCCATACCATAAATGGGAGCCAGCCTTTTCCTAATTAAAATAAAAGCATAACAATTTACAATTTTAAAAATCTTATGTGTACCAACTTAGACTGTTCTCTGTGCCCTCAGCGGGTACACCCTACCCGGTGGAAAGCGTTGGACTCACCCTTTGATGCCACCACGCACAGCGGGGCCAGCAGCCTTGGGATTGGGTGCCCCGGGTCATGTGACCATCACTGTCCAATTCACTGTGGCCAAGGTGCGGGCCTGAGTACCAAACTCCCTCAGAGAGCCAGTGGACTGTGTTAAGTGATGCTCTACACGCACGATCACACTTGTCCCACGGCAAGGCCACGGGGAGGGCATTAGTAGTCCTGTTGCTCTGCCCTTTGAAGCCTAACAGAACAGGATAACCCGCAGGGGTCCAGGGGAAGTTTGGCTTGAGGCCGCGGGAAGGAAGACGCGGCTCCATTTAGCAGCGCTCACAGTTCCATCAGGAGCTGCACCTCTGCCCCAGAATTCAAGGTCAGTTCCAGTGGCCTCCGGAAAAGGAACTCCTCCCCTCCAAACTCCTGAAAGGTGGAGCTGCGGTCAGCCAGGCCCTGTCTGTCTGCCAGCGAGGCGTTTCGCGGGAGCCTGGAGGAGGAAAAGCATTTGGACTGCGCTGGGAGCACTGGGAGACAAGGCCGGCGCAGAGACAAGCCTGGTTCCTCATTGCTGATGCCCACGCTCTCGGGACCCCAGCAGACCTGGGTCCTGCCCAGGTGGCGGAGACAGGAGGCAGGAAGAGGGCCCTGGAACTTTCTATGCTGCTTCCATCTACAGCTGGGTTGACCCCACTGCTGCTCTCCTTGTACTGCATTTAACCCACCCGTGCTCCGAGGGTTACTCTGAGGGTACGCCAGCCCTCCCCTAGTGCCCCCTCCTTCGGCACAGCCTCCAAATTTAAAAACAAACGAACAAAAAAATCCATGATGCTTTGTAAACAGAGCTGAAAGTACTGCAGCCACCTTCTCAATTGTACACTCTGGGGAGGAGACCTGTACCTACTCTGTTGGCTGTGGTGTCGCCAGCACCTGACACATGGGAAGGTCCTCCGTTATCATTTGCGAATGGTGAGGGAGAATAGTCACTACGGTGAAGGGAGTGCAGCTTCAAGAGTAAAGAGCCAAGGAGGAAGAGCAGAGCCTTCCTTTTTAGTAAGGATATGACCAGAATAGAGGGAGTCCAAAATGGAACAGAGAACCACACGGAGTATCTTTTGTGATGAGATCAAAAACACTGGCTTCCCCCGGAAGGAAGCTAGAATCATTTTTAGTTTCCGCAGAATTCGAAAATCATTTTTAGTTCCCGCAGAATTCTTTTTTGGAGGCTCGGCCAAGAAACACACTGTGTAAAACAGTTTCCCAAAAGGAAGACACTCCTGCCTTCCCGAGTGTAGCTCACAGTGGCTCCAAAAGGACAGACGCTGGGCCCACCCACAGTGGAGTACAGGTTGACTGGGTGAGTTTTGAAGTCAGACTGCTTGGGGTTGAATCCTGGCTCTGACATTAGCTGGCTGTGTGATCCTAGACCATATGACTTAAACTTTATGATCATCCATTTTCCCCAGCTGTGAAGTGGGGATTATAATCACAAGTACCTTGTAGAAATATCCTGAGGGATAAATGAGATAAGCCATGTGAGACATCTAGCCCACTGCCTAGCCCTATAAGGGCCCAATAGCGGGGTGTGATAAATCCCCACCTCTTCTGGGCCTGGTGGAACTTCTGGATTTAATAGACTCCCTCCTCTAAGGGTGGAGAGGTGATATATTGTAACTTGGAACTGCAAGGTCACTGGCATACATGGGGGAGATGGTTGGACAGGGAACAGTGCAGGGGTAAGAGAAGATGTTCTATCCTGGCTTGATTCTAGCGCTAGTCCAATGCAGGCCGTGCTGGTGAATATGGGCCATAAATGGAGCTCAGTGTTGGGTAAACAGAGCTGAATATATCATCCCTGTCCTCCAGGAGCCCACAGGCTTCTAGAAGCTGGGATGCATGTACGTCACCAAAATGGCAGGCTTGCATTGTTCCCGCACACTGGGCTACTTTGTAATTCAAGGTTAGAGTGGTTTAGAAATGCATCCACCAGATCCAGAAGCATTAGAATCAGCCTTTTGGCTAATCCTTGGGTGGAGGGTGACTTTCTAGGAAGAATAAAAATACCATTTCTCCTTTTCAGGGAAGGGAAACTTGTTCTAATCACAGGGCCTTCCCTGGGGTGTCTCGGCTTGCCAAAGCCATGGGATCCTTTTCCACACTATCTTTCTGATATGCCACTAAATACTGTCACCTGAAAGAATTTTGAGGATGAGCTTAAAGGTGCATGGGGGAGGAGCCAGGGCCGGGGTGGGGGAGGAGCTCGAGGTTGGAGACTTGAAGGGTTGAGCTCCATTCCCAAGACTGTCACTCCAGTGGTCTCAGGGCAGGTCAGTACCTGGGAGGGACAGCATTTGAGCCCTAAGAGGACCAGCCTATGGACCTGAGGATGGCTCACCCAGCCTGGATTTCCACCCAGGGAACCAGCCCCTCCCTGGAGCTCCAGAACTTTACTGCTGACAGTCCTGCCACCAGGTAAGTGGCATCAATGCCTTTCCTCGGCTTTGTGCCGCATTCATCCATCTTGTAAGAATGTTGTGCTAAAGACACTCACTAAGCCTCAGAAGACTCCTAGAAACCCCAGAAATGTGTGGGTGTGCTCAAGGGAGACCCCAAACCAGCCATTTGGGACTCAACGGAGCAATCAGGCCACCTCAAAGTGAGAACAATGAGCAGGTCACACCCCCATTGCAGATAAAAATTTACTTCAGAAAATTGGGGTGCCTGGGTGGCTCAGTGGGTTAAGCCTCTGCCTTCGGCTCAGGTCCTGATCTCAGGGTCCTGGGATGGAGCCCCACATTGAGCTCTCTGCTCAGCAGGGAGCCTGCTTCCCTCTCTCTCTGTCTGACTCTCTACCTACTTGTGATCTCTCTGTCAAATAAATAAAATCTTTTTAAAAAATTAAATTAAAAAAAATATTTACTTCAGAAAATCAAAGAAATGCATGGGTGACTATAACCAGAACATCAGGAGGTAGGTAGGGGACCAGGTAAAGATGTATCCAGGAGCTCTGCCTTATCACCAATGATCCAATCCCCTAGTTCCTCCTCTCTCTGACTTCCATGTGTTGGCTTAATCTGAACGCTGACTTCTCTTGAGTTGGAAAGAGATCTGTCATGGACACCTTGGTCATTCAGTTGGTTAAGTGTCTGCCTTTGGCTCTGGTCATGATCCCAGGGTCTTGGGTTTGAGTCCCACATCAGACTTCTTGCTCAGTGGAGAGCCTGCTTCTTCCACTCCCCCTGCTTGTGCCTGCTCGCTCTCTGTCAAATAAATAAATAAAATATTTTTCAAAAGAGAGAGAGAGATCATGGGCTTCCTTATTCATACGAAGGCAGCTGGAACTTCATCCCAGGGAAAGATGCAGGGCAATGGGGTAAAACACCAACACAGAATGGTTCCACAGAGAGACAACAGAACTGGGGTATCTTTTCTAGATCTGCCTTTCTCCATTGGTCCTGGGCTGCTCCTGCAAGGGGTGTGTTCCTGGCACTTCTGGCAGCAGGCAGAGCAGCCTTCTGGAGTCAGGAAAGCCCTTAGGCAGGGAGCCTCGGGCAGCGGCATCCCCAGCTGTGTGCAGCATGCCCGTCGGAAGGCCGGCCGTGGGTGACTCCAGTGTGGGACTGACCTTGTCTGCAGCAAGAGGCAGCCTGCAGGCTTCAGTAGAGTCCCTCTTCTGGGCATGGCTCAGCTGAAGAGCATAAACTTCACTCGGGGGGCAATGGGGAGCCATCAGGGAGGTTTGAAGAGGGTGGATCGCGGAGTCAGGTTTGCAGTTCTAGACCGTCAACTCTAGAGGCCAGATCTCATCTCGGAGTGTCCAACCACCTCGGCTCCTGTGGGAAGCACGCTTGTTGCTGGCCATGGGCTGCTGTGCTAGAGAGGCGGCTTGTCACGAGCCAGAAGGTAAGGACGTGTGCAGGCAGGACGGGAATTGCTGTGACTCGAGGCTGTCCGCGCCCACCGGAGCCACAGCTAACTGCAGAGTCTCTGGGGTGTAGTCAATCTTCCCATCGCCCTGGACTCCCCGAGCCTGAGAGAAGGCTGCTGCGTCTGGGATCATACCTGCTGGGAGCACACGGGGAGGCAGCTGCCGGGTTCTCTGGGAACCTCCAGGGGAAGGCAGTGGAGCCTTCATGAGTCAGCTTCATGGAACAGTTTTCTTGTGTTCCATCAGACATCGGATTGGGGGGAAAAATGGCTTTTTTCCTGTTTGGTCTAAATTCATTTCTCCCTTCCCCCTCCCCTCCCTGTGAAAGTTTGTCTGAAAGGAAAACAAAAGGTTTCCAGCCAGCTGCCCTTCCTCTAAAGAACAAAGGGCATAGGCCATGGGGACAAGCAAGCTAAGATGTGGTCTTTATCTCTTGCCCAAAGTGACGGGAGAGAGCCCCATGTCTGCCTCTCTGGCCTCTTCTGATCTCAGAAGCAGTGCTGTCCAGTAGAAATATTTCATGAGCCACATATGCAAGCCACGTGTTTAATTTTCAAGTTTTTCATAGCCACATTTAAGAAAAAAGAGAGAGCCTGGCTCAGTTGGTGGAGCCTCTGATTCTTGATCTCAGGGTTGTGAGTTTGAGCCCCATGTTAGGTGTAGAGATGACTTAAAAATAAAATCTTTAGAGGGCACCTGGGTGGCTCAGTAGGTAAAGCATCTGCCTTTGGCTCAGGCCATGGTCCCAGGATTCTGGGATCGAGTTCCCCGGGGGTGGATCCTGGATCAGGCTCCCTGCTCAGCAGGGAGTCTGCTTCTCTGTCTGCCCCTCCCCCCTGCTCATGATTGTGCACGCTCTCTGTCTCTCTCTCTCTCTCTCTCACAAAAATAAATAAATAAAATATTTAAAAAAAATCCTTACAGAGAGAAAAAAACAAGGGAGATTAATTCTGATATATTTTATGTAACCCAATATATCAAAAATATTATAATTTTCATATGTAATCAACATAAAATATTATTAGTGTGATCTTTCACATTCTTCTTTTTCTACTGAGTCTTCAAAATCAGGTGTGCATTTTACATCTCAGTTTGGACTGGCCACATGGCAAGCATCATTAGCCCCTTATGGCCAGGGATCTCCATATTGGGCAGCAAACACCAGGGAGGCTGAGATCTTGAATTTAGATTGTGGGATTCTAAGATAGACTGTGCTAGTATGGCAGCAAGAGGAATGGAGGTTAAAAATAGGAGAGAGCTTCATGTGTAGGTGTATATGTGTGTGTGTGCATGTACATATATTGTGTGTGCTCATATGTGTATAGGTATGCACATGTATAGATATTACATGTGTATATGTATGTGTGTGTGCATGTCCATATGTATGTGTATGGTACTTATGTGTGTGAGTGGGGGTGGGGCTAAAATTTAGATACCTGCTGCCAAGAGAAGCTGTAGAGTCTTTATTCCAGAGATGGGTTCAAATCCTGGTTCTGCCACTTCCTGGCTGAGAGTCTTGGACACATCACTTAACTCTCCGAGCCTGAATTTCTTTATGTGTCAGATAGTTATGACAGAACCTTAGGGTAGTAATGCCGAGAAAATAATAAATGTAAAGCACAGAGCCTTGTGTCTGGCACATTTTATGTAATCAGGGCAGAAATTATTCCATTGAGGTAAAATTAAAACCAAAATTTCATGCCCTGGAGAAGATGTTCCCCGCTTTTGCTTTTTGTGGGACAAGATACTTTAGAACAAGGATGGAAAATGTGTGGTACTAGACTCTTATACCCTCATCTTATGTCCTAACAGACATCACTAATCAATCAGAGCTTCCCTCCATCTGAGCTCAGATGGAACCTCAGAAGCCTTCTTAACACAGGCAGCCACTACCCTCGATCTGAGCTGGCAAGACATGAAACATATTTGCTATCCCTGCCTGAGATCATTAGCATCGTTAGTAACATCTAAGGGAAGGAAGATTTCAGATCTGGGTGTGTCTTTAGTCCCAGAGCTGGGGTGACCCAACCTGCACCTGGTTTCCTGCATTGATGGACCTCGGGAACCAGCTGTCTCTGTGGAATGCCTTCCAGGACCACACATCTGGGTTCAGGTGGAACCCTGGCTATTTGATCCAAGGAGACAGGTTCGTTTAGAATTCCAAGGACCCTAGTTCTCTTGTGCCAAGTTGCCAGCAGGTAACGAATGACCAGCCATTTCACCAACCGCCCTGCTTCCCCATCATCATTCTCGCTCAGTCCCCCAGTCATGGTCACGGAGAGTCTCACCTGGGAGTGTTGCGGAGCCAGCCCATCCATCCCGGCTGACAGAGGGAAAATCTCCCTGCATGAACCCCTGGGGCTTCTCTCACAAAGATGAGAGCATGAGAGCCAAGTTGACACTCCCTCCCCTAGGAGACAAGGCAGCAGAACCAAGAGAAGGTTTAAGACAAATGCAAAGAAAACAGGCCCATCCGTCTTTGTTTCTCTTTTCATTCAACAAATATTTGCAGGGACCCACGGCAGTTTCTTAGGACCTGAAGGAAGGGGATTGTAAAGACGGATGGAGCTTGATTTCCGCCCTCAGAGTCTGCAGGACACAGGGGAGGCTACAGCAAGTCGATCAATAACTGAGATACTGACAAATGTGATGAAACCGAAGGGAGGTCACATCCCATCACCCCTGCTGCAAATCCCACAATGGCTTCAGAGGCCTCTGAATAAAATACGATGCCCTGACCTTGGCTCATGAAGCCTGATATATGCGACCCCAGCTTCCTCTCGGACCTCTGACCCACTACCCTGTCCAGTAACAATGACCAGGGGGTCCCCAGCCACTTCCCCTGCTTTTGATGTCATCCCGCGACCTCCTCTCTGTTGGCTCCTTCTCTTCATTTGAGTCATTACTCCAGCCCCTTTCCAGAGTAGCTCCCTCTAACCCCACTGACAGTTGACAGTCGCCGCTCCTCGGCTTCTAGGACATTGTCCCTTATCAACTGTCTCAGGGTGCTTCTGCCCAGGTTCTAGTTCCTGTTGATTACCGCCTATCTCTCCTCCAAAATGGGAATCCCAGGAGAGCGGGGACTTTTCCTTTTTGTTTTTCACTACCTCATGTGCCTCTGGAGCCCTGCCTGGTAGAAGGTCAGTAAATAATAGGCACTTGGTAAATGGTCAGTAGGTATTTGTTTATGTAATGAACGACAGAGCTACTAGTGGATATTTTTGAGCATCTACCAGGCAACGTGAAGAACCCTCAGTGGGAATGATCTCATTGTCCTTATCTTTATGCTAAAAGATAGGGGGTATTAACTACCTCCATTTTCGAAGTGAGGAAAGTCCTCATTGGTGAGAGATGGGCCCGCTTATTTGAGCCCTCAGCTGGTAAGTGGTGAAGCTGGGATTCGAACTTAGGTTTGGGTGACTTGAGACCCCAAGCTTGTGGTGTCTTCCCGGCACTTCATTCCTGTAGACATTTATCCAGCTCAGTCCTTCATCACTGGCATGTCGTGTCCCACTTTGAGGTAGCCTGAGGTGTTCAGTCAAGTCCCAAATGGCTGGTTTGGGATTTCCCCCCCACGGCACCCACACGTTTCTGGGGTTTCCAAGGGTCTGTTGAGGATTGGGGAGTGTCTTTATGGCAACATTCTTGCGAGGTAAAGGAATAGGGCCCCAAGCACAGGACGCTGCTACAGACCCGTGGCCTCAGCTAACTGGAGACAGAAGGAGTAAGGGGGCTATGATCTGACCAATGAGACTGATTGAGTCCTTTGCCCTCCTTAGTCTGGGGGCAGTGGAAGTGTGGACACTGGGACTCTGGTGCAGGCTGATCTCTAGGGGGCCACTGACCCCAGGAGGGACCCTGCAAGACAAGATGCTCACACTCCCCTCTCGGCAGCACGTGTCACTGCTTCCTCCTCAAAGCGGGCAACAGGAAACAGAAATGTCACTCACAGGCAAGCAAACTGCATCCCAGAGGCAAACATGATCAGGAGCCAAGAATTTCTAAGTATTTGGGAAAAAAACAAACAAACACACACTCCTGAAAGGGAAAAATACTGTCCAAGTGAGCAGAGATAACAGAGCCAACAGAAGATGGCAAACCAAATGTGATCGGCCAATTTAGAAGGGCAATATAGTGTGCTGAATTCCTCAAACAAGAGCGGGGGATTCTGTCATCAATTAGAGTATGTCAAAATTTAAAAAAAATAGAATGATAATCACATGGGGGGTTTTCCCCTTGTTATAAAGAATATCTGCTAACCGTGGAAAATATGGGAAAAAATACATAATAATCCAAATCATTCCTATCACAGCACTGAGAGAAAACATTTTTATTTTAGTGTCTTTCTTTTTAGTTTCCAAATATGTATGTAGAGATATGTGAATATATACAAATATGCACATATATTATTTTTCAAATCATTTTCATACTTTTATATATGCTGTTGGTAACATGCTTTAAAAGAACTCCCACACCTAACAATATATTCCAAATATCTTCCCATGTCATTAACCAATTATCTACATATGATTTTTTTTTAAGATTATGTTTGTTTATTTGTCAGAGAGAGCGAGCACAAGCAGGTAGAGTGGCAGACAGAAGCAGAGAGAGAAGCAGGCTCCCCACTGAGCAAGGAGCCCGAGGTGGGACTCCGACCCAGGACCCTGGGATTATGACCTAAGCCAAAGGCAGCCGCTTAACCAACTGAGCCATCCAGGTGTCCCACTACATATGATTTTTAACACATACATGCTATGACAGGTAGGGATCCCTCATAACTAATTACCTCAATCCCCTATTGTTGTACATCTAGATTGGTTCCAACCAATCTAGAACTGGTTCTAGTTCCAACCAGTTTTCACACCTGGGAATAAATGATGGTGAGAGAAGCATCCTTGAATGTGAATCTTGGCCCATCTCTTTGCATGGTTGAGGTAGTAGTCTTCTGAAGCCCATTTAAAGTATGGGGATCATCATGAAGATAGTAATAGCTAGCATTCACAGAGCAAGGGAGACAAAACTAGTTTGTTTATCCCCAGGCTCCATGTTTGGGCTTGTTCTTGGAACCCACCATTTGGAACCTGGATGGCTGTCTTAGCCACTCGCTGGCCGTGTGACCTTCAGCAAACACAACTCTCTGAGCCTCAGTTATATCATCTGTAAAATGGGGCTACTAATCCTACCCAATCTGCAGACTAATTGTAAGGATTGAGTGAGAGAATACAGGCAAAGAGCACAATGCCTGGTTCGTGGAAAGAACTCCATATATATCCATTTGTCCATGGAGCTAATCAGGAAAGAATATCACTTCTTCATTCACACAGTGGGGAGTTCTCAACCAGCCTGTCTTGATCATCTCTTTGTCAACCCCTGACGAAGCAGGAGTTTTCTCTTTTGCTCTTCAAATGCATCTAATCTGAGGGGAGGAAAGAGGGGGAATGAAAAAGGCCCCAGGATTCCCTCCAGCTTCCTGCTGGCTGCAAAACTCCAACAGGAATCTGCTTCTGGATGGGCTGGTTTCCCATCTGGCTGCAATCACCCGCCTGCCACCCAAAGTGTGAGCACCTCACAAATTAGGGAAATCAGAGGCAGCCACTTCCGACAGAGCTCGGGCAGCAGGACGCCGAGAGGCGACAGAACCACTTGCCGAAGCTAAAATTAACAAGCTTCTTGGGTTGAAGGTTTTAATTAAAAAATGCTAGAGAATTATTTCCTTAATTCAGATACTTCTTCTTAGTAATCACTTTCCTCTGTGCTACCCTGAAACTCTATGCGTCTAATGGATGTTCTCAGCAGCCTGAGCTGCATAGGACCAGGGGCAGACGCATGCCCTGAGCATAGCTCTCATCCTGACCCTTCCGAGTACACCAAACAGACTTCATCTGCTGACACCTGCAGTCTGTGGCGTGAGGGCTTCTCTGTCATCTATATGGGGGCTCAGATGTGCTGGAAAATGAGCCCACCGTCCAGAAGCAGTCCTCAGCTGATCCTGGCAGGAGTTGCTGTATAAATACCCCAGCTCCCTTGCAGCCTGAGTGGGCAAGGGAGTGAGCGGTCATGGTTAACACTATCCCTAGAGCTCCCCAGCAGGACTAAGTGGCTTTTGTCTTCAGTGGTAGCTAACTGGATCCTTACTGGCTGCTTCCTCTCCCACTCTTATCTCCCGACTCCTCCATCTTCACTTCCTAAATGAGATTGTCACTCTTGAATTTTTGTCTCAGGGTCTACGACTGGGGACCAAGTTAAGGATTCTCCTCTCCCCATTGGAATTTCCATATCCTTCCATCTGCCATGCCTGTCTCTTTCAAGATCTTTCCAAACTGCCCTCTTCACTTCCTTTCTGTTCCTATTCCCTTAGTCCAAGCCACCATCTGGACTGTCTCTGATGTGGACCACTGCTTAGTCACTCAACCCGTCATCCAGCCCCCCATCGTGCCCCTGAAATCCACCATACGGATGCTTTCAAGGTGATCTTTGCAGGATGAAATCTGACTGTGCCTTGATTACAGCTTAATCTCACCAACTAGAGCAGTGTGGTGAATATGTCTAGCAGTGCCCACGAATACCACTGCCATGGTTCATCAGGCCCTCACTAACCATAACCATCCTAGACAGATCAATATGAGTCCCTTTCACAGTGGTTGCAAAGAAAGGGACAGTTCATCCTGTCCAGGGCACGTCACCCTGCTTTAATGGTTTGGGTAGAGATGCAGACATCTAAATCGTTTCATAGCCAAGGTTGGCAAATCAAGTGATATTTTTGTAATGACTCCCTGTGAACATTTCAGAGTTGACTTCTTTTTTTTTATTGATCCTTTTGCCAGCTGTCCTCACCCTTTAATTGTGTCTCCTCTCCCCTCCTCCCTCCTGGCCTCTCTGACAGATAGATAATAATGATCTGTAAATAAACATGAACATGCACCAGGGGACCAACTCTTGAAAAGCACTCTGCATGGCAGGAGGCAGGCAGACAAGCAAAGTGCTGGAGCCATGCAGACTCCACTTAGAATCACAGCTCTGCCTTCTAAACCAGGACAACCCGAGAGAACATTCTGTGTCAATGGAGTCTTCTACACCCGTGCTGTCCAAAGTAGCCATCAGTCACCTGTGGCTCTTGAGGGCTTGAAGTGTGCTTCATACCACCAAGGAACTGGATTTTTAACTTATCTTGATTTTAATTAATTTAAACTTAATAACAACATGTGGCTAGTGGCTGCTGTCCTGGACAGTGCAATTGTACATGTCCATTCATGTCACCCCCTCCAAGCCTCCACTTCTTCCCCGTCAAATGGAAATAATAATTTCTCTGTCATTAGGCCAACACCAGCTGCCAACAAGCAAGGCCAACAAGCAGCTTCTGTGGCACAGTGGCTCCAAGCCAGAAGTTTCTTTCTTGCTTGTGTAACAATCCACGGCCATGTCTCTGCTGAGTGACATTCAAGAATTCAAGATGGCGGGCTCTGCTTCCTCTCACACAGGGTCGCTCTAGTTATCCCCAGTCCAGCCAGCAGGAAGGGGATAAGAGCAGATTTCCAAGGCTAAAGATTTTATCTCCAGCAATTGAGGTAGCACTTACAACATCATTTCTACTCTTCCAATTCTTGGCAAGAACTCACATTACCACTCACACCTGCTAGAGGAGCTGAGGAATTAGACCCAGCTGGGCAGCTCTGTTCTAGCTAAATCTTTTGCTTTGGGATAAGGAGAGAATGCATTTTGGAAGACAGATAACTATCCATCGTACCTACTTCAGAGGATTATTGTAAGAGGTAGAGGATATTCTGTGCATAATACAGTTTTGAATATCATTCAGCTTTTGCTGTGAGAACAACAACTGTAACACTTAGTGTCTTAGAATAACACTTAGATCATAGAACAATGACTAGTTTAGCTCCAGGTTTGGGCTGGGTTCACTTGCATGGTTCTAATCTCAGATGATCTTCGCTTCCTCGGGCCAATCATTGCAGGAGGTTGCTGGGTTGTGTTGTGTTGATGGGGGAGCTGGCTGATCTAGGACAGTCCCAGCTGGCCCATCTTGTCTCTGCTCTATTTAATTTCTAATCCTCCAGCTGGTCAGGGACAGGGTTCCAAGAGAGTGGCGGAACATGCACAAGGCCTTTTGGGGCTTAGGATCGGAACTAGCACCCCAAATCACTTTTGCCCCATTCTTTTGACCCAGACAAGTCACAAGGCCAATCAAGATGCAGGAACAGGAAAAGAAACTCCCTCTTCTTGATGGGAAAAGATGCAAAGACACATCACCAAGAAGTATAGCTATAAGGAGGGGAATAATGAACACCATTTTCACCAACAATCATCCATCATTTGGCACACAATTCACTCAATAAATGATGCCTAATATTATATTATTAATCCATGAAGGCAAATGGATTTTTCTACATTGTCCACTCATTTATTCATTCAGAAATTTATTGAGTCTATACTATAGGTCAGGCTGTATGCTAAAGATAGTGGCTGGGTTGGCCGTGTTGGGCACTGAACTGCCACCAAAAAGTCAGGTTAATTTTTATATCATAAAAAAGGGAAAAAATAAACTTCAGAAGAAAAGCTGGTTCTCTACCCCAAGGCTCTTGACTGATACCCAGCATCCTCTTGTCACTTTCTGGATACCCCTGATGAAAAGGTAGCTTGTTAACGCCGACCCCTGTTGTTTTGCTATGGTGTGGTCATCTCTCTGAGTCTGGGTGCATTACCCATGAAGTTTGTAGCCGCTCATAGCTTTGTCTGCTAGAGGAAGGCACTTAGAAAAAACCTGGGTAGATCCAGCATGAACTGACAGAAGCCTTTGGAAACAGAGAATAAATAGCCCACTGACTCAGAAGGCTATATGAAAGAAATCCTTCTTGTTTCAGTGTAAAACAACTTGTCTTGCCTGCAAGATAAATCAGAAGCATAAAGGGTGATGAATGGGAGTGGTTTCTGAAGCACTGGAAAGTATCATGGGCCCCGCAGTGAAGTTACATTTGGTGTCTGTGATCATCTTGGGCCCAGAGACATCCATCTCTTCTCTCCCCAGGTAGCTCTAGCCCTGCTCCCACTCTCTTGCCATCAAATCCAGCATGCTTCTGCAGCTAAGCACCTCATTGGGGACATGCTCTCTTGGGAACTCTCAAACAAAAAGAAAATACAAACTGAAGGCTTAATTAAATGACCAAGATAGGGGACCTTGGAAAACTAACCAAGTTTCCAGGCCCTTGCCTTGCCTCTCTTGCCAGCTCTGGGCATCAAAGTGACTTATAAAGCAGCACACAGGGACATTTCACATCAGAAAGGAACCCCTTGGGGCACCTGGGTGGCTCACTGGGTTGAGCCTCTGCCTTCAGCTCATGTCATGATCTCAGGGTCCTGGGATTGAGCCCCACATCGGGCTCTCTGCTCAGCAGGGAGCCTGCTCCCCACCCCACCCCGCCCGCCTGCCTCTCTGCCTACTTGTGATCTCTCTCTCTGTCAAAAAAGAAAGAAAGAAAGAAATAAAGAAAGAAAGAAAGAAAGAAACTTAAAGAAAAAAAGATAAAGGAACCACTCCTTGGGAGAGTTTCTTCCCAATAGTTTATTATGGAAAGTTTCAAACCTATGGCAGAGTTGAAAGAATTTTATCCATCACAAAGATCCTACCATTTAATATTTTATTTTTCTTGTTTTATCACTTATTTCTCTATCAACCCCCAAGCTTCTTGTTTTTCTGATACATTTCGAAGTAAATTGTAGCCATCAGCACACTTTGTCAGGGGCTTATTAAGACCACAGCTGTTAGGAATCCATATCCTGTTCCCTGAATCACTAGCTGATTTTATATAATTTTTAAAAATAATTACTAACCCTGCTTTACAGGTGAGTAAACAGGACTTCAGAGATGGCTCACAGGACCTACCCAAGGTCCCAGAACAAGAAGCTGTTAATGCTGGGATTTAAACCCACTCAGGGTCTGTATACCCTGAGCCTGTGCTCTGCCCCTTCTGTGACGAAGGCAGTCTGTGAGGTCTGTTTCTGTTGCTTCTCCAGGCCCAGACCTGCATCTTATAGCAGGAGCTCAGGGCCCCTGGCTTAGTGACTATGTCTCTGAATTTCCTAAATATTTCTGCTCAGACCCAAGTATAGAGAGTCTGTGGTTTGGGCAGGCCTCCAGCTTTATTTGTAGCCTTCAAACCAAGAGTTTTTGTACCTCTTGAAATCTGCAAAATGGGCACAAGGATGGGTTTCCTACTTTTGGATTTAGTGAGATGGTTCACGGAAATGTGTGAGTGCTGAAAAGAAGTTCCTTTTATAATGATATTCATTAACAGGTAGAGTCTTATAAATCTCAGTCTGTAAACTCGGGCAGGCACAAAAATGGACTTAAATTTTTTTTCCCTATAACCAGATTTGGTTTTAGTTTGAGCTCTTCCTGTTTTACATTCGATTTCTCAGAAACATACCTTAAGGGGAAGATTCAGCTAAAAGTGACTTAGAAGGTAAAAGTGTCTTCAGGTAAAAGTGTCTCAGGAAAATATGACAAAGGTGAAGGCAAGTGAGAGCCCCAAGAGAAGGGCGTGTTAAGCCAGGTCTCATGGAGGACAGTCTCTGCTCAGAACTGCAAGGTGCTGGGGACAGTGACAACCACACATTAGAATGTTCCAGACTGGGGGCACACAAGTTGAAGATTTTTTTTTTTTTAAAAAGATTTTATTTATTTATTTGAGAGAGAGAGCATGCACATGTGAGTGGGGAAGAGGAGTAGAGGTGGTGGGAGAGGGAGGGGGAAAAATCTCAAGCCGACTCCGAGCTGAGCACGGGGCCCCATGCAGGGCTCAATCTGGCGACCCTGAGATCATGACCTGAGCTGAAATCAAGAATCAGATGCTTAACTCACTGAGCCACCCCGGCACCTCAAATTGAAGGTATTTCTCTCCTTCTCTTTGCCCCTGCCAAGTATTAGTTAAAGGCTTTCCCCTGGGGGCTGTGAATGCACAGGCACTTTGGGTTCTCTAGATGGGCAGGGCCAAGGGGGATCTGGAAGCCGGAGGGCAGCCCCGCCATATAGAGACATAAGTGCTGGCCATAGAAAATCCAACACCTGGAAGAGTATGTGCATAAAAATGGAAGGGATCTGAGCGAGGTAAGTAGGCACCAGGAGCAGGTGTTACAAATCCCATGCTGTCTCAAGCAGAAATCTAGACTTGGTCTCATTGGGGTTACCTTGGGGAGCATACGATGTACCCAAGTGTGGCAGTGAGATGGGGATCAGATCCTTCTGTTCTCATCTGTTCCCTCTGGCAACAGCTGCAACATCCTCACCTTTGTGCTCTTGGTGCATCTGCCCATCCGAGTCATTGACAAATGAGTCTGGATCTTGGACACCCTGCTTGGCCCGCAAGAGCTCTTCTGCTACATTCACACCACTCTAGGATTATGAAACCATCTCCAGGACCTGCTTTGACACCCGGATTCTTCTGCTTGGATGCCATGCTTTGGGCACAGGAACCTCGGTGGGGGTGGGGGCGCATCTCAGGTTTACATGCTCAGACCCATTCCAGGCTGGGCACCAAGAATGCAGCTCTTACCTACCTCCCCATCCCCCCAGCCCCGTCTGCAGGTGACACCCAAGGGAGGGGTGTCAGGAGCCTGCTGCTTTCAGGTGCTCCAGCCTAGCTGGGGGGATGGTGGGCAAGGAGTAGCGCTCCTTCTCAGGGTCCTAACACAATCTGAGCTCTTGGGTTCTCCTTGACTCTCTTCTTTCTTGATCCCCGCGGAGCTTTTCAAAAACTAGGACATCTTGTCCTTACTAAACATTCTTCCAGATAGTTTGGCAGCAGCCCAGGAGAGCTTCTCAAACTTGAGCATGCCCAAGAATCACCTGGGGAACTTCATAAACCCTGCCGCTTTGCCCGGGTCACATCTCCAGGGATTCTGAGTCAGGAGAAAGATGTGAAGGCTCTCAAGTCAGGAACCTGACTGCTATATTAGGTCTACTCTTCTGTGTCAACTCTTCTTTCTCAGGCAGAGATGCCTTGCCAGCCACTTGCTGCCTGAATCAGGGCAGAGAGGAGGTGCTGTGGGGACATGTAATACGGAATAATGACTTTAATAAATACCCAGAACATGATGCTACTTCACGAAGCTTTAGCCCATCACATGAGGCACTTAAAAAAAGGTTATTTCAAACTGATTATTTAGTGTTTTTTATAGATTATTTATTTATTTATTTGACAGAGAGAGAAATCACAAGTAGGCAGAAGTAGGCGGGGGGGCGGGGGGCGGAAGCAGGCTCTCGCTGAGCAGAGAGCCCGATTCAGGGCTCAATCCCAGGACTCTAGAATCATGAGCTGAAGGCAGAGGCTTAACCCACTCAGCCACCCAGGCGCCCCCTGATTATTTAGTCTTGAGGTGCCCTCCTTACTTCCACGTCGTCCATATACAGACATCCCATTGTGATTTTTGTAATGGGGTGGGGGTCTTCCCTTTCCCTCCTGCGGCAGCCTCTTTGCCAGTTTCTTTCTGCTGGATTGTTCTTTATAATAGATCGGGGTTAAAAATCCATTTGGCCATGGGTTCTTCTAAAAACTCATGCTTGTGTACAGAATAGAACCCTTGCCCTGGGGGAAGGAGGCAACAGAGCATAGCAGTCAAGAATGTGGATTCTGGGGCTGATATCCTGCCTCTGCCGCTTTTTGGCTGTGTGTGATTTCAGGCAAGTTCATTTCTCTGAGTTGTAGCTTCCAACTGGAAAATGAGGGTAATAATATCACCCACCACAGAGGGGGCTGTGAGGACTTAAATGAGCACATGTAGGGAAAGGGCTCAGAGCAGGAAATGTGCGGCTGTTACAGGTATCCATGACAGCAGGTGTTTCTCAGTTGGGTCTTAGCCTGAGGTTTCTTTCTTTTTTCATTTTTTTTTAAGATTTTATTTATTTATTTGACAGAGAGAGAGAGCACAAGTAGGCAGAACAGCAGGCAGAGGGAGAAGGAGAAGCAGGCTCTCCACCGAGCAGGGAGCCCAATGTGGGGCCTGATCCCAGGACCCTGGGATCATGACCTGAGCTGAAGGTAGCCACTTAACCCACTGAACCACCCAGGTGCCCCAGCCTGAGGTTTCTTCTGGAAGATTTCCTTTGGGCACCCTTCATTCCCATTTGGCTGCAGATGGACTGGGTTCAAGAAGTCGTGGGGACTGGAGAATGTGAGTCAAGAGCAGAGGGCCAGAGGGCCAGTGAGAGGGGAGGTTCTAAGCTATTCTAGAAATGTCCCCTTTACGTTAGGCTGGAAGGGTCTTGTGGGGTCCCATTGGTTCAGACCCTGCTTTGTTAGAAATGACACTTGCAAAGAGGGCTGTGCAGGCAAATGGTAAAGTGGAGGCTTAAGTGGTTTTTAATATTACATTTTAGAGAAGTCCCAATTGGAAGTCAGGAGAAGAGGATGGGAGGGGTGGAGACTGACTTTATAGCAGCTGCTAACATTCACTGAGGGCCAACTACATGCTATGCTTCTAAGAACTTCATACACACGGTCTCATTTCATCCTGTCTCAGCCAGCTCAGGCTGTTATAACAAATACCAGAGACTGGGCAGTTTAAACAGCAAGCACTTATGTCTCACAGTTCTGGAGGCTGGGAAGTGCGAGATCAAGGTGCCAGCAGGTATAATGTCTGTTAAGGACCTGCTCCCTACTTTAGGGACAACTGCCTTCTTGCTGTGTCCTCAGATGGTGGAGAGAGTGAGAAGAAGCAAGCTCTCTGCTCTTCTCTGTTCACATAGGGGCTCTAAGCCCATCACAAAGACTCCACTGTCATGACCTCCTTACCTCCCTAAGGCTCCCATTTGCAAATACCATCTTATCGGGTTTGGGATTTCAACATATGAGTTTGGAGGTGGGGGACACATCCAGTCCACAGCACATCATTTTATAGCACATCCTACAACAACAACCCTATGAACTCAGTGCCATTCTGACCCCCATGCGAGAGAGAAGGAGGCGTGGCTTAGGAATGGTAACTGACATGCCCATGTTCATGTGACTATTTGGTGACAGTGACAGGATTTGAACCCAGGTCTGGCTCCAGGTCCCACAGCCTCTTTACTGCTTTATTCAGTGCTTTCCATTGACAGGCAAACCCCTCTTCTTCCTCCAAATAACCCTTTAAAGCAGATATTTTTTTGAGAATCCAATGAAATATTTCCTCATGGATCCTAAAATGTCATCACTACTCAAGCTGTGTCAGTTGGGAGTGCCCAGTTCAATGCCAGTTTCTTCCCACTCAGACGTCTCTCTTGGGGTGTAAGCCTTACCTTACAGCCTTGGGGTGGATAGCCCAGGGATCAGAAACAAGCCAAATATATAGGTAAACATCACAGCGGGATCCTCTGTCCATTCACTGCGGTTACATCATCATGACCTTGGCCAAACCATCTGACCTCTTTGTCAGTTTCCCCATCTGTAAAATAAGGTGCTAATAGTCCCTACTTCAAAGTTTTGTAGAGCTTTAATGAGATATGGTATGTGGAGCTCTTATAACAGAGGCTGGCGCTTCATAAGCTTTCCAGTAAGTATTTGCTGTGATACTATAATTGTTGGTCCAGAAATAGTAGACCCTGTTGCTTTCTCTTTTCTATTACTCATCACACTTTTTTTTCGGGGGGGGGTATATATCTTGCCACTTCACCAAACTCTTGAAAACACCAGACTGCTTGAGATTAGATTTCAAATCCCTCTCCAGCTCTGTGGTCTTGCGTAAGCCCCTTCACCTTCCTAAGCCTCCCTTTGCTTTCCAGTGAACACTACCATACTGTGTGTCTGTGTGCAACACGCTAGAACCATCCCTGGAACACAGTAAGGGCTAAATAAATGTTAAGTATTACTGTTGTTATAGCGACTGGTGTTATTGTCAGTAACACTGTCACTGAGAGCTGAGCTCACAGATTTTTCTCCTTAAATGCCGGTGGGATGCCAGGTGACCCCTTCCAGGTCAGAGGATCGATTATACTCCAGCCGGTAGGTTTACTCCAGGGAAGGAGTGCAGACTCTGCTGTAATACAAAAAGCAACAGACCCAACCCTGGCTGATCTAGGAACCAAAGCCCCGGGCGGAAACAGAAACTGAAATATGACGCTCTCGGCCCAATAAAATTGTCAGATGGGCTGCTCTGAGCAAGTGCCTGATTAAGCGAATCTAACTGCCGCCGTAGGTTACTCCTCGGCACCATTGACTAGCAGGGAATCGATCGATCGTCTGGGCTAGAAGCCGAGGCAGAATGGGGAGGTGCAGGTGTCCAGGCACGCCTCCTCTGTCAGAAACAAATTACTTCCATCTCCAGGACTGCCTGGCCGGAGGGTCATAAATCATGGTGGTAATCGATAGTTTGGGGATGGGCAATCGGGAGGCAGGCACTGGGGCTCCAGAAGTCCCAGAAGGGTTATATAAATCGGAACAGATCAGACAGCCACAAACTCGGCTCTGCTCTTTTTCTGACTGTATGAGCTTAGGCAAGTCACTTGACCTCAGGGACCATTTTCTCATCTAGGAGATGGGTCTATTAATACCTCACAGGGCTCCTGGGAAGTTTCAACGAAGGAGATGCAGACGACCTACCATGGCCCAGACCTTGACATGCAGCAGGTCCAAATTGAGACACGTGGCAAATATAAAAGCACACAGTGGGTTTCAAGGTGTTTGATAATAAGAATGGACAGTAACTCCTTATTTCTTTTTCATATGGATGATGTATTGAAATAACAATAACAACACTTTAGATCTATCTGATTAAATAAAATATACTAGAAAACTAATGGCAAATGCTTTTTAGGTTTTTTAATGTGACTACCAGAAAAGAACGAGTGGAAAACATCTCAGTAACTTTTTCTATGGGTCCCATGTTGAAATGATATTATCTGCAATATACTGGGGTTAAGTAAAAATATTCTTTTTTAAAAAATGTTTTATTTATTTCTTTGAAAGAAAGACACAGTGAGACACAAGCAGGAGGAGTGGAAGAGGGAGAAGCAGGCTTCCCTCGGAGCAGGGAGCCCGATGCAGGATTCAATCCCAGAACACTGGGATCATGACCTGACCCGAAGGCAGAAGCTTAATGGCTGAGCCACCCAGGTGCCCCAAAAATATGTTCATCAGATTAATTTCACCTGTTCCTTTTTAGTTTTTTTAATGTGGCTATAAGAAAATCTAAAGTTATATATGTGACTCTCATTATTTCTCTGTTGAATGACACTGGTCTGTTGCTTCCTTTCCCTCTTATATTTTTGCTTCATGAAATCTGATGACCTCCACAGTCCCATGGACAAATTCCATCTTTCTCTGAGTCTCAGCTTCCTCGCCAGGCAGAAAGAGAGAAAAATCAGAGTTACTATGTAGGGAGCCTTTACCAGACACTATTACAAGTACATGCGTTAGCTCCCTTACTCATCAGAGTGACACTCTGAGAGAGACATCGACCCATTTCACAGTTGAGGAGACTGAGGGCCCAGCCTTTACCGAAGCTATGTGACCAGCAAGAAGAGCGAGGACTCGAAACTAGTTCTACCTCACGCCAATATTCTTTACTCCCAGTCTCTACTTGCTCCTGTGTACTTGCTTCCCTTAGGACCAGGAGCATGCCAAGACACAGGAGCAAGGAGGAATTTGTAAACTCCAGCAAAATTCCTTCTCAGCCAGTTCCAAGTGTCCCACATAGTGTCTTCCAAGGGCTGGAAAGACCCACTGGGTGGCACGGCTTCCTCTCTGATGTAACCACTCTGAGAGCCAAAAATACTGAGGAGCAAGTGGCCCCCATACATGGCCTGAGGACCCCCATCTTCCCCAGAGCTGCAGTCTTCCTATGGGCTGACTACGGGTTGGGTAATTCTCATTGGAGAGCCGGCCCCCAACCTTCTCCCCCTCACCTCCTACCTGAACATTCTTACAGCTTTCCTGAAATTGTGACTCTTATTCCAGAAAGTGGCATTTCCAGATGAACGGGCTGTTTCATTTGCCCTTTTGTCATTGAGTAGGGGTGCGCATGTTTGTAGCTGCAGGTGGAAGAATTGCATCAGGTGAGGAAGGTGACTTAAGATTTGTACATATGGGAAGGAGGATGGATGCTGGGCGGGCAGGGGGTAGAATGTGTGTGTGAGTGTGCGTGCACACGTACTTGAACCCCGTATCCCATCTCTGATTATTCTGAGAATAGCACCATCCCCTTTCTTTTAGGGAATTATCTGTCCCTCCCCGACCCCCACCATGTCATGTCACTGAGCCCTATCCCTCGGATGCTGGAGTAGCCAAGTAACTTGAGGTAGGCCTGTCCGAGGCCCTTTCTTGGGGATTTGAATCTTGAGCAGATGCTCCAGGGACAAAAGGAATGGATTTATTTGTCCTTTGAGGCAGCCCACTATTCTTGCTGCTAAGGTCCCTGGGACTGCCCCGCTTACTGGCCTTTCTGTGGCCTGTTGTTTATCTCATATTTCAATTCTGTGAGCTTGCAGTAACTCTCCAATTTACCCTCCCTTTGCTTTTGAGCTAAATTCAATCTGCTTTTTTGTTACAGAGCTGACTACCAACAGAGAGGAAGGACCCCAACTCTCTGGCAGTCTGCTTTGCCAGAAGGACTGGGGGGGTGGTATTTAAGTGGAAGTTATAATACAATGTATTATATTATAACATAATACAATAATACAATACCTAATACAATGCTAGCTCAGCAGCAGCCTGAGAAGTTCAAAGCTTCCTTCAAGATTTTTGCCAGTTCTCAGAAGGATTCAGGTGCTTACTGTTCTTGCCTCCACACTTGGTAGTCCCACATCCCTCCGGAGGCGAAACTCCGCTTCCTGCTTGAGTTCTATGTAAGAAAGAAAGAAAAAAAGAAGAAAGAAATAAAGAAATAAAGAAAGAAAGAAAGAAAGAAAGAAAGAAAGAAAGAAAGAAAAGGAGAGGAAAGAAAAGGAAAGAAAAGAAAAAGAAAAGAAAAGAGGGGAAGAAAAGAAAAGAAAAAGAAAGAAGGAAGAAGGAAGGAAGGAAGGAACCCACAATTTGTGAGGATAGTAAATTTTCCACAGATTTCAGGGGCGGGGTAGAAGACAGTCAAGGTCAACATTGCTTTAGTGAGAACAGCTTCCAAATGGAACACTAGGCATGAGGATTTTTCAAACGTCCCTGGATCAACACTTTTTGGGTTTGGTGGTGGTGATGGGGGTGATTCAAGCCCCCTTTCCCTCACTCAACTCCAACCCTCCCCATCTGGCTGTGTCTCCTCTGTCTCCCATCTCTTCAGGCTCTCCTAATCTCACTTTCCTACCCTCTGCCCCGAGGGGAAAAAAAAAATCAGTTAGTTTTGTTGTCTAGTACAAAGTCACTTCAGACTTCTCCAAAAGCTGTAGGAGATCTGACACCAGCCCTTTGCAACTTTACCTTCTATTCCCGACCCTACTTCAGTAGCCAGCTGTTAGTATAATAATATTTTCCCATTTAATTGCGATGGCTATTTTTAGCTATGACCACAGACCAACACAGGAGCCTTTCTCTCGCTTCTCCCCCTCCTCCGCTCACTGCCTTCCCAGGGCATCGCCCCTGGAACCAGGGGCCTGTCTGTAGGATTAGATGCCTGCTGAGAACATGACAATTGGTGATGTCCAATGTCACCATGGGGGAAAGGAGCAAAAATAATAGAGAGTGGCCCCAGGACACCTGGGTGGCTTAGTGGGTTAAGTGTGAGACTCTTGATTTGGCTCAGGTCATGATTTTGGGGTCATGAGATCGAGCCCCATGTCCAGCTCTGTGCTGAGCCGAGGAGTCTGCTTGGGATTCTCTATCTCTGCCCCTCCTGACCCCATTATAAAGAGAAAGAGAGAGAGAAAGAGAACTGCCCTGTTTCACTGAGCGCTTACTCTGTGCCAGGCCCTGAACCAAGCCCTTTGCCTAAGTTGCCCTCCTTGGTCTTCATGAAGACCGAGCAGGTGGGGTACCAAAATTATCCCCTGTTTCCAGATGTGGAAGCTGAAGTTTGGAGGAGCCAGGTGTACCGGAGCCTCCGCACCCCATGGCCTGGCCTGTTCCCTGACTGCGGATAGAACAGGACGCAAGTCCCCTACCTCCACCGCCACTCTGGCTGGCCTGCATTCACTAAATTTACTTCTGAATCAAGTCTGCTCCACAATCCACATGGTAATGGCGAGAGCCCGGAGTCCTGCTCTTCACGCTGCAAATTGAATTATATCCATCAGCCTGGCGCCAGCCCTATTGTTCCCAGGGCCTTCCCAGCTTTAATTAGAATATTTTTATTTTCCCTGGGAGAGGGAGGACAACCGATCTCAGCTTCAATAACCTTGCCGGAGGCCAGAACCTGGAAATGCAGGTCTGGTGGGCCATCAGAGGGAGCGGAGGGTGGAGATTCTGTGTTTGCACAGGGGCCCGGGGTGGGGGGGCCCTCTGCCCTCTCCCACCCTCAGTGAGAGGCTGTGATGTTAACCGTGGTGAAGAAGGAGCCCAGCGGGAAGTGACTTTGAAGAGGACACACATTTGCCTGCACGTGAGTGTGCACGTGCGTACACACACACACACACACTCACTCACTAAGGCATGAGGGACAAGGTAATCAGCTCACTGGCTCACTGGCTGAAGCCCAAGTACAGCAACATCAGAAGGACTATGCGGAAGGGCTGGGAGGCAAGCCTCGTGGCTCACCCCATTCTCTGGGAGCCACGTAGTACAGTGGTTAGGGTAGCACCATCCCAAAGACACCTAGTGCACACTTTGCAGGTGATTTATAATTTTCTAGAAGCCACATTCAAAAAAAAAAAAAAAGTAAGAAGAAACAGTTGAAATTAATTTTAATAATCTCTTATTTATTTTTTTTAAAGATTTTATTTATTTATTTGACAGACAGAGATCACAAGTAGTCAGAGAGGCAGGCAGAGAGAGAGAGAGAGAGAAAGAGGGAAGCAGGCTTCCTGCGGAGCAGAGAGCCCGATGCGGGGCTCGATCCCAGGACCCTGAGATCATGACCCGAGCCGAAGGCAGCAGCCCAAACCACTGAGCCACCCAGGTGCCCCAATAATCTCTTGTTTTAACCCAGTACATCTAAAGGGTATCATGTCAACACATTATCAATAGGAAAAATTATGTACAATATTAGAAACAAAGTCTTCAGGATCTTGTGTGTTTTCAACATGCCTAGCTCACCTCCAATCAGCCGTGACCATTTCTGCGCTCACCAGGCACATGGGGCTGTCACACTGGGGAGGTCAGGGTTCGCCCTGCGAAGCCTGACGCTCCGGGCTCAAGCCTTGCTTATGTGTTTGTTATTATGTATTTGCTTATGGCATCAATTCCGTTACAGACCTCTCTCCTTCACCTCCTTTGTCTGTGGGGTGTGTGACAATCACGGCCTGTAACTCACAGGCTCCTGTGAACATTTTATGCAGAAATTCACGCAAACCCCTTAGCAGAGTGCCCGCATGTAGCAGGTCCTGGCATGGTAGCCATTCAGTGGGTCTTCCCATCACGTAGTGACAGCTTCCATACAGGACGGTGTCGTCCAAGCCAGACCCCTCGTTTGCTGCTTTACACTCTGCAGTCACTATTTGAGGTGGACATGGTTAACATCTGTATTGTTCAGACACGGAATCTGAAGCTCAGAGAGGGGCTAGCTCCTGTCAGCTGCAGAATGAAATCTTGAAGTGGCCACTGCAGGACTTTGAGATCTGTCCCTCTCTGCCCCAATAGATGGACAGCAGAGTGACAGCGGGTAATGAGGCTAGACACAGCTGACCTGGACTTAAATCCTGTTTCTACCACTTACCCTCTGGGGGACGCTAGGCAGATGGCTTCTACACTCTGAGCCTCAAATCCATTGTCTGAAATGGGGACGATTGACTGCATAAGGCCCTTGTGAGGATTTAATGAGTTAATGTATAAAGAGTGCTTCGCACAGAGTAAGTAGTGTAGAAGCATAGGCCCTTCTGTGATTTTTAGGGATGGCATTTTTCACCACTGCCTGTCCCATCTCTAGGGAGGACTGTTGGAAGCAGTTCTGTCCCCAGATGGACCACGTTCTCTCTTTCCGCATGGCAGGTCGCTTGCCTGGCCTGTTCTTTACATCTGCATTATGTCGCTTTCTTCCCTTAGTCCTTTCTGGCTTTGCTGCCCCTTTGTCCAGAAAATCAGGACTTGGTCCCCAGCATCCACTAGCCCGCATGCCCACCACCCCATGCGGCCTGGCAGTGGCTGCTCCCCTGTCCAAGTCAAACACATCATCAGGACAGGACCTTGGCCATCACATCGATCTCTGCCCCAGCCCCACTCGGGGAGAACACTCAGAAACACATGCACCCTGAACAGCGATCGTCCCAGTCCCTGGAAAAGTGGCAGCCAGCCATCCTTTCTGTGTTTGGTTCTGCCTGGCTCTTGGTTTATGGCACAACTGGGTCCATTTTCTCATTGTGTAACAGGACAAATAACTTCACCTCTTTATTCTTTTCTCTAGATTCTATCAAAGCAAAATTTACATATGGTAATATGTGGAAATTTTAAGTCAATGGGTCCTTCAGTTTTGCTAAAGGCAACACTCTTGTATCACTCCGATCAATTTCTATAAAATCCTTCCAGAAACTTCCCTGTCCCCTTTCTGACTCAGCACCCTTCCCCCAGGGGTGAATACACCTCTGATTCCTATCACCATTGGGAAACTCTGCCTGCCCTTGAACTTCAGGTGCAGGAATTCCTATTGTACATACTCCATAATTTCTGTGAGATTCATCCACACTGTTGAACGTCTGTGGTTCATCCCTTTTTATTGCCGAGTACTATTCTCCTGTATAGACTCATAATTCTGCCCCCCCCATCCCTGCCATTCTCTTGTTGAGGGACATTTGGGATGTCCCGCAAGTGTTTTTGTTTTCATTTCTTGTGGATAAATACCTTGGAGAAAAATTGGTCCTGTGATAAGAATGAGAAGACTATGTATTGCTTTACTAGAAACTTACGAACAGAATTCCAAAGCGATTGTATCACTTTGTCTTTGAGACTCTGTTTTCTCCATTTGCAGTGATGTGGATGGAACTAGAGGATATAACATTAAGCGAAATAAGTCAGTCCGAGAAAGACAATACCATATGATCTCACTCATATGTGGAACTTAAGAAACAAAACAGATGAACATAGGGGAAGGGAAGGAAAACTAATATAAAATAAAAACAGAGAGGGAGACAAACTGTAAGTGACTCCTAGCCATAGAGAACAGAGTGTTGCTGGAGGGGAGATGGGTAACCAGTTGATGGGCATTAAGAGGGCATGTGATATAATGAGCACTGGGTCTTATTTGCAACTGATGAATCATTAAATTCTACCCCTGAAACTAACATACAGTATAGGTTAACTAAATGGAATTTACATTTAAAAAATTTTAAAAAGACTCTGTTTTCTCTGCTGTAAGCAGGGACTGATGCGTGGCCCTTAGGGAGCTGTAAGGAGGAAGTCAGGAACTTGCACGCCAAGGGGCTCAGCTACAATCATTGTTACTTGCCTTTGTCCTCCTGCCGGGTGATTTGCACCCTCGGTTGGCTGGCAGGAACCACAGTCAAGGTGCAGTGGGCCCTGAATGTCAGCACAAAACAGGAGATGGTTCACCTTAGACACGACCTTCCTCACAGACTCCTTAGCAGGATGTCATTATCTCCCTGCTCTGAGCGGCAATTCAAATCACCATGATTATTTGCACATCCTCTGAACCAAAGAGGGCAGGAGACAAATGGCCCCCCTGCCAAACACCCTGCCGTCACCCTAGAGAGGGACCTCCAGGTGTGATCTCACGGCTGGCATTGACCTCCTTCCTCCCTGGTTTAGCCTGGCCAGGAAGGGACCTTCTAAACTGAATTCACAGCCTGTTCCCTGGGTCCTACAGAGGAGGACATTCTTGGGGTTGTGGAAATTAAGTCTCTGTCACAGCCCTGGCTAGAAACTACCATTTCCTGGGGATTTGGATTTAGTTGTCAAAATGGCTCTGGTTTGAAACTCTGCATATAAAATCCAGTGAGTTTGCGAATCTGAAGGTGTGTCTGAAGCCTGTGATTTTGAAGGTGTGTCTCTGTGGGTTTCCGTTGTTTGCACCTATATCTTTTTACAGAGATTTCAAAGAGCCCAGTGGCTCCATCAGACGGGCATTGGTTCAGATCCTGGCTCTGTCACATACTATCTGAGTGACCTCTGACCTTTCTCTGAGCCTTTGTCTCCCTTGAATTTCAGTTTCTGGGAAGCAAAAATTATTACTAACTCTGTGGCCAAAGCCAGAAGAGTCTTCTCTCTACCAAATAGCCATTCTCCCATTTCCTCCTCTGACTTGGAAGTGGACTCATGCTCACCTAGAGTGAAAGTCTTATTTTTCATCACTCTCTATTGCTAAGGGTAGTCATGGGAGTAATTCTGGCTGGGGAGATATAAAAAACAGACAACAAATGCACCTGACTAGAAGAACCCTAAGAGGGAGAAGTGAGACTTTCTTTGTGCCTTCCTCCTGTTTGCTGACTGGAATGTAGTTCTGATGCAGGAGCTCAAGCAGCCATTTTGGACCATGGGGAGAAAGCCAAATGGTGAGGATGACAGAACCTCAAGAATTAAGGAAATCCAGTCGTTGACATCTGTTCTGAACCAACTATTTCTGAATTCATTTAGCACGAGAGAAAAATGAGCTTTCTTTCTTAAGCCACAGTTATTTTATTTCTGGTCCTTACAATCCATCGGAATCCTAATTGCTACCTGGTGTTCAGAGGATTAAATGAGCTATTTCTGTAAAGATGTCAGCACAGTGTCTGGCTAATAGAATTCACTCAATATGGTAGAGATATTCCTATTACTTTAAAGGCAAGAATGAAAGGGATGGTGAATTGTGGTTGGACAATCTGGGGTATCATTTCTGATGTGATTGAGGTGAAAGAAAATTCTAAATACAGTTCCCTGAGCTGGTGTGTGTGTGTTTCCTCAGAAACTACTGCCAGAACCTCAGAGATGTGTGTGGGGTCCGTTAATTCCCAGGGCTTTGGTCTGGGTACAGTTCGTCACATCCTCAGGCAACACCTACTCTCTCTGCTTCTAGACTCTCATCTCTTCACCTCTAATCACTTGGTCCAGGGCCCTGGCCTGGAAGCTGTGGGCTGTGCTGGAATTCTCTAGTTTTTCCTGAGCACCCAGAGTGCTCCACTGATGAAATTGGCCCAAATGATACTTCACTGTCTTTTTATCCAGGAATTAAGGCTTCTCTGGCATTACTTTCCAGGAGGCTGAGGGAGAACAAGGAATCAGCCTCTCGGGCTCTGAATCCTTCAAAGTAGAAATCTGAACGAAGAGCCTGACAGGACTGGCACAGTTGTGCTGAGTACCTCTGTCCCCACTGTTTCTGCCAGCTGAGGCCCTCTGTCACCATCAAAAGATGATTACCTGTTAAGGGGGCACCTGGCTGGCTCAGTCAGAAGAGCAGGCAACGCTTGTTCTTGGGGTCGTGAGTTCAAGTCCCATGTTGGGTGTAGAGATTACTTTAAAATAAGACCTTAAAAAAAAAGGTTATTTTGTGTTGAGCCCCTGCTCTGTGCTAAGCTTAGTACTAAACCCCTCCCATGCAGTCTCTCATTTTGTCTTGATGTCATAGTTGGCATCATGCCCATTTTGCAGGTGTGCAAACAGAGGTTTCATTGTCAAAGAAAATGTGCAGCATCACACTAGGAAAAAGCTGCTTTTTTCCTTTGGAGCCCTCTGCCCTGAACCATGCTCCCAGTGGGTTCTAAGGATGGTCGGAGTCCCTGCAAATAAACAGGTAATCATTACCCTGGGAGACAGGAATGTCAGACAGTGCTGGCTTCAGATTTCCTCTGCCTATTCATAGTAAACAAACATTTTCCTTCCAACAGAAAATACTTTCTCATTCCTTTTTGATTACAAAAGCCATTTATGCTCTTCTAAGACATACAGATGATACATAAAGGTTTAGAGAAAAGCCTGTACTTCCCATCTAAAGAACCATGTGTGAAAGTATATTAAGCCCTCTTGTGGGTCAGCCCAGCTGGGTGTGCTAAAAACAAGGGGCCACCAGCAAAGACTCCTCCCTGCTCCCAAGTGCTGCTAGCACCTGGACTCAGATCCTTACAGCTCGTTTTCTGTGCTAAGTCACATGACGCTTTTTTTTTTTTTTTAAATGGGGCCATCCTATAGACTTGTCAGTTTTTCTCTGAAGCTAATCTGAGAATGTCTTTCCGCTCCCTTCCCAGAAAGTGAACCATGCAGGGTGTGGAATCCTCAGGGCCATCCAAAAACCAATGGCTTTGGATTTGGACAACCCAGGAGAGAAACACCTTCTTCCAGTGAATACACAACTTGCTTCTCCTCTCTCTTCAACCTTCTCCATCTATAAAACAAACAGTACCTCCCTCCCATATTCAGTTGAAGAGCAAATGAGATAACACACCCCTAGCACAGCACCTGATATAATTTACGTGTCTTAGAAATGCTGGGCTCCTTCCACTGTGACTATATTTTGCTCATGAGCCTGGTAGGGTGATTTTGTTTTGAGTTTTATTATTATTTTTTTTTAATATCGCGGGCTGAGGTCGAGGCATGTATGTTTCTTGGCTTATGACATGTTCACACTATTGTCTGCAAGCATCTCCCATGTGTCATTCATTTGTTTATTCGTTGATTCATTTCCATTGATCCTCATGACCCACTCTTATCCATCCCTCCCATGTGCACCCCACAGGCAGCCAGTCTGACCTGTTTGATGTCCTTTTATTTGTACCTGTTCCTGGGAAACATGTTTTGTGTGCATGTGTTTTTTATTTACCTCAAAGGTACTGTGCTGTGGGCTGCATCCCGTTACTCCTTGTCTTCGTGGTACTGTGACTTTAAGACTCACCCACGCTGCCATGCCCGCATCTAGGCCTGCCATATGGCACTCCCTTGTGTGTGTGTCCACCACGCTTTACTCATCCATTGATTTAGGGGCCGACCCTTGGAGGGACTCAGCTTGCTGTCACCACAGATGGCCCGATGGTGAGCAATATCACATGTACCCCCAGCCTCCAACATGTGGACTTCAGTGATGGCCCCGGCCACCCTCCCAGTCAGTACTTGCCGAGAATGCAAACATTAGCCAGTATCTTCTGCTCGATCCCTCTTGGGCCTCACCACATCAGGACTCCTCCCGTCCTCTACATAGGATCATTTCTGAAAAACCAAATGGAAGTATAAACAGGTAAAGGTCTTAATAGGTATTTGGGATCCTCTACAACTTCAGAACTGGGGGTGGGGGGTTGCTGCTCAGAGCCTTGTGGTCCTCACATGTACAATGGCAAGGGTCGATTAGATCATCTAGAAAATCAACAGAGCAGAAAGGGCCAGAAGACCTTGGGTTCAAGTCCTAGCTCTGCCCCTTACCAAACTATGTGTCCTTGGGCAAAAGTCTTCATCTGGCTGAGACTCCGCTTCCTGATCTGTAACATGGATCCCTAAAAGTATCCATTTCCTAGGATATTATAAGAAATGAGATAACACTTAAGAACCTCTTAGCATCTTGCCTGGCTGTTCCCACCAGCCGCTCTTAGTGCTGATAATGGGAATATTGGATACAATACAGTGGTCACAAGAACTACAGCAACAATGAGAGAGCACATCTCCATGTTCTGGTCATCACTGAGCCTATGATGCTTGCAGTAGCAGGACTAATGGCTTGACCAACTACATTCCATTTCTTCCCCTACATTTCCCTATGCCACCTGGAGGAGGCAGTAATGAGTCACACGCCTGTGATAAAATCTTTTTTTTAAAAAGGCTGATAAGTTGAACAACGTATTTTCCTCAGCAGGTGCTGGTCTTCTTTCTAACCTGCTAGGTTTAGCTGGCTTACCATTTAAATTTTAATGCAAGTGTTCAGTTTTCACTTATTTGCTGGGCATGTGGACCCGACTCTAATGGGACAGTGTATCTCACTTTTATGGAATAGATGTAGGTACCTGGCTGCAAACTGGCTTGTCTCCAAATCACTTCTGTGTGCTGGATTCCACTTTTTAGCATATACCTATATTGATACAGTCAACGAATGTTTACTGAGCAGCTAGTATAGTCCTGCCTCTGTGTTCTCTGTGAAGGATAGCAGACATTAACTTTCAGTCTGTAGGAGAAGGCAGTTACTGAACAATGAATTTATACAGATGAGTTAAATTAAATTAAAGTTAAATTAAAATGTCACAAATTAGGGCACCTGGGTGGCTCAGTCAGTTAAGGGTTCAATTCTTGATTTTGGCTCAGGTCATGACCTTGGGGTCCTAGGATTGAACCCTGTGTTGGGATCCTGATTAGCAGGGAGTCTGCTTCAGGATTCTCTCTCTTCCTCTGCTCCTTCCACCCAATAAAAAAATAAATCTTAAGAAAAAATAAAAATAAAGTATCACAAGTTTATTATATTAAACTGGGCTATACTCTATTACACAAACATATACAGATATAGGCACACAAAGAAGTAAGGATGGGAAGAGAGAGACCGAAATGTGAATATTGATTTTCTTTGGATGACAGGTATATTGGACAGCATTCTTTCAGTTGCAAGAATCAGAAACTCAATTTAAACTTACCGAAGTGGGAAAGGGGATTTGTTGACTCGTGTATTTAGTGGAATGATATGAACTTGTCTTTTTGGGATCAAAAATTGCCAAATATTGGAGCTGCATATGGTTCAATTTAATAACTAAAAACTCTATTAAAATACTGGCTTCAGGTGTAGTTGGAGCCAGGTACTCAGACAATGTCAGCAATCTCTCTCTCTCCATGTATCTCAGCTATCCTTTCTTCTGTGGAGTTGGCTTTATTCTTTGGCAAACTCTCCACAGACTGAGGCAAGAGTGGCCATCTCGGGTCCCAGCCTCTTTGCAACTTAGGACAATTGAAAAAAAAAAAAAAAAAAAAAAAAAGCACCACTCTCTCACTGATTCCAGGGAATCTGGAATCCAGAGAAAAGTCTGGGCAGAACTCTAATTGGCTTATGCCTGGGTTTGATTAGTCTTCCTTTCATGAACCAATCACTGTGGACAGGGCTGGGGTGCTCTGATTGGTCATTTCTGGATCACATGCTTCTCCCCATCCGCCCTCTAACCAGCGTGGAGATGGCATCAGCCGGTAATTAGCTGTGTGGAGAGTGAGAAATGTATAGTTTTAAATTTGAGCACCGCTACTAGATAATATGGAAAGAAATGGCTGCCTCACAGGGATTATGAGCAATTTTTTTCTTTATTCTTTTTTTTTTTAACCCCTCTGCATTTTCTAAAATTCTACAATGAACATGAATTACTTAGGGAAAAAAATTAAAGTTATTAGAAAGAAACTCAAAGGTATTGAAAATGGAATTTGGACACAAATGTGACCTGGCTTTATTCCAGGCCAATAATGGCTTTCTGTGTTATCCCTCCAGGTACGATTTGCATTTTAACCAGAATCAACACACCATGACTCTGAGGAGAGTGTAATGAAGGAATTTAGGGCACTGAGCGAGGCCATGGGGCCCCAAGCCCATTGTCTGCCTTCACTGGGGCCATATTGCCATGAAATCCGATTGACCTTGAAAACCTTTCTTGAGGATTAAATCAAGGACTTCAGAAGTGATGTTCAGCTCTGAAACTCAGTTTCCTCACCTGTGAGATGGGGATGCTAATGGTTCCCTTCCTACAGGATTGCTGTGAAATTAATGAGCCAGCACATCTAAGCACTGTCCTGAGACAGTGGTCAACCCATCCCATTCCTGCCTTTCCAGAAGGCCCTCTTCCTCTTCCCAGGCAGGCCATGTGGGACTGAGCAAAGCTGAATTCAAAGCCAGCTCTGCCATTTACCAGCTGTGTGGTCTCCCACAGGCCCTAAAACCTCATGTCATCTGGGTTCCCTCACCTGAGAAAAAGGCATGAAATTATTCTCCATGCAGAATTGAAAGGCTCTGATGGGGTAGTATTTTGATAAACCAATTTGATGCCTAGTAGGCACTCAGTAAATGTTTGCTTTCATTCCTGTTCTGGTATCCTTTGACCTTTTTCCCAGAGGCATGCACAGAAATCACATCCATGTGATAGAGACTATGTTTTCTAAACATATTTACCTGTGTAACTGTGATCATTATGTAAGGCAGCGAGAAGCTGGCAAATTCATGCAGAGTCAGCAAGTTCCTAGACTATGATTTGAAAGATGTTGACCTACTTTTTCTATTTAAAAAATATATATGTTTTAAATGGTCTAAAATGCTAAATCACTAAAAGTGGTCACTTATGAAGTGTTTTTAGGCATGACTTGGGGCTGATATTTCACACCTTGTATGTCCGTCCAGTCATCTTTACTTCTTTCCCTCCTTCCTTCTCTGCTTCCTTCTTTCTTTCCTCCCATGCTTGCCGGGCTTCCACCCATCCATCCAGTCATTCATCCATATATCCACCTATCCATCCATCCATCCATCCATCCGTCCATCCATCCACCTATCCATCCATCCGTACGTCCATCCATCCATCCATCCATCCATCCATCCACCTATCCATCCATCCGTCCATCCACCCGTTCATCCCTTCAACGTATAATGGAGACTGTGTGCCAAGTCCTTGTTCTGGATGCTGGCCACACAGTGATATAAATAAGACAAACAGGGTTCCTGACCTTACAGAATTTACTCCAGGTACTTGGCAAGGGGAATGGGACTAAAAAGTGTGAGGCTGAGTGCTGCGATCTGGGAGCTCAGCTTGGTCGCTGGGGGCCGGGTGGTCCTCTGGCACATGAGGCAAGTCACTCTTTGCTATGGAAGCCTCTCCCTGTGATGTCCAGCCCTGGGATCCACGAACCACCCAAGAAAAGTCAGCGTGGTAAGGGTGCAGCTGGGACGTTTAAGAGGAAGACTTTGGAGGTCCCAGGTGCGCGGGTCTTGGCGGATCAACTGGATGGAAATATGATGTCACTTTTTCACACCCTACATTTAAGATTAGGTTTATTCCCATCTTGAGGAGACCCTCACCCTCCTCAAAATTATTTTGCTTAATCTTTGCAACAACCTGTGGAGCTGGATCTGTTACTGATACCAACTTAGAGATGAGGAAATATGTGATGAGATGGGTGAAATGGCCTGTCCTGGATCAGACAGAAAACCCCATATGCAGGATTGGTACCCACAGTTCTAAGCTGGTTTCTTTGTTTGCTTGTCTATCTGTTTGTTAGTCTGTTTGTTTGAAGATTGATTTTTTTTTTTTTTTTTTAGGACGACTGGGTGGCTCAGATGATTAAGCATCTGTCTTGGGCTCAGGTCATGATCTCCTACTGGTCCTGGGATGGAGCCCCTCATCAGGCTCCCAGCTCAGCAGAGAGTCTGTTTCTCCCTCTGCTGCTCCCCCTGCTCATGTTCTCTCTCTCTCCTTCTCTGTGTATTTCTCTGTTTCAAGTGGATAAATAAAATATTTTTTAAACAAAGAAAAAATAAAGATTTATTTATTTTAGAAAGAGAGAGACTGCATAAGTCAGGGAGAAATGAGCCCACTGAGCACTGGACTGTACACAGGGCTCAATTCCAGGACTGGTGAGATCATGACCTGAGCCAAAATCAAGAGTCAGAGGCTCAACCACTGAGCCAGCCAGGTGCCTCCTAAGCTGGTTTTGAAGGCAAAAGTAGAGGAGGGCATTCCTGCAGCGCTGGGAGAGGGCCAGGAGCATTGGCTGCAGTTCTGCTCAGGGACAAGATGTAGGAAAAGAATGAGGCACGCGTACCTGATTCCTGCTCTCCCCAAGCACATCAGGCCCTTGTTGTGCAGGAGAACGCAGCGCAGACCCAGCAGAGTGACTCTGCACAGACCCATCACATGCCCTCCATACCCCGGCTGCGGCTCCATGCTGCGAGAGCTCTCGTGACAGCCTGGACCAGGGGCCTTTTTCTGCAAACAGATGACATCATTACCTTGAGCGAGAGACACTGCATTGTGAGCGTGACAGTTTCATGGCCTGTAGATCCCCACAAATGGAACCATCTGGACTTTTAAAAGCTCAGTAATGCAGCCTTATAAACAAGCCACTGCACAAGTCTCACCATGTACCGAGATCTAGAATGCTTCTAGGGGTCTGCCACGTGGGAGGCAGCCAGGTCTGATAAGGACGCAGGCTCTGAAAGCTTTTTAGGCAGGCTGACTTGCTGTGTGGTCCCAGGCAAATGTCTCCCCTTCTCTGGGCTTCACTTTTCCTCCTTCATGACCCTGCTTTACTCAAAGCATAGGGAGATTTGGAACTAGAGATGAGACAAGTGGTCTTGGTTAAACCCCACCTCGAGCCCCTTCTCTCAAGATTCCAGGGCTGCCCACCAGCTTGCCATCCCAGTTACGGAAATATCGGTTCCAAGGGGCTGGGACGTGATGTGTGTGTCCAGAGTGATGGGAATTCTCTCTGCAGAGCTCTGTCCTGGGGGCCTCAAGTAATCTATCTGCATGAAGGGACCCCAGGGCTGTAGCTGCAGAAATCCTGGTTCACACCAGGCACGTCAATGAAATATTCTTAAAGACTAGGTCATCCCTCCATCACAGCACAGGCCTCCGTGCCTCTAGTTCAGTTTTTCTGTACCCAACCTGCAAGAGAAAATGAACATACTGCTTTCAGGCTGAACTGCTAAGCTGTCTGCTTTCAAGCTGTCAGTGGGGAAGGCAGAAAAAGTCTGGAGACATTTCCAAATGTGGCTTGTGGGGCATTTTGGAAGTTTTTGTCTGAGCTGCAGAACTCAATGTGGGGAGGAAGATGAAGGTGAATGGTGACAGCCAAGTTGGTATCATGTCACTCATGATATCCTGTGGCATTGCTACCCAGAGCCAGCAGATTACAAAGAATGACATCAGGAAATTACTATCAATAATACAGCTGTGGCCTCTTGTGTGTCTTAATGTGTAAACTGGTGCACGTAGGGAAATTTTTCAGTCTATATTGAAAACTTAGAATGCACACACTCTTTGACCTAACTACTTCACCAATAGGGATTTATCCTAAGGCAAAACCTGGACAAGTGCAAATATATATTTTTATTATAGGGTCTGTTATAACAGTGAAAGTTTGAAAAGAAACTAAATGTCTGACCAGTGAGACTGATGGAGTAAACTGGGCTTTTGTCCTGCAGTGGAATATAGGCAGCCATTTTTTATTTGTTTGTTTGTTCTTCTATGAGCCCGATGTCTTGACATCCTTTTCTAGGCATAGAAGTGACAAAGCTGTTTCTGATTTGAAAAGTGAAACAAAAGGATCTCAGGAAACTAGCCACCATTCACAGGACTGCTGACTTTTCTCCACCCCATGTTTTTCCCCTCCAAGTAGTCTCTTCACTTTCAGTTTCCTGGACATCATCTTGCACAAATTTCCCAGATCTTCCTGTGGGTTCCAAACCCTCCTGGAAGTGAAGGCTTTGTTTTCTGAACTGCTCTCTCATGTTGTGTTTCATTGTCTGCCTGGTTTTAATGTGAGCTATGCCCATGCCTTCTGTGCCTTCCTAAACTTAGCTAGACCCATGTCTGATATACCTTGGATCCCCAGGACATGGATGATTGTGAGGAAGGAATAAATTATCTGGGGTGTCTGGGTGGCTCGGTTGGTTAAGTGTCCAACACTTGATTTTGGCTCAGGTCATGATCTCAAGGTTGTGAGATCAAGCCCCTGTATGAGATTCTCTTTCTCTCTCTCTCTCTCTCTCTCTCAAAAAATAAATAAATAATTAAATGATGCCTGGTAAATTCTGTAATATGAGAGAGGAGTTGATGTGAGACACTGTAGCTAATTTCCGTACCAAATGCATTAGTCTCACTTGACGTTGCCTTGTACTTGCCCTGCATCCTCATGAAGGTCCACACCAGCTCCCATGTTTTGTGATGACTGTGATGAAGAATCTACATGTATTACAAATATACAGAACAACAACACTAAAGGGGGTAGGAGGAAAATGTGCCGATCTAAGTAACTTTGGAAATGTGCAGTCTCTAAGACTAAAGGTAAAAGGAACAGCACACAAACACTGTACTCTAGTTGGTAAAGTTGATGTCCGTGGGGTCCAGGGTAATGATTCTGAGACCACTGTATGTGTATTCTGGAATTGAAGAATTCTGTAAACGGATGGTGTGTGGCTCCGACTAAAGGTAAAAGGAACAGCACACAAACACTGTACTCTAGTTGGTAAAGTTGATGTCCGTGGGGTCCAGGGTAATGATTCTGAGACCACTGTATGTGTATTCTGGAATTGAAGAATTCTGTAAACGGATGGTGTGTGGTGGGAGCCAGGCTTCCCATTGCTGGAGTATAAAATGTGCAAGAGGAGGCTGAATGATTCATGGGGTAATGGATTAGACCTGGAGACATCAGTATAAACTCATGTGTAGTTTAATATATGTACCTCTTGGCACATATAGAAGTACTTATATCCACACTTATTTACATACATAGGTTAGTATAGTAGCCTACATTTCCTTGCTCTGTCCACTGAGTAGACCTAGAAGCAATAATACCCCAAGAGCAACAAGAATATTTAATGGCCATGTCTTGGATTGTAACACCATTCCCCCATAAAAAGAACCAGGGATCCCTGGAAAAAATAGCCAACTCAGTGACCAGAACCATAAACGCACAAGATGAGCCTGAAGCATCTTCTACTATCAAATTGTAAGAATGCTCCAAAAAAAAAAAAAGAAAAAGAAAGAAAGAAAGAAAGAAAGAAAGAAAGAAAGAAAGAAAGAAAGAAAGAAAGAAATTGATTAGAGTTTATCAAAGGAACATAGAAGCCAACTGAAAAGCTCCCAGTGGCCCAAGCTGGAACAATTTGAGCAAGAAAAATAAAGAATTATTGGATTATAACTCAGTGTATAAAACAAACAGCCATGAGTCCATACTCATATAACTAAATGATTAAGTAACTTAATAAATGAGAAGAAAAGACAAATATCCCATGCAGAAGAATTACAAAGAATTAATGTAAGTATTCTGCCCTCGAAGAGGGTCTATGCATGGACTTCCCTCCAAAGTGCTCAGTGTGGCAAGGGGGCAAAAGTGTACCTTGACAGTGGAGAAACCTGACAGACATTACCTCACCAGATAGATCATCAAGGCCATTATCAGGGGTCCTATGTCATGTTAATATTACATACCGTTGATATCATGTGATGAAAATTGCATTTTATCTCTCTGGTTTTCCTCCCAAAAAACTACAACCCCAGTCAATTCATTCAAAACAAAACAAAACAACAACAACAAATAAAACAAAAAACAAGGGCACCTGGGTGGCTCAGTCAGTTACGCATCTACCTTCAGCTCAGGTCACCATCTCAGGGGCCTGAGATCAGGCCCCATTCAGGCTTTTTGTTCAAAGGGAACTTGTTTCTTCCCCCTCCTTCTGCCTTTCCCTCCCCCACTCCAGTTCATGCTCTCTCTTGCTCACTCACTCTTTCTCTCTCAAATAAATAGAATCTTAAAAAAAAAAAAAAATCAGACAGGGCACTTGCCCCGCTCAGTTGGAAAAGCATGCAATTCTTGACCTTGGGTTTGTGAGTTCAAGCCCCATGTTGGGGGTAGAGATTACACAAATAAATAAACAAGAAAATAAATAAAAAATAAAAACTTTAAAATAAATTATTTGGTACTAATAGAGACATTCTACAAAATACCTAAGCAGTACACCTCAAAATTCTCAAGGTCATCAAAAATGAGTAAAGTCGGGGCACTTGGGTGGCTCAGTGGGTTAAAGCCTCTGCCTTTGGCTCAGGTCATGATCCCAGAGTCCTGGGATCGAGCCCTGTATCAGGCTTTCTGCTCAGCGGGAAGCCTGCTTCCCCACCTCTCTGCCTACTTGTGATCTCCTTTTGTCAAATAAATAAATAAATAAATCTTATAAAAAAGAAAAAGAAAAAGAAAAAGATTATTTATTATAATAAATAAATAAATCTTTTTTAAAAAAAGAAAAAGATATTATTTATTTATTTAACACACTGGCTTTAACCCACTGAGCCACCCAGGCACCCCAACAAATAAAATCTTTAAAAAAAAAAATGAGGAAAGTCTGTGAAACCTAAAGACACATGGCAAATATACATAATGTGTTATCTTGGGTGGGATTCTGAATTCAAAAAGGAATGTTAGGTGACAAGTAAGGAAATTTGAATATAATATGAACTCTAGTTAATACTTGTGTATCAACAGCATCTCAAATGTAAGTAAGATGTAAGTAAGATGATACTAATAGGCAAAACTGGGGATATATGGGAACTCTATACTGTCTTCTCCAATTTTCTGTCAGTCTGAAAATGTTCTAAAAAGTAAATCAATCTAAAAGTTCTAAAAATTACCAATTAGGCATAGATGAAGAATAGTATCTTGGGTTTTCTTTTTTATTTTATTTTATTTTTTTAAGATTTTGTTTATTCATTTAAGAGCGTGGGGAAGAGAAGGAGAGGGAGTGAGAGGAACCCAAGCAGACTCCATGCTGAGCATGGAGCCTGACCTGGGGCTTGATGCCATGACCCTGAGATCAGGACTTGAGCCAGAATCAAGAGTTGGATGCTCAACCACCTGAGCCATCCAGGCACCTCTTGGGTTTTCTTTAGTTAACTTTCTTTGTTTCCTATTGCAGTGAAGCCTTCGCATGAATGTGCTGGCTACTTCTATTTCTTCTTCTGTGGATTGCTGATGGTCATGTGACACCAGGATTTTAGGGGTATTTGTTATGTGGCATTGTTATAACCATAGCTAGTGAATACATCTCACTGAATTACCTCAGCCCTATGAAGTATTATTTGTCTGCTTTCCATTATCCAAATATCTACTTGACAGATGAAGAAATGGAGACTCAGAGGGGCTAAATAATTTACCCAAATTCAGACTCAGTGTCACAACTGAGCTTTGGACTAGCATCTGTCTAATTCCAGAATTTCCTAACTACCACCCTGTACTCTGAAGTACCAAGTGTGGTGATAGCAGGTGGGGGAGAGGGAATCCTGACACTAGCAGGGTGTCAGGGATGACCTTTGAATTCTCTGCTTGAATGTGGAGTTGACAGTACTCCAAAGAGGGACACCATGCAGTCTAACTAGAAATGATATAGGAAATCCTTGGGGTGCCTGCTGGCTCAGTCAGTGGAGCATGTGACTCTTGATATTGGGATTGTGGGTTCGAGCCCACATTAGGTATAGAGATTACTTTAAAATTAAAAAAAAAATTTTTTAAGGAAATTCTTGAATGGCTGCAATTAGAAACAGCTCGTGAGGGCACCAAACTTCTTGTCCCAAGCAGAAGGACTAGAATAGGTCATTCCAATTCTGCTGAGAATGGCCAAATTGGCCTTCTGGAGATGTGCCTGGAAGAAATTTAATTGTCAGGTACTAAAAGGCAGCACAATCCCATGTCCTACATATCATAATTTCATGCCAAGGCTGAAAACTAAAGTCAGGAAGGAGAACCTCCTCTCCTCCGAATGATTAACCAGGGTCCAAGCTGTGGGGACCCACTCACTCCCTAGCCCCTGCCTCCTGGGGCTTGACTTCAAGGAGCTGAGCTGGAATCTGAAAACTCGGGCTCAAGGAACCAGGTTTGACTTCTGGCTTAGCTGATTATCCTGTGCAACCACATGCATGTCAACTCACCACTCTGGTCCTTGGCTTGTTCTTTAGAAAATTAGAACCATATTCAGCTCAGGTCGTGATCTCAGGGTCCTGAGATCAAGCCCCATCAGGCTCTGTTCCCACCACTCCCTCTCTTTCTGCCCCTCCTGTTCATGCTCTTTCTCTTTTTAAAATAAAGATATCTTTTAAGAAAAAAAAGAAAGAAAATTGGAACCATAGTCTTTATCCTCCTGACCTCACAGAATTTTCCAGTGGACAAACCATAGTACTGATGGCCAATGGTTACTGCACACTCTCCACACTCCAAAATTTTTCATGCATCAACTCTCTGAACACTCCCAGCAATCTGAATGGGCATGTGCTCATGCTATCCTCATTTTATAAGTGGAAAAATGGATCCAGAGGCAAAAACAGACATGTCGCGTGTCTGAGGTCATCCAGCCTGCGAAGATTAAGTCAGAATTTCCAGCCTGTCTTGTTCACCAAAGAGTATGTCACTCACCATATTCCCATACGATACTAGATGGAAAAAACACGTGAGTGACTTGGGGGCCCTGAAGAAGAAACTGGGGCAGGCTGGGGAAGCTGGACAGGGTGGGCACAGCTAGAGACTGGAGCTTGGTCCTTATTGCTAGTGGGTATGCAAGCAGGAGGTTTCGAGAAGCAAGGTGCAGAGAGAAACCAGCCTGAGTGAACAATGCTGGCAGAGAGGACAGCAGTTGCCAAAAGTAAAATGCAAATCTGGTGAAGACAGAGACACCAGAAGGGGAGTTTAAAAAGCTTTGCTCACCCCAACCTCCCACCGCCCCCCGCCACTTCAGGGGGTGGGAGGTCGGGGTACCAGGTGGTGGGTATTATAGAGGACACGGATTGCATGGTGCACTGGGTGTGGTGAAAAAATAATGAATACTGTTATAGTGAAAATAAATAAAAAATAAATTAAAAAAAAAAAAAAAAGCTTTGCTCACAGATGTGCTCTGTAATCTCCATTCTCTGTCCCCCATTAGACCTACAGGAAAATTTTGGTCCTTGTCAGGTCCAGGTGGGCTTTGGGATTTGACAGCCAGAGACTGGCCACAGAGTGGCCAAGGAGCTCTGCCCTGAGCTCCTTGCCATGAGCCTGCCTGAGACCCAAGACAGTCCCAGGGAGTCCCCTGGCTGCAGCTTCCAGGAGCTCCGGCTCTGGGTCCATCAAGAACAGCAGCTTCTTAAGGGACTTAGTTGTGTGGGTGTCCCATCCTAGCTGGGTCCTGGCTGAGGCGTCTTCTTGAATAGATGCGAGTGAGCAGCAGAGTCATTCTTCTCTTTCCCTTCCTTGCTACCGCTTTCTTTGTCTTTCCTTTTTTCTCTTTCTCTCATTTACTTCCTTTCTTCTCTCTTGCCTCCTGTCCTCCCTTCCGGCTCATCCTGCCCTCCCTCCTGCTTCCAGTATTGATCCTTTGGCCTCGGTATGCAAGATACTGTGCACGGCCCCGCATGCAGGAGCGAATGGCAGAGACATCTTTTCTTCTCTCTTCCGTTTATCACGTGCCCTCCACCAGGCAGTGAGTTTGGGACCCAGTCACAAATCTATAGATGGGTATATTGATGCTGACATATAGAGCTAGAGATATATGTGCATATATAGGTACAGGTACAAATAGAGATACAGGAATGTAGGTATAGTTATAGATACGAACATTGATATCAGAGACCCTGCTCTTCAAAGATCTAGATCCTTCCATCAGCAGCTAACCCAATGACCAGAATACTATCCCTCCAGATTCAGTTCTCCTGGACAGCCAGGTCCTTGTGAACTTTTTTTTTCCCCATGATCTCCTCTGGTAAAATACAGATTATCCACCTTCCATTCCTGGAGTATTTTGTTTGTTTGTTTGGTTGGTTGGTTATTGTTGTTGTTTTAAGATGTATTTATTTTATTTTAAAGATTTTATTTATTTATTTATTTATTTATTTATTTATTTGGCAGACGGAGATCACAAGCAGGCAGAGAGGCAGGCAGAGAGAGGAAGGAAAGCAGGCTCCCTGCTGAGCAGAGAGCCTGATGCATCCCAGTACTCTGTGACCATGACCTGAGCCAAAGGGAGAGGCTTTAACCCACTGAGCTACCCAGGCGCCACAGATGTATTTATTTTAAAGAGAGAGAGCACAGGTGCATGAGCAGGAGGGGCAGAGGGAAATGGAGGGAGAATCTCAAGCATATGCCACACTGACCAGGCAGCCAGATGCTGGCTCCATCTCCTGACCCTGAGATCACAGACTCAAGCTGAAACCAAGAGTCAGATGCTTAGCTCACTGCACCACCCAGGCGCCCCTCCTGGGGTTATTTTCTAAGCATTTCTTAGGTGTTCTGTTCAACTCAACCTTCTTCCTTATCACTTTAATGGCTCCCTGATGTGTCCCTAAGTAACCTCATTGACATAACTGGCTCCATATTGTTGAACATTAGGTCTTTTCTAGTTTTTGCATCCTTGTGGGTGAAAGTTTCAGTTTTTTCCAGTCAGCCCTATCTGCGGCTCCTGGGTCCAGTATAAGTGGGGGCAGTGGGAGGCAAGAGGTAGATGTTTTGCATGGATTAATAGTTTGCTTCCTGCCCTCCCCTCTTCCCCAGAGCAGCTGTGAGTATACAGCAAGCACTTTGTAAATGATGCTTGAGGATGCCTCCCTGCCTCTCTCTATTTCCGCACCTGGCACACTGCCTTAAAGGACTCTCCATTGAATCCTCCTGTCTCCCGCCTCACCGTGACCCTCCATAGCCTTTTTACTTCTGTGTCCCCAGTGCCGGGCACCAGGAAGCCCCTCAGACATGGAAGGCAAGGAAACAAAGAAAGGAGGAGGAAGCCTGAGAAAGCTTACTTACTCTGGCCACCCCTCATTAACAGGGCCTGGGACTGCCGTGGGACATTCATGATGGAAGACGTTGACACTATGTAATTTATTAGCCTGAACTGTACAAATGATACCTTCCCCCAGGATGCCTACGACGAGAAGCTGCTTTTCATGAGTTTATCCTGGGGACTCGAATGAATAAGCAGAGAAACAAAAACCTCATGAATTTTTTAAAGAGCTTATTGGAATCAAGAGAAAACCCAGCATTCTGATACAGAAGTAGACGACAGATCGGGGTTTGTAGCTTCTCTTTACCCTCTGAAGTCTTTTTTAATCTTCTTGCTTGCTAGCGTTAAGTCGTGTTTTTTCCCTGAATTTCCCTCCGCTTTGGATTGTCAGGAGAACTGTATCCACCCTTGGGACTCCCACCTGCGTCGCCCACTACACTGGGCAAGGGAGGGGGGAGGGCAGCGTGCCCAGTCCCTGGTGAAGGTGGGTCTTGGAGCCCCAGACATGCAGGACCCCATCCTCTGCCTGAACCTGCTGGGGGCGAGATTAGAGGTGTGGAATTGCCACACTGAGACCTTTGGTGTCCTCTTTTAAAAAGCTTCTTGGCTATGAGCAAGTTTATCATCCCCCAAATGTCAGCCTTGCCGAAAGTTATGCAGTTTACAAGGTCTTGCTGAGAAATTCCATGTACTAGAAGCTAACAGAAGGTCAGCATTTTCTATTTCGTTTTTTTTTTTTTTTCTTCTTCCTGCTGCCCAGGGTCTAGGTAATGCTCCATTCAGCATTTTGAAGATGTTCCTACAAATTCTGGCAAGGCAGCTGTGCGCTTGATGGGATTTATCCTCCCCAAAGCCTGTGAAATGAAGGTTGTTATTATTTCCATTTTATAAATAAGGAAATTGAGGCTGAACAGAGAGGGGTTCCTTGCCCAAAGTCACACATGGCAGGTCATGGAGCTGGGTTCTGGACAGGTGTCTGTCTGAATCCAAAGCCTATGCTTTGATGCCCTATGATGTCGTCCTCCACTTTGCAAGCCAAGAATGCCCCCTCCCCTGCCCCTCTGCAGAGTTCTTCCTCCCGGTGACTCTGCAAATGATGCTAACATCCTGAGATCCAAGTTAAAGAACTGCAACCTTAAATAGGTACAGTGGACATTCCATCTCTGACTTCCTCTAATTTCCTGGGGCCAAGGTCAGCAAACTGCAACCATTGGTCCAAATCCGGCCCGCTGCCCCTTTATGTAAATAAAGTTTTATTAGCATACAGCCATGCACATTCATTTACACATGGTTTGTGGCTGCTTTCATGCTACCAAAGCACAGAGGAGTAGAGGGACAGACACTGTATAGCCCACAAAGCCTGCAATATTTACTTTGGGCCCCTTAGAGAAAAAGTTTTCTGACTCCTAGGAGGTGGAAAAATCAACATCTATTGCCCCAGAACCTAGTGTAATAAATGATAAAACACCAGCCATGGAAGTCGACTGTATTTTTGGAAGGCTAACTATGAGCCAACCATTCTGCTAGCTGCTTTTGTTGGATGATTTCCTGGAATCCTCCAGTAATACCATCAGGCAGATCCTCAGAGAGGTAAGCAACAGCTCATGTCCCAGTCAGGGTCTGAACTTGACCCTGCAGCTGACGAGAAGTTTGTAAATTGAAAAGTGCTCTCTGGTAGTAAAGGCATCATTTCCGAACAGATCGTCTACCTAGTGTCCTCATCATGCTCTGTGTTCAGATGGAAAATGATTATAATCAGCAAGAGACAGACTCCATCCTTGGGAAACTCATGAGCTTTTGGGAAAGACAGAACTTCCTCTAGATCAGCTGGCGAGATGAACAGTCCTGGAAGACACAGAGGTATCCCATAAGGTGACCTTTGATTGAGGTCTTTCATGATGAACAGAAGTGTGACCATTGAGATGGGAGAGAGAGAAGGGCACCCCAGGAATTAGTGAAATGAAGCCCTGGATCAAAACAATTGCAGGTGCCTGAGTCTAGGGTGAGTGAGGGGCAGAAGGAAGCCAAGGGTTTTACCACCCCATTTCTATATGCTATGTAGTAGGTGCTCAATAAATGCTTCCAAGAATCAAATGTCAACCCTAGCAGTAGGGAGCAAGCCTGCTCTCATCTGTTCTTGCAGAACCACAGATAGCAAACCTGGGACCACCAGGCTTCCAGAGCCTCAAGTCTGGGTTTGACTCCATTGTCTCTGGAGAGAGGCATTCCAGAAAATGCTCCTACTTTCCCACCTGCATTCAGATGATAGAACAGCAGTCGTTGTGCCCTAGAAAAATGACACTTGCATCATGTGCTTGGGTAGAAGATTGGGAGAAGCCCAGCCTTTGAGGCCATCAGATTCCAGCTCTGCAGGTCTCTGGTTGTGTGACCTGGGGCCAGTTCCCTAATTCCTCAGAGCTTCAGTTTCTCACCTATAACACGCAACTCATTCCTGTGTCATGGGGCTGTTAGGAGAGCAAGTAGAAGCTGCCACGTAGTAAGTGCCCTCTATTTATTATTAGCTATTATTTTTATTATGATTAATGATCAAAGTTATGTATCAGTCTTTGCTGCCATCAGGCCAACAATCTATAGGATTCATAAGAGTGTTTATCTCCTTTTTTTCTCAGTTTCACAGATCAGTTGGGGATGGCTTTTTGGGTTGGGTTTAGCCTGCTCCCCTTGTCTTTCATTCTGGGACAAGTAGCCACCTAAGACCTAAGACATGCTCTTCTAAAGGTGGGCAAAGAAATTTCAAGAGGGGTGAGTGAAAATTTGGACACTGCCCAAGGCTTGAACTCAGGACTGATCCACAGTTGCTTCAAGATATCCCATCGGCCCAAGCAAGGCGTACGGTCCAGCCCAATAGCAATGGGGTTCACTCCAGCCACAGAGCACTATAGTGAGGGTGGGGTGGAGAACTGGATCCGTACCAAAGCTGCCAAAAGTCACAGCAAGGCTGCGGGCCAGATGATTCCATCACCTACCCCACACTGCCTTCTGTGTTTCTCAGCGGTGAGCAACCCCCTTCCCATGGTGGTCTCCAATCCAGGGGCTCTTAGGGATTGGGAAGCATCCATAGGGACGCTGTATGTTTCCTATTGGTGGGGTTCTGACAGGTAGCCCCTAGTCTAGTCTGAATTTCCAGACAAAGCCTACCTGACTGCTGGAATGGGAAGGCAGCCACCTTCGTACCCGCACTGTGGGCCCAGGGTGGGAGAAAATATCAAGACAGCTCCCATGTTGGATAATGACCACCAGATTTCCAATACTCAGTGCCCAACACTGCCCATTCGGTTTCCTTTGGCTATAAATGTTGGTTGGTTCACTGCTGAAGACAGGGTGCTGGTTGTTAGCCATACTGGTAAACGAGGCTTCCAAAATCCTCTCAGTCCTAGGAACTGTTCACTGAAAACAATAACAACAACACCGATGACAAAATCAAAACGGACAAGAGAGTCGTGTGGTATCCACCCTCGCCCAAGGGAGCCAGGTGGGAAGCCAATGAGTATTTTTGGACGTAGACAACAGCAGGCCTGGCCAGGATCCACTCATTTCTTCAGTAGCGCCTCCCAGAGAGTTCAAATTGTTTCCTAATTTGTTCCAGATACACCATCTTTTGTGGCTTCATTTGGGCATTGAGGTCATCAAGAGAGGATTGACTTGGGTGACGCCAAGCAGGGAGAGGAAAGAAATTCTTCCTTTGTGCACGGGCTCACGCATTCACGCATTGGTTGCTGAGTGTCTGCAGGGTCCTGGGCTGGGGATTCACAGCTGAAGAAGCAGAAGTTCCATGTGCTGGCCATTTAGTGGGGCAGATCCTCATTCACTGTATCTTTTCAGGGTGAATCATGGGCTTCCCCCTCAGTCCCTGTGCTGCAGAGGATGGGTTTAATCTAATCACAGTGATGGGACCCTTTTGCGGGTCATTGGCTTGGGCGTTGGCATGTGACCCAGTTCTGCCCAGTGAGAAGTGAAGGAAAGTCTAAACTGGCTTAGAGCAACTTTCCCCCGGGACTAAGAAGGTCCTAGAGGAAGGGAGCTCTCTTTCATCACTTGCTGTATGTGCAGATCGGATACCTGCAGGGTTTTTTTATTTTGTGTGGGCTTTTGGGTTTTGGGTTTTTGGTGGGCTTTTTTTGTTGTTGTTGTTTTGTTTTGTTGTTGTTATTGTCATTGTTTGGAGAGTGAGAGTCAGGGAGGGGCCGAGGGAGAGGAAGGGAGAGAATCCCAAGAAGGCTCCACGTCCAGCTCCCAGTACACGCAGGGCTCCATCTCACAACCCTGAGATCCTGACCTGAGCCAAAGATCAGGAGTCCCACCTTAACTGCGGGAGCCACATAGGGTCCTGGACAGCTGCGATTTTATAATTATCTTGCTACGGGCCAGAAGGTAAGAGACGAAACTGTAACTCTGACCGTGGCAGAGGGGCAAGATGAGAAGAACTCTGTCCTCATGGCTGTCACTGAGCTAAGTCGATAACTGCAAAGTCCCCCCTTGGACTTCCTGTTCTGGAGGATAGTAGATTTCCCCAGTGCACCTTCGCCAGGACAGGTGAGGGTGTCTGTGGTCTGTATCCCCAAGCATCCTACTCGATGCAGCAGTGTTATTGTAGAACCCCAATTTATTCCTAAAGAAGCAGGCACAGGAGAATCCGGTTAACACGTCAGCGGAGGAACATCCGAATTAGATTATGAACCCGGGACTCTGCCTCCAGCCAGCCTAGGTGACAAATAGCCTGCCTCTGAGAATGAGCAGTTGGCAAATGATAGATAATGAACATTCAGTGGTGGTGGATGGAGGGCAGTGCTAGATGCTGCGCCATAGGGAGCTTACACCAAAAGTAAGAGAAAACAGTGACGCTCCTTTAAGAAGAGCACAACCTAATGGGTGGGGGCAGGGTCACACTTGCTTTGGTGGTGCTTGGCTCCAGCCCCTCTCCTATTCCCCACACTCTCCACACCCAGCAAGTGTTTTACCTGGGCCCCTTTGGTACAGTGGAAAGTGCTCCCTCTTTTTTTTTTTTTTTTTTTTGTCAGAGAGAGTGAGCACAGGGAGACAGAGTGGCAGGCAGAGGCAGAGGGAGAAGCAGGCTCTGCTGAGCAAGGAACCTGATGTGGGACTCGATCCCCAGATGCTGGGATCATGACCCGAGCCAAAGGCAGCTGCTAAACCAACTGGGCCACCCAGGCGTCCCAAGTGCTCCCAATTTAAAATTCAGGTTAGACATGGGTTCGAATCCCATCTCTGCTACTCCCTAGGAATGTGACATTGGGAATGTGCTATCACCTCTGAGTCTCTTGCCCTGTGGTTGTTCCGAGGGGTAGACAGTTGGATGTATGTTGTTGGACACTTAGAAGATGCTCAGTGAATGAAAGCTCTGAGGATGATTATGGAGGGATTATTAAGTGCTTCGAGAATCAAGTAGCAGAAAGAGGGCTGTTCTGATGGCAGGAAGACCCAGGTCCTAGTGCCAGTTTTGTCATGATGAGCTGTGTGACCTTGAGCCGTTCCTACCCTCTCTGGTCCATGTAGTTTTTCCCATATTTAAAATGATGCAGTTCCAGGGCACCTGGGTGGCTCAGTGGGTTAAGCCTCTGCTTTCAGCTTAGGTCATGATCTCAGGGTCCTGGGATCAAGCCCTGCATGGGGCTCTGTGCTCTGCGGGGAGCCTGCTCCCTCCTCTCTCTCTCTGCCTGCTTCTCTGCCAATTTGTGATCTCTGTGAAATAAATAAATTAAATATTTTTTTAAAAAATAATGGGGTTCAGCTTGACCAATCATTTTCAAACTCTGCTCCAAGGAGCTCTGGAGATTCACTGACTCTATAATGAGGAAGGAGCCCAGGAATGGGAAGCCCACCACCACCCCACCCCAGCTTCAAGCACAGCAGTTCTCTTCTTATTTCTTTCATGGGGCTGGGTTTTCTGTGCGATGCTCTTTGAAGAGAAGCTTCTGCTGCTTTAATTAAAAAGAAAAAAAAAAGCCCCAAAGAACTCTAGATTAGATCACGAAGTTCCTTCCATTTATTCAGTGGTTGACAGCATGAGCTTTGGAGTTCAGCCCACCAGATTTGAATGATGACTCTGACATTAACTACCTTCGTTAACTTGGGGAAGCTGATATTTCCAAAGCCCATTTCTGATCATCCACCAGCCATTCATGAGAGTTTCCTTTCCCGCATCTTTGCCAGCAGGAGGTGTTCTAGCTCTTTAACATTTTTGCCAGTTCAGTGGGCACAAAGTGGTATTTCATTGTTACTTCAATTTGCATTCCCCTCTTCTCTAGAGAATTTTTTCCAGCAATTTATTTATTTTAGAGAGAGTAAGATAGCGAGAGAGAGAAGGTGCAAGAGTGGGGGAGCAGCAGAGAGAGAGAATCTCAAGCTGACTCGTCACTGAATGTGGAGCTCAAACCCGGGCTGGCACCCAGCTGGACATGGGGATCCCCCAACCCATGAGATATGATGTGAGCTGAAATCACGAGTCAGACACTTAACCGACTAAGCCACCTGGGTGCCCCTAACCTCTAGAGAATTTAAGCATCTTTTCCTATATTTGTTTTTTGGCCACTGAGATTTGTTCTATGAATTCTTATCCTTTGCTCATTTTTCTTTCTTTTTCTTTAAGATTTAATTTATTGGACAGAGAGAGAGATCACAAATAGGAAGAGAGGCAGGCAGAGAGAGGCAGGCTCCCTGCTGAGCAGAGAGCCCAATTCGGGGCTTGATCCCAGGACCCTGAGATCATGACCTGAGCCAAAGGCAGAGGCTTAACCCACTGAGCCACCCAGGTGCCTCACCTTTGCTCATTTTTGTATTGGGTCCTTTGTCACTTGTTAATTAGTGAGAGCTCTTTACTATAGTATGGACATTACCCTTATAGTATGGACCTTATTTCTTACTTGCATTATAGCATTTTTGTAGAATTATCTTTTGGATTTTTTTTTAAGCCTATGATAATGATTCCCACTGCACTATCTTGTGAGGATTAAAGCATGAGCAGAATTCCTGATACGTAGTTCAATAAATTATTTCTATTATTTTCAAGCTTTGGTATGGGTACAGGATTCTGGAGTTGTCGAAATGTGTGTGTGCTAAAATCCCACTGGCCAGAGGAGGCCACATGGTTGAGCTGAGTCAGCAAGGTGAAGCACTGTGGTCCTATGGTCAAGGACGCAGGATCAGGGAGGGGTGAATTGGGTCCACCCTTGGAATCTGCCACAATGGTCTGGCGCAGAGATCAAGATCATAGGTTGTGCAAACAGAAAGGCCTGAATTCTGGTGCCTCTCACCGCTGGGGCTTTCGCACCTCCCCCATTGCCCCCTAGGTGCCTATACCAAAGCTGTTTTCCCACAAGCCTTTGTTCTCAGCTGGCTGCCACGGCCAGATATCTTTTTTTTTCAACATTGCCTTCCAGCTGCTAATACCCTCTCTGTCTTTCAAGGTTTTTGCATTAAAAGATCCTCTTGCCTCTTCTGAGTACAAGGAAACACATGCTCAGTGCACAATGATCAAGCAAGACGGATATCCGGAATCCAGCTCTACAATTCCACTCGGAGGGGAGACTGCCCACTGTTAACCTATTCTTCCAGACTTCTTTCTGTGTCCATTTGACAGCTCTTCTCTCATCAAATAGAGGCCCCTTCTTTACACAATGCACCCTTTGCACTTAACAACAGTGAGTGCTCTTCTGCAAAGACTGTCGTCAGTGGCAAGGGCTTCAGAATCATCTAGACAAGAGGATTATCAAAATGGAGATTCCCACACCTCATTCAGAAAGAGTCCATTTTAAGAGGCCTGAAGGAAGGAACCTAATTGTAGATGCACAATACAGGTGACCCTTGAACAATGAAGGGTTTGGGGCACTCCGCACAGTCAAAAACCCACATATAACTTTTAAAGTTTTTTTTTTTTTTAAGATTTTATTTATTTATTTGACAGACAGAGATCACAAGTAGGCAGAGAGGCAGGCAGAGAGAGAGAGAGAGAGGAGGAAGCAGGCTCCCTGCTAAGCAGAGAGCCCCATATGGGGCTTGATCCTGGGATCCTGGGATTACCTGAGCCAAAGGCAGATGCTTTAACCCACTGAGCCACCCAGGCGCCCCAAAAACCCACATATAACTTGACTCCACCCGAACATAAATGCTGATAGCCTGCTGTTGACCCCAAGCTTTCCTGATAACACAGTCAACTGATGCCAATATTGTACATTGTATGTGTTGTATATTGTATTCTTACAATAACATGAGTTAGAAAAAAGGAAATGGTCTTAAGAAAATCATAAGGAAGAGAAAATCCATTTACAGTCCTATTCTGTATTTATTGAAAAAGAATCCATGCATAAGTGGACCCACACTGTTCAAACTCCTGTAGCTCAAGGTCAACTCTATTTGTATTTTAATAGGGTCTTCTTGCCTGGTGTCAGTTTTGAGGTGGGGGTGAGGATGGGGGGCATGGTCCTTGAAAGGAAGGATTAATGGGGATGTTCCAGGCATTGTGACAAGCAGGAAGGGAGACAACAACTTGGTCAAAGTCCTCTCCCCTCCCCCAGGCCTCTCCCCAGAGAGAGGATCTTACACTGGCTTTAAGCCAATTTCTTTAGTATCTGCCCAGGTATGGCTCCCTAAGTAAGCAAGTAACCATAAACGGGAGTTCTGATATTTCCCAGCTCTGTGTCCTTGGCCCACCTCTCCGAGCCTCAGTCGGCTCATCTGTAACATGGGAATCATAGTGTCCATGTGGCAGGGGTGTTTAAGGGAAGCAATGACTGCACACAGATACACTCACTCCAGGGCTGGGCTCACAGTAGGTCTTCCAGAAACAGAGCAACCCCCGCCACCAGGAGATGAGCAGAGCAGGGAGGGACCCACTGGATGGCGCTGGGGAAAGCCAGAGCCCCTGAGGGGAGCAGCAGGCACACCAGGTGTCTTGACGAGTTAATTATGGGAAATTAGGGCAAGTCAGGTTTCTGCCTGCAGGAATCTCATGGTGAGGTCAGACAAGAGTGTGGGATTTTACTCATTCTCCAGGGACTGGAGACAGATAGGCTCTTCCTGCTGGGACAAATGATAAGTAGGGGAACCAATCAAAATATGCAAATCCAGCTGAGGAAGAGGTTGGGGACACCTCCAGAGGGGGCCAAGGCCTTTTCAGGATGTTTGCTGGCTGGAGACTCTTACCCAGGTACAAACCTGAGCAGGGCCTTCGTAACTCCTGACCTCGATTCTCTACCCTCACATGCATCCTCTTGTTTCCCGACGCCGCTTTGCAGCTGCTGCCATTAAGGAGGGAACTCGGTTTCCCTGGAAGCCCCTGTACCTGGGCTGGCCCTGTCACTTGTCTTGGCCTACAGAATATGGTGGAGGTGTCCGCGGTGATCCCCAGCACAGGGGGTCAAGAAGACTAGAACATGCCTGCTCTCTGTTTTTGAAACTTTTTTTAAAAATTTTATTTATTTGACAGAGAGAGATCACAAGTAGGCAGACAGGCAGGCAGAGAGAGAGGGGGAAGCAGGCTCCCTGCTGAGCAGAGAGCCTGATGTGGGGCTTGATCCCAGGACCCTGGGATCATGACCTGAGCTGAAGGTAGAGGCTTTAACCCACTGAGCCACCCAGGCACCCCATCTGTTTTAGAATCTTGCCCAGCATCCCTACTGAGCCCTAGCCCAAGCTAGTCTGCTAGAGGATGAGAGACGTCCCCCTCCCCAGAGGTCCCCAAATATGAGAAACTTCAGCCCAGTCCAGAGAACATAGCCCCCTACTCGACCCCAGTGGTACTCAGAGCCATCAGTGGGCCCAGCCAAGCCCAGAAGAACCTCCAGCTGACCTGGAGACAGTGAGCAAAAGAATCACTTCTTATTTTAAGCTGGGAGCCTGGGGGTGGTCTGTTAGGCAGCAACAGCTCACCGATACAGCATATGTGTGATGATAGTTATATAAGAATAAAAAGATGGTAGCGAGAGCCATCCTGTACCACATTTCAAGGACTGTGCAGGTCATTATCTCTATCTACTTCTGTCTCTATATCTGTGTCTGTATTTAATTGTCACAGTGGCCCTTCTCATTTTACAGGGGAGGAAGCTGAGGCTTGCTTAAGGTTTATCCTCATTGTCTAGCATCACTACTTGCTTTCCTCGGAGAAGCCAAGATTGGAACTTAGCTCTATCAGACTCCAGAGTTTGCTTTGTACTGTCTCTGAAGGGTGCTGACTAATCTACAGAGGAGCTGTTCTCAGAGGAAAGCCAGAGGAAGGCAAGGCAGGCCCTCCATGATGTAGCAGCACCCCCGTCCCGATCTCCCCTTTTGATCCTTCTCTGAATACATCCGTGCCTTTGCCCAAGCCATTCCCTCTCCCCAGGGGGACCTCCCTTTCTTCCTCACCTAGAAAACTCTTATGCAACCTTCAAGACCCAGTTCCGTATCACCCCTATTGGTTCTTAGTAAAGCAATAAAGTAATAAAAAGTCCTTTTTTTGTTTTGTTTTTGTTTCCAAACAGGCACAACCCATAAGAAAATTTAATATCCCACACAAATGGAAGTCCAGAGGTGAGGGAGGAGGGTCCACATTTGGTTGAGGCCGCTGTGCAGTGTCCTCAAGAATCCCCACCCCTTCCATTTCTTTGCTTGGTAAGCTTCACCCATGGCAGGTGGCAAAGTAGCTGCTGTAGACCGGGCATTGCATCCAGACCCAACCGCATGAAGAAATCAGAGGGTTTTTTAATTTTAATGTGTGTCTCATTTTGACAATCAAGGAAACCCCTCCCTGCAGCTTCCAGGCAGATCTCCCTCAAGTCTCCTTGTCCTGGAATGGGTACGTGTCTTCTCTGAGCTGGTCCCTGGCAGGAAGAGGACTACATCACTCTCATTGGCTTTGACACATCCAATCATCTCTAATGCAGCTGATGCAGGAGGGTCAGCCGCCATCCATGGCCCCCAGGAAGCTACCTCTGACTTTTGAGCCTGGAGCATGTTCTCAGAGCTTGTCAACCTTGCCCATTATAACACGGCATGGCCACTGGAACATGGCCTCCCTCCTGCACACCTCTATTCACTGGGCATCACAGTAGCAGCTTCATCCGTAAGGCTTCTCCTCCAACTTAGCTCTGTCATCCTCATCCATTATGCCCTGTGCCACCCCAACACCCCCCACACTTAGAATTACTTACCCACCATCCTTCATGGGACGTGAACTTCATGACAGCAGGTGTGGGTAAAACTGCCTCCCTTCCTGCCTTATTCCCAGCCCCTTGCAGAGCTTCAGGCCCATTGACATGCCCAGGAAATATCTGTCCGGCCTGTGCCTGACTTCCTAAGCCTTGCTTTGGATTAGTGCAGGAGAGGGAACCGCAAGAGAAATATTGCAACGTCACCTTCAAGGGTGCCTTTATGCAGACTATCCCTGGGAAAGGCTTGAGGCTCAGCTGGGTGGCCACGAAGCTTCACTGGGCACTCAGGGCCATCATATGAATGGCTCTGGAATCCTAGACAACCACTGTGGGTGTTCATGGCCCACAAAAGGTCTGCACACATATTAGTCCTTTGATCCTCACAGAAACTCCCAGAGTCATGTGAGAACCTCACTGTGTAGACGACTCCTGGAGAGGTAAAAGGACACACAGAGGCTTGGCCGTTCATTGATAGGGCTGAGATGCACATACTGAGTCTGTGTTGATTTCAAACGGGTGCTCTCTCTGATTCATAAAAAACACCAGGAGGGCGTCCAGCTTCCAATTCTGGAACTCAGCTCTCCTTGAGTGATCTGTAACCGTTGATGACTGCCTATCCCAGATTTTGTAGTAGGGTTTTATTTTTGTTTTCCTCTCTCCCTTAGAATATTAAAGACCTTCTATTAAACATAGGGTGTTTTGTACTATTATCCAGCAAGTAGTCCCTCTCCCCTCCCTGGTCAGTGAAGAGAGTCCATTTCCTTATAGACGTGGGACTATAGATGTGGGACTTGGCCTAGATGTGGGACTTGGCCATGTGGATTGATGTGGCCACCAGAATGTGGGCAAAAGTGATGATATCTCCCACTTCTAGGCAGTTGTGTCAAAGAACAGCTGTTGTCTCCAGAGAATAGCATTTCCAGATAGGAGCTGATCCTTTACGAGGGGCCCAATGAGAAGACACATGGAGCAGACCCAATAGGGACCCACCTCCCCTCCAGACATAAAAGTGAGAAGTGACTCTGTTGGAGCTCTCTTGAGATTTTTGGGCAGTGTTTGTCACATGGCTTCATCACAGCACAAGCTGACTAATGCAGACACGATGTTCCTGGATCATGCAAAGCATTTTCGGGCATGAGTTTATTCAGTCCTCCCAACAACTCATGAGTGGGGTACTATTAAATCCTCGCTGAGGTTTTGTGCCCTCTTGCCCAGCCCTGCTGCAACAGAACCTAGTACTCTGCCTGGCACCTTGGTAAAGCCAGAGTTCACATTTTTAGATGAGTTAATAAAGTGAACGTAGGAACCATGTGGCACTTTCCTGCTTTTGTGACCAACATCTGAGTAATCCTAATGAACTACTATGTGCCAGGCATTGTTGATGTTTCTTTAAGTAAGAAATTATGTCAGTCGGGGTACCTGGCTGGCTTAGTCAGAAGAGCATAAAACTCGATCTCAGGAATCTGAGTTCGAGCCCCATGTTGGGGGGGGGGGGTAGAGATTATTAAAAGAAAAGAATGAATTCTAAATAAAATTATTTCAACAAATATTTATCAAACACCTACTTCATTCCAGACATTGTTCTAGGTGCTGGGAAGATAGCAGGGAACAAAAGAGACAAAACTCCCTCCCTCCTGGGGCTGAAATTCTACTGGGGGTGAGCTAGAACACAAACAGAATATGTAAATCTATACTACATATATGAAAAAATAAATCAGAGCCACGAAGGGCTGAAGAGTGGTGACAATAGAGTTGTGGTTTCTGACACGGTGGAGAGACCTCTTGGAGGAGGCAACATCTGAACGCAGACTCAGAAGAGATGACTGCGTGAGTCCTAAATGTCTGGGGGCAGACTGACCAGTGGGAATAACAGTTATCACTCCCTTTTATGGATGACTAAATGGGCTTGGAAGGATTGGATTGATCGCCCGTTGTCAGATGGAGCTGGAACGTGGGCCAGTTTTCTGGCCTCAGGTAACCCACCCACAGTAAACGCACCCTAAGCTACTTTGTAGAGGGTCTTAACAGGGCTGGTCTTCGTGGGGCTGCTGTGACTTAGCTGTGGGGCTGGGAATCCCCATGCTGATCCCAGTGCCTCCACCCAGCGCCCTGAGCTCTATCTTCATCTGCATTTCTGCCGATGACAGCGGGGAAACCACTTTGGTCCCTAATGGATTCAGCACTCTCTGAACGCTCTGTCCTTTTAGCCACGGAAATGGGCTTTGTCTTGTCCAGGAGTCATCACTTGATGGAACAAGCGGACACTCCATCTCCCTAAGCCAAAGGTGATTTAAAAACATTGCGAGAGCCAGCCTTAGATGAGGCTTATGTAAACGGTCTCTTTAATTTGTTGGGGGTGGGCTGGGGGAATGGTCTCCCCAGGGCTCTGAGTTCCTGCTGTGGGCCGCTGGTAGGTCAGCATCCATCCCCACCTCCCCCACCCCTGCCCAGGCTCCTCTGGGGCTGGTGCCTATGAGCAAAGTTAACCTGGAGAGCAGAGGCAGGTCCTCCTGTGTCTCCCCATTGCCGGTGGGCAGAGGCAGAGCACAGGGCTCTAGGCCTTTTTTGGAGACGTTACTCCTGCTTCCTGTTTATATGTTCTCAAAGATTCCCTTCCCATCCTCCTTTATCTCCTCCTCTGTTTTCTCTTTTGGCCTGACCTGATCATCACCAAGCGTATGTGAGAGGAAAGGCTTTAGTCCGACTTCTGCTGTCCACAGAAGCCAGGAGCCATGTGTCTATGGGGCACTTGAAATGTGACAAGTCCACATTACTACAGGTCACAGTCCACAATGTGTAAGGGTAACATGGACGCTGGATTTTGCAGACTTGGTGTAAAAAAAAAAGGTATAAAATATCTTAATAATTTATATTGTTTCCATGTAAAAATGCTAATATATTCAATAAGTTGGTTAAGTAAAATATTTAAAATATTACAGTATTTCACCTCGCATATATGGTCTGCATTTGTGGCTCTTACCGTATTTCTGGTAGAGAGCCTTAGCCTAGCACCTCTGCCTCATCCCCCCATATTAATTAATTAGTATTTTTTTCTCCCGAGGCGCCACCCAGGATCACCATACCATACCAGGTCGACATTTTGGCAGTAAATAAGTCAAATGGAAAGGAGCTGATGTTCCGGGGCCCCTCACTCTGTGTCTAACTCAGTGCTGCATGATTGACTTAGATCACTGTTTTGCAACAGTGGTACCATCGACCTTTTGTTCTAGATGATCCATGCAGCTGGGGTCCCTGTGTATTCTACAGCATTGAGCAGCACCGACACAATGACGGTATCACCCCCCAGTTCTAACAACTAAAAATGTCTCTAGATATCGTCAAAAGGTATTCCTCGGGAAAATTTCTCTGTGAGGTGTTGTTGTTATCGCACAGAGTGGTGAATTCTTCTTCAAAAGGGCACACAGCTAAGTAGGTGGTGTAGGTGGTGTTAGGACCCATATCTTTCTGACTCCGGAGACTCTGTAATCAGGTGCAGGGCCTCGTGCTGAACGTGTACGTGTAGACAAGTATAAATTCTGGTTCAGAACTGGGCTCTGCTTCAGAGCACGGTTGGTGTAGATGGATTGGTTATCTGGGGTACACACTTGTGAAAATTAATAAAGGGAAACCTCGCTACTTAGCGTGGGGGCCCGGAACAGGGAGATGTGTTGCTCACTGTTAATTACAGGAAGAACTGTCAACTACAGACCCCAACGGAAGTATGGTCAAGAGGTATCATCAATTACAGGCCCCAACAGGGGAGAGATGTACATCCATCGCCAAGGAGAAGTCAACGATTTCCACAAGTCTGCCCATGAGGACCCGTCATCACTCTGAACTGTTGCTTTTCTCTAAGGGATTTTTGTTCAAAGTGATGTCTTCCAACTTCCTCTCCACAGAATAACATTCCTCTCCTTTGTTTGTTGGACTTGCCTATGGTTTTGCCATAGTGTGTCCCACATTGTAATTCTCTACTCTTCTTGAGTAAACCCATTTTTGCTGGTAAAAGATCGACTTTTATTTTTAAGGTGGACATACCTTGAGGACCAGGAAACCTGACTCTGCACCCTCCTCTACCCCCATGGCCCAGGGTGGGCAAGACAACGGAGACCAGAGACCCTGCTCCCTAGAAGTCCCTGCCAACATTCTCACCTCCTCATCAGCCCATGGTTGAACAGGCAAACAGGCCTTAAGGCAAGTGGGTCTCTACCCTGGCAACAATTAGAACTACCTCAGCAGCTTTTAAACATGTCAGTGCCCAGGCCACACCTTGATTTATCAAATCAGGTTCTGGGGATGGAGTCTAGGCATCTCAATCTTCTCTGACAAGGCTGTCCACTGGTCTCCTGCTGGGCGACTTTCTCAGCTAAGTGCTCCCCTCTGGGTGGCCAGAGCCCAGCGTGGTGCTTAGCACATGGTCAATGCTCAGTACAGATTTCAGGGCAAATGAACTTCTGCTTGGCACAGGCTCCCTGAAGACAGAGCAGCGGAAGTGGAAAGAAACCCAAGCAGTGCATTCCAAGGCCATGGACTGAAGACATGGGAACTTGCCACCAGTCTGTTCGCCCACTCCGTCCTGGCACCTTCAGCAGCCTGGACAGCTAAGAGTCTGGCTCGTTAAAGAAAGAGACCCCTTAGCCTTAGCCCCTTTAGGACTCTCGAGGGCCGTCTATTTTGAGCATCCCCCAGAAGAGACGCTGAAGAAGGAGCAGATCCTTGGGAACAGCAGGAAGGGTGGGAGGGAAGGGAAGGGAAGGAAACCAACAAATAGGTGTTACTGAGCAAATGCGTGCCGTGGGCAGCCCCATGGCGGGGCGCTGGGGCAGACAGGGTATAATGTGGACAGAGTTATCCCACCCCAGGGACAAGCACCTGGGACATTTACCTACTTATTCTCATTTGCCAATTCTCTAGCACTTTGGCCCAGACACCCGGGTTGGCCTAAGAAGCTACTACCCGTGGGGTGCCTGGGTGACTCGTGGGTTAAAGCCTCTGCCTTCGGCTCAGGTCATGATCCCAGGGTCCTGCACTGGGCTCTCTGCTCAGCAGGGGGCCTGCTTCCCTTCCTCTCTCTGCCTGCCTGTCTGTCTACTTGTGATCTCTGTCTGTCAAATAAATTTTTAAAAATCTTAAAAAAAAAAAAAAAAAAGAAGAAGAAAAGAAGCTACTGCCAAGCAACACAGTGATGAGTGTCCGGGCATACAGGTAGGATGCTGACAGCAGCAGCCACAGCTAGGTCTGAGGGTCTGTTCCCCACACCATGAATGCAGTTCCGAGTAGAAAACAGGTCTGGTCTCCAGAAAAAGATCTCTGCTGTCCTACCCGTAGGTGGTTCCTCCAACACAGTACAAGAGTGAGGTCTGGAACCACACATCCTGGATTTACATCCCAACTCTCAGGCTCGCTGTCCACACTCTCACTGCCAAAGACCATTTAAACCCAGCAGAGGGAGAGCTCGGCACAGGCTGGGCCTGAGTGGAGGGCGTGGAGGTGGCCTGTTTATTCTTAGCAATGAGGTAGGAGAGGAAAAAGATGCCTTGGGCTGCCAGAGCTGCATAGCACCTTTCAAAGGGAGAAGCCAGACCACAGTCCTTCCTGGCTTGCCAAGTTTGGCTGGAAATTCTTTCCGCCCCAGGCAGTGGGGAATGCGGGGAATTCAGGGTGAGCCTGCCAGGGCCTTCCAGAGCCCCTTAAATAAAACTTCTTCACTCTGGTGTCTGAGCGGTGGTCAGACGTGATGTGGGCTGTTCAAAGAGCCGGGCCTGGCAGGCAGGACCCCTGAGGCTGGGCTCTTGGCCCGTCTGTAGTTTTCCTTCCCCTGTCTGAAAGCCTTGATTCACGCAGGAGCTGGCCCAAGGAGGGTAAGGGGAACTGAGAAGGTTAAATGTCCTCAGAGCCAAGGCAGGAGTAAGGACACCGCCACAGCCTTGTTGATGCTCCAGCCTCAGAATGTTCAGAGAGAGCTGAGTGCCATCGAGACCTGGCTTTTTGGTTCAAACTGTTATTGCCCTCCAGGAGAGGAACCAAAGCCCTTTGCTGGGGCAGCAGCATGGGAAAGAGCACACACCCTGGACTCCAGAGTTCTGGGTTCACATCCTGTTCCCATCACCAAGAAGCCGTGTAAGCCCTGGGCCTGCATTGAACATATAAAAAGTAATCAAAGGAAACCTCACTAAAAGGGAGTCAGGAGGCTAGAAGGGAGAGTCTAGCAGGGGGCAGAGTATTGTTCAAGTATCCATTATAGGAAGAACTGTCAGTTGCAGACTCCCCAACAGAAGATTCAGGAAATAATCAATTATAGGCTAGAGCAGGGCCGGGGGTGGGGGGGGGGTATATATTGCATTCCCCACCAGAACCCAACTACCCTAACAACTAAGGTAGTGAGAAACTGTCAGTACCCTGAAGTCTTGCTTTGCTTAGAGGACTTTCATTCAAAACAACCATACTAACTTCCTCTTTCTCCATAAAACGTTTCTCTCCTTTGTTGGTTACACTTGCCTATGGTTCCTCTGTTTTGCTATTCTCTGCTGTTCCCAGAAAAAAACCATTTTGCTGGTAAAAGACCTTCTATATTTTCAAGTTAACAGATGTTGCCGTGCCTCAGTTTCCTTCAAGGATGATCCCTAGATTATGGGGTCGCTATGAGGGTTAAATGAGTACACAGTTCTTAGAGCAGAGCCTGCTTTACAGAAAGTACTTGATAAAGAGTAACCCATGAGCCTGGCATATGGAAAATATTCCAAAAATAGTAACTCTCCTGGATACTGACTGCTTTTCTCCATCCGTCTAGTCCAAGCGTTTAAGAATTGCAGATGTGAAGGAGGACAGGTCCGGCCTGACATCTCTGATTGCTCTCTCTGAGTCATATGGCAAACGATTCCAGTTTCCCATCTGTAAGATAGGAATAATTGTAGGAGCCCCTTCATGGAGTTGTCCTGAGGATTAAGTGAGTCCGAGAATGGAAACTGGAGCAGCACAGTGGCTGGTACACAGGAAGCCCATGATACTTTTGTTGTTGTTGTTGTTGTTACTCGTTATTTTTGCTGGAATGACTCAGCGATCCACATTCAGTCATCAAACACTTTTGTTGCAGACATCAGCTCTCTGAGAAGAATCAAACATGCAATGAGCCTCCACAGGCTAATTAATTCTAAGGATCTGTGTGTCCCCTTGAAAAAAGGGGTTTGTTTCCAGAAGAGAGAGGAGAATGGGCAGGCAGAAGGAGCCATGTCCACTCAGGCTCCCAGATCAACAGGTACAAGTGTGGGGATGAGCTGTGTACTTAAAATGGGCATATTAACGATGCCAGGAAGCAGGGCTCAAACCCATTCTTTCTGATCCTGAGTCCCTACTGTGCTGCCTGGGAAGCCAGAGGCAGCTGCACATTCTACAGAGAGGCAGAGCCTACTTCCCTTCCTGTCATTGTGGGCTGGGTTTTCAGGACCCTCCCTGCAGTACTAACTGGGACAAGCAGCACCCCACAAGCGGATGGTGGATGGCGATCTACGAGACCATCCAGGAAAACAGGTGCACTCTGATTAAGTAAACTTGGGAAACCTGCCACCTCGTGTCACCCCCCAAAGGAGCTGGTTTTTGAAGGTCCTGAGAAATCCCCCATAAGGAAGACTCTCCTTGTAACACAGTTGGAATATCTGCCCCGTAACTGACTAACACTTCCGGGAATGACCTCACAGATCAGTGCATCAGAGATCTTGGGGGGGGGGGGGCAGAGGCATTGCACAGCTTGGAGAAAAAGCCCTCCTTTCCACCCCCAGCCTTTCGGAAACCCCCTTGCCTTGGTCTCTGCGTGGGCAGGGTGAAGCCTTGCAAAGCAGCTCCTGCAGCTGGTTGGCCTGATTAAAGTGGCAACATTCAAGAAAAGTCCTGCTGTTGGTCTTTGCAAATTATGGGACTCTCAGGAGAAACCAACTGGGGAGAAGGGGGCGGGAGGGGGAAGTGGTGAGGCCCAGAAATTGGGAGAATGCAATGCATCATAATGACAACTGGGGGAAAAATAAAACAACCAACGGAGAAAAATAATTTGGAGAATTATTGAATGCCAGAACCCCAAAGCTATAAACAGGATGTTTGAAAGATTTCAAGCATAAAGGTCACAATCTACAATTTAAATGGATAGTTTGTTGCCTTTTTTCTTGGTTATGGTTGGTTGCCACCAATTAGTTGAAGTGTGTATGTGTGTGTGCGCGCGCGGCGCGCGCCGTGCCGCACACAGGTTTTTCAAAGAGTGCTTCTCAATCAGGCTGGGATGGTTGAGAGCCCCTAAGCCCATACAGGGGTGGGCACATCCTTTATAGCATGAGAACGAGCAGAACTCATGCCACACAGCAAGGGCCTTCTTCCTCTTTCTGGGGAAAAAAATAAAACTATTAACACAGCATAAATGCCTGCTCACTCCCAGCTCTCTGCAGTGGTTTTACCCTGAAGAAAGGGATCCCAGAAAATCATCCCTAGGCGGGATTGCCCCTAGGGTCCCACCTTGTCCAGGGGTCCTAGTTTACCGGAATCCTATTTATCAACTAGGTGGGTGCACCACCGTCCACTTTGTGAGAGCTGAATTTGTGGCTGGCGGGGAGGTCAGTCGGCTGAAGGCCAGGTTGGGACCCTCCTCTGCTGCTCACGGGAGGGTGTGTGTGACAGCGTCAGGCAGAGGGGCTAAACTCAGAGCGGCTCTTAGGATGGCGTTTCTTTGGATAACGCACATGTGAATCACCTGGGCGTCTGTGTTGAGCACTTCGCTCAATTACTCCGTAGTTTTTCAGTCTCAGCATCTGCTCTGTGTGGCCCAGCAGCCTTCAGGGGCCTTGAACTGATGCCGACTCTTCCATGGCCACATGTCCTAAATGAACAACCTGTGGTCATAAGTAAATGTAAGTTCCTCACATGGACCCACCAAGGGCCCTTGTGATGAGCGTTCTCTCCTGCCGCCCAGAGCCACGAGGCTTACAAGAATCCCACCCTTTTTGTTTAGAACTGACCAATCTAGCCTCAGACTGGGAACCCATGGACCATAATGAAGGCCTGGGCCCCCAGCACTCTGCCTGGCCCTTCCTGCTCAGACCCCTCCAGGCAGCTGAGTACCCCTTGCCTGCCTGACAGGTGAGTAACCAATGAACTCTATTTCACACCACTGCTGTCTTGGGTAACTGTGGCTCAACACCCTCCTCCCCCATGCTCTATTAACAAATGTTAATTTAAGGAAGTCACAACAATCTCTTTGAAATGCAGATTCCAACTCACTAAATCTGCGATGGTGTTTGAGATTCTGCATTTCCAGTGAGCCTGATGGGGCTGGTTTCAAGAACACTTTGGATGGGCAGGGCTCTAGACCAGCATGGGCCAGTGGAAAGTTCTGTGCTGAGGGTGAGGTTTTGTGTCCATGCTGCCTAATACGGTAGCCACCAGCACCATGGGACTGCTGAGTACCTGAAAGGTAGTACATGAGTCTAATGAACTGAACTTCAAATTTTATTTAATTTTAACTATTTTAAATTTCAATAACTAAGTGAGGGTAATGCGGACTGAGCTCTGTGTGGTCAGGGACCATACTTTTCTCTCCCTCTGGGATCCTCCTTAGCAGAGTGCCTAGTCTATACCGGGTCTTTAATAAATATTTATTGACTGCATTATCACCTAATGTAATTGAAGAATGAGTTTTAAATTTTGTTTGTTAGAACCCTGTAGTTGTTAAGTGACCAAAATTCACCCTATGGTTTTAAGATCAGAACCCATCTTGAACTTGAACTCCTACTAAAGACTTCATGGGCCCCCGAGACCCATTTGCAGAAAGATCAGGGGTGAAAGCAATCTCCAGGAGTGTTGGAAGCCAGAAACTAATTCAGCAACATCCTCTCTGTGTAGTCTATTGTCGGCAAACTGGTTCATTCCCTCAAGCTAGTCATCCTCACTGGTCTCAAACCAGTATCATGGGTGGCTCTGGACATCTAAACATTAGAACCTTCCGACCACACAAAATAGCATTGTTCCCCACCAACTAGTCAGAAAACTCCCAGGGAAGTTTGTTGATTGGCTGAGCTTGGGTCATGTGCCAATTCCTGGACCAATCACTGTGGTCGGGGCCTTGGGATTCCGAGATTGGCCAAGTTAGACTCCAAGGTGTCCCTACCACCTTCAGGGATGGCTTCCTCCAGACACACAAGATTGGAATGGAAAGAAGCAGCTTTCCCCAAGATGGGTTATGCTATTTCTGGGCAAACAAAACAATTAGTGTGGGGAAAAGGGGATGGAGGGAGGTTTCCAGCTTCTGTAAATGGTTTTGGGGAGGCATTTCTTTGGGCTCGATCAAGGGTATGGAATTGCCTTCTCTGATTGCGTCCTAAGGCATAAAGAGAAGAAGATTCCATTGGCCCAACTGGTTTCACTCTACTCTCCCGTCCCTGGTATGTTAGTGAAGTCACAGGTTTCTAGAAACCAAGACCTCTCAAAAGAAGGTACCATTTGAAATCGAACGACGAGCAGGAGTTCACTGGGTGGAGAAGCAGAAGGAGAGAAAAAACACTCCAGGGAGGAGAGAGAGCGTCTTCGAAGGCAAGGTGGAGAACCAGCATGCGGTGTGGGGGAGCAGGGGAGCGTCTGCTACAGAGGGTAGGCTGGAACTGTGGGAAAGGAGGCAGGAAGTGGATTTCAGGCCCGGCTGCAGAAGGCCTTGGGTGCCAAGTGAAGGAGTCTGGGTTTCAGCTGTGGGAAACAGGAAGCCATTTGGAGGTCTTGAGCAGGGGGTGGTGTAGTCAGAGCTGTGTATGTTCTAAGAGATTGCTGTGGATGACTTTGGAGTGGTGATGGGAGGCAGGGGGCCAAGGACAAGGCTGTCCCAATATGTCTTTAAGGAATGGCTGCCTCCAGGGCCCTTCCGGTTCAGGCTGCTGGTGTCCTTTCTCCCTGTCTTATGCTCAGAACTTGACCTGGCTGGATCCAGATCTTCTCTGTGCCACGTTCCAGCAGTGGGCAGGTTACTTCATTTCCCTAAGCCTGTTTGCTCACCTCAAAAATGGAAGTAGGAATACCCACGGTGCATGGCGGCTGTGGGTTTGCAAGGCCAACGTGGATGTGATGGGTCCCAGACCAGCAGACCCCAGACTCACCCCTACTAGGAGATCAGCAAAAATTGCTGTTATGATTCGCACAGTTGTGGCTCCTGAGTTTATTTGCATGGAAAAAGGTTGAACACGGAAGACATGGGAAAGAAATAACATTCAAAACACAAGCTTCTTGGACCAGCTCTGTAACCAGGACGGGCTGACATCCCCTGACCTTCATGGTAAAAACCTTTCAGCCCACAAGCCCCGGGCTCTCTCTCTTCCTAGGATACTCATGGGTTTCAATTGGAACACGCCAGAAGAGGTTGGTTTCCAAGAGTATTTCCCTGGAGTCTGGGCGGGCATCTCCAGGGAGAATGAGGACATCGGGCTGCATTTTGGACTGACCTGTTTGCCGTGCCTGACAGCCACATGTCCTGCCGGAAAAACCCCAGCATGGAGCCTGGACGACCCCAGCCTGAAACCTCCCAGTGCATGATTTCCGGAAGGTTGTCTCACCCTGGTGGGCCTTAGTTTCTCCATTAGGAAGATGGCAACAGTACTGTCTACATGGGGCTGTGGTGGGGACTGATGGAGGAAAAGCGTTAAGGTTCAAAGCCCATGGCCAAAAACAAATTCTTTCTTTCTTTTTTTTTTCCTTTCCTTTTCTTTATTTTCTTTTCTCTTCTCCTTTTTTTAAAGTTTCTTTTCAGTGTACCAAAAAGAATTCTTGAGAGATCTTTAGTGCAAAAAGGTGGTTTCATTAAAGCACAGAGACAGGACCTCTGGGGAGTAAGAGCTGCCCTGGGGTCGTGAGGAGTGGCCCATTATGCACTTTCAAGTTGGGAAGGGGATAGGTTAGAGTAAACCTTTTAAGGAATTTGGGAACAAGGTTTCTAGGACCTTGAAGAGGCTAGCTATTGTTGGAAAAGGTCATTTATTATTGTCTAATAAAACCTTAGCCATGAGACCATGTTTATCAGTCAACCACAGGCTTGTGGGGTGATTGCCAAGACCTATCTTGGGGGGTTAAGAGATACAGGAAACTTCCAAAGGAATTTTTATATGTTAAAGTTGACTTACAGGATCCTAGGCAGTAGGGGAGGGTGGAGTTGAGCTAGGATTGCCTTTTGCCCTTAGCAAAGTGTTAACATCAAGGCAGTTGAGTTCCTAGAGGAAGTTCTTGTTTCAAGGGCTTGTCAATGGGCTGTAGGTAGTAAGGAAAATTAATAATTTTTCCTCTGCCTTTGTTTCTCACATCAGGAATTAAATCAACTAATGAATGTGGCACGTGGTCCCATGGCTATGCCTCCAGTTCAGGCTCAGAAATGTGCATTTATTAGTCCCTATAATGTGTGAACGCCTTGCTCTGTGCTGGTACTACCTGACAAATAAGACAGGGCTTTTGGCTCCATGGGTAGGCTTGGGGCACAGATAACTGGATACATAAGCAACAGTGTTTTAAGACAGTCTTTACTCTGGGCACCTGGCTGGCTCAGTTGGTAGAATGTGCAACTCTTGATCTCGGGGTTGTGGGTTCAAGTCCCACATTAGGTATAGAGATTATTTCAAACAAAATCTTAAAAAAAAAAAAAAATCCATCCAGGGGCACCTGGGTAGCCCAGTTGATTAAGAGTCTGCCTTCGGCTCAGATCATGATTCCAGGTCCTAGCATCGAGCCCCACATTGGGCTCTCTGCTGAACGGGGATTCTGCTTCTCTCTCCCTCTGCCCCTTCTCCCTGCTCATGCATGTGTGCGCTCTCGATCTCGTTCTCTCTCTCTCTCATAAATAAATAATCTCAAAAAAAATAAAAGTCTCTGCTTGGTACTGCTCCTGTCAGTGAGAGGTGTGTCAGTATATAATTGAATATGACTTTCCCATGGAAGTCAGGGTACACTCAGGATAATGTTCTTGCCTCTGAGCTGAGCTGTGGTATGGGGATCTCCCGGCACAGACCGCCTTCCTTCCCGTGGCCTTTCCCAGAGGGCAGACCTGTATTCAGTTTGAAGGCTCTTCCTGTCCGACCTTGCTTTCTCTGTCTTCTACCTCTGCAGCAGTTTCTGCCATGGAACCCCTGCACTTTGAATTGCACCTGTGAGCCTGCATGGCGGGGGACCTGAACTCCTTGAGCATCCAGTGGAAGTGAAGCTCATAGGGATGCCAGATGGGCCAGTAACTTGGATAAGAAATGGGGAATAGGGCGCCTGGGTGGCTCAGTGGGTTAAGCCGCTGCCTTCGGCTCAGGTCATGATCTCGGAGTCCTGGGATCGAGTCCCGCATCGGGCTCTCTGCTCGGCGGGGAGCCTGCTTCCTCCTCTCTCTCTGCCTGCCTCTCCATCTACTTGTGATTTCTCTCTGTCAAATAAATAAATAAAATCTTTAAAAAAAAAAAAAAAAAGAAAGAAAGAAATGGGGAATAGCACCCCTGGTGTTCAGTCCTGGGAGACTCATTCAACCCCTCCCAGCCTGTTTCCTCCACCCAAAATGGGAGTTGTGATGCTACTTCTTTCCTAGGGCTGCTAGATTGAATGAGATCATCTTTGCCCAAAGGCTCAGAGCTGGGTCCTTGGAGGGGACAGGCCTGGAGCGCCGCTGGGACCAGATCGGCCTTACCTTTCTGGCGCCTCTGCAGATTCTGGAAGAGCTCCTTTGGCTCCTCTTGCAGAAAGGAAACCCCGGGGTGGCACAGGCCTCTCTCTGCGCTCCGCTCACAATTAGGGCTCCAGGAGAAGGGTCCACCTGGTGGGTATTTTGGCTGGGATGTGTGGTGTCTCCATGGCAGTTTGACCAATATCTGGGACATCTGATCCCAGGAAACTGCCAAATCAGATAATTTCCCTGTCTCTTTGGATCAGATGTCCTGAGTAATGGCCCTTGTCTCCACCTGGCTGGGTCCTCAGTAGACAATCCCCCCTTTCAGTGAGCCTGAAACGAAAGCTGGTTTCAGCTGGTACCGTTCAAGGTCAAGGCTTCGGAGAAGTTGCTAACTGAGAGGCCCACAATTGCCCTCTATATCATATGACTCCATCCGTGATGTCGCATAAACAATCAGTAACTAATAGTGGTTAAAATACTGCAATTGGCAAGTTTTTTTTATATTAAACAATATTTTAATTGAAGTGTAATATATGGCCATAAGTGTACAAGCAATAAGAGTATAGCTTATGCATTCTCACGAAGAACACACCCTGGGAACCAAGACCCAGACCAACCAACGCAACACTATCCATTCCCGGATGGCCCCCCCAGCCCACTTCCAACCTCTCACTGAAGCACAACCACTACTCTGACATCTAGCCTCCTGGTTAGTTTTGCCAGTGCTGAACTTCATGTAAATATCAGCAAGTAAAAGCTTTGGGTCTGGTTTGTTTCATCCACACTGTTTGGGACATTCGTCTGTGTGGTCCCGATAGCAGTAGTGTGTTCATTCTCTGCCGGAGAGTATTATCCTGCAGAAAGAGTGCAACGCTGTCCATTCTTCCACGGATGGACATTTGTGTTGTCTCCAGTTTGGGGCTATTAACAAACAGTGCATTTGAATTTGTGTATTTTTGTGAAGATATATGCCTCTGTGTGTTAGGCATCAGATTTTTTACTAAAAATATATAAAATAGGGGGCAACTGGGTGGTTCAGTGGGTTGGGCCTCTGCCTTTGGCTTGGGTCATGATCTCAGGGTCCTGGGGTGGAGCCCCGAATCAGGCTCTCTGCTCAGTGGGGAGCCTGCTTCCCCCTTTCTTTCTGCCTGCCTCTCTGCCTACTTGTGATATCTCTGTGACAAATAAATAATTAAAATATTTAAAAATATAGTTATATAAAATAGAAAGGGATGCCCTTGTGACATTATTCTTCTCCATCTCTTTCATGGTGACATAAATAGGCCTTGGGATTAGGAAGCCACATTAGAACCTGTCCGGGTACCTCTAGGACCTGTGTCCCTGTTTTAGTAGGTCCCCATGTGACCATTGTTGGTTCCCTAGAAGGAAGTGAGGTTTTGAGGGAAGCACTTTGGAACAGAGACCTGCTCAGCACCTTACCCAGACGGGGGTCCTCTGCACACCTCCCATCCTCAGTGCTGCCTCCCATGCCCCCCATGACCTCAGACAGCTTCCCAACCTCTCAAGTCTTGGGGTGTCATCTCTGAAGACAGGTTAGAAGTGGTTGATCTTGGGTGTGCCTGGCTGGCTCAGTCGGTGCAGCATGTGACTCTTGATCTCAGGGTTTTAAGTTCAAGCCCCATGTTGGGTGTAGAGATTACTTAACAATAAAATCTTTTTTAAAATGGCTGATCTTCTTGGATGTCTCCAGTTTTCAAATAATTTGAAACTAACTGCTATTGATAATTAATTATGATATGAATAGTTATCATTTGTTGAATACTTCCATTGCTTTAAGCAATTTACACCCATGATGTCACTTAATTCTTCCAAGATTTATTATCCCTATTGTAATGTTGAGGAAACCGAAGCTCAGAAATTAAATCGCTTGTTCGAGACACATAGCGAATATCTGAATGGAGATAGGAATTAGGCCTTCACTCTCAACAGCTAGCTTGGGTTTTTTTTCTTTAATAAAATATTTCAGGCATACAGGGGGGCACCTAGGTGACTCAGTGGGTTAAGCCTCTGCCTTCAGCTCAGGTCATGATCTCAGGGTCCTGGGATCAAGCCCATTCGGGGCTGCTTGGCAGGGAGCCTGCTCCTTCCCCCCACCCCCTGCCTGCCTCCTCACCTACTTGTGATCTCTCCATCAAATAAATAAATAAAATCTTAAAAAAATAATAAAAATAAAAAATAAAATAAAATATTTCAGGCATACAATAGAAAATCCAAAAAACAATAAAACTATGTATCCACCAAACGGCATCAGAAGTAGAACATTAAAGACACAATGAAAGTGCTCTGGGATCTTTGCTGCCCTCTTTCTCCCCCCACAGCCATAAACTCTCTCCTGAACTTGGTATTCAGAGTTTCTCTGCTTTTACTGTACATGTAGGTGCTCATAAAAATATACTGAATTGTCTTCCATAGTTCTGAATTTTATGAACTAGTATTATGTATGTGTCCTTTTGCAATTAGCTTATTTATTATCTTGCAGCCAGCTTTTTGGTTTTTTTACTCAATGCTCTAATTTCTGAGATTTATCCAAGCTGATGCATAGAGTTCTAGTTCATTACTTTTCACGGCCGTGTGGTACCTTCCCTTTAAGAATATATTGGAATTGGTCCCTCTGTTCTCTCGCTTGTTGGGCATTTGGATTCTTTCTGGCGTTCTGCCATTAAAAGGTACTGCAGTACACATTCTTCTACTTTTACATACCTTTGCCTCTTTTACTGAATTTTTAATGAGTGAACTCTCTGGATCACACCAGATATTCTTTTCATCTGTATATATCTGTGGCAATACTGGACGGTTTTATTAATTCATTCATTTCTTTCAGAGCACCTGTGCTCTAGACCGAATGTGTCCCTCCAAAATTCGTACATTAAAACCTCACCCCTAAGGTGATAGTAGGAGGAGGTGAGGCCTTTGTAAGGTGAATAGGTTACCTGGGTGGAAGCCCTATGAATAGGATCCTTGCCCTTACAAATGAGACCTGAAGAGAAATCCCTCAGTCCCGTCCACCCTAAGAGGACACAGAAAGAAAATGGCTGTCTGCAAACCAGGAGGTGCGCTCTCACCAGACACCGAATCTGTTGGCACCTTGGTCTTGCACTTCCCGGCCCCCGATACTGTGGGAAATAAATTTCCGTTGCTTATAGGCCACCCAGTCTTCAGTGTTTTTGTTACAGAAGCCCAAGCAGACTAACACAGCCTACTGTGTGCAGAGCACTGTGTTCAGTGAGTGCCAGGGACAGAGGAATGGTTGAAAGACACAGCCCTTGGACTCTGGGATTCTGCATGGCAGACCAGCCCCCATCAGAAGAGTGGGGCTGGGGCGGGGGAGGGGGGACGTGGCGGAAATCATAGGAGGATTCTGAATGGAGGGGCTGGGGAGCAGAGAGAGATTCCTGGCAGACTCCTTTGGCTCAGGTCATGAGCCGAGACTCCCCACACTAAGCCCCAGTGTTGGGCTTCCGGCTTCTCGGGGAGCCTGCTTCTTCCTCTCACTCTGATGCTCCTCCTGCTTGTGTTCTCTCTGTGTCAAATAAAAAAAATAAACGACATCCTAAAAAAGAAAAAGAAAACTACCATCAAAGGGGAGTTAGTTACCACCCAACACAGCTCACTCACTACTCTAACACTCTTTCCATTTATACCAGCTACTCAGGAAATTACAGCAAATACTATTTTTAGACGCTGTGGTTCAAAGACAGGGATGTACTGGTTAGTGACTTGTTCTATGAACATAGCTTGGAGGTGTTACATCATCTTACTCACAGAAGCTCTCTTACATCATTGTTTTGGTCTTTATAATTGATTTCAAAGATGGCTTTGTTTCTTCACTCTCCTCCGTGAGTCCTGCAGCAGACTTGGGCCAAGAAACAGTAAGATTCTGTGCTGAAATAGCGAGAGCAGAGAGAGGAAGAGGCTCAGAAACCTGATACCCAAAAGAGGGCCAGGCCAAGGACCTGCTCAGAGCAGGACCTTAGCAAAAATTAGAGTTTGTCCAATGATCAGGCCTAGAGGAAATGGGACTGTCTCATTCTGCCCGAACTGACTGTGTGTGCGGTTTAGACAAAAATCCTAAAACTTTACTCCTTACTTTTTTTTTTTTTTTAAAGATTTTATGTATTTATTTCAGGACACCTATGTGTCCTGGGATCGAGTCCTACATCGGGCTCCTTGCTCGGCAGGGAGCCTGCTTCTCTCTCTGCCTCTTCCTGCTTGTGTGCTCTCTCTCTCTCTCTGACAAATAAATAAATAAAATCTTTAAAAAAATTTATCTATTTGACAGACAGATCACAAGTAGGCAGAGAGGCAGGCAGAGAGAGGGGGAAGCAGGCTCCCTGGCCAACAGTGAGCCCAATCCCAGGACCTTGAGATCATGACCTGAGCTGAAGGCAGAGGCTTAACCCACTGAGCCACCCAGGAGCCCCTACTCCTTACTCTCTATAGCGAATCTCAATCTCTTGGTTTCAGAGACCAGCAAGGGGGTTACACAGTGTTTGGATGGTGCCCTGGCAACCCCAAGAATTAGGCAAGGGAAGAAAAAGCAGAATCAGCCCCCTCCCTCCACATGGTGGACATTATATGGGGGAAAACAATCCTGTCTCCAGAGCCCGCAGTTTCCACGGCTACAGAATGTCACGATGCTCTGTTGTACTGCTTGTATGGTGATGCCTGTGATGACTCTAACATCACAGCTGTGTATTTATACATGGTTCTACCCTCAAGGTGTTTTCCAATCCATAATTTTCCCAACAACCCTAGGAAGTAGGCAGGGAAAACATTATTCGTCCTTTTGTGGCTGATGAAAATGGGGAGTGATCAATCCAGGACACTTGCCTAACATTTGAACTTCACCTGCTTGAGTCCCAGCCTGGGGCTTTTTCCATTTCTCCATGAGCCCAGTGCCTATGCCTGAGGGGGCGTTGGGGATTGGCGTTGGCTGCTGGAGATTAATAGCTCTGTTCTCAGATCCCCAGCACCTTGCAGGGGGCTCCATAGCCAGGTGTCAGTCCCTAGATCACTCAGATCACTCCCAGGAGGAGGTTTGTCCCCCAGACAGAGCAAGAGGGTTCTGAGCTGGGGAGGGACAAGGAGGACATGGGAAAGGTACCAAGTCTGCCATTTGGAATTGTGCTGGTGATTGGGCCGCAGGGGCCAGAAGAGCTGGGATCTAACCCAACCTCTACTGTGAGCTTACTATGTACCCTCTGACAGAGGATTTCATCTCTCTGGGCCTCAGTTTCCCCATCTCTCAATGGACTAAGTCCTAATACCGATCACCTGAAGTTGTTGTTAGGAATTAATGGGAATTGTGTCTGCACTTTGCAAGGACTCAACAGTTGTTGACAATCAGTATTAGTGTTATTCAGATCACTTCTCCTCCCTAATGAAAAGCAATAGCTGCTATGAGTTGAGTATTTACTGGTCTTCGTCTTGTGTAAGCCTCACGACTCCAGAGGGTTGGTGTTCTTTCTGCCCCATGTTATAGATGTGAAACAGACTCAGAGAGGTGACAGCTGCTTGAGACAGAGCACAGATTTGAACCCAGATTGCTTGCACCTTTAAGCCGTAGCACTGCCTCTGTCCTCCTGGGGACTTCACTCTGGGAATGCTTTGTTCCTGATGGGGTTGGGCAGCCTGGAAGGTGTGTGTGACATCTGTAGTCTCTATACTCCAGGCAAAGGAATGATTTGGTCTTCTAAAAGACACAGGAACAGTGGGAGAAGGGAAAGCATCAGAGCAGGGTTTGTCCAATGGTAACTGGGTGAAATGCACAAATCCCCAACCTGGTAAGGTTTCTATTGGACTAGTGGTAGGGTAACTGTCATCTGGGTTTGTTGAAGCTGGGGGCACCTGGGGGGTCCAGTCTCAGCAAGGGGTTCATGAATTGCATCTGCCAGACCCTTCCTATCTCCTGATACAGAATGGTGTGCTTGGGATTATTCGCCTTATGCGAACTGCCTTTACATGTGGGTATAGAAAAAAGAGTGGGGGAACTACATCAAGATCTTCATTATTACCTCTGGGTGGTAGGAATAGGGTTGATTTGCTTTCCTTCCTATATTTTAGTATTTTCTGAAATACCTACATTAGACCAGAATTAATTTTATAATTGGAAATACAACATGTTCTAATTAAAGAAATGCAGATGCAAATTCTGGTTGCTAGCCTCAACAAAGGTTGGCCCACATTAGAGCTTCTCCTTCAATCCCCAGCTTAACGGTACTGGTTTGGGAGTCAGAAGGTCCTGGGGTCCAGCTCCAATCCTCTGTAAGCGTGCTAACTTGGGTGAACTTAACATCCTGGGGCGCCAAATCTCTCACCTGCGAAGGGGAGTTGAAACAAGTTGCCTTGGGAGGCCTGGGTGGCTCAGCGGGTTAATCCTCTGGCTTTGGCTCAGGTCATGATCTCCTGGGATGGAGCCCCACATCGGGCTCTCTGCATAGTGGGGAGTCTGCTCCCCCCCCCCCACCCCTGCCTGCCTCTCTGCCTACTTGTGATCTCTCTCTCTGTTACATGAAGAAATAAAAAATCTTAAAAAAAAAAAAAAAAAGAAAGAAAGAAAGAAAAGAAACAAGTTGCCTCTTAGGGTTGTTTCCATAACTTAATGAGGTGATGTGTTTGGAACTACCCTGGCCAGGTGCCTGGCATTTAGGAGATTGGCTCCATGGTGGTTCTCTTGAGAGCAGCTCCCTTTCCAGAGATTTGCAGGAGGTCCTTTGAAGGTGAGCCACATCGATCATCCCCCACTTTACAGATGAGGCTACTACAAGAGGTTCAGAGGGGGTGCTGAGACCCAAGGTCACACAGTGCAGAGGGAATCTTCTGCAACAGGCTCAGAGAGGGTAAATGACTAGCCCAGGGTCACACAGCTTAAACCTATTTCCAGTTAAAAAGAACAAAGTAAACACCAGCAAACCAAACCGCCCTTTTCAGGGTGTTTACTCTACAAGGTAACCTGCTAACCCAGCACAGCAGCAGCAGCAGCAGCAGCAGCAGAAGCAGCCAATCCTCTGCCATTTATCGAGCACTTCCTTAATGCCAGCCGCATGGCACTTCGCATCACTAATCCGTTCCGTTAATTCTCTACCCGACTCCCCAGAGCCGGGCCGCGAGCCCATTTTAGAGACAAGCAAAGCGAGGCCGGGAGGCCTGCCTGGGGCTGAGTTGCCTGGCTCCGCGGACGGCTGCGGGTGGGCCAGGTGGCACGTAAGGAGTTAAGCGGGGGTAGCGCTCGCCCGGTTGAGGCATGCTGCTGGCGGCGGCGGCGGCGCGGGGAGCTCGGGCGGGAGACGGGAAGTCCGGGCAGCAAGCGAGGCAGCGCGCGAGGCGGCGAGCGCGAGGCACAGCGGCCGGAGCCCGGCGCCCGGCGCCCAGCCGCCGCCCGCGCCCGCCGTGCCCCGGCCTCGCCAGCCCCCGACCCGGTGGCCGCGCGCGCTCGGGGCCTCGTCCCGGCGCAGGGCACCCGCAGTGCCGCCCGCCCGGGCGCCAGGCTCGCGGGAACCGGGCTTCCACTTCGCGCCGCCGCCCGCCTCCCCGGCTCGCCGGCTGGCGTCGCCACCGCCTCCTAGTCCTCGGCCGCCGCTGTCGCCGCTGCTGCAATCCAGGACGCACACTCTTGCACTTTCCCGTTGGCCACGCGCAGGGTGGCCCCCTGCGCCAGCCCCGAAGAGCAGCCCCCCACCCCCGCCCCGGACCCGGCGCTGAGCAGGCTTGGTGGCGAGAAAGGCGATCCCGAGTCGGCTTTGCTGGATGCCACTGCAGCGGCTGGCAGCGGGGAAGGCGCCCACGGAGCGGGCGAGCCAAGCGGGACGCGCGAGTCGCCGAGGGAGACCCTGGCGCCTGCTGGGCTCCGCTAGCAGAGTTTGCAAGTGGCCGAGACCCCCTCAGGTAAGGGTCGAGGCGGCAGGGCCAGGTAGAAGGGCTCCGGAGGGGGAGCGGGGCGCCCGACTTGCTGCCAAACGATTCCTGCCCCCAATCAGGGCTTCCAGATCCAGCCGCTTCCCCGCAGGCTGGGGGCTCAACGCCCGGAGCCGGGTGAGGAAGGAACCCGGAGTGGTGACAGCCCAGCGCCCGGGTAAATGACAAACTTTCTCTCCTCTGGCAGAGGGTGGGACTTTCAGGCTCATCCATGCGTCCTTCCTGCGGGCAATCCCGCTGGGTCCCCAAAGGCAGGCACTCGAGGCTTCTCAGGCTGAGCTGGGCCGGGGGTGGGGGGGGAGGTGTTTGGAGGCAGTGGGCCCCTTTAATTGAATTGATGAATTTCCCCATATTAGGCCTGTTCACAGTTCAGGGGAGAAGGAGCCGGTTCTATTTTCAAGTTGGCTTCAGGAGGTGCTTATCGCGAATATATATATTGAACATATATTGGAATATATAATTTTGGACAGAAATGAAAATAGACATTGCCGTATTTTCTCCCCTAGGGGAACCTAGTGTGTCAAGGGTGTGGTGCAGGATATCACAGGGAGGAGTACAGTTTTCACAACTAAGGACAAAAGGCAGCTAGCTTGGTAGAATAACCAAAAATAGAAATCAAGGGATAAAACTAAACTATAAAACATTTGTATAACTCCGAATGACAAGTTGGGAGAGAGAAAATTATCATTGATGAGAAAATATTTGGAGGAAGAGGGAACTATCTGGTTAGCAGCAAACAGCAGTCCGGAGATCTGTAAGAACATATCACAACAGCAGCCACACAAAATATTTCCAATCCTGTTTCCGTCCTTGAGAGTTGTACGTGTCTCAATGACTCACTCAGCCCAAAGAGGGACCTTTGGACAGCACAGCAGAGGTGTCTCTCTCGTCGCCATGGTGATGGTGTCATCATAGACCTTTCAGAGTCACTCGAGCTGCACAGTGGCCAACTCATTCTGTCCAGACAGGTGCCTAGTCACAGACAAGGGTGGCACATGAGAGGAAAGACTTCCTTTCCAAAGTTGAACTCTGGTCTCACACATTATCCCTCTGTTTTTGAAAGGAAATGAAATGAGGGGAGGTGACCTGCACCCCCCCATAGAGTCACTAGCCCAACTTTAGGGTGAAGAGGGGAAAAGAAACACATATTGAGAATAAATAGAGGTCCCATTCTTGATTGAAAACACCATCCCTATCCATTTTTACCGTCCTGAGTCATCAGACATTTCTAGAACAAAGTTTAACATGGGTCCCAGATGAAATCAAAAGCAGTGTTAACACCAATTCCATTTTCCAAAGTCATATTTCTCTAAGCACATACTAATCAAATTATGTCATTCTCTCACCATCTATGTATTTGATCTGCTTTTTCTCTGTGTGTAGCTAAGGCTAGGTACTTTGTTATCTCTCAACCTTTGTGAATTCACTGACCAATTTTTCGGTCACTGTGTGTGGGAAAAACAGGCTCTTCGTGAGTAATTATGAGAAACGAATCACTGTTTTTTTAACACAGCATTTCTGTATGAGTGGACCAGTGGAGGGAAATACATAAAATCGATACTTATCTAAATGAAGTATTTTAAATACTCCCCAAAAGGTAGGGTTCAGTGTGTGTTCTGGCACATAGATGGATACTACATGATTTTGTTCTGTTCATGAAAAGGATCCAAAAAAGACTGTGGACCCTGAGAATCAAACTGATGGTTTTGGAGGGGAGGGGTGGGGGATGCATGAGCCTGGTGGTGAGTAGTAAGGAGGGCACGTATTGTATGGAGCACTGGGTGTTATACATAAGCAACAAATCTTGGAATGCTGCATCAAAAATTAATGACATATTGTATGATGACTAACAACACAGTAAAACTTTAAAAAAGGGAAAAAAAAACAAAACAAAAACAAAAAAAAAAAACAAGGAATAGTGCAGAGGACCATAGGGGGAGGGAGGGAAAAATGAATGGGAAAAAATCAGAGAGGAAGACAAGCCATGAGAGACTCTGGATTCCTGCAAAAAACTGAGGGTTACAGAAGGGTGAGGGGAGGGGAGCAGAGGGGGTATCAGGCGATGGGTATTAAGGGGGACACATGTGGTGAGGAGCACTGGGTGTTCTATGCAAACAATGAGTCACTGAACACTGCATCAAAAACTAAACATGTAATCTATGGTGGCTAATTGAACATAAGAAAAACAAAGAATGTAGGCAAAAGAGGAAAAAAACAACGGTCCACACATTGGCTAGAGATTTTGTTTACTGTTCAACAGGAGCCCATTCTGGAGGTGGAGTGTATCTTGATGTCTAGAGTTAGAGGCACTACCGATTGACTTGATCATCCACCATTGCATGCAGGAGAGAGGAATGTAGCTGAACATCTCATAGTTTTGTCTTAAATATGGGTCACTGATGAAAATAGACTCATTATTCTGAAATGAACCTAAAGAGTGTGTTTCCACAGTACCTTCAAGTGGGCCATCCATAGGGGGCCTCCCGTTGTTTGGCCAGATGTGATGTTTCGCGAATCACTGCTTCAGGCCAGTTGATATTCTTCACCTCGGGTGAACATTTCTTCTTAATCCTTGAGGCAAGATCCTGAGAAATGCATCATAATAGAGAGAACTGTGGACATCCTGCTGGCAGAAGAACCCAGGGAAATGGGTGATAACCTATTCCTAGTTCAATCCTTTCATCTCATTATTCATCTGCTGCCTGCTCAGTAGAGCCTCCTGAATCCAAGTTGGGCTTGTGGAGGTTTTGCAGTTGGGGGTGCACTAAGAACACCGGACAGGTAGGTCCTGTGGGCACATACCTTCATTTCATGGAGGCATTGGAGAAATGCAGCTGTTTCACAGCTCGTGGATGACACCTTTGACCATCTCCTGTAATCCCCATGTGGGCCCTTTTGAGGTGTGGGGGGACAGAAAGGGGTCGTAAGCCATATTCTAGAGTGAGGGCCCTGAAATGTACAGAGATAAATTGACATGCTAGGAGTTACCATACAGATGAGGATGGGTCCAGGACAGGAATAGAGTTGGTTCCCTGGGGAGAGAGATCCCTGAACACGAGTCACCTTCCTGGAGCATGTGAGATCATGCCTTGACGCCCACAGCCAAGTCTCTTTCTTGGACACTCCTGCTGGAGGAGGTGCCTGAGCCAACAGAAAAGTCCACATGCTCACTCAGCCCCCCACCTCTAGGTTTCCACCCATGACCCAAACCCCAAGACAGTTACCTCCAAGAGAAGCCCCTCTGAAGTGCCTATGGAAAAAAACCACCATGGCCATCCTCCATCAGTCTTCATATTACCAGCTATCTCACATGGAGCCTTCCTAGGGACCAGCTGACCACACTTAGTGGCCAGTGAGTGGTCTGCTCAACTGCTGAGAACCTGGGACATTCCAAGCCAACTGTCCTAGGATGGCTCTGCCAAGAATTAGATTCCTTTTACTGACCAACACTGGCGGACCAGTTACTATGCACGCACTGGGAAAATGGCCACCTGAATTGGTGCTTTGGTGGCTTAATAAATTAAACCTGTGACCTTCAGTGTCTTACCGCTTGTTGATCTGAGCAAGTATACAAACAGCTTGGCCTAAGGCCTGGCCGAGAGTGAACAGGGGCTGCACTGGCTCTGAGTGGGCAAATTTCCCACTCCTTTGCAAAGCGTCTCCCCAGATCATGTCTCTACAGACTTTCTCCATTATTTCCTTACAGGGCAGGGGGCTTGTTCCTTCTTCTCTTAGAGGGGCCCTTCCATACCAACAACCTGCCAACTTCCTCCCCAGGATACTCACCAAGGTTCTCCAGAATTATTTTCCTATTTTCTCATGCATTTAGGGAAACTCTATGCTCATCAGTTCCAAACATTCGGAATTCATGGCCCCACTTCAAATCTAAACTTTTGCCCGCACTATGTCCCAGACATCCAGAATCTTATTCAGCAACTCCACATGGTTGTGTCATGCCTCAGTCTTCATATTTCTAAAGCTGAAGAAAAAGGGAAGGGAACTTCTGGAAGCAGACCCTTGCTGGAGCAATCTTGGAAGTTGAAATGGAGCGGGAGTTGTACGTGTCCAGAGCCACCCAAGTCAGGAAAACACCAGTGTGGGTAGTACCTGAGCCAGAACCAGACTTCGCAGGGTTCCCTTAGAGCAGGGTGGGCCTAGTACACCTGACTTAGCCCAGCTCCATGCCTGGGGAGTCAGCCACTATCACTTGCATTTCGGCAGAGATTCAAGATTCAGGGATGCCCCAATTAGAGCCTCTGGGCATAAGAAAGCTGTAGCCGGTGGTCTAGAAGCATGACATCCCATGTCTTTGTCAGGGCTATTGTATCTGCTGGGCCTCAGGTGCGTATAGGGAAAGAAATCAGGACAGACTCAGTCACAAACCATTTCCTGGTCATTTGAGGACAATTGCTACAGAGGTTATTGGTACACTTTATAGGCCGGATGGCCCAGATTGTATTCTGATGCTTTCCAAGGAGAAAACTGTAGATAATGGGTTGATTTCCTGGGCTACACACTTCAGGCAAGAAACCTATTATTTTTTTTAAGATTTTATTAATTTATCTGACAGAGAGATCACAAGTAGGCAGAGAGTCAGGCAGAGAGATAGGGAAGCAGGCTCCCCACTGAGCAGAGAGCCCGATGTGGGGCTCAATCCCAGCACACTGAGATCATAACTTGAGCCGAAGGCAGAGGCTTGACCCCCTGAGACCTATTGTTATGTATGGTCATGGCACTGCCCGTTCATGTCTTCCACATGTCTGTCCCCATTTTGGGCCTTGGGAGAGGTTGGCCCAGTCAGAGAAGACCAGAGATCAAACACTTCACTGCTGAACATGGTCTAGTCATCTTCACAGGCAACTGTATTGGAAGATCTTGACCATGCATGTGATGACAGAACATCTGTATAGATGCTTGTAAGACTCTGGCTAGAACGCAGTGGACCAGCACTATGACCACTATGAAGACAAACACAACAAACAAGAACATGTTAAGGGTCACTATAGGGTGCTTCCAAACAGGAACCCCTATTGCCCAACTGAGTCCAAGAGAACTAATCCCCTTAGCCATGAGGATCAGCCTTAATGCCAAACAGCTTCTTCCTTAAGGCCTTTCAGAGACTGTTCTGTCTTACTTTATGGACCAAAAGGTGTAAACAGTAACACAAATACCACTACCTCCTGCCAACTAGAAATCTACAGCAATGGCACGAAAATCACTATGCCAACAATAGGCTCAGACGGATCCATATTCCATCTTCCACATACATTGTATTATGAGTCAATTTCCCCAAAATTAGAGATAGGTTTCTTACAGGCTTTCTTATTTATGCAGTTTCCAATAAAGGGAACATTGTTCTAATTTGTGGCATAAATAGTAAATCCTCCAAGTCGTGTGCCCGAACAATTAAAGTCGCCGCCTTTTGGAGCTCACCCAGGAGTTGGAATTTCCAGTCTTGGTGATTCCTTTCATTTGTTGAAATCTGAATTTCCCAGAAGGATTTGCCATGGGGTCCAGGGATGGATGGCACATCCTGCGGTCAGAAGCACAGAGAGGAGTGGCATAGGCTATGTTCTCACTTAACAAGGATAATAATTAGTATAGTGATTATAATAAGAAAAAAAGGAGTAAAGGGGTCATTCTGGGTGAATGGCAGCAAGCCGTTTATGGGAAATGAGAAGTAGTATTTTAACTAAGCATAAACAAAATGAACAAAGAACTAGATGGGAGCCTTGACCCAATATCTTGTGTGTTACATGCCTGCCTCTCAAATGAACGATTTTGTCAAATCAGGTTGTCCAGAGTGGGCCCTGAAGACCCAAATCATCATTGGCAAAGTTGCGGGGAATAAGACTTGAGATTGTGAGGACAGTACATACAGGAAGCAGACATTTTTGTTTTCTGGGAGAAGAGAGAGTTTACATTTAGAGGATTCCGAAGAGAAGTGGTGATGGTTGGTCAAAATAGAACATTAGTATATCTCATGTCTTGAGCCCTCCAAAATGACAGTTGGCCACCTCTGAACACAGACCCATCAGTCTGGACTCTCCACCCAGTGGAAACCCAGAGAGGATACTGCCAGGACCCAACATTGACTTAGTGGGAGAACTTCAGCTTTTGTGATTGGGGACCTTCAGCTCAGTTCATCGCGGTGGATGACAATCTGCTGAGATCATCAATCTCCTTGGTCTCTGAGGCAGGCTCAGACAAGATTCACAAGAGCCTATACATGGTTCCAAGCTCTGATTCTTCTTCTTATGACTCACAACAGGTTTGCACAGAACAATACAACATTGTAACCAAAAGGACAGCATAAGCAGACAAAAAGGAATGGTCTGGTTCCACCAAGGAGGCCAAAAAAAAGGGGACCCCAGAAGAAGGCCCAGGTGCCAGGCTGGAAAGCTGTGGTTTTGAAGCAACGGCAGCTCAGACGGGGTCTTGGCGGGACCTCTGGTATGACTTGTCCTGTAAAGGAAGGCCAAGCAAATAACAACAGGCAAAGAATATCAGAGCTTGCTAGAGCAAGGGAGTCAAGCCACCATTATATGCATTTGGCAGAGACTCCACATCAAGCAGAAGAGTGAGAACTCACGCTAGTGGGGAAAAGGGAAGGCCTCAGCTATGCCCGATGGGAGCCTATTGGCCCAGAGAGCCTTAGTGAGCTGTCTAGAAGTGAGGCATCCTATGTGCCTGTTCGGGGTCCCAACTTGATGTTTTCTGGTCCGTCAGACCTAGGTGGGGAGTGGGGACAAGAGTTAGGGAAGCTCTCAGATAGAACTACGGCCATTTGGGCCTATTGTTCTGCGGGATCTGGTGCAGATTCCTGGCCTTTTGCTAGATACAGCAGCCAACCTCCTTCCAAGTCTGACATACATAGTAAGCCTGCTTGCTCGGCTGACAACAAGGATTGGGTCCTGGATTGGTTGTGGTCAGAAACCCATCTTCATGTTCGGTCTGCCTATGGCTCATTTGTGCACTCGCTTTTTCATGCAGACTGGGGACCAGAAACCAGGAAAATGCTGAGGAAGTTGCTGAGCAGGGCTGAGGACAGAGACTATAGATTTGAAGATCTGAGAAGAGCAAGTGCCTGCATAAGCCCAGGTCCTACAGGATGAGAATCATAAAAAGCAAGAAAGAGGAAAGTAGCCGAAGCTACCAAAAGGAGGTTATCAGTACGAGAGAGGAGGGGTGCCTGGTTTCTTCAGCTGGTGAAGTGTGTGAGTCCTGAGGCCATGGTCTCAGGGTCGTGGAGTCGAGTCCCCTGTCAGGCTCTGCACTCAGTGGGTAATCTGCCTGGAATTCTCTCTCTCTCTCTCTCCTTTTGCCCCTCACCCCATCCCATGATCTCACTCCATCTCAAAATATAATAATTCATTACCTAAAGAAACTAAAAAGAAAGAAAAGAAAGAGTATAATGGAATGAAAGAGGAAATGATGGCACACGGATTATGGATCTATTGTTCTGAATCTTCTAAGTCTGTGAAATAGTCTTCTCTGGGCAGAGCGATGGTAACAGACATGGCCATGCCTTGCGAAGGGAAAGGGGACAGTCAGGCTGAGGTGAGGACTCAGGCCACTTCTCCCAGGATCATGTCCCTGACCCAAATACTCAATTTCTGTCCTCAGCTCTGCAGTCCCCCCATCTCACCAGCCCCAGAACCATGATCCCCTTAGCCCACTGATATGAAGTCCTCCAGGGTCTCTGGGCCCTTTCTGGCCCTTACATTTCAGAACTGGCACCTGCAACCAAAGCCTGTCATCCCATTCTTTCAAGAGGCATCCAAGGTGCTGCCCATGACTTTCTGTCCCCATGATTTCCTGTCTTCCTCGGCTCCCTCCTACTATGCTCCCTCATCCTTCCCCGGATCATGAATTTCTTCTTTCCCTTCTCCTCTCACCTCCGACAACCTGATTGCTCTGTGAAATGGCAACAGTGGAGCAATGATGGATGATGGGTTTACTGCCATCCTCCCTAGTCCTACCTCAGTTGACCCGTGAGTCAAACCAGCTAGCATGGAGGTGATTTCCATGGGCCTGGCTTGTGCTGAGCATGAGTGTGACAGGCAACTGGGCAATAAAGGTACTGCCCTATGCCTGGGTTGATCATAGACACTGGAATCGTACTTGAGTGTTACTACAGCCCACAAGAGTCCTAGCCGAGAGAAGAGGTGAATGTGACAGGAGAGGGAAAATGACATATCCAAATTCACCTAGGCTGTCAGTGTGGAGACAGGTTTCCACAGCGAGCATGGCTATATAAACCCCAGCACTTGCCAGCAATCATGCCAAGCCCCCAAGCCCTGGAAAGACTGGGTGAGGCCCCGAGCAGGTTGAGGGACGTTCCAAGGGTGGTCTGGGACCATGATGTGGGGAGCAGGTCCATTACCGTGTGGCTGGAGCAGTGGGATCAGACAGGAGCAGAGACAATGGTCCCACTTCTAGAGCCCCTGTCCTGGCCCGGGTCGTCCAGGAAACAGCTCAGTGGGACCCTCGAGCACCAGGGTATATGACCAGCTCAGCAGTCTTCACACAGGTCTGGAATTCCAACGAGCCTAGGAGGGTCTCCAAAGGCTCTTATGTTTGGCAGGGAGAAATGCAGCCTCACTGCACTTTTGGAGAGAATCATAAATATCAAATAAGAAAAGAGGATTACAAACAGAGCACCTTCAAAGCCCAGAGGCAGACTACTTCTATTTCAAAAGAAGGGATTTGGGGTAAATTGGAAGGGGAGGTGAATCATGAGAGACTATGGACTCTGAAAAACAATCAGAGGGGTTTGAAGTGGCGGGGGGGTGGGAGGTTGGGGCAACAGGTGGTGGGTATTATACAGGGCACAGATTGCATGGAGCACTGGGTGTGGTGAAAAAATAATGAATACTGTTTTTCTGAAAATAAATAAATAAATTAAAAAAAAAAAAAAAAACCTACCATTACAGGAAAAGAACAAAACAGAGACTGAATCTGGATGGCTCAGTCATTTCAATGTCTACATTCAGCTGGGTTTCTGATCCTTGGGAGCAGGCCTGCATTAGGTTCCTGGCTCAGCCTGGAGTCACCATCTCCCTCTCCCATGGCCCCTCCCCCCAAACCTTCACTCTCTCTAAAAAATAAAATCTCTCCATGGCTGAAAAACAGAAAGAAATCCTCTAATACAAAGACTTCATCTTTTTGATTTCCTACCTCCCACTCGCGATCTACAAAGTAGCTGCTGTAATCTGCCTGTTCCCAGGAACCCTCTCCCCTTTGTTCCTACCTGAGTGTACTTCCCTACCTTGAGGGTCTTCTTCCTCTTAGCTGACTTCATATATTGTCTCTAGGCTCCATTCTATAGAGTCACAAGCATGAGCAGCGGGTTGTTAGAGAGGGGCTCCCTTGCGCCTGCTGCTCCAGTGGAGGCCAGGCTGGCTCGCCCGGAAACACCTACACTTCCACCAGATCCACAGACCTGCCCTGGGCTCCCTGAGTCAGAGCCCTTCAACAAGACCTTGAGCACAGCTGCTAGCCCTCAGCGAAAGGAAGGATGCCCCTTCACATGGCACTTCCCTGTCTCCATGGGATCAAGATAGCTCTCACCCACGCACGGATCAACCTGTGTTCCCAACTTGGTGGAAACAGTCTGGGTTAGATGAGGTCCGTGAGCAGCCCCTCTGCCAGGCTCAGAACAGGTGCCCAGGGGAGCTGTCTGTGAGGATGAAAATGTTCTGTGTTGTAAACATGCTTTACGGGGCACCTGAAATTTAGCTGATGTGATGAAGGATGGGACTGTTTAGCTTTGTTTCCTCGAATTAACTCACACATGAGCAGACATGTCTCGCTAGGGGCAGGGACACTTCACTGTCCTCAGGAGCCCATCCTTCTCTTCCTGGTCCATACTAGAGCCTCGGCAGGCACTTAGCATAGTGTGGGGCCACAGAGGCCCAGACAAGGTGAAGAGGGATGTTTCTGCCCCTCAGGTAGACCCTAATCCAGGCTGTATCAAGAGAGGCTGCTGAGAGCTAACCATCTTGGTGAGAAGGAATGAGAGAGATGAAATTGGTGCCCTTGCAGTGGCTACCAGGTGCATGCCTCCTGTCCCCCTGAGTGGAATGACACAGAGTATGGGTGTGCGAACTTTCAGATCATTGCAGAGAAACCATCAAACTGATGTCCTCTGGGCCATAAAAGGGAGGAGCAAGAAGCACCCCAATCGTGGGATCAGCTCCCATGACTTAGCTAACTAAGTTCACCATGCCTGGAGTCTGTGCCCCTCTCACCTCATGAGCACCTAGAATGTTCTACAGCTGCCATAGCCACATGGTGTGAGATCTCTTCAGCATAAATATTTCTGCAGGCCAGATAACCCTTGGCCAACTGCGTGTAGACAAGGACTTGGTTGTCAAGTGACTTCCAGAAGCAGGTGAAAAGTAAAAACTTGCCCCTCCTAGCCCTGGGTGGTTCAGGCTGGGAGCCTCTGTGTGTCTGGCCTGGTCCTGTTCCATCCTCACTGATGTGTCTCGGATGGGGGAACAGAAGACCTGACGGCATTCTCTGACTCTCCCTAATTTCCATGATGGAAAGAGCCTGGTTTGTCACACAGGTGGCCGGAGAGGAGAATGGAAGAAGCAAGCCCCTTCCCTGGGGAGTTAGGAAGACGTCCATATAGTGCTCACACCAGCCGTGACAGTGTGACCTGCCTCGTCCCTGCGCAGGAAGAGCCCGAGTGGCATCCTCAGCGTGGGCAAGGCTGGGCCCAGGCTTCACCTGATTCACCTATCCTTGCAATCTTGGCATGCCCTCCCTCTCTCACATGGCCTGGCTGTCCTTGAGCTGTCCCTCTGCCCGCCGCCCCCCATCCCCTCTATATCTTCCCTCTGAAGATCTAGTCCAAGCCCCTGGATCATGCCCTCACCCATCAAGCAGAAGGATCTTATGGAGTCATGACTCCTTAGAGCCTAGCTGCTGCTCTCACTTCTGTATTAGGTTGTGCCCAGCAGGCATTCCCTTCCACACTACCGTGAGACCATGGTCTAGAGACAAAGGATTTCTAGAACCTCCAGGCTCCCACTTCTCAGATTCCCTTCAGAACAGGGTGTGCAACCATCTGCCCTTGGGACCACCTGCCCCAGCTCTCCCCCTACGAGGAAGAGGATTCTTTCTCAGGCTCCTTTCATCAAAAAGTTGTGGGAACAGAGGAGGGGTCATTGACAAAATATCCCTTTAATCTGAAGAGTCTGATGGAACATGGCCTCTGGGATTGGGTTTGGTGAGAGCCCCGTTCAGGGAAGATCAAGAACAAGGCAAAAGCTATTACTAATGCCACTCAGTGTAGAAATGTAGGGTCTTCCCCTAGAAATTGAGATGGGAAAAATATCATGAGATCTGAGGTTGAAGGGCCTCATCTCGGTGCTAGGCTCCCCAAACACAGGCACTACATCCTCGCTGTCATTCAGCACCCTCTCCAGCCTCCCTTTTCTCTGACGCCAACTGAATATCCTACGGCTCCTTCTCTTTAGTCATGATCACTCCCGCTGTCTGCTCAGAGGTGAGACCCATCATGAACTGAAGTCATTCCTGACAGACTCAAGGGATTTCTGAAAATGTTATTATCCTCTCAGGACCCTGGGAACACTTTCCTCCATGGTGTTGGGATTTTGTCAGATGAAACCAGATGTATTTGGCATACGATAGACTGCACACATTTTTAAGTCATACAATGCTGTAAGTTCTGACACACAACACACCCATGAGGCAAGGGGCGGGATTTTCTTTGTCTTTTTCTAAATGATAAGTTCACACCAGCAACTGTGCTATTTAGGGAGACATAAATCCTGGAAACACACACACACAGACACACACAAAACCACATGCCCATTCAGAATCACACCTCATCAGTTCACACTGAGACACAGCCCACCTCCACATACACAAACTCACTACCTAATGCTACACAGCCATTACAAAGACATGACCATGGTTATCCACATAGAAAACCCATTGTTTCACCACACCTCTGATCCCCATTCCAGTGGGAACCCAGGATCTGATGGTGCCCCTGACTACAGACAGCAAGAGACTGATTCCAGAATACATACCTCTTTGGCTCAGTCTGGGCGGCACCTGCAGGTACAGAAAAGAGGGCACCATGAGGCTCAGGTCATGTTGTATACTGTCTGACTTCATGATCTTTAGTTCTCTCAGTGACATCAGGAAATCAGAGGGAACCCAGTGTTTGGTCCCCACGGTAAGCAAACAGGACACTTGAAGGAAATTGTTTGTCCTAGGGTATGTGTCTGCCCGGTCCACTCAGGATGGTGCCTACAAGTTCTTCATCCAACCAGGGGAAACTTGCTGAAGGAAAAAATGCCACCACCGCAATTCTTTTTTTTTTTTTTTTAAGTATCATTCGTGAAGTTCAACCAACCTTTATTTGTCTATACATATTAGGAACATACTTAGTGTTTAGCAAATGCGTTTGTTCAAGGAACCCCAAATCATTTTAACTAATGTAATGATAAAGCTAGAAAAGTCTAGTGTAGACTAATGTGGGTCTAAAATGAAATCATGATCTACTAAGTTTAGAAAGTTCTTTTCAGCAAGGACATTTGGGCTCCCTGCTTTATGTATCCTGTATAGGTACCTCATAAAAGTTGACCAAATTTAAAGGTTAAATAAGAAATTACTTTCTGGGGGAGGAGTCAAGATGGCGGAGAAGTAGCAGGCTGAGACTACTTCAGCTAGGCGGAGATCAGCTAGATAGATTATCTAAAGATTGCAAACACCTGAAAATCCATCTGCAGATAGAAGATAAGAAGAACAGCAATTCTGGAAACAGAAAAACAACCACTTTGTGAAAGGTAGGACCGGCGGAGAACTGAATCTAAAGCGACGGGAAGATAGACCCCGGGGGGAGGGGCAGACTCCTGGCAAGCGGCGGAGCAACGGCACATAGAATCAGGACGTTTAAAAGTGTGTTCCGCTGTGGGACATAGGTCCAGAGGCTAAACCAGGGCGAAGCCCACGTGGGGTCAGCGTGGCCTCAGGTCCCGCAGGATCACAGAAGGATCGGGGGTGTCTGAGTGTCCCAGAGCTTGCGGGTATTGGAACGGGAAATCCGGCTACAGAGACAGAGCCGACAGTAAGCTCATAGCTCGGTGTTACCTTGAAACGGTCGCAGGCTCGGTGAGCTCGGAGCGCGGCCGAAGCTCAGGCACTGTTCTCTGAGGGCGCACTGAGGAGTGGGGCCCTGGGCTCTCGGCTCCTCTGGGCCGAAGACCAGGAGGCCGCCATTTGTATTCCCGTCCTCCGGAACTCTACGGAAAGCACTCAGGGAACAAAAGCTCCTGAAAGCAAACCCGAGCGGATTACTCACCCCGGCCCTAGGTAAGGGCGGTGTAATTGCGCCTGGGGCAAAGACACTTGAGAATCACTACAACAGGCCCCTCCCCCAGAAGATCAATAAGAAATCCAGCCTAGACCAAGTTCACATACCAAGGTGTGCGATTTCAATACCAAGGAGAGGAGCCAAGCACGGAACTCATGGCTTTTTCCCTGTGATTTTTTTGGGTCTTGCAGTTAATTTAATTAATTTAATTTTTTTCTTTTTCATGTTTTGTTTTTTTTTCTCGCCTTCTGGTTAATTTTTTTTTTAACTTTTACCTTTTTCCTTTATAACGTTTTTTAACTAGTTTATCCAATATATATATATTTTTCTTTTTATATATTTCCTATTTACTTTTTTAAAATTCTTTTCTTTTTTTTTCTTTCTTCCTTTTTGAACCTCTTTTTATCCCCTTTCTCCCCCCTCACGATTTGGGATCTCTTCTAATTTGGTTAAAGCATATTTTCCTGGGGTTGTTGCCACCCTTTTAGTATTTTACTTGCTCCTTCATATACTCTTATCTGGACAAAATGACAAGACGGAAAAATTCAACACACACAAAAAAAAAAGAACAAGAGGCAGTACCGAAGGCTAGGGACCTAATCAATACAGACATTGGTAATATGTCAGATCTAGAGTTCAGAATGACAATTCTCAAGGTTCTAGCCGGGCTCGAAAAAGGCATGGAAGATATTAGAGAAACCCTCTCGAGAGATATAAAAGCCCTTTCTGGAGAAATAAAAGAACTAAAATCTAACCAAGTTGAAATAAAAAAAGCTATTAATGAGGTGCAATCCAAAATGGAGGCTCTCACTGCTAGGATAAATGAGGCAGAAGAAAGAATTAGTGATATAGAAGACCAAATGACAGACAATAAAGAAGCTGAGCAAAAGAGGGACAAACAGCTACTGGACCACGAGGGGAGAAATTGAGAGATAAGAGACAACCTTAAGATGAAACAACATTAGAATAATTGGGATTCCAGAAGAAGAAAAAAGAGAGGGGAGCAGAAGGTATACTGGAGAGAATTATTGGGGAGAATTTCCCCAATATGGCAAAGGGAACGAGCATCAAAATTCAGGAGGTTCAGAGAACGCCCCTCAAAATCAATAAGAATAGGCCCACACCCCGTCACCTAATAGTACAATTTACAAGTCTCAGTGACAAAGAGAAAATCCTGAAAACAGCCCGGGAAAAGAAGTCTGTAACAAACAATGGTAAAAATATTAGATTGGCAGCTGACTTATCCACAGAGACCTGGCAGGCCAGAAAGAGCTGGCATGATATTTTCAGAGCACTAAACGAGAAAAACAGGCATACAAGAATACTATATCCAGCTAGGCTATCATTAAAAATAGAAGGAGAGATTAAAAGCTTCCAGGACATGGGGCACCTGGGTGGCTCAGTGGTTTGGGCTGCTGCCTTTGGCTCAGGTCATGATCTCAGGATCCTGAGATCGAGCCCCGCATCAGGCTCCCTGCTCCGCAGGAAGTCTGCTCCCCTCTCTCTCTCTCTCTGCCTGCCTCTCTGCCTACTTGTGATCTCTGTTAAATAAATAAATAAAATCTAAAAAATAAATAAATAAAAGCTTCCAGGACAAACACAAACTCAACGAATTTGCAAACTCCAAACCAGCTCTACAAGAAATATTGAAAGGGGTCCTCAAAGGAAAAAGAGAGCCTACAAGTGGTAGATCAGAAAGGAACAGACCATATACAGTAACAGTCACCTTACAGGCAATACAATGGCACTAAATTCATATCTCTCAATAGTTACCCTGAATGTTAATGGGCTAAATGCCCCTGTCAAAAGACACAGGTTATCAGAATGGGTAAAAAAACAAAACCCATCTATATGTTGCCTCCAAGAAACTCATTTTAAGCCCAAAGACAACTCCAGATTTAAAGTGAGGGTGGGGAAAAGAATTTACCATGCTAATGGACATCAGAAGAAAGCAGGAGTGGCAATCCTTATATCAGATCAATTAGATTTTAAGTCAAAGACTATAATAAGAGATGAGGAAGGACACTATATCATACTCAAAGGATCTGTCCAACAAGAAGATTTAACAAATATCTATGCCCCCAACGTGGGAGCAGCCAACTATATAAACCAATTAATAACAAAATCAAGAAACACATCAACAATAATACAATAATAGTACGGGACTTTAACACTCACCTCATTGAAATGGACAGATCATCCAAGCAAAGGATCAGCAAGGAAATAAAGGCCTTAAACGACACACTGGACCAGATGGACATCACGGATATATTCAGAACATTTCATCCCAAATCAACAGAATACACATTCTTCTCTAGTGCACATGGAACATTCTCCAGAATAGATCACATCCTTGGTCTTAATCAGGACTCAACCGGTATCAAAAGGTTGGGATCATTCCCTGCATATTTTCAGACCACAAAGCTCTGAAGCTAGAACTCACCCACAAGAGGAAGTTTGGAAAGAACCCAAATAGATGGAGACTAAACAGCATCCTTCTAAAGAATGAATGGGTCAACCGGGAAATTAAAGAAGAATTGAAAAAAATCATGGAAACAAATGATAATGAAAATACAACTGTTCAAAATCTGTGGGAAACAACAAAGGCAGTCCTGAGAGGAAAATATATAGCGGTACAAGCCTTTCTCAAGAAACAAGAAAGGTCTCAGGTACACAACCTAACCCTACACCTAAAGGAGCTGGAGAAAGAACAAGAAAGAAACCCTAAGCCCAGCAGGAGAAGAGAAATCATAAAGATCAGAGCAGAAATGAATGAAATAGAAACCAAAAAGACAATAGAGCAAATCAACGAAACTAGGAGCTGGTTCTTTGAAAGAATTAATAAAATTTATAAACCCCTTATCAAAAAGAAAAGAGAAAGGACACAAATAAATAAAATCATGAATGAAAGAGGAGAGATCACAACTAACACCAAAGAAATACAAACTATTATAAGAACATACTATGAGCAACTCTACGCCAACAAATTTGACAATCTGGAAGAATTGGATGCATTCCTAGAAACAGATAAACTACCACAACTGAACCAGGAAGAAATAGAAAGCCTCAACAGACCCATAACCAGTAAGGAGATGGAAACAGTCAGTAAAAATCTCCAAACAAACAACAGCCCAGGGCCAGACGGCTTCCCGGGGGAATTCTACCAAACATTTAAAGAAGAACTAATTCCTATTCTCCTGAAACTGTTCCAAAAAATAGAAATGGAAGGAAAACTTCCAAACTCATTTTATGAGGCCAGCATCACCTTGATCCCCAAAACAGACAAGGATCCCATCAAAAAAGAGAGCTATAGACCAATATCCTTGATGAACACAGATGCGAAAATACTCAACAAAATACTAGCCAATAGGATTCAACAGTACATTAAAAGGATTATTCACCACGACCAAGTGGGATTTATTCCAGGGCTGCAAGGTTGGTTCAACATCCACAAATCAGTCAATGTGATACAACACATCAATAAAAGAAAGAACAAGATCCATATGATACTCTCAATAGATGTTGAAAAAGCATTTGACAAAGTACAGCATCCCTTCCTGATCAAAATTCTTCAAAGTGTAGGGATAGAGGGCACATACCTCATTATCATCAAAGCCATCTATGAAAAACCCACCGCAAATATCATTCTCAATGGAGAAAAACTGAAAGCTTTTCCGCTAAAGTCAGGAACACGTCAGGGATGTCCATTATCACCACTGCTATTCAACATAGTACTAGAGGTCCTAGCCTCAGCAATCAGACAACAAAAGGAAATTAAAGGCATCCAAATTGGCAAAGAAGAAGTCAAATTATCACTCTTCGCAGATGATATGATACTATATGTGGAAAACCCAAAAGACTCCACTCCAAAACTGCTAGAATTTATACAGGAATTCAGTAAAGTGTCAGGATATAAAACAATGCACAGAAATCAGTTGCATTTCTCTACACCAACAGCAAGACAGAAGAAAGAGAAATTAAGAAGTCAATCCCATTTACAATTGCACCCAAAACCATACGATACCCAGGAATAAACCTAACCAAAGAGGCACAGAATCTATACTCAGAAAACTATAAAGTACTCATGAACGAAATTGAGGAAGACACAAAGAAATGGAAAAATGTTCCATGCTCCTGGATTGGAAGAATAAATATTGTGAAAATGTCTATACTACCTAAAGCAATCTACACATTTAATACGATTCCTATCAAAGTACCATCCATCTTTTTCAAAGAAATGAAACAAATAATGCTAAAATTTATATGGAACAAGAAAAGACCTCGAATAGCCAAAGGGATATTGAAAAAGAAAGCCAACGTTGGTGGCATCACAATTCCGGACTTCAAGCTCTATTACAGAGCTGTCATCATCAAGACAGCATGGTACTGGCACAAAAACAGACACATAGATCAATGGAACAGAATAGAGAGCCCAGAAATAGACCCTCAACTCTACAGTCAACTAATCTTCGACAAAGCAGGAAAGAATGTCCAATGGAAAAAGGACAGCCTCTTCAATAAATGGTGCTGGGAAAATTGGACAGCCACATGCAGAAAAATGAAATTGGACCATTTCCTTACACCACACACAAAAATAGACTCAAAATGGATGAAGGACCTCAATGTGCGAAAGGAATCCATCAAAATCCTTGAGGAGAACACAGGCAGCAACCTCTTCGACCTCAGCCGCAGCAACATCTTCCTAGGAACAACGCAAAAGGCAATGGAAGCAAGGGAAAAAATTAACTATTGGAATTTTCAAGATCCAAAGCTTTTGCACAGCAGAAGAAACAGTGAACAAAATCAAAAGACAACTGACAGAATGGGAGAAGATATTTGCAAACGACATATCAGATAAAGGACTAGTGTCCAGAATCTATAAACAATGTAGCAAACTGAACACCCAAAGAACAAATAATCCAATCAAGAAATGGGCAGAGGACATGAACAGACATTTCTGCAAACAAGACATCCAGATGGCCAACAGACACATGAAAAAGTGCTCCATATCACTCAGCATCAGGGAAATACAAATCAAAACCACAATGAGATATCACCTCACACCAGTCAGAATGGCTAAAATCAACAAGTCAGAAAATGACAGATGCTGGCGAGGATGCAGAGAAAGGGGAACCCGCCTACACTGTTGGTGAGAATGCAAGCTGGTGCAGCCACTCTGGAAAACAGCATGGAGGTTCCTCAAAATGTTGAGAATAGAACTGCCCTATGACCCAGCAATTGCACTATTGGGTATTTACCCTAAAGATACAAACGTAGTGATCCAAAGGGGCATGTGCACCCGAATGTTTATAGCAGCAATATCCACAATAGCCAAACTATGGAAAGAACCTAGATGTCCATCAACAGATGAATGGATCAAGAAGATGTGGTATATATACACAATGGAATACTATGCAGCCATCAAAAGAAATGAAATCTTGCCATTTGTGACAACATGGATGGAACTAGAACGTATCATGCTTAGTGAAATAAGTCAAGCAGAGAAAAACAACTATCATATGATCTCCCTGATATGAGGAAGTGGTGATGCAACATGGGGGCTTAAGTGGGTAGGAGAAGAATAAATGAAACAAGATGGGATTGGGAGGGAGACCAACCATATGTGACTCTTAATCTCACAAAACAAACTGAGGGTTGCTGGGGGGAGGGGGTTTGGGAGAAGGGGGTGGGATTATGGACATTGGGGAGGGTATGTGCTTTGGTGAGTGCTGTGAAGTGTGTAAACCTGGTGATTCACAGATCTGTTCCTCTGGGGATAAAAATATATGTTTATAAAAAATTTAAACAAAAAAGAAATTACTTTCTTTAGCTTTAAGAAAGTGATGTTATACTATAATATTTCTATAATTTGGAACAAATAGTATCAATACCTTATCTAAATAATGATAAAGTTACACCATTTTTCTTTCTTTTATCTTTTGTACACCAGCGCAATTCTAACCAGGTTTGCTGTTGCCATTGGTGATTGTCCTCTCGAATCATATGATGGTTGGCAAGAGAAAACCACTCAGCACTCTTCCCAAAAGGGAAGTTATATATATGTCCTCTCAAATGTGTGTGTATGTGTAATTACACATTTATGCAATTACACATGTACTCACATTCAGACACATATACAGTTGAAACATCACTTTATTTCCATATACAAGCAATTTATAGTAGGAAAATGAATTTTTTATTATTATGTTCAATTCACCAACATACATTATCTGATTTTCACCTGAATTTGCTGAAAGAAACCAAGAAAACAATGCTTGTTCCTTGGGTAAAGACAGGCATCCTCACCTTGGCAATATGCTGTTGTTTCTGCACTTCCATGCTCTGGCGAGGCCACGCCCAGACCGAGCTGATGTCCACATCTAGACGGACATCAAGAATGTACCTGTCAGCACATTGGTGGTGCTGCTCAAGGATAATTCGGGGAGGGGCACCCGGAGGGCTCAATCCTTTCAGCATCAGCCTTCTGCTCAGGTTATGATCTCAGGGTTGTGAGATCGAGTCCCACATGGGGGCCACCCTACTCAGCAAGGGTCGTCTTCTCTCTCTCCTTCCGCTGCTCCCACTTGACTATGGGCTCTCTCTCTCTCTCTGTCTCTCAGATAAATAAAATCTTAAAAGAAAAATGAATAGCTTGGAGAGTATTGCTTGATATGAACAGGGGTTAGAGCATGTGGGGTCATGTGGTTGGCTGGCAGGGGCTGAACTGCCCCTGTGGGGCCTCCCACGACTAGTACGTGAGCCCTAGATGAGGTTTATTCTTTTCTCTGAGAATGTTGACTTTGGCCAGTGTCAGTGGTGGTAAGATCTATCTTCTGCAGAAATATACACACTCTCTCTTGCTCTATTCATCTCTCCCTCTCTGTCTTTCTGTCTGTATCTTTCTGCCTCTGTATCTCCATGTTTCCCACAATAAAGCACCCACTCACAATCACACTACATAGAGCCACAAAAGACACCTCAACCAAAAACCTCATGCACACAAACTCATAGCACACACACGGAACCCACTGGCTTCCTAGTCTTGCAGACAAAAGAGCATACTTTGTCACCTGGGAAATATGCCTGTCCCCAAACCACCAAGAGTCCTACCAAGAACCCCCAATCAGGGAGGCTCTCCAGACTGAAGATTGCAAGGGGGCCCCACCTGCCTTACCACCTAGAATTTTTCCCCAGGAAGAGACTCAGTTCAGAATATGTACCACCTCCCTCTGTTGATGTTTCCTGAGGCTGCAGGTACAGAAAAGAGGACACCATGAGGCTCTGGCCATGCTGTATACTTGTCTGCCTGCACTGATATTTAGTTCTCTGAATGACTTTAGGAAACCAGATGGAACACAGTGGTTGAATCCAAGGCCCCAAGAGTGGGACCTGGATGCCTGTATGAAGTCATTTTTCCTGGACTGTCTACCCAGTCCAATCAGGATGGCAACTACAAAATTCTTCATCCAAGCAAGAGAAACTCTTGTGGATGGAAAGGATCATACCACAGCAATTCTAACAAGATTTGCTGTTGCCAGTGGTAAATATCCTCTTGAATCAGACGATTGTGGGCAGGAAACAACCACTCAGGACTCTCCGCAAAAGGGAAATTATACATATGTCCTCTCAAATGTGTATGTGTGTGTATATATATATACACACACACGTATGTGTATATATATGGATATATATACTTATATAAACACACATATATGTATATGTATGTATATATATAAGCATATACATATATATACACGTCTATACATATATATGTATATAAAATTATATATACACATACATACACACACACATACAGTTTGAAAATCACTTTAGGGGTGCCTGTGTCGCTCAGTGGGTTAAAGCCTCTGCCTTTGCTCTGGACATGATTCCAGGTCCTGGGATTGAGCCCAGCATCGGGCTCTATGCTCAGCGGGGAGCCTGCTTCCACCTCTCTCTCTGCCTGCCTCTCTGCCTACTGTGATCTCTGTCTGTCAAATAAAGTTATAAAATCTTTAAAAAACCATTTTACTTCCATGTACAAAAAATTTACATTAGGAAAATGAATTTTTTTATTATGTCCAATTCACCAACATATAGTGCACACAATATATAGTGTATAATCTGATTGTCATCTGAATTTGATGAAAGAAACCAAGAAAGCAATGCTTGATCCTTGGGGAAAAAGAGAGGCAACCTCACCTTGGCAACACTCTGGTCCTCTTCTTCTTTGAGCTTCTGGCAAAGCGTCGCACAGACTGAGATTTTCTCAGACACATCTGGAAGGACATCAGGAATGTACCCATCAGCACATTGGTGGTGCTGTTCAAGATTAATTCGAGGAGGGGCGCCTGGAAACTCAGTTCTTTCAGCACTGGTCTTCCCATCAAGTCATGCTCTCAGGATGCTATGATCCAGTCCCACGTGGGGGTCCCCCTCCTCAGGGAGGACCTGCTCTTTCTCTATCCCTCTGCACTTCCCACCTGATTGTGCTTTCTCTCTCTCTCTCTCTCACTCTCTCTCTCTCACTCTCTCTCTCTGAGAAATAAAATCTTAAAAAAATGAATAGCTCGGAGAGTATTGCTTGATATGAATGTGGGTTAGATATATAAGGTCATTGCTTTTCTATCAATCTCTATCAGTAGATTTCTTTGCCTGCCATTGTGTGTAAGGCTGGATAATCAATGGGTATATATTGAAATATATCTTGTTTCTATTTTCACCAGTCTATACCTCTGGGGTGGGCAAATGCTGAGTGAAGGCATGCTGCTGGTATTTCTCTACAACTATAATTTAGGTTAACAGCCAGATGTCATCAAAGACGTAATGTAAAAGAAAATGTGTGTTTTAGTACAGAAGCTTGTATCTAGACACATTCTTCTCAGCTGTTTTGGAAAACTAGTTCTATGAATAAAAACAGCATGTGCCCAGATGTATTGAAGTCAAGACTCGGGCCATGAGAAGGTAGTTTGAAGGTACATGAAGACAAAAAGAGAGACTTCCATGGGCAAGGACCATGGAGATCACCACTTCTTCCTAAGGACAAGAGAGAGCCTGAAGACACTGAAAAATCAACACGCTCTTCTGGGATCCATAGGAAAACAGAGGACACAGGGAAACCATGGCCCTCAGGAGACAGAAAAGGGAAAACAGGGGATCGAGCTTTCCTGGAGCAGACACTCTCTCTCAGAACACACCATTTTCTCAACCTCCCATGGAACATTCAGCAGGAGACCACATTCTCGGCCGGAAAACACATCCCAACACAGTCAAAGGAGTAGACTCAATACAACAGCCGCTCTCAGACCTCAATGAAATTCAACTAGAGATCAACAACAGGAAGAAATCTTGGGAGAATCCCCAAGGAGCGGTGATTTAAAAATACACTTCTGAATAACACAGTGGTCAATGAAGAAATTTCAAGAGAACCTTTAAAATATTTTTCACCAAATTAGATGCAAATGTACCTTGACCAACATTTATGGAAAGGTAGGGCTTGGGGGAACTGTTAGGACTGAAAGTCATGTGTCAGAAAATCAGAGAGATGTAACATGCCTAGGCTTGCTTAGAAAACAAGGCAAGAGTGTAGTGTCATAGAAAGCGAGCAAGAGAAAAAAATAATATTATTGCAGATACTATTGAAATGGAGCACGGGAAATTCCCAGACCTAATCCATTAACCTAAGACACAAGCTCATTCCTTGTAAATATCAGTGAAATGAATAAAGCTGTAGCCTGATGAAAAATGAAAGAATAAGAGAGGACGTACATTAACATGGGACACAAGAGTCATCGTCACTACAGATCATATGGAGGTTGAAAGGATTCAAAAGTAATATTGGGTATTTACTCCCAAAGATAGAGATGTAGGGAAAAGAAGGGCCATCTGTACCCCAACGTTCATAGCAGCAATGGCCACAGTTGCTCAACTGTGGAAATAGCCAAGACATTCTTCAACAGACGAATGGATAAAGGAGATATGGTCTATATATACAATGGAATATTATGCCTCCATCAGAAAAGATGAATACCCAACTTTTGTATCCATATGGACAGGACTGGAGCAGATTATGCTGAGAGAAACAAGTCAAGCCGAGATAAACCATGAGAGACTATGGTCTCTGAAAAGCAATCTGAGGGTTTTGGAGGGGCTGTGTTGGGAGGCTGGGTGAGCCTGGTAGTAGGTATTATGAAAGGCACGTATTTCATGGAGCACTTGTGTGGTGCATAAACAATGAATTCTGGAACAGTGAAAAGAAATTTAAAAAAATAATAAAAATTGTTTTAAAAGGATGAATACCCAACTTTTGTATCAACATGGAAAGGACTGGAGGAGATTATGCTGAGAGAAATAAGTCAAGCAGTGTCAATTATCGTATGGTTTCCCTTACTTGTGGAGCATAAGGAATAACTTGGAGGACATTAGGAAAAGGAAAGGAAAAGTGAATTGGGGAAAATCAGAGGGGTAGATGAACCATGAGACACTGTGGACTCTGAGATACAAACAGGGTTTTAGAGGTGAGGGGGATGGGTTAGCCAGTTGGTGGGTATTAAAGAGGGCAGTATTACCTGGACCACTGGGTATGGTGCATAAACAATGAACACATGGAACACTGAAAAAAAAAAATAAAATTTTAAAAAGTAAAGTAATACATGGAAAAATCCTAGGATGGCTTAGGCAAAAAGGCCAATTCCTTCCAAAACAGAAACTCTCAAGACCCACGCAAAGGAAATAGATTGTCTGAATTGGCATATATCAAAGACAGTGAATCCACAGTTCATACGTTTCCCAGAAAGGAGGTGCCGGCCCCAGGTGGCTGGACTGGTGAATTCTATCAAATCTAACAAAGCATAAGAGCCTTGCTGTGTCTAATCCAGCCATCACACTCTTAGGTATTTATCTAGTTGAGCTGAAAAATTATGTTCCTATGAAAACCGGCCCAGGAGTGCTTCTATCAGCTTTCTTTAGGAACACCACAACTAGAGGCAACTAAGTTGTCCTTCACAGGGTGAATGGGTAAACAACCAACAATATCCCCATACAATGAGATAGGATTCTGTAAAAAAAAGAGCTGAACCTTCAGGGCATGTAGTCGGCTCTCTCAGTTAAACACCCAACTCTTGATTTTGGCTCAGGTCAGAATCTCGGGGTCAGGAATTTCAACCCCACATAAGGTAAGCTCCATGCTGAGGAGGAGCCTGCTGAAGTTTCTCTCTCATTCTTCCTCTGCCTCTCCCCCACACTTTCCCTCTTTCTCTAACTAAAATAATAAAAGAAAAGAAAAATAATTCAGGTGTCAAGTCACAGAAAGATATCAATGAATGGAAACTGTATAGATAGAGGGGAAAGCTGTCAATGTGGAAAAGCCACATGGCTTACAGTTCCAACTCTATCATATTCTGGAAAAAGGAAATCTAGAGCGATGACAAACCATCAGCGGTTGCTCTGATTCCTAGAGAAAGTGCAAAGGCATTACTAGGTGAAACACAGGATTTTTATGGCAGTGAACCTACCCTATAAATGGTGGATACAGGACTTTACCCATTTGTCAAAACCCATACTACTGCTCAACACAGAGCAGGCCTTAATAGCAATGGTGGAATTCAGTGAATAATAGCTCTAGGCTGGTTTGTTATTTGTGACGAATGTTCCACAATGATGGAGGTTTTGATACTTGTGGAAAAGGTGCACTGTGGGATAAGGGGGATAAGGGAACTTTTTTTTGATTATCTCTTCACTTGTTAGGATACTCTAAACCTACTCTAAGTATTAAGGTCTATTGATTAAAAATTAAGAAGAGATCTCTTTGGCTAGTGTTTAACAACACACTCATGTCCAAATGTTAGCTTCACTATACATACCATTTAACGTGACCAAACTCGAGTTGCAAATGCACTTTTACTCTTGTGGTTATAAACTCATGAGTGACCAGCTGAAATTCAATGTTCACAAAAATAATATGGCTTGGTATCTTTGTCGGAAGTATGGGACACTCACAGGCAAGTATATTGATACAGCTTCTTTTTTTTCTTTTCTTTCTTTTTTTTTTTTTTTTCTAGCAACAAAGAGAGAGTGTGAGCAGGGGAAGGGCATGGGAATTGGAGAGAGAAGCTTAAACAGCTCCATACCCACCGCGGAGCCCCACATGTGGCTTGAGCTCAGGTCCCTGGCATCATAACCTGAGCCAAAATCAAGAGTTGGACACCACATAGGTGCTCCTACAGTAATTATTCTTGAACCCGATTCATGAATGAATTCCCATGGTACCTTCATGGGATCCATCAGTGGGTTGTATTTTTATATGATGTTTCCATCTTCGGGCCCATAGCTGGGTGAATTTCTCACCTGCAAAGGAAGGAAATGTCAACATTTGTGACAATCTGGATGGCCCTGGAGGACTTCATCTTAAGTGAAATAAGCCAGACCCAGTTAGACAAATATGGCATCATGTCGCTTATATGGGGCACCTCCAGTAGTCCAATACGTAGAAGGAGAGTTAGAATACGGGCTTGGAGGAGGAGCAAAGAGGGGGATGTCGATGATTAAACAAAGTTTCAACAGTACAGAAGAAATGAGTCTGGAAATGGACCTTGCCACATGGGGCCTGGAATTAAGAACTCTGTATTCCAGGCTTGAAAATCAGTAAAATGTTGAAATGTAGGTTAAGTGTAGCTTAAGTGTCCTTTACTACCACAGGAAAGATGGGGAAAAGCTCTAACAGACACTGCATGAGACTATAGAGAAAGACAGAATGACTCTGTCATTGAGAGTGTGGGGTTGGTGACTTGCCAAGAGTGACTATACTGAGGAGTGGGAAATCTGGGACAGGAATGGAGTTGAATCCTTGGGGAAAGAGATCCCTCAATACCTGAGATCTTCCCAGGGCACCTGAGATCATGCCCTGCAGTCCTGAACCAGGGCTTTCTCAGTTCAGTCCCATTCTCAAATCCTCCTGCCCCAGGTGGGAGTGTGGGAGACACTTGATGCCTTGGAGGAGGTGCCTGAGCCAACGGAACAGTCCAAATTCTAACTCAGCCTCCCACCACTAGGTTTCATATTGGCAATGTCATCAAATACGGTGAAAAGGTCTCCTCAGTTCTGACTGGACTGAGGTCAGGTGCTGAGGAGTAACCCTGTATTATAACATAAATTGACTGGGTTGTCCTAAAGGGTGCCTCCAAACCCTCAAAATCTTTGAACTGACCAGGCTTTCTATGTCCCTTTCCTAGTAAAGACTATGGCAAGGTCTGTACCTGTGGGGCTCAGGAGCTTCGGTGGCCTATGTGAACCCTGAGATGACCTCATAATGCTAAACAGCACTTGGGATTTCCCTTGGCTCAGGTAATTCCTGATGTATACACTGAGACTACAGCTCTATGCACAGACACTAATGAATCCATGTCTGAGCAATCAGTGCAGTTCAGTTCAGTAGTTAGAGCATGAGCCCTGTGACTACAGGCCTTGGTCTACCTCCTGGCTCCTTTACATAGGAGACCATGAATCTGGTCACATTTATCCCTATGCCTACGTTCCTCCACCTGGGAAATACGGAGAGTAAACAAAACATCCAATATGTGTGTGATGAGCATTACTGAATTAATGCATGTCACATGGTCTGGGAGGCTCATTGGAGGGTATGGATCTTGTCTGAGATCTCACAATTTCACAACTTCCAGAGCTGGGTTCACATCCGTGCATTTGAGTTCCCAGACCATTGCTTTGTGGCACAGCTGCTTTGCCTAAATACAAGTGTTTTACCCTAACACAATTTCGTTTGGATGGATCAGAGGCATCAAGAAGTCAATAAGGAAAAAACAACCAATTACACAATGTACAACAACCAATTGCTGATTCCCTGAATATACTCTCTGGGACCCTTGGTCAGAAATAGTCATGATTATTCTCTAGATTGTTCCAGTTGCCTTACTCAGGGTCAGCAGACCAAATGAGAGGAATCCCAGGGTAAAGGATGACAGGGTCACTATTACAAAGTCTAGTGTTTTAAAGAATCTGAAACAATGCCACCTTGCATTATGTATTCCTCACACAAACATAAGTGCGTCCAAACAACATATGAGTTCCTGAGGCCCTTGTCACAGAAGAAAACCATAGCTTAGCTGTTGGAAAGAGATCTGGAGGAAAGGTCAAGAGAACTAACAAACATGTTCCATCGAAACCACTCTAATGAAGACTCTTTCTGCTTTCGAGCTACCATCCTATGGGCAAGTGTACATGTTTATCCACTTACACGTAAAGTTTGTCTCTACTCATGGTTTCCATCTCCCATTGTTCTTTGTGCATTCCTAACAATCTATGTGCTTGGGTATCGATCCCTCATTAACTCAATTCATTAACCAATTAGTCATCTTTCACCATATGTTGAAAGACTGGCTATTCATTGTGTAACTGAGGACACTTCTGGGGAACTGAAAGGGATGGGGGATAGCATATGACCTAGATAGCATATCACCTAGAAAAAGTAATTTTGGATAACAGCCAAAGAAGAAAGGGAAACATCTGCTTGGGGGTCATAAGTGAAATGTAGACTCTCCTATTCTTTGGATCTCGTTGGGGTGCCTGTTTCTAGGAACAAACCAACATGTGCCCCAAAACCTGAAATGCATACCCATTTTGGGATAAACGGTACAGGAATACATTGTAAAACATGGATAAAACAATCATAAATATCCTCCATATCGACCTTTCCAGGTTCACTCTCACTTTCAGAAAGGAGGAATGGGAATGTATAATTTTGGACGTTAAAAAAGCGTAAATGAAAATAGATGTTGCCGTGTTTTCTCCCCTAGGGGAACCTAGTTTGTCAAGGGTGAGGTGCAGAATATCAAAGGGAGGAGTACATTTTTCAAAACGGAGGACAAAAGTCAAGGCAGCTAGCTTGGTAGAATAACCAAAAATAGAAATCCAGGGATAAAACTAAACTATAAAACATTTGTATAACTCTGAATGACAAGTTGGAGAGAGAAATTTTTCAATAATGAGAGAATAGTTGGAGGAAGAGTGAACTATCTGATTAGCAGCAAAAAGCAGTCAGGAGATCTGTAAGAACATACCACAACAGCAGCCACACATTCCGATTCCGTTTCCCATCTTGAGAGCTGATTTTTCTCATCGACTCACTCAGCTCAAAGAGGGGCTGTTGGACAGGACAGCAGAGGTGTATCTCTTGTCGCCATGGTGATGGTGTCATCATAGACCTTTCAGAGTCACCGCAGCTGCACAGCGGCCAACTCCTGCTGTCCAGACAGGTGGCTCTTCACAGACAAGGGTCTCACGTGAGAGGAAACACTTCCTTTCCAAAGTTGAAGTCTGGTCTCACACATTATCCCTCTGTTTTTGAAAATAAATGACATGAGGGGAGGTGGCCTGCCCCCCAAATAGATTCACTAGCCCATCTTTAGGGTGAAGAGAGGAAAAGAAACACATATTGAGAATAGATAGAGGTCCCATTCTTTTTTTTTAATGTTTTTTAAATTTATTTTTTATTTATTTTCAGCATAACAGTATTCATTGTTTTTGCACCACACCCAGTGCTCCATGCAACCCTTGCCCTCTCTAATACCCACCACCTGGTACCCCGACCTCCCACCCTCAGATTGTTTTTCAGAGTCCATAGTCTCTCATGGTTCACTTCCCCTTCCAATATCCCCCAACTCCCTTCTCCTCTCCATCTCCCCATGTCCTCCATGCTATTTTTTTTGCGCCACAAATAAGTGAAACCATATGATAATTGACTCTCTCTGCTTGACTTATTTCACTCAGCATAATCTCTTCCAGTCCCGCCCATGTTGCTACAAAAGTTGGGTATTCATCCTTTCTGATGGAGGCATAATACTCCACAGTGTATATGGACCACATCTTTCTTATCCATTTGTACGTTGAAGGGCATCTTGGTTCTTTCCATGGTTTGTCGACTCTGGCCATTGCTGCTATAAACATTGGGGTACAGATGGCCCTTCTTTTCACGACATCTGTATCTTTGGGGTAAATACCCAGTAGTGCAATGGCAGGGTCATAGCGAAGCTCTATTTTTAATTTCTTGAGGAATCTCCACACTGTTCTCCAAAGAGGCTCCACCAACGTACCTTCCCACCAACAGTGGAAGACGGTTCCCCTTTCTCCACATCCCCTCCAACACATGTTGTTTCCTGTCTTGCTTATTTTGGCCATTCTAACTGGTGTAAGGTGATATCTCAATGTGGTTTTAATTTGCATCACCCTGAGGGCTAGTGATGATGAACATTTTTTTCATGTGTCTGATAGCCATTTGTATGGCTTCACTGGATAAGTGTCCGTTCATATCTTCTGCCCATTTTTTGATATGATTGTCTGTTGTGTGTGTGTTGAGTTTGAGGAGTTCTTTATAGATCCTGGATATCAACCTTTTGTCTGTACTGTCATTTGCAAATATCTTCTCTCATTCCGTGGGTTGCCTCTTTGTTTTCTTGAGTGTTTCCTTTGCTGTGCAGAAGCTTTTGATCTTGATGAAGTCCCAAAAGTTTATTTTCGCTTTTGTTTCCTTTGCCTTTGGAGACATATCTTGAAAGAAGTTGCTATGGCTGATATGGAAGAGATTACTGCCTATGTTCTCCTCTAGGATTCTGATGGATTCCTGCCTCATGTTGAGGTCTTTTATCCATTTTGCGTTTATCTTTGTGTACAGTGTAAGAGAATGGTCGAATTTCATTCTTCTACATATAGCTGCCCAGTTTTCCCAGCACCATTTATAGAGGTCCCATTCTTGATTGAAAACACCATCCCTATCCATCTCTACCATCCTGAGTCACCAGACATTTCTAGAACAAAGTTTAACATGGGTCCCAGATGAAATCAAAAGCAGTGTTAACACCAATTCCGTTTTCCAGAGTCGTATTTCTCTATGCACAAACTAATCCAATTATGTCATTCTCTCAGCATCTATGTATTTGATCTGCTTTTTCTCTGTGTGTAGCTAAGGCTAAGTACTTTGTTATCTCTAGACCTTTGTGAACTCACTGACCAATTTCTTGGTCACTATGTGTGGGAAAAACAGGCTCTTCATGAGTAATTATGAGAAACAAATCACTGTATTTCCAACACAGCATTTCTGTACGAGTGGATGGGTGGAGGAAATACATACAATGAATACTTTTCTAAATGATGTATTTTAAATACTCCCCAAAAGGTAGGGTTCAGTGTGTGTTCTGGCACATACATGATCTTGTTCTGTTTACGAAAATGAGCAATGGAAAGGGAAGGAACCAGCCTCCAAATACATGAAACAAGGAAAACTTTTAGAACAAAACCAAGAGACATGGAATGGTTAAAATGAAGTAATTGCAATACATGGTAAAAAAAAAATTGCGTATATTCCAGGTGCCTAGTTATCCTGGGACTCTGAATGTCAGCTCAGGGCTTGACTCGGGTTCATGAGATCCAACCCCACGCGAGGCTTAGGCCTAAATGTGGGTGTGCTTGAAATCCTCTCTCTGCATCTCCCTGTGCTACGATTACACACGCGCTCATGTGCGTGCCCATGGTGTTTCTCTCTGCAAATCAATAACATCTTTCAAAAGAAGAAGATAAAATCCACACGGCACCAGTGCCCATTGTTGCTGACTTACTGCAACTTTCTAGACATAGTCAATCAAATAAGCTCTTCAGGAGACAGAAAAAATCGCATTAATATGGTTAGGGCCACATTTTCTCCATAGAATATCCAGGTAGTTGAACCAGTATGGAGGAAACAGGCAATGGTACACTGGTGCATTAAAAATGGAGAATTTTGGCCCCACTGTGATGGGAAACTTTTTAAACATATCAATAGATATGTACAGAAATAGGGAACAACTGGAAAACAAGTTCACACCTCTGCATGTCAAATAGGAGGAGAAAATGCAAAAGCATTAGAGTTTTGTACAAAACAGATAAATAAAAAACCATTTATGCATTCATGTTTGTATTCCTGGGGGAGGGGTCCTTTGAGTAGGTATTCCCCCCAAAGGAATGGCATAAAACAATCACATTATTCTGATCATGGTCGTGGGGTTGGGAATTCAGTCAGGACACAGTGCTGTTGCTAGAAAATGAAAGGTTTCAAATATCCACACCCCGGGAGAACCTCATTAAGTGAACGTGGGGTCCATGAAGAGAGCAGCCCGAGGCCCAGCGCCAATCAATGTATGAGTGCTTTCCATTTCTCAAATCCACAGTCCAGAATCCACATTTTGCAGGCACTGGGTGCCTCCTGTGTTGGTGAAGAGATTCTTTGCAAATGCCCAGATCCTATTCTTTGATTGTTCCAACATCTATTTCCCAGTAGGGTGCCCAGAGGGCAAGCAAGGGGAGTCCAGGGTGCAGATGGAGTTGCTGAACCTCTCAGAACCTCTTTCTGATTCTATTTGAAATGAATGTCCATGTTGGACACCCTTCAGGGTAGCAAAAGTCATGAGGTTCTCCTTGGGTGTATCTACATCTGAGGTCATAGCCATTGGAGAGAAAGAACCCAAATCAACAACTGGTCAGAATGCACACCTAGAAGAGGCCCACATACTCCTTTTGCATTTAAGTGGCTTATCTCTGCTCTTTCCACAGTCAATGAACCTTTCCACAGAAATCTTCCCTGAACTCCCACCTCAGGACTAAAATTAAGGATGCATATTAACACTGATCTTGTCTCATGGACGTTAAGCAGGCAACCAGGAAAAGGGGTTAACAAGGGCACCTAGTTGGCTCAGTAGTTAAGCATCTGCCTTCAGCTCAGGTCATCATCCCTGGGTACTGGGATCCAGTCCTGTACCAGGCTACCTGCTCAGTGGGGAGCCTGCCGGTCCCAGTCCCACTCCCCTTGTGTTTTCTCTCTCTTTCTCTCTCTCTCTCTGTGTCTAAATAAATAAAATCTATTTAAAAAAGGGATTTAATGAGGGAAATAAGCAATACCACACAGAGGGGTCACTATAATTTTTTAAAAAGATTTTATTTATTTACTTGACAGACAGAGATCACAGTAGGCATATAGAGAGGCAGGCAGACAGAGAGAGAGAGAGAGAGAGGAGGAATCAGGCTTCCCCTGAGCAGAAAGCCTGATGCCGGGCCCAATCCCTGGGCCCTGGTATCATGACCTGAGCTGAAGGCAGAGGCCCAACCCACTGAGCCACCCAGGCACCCTGGCACTATGATTTTTTTGAAGCCTTCATTAATTTGTACTCTAGGCTACCCACATCCTTTAGCCTCAAAGAGTTAAGACACATAACTTATCATTTCCCCCCACAAAGACACATTATTATCATTTCCCCCCACAAAGCTAACAACAATGACAAGATTGTGTTACATGTCTTGTGAGGGAAATCAAGAATCGAGACAGGTGCTTCCTCTGTGTAATAGAGATTCCCCCTGAGGTTTGGCATGGCAGGGAGACCTTCCACAAGGGCACCAATCAAGAGCCTAGAGGAGTGGAGACGCAATGGTAGCAAGAGTGTATCGGTGGGTTCCCTTCCAAAGCATAGAAGTCTCACAAGAAACCAACCTGTAGCGAGAACAGGCTCTGTCGGGTGGCTCACTTGTGTCCAGAGCAGGACTCAAGCATCAGTCTTTATCAGGGACCTGCCAGGTCATTCTACTGTGCACTCAGGACTGAGGGGCATAGGCACATAGAATGCCTAAGATCAGATAATTCCTGCCATTCCTGGAGAACCAGCAGTGATATCATGATCTCTGAGTCCTTAGTGAGGAAGGGGGTGGTGGGGGGGTAATGTCAGCATCCACAGGTTCACCCAGAGAATAGCTCTCACCTAGGGCTCCAGATCCTTGATCTTGGAAACCAACTCTCCCCACTGCCAGTTGAACCTGATTCCATTCTTCCAAGGCCACAGAGCACAGAGGACCCCCATGGGGATCTTTATGCAGCCGTTGCTGCCGTGGTGGTAGCAGATGTGTTCCTGTTTCAAGTACATGGGTGTGTCCTATTTGCTGACACCAACCACCACCAACTCTCCAAGTTGTTTTACAATTCCATCCAATTCTGACAGGAACCAGCCAGAAGAGCTTGCACAGTCGGTGACATCGCTCCACCTAGTGGCCAGCTGCGTTTACCATTGCTCCATTCACCAAAAGTTCCACGTGTCTGCCACAGTCACTCAAGAAATCAAATCCACCAGGACTTTCCATATTTGAGGAATAAAGGCAAAATAAGGGAGGAGAAAGAGCAAAACACCTCAAATTTCACTGAGGGACTGCTAACAAGGATATTTAAAACAGTTATAATTCATGAAATGTTCATCCGACCTCCCCGTGTTTTGAATCTCAAATATATTTAAAATTCGCTTCATGGTTTTGATATGCCTATATTTTCATATTTCACTGTGCATCAAAACGTGGTAGGAATAAGGGATTTCTTCTTCTAGTCACCGATTGGCAATAAAATCAACATGAATCCTCTATCTCATAGGATGGGAACGAAGCAGAGTAAAATGCCATCCCCCTTGGCTTGGTTCCCCAAATAGGTGGTATGGCCATCACCATGGCCCACATACTCTAAACACTTGAGCTAAAGTGAAAGACAATTTATACAGATATTAGTGAAGTGTGAGTATTGTTTAGTAAAACTGAGGTCTTAATCTTAAGAAAATAGGAGTCAAATTGAAATGGGAATTTTACCTCTGAGGGTGTGGTTTCCAGATGAAGGATGAATTTTTTCCAAATGGATATGGAGGAATACATAAGGAGAAATATTGATGAAGTCAAATACACATGTCTGACTTTGTCTAAACAATGAGAAAAATTATAATGGCCACAGGCCATTCTTGAGATTTGTAAATACTCAACTTCAAATTTCTTGAAAGTGTAGCACCCTGTTCAATTTTGGGTGAACGTTGAATCCAAACATTTGTGGCCACCTTTCTTTCATCAGTAAATCGCTTTTCTCCTAGAATTAAATTAAAAGGACTCAAATATAAGAGGCGATTGCTGCTATGGTAGAGTGTGAGAAGAACCCTTTAACAGAGATCCCTTCTTGATCAATCTCATTCCAGAACTGAATCACCTTCAGAGGGAGTGGAAGGCTGGAGAAGACTCTCATAGAGGACACATCCAAGATTGTGAAACTTTTTTTTATTTAACCCTCAGGGTTTCACAAAAGCAAATATGAGACCACAAGTCTGGGGAATGAAGTATTTTCCTAATACAATGAGTGTTTTGGAGGCCAGCTCAGTTCCAAACACAGGGTCTGCACCTAGAGACAATGGGTACACTCGGGCTCTCTGCTCTAGGAGTTGTGGGCAGGACTAGATTTTCAATACCCACACTGGAGAGAGGACCAAGTCTTTCTATTCCTTAACCAGATCATAGCTCAGACTGCTCTACGAGATGCTGCACTGAGTTTCCCCACTGACTGATTCCACCCCTCAGTGGCTGCTGTGGTTCTGAGTCACGGCCAGGTGGGACCAGTTCCCTGAGTTGGAGACTCTCGGGGGTTGAGTCCGGCAATGCTTGGCAGAAAATCTAATGTGTCCCACCCACGTCAGTTACAAATTTTCTAGCAGGCACATTATAGACGGTAAAAGGAAATAAGTCAAAATAATTATAATTGGAAAAATGGTATCCCCTCCACATGTATTTATGTTAATGAGAATTGTTTTAACGATCTCAATAAGATAATATAACTCCTCTTCCTTCTTCCGGTTTCAGAATCCAGTGTGCATTTTACACTCAGAGCACATCTCAACTCAGAGGAGCTGAACTCCAGGTGCTTGATGGCCATGGGTGGTCGGTGGCTACAGTATTGGACACCCACGATCTGTTTCAATTCACCAGCTCAGGTCAAGGCTGAATGACCCATCAAGCTTTTTATTCTCAATAGCATCTCAAATATCAGAAGTTCGGGGCCAAGAGTAACTCACTTGTTGCTATATTGTGTGTCATTTCCTAGTAGAGGGATGACATGTAGTAGCTACATAACATGTCTATGCAAGCAAAGAAGATTAAGAACCCAAGCCAGGTGGTGGGTATTAGGGAGGGCACGGATTGCATGAAGCAGTGGGTGTGGTGCAAAAACAAGGAATACTGTTATGCTGAAAATAAAAATTTCAAAAAAAGTGTAAAAAAAGAAAAAAAAAAAAGAACCCAAGCACTCAAGGTCACTTATCATTAGGAAACTCCAGTCTACACGTTTTTCTGCAGAGAGTGGGTCTGGCTGAACATTTTAAAGAAGGAAGTAGATGTCTCATCTGCCTGGGTTATCTTAAGAAACCCATGCACCAAAAATGTGCTTCTGTCTGCCGCCATAAGAGCACCAATTTATGGCAGAAGGTGCCCCGTGGGGAAGGTTTGTTGTGTCTGTTCTACTCTGTGGTCTGTCAGAAGAGTGAAATCAAGACAAGTGTTCAGCTGGGGGAGCTGGTGTCCAAGATCAGGGACCTGGAGGCCTGACGGGAACCATCCTCCACTTTAACTCAGGATGCGAAGTTCCAGGGTGAGGCCACTGTTTTGTCCTGGGTTCTGTGACACATGCCCGGGGACAAGAGGAAGGAATTGGCCCCTGCGAAGTGAGATGCTGAAACACAGCATCCTGTCAAACCTTACCGTGCAGAAACTTTGCTGCACAAGGAAAGCTTTAGCACTGCCCCAGGAGAAGGCAGGCAAGCTCCTCTCGATGCAAAGCTGCCACTGGGGAAATTCATGTAAGTAACTGCAGGAGGAAAAGGCCAAGTCCCACCCTCTGGGCCCTGTGAGGAGCGGGAGGTCTGAAGACAGAGGCCAAGGGAGGGGACCCTGCCCCCCACCCCCCATACAATACAACCCATCGTGACACCTGCCGTGGCACAGTAGACAGAGACCGAAACTGCCCCATTCCCTTGCTCATATTCCTTCTTCTCCCTAACACACCATCAAACCCTGCCTATGGCTTTCAGTTAAAAGACAATCGGTATAAAGACAACTAACAGGATGGGAGAAGATATTTGCAAACGCCATGTCAGATAAAGGGCTAATATCCAAAATCTATAAAGAGCTTAGCAAACTCAACACCCAAGAACAACTGATCCAATCAAGAAATGGGCAGAGGACACGAACAGGCATCACTGCAAGGAAGACATCCAGGTGGCCAACAGACCCATTAAAAATTGCTCCACCTCACTGGGCATCAGGGAAATACAAACCAAAAGCACAGTGAGATACTACCTCACACCAGTCAAAATGGCTAGAATTAACAAGTCAGTAATCGACAGATGCTGGCGAGGATTCGGACAAAGGTGAACCCTCCTACACTGTTGGTGGGAATACAAGCTGGTGCAGCCACTCTGGAAAATAATATGGAGGTTCCTCTAAAAGTTGTAAATAGAGCTACCCTATGACCCAGCAATGGCACTACTGGGTGTTTACCCTAAAGATATAAATGCAGTGATCCTAAGGGGAACGTGCACCCCAAGGTTTATAGCAGCAATGTGCATAACAGCCTAACCAGGGGAAGAACCTAGATGTCCATCAACAGATGAAAGGTTAAAAGAAGATGTGGTATATATATACAATGAAATAATATGCAGCCCTCAAAAGAAATAAAATCTTGCAGTTTGCAGTGACGTGGATAGAACTAGAGAGTATTATGTGGAGCGAAACAAGTCAATCAGAGAAATACAATTATCATATGATCTCCCTAATATGAGGAATTTGAGAGGAAAAGTGGAGGTTTAGAGAGTAGGGAAGGAAAAAAATGAAACAAGATGGGATCAGGAGGGAAAGAAAACTTAAGAGACTCTTAAATCTCACAAAACAAACTGAGGGTCATGGCGGGCAGTGGGGTAATGGAGAGGGTGGTTGGATTATGGACATTGAGGAGTGTACGTGCTATGGTGAATCTGTGAAGTGTGTAAGCCTGATGATTCACATAACTCTACCCCTGTGGTGAATAATGCATTATATGTTAATTTAAAAATTTAAAAGAAATGGCAGGAGGACCTGGGTGGTTCGGATGGTTAAGCATCTGCCTTTGGCTCAGGTGGTGATCTCCAGGTCTTGGGATCGAGCCCCCTGTTGTACTTGGGAGTACAGCTCAGCAGGGAGTCTGCTTCTCTGTCCTTGGCCTCGCCCCCTGCTTGTGCTCTCTCTCTGTCCCTGTCTCTGTATCTTTCTCAAATGAATAAGTCAAAAGAAAATCTTGTAACAACTAATAAAATAATTAATTTTATGGCTTTAGTATATTCCAGCAATGTAATATGACAGAAGACATTGCTTCTGATCATAGAAGTTATATTTGTTTTATTTACAAAAGTGGAAAGTGAAATGTACACAATTTCTTTTTTTAAAGATTGTATTGATGTGACAGAGAGAGAGAGCTCAAGCAGGGGGAACAGCAGGCAGAGGGAGAGAGAGAGCAGGATCCCTGCAGAGCCAGGAGCCCGACGATGGGTTTGCCATGGGTCTCAATCCCAGGACCCCGGGATCATGACCTGAGCTGAAGGCAGATGCATAACTGACTGAGACAGCCAGGTGTCCCTGAATTGTGCACAATTTCTAATACTAACTCCTTAACATATTCCAAATGAGCACTGCACTCAATTTCCTTCACATTCTTGTGATTTGTTTGGTTATCCTGTATGTATGAAAATATATAGAACCTGAAATGATTAAATGGTGACATGAGGTGAGCCTGGCTGTCCATGGGTCTCCACAGAGGCTGAGGGGCCCCCCGGGGACTCGGGCCTCTCCCAGCTGGGTTTGGATGCTATCTTGTTGTTGACTTGAGCCCGGGATACCATATGCCCTCAGGGACACATGGTGGGCCAGCTGCACCCCCAATTGGCATGGGAGGGACACCCCAAGCCTCTGTCCTCCTCCTTTCTTCAGGAGCCTGAGCTGGGCAACATCAAGCCCAACCCGTGTGATCTCCCCACATGGATTGGCTGAGCTGCTCCCTGTTCACCTTCAGAGGGCCATACCTGACTGGTGAACCCTCCAGGGACACGTTCCACAAAGAACACTATGTGACTTGCTCCTCCTGGAGTCAGGCACAGGGCGACCCCTTGGGTGTCTACAGCCTCCTCTGCCCAGCTTGGGAGCCAATGGGGAACTCAGCCTAGAAAACTCAGGGCTGGAGAAGGCGGGGTTTACTTTCCCAGGAAATGTTTGCATTACATCCTTCCTTTGTGGCACTGGCCTTGACCGTCATCCCCTCCTCCAAGGCCATGGGCAGTGGAGGCCACTGTATCCAGAATACACCAGCTGTCTCTACACCTTAAAGAACTGGAGAATCAACAACAAATTAAGCCAACTCCACACACAAGAAGGGAAATCATCAAGATTAGAGCAGAGATCAATGAGATAGAAACTAGAGATACAGTAGAACACATCAATGAACCCAGAAGTTGCTGTTTTGAAAGAATAAAATCGAGAAACCATTGGCCAAACTAATCCAAAAGAAAAGACAGAAGGCCCAAATTAATAAAATTATGAATGTGAAGGGAGAGATCACAAATAATGCCAAGGAAATAGAAACAATCATCAGAAATTATTATCAACAGTTATATGCCAATACGTTAAGCAACCTAGATGAAATGGATGCACTCCTGGAAAACCATAAACTTCCAAAATTGAATCAGGAAGAAATTGACAACCTGAATAGACCAATACCTAGTAATGAGATTGAATCAGTGATCAAAACCCTCCCCAAAAACAAGAGCCCAGGTCAGGACGGATTGCCTGGGGAATTCCACCAAACTTACAAAGAAAAAATAATACCTATTCTCCTGAAGCTGTTTCAAAACATTAAAGCAGAAGGAAAATTTCAAGACTCTTTTTATTAAGCCAGCATTATAGTGATCCCCAAACGAGGCAAAGACCCCACCAAAAACGAGAATTTCAGACCAATATTCCTGATGAATATGGATGCGATGATTCTCAACAAGATCCTCGCTAATAGGATCTAATAGCACATTACAAAGATGATCCACCATGACCAGGTGGGATTCATCCCTGGGTTGCAAGGATGGTTCAACATTCCCAAATCAATGTGATAGAACAAATCAATGAGAAAAGAGAGAAGAACCACAAGGTCCTCTCAACCGATGCAGAAAAAGCATTTGACAAATTCTAGCATTCGTTCCTGATTAAAATGCTTCAAAGTATGGGGATAGAGGGAACATTCCTCAACTTGATAAAATCCATCTATGAGAAACCCATAGTGAATATCATCCTCAATGGGAAAAAGGTGAGAGCCTTCCCTTTGAGATCAGGAACACAACAAGGATGCCCACTCTCACCACTCTTGTTCAACATAGTATTAGAAGTCCTAGCAACAGCAATCAGACAACAGAGAGAAATAAAAGGTATTCAAATTGGCAATGAAGAAGTCAAACTCTCTCCCTTCGTAGGTGACATAATACTTTTTTTTAATTAATTTTTTATTTTTTATAAACATATATTTTTATCCCCAGGGGTACAGGTCTGTGAATCACCAGGTTTACACACTTCATAGTACTCACCCAAGCACATACCCTCCCCAATGTCCATAATCCCACCCCCTTCTCCCAAACCCCCTCCCCCCAGCAACCCTCAGTTTGTTTTGTGAGATTAAGAGTCACTTATGGTTTGTCTCCCTCCCAATCCCATCTTGTTTCATTGATTCTTCTCCTACCCACTTAAGCCCCCATGTTGCATCACCACTTCCTCATATCAGGGAGATCATATGATAGTTGTCTTTCTCTGCTTGACTTATTTCGCTAATAATGATACGCTCTAGTTCCATCCATGTTGTCGCAAATGGCAAGATTTCATTTCTTTTGATGGCTGCATAGTATTCCATTGTGTATATATACCACATCTTCTTGATCCATTCATCTGTTGATGGACATCTAGGTTCTTTCCATAGTTTGGCTATTGTGGACATTGCTGCTATAAACATTCGGGTGCACGTGCTCCTTTGGATCACTACGTTTGTATCTTTAGGGTAAATACCCAGTAGTGCAATTGCTGGGTCATAGGGCAGTTCTATTTTCAACATTTTGAGGAACCTCCATGTTGTTTTCCAGAGTGGCTGCACCAGCTTGCATTCCCACCAACAGTGTAGGAGGGTTCCCCTTTCTCCGCATCCTCGCCAGCATCTGTCATTTCCTGACTTGTTGATTTTAGCCATTCTGACTGGTGTGAGGTGATATCGCATTGTGGTTTTGATTTGTTTTTCCCTGATGCCGAGTGATATGGAGCACTTTTTCATGTGTCTGTTGGCCATCTGGATGTCTTCTTTGCAGAAATGTCTGCTCATGTCCTCTGCCCATTTCTTGATTGGATTATTTGTTCTCTGGGTGTTGAGTTTGCTAAGTTCTTTATAGATTCTGGACACTAGTCCTTTATCTGATATGTCGTTTGTAAATATCTTCTCCCATTCTGTCAGTTGTCTTTTGATTTTGTTAACTGTTTCCTTTGCTGTGCAAAAGCTTTTGATCTTGATGAAGTCCCAATAGTTAATTTTTTCCCTTGCTTCCCTTGCCTTTTGCGTTGTTCCAAGGAAGATGTTGCTGCGGCAGAGGTTGAAGAGGTTGCTGCCTGTGTTCTCCTCAAGGATTTTGATGGATTCCTTTCGCACATTGAGGTCCTTCATCCATTTTGAGTCTATTTTCGTGTGTGGTGTAAGGAAATGGTCCAATTTCATTTTTCTGCATGTGGCTGTCCAATTTTTCCAGCACCATTTATTGAAGAGGCTGTCTTTTTTCCATTGGACATTCTTTCCTGCTTTGTCGAAGATTAGTTGACTGTAGAGTTGAGGGTCTATTTCTGGGCTCTCTATTCTGTTCCATTGATCTATGTGTCTGTTTTTGTGCCAGTACCATGCTGTCTTGATGATGACAGCTTTGTAATAGAGCTTGAAGTCCGGAATTGTGATGCCACCAACGTTGGCTTTCTTTTTCAATATCCCTTTGGCTATTCGAGGTCTTTTCTGGTTCCATATAAATTTTAGCATTATTTGTTCCATTTCTTTGAAAAAGATGGATGGTACTTTGATAGGAATTGCGTTAAATGTGTAGATTGCTTTAGGTAGCATAGAGATTTTCACAATATTTATTCTTCCAATCCAGGAGCATGGAACATGTTTCCATTTCTTTGTGTCTTCCTCAATTTCGTTCATGAGTACTTTATAGTTTTCTGAGTATAGATTCTGTGTCTCTTTGGTTTGGTTTATTCCTAGGTATCTTATGGTTTTGGATGCAATTGTAAATGGGATTGACTCCTTAATTTCTCTTTCTTCTGTCTTGCTGTTGGTGTAGAGAAATGCAACTGATTTCTGTGCATTGATTTTATATCCTGACACTTTACTGAATTCCTGTATAAGTTCTAGCAGTTTTGGAGTGGAGTCTTTTGGGTTTTCCACATATAGTATCATATCATCTGCGAAGAGTGATAATTTGACTTCTTCTTTGCCAATTTGGATGCTTTTAATTTCATTTTGTTGTCTGATTGCTGAGGCTAGGACCTCTAGTACTATGTTGAATAGCAGTGGTGATAATGGACATCCCTGCCGTATTCCTGACATAATACTTTTTACGAAAAACCCGAAGACTCCACTCCCAAACTACTAGATCTCATATAGCAATTCAGTTATGTGGCAGGATACAAAGTCAATGTACAGAAATCAGTGGCTTTATTATACACTAAAAATGAAAACACAGAAAGGGAAGTTAGAGAATTGATTCCATTTACTATAGCACCAGAACCATAAGATACTTAGGAATAAACGTAACCAAAGAGGTAAAGGATCTGTACTTGAGGAACTACGGAACACTCATGAAACAAATCAAAGAAGACACACAAAAAAATGGAAGACCATTCCATGCTCATGGATCGGAGGAATAGACATTGTTAAAATGTCTACAGTGCCAAGAGCAATGTATACTTTCAATGCCATTCTGAACAAAATTTTACTGGCATTATTCAAAGAGCTGGAGCAAAAGTGTTGGAGAGGATGTGGAGAAAGGGGAACCCTCTTCCACTGTTGGTGGGAGTGCAAGTTGGTGCAGCCTCTTTGGAGAACAGTGTGGAGATTCCTCAAGAAATTAAAAATAGAGCTTCCCTATGACCCTGCAATCGCCCTACTGGGTATTTACCCCAAAAATACAGATGTCGTGAAAAGAAGGGCCATCTGTACCCCATTCTTTATAGGAGCAATGGCCGCGGTTGCAAACTGTGGAAAGAACCAAGATGCCCTTCAATGGACGAATGGATAAGGAAGATGTGGTCCATATATGCTATGGGGTATTATGCCTCCATCAGAAAGGATGAATACCCAACTTTTGTAGCAACATGGATGGGACTGGAAGAGATTATGCTGAGTGAAATAAGTCAGGCAGAGAGAGTCAATTATCATACGGTTTCACTTATTTGTGGAGCATAACAAATAGCATGGAGGACAAGGGGAGATGGAGCAGAGAAGGGAGTTGAGGGAAATTGGAAGGGGAGAGGAACCATGAGAGACTATGGATTCTGAAAGACAATCTGAGGGTTTTGTAGGCCGGGGGGGTGGGAGGTTGGGGGAACCAGGTGGTGGGTATTAGAGAGGGCAAGGGTTGCATGGAGCACTGGGTGTGGTACAAAAACAATGAATACTGTTATGCTGAAAAGAAATTTTAAAAAAATTTAAGAAAGATATGTCTCCAAAGGCAAAGGAAACAAAATCAAAAATGAATTTGGAGGAAGTGGAGAGGCAACATGGGGTCTTAAGGGGGTAGGAGAAGAATAAATGAAACAAGATGGGATTGGGAGGGAGACAAACCATAAGTGACTCTTAATCTCACAAAAAAAAACTGAGGGTTGCTTGGGGGAGGGTGGTTGGGAGAAGGGGGGTGGGGTTATGGACATTGGGGAGGGTATGTGCTATGGTGAGTGCTGTGAAGTGTGTAAACCTGGCGGTTCACAGACCTGTACCTCTGGGGATAAAAATATATGTTTATAAAAATAAAAAATTAAAAATATATATATATATATATTATATGTTTATAAAAAATAAAAATAAATATAAATATATATAGAAAAATTTAAAAAATGAATTTGGGGGACTTCATCAAGATGCAAAACTTCTTCACAGCAAAGGAAACAGTCGACAAAACAAAGAGACAACCCAAAGAATGGGAGAAGATATTCACAAAGGATAGTACAGACAAAAGGCTGATATCCAGGATCTATAAAGAACTTCTCAAACTCATCACACACAAAACGGACAATCATATCAAAAAATGGGCAGAAGGGGCGCCTGGGTGGCTCAGTGAGTTCAGCCTCTGCCTTTGGTTCAGGTCATGGTCTCAGGGTCCTGGGATAGAGTTCAGCATCAGGCTCTCTGCTTGGCGGGGAGCCTGCTTCCTCCTCTCTCTCTCTCTCTCTGCCTGCCTATCTGCCTGCTTGTGATTTCTCTGTCAAATAAATAAAATCTTTAAAAGAAAAAAAAAGGGCAGAAGACATAAAGAGACACTTACCCAATGAAGACATACAAATGGCTATCAGACACATGAAAGAAGGTTCATTATCACTGGCCATCAAGGAGATTCAAATTAAAACCACATTGAGATACCACCTTACACCAGTTAGAATGGACAAAATTAACAAGACAGTAAACAACGTGTGTTGGAGAGGATGTGGAGAAAGGGGAACCCTCTTACACTGTTGGTTGAGCCTCTTTGGAGAACAATGTGGAGATTCCTTAAGAAATAAAAATAGAGCTTCCCTATGCCTGCAATTGCCCTACTGGGTATTTACCCAAAAGATACAGATGTAGTGAAAACAAGGGCCATCTGTACCCCAAATGTTCATAGCAGCAATGGCCATGGTTGCCAAACTGTGGAAAGAAACAAGATGCCCTTCAACGGATGAATAGATAGGGAAGATGTGGTCCATATACACTATGGAGTATTATGCCTCCATCAGAAGGGATGAATGCCCAACTTTTGTACCAGCATGGATGGGAGTGAAAGAGACTATGCTGAGTGAAACAAGTCAAGCAGAGAGAGTCAATTATCATATGGTTTCACTCATTTGTGGAGCATAAGAAATAACATGGAGGACATGGGGAGATGGAGAGGAGAAGGGAGTTGGGGGAAATTGGAGGGGGAGAGGAACCATGAGAGACTATGGACTCTGAAAAACAATTTGAGGGTTTTGAAGGGGTGGGGGTGGGTGGTAGGAGGCTGGGGAAACCAGATGGTGGGTATTATAGAGGGCACGGATTGCGTGGAGCACTGGGTGTGGTGCAAAAACAATGAATACTGTTATGCCGGAAAGATATATATATATATATATATATATATATATATATATATATATATATATATATATATATATAACTAAAAGAAAAAAAAAGAAATACAGAGACCCAAAAAACCAAATCAATCTTGAAAAAGCAAAAGCAAAGCTGGAGACTTCAGAATTCTGGACTTCAAGTTTATTACTAAGCTATAGTCATCAAGACAGGATGGCACTGACACAAAAATAGACACCTAGATCAATGGAACAGAACAAAACTCAGAAATGACCCCACAAAAATATGGTAAACTAGTCTTTGACAAAGCTGGAAAGAATATCCAAAGGAAAAAAATAGTCTCTTCAATAAATGGGGTTAGGAAAACTAGACTGCAACATACAAAAGAATGAAAGTGGACCACTGTCTTACACCATACATAAAAGTACATTTTAAAAGGATGAAAGACCTAGGTGTGAGATAGGAAACCATCAAAATCCTAGAAGGGAACACAGCAATAACCTCTTTGACATTGACCATGGCAACTTCTTATAAGATATGTCAAAGGAAACAAAGGCAAAAATAAACTATTAGGACACCACCAAGATTAAAAGCTTTTGTATGGTAAACAATCACTAAACCTAAGAGGCAACCTGTGCAATGGGAGGAGATATTCACAATGATGTACCTGATAAAGGGTTAGTGTCCAAAATCTATAAAGAACATATCAAAGTCAATACTGCACTATAAATAATCCATTTTCAAAATGAGCAAAAGACCTAAACAAATATTTTTCTCAAATAAGACTTTCAGATGGAGAACAGATACATGAAAAGATGCTCCACATCACTCATTATTGGGAATTATAAATAAAAAATACAATGAAATATCATCTCTCACACACACAAAAAAAGCCTGTGCTTCATGGAGGAGTCATGATTCAAATGACTCCTCAGATCATACTTTGCCTCACTTGCTATATTGTGATTACTAAAATACTATCTTGACTTGTTTGCTTTCAAAGGCTAGAGAATAGCCAAGAGTCATTTTCTTCTGGTAGGTCCGCCAGCGACATGAGTGGCAATCCCTCTGTCACATACTGAGTTTCTCTGGGCCTGGCAATACAGCACTTCCCCTTCCCTTCATCCACCTAGGTGGGAAGCCAAGTGCCCACCCTAAGGCTCAGCCCCTGAACACCTTGGGGCTCACTGTCTATCCGACAGGGTGTTTCTTTTCCTAAGACACAGAAACCGCAGCTAACACAAGTGACGGGAAACCAACTTTCCACATGAGCAGGCCATTTCCTAATTTTGGCCGCATTTTCTGAAGCAAAATATGAGGCCCTAGTGAGTCAAAGTTGGACGGAAATCCCATGGAATCCACTGGAGATCACTCCTCCTTGGTCCTTCTGAAGCTGGGTGTGACATGAGGTTGCACCAGGGGCCACCAGCCCCAGGTCTCCAGTTATGAGGGGGAAGATTCTACCTCAGCCTCCTTTAATAAAAAGGGTTTGGAATGAAAAGCAGAGCAGGAGGGAAATATTCTGTTTTGCTAATTATAACAAATGTACCGCAAGCAAGTAAGATGTTATTAATGAAGGAATCTGGGGGTGGGGGTGGGACCTGGGAACTTTCTGTATTATATGTTCAACTCTTACATTCATCTAAACCTCCTGTAATAAAATAATGCCCATTCATTTTTTAAATCTGGAAACACTCTATCGGGCAGAGATGGCTTTCAGCCAAAGTTCAAAAATCAGTCAAGCAAAGAAAGACAATTATCATATGGCTTCACTGAGTTGTGGAAGAATAAGGAATAGTGCAGAGGACCATAGGGGGAGGGAGGGAAAAATAAATGGCAAAAAATCAGAGAGGAAGACAAGCCATGAGAGACTCTGGATTTCTGCAAAAAACTGAGGGTTACAGAAGGGTGAGGGAGGGGAGCAGAGGGGGTATCGGGGTGATGGGTATTAACGGGGACACATGTGGTGAGGAGCACTGGGTGTTCTATGCAAACAATGAGTCATTGAACACTGCATCAAAAACTAAACATGTACTCTATGGTGGGTAATTGAACATAAGAAAAACAAAGAATGTAGACAAAAGAGGAAAAAAAAACAATTAACGGTCCACACGTTGGCTAGAGATGTTGTTTACTGTTCAACAGGAGCCAATTCTGGAGTTGGAGTGTATCTTGATGTCTTGAGTTAGAGGTACTACTGATTAACTGGATCATCTACTCTTGCATACAGGAGAGAGGAATGTGGCTGAACATCTCATAGTATTGTCTTAACTATGGGTCACTGATTAAAACAGACTCATTATTCTGAAATGAACCTAAAGAGTGTGTTTTCACAGTACCTTCAAGTGGGTCATCCATAGGGGGCCTCCTGTTGTTTGGCCAGATGTGATGTTTCGCGAATCACTGCTTCAGGCCAGTTGATATTCTTCACCTCGGGTGAACATTTCTTCTTAATCCTTGAGGCAAGATCCTGGGAAATGCATCATAATAGAGAGAACTGTGGACATCTTGCTGGCAGAAGAACCCAAGGAAATGGGTGATAACCTATTCCTAGTTCAATCCTTTCATCCCATTATTCACCTGCTGCCTGCTCAGTAGAGCCTCCTGAATCCGAGTTGGACTTGTGGAGCTTTTGCAGTTGGGGGTGCACTAAGAACACCGGACAGATAGGACCTGTGGGCACATACCTTCATTTGACAGAGGCATTGGAGAAATGCAGCAATGGGCAGTATGCACGACTGATGGCCTGGGGTCCAACTCCATTCAGAAGCCAGCAGTATGCAGAATGTTACATAGACCCCTCTGGGTCTCATTTCCCTGAGATGTTGAAATGTGAATATGGCCTTCTTATCAGTATGATATTATGAGGCCCAACACAATTAAACACAAGGAAAGCCTTAAGAAAAAGTAGATGACTGGTGTTTCCTAATTGCCCTAGTGTTCAATCCCTGAGTGACTGCAAGAAGTAGACACTTGGTAGTGGTTGAATCCAGAGAGGGGATTTGGATGGCTCCACAGCAGGGAGGAAGGAAGCTCCCTCTTAGCTTCACATGGGAATGATGTTTCACAGCTTGTGGACGATACCTGTGAGCATCTCTTGTAATCCCCAGGTGGACCCTATTGAGGTGTGAGGGGGGATGTGAGGGGGATGGGGGGGCTGTAAGCCATATTCTAGAGTGAGGGCCCTGAAATGTACAGAGATAAATTGACATGCCAGGAGTTACCATACAGATGAGGATGGGTCCAGGACAGGAATAGAGTTGGTTCCTTGGGGAGAGAGATCCCTCAACACGAGACACCTTCCTGGGCCACCTGAGATCATGCCCTGTCACCCACAACCAAGTCTCTTTCTTGGACACTCCTGCTGGAGGAGGTGCCTGAGCCAACAGAAAAGTCCACATGCTCACTCAGCCTCCCACCTCTAGGTTTCACCTCCTGACCCAAAACACAAAAGAGTTACCTTCAAGGGAAGCCTCTCTAAAGTGCCAGTGGAAAACCCACTGTGGCCATCCTGAGGTGTTCACATGACCAGCTGTCTCACATGGAGCCTTCCTAGGGACCAGCTGACCACACTTAGTGGCCAGTGAGTGGTCTGCTCAACTGCTCAACTGCTGAGAACATGGGACATTCCAAATCAACTGTCATAGAATGGCTCTGCCAAGAATTAGTTTCCTTTTACTGACCAACCCTGGCTGACCAGTTACTGTGCACACACTGGGAAAATGGCCACCTGCATTGGTGCTTTGGTGGCTTAATGAATTAAAGCTGTGACCTTCAGTGTCTTACCGCTTGTTGATCTGAGCAAGTGTACAAAGAGTTTGGACTAAGGCCTAGCTGAGAGTGAACTGAGGCTGCACTGGCTCTGAGTGGGGAAATTTCCCACTCTTTCATAGCAAAGCATCTCCCCAGATTATGTCTCTATGGACTTTCTCCTTCATTATTTCCTTAAAGGGCAGGGGACTTGTTCCATCTCCTCTTAGAAGGGCCCTTCCATACCCACAACCTGCAGATTCCCTCCCCAAAATACTCCCCAAGGGTCACCAGTCCTATTTTCCTATTTTCTCTTGCATTCAGGAAAACTCTATGCTTATGAGTTCCAAACTTTTGGAATTACCATGGCTCCACTTCAAATCTAAAAGTTTTGCTCAAACTATGGCCCAGACATCCAGAATCTTATTCAGCAACTCCACATGGTTGTGTCACGCCTCAGTCTTCACATTTCTAAAGCTGAATAAAAAGGCAAGGGAGCTTCTGAAAGTAGACCCTTGCTGGAGCAATCTTGTAAGTTGAAAGAGAGGGGGGATTGTGCATGTTCAGAGCTACCCAAGTCATGAAAACACCAGTGTGGGTAGTACCTGGGCCAGAGCCAGATTTTGCAGGGTTCCCTTAGAGCAGGGTGGGCCTAGTACCCCTGACTTAGCCCAGCTCCATGCCTGGGGAGGCAGCCACTATCACTTGCATTTGGGCAGAGATTCAAAGGCAGCATAGGAGTAGGGAAACATTGTACAACCAGAAGGAAAGGCTTCAGGGATGCCCCAATTAGAGCCTCTTGGCATAAGGAAGCTGTAGCCGGTGGTCTAGAAGCATGGCATCCCATGTCTTTGTCAGGGCTATTGTATCCTCTGGGCCTTAGGTGTATATAGGGAAAAAAATCAGGCACAGTCTCAGTTACAAACCATGTCCTGGTCATTTGGGGACAATTGCTTTCTAGGCCGGATGGCCCAGATTGTGCTCTGATGCCTTCCATGGAGAAAACTGTAGATAATGGGTTGATTTCCTGGTCTACACACTTCAGGCAAGAGACCTATTTTTTTTTTAAGATTTTATTAATTTATCGGAGAGATCACAAGTAGGCAGAGAGGCAGGCAGAGAGAGAGGGAAGCAGGCTCCCCATTGAGCAGAGAGCCTGTTGCGGGGCTCGATCCCAGCATACTGAGTTCATAACCTGAGCCGAAGGCAGAAGCTTAACCCACTGAACCACCCAGGTGCCCCCAGAAACCTACTGTTATGTACAGTCATGGCACTGCCCGTTCATGTCTTCCACGTGTCTGTCCCCATTTTGGGCCTTATATCACTTGGGAGAGGTTGGCCCAGTTGAGAAGACCAGAGATCCCACACTTCACTGCTGGACATGGTCTAGTTATCTTCACAGGCAACTGTATTGGAAGATCTTCTTGACCATGCATGTGATGACGGAACATAGATGCTTGTAAGACTCTGGCCAGAACGCAGTGGACCAGCACTATGACCACCATGAAGACAAACAAAACAAACAAAAGCATGTTAAGAGTCTATATAGGGTGCTTCCAAACAGGAGCCCCTATTGTTCAACCCAGTCCAAGACAACTAATCCCCTAAGCCATGAGGATCAACCTTAATGCCAAACAGCTTCTTCCTAAGGCCTTTCAGAGACTGTTCTACCTTTCTTACTTTATGGACCAAGCACAAAATGTATAAACAATAACACAAATACACCTGACCCAGCACGATGGACAAAGACTTGAACCTGCCCCCTTTTCTTTGGTTGTAATCCTTCTTCTTCCTAACATGCCATTAAACCCTACCTATGGTTTACAGCGTGTCCCACCAGACAGCCTCTGTGAGGGGTCATGCTAAGCCTGACCCAGTAAATCCCCTGCTCAGTTATCAACACACGTGAACCAAATATAAGCAAGGCCTTGCTGCTTGGCATAGGCAGAGCAGAAAAGAACAGGTCTGGGGGAAAGATAATTTTGTAAAAGTTAATATTGATTCATTTGAGAGAGAGAAAGATCACAGGCAGTGGGAGAGGCAGAGGCAGGGGGAGAAGAATGCTCACCAAAGGGCAGGGATCCAGATGTGTGGCTCAATCCCAGGACCCTGGGATGATGGCCTGAGCTGAAAGCAGACACTTAACAGACTGAGCCACCCAGGCATCCCTGGGGAAAGAAGATCTTAAATAAGAAAGCAAGAAAAGGTGACTACAAACATGCAGCCAATAGAGGTGACAGATCTTACTCTTATGTCATTAAAATAGGAAACATGAGGGCCATTTCCTTTTTTTAAAAAATTTTTATTTTTTATAAACATATATTTTTATCTCCAGGGGTACAGGGCTGTGAGTCGCCAGGTTTACACACTTCACAGCACTCACCAAAGCACATACCCTCCCCAATGTCCATAATCCCACCCCCCTTCTCCCAACCCCCCTCCCCCCACCAAACCTCAGTTTGTTTTGTGAGATTAAGAGTCACTTTTGGTTTGTCTCCCTCCCAATCCCATCTTGTTTCATTGATTCTTTTCGTACCCACTTAAGCCCCCATGTTGCATCACCACTTCCTCATATCAGGGAGATCATATGATAGTTGTCTTTCTCTGCTTGACTTATTTCACTAAGCATGATACGCTCTAGTTCCATCCATGTTGTCGCAAATGGCAAGATTTCATTTCTTTTGATGGCTGCATAGTATATATACCACATCTTCTTGATCCATTTATCTGTTGATGGACATCTAGGTTCTTTCCATAGTTTGGCTATTGTGGACAAGGCTGCTATAAACATTCACGTGCACGTGCCCCTTTGGATCACTACGTTTGTATCTTTAGGGTAAATACCCAGTAGTGCAATTGCGGGGTCATAGGGCAGTTCTATTTTCAACATTTTGAGGAACCTCCATGCTGTTTTCCAGAGTGGTTGCACCAGCTTGCATTCCCACCAACAGTGTAGGAGGGTTCCCCTTTCTCTGCATCCTCGCCAGCATCTGTCATTTCCTGACTTGTTTATTTTAACCATTCTGACTGGTGTGAGGTGATATCGCATTGTGGTTTTGATTTGTATTTCCCTGATGCCGAGTGATATGGAGCACTTTTTCATGTGTCTGTTGGCCATCTGGATGTCTTCTTTGCAGAAATGTCTGCTCATGTCCTCTGCCCATTTCTTGATTGGATTATTTGTTCTCTGGGTGTTGAGTTTGCTAAGTTCTTTATAGATTCTGGACACTAGTCCTTTATCTGATATGTCGTTTGTAAATATCTTCTCCCATTCTGTCAGTTGTCTTTTGATTTTGTTAACTGTTTCCTTTGCTGTGCAAAAGCTTTTGATCTTGATGAAGTCCCAATAGTTAATTTTTTCCCTTGCTTCCCTTGCCTTTTGCGTTGTTCCAAGGAAGATGTTGCTGCGGCAGAGGTTGAAGAGGTTGCTGCCTGTGTTCTCCTCAAGGATTTTGATGGATTCCTTTCGCACATTGAGGTCCTTCATCCATTTTGAGTCTATTTTCGTGTGTGGTGTAAGGAAATGGTCCATTTTCATTTTTCTGCATGTGGCTGTCCAATTTTCCCAACACCATTTATTGAAGAGGCTGTCTTTTTTCCATTGGACATTCTTTCCTGCTTTGTCGAAGATTAGTTGACCATAGAGTTGAGGGTCTATTTCTGGGCTCTCTATTCTGTTCCATTGATCTATGTGTCTGTTTTTGTGCCAGTACCATGCTGTCTTGATGATGACAGCTTTGTAATAGAGCTTGAAGTCCGGAATTGTGATGCCACCAACTTTCGCTTTCTTTTTCAATATCCCTTTGGCTATTCGAGGTCTTTTCTGGTCCCATATATACTTTAGAATTATTTGTTCCATTTCTTTGTAAAAGACGGTTGGTACTTTGATAGGAATTGCATTAAATGTGTAGATTGCTTTAGGTAGCATAGAGATTTTCACAATATTTATTCTTCCAATCCAGAAGCATGGAACATTTTTCCATTTCTTTGATCTTCCTCAATTTCTTTCATGAGTACTTTATAGTTTTCTGAGTATAGATTCTGTGTCTCTTTGGTTAGGTTTATTCCTAGGTATCGTATGGTTTGGGGTGCAATTGTAAATGGGATTGACTCCTTAATTTCTCTTTTTTCTGTCTTGTTGTTGGTGTAGAGAAATGCAACAGATTTCTGTGCATTGATTTTATATCCTGACACTTTACTGAATTCCTGTACAAGTTCTAGCAGTTTTGGAGTGGAGTCTTTTGGGTTTTCCACATATAGTATCATATCATCTGCGAAGAGTGATAATTTGACTTCTTCTTTGCCGATTTGGATGCCTTTAATTTCCTTTTGCTGTCTGACTGCTGAGGTTAGGACTTCTAGTACTATATTGAATAGCAGAGGTGATAATGGACATCCCTGCCGTGTTCCTGACCTTAGCGGAAATCTTTTAGGTTTTCTCCATTGAGAATGATATTTGCGGTGGGTTTTTCATAGATGGCTTTGATGATATTGAGGTATGTGCCCTCTATCCCTACACTTTGAAGAGTTTTGATCAGGAAGGGATGCTGTACTTTGTCAAATGCTTTTTCAGCATCTATAGAGAGTATCATATGGATCTTGTTCTTTCTTTTATTGATGTGTTGTATCACATTGACTGATTTGAGGATGTTGAACCAACCTTGGAGCCCTGGAATAAATCCCACTTGGTCGTGGTGAATAATCCTTTTAATGTACTGTTGATCCTATTGGCTAGTATTTTGGTGAGAATTTTAGCATCTGTGTTCATCAAGGATATTGGTCTATAGCTCTCTTTTTTGATGGGATCCTTATCTGGTTTTGGGATCAAGGTGATGCTGGCCTCATAAAATGAGTTTGGAAGTTTTCTTTCCATTTCTATTTTTTGGAACAGTTTCAGGAGAATAGGAATTAGTTCTTCTTTAAATGTTTGGTAGAAATCCCCCGGGAAGCCATCTGGCCCTTGGATTTTGTTTGTTTGGAGAATTTTACTGACTGTTTCCATCTCCTTACTGGTTATGGGTCTGTTGAGGCTTTCTATTTCTTCCTGGTTCAGTTGTGGTAGTTTATCTGTTTCTAGGAATGCATCCATTTCTTCCAGATTGTCAAATTTGTTGGCGTAGAGTTGCTCATAGTATGTTCTCATAATAGTTTGTATTTTTGGTGTTAGTTGTGATCTCTCCTCTTTCATTCATGATTTTATTTATTTGGGTCCTTTTTTTTTTTCTTTTTGATAAGTCTGGCCAGGGGTTTATCAATTCTATTAATTCTTTCAAAGAACCAGTTCCTAGTTTCGTTGATTTGCTCTATTCTTTTTTGGTTTCTATTTCATTCATTTCTGCTCTGATCTTTATGATTTCTCTTCTCCTGCTGGGCTTGGGGTTTCTTTCTTGTTCTTTCTCCAGCTCCTTTAGGTGTAGGGTTAGGTTGTGTACCTGAGACCTTTCTTGTTTCTTGAGAAAGGCTTGTACCGCTATATATTTTCCTCTCGGGACTGACTTCGTTGTGTCCTACAGATTTTTGAACGTTGTGTTTTCATTATCATTTGTTTCCATGATTTTTTTCAATTCTTCTTTAATTTCCCAGTTGACCCATTCATTCTGTAGAAGGATGCTGTTTAGTCTCCATGTATTTGGGTTCTTTCCAAACTTCCTCATGTGGGTGAGTTCTAGCTTCAGAGCATTGTGGTCTGAAAATATGGAGGGAATGATCCCAATCTTTTGATACCGGTTGAGTCCTGATTTAGGACCGAGGATGTGATCTATTCTGGAGAATGCTCCATGTGCACTAGAGAAGAATGTGTATTCTGTTGCTTTGGGATGAAATGTTCTGAATATATCTGTGATGTCCATCTGGTCCAGTGTGTCGTTTAAGGCATTTATTTCCTTGCTGATCCTTTGCTTGGATGATCTGTCCATTTCAGTGAGGGGAGTGTTAAAGTCCCCTACTATTATTGTATTATTGTTGATGTGTTTCTTTGATTTTGTTATTAATTGGTTTATATATATTTGTTGCTCCCACATTGGGGGCATAAATATTTAAAGGTTTTTTTTTTTTTAAGATTTTATTTTTTATTTAAGGAGAATGAATGAGAGAGAGCATGGGAGAGGAGAAGGTGAGAGGGAGAAGCAGACTCCCCAGGGAGCTGGGAGCCCGATGCGGGACTCGATCCTGGAAGTCCGGGATCATGACCTGAGCGAAGGCAGTCGTTCAACCAACTGAGCCACCCAGGCGCCCCAGGGCATAAATATTTAAAATTGTTAGATCTTCTTGTTGGACAGACCCTTTGAGTATGATATAGTGTCCTTCCTCATCTCTTATTATAGTCTTTGGCTTAAAATCTAATTGATCTGATATAAGGATTGCCACTCCTGCTTTCTTCTGATGTCCATTAGCATGGTAAATTCTTTTCCACCCCCTCACTTTAAATCTGGAGGTGTCTTCAGGCTTAAAATGAGTTTCCTGGAGGCAACATATAGAGGGGTTTGGTTTTTTTATCCATTCTGATACCCTGTGTCTTTTGACAGGGGCATTTAGCCCATTAACATTCAGGGTAACTATTCAGAGATATGAATTTAGTGCCATTGTATTGCCTGTAACGTGACTGTTACTGTATATGGTCTCTGTCCCTTACTGATCTACCACCTGTAGGCTCTCTCTTTGCTTAGAGGACCCCTTTCAATATTTCCTGTAGAGCTGGTTTGGTATTTGCAAATTCTTTCAGTTTTTGTTTGTCCTGGAAGCTTTTAATCTCTCCTTCTATTTTCAATGATAGCCTAGCTGGATATAGTATTCTTGGCTGCATGTTTTTCTCGTTTAGTGCTCTGAAAATATCATGCCAGCTCTTTCTGTCCTGCCAGGTCTCTGTGGATAAGTCAGCTGCCAATCTAATATTTTTTCCATTGTATGTTACACACTTCTTTTCCCGGGCTTCTTTCAGGATTTTCTCTTTGTCACTGAGACTTGTAAATTGTACTATTAGGTGACGGGGTGTGGGCCTATTCTTATTGATTTTGAGGGGCATTCTCTGAACCTCCTGAATTTTGATGCTCATTCCCTTTGCCATATTGGGGAAATTCTCCCCAATAATTCTCTCCAGTATACCTTCTGCTCCCCTCTCTCTTTCTTCTTCTTCTGGAATCCCAATTATTCTAATGTTGTTTCGTCTTATGGTGTCACTTATCTCTCGAATTCTCCCCTCGTGGTCTAGTAGCTGTTTGTCCCTCTTTGCTAAGCTTCTTTATTCTCTGTCATTTGGTCTTCTATATCGCTAATTCTTTCTTTTGCCTCATTTATCCTAGCAGTGAGAGCCTCCATTTTTGATTGAACCTCATTAATAGCTTTTTAAATTTCAACTTGGTTAGATTTTAGTTCTTTTATTTCTCCAGAAAGGGCTTTTATATCTCCCGACAGGGTTTCTCTAATATCTTCCATGCCTTTTTCGACCCCGGCTAGAACTTTGAGAATTGTCATTCTGAACTCTAGATCTGACATATTACCAATGTCTGTATTGATTCGGTCCCTAGCCTTCGGTACTGCCTATTGTTCTTTTTTTGTGTGTGTGGTGAATTTTTCCGCCTTGTCATTTTATCCAGATAAGAGTATATGAAGGAGTAATTAAAATGCTAAAAGGGTGGCAACAACCCTAGGAAAAAATGCTTTAACCAAATCAGAAGAGATCCCAAATCATGAGGGGGGAGAAAGGGGATAAACAGAGGTTCAAAAAGAAAGAAAGAATATAAAAGAAAAAGAAAAGAGTTAAAAAAAGAAAACAAATAAAAATATAAAAATGAAAAAATATATATATTAGATAAACTAGTTAAAAAACGTTAAAGAAGAAAAGCGTAAAAGTTAAAAAAAATTTTAGCAGAAGAAGAGAAAAAAATGAAAAAGGAAAAAAATTAAATTAACTGCAAGACTAAAAATATCACAGGCAGAAAGCCATGAGTTCTGTGCTTTGCTTTCTCCTCCTCTGGAATTCTGCTGCTCTCCTTGGTATTGAATACCGCACTCCTTGGTAGGTGAACTTGGTCTTGGCTGAATTTCTTGTTGATCTTCTGGTGGAGGGGCCTGGTGTAGTGATTCTCAAGTGTCTTTGCCCCAGGCGGAATTGCACCGCCCTTATCAGGGGCTGAGTAATGCGCTCGGGTTGGCTTTCAGGAGTTTTTGTTCCTGAGCGCTTTCTGTAGAGTTCCGGAGGACGGGAATACAAATGGCGGCCTCCTGTTCTCTGGCCTGGAGGAGCCGAGAGCCCGGGGCCCCACTCCTCAGTGCGCCCTCAGAGAATAGCGCCCAGTTACTCCCGTCTGCCTGACCTCCGGCCGGGTTCCGAGCTCACCGAGCCTGCGACCGGTTCAAGGTAACCCCCAGCTGTGAGCTTACTGTCGGCTCTGTCTCTGTAGCCGGCTTCCCCATTCCAATACCCGCAAGCTCTGTGACACTCAGACACCCCTGATTCTTCTGTGACCCTGTGGGACTTGAGGCCACGCTGACTCTGCATGGGCTTCACCCCGGTTTAGCCTCTGGAGCGATGTCCCTCAGCGGAACAGACTTTTAAAAGTCCTGATTTTGTGCTCCGTTGCTCTGCCGCTTGCCGGGAGCTCGCCCCTCCCCCCGGGGTCTATCATCCCGTCGCTTTGGATTCACTTCTCCACCAGTCCTACCTTTCAGAAAGTGGTTGTTTTTCTGTTTCCAGAATTGCTGTTCTTCTTCTCTTCGATCTGCCGATGGATTTGCAGGTGTTTGCAATCTTTAGATAAGCTACCTCGCTGATATCCTGCTAGCTGAAGTAGTCTCAGCCTGCTACTTCTCCGCCATCTTGACTCCTCCTCAGGGCCATTTCCTTTTAAAGAATTTATTTATTTATTTGACAGAGAGCACAGAGAGCAGGGTGAGCAGCAGAGGGAGGGGAAGAAGCAGGTTCCCTGCCGAGCAGGGAGCCCGATGCAGGACTCTATCCCAGGACACTGGGATCATGACCTGAGCTAAAAGCAGAGGCTTAACCATCTGAGCCACCCAGGGACCCTGAGCCATTTCCTTTTTCTGATTTCCTAGCTCTTTTCTCAGTCTCAATGCCACAGGTGTAACCTGACTGCTTCCTAAACCTTCTCGCATGGCATGTGGCTGAGAGTTCTCCAACCTGGGGTGTCTTAGTCTTTGCTGCTCGAATTGTACTTCTGTCCACACTCCAGTCATTAGAGAAATAAGTACGAGCAGCAGGTTATTAGAGAGAGGGGCTCCCTCGTTCCTGCTACTCCAGCAGAGGCCAGGCTGGCTCACCCGGCATCACCTGCTCTTCCTCCAGACCCTCAGACCTGCCCTGGGCTCCCTGGAGTCAGAGCCCTTCAACAAGACCTTGAGCACAGCTGCTAACCTTCATCAAGAGGAAGGATGCCCTTCACACGACACTTCCCTGTCTCCACGGGATCACGATAGCTCTCACCTGCGCACGAATCAACTTGTGATCCCAACAGTGGTGGAAACAGTCTGGGTTAGATGGGGTCCATGAGCAGCCCCTCTGCCAGGCTCAGAACAGGTGCCCAGAGGAGCTGTCTGTGAGGATGGAAATGTTCTGTGTTGTAAGCATGCACTACGGGGCACCCAAACTGTGACTGGTGTGATGAGGAATGGGAATATTCAACTTCATTTAATTAATTTAAACATGAGCGGGCATGTCTGGCTAGCAGCTGCCCCTGGATAGCACAGTTCTAGGATCCAAACACAAAGAAGATGTGACCTCCATGGTCTGGGGGTTCCTGCAGAGGTGTTTCCTGGCCTGATCTGATCGTTCATGTGCAGATTCTACCTGGGCTTCTGCTCCCATGCCAGGCATGGCAGGCCCTGGGGACACTCACACAGGAAGGTCAATACCCAGGCCCTAAAGGAATTCCAGCAGGGGCCCCCTTGTAAGCAGAGCTGACGAGCAGGACCCCATACATTTGTGCTGGATGGAATGAGAGCAGCAGAGCAGACAGGGGCCTCCTAACTGTCTGAAGGATCCTGCCTTTCCATTCCCCGGTCCAGGCAAGAGCCTGATCTGAACTCATCCCTCTCCTGGCTTAAGGGAGAACGGGACTCAGGGTCTTCTGTCTCCAGCCAGACCCTGTGGTCTGTTCCTGCTAGCCCATGTCAGGCCTGTCTCCTGTGCACTGGCTCTCGCCAATTTTCCAGGATGGGAAGGACCTGGAATGTCATGGTAGATGGAATGACAACAGAACAGGAAGGATGCTTCTCCCTGTAGACGTTTGGGAAGATGCCCTTGCCATTCTCAGTCTAGCAATCACACCTGCCTCGTGCCTCCCTCCCACTTAGAAGAAGCATAAACGGAGCCCTGCCCTGGAATACTGAGCCTCAGCTTGACTGTGCTTCCCAGATACGGCATTTATTAAAAGACGGAGGTTTTGGCAACCCTCTGTGGATCAAATATATTGGCACCATTTTTCTGACAGCATTTGCTGCAATGTCTCTGTGTCGTATTTTGGTAATTGCCCCAATATTTCAAACGTTTTCTCTATTGTTGTATTTATTAAACTGATCTGTGATTGTGGGTTGCAGCTTACTGGGAGATCATATGATGATGAGCATTTTATGACAACAGAGTGTTCTTTATGGAAAGTACGGACCTTGTTTTTCATTGTTTTTTGTTTTGTTTTGTTTTCTTAATATGAGGTATACTATTTATTTATTTTATTTTTTAAATTTATTTTCAGCATAACAGTATTCATTGTTTTTGCACCACACACAGTGCTCCATGGATGTTTTTTTTTTGTTGTTGTTGTTTTTTAAAGATAGAAGGCTATAACATACTTCTATCTTCTAAGACAGAAGGCTATTGCATACTTAACAGACTACAGGATAGTGTCAGGGTCATTCTTGTATGCACAGTAAACAATGAAATTCACTGGACCCACTTTACTGAGATTTTTGCTTCATGCCCTGGGTCTGGAGCAGAAGGTGTACTCTCTCAGAGCTGTGTCTGAATCCTTGTGCTGATGGCCATGGCTGGGCTCCAGCGATGATGCTGTACTGGTTCTCCCAACCGTCGCACCATGGAATTCGTCCCCGCTCTGTACACTCATGTGGCCTGTGCGCTCTTTCTGTCTTCCTTCTGTCCCTCTGTGTCTTCTCCCTCTTAAGGTCTAGTCCACAGCTCTGGACACCACCTGCCCATTCTCCCATGGAATTCACTTGACAGCTCTCCTGGATTCCTAGATCCCTTGCTCTTGGTATCACTCATTTCTTAACAATCACTCACAGCCTGGGTCCCCTAAGCACCCAGGGAAATTGATGCAGAGATGAAGGATTCCTTGTGACAAGCAGCTTGATCTGGGGGAAATAAAGTGTTGTTTTCAACAAAGTTGTCTCATCTTTTTGTTACATGAAGGAAATACTGACACCTGTGGGAAAATCGATTTCAATTTAAAGAGCACGTGTTTCACATAAGAGTCTTGATCCAAAGGGCCCAAGGCATAATTTGCCTCACTTTCTAGTTGTGATTAGTAAAAGAACTACCTTGACTCATTCCCTTGCAAAGGTGTACAGAATAAGGCAAGAACCTGTTTCATCTGGTAGGACCTCCAAGGACATGAGTGGCCATCCTCCCATCACATACTGATTTCCCTGGGCCTTGCAACATGTCACCTCCCCTTCATCCCCCCAGGTGGGAAGCCAATTGCCCACCCAGAGGCTCAGTCCCTTAAGAAGACCTTGGGGCTCTCTCTTCATCTGACAGAGTGTTTCTTGTCCCACTGCCCAGAAACCAGGGCTGGAGACAGACTTTCCACATGGGAAGGCCATTTCCTACTTTTGGCAGCACTTTCTAGGGCAACATATTAGACCTTGTTGGTCGAAAGGTGAATGGAAAAGGGCCAGCTTGGCCTGGAGGTTCCTTTTCCTCAAATTCCCTCTAGAACCGGGCCTGGTTCGGGGTGCCCCTAGGGCCAGCTAACCCCAGGTCTTCAGCTAAGAGGGGGAGGATTCTTTCTGAGGCTCCTTTCATCAAAAGGGTGTGGTAACAGAGGAGGGGCAGAAGGAAAGTATCAGTGGGGGAAATATCCCTTTAATGCTGAGGTATCTGACAGAACAGGGACTCTGGGATCACTGCAGTCTCCAGGCTGGCGAGCATCCTACAGGAACAAGGCATAAAAGTATTACTGATGCCAAATCCAAGGTAGAAATTTAGACTCTCCTCCACCTTCCAGGTGGTAGAAACATGGGAGAAGATGCATGGGAGTTGGGGTTAAAGGACCTTGTCTCAGTGCCTAACTCCCCATTTGCTGGTCATGCAGCTCTGCACAATTTGCCCACATTCTCAAGCCTGTCTTTCTTGTAAATCAAATAATTACAGCCTGAGAGACTTTACTTGTTATATGATCCACCAAAATGCCACAAGGGCAACATAAAGGCCCCCTCAGGGTTGAGATTTATTACGAAATGAAGTGGTTATTGACTCAAGAATAGAGCTGGCATCTGAATAAATGAAACCACACTTGAGATGGAATTGGTGGCCCAGAGGAGGGAGGTCTCCTTGCAGCCCTTTGCAGGCCCTTCAGGAAGAGAAAGAAGCCCAGCAGCAAGATGAAGGAAGATTTTTCTCCTCCCCTGGCAACAGCCCAGCCAATGAGACTGCCACAACTGTGCCAATGAAAAGCCACTACACTGGAAATCCCAGGTCACCCCAATGAGCTTTTCTCTACAATAGCCTGCTTACCTGATCCATTCCTTCCTGTTAGGGGAGCAGTCCTCTTCTTTTTTCTCTGTACTTTCCCAGGGTTCATATTGCTTGCTTGTCCCTAGGTGCAATTCCTCTGCTATTCCTGAAGAAACCCACTGTGCTTGTAAAGTAACCAGACATTCTATTTCAAGGCTGACAGGGGGTTGTGAGACCCCATTTTGTCCTTTTAGAACACTTTGAACATTTTCCTGGGTGGTGATGGTATTTTCTTCCCTGGCTTATTGAGGGATACTGGCATACAGTATGCTGTACATAATGAAAGTTTACAATTCAATAAAACTTGATGTACATAACCTCAGTGTGATGGTTATTCTCGATGGTCTCCATCTCTGATTCCTGGCACAGAACTTCAGAAGTCTGTGGCATTCCCTAAGTGATAAGGTTGCCTTTATTATACCAGTGAGGTGGCTCATCGTGGGCCCCGAGGCAGCAAAAGACCACGTGTATAGATCAGATGGTTGTAACTTTGAACCAAACTGACCTTCAGGGGGAGGAGAAGGCTAGAGACCCTCTCTAGTCTTAATCTAGGTGTGTACTTTATAATATTCTGAAATTGGATGTATAGTACTTTCCTTAGTTCTAAGAATGAGTTCCAGGGAATTGGTGAAACTGAGGGGCTGTGGGAACCTCTGAATATAGAGCCAGTCTGTCAAGAAAAATATGGGTGGCTTAAGGAATCCCCAAATTGCATCTGGTGAATGATATGAGGACAGGCATGTGGGGGACCCTGCCCTTCTCTTGTGGGATCTCGTGCTAACTCAGTGGTCAGCATCAGAATCATATAGGAGTATGCCAGCTTGGGGGGTAATGGAATATATGGCATCAGAAATGCAAGGTTCCTGAGAAGAACTGACTCACTGACACATGTGGTTTGGAAAGAGAAGGGATGACAGTGGGGGTGTGAGTCTCCTTTGATTCCTATGTACTCAGAAGGTCAGCCATGATGCTGACCAGCAGCTGTACCTCAGTCATTTCTGTACATTAAAAGTTATAAAGGAGGGGCACCTGCATGGCTCAGTGGGTTAAGCCTCTGTCTTCAGCTCAGGTCATGATCCCAGGGTACTGGGATAGAGCCCCACATTGGGCTGTCTGCTCAGCATGGAGCCTGCTTCCCTTCTGCTTTCTCTCTGCCTGCCTCTCTGCCTACTTGGTATCTCTGTCTGTCAAATAAATAAACAAAATCTTAAAAAAAGAAAAATAAGTTATAAAGGAAAGTAGAGTAACAGAATTTGGAAGTGATGGACCCAACTCCTAGGGAGCTGGCCCACTAGAAATGGAAAGGAAATGTAAAATAATGAGAACAATGTTAAGGAAGCAATCCCTTGTTCATGGTTATCACTGATAGCCAAGTGGAGCTAGAAATAAAGTGCTGAGTCAGACCTCAAGGCCAGACCAAGGTCAGATTTCGGGCAGTCACAAGTCTTCCTCCAAATGAAGTATTAGGCTTGGACAACACAGATTACTGCTACTAACACCTTTGGTTACAGTAAAGTGAGTCCAGCTTGGGGGAAATGACAAAACCAAGAAGTTACCAAAGCCAGGAGGTAGAGTGTGAAGAAGTTGTCTCATTTATGGATGGGCATCACCAGTTCCCCAGCAAACCTTTACTGAAATGGGATGTGAGACTGACTCATTTGGGGGCTGTGTCTTTGGTTTTGAAGGCTACAGTGTGGGAGGGCATGTTTGGGTCCATAGAGGACCCACATCTCACTATGGAACAATTGCAGATGCTGCGCATGGTCAGACAAACTGCAGGTTATTCCTGAGGCAACCAGGAAGCCCAGGGACTGGACAAAAGGCATTGTATGGTTTGTGTATACTGAGAAGGAGGGAACTGTCTGACTGCCCCTATAAATGCCAAGGGGTACATCTTGGATGAAGCAACTGATAGACTTTGTATGTAAGCGAAGCTGTCCTGGCTTTATGATGACCAGGAAGTGTATCCTTGGAATAATCCCCTTGTACAGGATATGCTAGTTGTTGTGATTAAAATACCCCTTTTGTATGGGAAAACCATGAAATTTTACTGGTGTGAAATTGAGCAAGGGGACAAAATGACTTACTGGATTAACCCATCTCAGTTTCCCCTTACAGGTTTTTCAGATGTTACCCTACCCCCCAAATGCTGAGAATCAGAGAGTGAAGGGATTCATCTCAGCAGAATGGGAATCTTTACATGGCTTTTAAGGAATAGGATCAATAAAGCAGATGTTAGTGGGGTTGAAGCAAAGGTACATTTTTGAAGACTTCTGAATGGAACACTGAAAGAAGTTCTTTGGTGTCCTCCAACATTTAAGGTCCCCAACCAAGCCTGTCCCCTCCATCTAATCCAGTACGGATGAAATTTAAAAGCCAAAGGTACAGATTACAAGGAGAAGCCCAACATTGAGTTGGATGGGGCGATGGTCAAGCAGATTTATCCAGATGAGTATTGACAAAAGGGCCAGTGTATCTTGGCTCAACGCTGTGCTGGGGAACCAAAAGCTTGTGCCCATGAGCAGTTGGAATGGTTGAGGGGTGAAGAGGTTTCTTGGACTCCTTGACAAGGGGAATCCCAGGAACGTTTTCATACCAAAATCTGTTGGTGAGACCATACACAGGAAGCCTACAGTTAAATGGAGGGAATCTAGAAATGCAAATATTGATAAGATTAAGGTGAAAAGCTTGGTTGACAATGGGAATGTTCATGCAGGCTGTGCCTATTTTACCTGGCAAAGTATTAGGGGATGGATAATGTGTCTGACTGGTGAATGTTTCCCCCACCCGGCAGTGTAAAACAGAAGGCACATAAATCTGCCCTTCAAGCCATATAATTGGACATGCTAACTGGGTATCAGGAAGAATGCCAGAGCCCACACAGTGGGAAGAAAAGGGGTTGGAGAGTTGGTACAAAGTCTCTGTCCAAGAATCCTGTGTGGAACGTTGACTGGGGGTTGTCATCCTCCGAGCCTTTAGATCTACCACCTGGTACAGACAGCTGATCTGGAGTCAGGGCCTGTTCCCATTAGTATGCATGGATATTGGTCCAGTGCAATCCACTTGCCTCTCTTGCCCCCTGGAGGCAATGTCCTACCCACCTGCAGTCTCTGTCTCTCTGGTTGGAAGACAGAACAGTTCTGGTGGCCATCTTGTGTCTCAGAAGTTGCAAGAGGAATATGTCTAGGGTTAGCTGCTCTCCACTTTACTACAGTCCCTGGGGCAAGGTGGCCACCCCCAGCAAGCATACTGGTACATACACTCATCAATTCCAACCATACCAATCTGGTTGGGGGTTCTTCTGAGAAACATTGACAGGTCTTACTTTAGTGCTTTCTTCAACTTTCCATGGTGAATGCCATTGGTCCGTGCCCCCTTTTGGGCTTCCTTCTGATAGGACTTTGTCCTTCTGCCCGATCATAGGCATAGGCTATTGGTCAGAACCAGAGAAACTCTACAAACCTAAACACAGGAGCAAATAGCATGCAATCTAGCCCAGGGAGTTGATTTGTTTTTACCTTCTTGATCAGAGTGGTGGTATTCTAAACAGGAAACTCTCACTTCACCCCCAAAAGGCCATCCAAAAGCCAAGCAACTCTGTTGGTCAATCAGGAGCTGTTATAGGGCACTATCTGGGGGGAAGGGGCAACAGAATCACGCAGCTCTGAGATGTGATGCCCAAGTCAGTTCTAAGGAAATAGGGTGTACCTACTCACAGACACACTGACTAACCATTTCTTTTCCTCTTGGAACATACCCCATGCACAAATCATTTCTATTTTATGATGGAACTCATCTGGCCATTGCCCTCCATTTAGTGTGTCTCTCTAACAGCACCAAAGGTATTGTGGGTATTTTAGGTTTCAAGCTTCTTTTATGCCCTTCAGTTGCAAGGGCGGAATCAATGTCCTTTAGCTTAGCTAGTTATTATTCCTCAAACGGAAATTCTCTAGTTCATGTTTCCTGCAGTTCTCACGGAGAGGGGCTCATAGGATGACAAGAGAACCAGCATGAAGCTCCTGCACTAATTTAGACTGCCAAGTTACATTATCTTAGAAGGAGTAGTGGTTTGACAGGAAGTCAGAATGGGCAATGAAAGCATCGGTGGTCTGAAACAGAGGGAGAGGCAAGCATGGTGGGCTGGGTTACACAGCTTCATGAGTGTTTGCTCACAGTCAACATGAGGGGCACAGAGAGTGTGTCCCCACTAGTTAGACCCCACTGATTTTCTGGTGGACCTAGGGGAAAGGGGGATCAGAGGATGCTGGTGGGACTATGAAATTCTTCCCAATAGGGGAAGAGGATGAGAGAAGTGCTTGACTCAGTGGATTGGGCTGTCACTTCCTCTGGCAAAAATGGGGTTAACTGTGAATGCACCTATATCACCAAGAGGTAGAAATAGCCCACTACTTCTGCACAAATGCAGAGAAGGGGCACTAACAGCTGAGGATAAGGAATGAACACATGCATCGTGCAATGTGGGAGATCCCATATTCTTCAGAAAAGACCCTTAGCTCAAGATGTTGGATGCCTGATGGGGCTTAGCCATAGGTTGCTGATACCACTCCATCTATTGGAACCTGCTAATCACAAATGTAAGCCTGCAAACTTGTGTGACCTCAGGAGACATTCTACTCATGTAATAAGATAATGCACTGAACTAATTATTAATGTCGGCAATGCACTCTAGGAATAGGACACTACCTTTTGACTTTTATTTTTCAGGTCATGTCTACCACATTGCAATAGGCCCTCTCACTGGCATTGTGAGTACAACACCGATATGGAGAGTCAAACACATTGCGGAGTACAGGTGAGCTAAAAACCTAGTTTCTGCACCCCACACTTGCTCCTCCAAATATTGGGTATATTCATGTTGATAAGATTTCTGAATCTTTTATAGAAATGCTATCTCAAATGAGGATTCTCAGAAAGGTGTGCTCATTTTTCTATAAGGTAAATGTGGTCAAAGGCTGGGAGAGGGGAGAGCAGGCTGAGATTGACTACATTCATATAGCCAAGCTTTTATCAACCATGCCTACCAAATGACACCTCGATAAAAATATTCAACAGGAAAGCTCAGTGATGTTTTTTTCATTGGAAAACACATGGTTGTTCTGGGAGGGTAACATGACCTGACTGCACCCAGAAAGGGTGTGGAAACTCTGCTTCCAGTACCCTCCCAGACCTGGCACTGTGCGTATCCTTTATTAAGTTGTGATCTTCAGTATAGCACTTTCCTAAGTCCTATGAATCACTTATAGCAAATTACCAAATCCTAGTGGGTCATGGGAACTCCTGAATTTGTAGCTGGTCTTCTGGAAGTGTAGGTAGCCTCAGGACCTCCAACATGTGGCTGGTGTCTGAAGAAAGGGCAGTCAAGTGTAGCATTTTGCCCTCAACTTGTGGGCTCTTACTGTAACTCTGGGTGGATGGTGTCAGAATGGCATCACTGTGCAGTCAATTAGGATAGAGAGAGGACACACATAAATGTCCATGAAGCAATGGTAATGAGTGTTTTTTATCTGAAAAAGTGGAACTTGCGATTTTGCTGCATAAAGGGGATACAGTTGTATGGGAAAGACACACATGCACACACCATCACACCATACAGATTCACATATAGGCCCACCTCCCCGGCCCCATGACCCAAACCTGTTTCATATAAAGGGATTACAGCTGCTTGTAGAAACAAGGGCATAGTTCATTACCTATAAAATCATTTTCCTTCACCACACTCTCAATCCTCATTGCCTTCACTAAGCTGGAGCTCGAATTGGGGTGGTACCTCAGATGAAAACTTACAAGGAAGACCCACCATTTTTGTCATCTGGATCATTTCCCTCAGCAAGTGATTGGCCTAGACCATGAATATTTTTTCTTTCTTTCTCTTGAGGCCACCTGTAGTCACAGAAAAGCAACTACCATGAGGGGCAGGTCATGCTATGCCATCCTTTTGGTCTCCTGTTGACTATAGGAATTCAGGTGGGAAGGGCACCTGGCAGGCTCAGTTGGTGGAATACGCAACTCTTGATCTTGAGCCCATGAGCTTAAGCCCCACATTGGGTATGGAGTCTACTTAAAATAAATTAATTTTAAAAAAGAATATTATATGGGAAACAGTGCTCAAGGGAAGGTAATTCATCAGCAAGAGTAGAGGACACTTATACACACCAAAAAGAATCAATTGTTCTTGGAGGAGGTATCTGTCAAGTGCATCTTGTTTGTCAATTACAAAAATCTTAATGAGGAAAAAAAATCACTGCTGAGGAAAAGGCCCCCTACTCACAGTTTCTAATCACTACTCCCATAGTTGAGCACCTCTTGAAACAAGCATCAGTTGGCAAGAGACTATCCTTCCAGTCCTCCAAGGAAAATGTTAACTAACCTGTATAATAGAGATGACTGGGTTTTCATTTGGAACTAGACTGGCTAAGGAGAAAAAAATCAAGAAAGCAACATTTCTATCCTAGGCAAAGACAATCTTGATTTGGCATTTGGTGGGATCCCTTCATCTGCCCTGCCTCCTGGTCCTCTGGGGGAACTACAAGTGTATAGATGACCTTTGAGTACATGGGTGAGACTGCTCATGCAGTACTGGATCTCAGCTTAAAGAAGAATTGCAAAAAAAAAAAAAAAAAAAGGTCCTGGGCACCAGGCTGGTGCTATAAACTCTTATTTGTCTCTGTACCCAAGTTGTGTAATACTCAGAATTTGGGCATTTCCAGTGCTTCTGCAGAGAATACTCTTAAATTCCAATACTCTTAAATTCCGGTAAAATCCTCCTCATTCTTATTTGTTTGGGGTCAGACACGAAGGCATAACTCCAGCAAGGACAGAGGTTGGCCATATTGCCTTTCTTTTTGTCACCAAATCTTTAGAATGTGTGAGCTGATTGGAAGTATCTGAACTTTTGATGTGCTTTTTACATATTCCCCTGAATAACTAAAATTAAATACATCAGAAAATACCAAATGCAGCTGAGGCTGGGGAGCACCCAAACTCTCTTCTATGATAGCCATGAGCATCAGATGTGCAGATCTGGAAAACCTTTAGTCAGGATGCATGGTGGTGTATACAAGCATCTCCCATGCCCCAGTGTTTCTTTGGGTGGAGAAACACCCAACAGAAATGCAAAAATGTGTTTCCCAGAAGACATTTCCATCAGGAATGTACACAGAAGCATTCCTCTTAATTTTCTAAATGCTCATAATAAGGGAACATGTTAACAGATTCTAGCACATTTCAACAACTATGCACTATTCCTTCCTAGGGAAGAATGATCCTTAAGAACATACTACTACAGCATGGGTGAATCTCACAAAACATAGAGCAAAGGAAGTCAGGCACAAAAGGACTCAAGATTTCCTTTAATGGCAAGTGGTTGACAACAGTTCCTTTTGGGGTGAGGTTCATGATGAGGTTCATGATGGGAAGGAGGTCCAATGGCACTTATGGGGGTGCTGGGTTCCAGTCGTGAATTTTGGAGGGTTGTCTTTGTTTTTTAATTTGAAGGATGATGACACAATTTGTGAAAATTCATTGAGATGTACAATTATGTCGTGATAGATTTTGGGGGCAGGCATATAAATGTTTGAAGTGTAGGAAAAGAAAGAGTATATATGAAATATATATATATATATATTTCATATATATAGTATATAGTATATATTTATATATACTATATATAAATATATATTTATATATTTATATTTATATATTTCATATATATAGTATATAGTATATATTTATATATACTATATACTATATATATGAAATATATATTTCATATATATATATTTCATATATACTCTTTCTTTTCCTACACTTCAAAGAATTATATGCCTGTATATTTCAAACATGGTATCAAAATCCAAGCAGGTCCATGCTGTTGCAGACAGGGTAAGAGGGTCTTTTATCACAAACCCTGAATCATAGCCCTGTATCCAAATACAGCAATCATGTGGGGACTCTTAGAGTAACTGTTTTGTAGCATCAAAAATCCCCAGACTGCTACAAGAACCTGATAACATTCACAGCCATTCACCCCTCATGACCAGAATGATCCCAAACCTGTATCATTAAGCACTCACCTCTGAGTGATCCTTGATACAGACAGGAGAATCTCCTAAGCACACAAAAAGCATACATCTTGGAGTATTTAAAGAAAAATCCACATTGAATCGGGAACTTTTCTTGCCTACCTGTTGCACTTTGATTTTCTATGATTTTACCCACATTTACTGAATGTATTGCATTCATGTGTAGTGCACTTCTGAGAAATTCCCACACATATAAAAAATAAGGACTCCATAATATGTTGGTGGAGATTATAGCCATTGCTTACCCTTTCATCCATGCCTTCTTCTTCCCTTATAAGGCATCCCGATTTTGTCTCATGACAGCGATGTCTGGGTTTGGAGAATCCAAATGGGGCCATGTGCCAGAGATATAAATGCTCAACCCAGGCTGGGTGAGCACAGAGTGTGGCCAGAGACCAGGGACACCGGAGGGATTGGCTGCTTTTCTCTGAGGGTGCACTGAGGAGTGCGTCCCAAGCTCTCAGCTCCTATGGGGCTGGAAACTGAAAGGCTGCCATTTTCATTCCCATCCTCCTAAGCTCTACAGAACGTGTTCAGGGAACAAAAACTCCCGAGACCGAACCCGAGCAGTTTACTTAGTGGGACCCTGGCAAGGACAGTGCAATTTCACCTTGGGCAAATACATTTGAGAATCACAGCAACAGGCCTATCCCTCAGAAGATCAGTAAGAACATTCAGCCAAGACCAAGTTCACCAATCAGAGAGAGCTGTGGAACTCCAGAGCTAGGGGAAAGCAGCACATACAATTCATGGTGTTTTCCCCATGATTATTTAGTCTTTCAAAGTTATTTTTTACTTTTATTCTTTTCTTATTTTATTTTTTATATTTTTCATCTTTCCTATTTTAACGTTTTAACTATTTTATCTTACCAATACTTTTTAAAAAATTCTTTTACATGTTCATTGTTATTGTCATATTTTATCCTTTCATTGTAGTTAACTTTATTCTTTGAATACACATAGGTTTTTTTTCTTTAAAATTTTGGGATACAATTTCTTCTAATAGCTCAAAATATACCCTAAATCTAGTGCATGGCTTTGTTCTATTCTTCAGCCTGATCACATTATTTCCTCTTTTTCTTTCTTTTTTCAACCAACTTCTTATCTTATCAATTCCTTTTTGAGAATCTTTTTAAATTTTCGTCTTTCCAGTCATATTCCACCCCTTCATTGTGTTTACCCTTATTTTTTATATATGTAAGTTTATCTTTCTTTAAATTTTGGAATGTAGATTCTCCTTACAGTCCAAAATACACCCAAAGTCAAGTGTGTGGCTCTGTTCTATTCACCAATCTAAGATATAGATGATATAGATATAGATATAGATATAGATATAGATATAGATATAGATATATCTTTTCTTTTTTTCCCCCTTTCTTCTCCTCTGGATGCAGGTCTCTTCTGAATTGGTTAGTGTATATATTTCTAAGGTCACTGCTACCCTTTTAGTATTTTGTTCTCTCATCCATCTATTCTTATCTGTATAAAATGACAAGGTGAAAAAACTCACCACAAAAAAGGAACAAGAGGCAGTACTGACAGCTATGGACCTAATCAATATGGACATTAGTACGATGTTATAAGGAGAGTTCAGAATGATGATTATCAAATTGAAAAAAGCATGGAAGATATTAGAGAATCCCTTTCTGGAGAAATAAAAGAACTAAAATGTAACCAAGTTGATTTATTCCTGGGCTGCAAGGTTGGTTCAATATCCACAAATCAATCAATGTGGTACCATACATTAATAAAAAATAAAGAACAAGAACCATGTGATACTCTCTATCCATGCTGGAAAAGCATTTAACAAAGTACAGCATTTTTTCTTGATCAAAACTTTTACAGTGGAGGGATAGAGGGTACAGACCTCAATATCATCAAAACCATCTATGAAATCCCACAGTGAATATCATTCTCAATGGGGAAAAACTGAGAGCTTTTCCCCTAATGTCAGGAACATGGCAGTAATGTCCACTATCACCACTGCTATTCAACATAGTACGAGAAGTCCTAGCCTCAGCAATCATATAACAAGAAGAAACAAAAGGTATCCAAATTGGCAGAGAAGTTAAACTCTCACTTCCCGCAGATGATGTGATACTTTCTGTAGCAAACCCAAAAGACTCCACTCCAAAATTGCTAGAATTCATACAGGAATTCAGTAAAGTGTCAGGACATAAAATCAATGAACAGAAATCAGTTGCATTTGTAAACACCAACAACAAGACAGAAGAAAGAGAAATTAAGGAGTTTATCCCACTTACAATTGCATTGAAAGCCATAAGATACCTAGGAATAAACCTAACCAAAGAGGAAAAGAATCTATACCCAGAAAACTATGAAGTACTCATGAAAAAATAGAGGAAGACACAAAGAAATGGAAAAACGTTCCATGCTCCTGGATTGGAAGAATAAATATTGTGAAATTGTCTATGCTACCTAAAGAAATCTACATATTTAATGCAATCTTTATCAAAATACCATCAATTTTTTCCCCAAAGAAATGGAACAAATAATCCTAAACTTTATATGGAGCCAGAAAAGACCCCAAATAGCCAGGAGCATGTTGAAAAAGAAAACCAAAGTTGGTGTCATGACAATTCCAGAATTCAAGGTCTATTACAAAGCTGTCATCATCAAGACAGTATGGCACTGGCACAAAAACAGACACAGAGGTCAATGGAACAGAATAGAGAGCTCAGAAATGGACTCTCAACTCTATGGTTGAATGTTCAATTGAAAAAAGACACTCTCTTCAACAAATGGTGTTGGGGAAATTGGACAGTCACATTCAGAAAAATAAAACTAGTCCATTTCCTTATTCCACACACAAAAATGGACACAAAATGGATGAAAGACCTTGATGTGAGACAGGAATCCATCAAAATCCTTGGGAAGAACATAGGCAGCTACCTCTTCGACCTCAGCTGCAGCAACTTCTTCCTAGAAACATCATGAAAGGCAAGGGAAACAAGGGCAAAAATGAACTATTTGGACTTTATCAAGATCAAAAGCTTTTGCACAGCAAAGGAAACAGTCTACAAAACCAAAAGACAACCAGCAGAATGGGAAAAGATACTGTAAATGACATATCAGATAAAAGACTTGTATCCCAAATCTATAAGAAACTTTTCAAACTCAACTCCCAAAGAACAAACAATCTAATCAAGAAATGGGGCCCTGGGTGGCTCAGTGGGTTAAGCCGCTGCCTTCGGCTCAGGTCATGATCTCAGGGTCCTGGGATCGAGTCCCGCATCGGGCTCTCTGCTCAGCAGGGAGCCTGCTTCCCTCTCTCTCTGCCTGCCTCTCTGTCTACTGTGATCTCTCTTTGTCAAGTAAATAAATAAAATCTTTAAAAAAAAAAAAAAAGAAATGGGCGGAAGACATGAACAGACATTTCTGCAAAGAAGACATCCCAGAGGCCAACAGACACATGAAAAAGTGCTCAACATCACTCGGCATCAGGGAAATACAAATCCAAACCACAGTGAGATACCAGCTCATACCAGTCATGATGGCTAAAATTAATGAGTTAGGAAATGATAGATGTTGGTGAGGATGCAGAGAAAGAGGATCTCACCTACTGTTGGTGGGAATGCAAGCTGATGCAGCCAGTCTGGAAAACAGTATGGCCGTTCCTCAATACATTGAAAATAGAGCTACACTACGACCGAGCAATTGCACTACTAGGTATTTACCCTAAAGATACAAATGTAGTGATCCAAAGGGGCACGTGCACCCAAATGTTTATAGCACCAATGTCCACAATAGCCAAACTCTATAAGGAACCTAGATGTCCCTCAACAGATTAATGCATAAAGAAGATGTGATATATAGAGAGAATGGAATACTATGCAGCCATCAAAAGAAACAGAATCTTGCCATTTTTCAATGACATGGAGCTAGATGGTATTATGTAAGCAAAATAAGTCAATCAAGAGAAAGGCAATTATCATATGATCTCTCTGATATGAGGAATTTGAGAGGCAAGGTGGGGGTGTCATGGGGTGTAGGGAGGGAGAAAATGAAACAAGATTGGATCAGGAGGGAGATGAACCAAAAGAGACTCTTAATCTCAGAAAACAAACTGAGGGTTGCTGGGGGACAGAAGGGTAGGGAGATGGTGGCTGGGATATGGACACTGGGGCATATGCTATGGTGAGTGCTGTGAAATATGTAAGCCTGATGATTCACAGACCTGTAGCCCTGGGGCAAATAATGCATTATATATTAATTTAAAAAAAGATCCAAGTAGGTGATGAGGATAGAGCATATGGATCTCCAGATAAGTACAGTCTCCAGATAACGTCAAGACAAGTCTGGATCTCACCTGTATTCTTCTGTCAAGTTATTTAGCCAAGGGTTTTTCAGAGTCAAGAATTGACTAAATCAGAAATGGCTTTTAAATTTTTTTTTAATCAAAACCAAACATAGAATTAAAAACATGGTCAAAGAATCATATAATATGAAAATGCCCAGATTTTAAAAACCACACCTTTATAAAAGGACTCTCCTAGAACTATAGGAAATGAACATCCCAGAAATTAAAATTAAAACCTCAATTCATCTGAGGGGTTTGAAGTGGTGGGGGGTGGGAGGTTCGGGTACCAGGTGGTGGGTATTATAGAAGGCACGGATTGCATGGAGCACTGGGTGTGGTGAAAAATTAATGACTACTGTTATGCTGAAAATAAATGAATTAATAAAAAACAAAACAAAACAAAACAAAAAAAAACTCAATTCATTATACCAGGTTAGAGATAGGAGGAAAAAAGAAATACAGAGATGGAAGGTAGTTCTGACATATTTACCCAGCTCAGGCAGAAAAAGAAATTGGATATTCAAAGAAAGCATTTAAATAATATGAAAGCCTGAATTAGAAGGTCTAAGAATCTAATTTGGCTCCAAGGAGAAAACAGGGAGACTGGAGGAGACAATACATTTGAGGTCATAACAGTTGAGCATTTCTTTAATCTGATAAAAAATATATGATTTCTCAGCTTTGGGAAATAGGGTGAAAGCCACAGAGTATAAATAGATTGAAAACAAACAAAGCAAAACAAAGAAACGCCAAAATAAAAGTGATGCGTGGGGACATCTGGGTGGCTCAGTGAATTAAGCATTCAGATCTTGGTCTCAGCTCTGGTCTTGATCTCAGGGTCATGAGTTCAAGTTCCATGTTGTTAATAAATAGCAAGCCAGATAGGCTTGGAGACCAAAGGCATCATTTTGTCTTTAGAAGGTCAACACTAATGAAAGAAAAGAAAGAGGAGAGAAGAGAAGAGAAAAGGAAAGAAAAGAAAAGGAAAGAAAAGAAAAGAAACATCCTACGTATAGATATATGTTGGTGCAAGTCAAGAAAAAAAGGGAAAGATAAGACCTGTGTTACTTACCCCAGAAGAACAATCAGCAAAAGTAGAACCAAATAAAGTGAAATAACACCTTTAGTGAACTGAGCCCAAAGATCAACACAGAGATATATACTTGGTCAAACACTTATTCAAATAACAGGGAAAAACAGATGATTTCTTGAGAGGTCATTAAAGAAACTGAAGATGAATGATCTCAGAATGGAATTTTGAGATATCTGGATGCTCAGCAAATATACAAGTAGGCAAAAATGATATCTCCATCAAGTAAGTACTGTTTCCCAAGCCAGGATGAAAACTGCAAGTTGGAAGCAAACCCGTAAGCAGAAGTGACATGTAGGGTCAGAAGTAACATGTATGGTGATCAGATTTGAAGTGTTCTCATTCTGTTTGGAATAACATACGTGTATTCATTACTTTGCATTTTAAGTTAATTTGGCATGTTAAACTTTGAAGAATAATTTAAAAGTGACTGTGTACTTCCATAATAGTGCAGTGGTTGTAGTTACAAAAATAATACTTACACTGAGTCGATCCAAAAGAAGAAAGGAGGATAGAAGCATAAATCCATCAGGATAAATAGCAAAAAAAATTGAGTAAAAATATATATAAATGGATCAGTACTCATACTAAATGTAAATGGACTTAACATGACAACTCAAAGGCTGTATCGACTTTGTAAACATATATTTTTATCCCCAGGGGTTTGGGAGAAGGGGGTGGGATTATCGACTTTGGATAATTTATTTAAAAACATAGGTACATATAACTACCCATAAATGTTTTTGATGAAGATGTTGGAGAAGATATTAGGCAAACACTAATGAACAAGACAGAAAACTGAGGCATGTTCATGAATAGTAAGACAGACATGCTTGGAGATCAAAAGCATTATTTTGTCTTTAGAAGGTCAATGCCTAAGAATACATTGTCTGATTCAAAGTAAAGAATTCTGATTCTCAGCTCCGACATGAACTAGCTGTGTGGCCTAGACAAATCACTTACCTTCTCTGGACCTAATTTTCCAGATCTGTCACTTGGGGATCATGACAACATGGATCACTCGAGGTGGTGAGGATTAAAGGAGAGTCCACTTGGTAAGTCTTGCATAAACACTTCTGTGATTTGGGGTGACTTCTCCCATTCTTCTACCTGACTCCAGGGCCTTGCTCCATGCCAGGCACATGATAGGGGCTCAGATTGCTGAAGGAATCATATCTCATTTCTGTGGCCCTTTGGCTGTGGGCCCAGAGAACCAAAGCAGCTCCCAGAACACCCTCCCCACCTGGGCTGGCTCTGGGGTGTTTTTCCATCAGACCTGGTGACTTGGTGGAGAGGGAACCTTGGCCTTGTCACTACCTTTGTGCTGAGTTCAGTGGAGCTGGGATGGCAGCGGCTCCTTCGGGAGAGCCCCTCCCCACAGATGCTAGAAGTGAGGTGGGGAAGGCTGGAGTGGGAATAGAAGCCCCTCCAGAGTTGACCTTGCACCCCAAGGGGAGCAAGTTACTTGTACAGGAGAGCAGGCCTCAAGCTAGCACCACTGCTCCCTGCTGTGTGCCTGTGGACATATCCCTCCACCCCTCCTGAGCCTTGCTTCCTGGACAATGGGCTGTCGATGACATGGGTGGCCCCTAGAATTATTGAGAAGCAGGTGAAGAGTGGAGCATACAGTAAGCACTTCTTAAATGTACAGGCACTGCTGTCTCAGCTTTTCCTGTAGAACTCCTGAATTCCACAGATAAGGAAACTGAGGCCCAGAGAGTGCCAGGGACTTGTCCAAGGTCACTGAGTCTGTATATTGCTGGTTCCAGCTGTGGCTTTAACCATTCTCCCTGCTCAGTCCCCAAACAACCAGCAAGGTTGTGCTTCTGGGTCGACCAGGCAGGGGTCTCCCTAGAGCAGAGGGGTTGGGCAGGAGGGGGTGGTGGAGAGCAATAGGAACAGTCACCTTTACCCAGGGCCTTGTTCTCTCACGAAATCCTAAAAACTCTATGAAAGCGCTATTGTCAGCCCCATTTTACAGATGAGGGAACAGGGGCTCAGAGAGGTGACTGTAGCTTGCCCAGCAATACAGTGAAAAAAGGGATCCTCTCGACCTCAACACCCCAGCACCAGATTTTTTGAACAAAGGAAGCAACAGTGGACATCCAGGGACACCCAGTGTGAATTCTACAGTTTTAGGAGTTCAATCTGCCTTCCCCAACCTGGAGATGGAGAGAGGACCATAACAGCATCTCTCGTCTGGGGGTCTTTGCAAATTGTCAAAGCTCCAGAGGGCATGCCCTAATCCCACCCTACACACCTGCTCTACCTCTGGTTGGCAGAAGCCTTCCCTGCATACCTTCAGGAGCTGCAGATGGGCGTCAGGGTGTCATTCAGAATTCTGGGGACATGTGGAACCAGTACTGCCTCCCTTTCACCCTCTCCACCAGGCAGCACACAGAGGCTCACCAGTCTCTCTCCCTGGGGTTACCCTGGACTGCTCCAGCCTCCAGCCAGTAACCTAGGGCCTTAGCAGCCCACTGGGTCTTAGAAGGTCCTCTCCTCCCTGCCTGGAAGAGTGTCTCTCCCCTTTCCCTGTGCTTCCTGAGCCCTTTGGCCTCCAGTGTGAAGGTCCAGGTTTTGGGTCCTGCCTACCTTCCAGCCACTGAAGGCACTGTCTCCATTGTGCCCCCCCACCCACAGGAGACATAGGATGGCTTCTCAGCTTCCATTCCCCCAGGGAGGGACTCCCAATCACGAGGTCCAACAGGAAGAACCACGTCTTGGTTGGAAACACGAATTCCAGGGACAGTGATTTCTGGGGATGTCTGTGGACAATTACATTCTGAGTCCTACTGCCCACTTGTCCTCTGACGTCTAGTGAACTCTTGTCCTCTCTGACCCTGGGTTTCCTTTACTCTGCCATGAGTAGTGTAGAGATTACTTACACCTTTTTAAAACCCCACCAATATTTTTTTTCCTGACTTTTTTTAGATTATTTCTTTTCAGTGTAACAGCATTAATTGTTTTTGCACCACACCCAGTGCTCCATGCAATCCGTGACCTTTCTAATACCCACCACCTGGTTCCCCCAACCTCCCACCCCCTGACCCTTCAAAACCCTCAGATTGTTTTTCAGAGTCCATAGTCTCTCATGGTTTTCTTACACAAACACCCAAGAGTTCCCCATGGTTTGTTTTCTCCTACATGGAGAGGAGAGGGAATCCCAGCTTGGAGAGCTTCAGGTACAGGCCTGGTAGTCACTGGTTAAGGGGCATTGACTGGCCTTTAATCATGTAACAATGATGATCACAAACTCATACACATGGTTTAATTGTGCCGCCCCTGAGCTAAGTTCTTCACTTACATTAATGTGTTTCTTCACATCATCTTTGGGAAGTGGATACTGTGGGCCACTCTGTCTTGCAGATAGGAGAGCCAAGGCAAGCAGAGGGTTAACCACCTGTCCCAAGTCACCCAGACGGGAAGGTTTTGCTGACTTGAGTCCATTCTCTGAGCTGTGTCCTAACCAGTCTTCTTTGCCTGAGCAGACCTTGGTGCCTGAACTACCTTCATCTGTGGAGGTCTTAGAGCATGCTGGAGTGTGGTGGGGAAGGAGAGAAGGTGCTATGCAGCCCGTACATCAGGCTTGAGAGCAGGAGCCTGCCTGTCCTCTGAGCCCAGTCTTGCCCCTCTCCAGGGAGTAGGGATTTATGGATAGAAGCCCAACTAGGCAGGAAGGGTAGACAAGGGCCTGCACCCTCAGGAGCTGAGAGGTGACACCTTCTGCCCTGTTCCCAGGGGAGGGTGGTTGGGAAAGATGGAGCAGCAAGCCAAAGAGAGAGGAGTTGAAATGGGAGAGCAGAGCAGGGGAGAGGGAGGGAGGAGGGAAACATAAAGGGAAAGAAGGTCAACCACCATTTTTAATTTTTAGATTCCTAGTGTTGATGACACAGAGGCGATCTGGTCAGTCCTCATTTTCCAGAAAACAAATGGAGAACAGATTGTTTACTCAAGCTTGTTGACATTATGGTGACAACATTAACCCCAATAACTGTAATCTGAACACTTAGCATGGGCCAGTCTCTTTTCACAGACTAGCTCCTTAACCCCCTGGACAGGTCTTGTGTTCCAAGTTTCCATTTTACCTACAAGGAAACTGAGTCTCAGAGAGGTGAAGTGACCTGCCCAGAGCTGCACAGCACTGGACAGGCTATAATCAAACCCAAGTTCCCAGATTCCAAGTGCCAGAGACTCGACCACCACAGTGTCCCACGGTCCAAGGAAATTTCTCTTTTTTGAGCTCCTACTATGTGCTGGGCACCATGTGAGGTATGAGGGATACAGAGATGAATAAGACAGACCCATTCTGTGGCCAGTTTATCATGTGTCCTCTGCACTGGGAACCTTGAGGGTAGAGCGAACTTGTTGCCAGCATCTACTACAGAGCATGGCACATGGTGGGGTCTCAGTTAATGTTGGCTGAGTAAATGCATCCTCATGTGGCCTTGTTGCTTCACCCTTTACATCCCTAACAGTCCACATTCACATTTCTTCCTCCAGGTCTTCTTTGCCCCAAACTGCTTCCTCTTCTCCTTTTATCAAATCGTCCACTAGAGGATTTCTTGACAACTAAAAAGAAGAAAAGAATTGGAAATATCAGAGCCCCCCCCCCCCGCAACACCCACCAGGGCAGGAAAATGCTCACATTGGGGGGCTGTGTGACTTCCTGGAGCTCCTGCTGCAAGGGGGCCCAGCCATTCTGATTCCCCACCCTGCTCCCTGTCCACCACTCAGGGCTGTTCAGCATGGTTCAGCAGTGCAGACCTGGGTCAGGAGCCAGGGTGACACCAGTAAAGCTGTTGAGGGGGCCAGCAGAGAGACCTGAAAGACATTGAAGGTGTAAGAATCTCCAGTACCTGCATGGTGCCGGGTTCTTTGGAAGAACCAACCAAAGAGGGAAAGGGGAAGAAACACAAAGAGGAGATCAAAGGTAAGGATGCAAGAAAATGAAAAGAGAGGACTATAGTGATAAATTGCAGGCACAGTTTTGCCCATTCTGTGCGAGTCTTCAACATCTTCAAAGTAGTCTTTGAGGGGACAGGGCAGGAATGACATTGGGATGTCCGTGGAAAAGAAAGTGGAGAAGAAGGGAAGCTAAGGACTCAGAGCGGGCCCTGCTGCTCCCAGGATTATGTCTGCAGATCTCAGGATCTGCTGTCCCCTGATCTGAGGACAGATTCTGTCCTCAGCTTTGCAGTTGACTGATAAATGCAGCTTCCCTGGGCTATGGGACCACTGAGGCCACCCCAGCACGATGGCAGTATGTGGGACCACTGTACACTCTAGTATTTGCAGGCAGGTACATGAATGCCAGAACTGCCTTGCTCTGTGACTAATGATCTCATGGTTAAGTGGTAAATGCTTGTTAGTGGCCAGCGCAACAACATTGGGACCCATGCTTGGGTTCACAGTTTGGCTTTTCCAACCTAGGCAGTCAAGAGCATGGGCCATCCCTCTCTGCACCTTCTCCTCAAAGAGAGGGAATGGCCAACAAACCCCCAGGTCCAGAGGTGGTGAGAGAGGAACGTGGTGTTGTATGTAAAGTGTGCAGGGGTAATGAGATTTCTGAAGGGAGATCTGACACTTGCTTTGGGCTGGGTACATGGGAAATACCTTCCGAGGGAACACACATACACTCACATTCACAGTCATACCATGCAGACTTACATACACACACAACTCTCACACGCACATGAACCCAAACCACCTAAGTAACTAAGTTGCTTGCAGAGCCCATAGATTGTGGCCAAAGCTCTCTGCTGAGCATTCATGGCAACCCATCCCTCCATTCCGGCAGGACCCAGAATCAGGGTAGCCACGCAGGCCAAAGCAGACAGGAAAGCCCCACCTTCTTCAGCACTGAGGTACTTCTACAGTACGTGATTCCAGAATATGTACAATTTTAGATTCTTTTTGCATCCATCTGTGATTAAAAAGTATGAAGATCATATCATCTTGTACACTGTATACATATGGCTTTGTTCTCTTGATTTTATGGAACCAGATAGGATACACAGCCCCCCCCAAAAAAAGTTTGGGCTTTTCATGGCAGACCTCTCAAGTGCATTTTGGTCAGCAAATACAGACTTCTTTGTCAAGGAGGAGGCTTTTTTTTTTTTTTTTTAATTTCATTTCAGTGTTAACAGTATTCATTGTTTTTGCACCACACCAGGTGCTCCATGCAATCCGTACCTTCCTTAATACCCACCACCTGGCTCCCCCACCACCCCCCAACGCACCTTCAAAACCCTCAGGTTGTTTTTCAGAGTTCATCGTCTCTCAGCATTCACCTCCCCTTCCAATTTCCCTCAACTCCCTTCTCCTCTCCATCTCCCCATGTCCTCCATGTTATTTGTTATGATAAGAGGGGGATTTCTTACTGAGGAAATTGCTTACTGCCATACACTTTGTAACTGATGCTGTCGATTTTTGATCTTTTTTTTTCCCCCAGTGAGTAAAGTGATAAAACTTTATTAAGTCAGGATACAGAAAAAGCTCTCAAGAGTGAGAGGGGTCTCGACAGGGTCGCCAACGAGGGCCTTTAAGGTTGGTCTTTTAGAGACAGCTAACCAGGGAACTTAAAATCCTTTAAGATCTCTATTGATAACACATTCAGTGGCTTAATTCTTTTTTAGGGGCTGGTTATTCTTTGTTGATCACAGGTGATTATCATAACGATATGTACCCCACAGGACCCACACCACATGCCTGTGGCAGGGTGGTCCTCCATCCCAAATGCCTCTGGTTTCTCCACACCTTCACATTTTGGGGATTTCTGTGAGCCTGATCCCATAGTCCCCTATCTATCTCTCCCTACCAGCCCCAATTGTCCCTTACCCATTCCTCCCGGTGGAATAGTAACCCTAACTGCTGTTAGGGAATGGGATGATGCCTGCTTTGTTTCCTGATGAAATGGGATGGCAGGCTGTGTGACAGTTAGAATCTATCCATTGTTAAAATGTTTGTCCTGGGGGCACCTGGGTGGCTCAGTGGGTTAAATAAAGCCTCTGCCTTCAGCTCAGGTCATGATCTCAGGGTCCTGGAATTGAGTCCCACATCAGGCTCGTTGCTCAGCAGGGAGCCTGCACTTCCCGACCCCCTGCCTGCCTCTCTGCCTACTGTGATCTCTGTCTGTCAAATAAATAAATAGAATCTTTAAAAAAAAATGTCCTGCCCGGAGCGATTCAATGCCATCCTTATTAAAATACTACTGGCATTTTTCAAAGCGTTCAAACCAACAATGCTAAAATCTGTATGGTAGAAGAAAAGACCCTGAATCACCAAAGGGGAATGTTGAAAAAAGAAAAAAAAAAGCTGGGGCATCACGTTGCCTGACTTCAAGCTGTATTACCAAGCTGTGATCACAAAGACAGCATGGTATTGGCACAAAAACAGACACATAGACCAGTAGAACAGAATAGAGACTCCAGAAATGGACCCTCAACTTGATGGTCATCTAATCTTTGACAAATCAGGAAAAAATATCCAATGGGAAAAAGAGAGTCTCTTGAATAAGTGGTGCTGGGAAAATTGGATGGCTATATATACAAGAATGACATCGGACCATTCCCTTACACCATAAACAAAACTAAATTCAAAATGGATGGAAGACCTCGATGTGAGACAGGAATCCATCAAAATCCTAGAGGAGTACATAGGCGGTAACCTCTTCGACATCAGGCACAGCAGCTTCTCTCAAGACATGCCTCCAAAGGCAAGTGAAACAAAGCCAAAAATGAACTGTCTGGGCTTCACCAAGATAAAAAGCTTCTGCACAGCAAAGGAAACAGGCAACAAAACTAAGAGGCAGCCCACACAATAGGAGAAGATATTTGCAAATGACATTACAGATAATGGGCTGATATCCAAGATCTATGAAGATCTTCTCAAACTCAACACTCAAAAAACAAATAGTCCAGTCCAAAGATGGGAAAAAGACTTGAACAGACACTTCTCCTAAAAAGACATGCAATGGCTAATAGACACACGAAAAAATGCTCACCATCACTAGCCATAAGACAAATACAAATCAAAACCACACTGATATGCCACCTTATACCAGTTAGAATGGCAACAATTAACAAGTCAAGAAACAACAAATGTTGGCGAGGATGTGGAGGAAGGGTAAACCTCTTACACTGTTGGGTGGTTCGAAATGCCAGCTGGTATAGCCACTCTGGAAAACAGTATGGAGTTTCCTCAAGATGTTAAGAATAGAGCTACTCTTCCACCCAGCAATTGTGCTACTACATATTCACCTCACAGATACAGATGTACTGAAAAGAAGGGACACATGTACCCCAATGTTCATAGCAGCGGTGTCCACAATAGCCAAAGTGTAGAAGGCTCCAAGATGCCCTTCAACAGATGAATGGATAAAGAAGATGTGGTCCGGGACACGTGGATGGCTCAGTGGGTTGGGGCTTCTGCCTTCGGCTCAGGTCATGATCTCAGGGTCCTGGAATAGAGTCCCGCATTGGGCTCTCTGCTCATCAGGGAGCCTGCTTCCTCCTCTCTCTCTCTCTCTCTCTCTGCCTACTTGTGATCTCTGTCTGTCAAATAAATAAAATCTTAAAAAAAAAAAAACACCAAACTGTGGAAAGAACCGAGATGGCCTTCAACGGATGAATAGATAAGGAAGATGTGGTCCATATACACTATGGGGTATTATGCCTCCATCAGAAAGGATGAATACCCAACTTTTGTATCAACATGGAGAGGACTGGAAGAGATTATGCTGAGTGAAATAAGTCAAGCAGAGAGAGTCAATTATCATATGGTTTCACTTTTTTGCGGAGCATAACAAATATCATGGAGGTAAAGGGGAGTTAGAGAGGCGAAGGGAGTTGAGGGAAATTGGGCGGGGAGGTGAACCATGAGAGACTATGGACTCTGAAAAACAACCTGAGGGTTTTGAAGGTGCGTGGGGTGGGAGAGTGGGGGAGCCAGGTGGTGGGTATTAAGGAGGGCACGGATTGCATGGAGCACTGGGTGTGGTGCAAAAACAATGAATACTGTTAATACTGAAAAGAAATTAAAAAAAAAAAAACAAAGAAGATGTCGTCCATATATACAATGGAATATTATTCAGCCATCAGAAATAATGAATACCCACCATTTGCACTGACATGGATGGAGCTGGAGGGGAATATGTTAAGGAAAGAAGAGTCAAGCAGGGAAAGACAATTATTGTATGGTTACACTCATCTGTGGAACATAAGCAATAGCATGTAGTGCCATAGGGGAAGGGAGGGAAATCTGAAAGGCAAGAAATCAGAGAGGGAGATGAACCATGAGAGACTATGGACCCCAAGAACCAACCTGAGGGTTTCAGAGTGGAGGAGTATAGGGGGAAGGGGTAACAGGGTGATGGGTATTGAGGAGGGTATATGCTGAGATTGGGTGTTATAAGTAAAGAATAGATCATTGAGCACTACATCAAAAACTAATGATGTACTACTCTACAGTGGCTAAATTAATATAATAAAAAAATAAATAAAAAACCAATCTGGGGTTCCTGGGTGGTTCAGTGGGTTAAGCCTCTGCCTCCCTACCATGAGACCATGATCTAGAGACAAAGAATTTCTAGAACCTGCAGGCTCCCACTTCTCAGATTCCCTTCAGAACAGGATGTGGCAACCATCTGCCCTTCGGACCACATGCCCCAGCATTCCCTCTAAGAGGAAGAGGATTCTTTCTCAGGCTCCTTTCATCAAAAAGTTGTGGGAACAGAGGAGGGGCTGTTGGCGAAATATCCCTTTAATCTGAAGAATCTGATAAAACATGGCCTCTGGGATTGGGTTTGGTGAGAGCCCCGTTCAGGGAAGATCAAGAACAAGGCAAAAAGCTATTACTAATGCCACTCAGTGTAGAAATGTAGGGTCTTCCCCTAGAAATAGAGATGGGAAAAGGATCACGAGATCTGGGGTTGAAGGGCCTCATCTTGGTGCTAGGCTCCCCAAACACAGGCACTACATCCTTGCTGTCATTCAGCACCCTCTCCAGCCTCCCTTTTCCCTGACACCAACTGAATATGCTGTGGCTCCTTCTCTTTAGTCATGATCGCTCCCGCTGTCTGCTCAGAGGTGAGACCCATCATGAACTGAAGTCATTCCTGACAGACTCAAGGGATTTCTGAAAATGTTATTTTCCTCTCAGGACCCTGGGAACACTTTCCTCCATGGTGTTGGGATTTTGTCAGATGAAACCAGATGTATTTGGCATACGATAGACTGCACACATTTTTAAGTCATACAATGCCGTAAGTTCTGACACACAACACACCCATGAGGCAAGGGGCGGAATTTTCTTTGTCTTTTCCTAAATGATAAGTTCACACCAGTAACTGTGCTATTTAGGGAGACATAAATTCTGGAAACACACACACACACACACACACAAAACTACATACCTATTCAGAATCACACCTCGTCTGTTCACACAGAGACACAGCCCACCTCCACATACACAAACTCACTACCTGAACACTAAAGAGCCACTTACAAAGATATGACCATGGTTATGCACATAGAAAACCCATTGTTTCACCACACCTCTGATCCCCATTCCAGTGGGAACCCAGGATCTGATGGTGCCCCTGACTACAGACAGTAAGAGACTGATTCCAGAATATACACCTCTTTGGGCAGCACCTGAAGGTACGGAAAGGAGGGCACCATGAGGCTCAGGTCATGTTGTATACTGTCTGACTTCATGATCTTTAATTCTCTCAATGACATTAGGAAACCAGAGGGAACCCAGTGTTTGGCCCCCACGGTAAGGAAACAGGATGCCTGTAGGAAATTGTTTTTCCTTGGAGATGTGTCTGCCCAGTCCACTCAGGATGGTGCCTACAAAATGCTTCATCCAAGCAGGAAAACTTGCTGAGGGAAAGAATGCCACCACCGCAATTCTTTTTTTTTTTTTTTTTTAAGTATCATTGGTGAAGTTCAACCAACCTTTATTTGTCTATACATATTAGGTACATACTAAGTGTTTAACAAATGCGTTTGTTCACAGAATCCAAAATCATTTTAACTAATGTAATAATAAAGGTAGAAAAGTCTAGTGTAGACTACTGCTGGTCTAAAATGAAAGCATGATCTACTAACTATAGAAAGTTCTTTTCAGCAAGAACACTTGGGCACCCTGCTTTATGTATCTTGTATAGGTACCTCATAAAAGTTTACCAAATTTAAAAGTTAAATAAGAAATAACCATGAGAGACTATGGACTCTGAAAAACAATCTGAGGGTTTTGAAGGAGTGGGGGGGTGGGAGGTCGGGGTACAGAGTCGTGGGTATTATAGAGGGCACGGTTTGCATGGAGCACTGGGTGTGGTGCAAAAATAATGAATACTGTTATGCTGAAAATAAATAAAAAATAAATTTAAAAAAAAGAAAGAAATTACTTTCTTAGCTTTAAGACGTGAGGTTATATGATAATATTTCTATAATTTGAAAAAAACAGTATCAATACCTTTTCTAAATAATGATAAATTTACACCATTTTCTTTCTTTTTTCTTTTGTACACCATCGCAATTCTAACCAGGTTTGCTGTTGCCATTGGCGAATGTCCTCTCAAATCAGATGATGGTTGACAAGAGACAACCACTCAGCACTCTCCCCAAAAGGAAATTATATATATATGTCCTCTCAAATGTGTGTGTATGTGTAATTGTGTAATTACACATACACACACATTCAGACACATATACAGTTGAAACATCATTTTATTTCCATATACAAGCAATTTATATTAGGAAAATGAATTTTTTAATATGTTCAATTCACCAACATGTATGATCTGATTTTCACCTGAATTTGATTAAAGAAACCAAGAAAACAATGCTTGTTCCTTGGGTGAAGACAGGCATGCTCACCTGGCAATACGCCATTCTTTCTGCACTTCCATGCTCTGGCGAGGCCACACTCAGACTGAGCCGATGTCCACATCTAGACAGACATCAAGAATGTACCTGTCAGCACATTGGTGGTGCTGCTCAAGATTAATTCGGGGAGGGGCACCCAGAGGGCTCAATCCTTTCAGCATCGGCCTTCCGCTCAGGTTATGATCACTGTAATCTCGGGACTGGCAAGCTCCCCACAGGAGGAGGATCAGGAACAAGGGTAAATATATTTTTGATACCAAACTCCGTATAAAAATGTAGGGCCTTCTGCAATTGCATTACTGGGTATTTATCACAAAGATACAGATGTAGTGAAAAGAAGGGCCAACTGTGCCCCAATGTTTATAGCAGCAATGGCCACAGTCGCCAAACTGTGGAAAGAACCAAGATGCCAGTCAAGAGATGAATGGATAGGAAGGTTTGGTCCATATACACTATGGAGTATTATGCCTCCATTAGAAAGGATGAATACCCGAGGGAGGACTCAAGATGGCAGAGAAGTAGCAGGCTGAGACTACTTCAGCTAGCAGGAGATCAGCTAGATAGCTTATCTAAAGATTGCAAACACCTGCAAATCCATCGGCAGATTGAAGAGAAGAACAGCAATTCTAGAAACAGAGAAACAGCCACTTTCTGAAAGGTAAGACTGGCGGAGAAGTGAATCCAAAGTGACAGGAACATAGACCCCGGGGGGAGGGGCCGGTTCCCAGCAAGCGGCGGAGCAATGGAGCACAAAATCAGGACTTTTAAAGTCTGTTCCACTGAGGGACATCGCTCCAGAGACTAAATTGGGGCAAAGCCCATGCAGAGTTAGCATGGCCTCAGGTCCCGCAGGGTGACAGAAGGATCGGGGGTGTCTGAGTGTCGCAGAGCTTGTGGGTACTGGAATGGGAAAGCCGGCTACAGAGACAGAGCTGACAGTAAGCTCACAGCTGGGGATTACCTTGAACCGGTCGCAGGATCGGTGAGCTCAAAGCCTGGCCGGAGGTCAGGCAGACGGGAGTTACTGGGTGCTGTTCTCTGAAGGCGCACTGAGGAGTGGGGCCCTGAGCTCTCGTCTCCTCCAGGCCGGAGACCAGGAGGCCACCAGTTGTATTCCCGTGCTCCGGAACTCTACGGAAAGCACTCAGGAAACAAAAGCTCCTAAAAGCAAAGCCGAGCGGATTACTCAGCCGGCCCCTGGTAAGGGCAGTGCAATTCTGCCTGGGGCAAAGACACTTGAGAATCACTATACCAGGCCCCTCCCCCAGATGATCAAAAAGAAATTCAGCCAAGATCAAGTTCATCTACCAAGGAGTGCAGTTTCAATACCAAGGAGAGCAGCAGAATTCCAGAGGAGGAGAAAGCAAAGCGTGGTACTCATGGCTTTCTCCCTGTATTTTTTAGTCATGCAGTTAATTTATTTTTTTTACTTTTCATTTTTATCTCTTCTTCTGCTAAAAATTTTTTTTTAACTTTTACCCTTTTCTTTTTTAATATTTTTTTAAATAGTGTAATATATATATATATATATATTTTATATACTTTTCTTTATTCATTTTCCTTTTTTAATTCTTTTCGGTTTTTTTCCTTTTTTTTTTCTTTCTTTCTTTTTGAACCTCTTTTTATCCCCTTTCTCCCCCCTCACGATTTGGAATCTCTTCTGATTTGGTTAAAGCATTTTTTCCTGGGGTTGTAGCCACCCTTTTAGTATTTTACTTGTTCCTTCATATACTCTTATCTAGACAAAATGACAAGGCAGAAAAATTCACCACAAAAAAAAAAAAAAAAAAAAAAAAAGAACAAGAGGCAGTACCGAAGACTAGGGACCGAATCAATACAGACATTGGTAATATGTCAGATCTAGAGTTCAGAATGACAATTCTCAAAGTTCTAGCCGGGGTCGAAAAAGGCATGGAAGATATTAGAGAAACCTTGTTGGGAGATATAAAAGCCCTTTCTGGAGAAATAAAAGAACTAAAATCTAACCAAGTTGAAATAAAAAAAGCTATTAATGAGGTGCAATCAAAAATGGAGGCTCTTACTGCTAGGATAAATGAGGCAAAAGAAAGAATTAGCGATATAGAAGACCAAATGACAGAGAATAAAGAAGCTGAGCAAAAGAGGGACAAACAGCTACTGGACCATGAGGGGAGAATTCGAGAGATAAGTGACACCATAAAACGAAACAACATTAGAATAATTGGGATTCCAGAAGAAGAAGAAAGAGAGAGGGGAGCAGAAGGTATACTGGAGAGAATTATTGGGGAGAATTTCCCCAATATGGCAAAGGGAATGAGCATCAAAATTCAGGAGGTTCAGAGAACGCCCCTCAAAATCAATAAGAATAGGCCCACACCCCGTCACCTAATAGTACAATTTACAAGTCTCAGTGACAAAGAGAAAATCCTGAAAGCAGCCCGGGAAAAGTCTGTAACATACAATGGAAAAAATATTAGATTGGCAGCTGAGTTATCCACAGAGACCTGGCAGGCCAGAAAGAGCTGGCATGATATTTTCAGAGCACTAAACGAGAAAAACATGCAGCCAAGAATACTATATCCGGCTAGGCTATCATTGAAAATCAAAGGAGAGATTAAAAGCTTCCAGGACAAACAAAAACTGAAAGAATTTGCAAATACCAAACCAGCTCTACAGGAAATATTGAAAGGGGTCCTCTAAGCAGAGAGAGAGCCTACAAGAGGTAGATCAGAAAGGAACAGAGACCATATACAGTAACAGTCACCTTACAGGCAATACAATGGCACTAAATTCATATCTCTCAATAGTTACCCTGAATGTTAATGGGCTAAATGCCCCTGTCAAAAGACACAGGGTATCAGAATAGATAAAAAAAAAAAAAAACCAAACCCCTCTATATGTTGCCTCCAAGAAACTCATTTTAAGCCTGAAGACACCTCCAGATTTAAAGTGAGGGGGTGCAAAAGAATTTACCATGCTAATGGACATCAGAAGAAAGCAGGAGTGGCAATCCTTATATCAGATCAATTAGATTTTAAGCCAAAGACTATAATAAGAGATGAGGAAGGACACTATATCATACTCAAAGGGTCTGTCCAACAAGAAGATTTAACAATTTTAAATATCTATGCCCCCAACGTGGGAGCAGGCAACTATATAAACCAATTAATAACAAAATCAAAGAAACACATCAACAATAATACAATAATAGTAGAGGACTTTAACACTCCCCTCACTGAAATGGACAGATCATCCAAGCAAAAGATCAGCAAGGAAATAAAGGCCTTAAACGACACACTGGACCAGATGGACATCACAGATATATTCAGAACATTTCATCCCAAAGCAACAGAATACACATTCTTCTCTAGTGCACATGGAACATTCTCCAGAATGTTGGGTCTGTCAGAGGGTTTTATTTTTCTATGATGTCTCCATCGTTGGGCCCATATCTGGGATAATTTTTCACCTGTGAAGGAAGAAAATGTCAACATTTGTGACAATCTGGATGGCCCTGGAGGACTTCATCTTAAGAGTAATAAGCCAGACCCAGTGAGACAAATATGGCGTCACGTCACTTATATGGGGAACCTCAAATAGTCCAATACGTAGAAGCAGAGAATAGAATAGGGGCTGGAAGGAGGAGCAAAGAGGAGAATGTTGATGATAGAATAAAGTTTCAACGATATGGAAGAAATGAGTTCTGGAAATGGACCTTCCTACATGGGGCCGGGGATTAACAACTCTGTATTCCAGGCTTAAAAATCAGTAAAATGTTGGAATGTAGGTTACGTGTAGCTTAAGTGTCCTTTACTACCACAGGAAAAGATGGGGGAAAAGATCTAGCAGACACTGTGTGAGACAATAAAGAAAGACAGAATGACACTGTCAATGAGAGTGTGGGGTTGGTGATTTGTCAAGAGTGACTATACTGAGGAGTGGGAAATCTGGGACAGGAATGGAGTCGAATCCTTGGGGAGAGAGATCCCTCAATACCTGAGATCTTCCCAGGGCACCTGAGATCATGCCCTGAAGTCCTGAACCAGGGCTTTCTCAGTTCCATCTCATTCTCAAATCCTCCTGCCCCAAGTGGGAATTTGGGAGACACTTGATGCCCTGGAGGAGGTGCCTGAGCCAATGGAACAGTCCAAATCCTAACTCGGCCTCCTACCACTAGGTTTCAATCCCCAGCCTTGAACACAATGCAGATGGCCCCATGAGAAACCCCTCTGAAGAGCCAGTGGAAGCCAAGGGCCATCTACCCACAGCATTCATACTCCTAGCTCTCTCATGTGGAGCCTTCCCTGTGACCAGTGGACCACCCTCAGGGACCAGTGGTCTGCTGGGATCCCAAGCTCATGCAGAAGCCAGGACATTCCAAATGATGGCTCTACCAAGAATCTGCTTCCCTTCAAAGAACTAAGCCTGGCTGAGCCATTCCTCCCAGTTAACTGGGAAAATGGCCACCTGACCTAGTGCTTTGGTGGTTGATTAAACAAGCCTGGGACCTTCAGTGTCTCCTTGGTTATTGATTTGAGTAAGTCTCCAAACAGCCTGGACGAAGGGCTGGCTGGCTCAGAGTGAAAAGGGACTCAGTGCGCACCTTCCCTGTTCCTTCCTCCCTCCCCCATGTCCAGTCTCTATAGACTCCTCATTCTTCTCTACACCCTGCAGTGGCAGGGGACCAAGTCCCACCTCCTTTGAGGGGAACCCCTCTGGGGCACCTGTGTGGCTCAGTGGGTTAAGTGTCTCACGTAGGGTCATGTCATGATCTCAGGGTGCAGGGATCGAGCCCATCCTCTGCTTCTGCACTCAGCTTGGTGCCTGCTTGTCCCTCTTCTCCTCCCCACCTTCCTCATACCCAGTGCTCCCGTTCTCTCTCTCTCTCCCACTCAAATAAAATATTCTTTCAAAAACCGGGAATATACAAAGGACCCATAGGGAGGGACACTTCAAACACACTCCCCCACGAAGCTCCCCCTCTCATGACACTCCTTGAGGATCATGCAGACCTCTTTTTGCATTCATCTCTCCTCTGCTCTATACTCCTTGGCACCTGATAATGAGTGACATTTCATTGAGAGACCAGATTCAAATCTAGGCACAACATTGTGTTTCTTGGTTAGGAAGCAACCAAAGTGCTTGGTCCTTGGTGAGGAAGCTCACCAGTTGTTGACAATTTGTAAATAAACAAGTCCTGTCATTGAAAACCAAGCACCATTCTTAGTTCTATGTTGATTTCTTTCTGGTCTTGCTGTGTGTTGCCAGGTGTATATATTCATTGAACATGGACTCTCTCCATGCTTGCACTTACTAGCCAACAAAGGGAGAGCACTTTAAGGAGGCAAGGTCCCTCCTGGAGCATGGACACTCCCTGACCCTGCAGGACAGGCCTGTCAAAATAAGGATGATGGACACCAGGCTGTTACAAGCGTTTGAGTTCTTATTGGTCAGTGTCCCTAAAGTGTGTAATTCACAGCATTCAAGCATGTTTTTAGGGCTTATGGGGAGAATGTTATCCAATATACTACACTAGGTCCCCATTTATTCTTTTTTTTTTTTTTTTTTTTTTTTTAGTATGCTCCATGCCCAATATGGGGACTGAACTCATGACCCTGAGATCAAGAGTCAAATGCTCCCCTGACTGAGTCAGCCAGGAACCACCCATTATGATCCCTATTCTTATTTTATTTGTGAAAAGGGATCATGCCATGACACTGACCACTCTCTATCTCAGCTCTACAAGACAATGGCAATGAGGGCGGTAGAGAGAAGGCTAATCATGAACTGGTTCTCTGAGTCCCTTTCATGGTCCCAGGAGTGTCCCTGGGCTCACAGGATTCCTGCATACCAGGACTTACTCATATTGGCAATGCCATCAAATACAGTGAAAGAGTCTCCTCAGTTCTGACTGGACTGAGGTCAGGTGCTGAGGAGTAGCCCTGTATTAAAACATAATTTGACTGGGTTGTCCTAAAGGGTGCCTCGAAACCCTCAAAATCTCTGAACTGACCAGGCTTTCTATGTCTCTTTCCAAGTAAAGTCTATGGCAAGGTCTGTACTTGCGGGGCTCAGGAGCTTTGGTGGCCTATGTGACCCCTGAGTTGATGTCATAATGCTAAATAGAGCTTGGAATTTCCCTTGGCTCAGGTAATTCCGGACGTACACGCTGAGACTATAGCTCTATGCACAGCACTAATGATCCCATGTCTGAGTAATCAGTGCAGTTCAGTTCAGTAGTTAGAGCATGAGCCCTGGGACTACAGGCCTGGGTTCACCTCCTGGCTCCTTTACATAGGAGACTAAGAACCTGGTCACATTCATCCCTATGCCTGCATTCCTCCACCTGGGAAATATGGAGAGTAAACAAAACATCCAATATGGGCATGATGAGCATTTACTGAATTAATGCATGTCACATGGTCAGGGAGGCTCATTAGAGGGTATAGATCTTGTTAGAGATCTCACAATTTCACAGCTTCCAGAGCTGGGTCACATCTGGGCATTTGAGTTCCCAGACCATTGCTTTGTGGCACAGCTGCTTTGCCTAAATACAAGTGTTTTACCCTAACACAATTTCTTTTGGATGGATCAGAGGCATCAAGAAGCCAATAAGGAAAAAACAACCAATTGCTGATTCCCTGAATACACTCTCTGGGACCCTTGGTAGAAATAGTCATGATTATTCTCTAGATTGTTCCAGTTGCCTGACTCATGGTCAGCAGACCAAATGAGAGGAATCCCAGGGTAAAGGATGGCAGGGTCACTATTGCAAAGTCTAGTGTTTTAAAGCATGTGAAACAATGCCACCTCGCATTATGTATTCCTCACACAAACATAAGTGCGTCCAAACAACATGAGTTTCTGAGGCCCTTGTCACAGTAAAAAGCCATAGCTTAGCTGTTGGAAAGAGATCTGAAGGAAAGGTCAAGAGAACTAACAAACACTCTATCGAAACCACTCTAATGAAGACTCTTTCTGCTTTTGAGCTACCATCTCATGGACAAGTGTACATGTTTATCCACATACATGTAAAGTTTGTCTCTACTCATGGTCTACATCACCCATTTTCTTTGTGCATTCCTAACAATCTTTGTGCTTGGGTATCGATCCCTCATTAACACAATTCATTAACCAATTAGCCATCTTTCACCATATGTTGAAAGATTGTCCATTCATTGTGTAACTGAGGACAAAATGTCCTTATAGTTTCACCATGCTTACTTCTGGCAACTGAAAGGGATGGGGGATAACATATGACCTAGACAGCATATCACCTAGGAAAAGTAATTTTGGATAACAGCCAAAGAAGAAAGGGAAACATCTGCTTGGGGGTCATAAGTGAAATGTAGACTCTCCAATTCTTTGGATCTCTTTGGGGCACCTGTTTCTAGGAACAAACCAACATGTGCCCCAAATCCTGAAATGCATACCCATTTTGGGATAAACGATACAGGAAGACATTGTAAAACATGGATAGAACAATCATAAATATCCTCCATATCGACCTTTCTGGGTTCACTCTCACTTAAAGAAAGGAGGAATGTGAATATACAATTTTGGACGTTAAATGAAATATATGATTAATTAAATCAATATATAATTTTGGACAGAAATGAAAATAGACATTGCCGTATTTTCTCCCCTAGGGGAACCTACTGTGTCAAGGGTGTGGTACAGGATATCACAGGGAGGAGTACAGTTTTCACACCAAAGACAAAAGGCAACTAGCTTGGTAGAATAACCAAAAATAGAAATCAAGGGATAAAACTAAACTATAAAACATTTGTATAACTCCGAATGACAAGTTGGAGAGAGAAAATTTTCAATGATGAGAAAATTTTGGAGGAAGAGTGAACTATCTGGTTAGCAGAAAACAGCAGTCCGGAGATCTGGAAGAACATATCACAAAATATTTCTGATCCTGTTTCCCGTTCTTGAGAGTTGTACGTGTCTCAATGACACACTCAGCTCAAAGAGGGACCGTTGGACAGCACAGCAGAGGTGTCTCTCTCGTCGCCATGGTGATGGTGTCATCATAGACCTTTCAGAGTCACTACAGCTGCACAGTGGCCAACTCCTTCTGTCCAGACAGGTGTCTACTCACAGACAAGGGTGGCACATGAGAGGAAAGACTTCCTTTCCAAAGTTGAACTCTGGTCTCACACATTATCCCTCTGTTTTTGAAAAAAATGACATGAGGGGAGGTGACCTGCCCCCCCCATAGAGTCACTAGCCCAACTTTAGGGTGAAGAGGGGAAAAGAAACACATATTGAGATAAATAGAGGTCCCATTCTTGATTGAGAACACTATCCCTATCCATTTTTACCATCCTGAGTCACCAGACATTTCTAGAACAAAGTTTAACATGCGTCCCAGATGAAATCAAAAGCAATGTTAACACCAATTCCATTTTCCAAAGTCATATTTCACTAAGCACATACTAATTAAATTATGTCATTCTCTCACCATCTATGTATTTGATCTGCTTTCTCTCTGTGTGTAGCTAAGGCTAGGTATTTCGTTATCTCTCAACATTTGTGAACTCACTGACCAATTTCTCGGTCACTGTGTGTGGGAAAAACAGACTCTTCGTGAGTAATTATGAGAAACAAATCACTGTTTTTTCAACACAGCATTTCTGTATGAGTGGACAAGTGGAGGGAAATACATAAAATCAATACTTATTTAAATGAAGTATTTTAAATACTCTCCAAAAGGTAGGGTTCAGTGTCTGTTCTGGCACATAGATGGATACTACATGATTTTGTTCTGTTCACGAAAAGGATCAAAAAGAGAGACCGTGGACCCTGAGAATCAAACTGATGGTTTTGGAGGGGAGGGGTGGGGGATGCATGAGCCTGGTGGTGAGTAGTAAGGAGGGCACGTATTGTATGGAGCACTGGGTGTTATACATAAGCAATAAATCTTGGAATGCTGCATCAAAAATTAATGACATATTGTATGATGACTAACAACACAGTAAAACTTTTAAAAAGGAAAAGAAAAAAAAAAAACAAGGAATAGTGCAGAGGACCATAGGGGGAGGGAGGGAAAATGAATGGGAAAAAATCAGAGAGAAAGACAAGCCATGAGAGACTCTGGATTCCTGCAAAAAACTGAGGATTACAGAAGGGTGAGGGGAGGGGAGCAGAGGGGGTATCGGGCGATGGGTATTAAGGGGGACACATGTGGTGAGGAGCACTGGGTGTTCTATGCAAACAATGAGTCATTGAACACTGCCTCAAAAACTACACATGTACTCTATGGTGGCTAATTGAACATAAGTAAAACAAAGAATGTAGACAAAAGAGGAAAAAAACAACTAACGGTCCACACGTTGGCTAGAGATGTTGTTTTTACTGTTCAACAGGAGCCCATTCTGGAGTTGGAGTGTATCTTGATGTCTAGAGTTAGAGGCACTACCGATTGACTTGATCATCCACCCTTGCATACAGGAGAGAGGAATGTGGCTGAACATCTCATAGTTTTGTCTTAAATATGGGTCACTGATTAAAATAGACTCATTATTCTGAAATGAACCTAAAGAGTGTGTTTCCACAGTACCTTCAAGTGGGCCAACCATAGGGGGCCCGTTGTATGGCCAGATGTGATGTTTCCCAAATCACAGCTTCAGGCAAGTTGATATTCTTCACTTTGGGTGAACATTTCTTCTTAATTCTTGAGGCAAGATCCTGGGAAATGCAACATAATAGAGAGAACTGTGGACATCTTGCTGGCAGAAGAACCCAGGGAAATGGGTGATAACCTATTCCTAGTTCAATCCTTTCATCTCATTATTCATCTGCTGCCTGCTCAGTAGAGCCTCCTGAATCCAAGTTGGGCTTGTGGAGGTTTTGCAGTTGGGGGTGCACTAAGAACACCGGACAGATAGGTCCTGTGGGCACATACCTTCATTTCATGGAGGCATTGGAGAAATGTAGCAACGGACAGTATGCATGACTGATGGCCTGGGGTCCAACTCCATTTAGGAGCCATCAGTATGCAGAATGTTACATAGACCCCTCTGGGTCTCATTTCCCTGAGATGTTGAAATGTGAATATGGCCTTCTTATCAGTATGATATTATGAGGCTAAACATAATTAAACACAAGGAAAGCCTTAAGAAAAAATAGATGACTGGTGTTTCCTAATTGCCCTAGTGTTCAATCCTTGAGTGACTGCAAGAAGTAGACACTTGGTAGTGGTTGAATCCAGAGAGGGAATTTGGACGGCTCCACAGCAGGAAGGAAGCTCCCTCTTAGCTTTCACATGGGAATGGTGTTTCACAGCCGTGGACGACACCTTTGACCATCTCCTGTAATTCCCAGGTGGGCCCTTTTGAGGTGTGGGGGGACAGAAAGGGGTTGTAAGCCATATCCTAGAGTGAGGGCCCTGAAATGTACAGAGATAAATTGACATGCCAGGAGTTACCATACAGATGAGGATGGGTCCAGGACAGGAATAGAGTTGGTTCTCTGGGGGGAGAGATCCCTCAACACGAGTCACCATCCTGGGGCACCTGAGATCATGCCCGGTCGCCCACAACCAAGTCTCTTTCTTGGACACTCCTGCTGGAGGAGGTGCCTGAGCCAACAGAAAAGTCCACATGTTCACTCAGCCTCCCACCTCTAGGTTTCACCTCCTGACCCAAAACACAAAAGAGTTACCTCCAAGGGAAGCCTCTCTAAAGTGCCAGTGGAAAACCCACTGTGGCCATCCTCCCTCAGTGTTCACATGACCAGCTGTCTCACATGGAGTCTTCCTAGGGACCAGCTGACCGCACTTAGTGGCCAGTGAGTGGTCTGCTCAACTGCTCAACTGCTGAGAACATGGGACATTCCAAACCAACTGTCATAGGATGGCTCACCAAGAATTAGATTCCTTTTACTGACCAACCCTGGATGACCAGTTACTGTGCACACACTTGGAAAATGGCCACCTGCATTGGTGCTTTGGTGGCTTAATAAATTAAACCTGTGACCTTCAGTGTCTTACCGCTTGTTGATCTGAGCAAGTGTACAAACAGCTTGGCCTAAGGCCTGGCCGAGAGTGAACAGGGGCTGCACTGGCTCTGAGTGGGCAAATTTCCCACTCCTTTGCAAAGCGTCTCCCCAGATCATGTCTCTACAGACTTTCTCCATTATTTCCTTACAGGGCAGGGGATTTGTTCCATCTCCTCTTAGAGGGGCCCTTCCATACCAACAACCAGCCAACTTCCTCCCCAGGATACTCACCAAGGGTCTCCAGAATTATTTTCCTATTTTCTCTTGCATTTAGGGAAACTCTATGCTCATCAGTTCCAAACTTTCGGAATTCATGACCCCACTTCAAGTCTAAAATTTTGCCTGCACTATGTCCCAGACATCCAGAATCTTATTCAGCAACTCCACATGGTTGTGTAACACCTCAGTCTTCATATTTCTAAAGCTGAAGAAAAAGGGAAGGGAACTTCTGGAAGCAGACCCTTGCTGGAACGATCTTGGAAGTTGAAATGGAGCGGGAGTTGTACGTGTCCAGAGCCACCCAAGTCAGGAAAACACCAGTGTGGGTAGTACCTGAGCCAGAACCAGACTTCACACAGTTCCCTTAGAGCAGGGTGGGCCTAGTACCCCTGACTGAGCCCAGCTCCATGCCTGGGGAGTCAGCCACTATCACTTGCATTTGGGCAGAGATTCAAGGGTAGCATAGGAGTAGGGAAACATTGTACAGCCAGAAGGAAAGGCTTCAGGGATGCCCCAATTTAAGCCTCTGGGCATAAGGAAGCTGTAGCCGGTGGTCTAGAAGCATGGCATCCCATGTCTTTGTCAGGGCTATTGTATCTGCTGGGCCTCAGGTGCGTATAGGGAAAGAAATCAGGCACAGACTCAGTTACAAACCATTTCCTGGTCATTTGAGGACAATTGCTACAGAGGTTATTGGTTCACTTTGTAGCCCAGGTGGACCAGATTGTGCTCTGATGCCTTCCAAGGAGAAAACTGTAGATAATGGGTTGATTTCCTGGGATATACACTACAGGCCAGAGACCTATTTTTTTTTAAGATTTTATTAATTTATCTGACAGAGAGATCACAAGTAGGCAGAGAGTCAGGCAGAGAGATAGGGAAGCAGGCTCCCCACTGAGCAGAGAGCCTGATGTGGGGCTCAATCCAAGCACAATGAGATCATAACCTGAGCCAAAGGCAGAGGCATAACCCACTGAGCCACCAAGGTGCCCCCAGAGACCTATTGTTATGTATGGTCATGGCACTGCCCGTTCATGTCTTCCACGTGTCGGTCCCCATTTTGGGCCTTGGGAGAGGTTGGCCCAGTCAGAGAAGACCAGAGATCCCACACTTCACTGCTGAACATGGTCTAGTCATCTTCACAGGCAACTGTATTGGAAGATCTTCTTGACCATGCATGTGATGACAGAACATCTGTATAGATGCTTGTAAGACTCTGGCCAGAACGCAGTGGACCAGCACTATGACCACTATGAAGACAAACACAACAAACAAGAACATGTTAAGGGTCACTATAGGGTGCTTCCAAACAGGAACCCCTATTGCCCAACTGAGTCCAAGAGAACTAATCCCCTTAGCCATGAGGATCAGCCTTAATGCCAAACAGCTTCTTCCTTAAGGCCTTTCAGAGACTGTTCTGTCTTATTTTATGGACCAAAAGGTGTAAACAGTAACACAAATACCACTACCTCCTGCCAACTAGAAATCTACGGCAATGGCACGAAAATCACTATGCCAACAATAGGCTCAGATGGATCCATATTCCATCTTCCACATAAATTGTATTATGAGTCAATTTCCCCAAAATTAGAGATAGGTTTCTTACAGGCTTTCTTATTTATGCAGTTTCCAATAAAGGGAACATTGTTCTAATTTGTGGCATAAATAGTAAATCCTCCAAGTCGTGTGCCCGAACAATTAAAGTCGCCGCCTTTTGGAGCTCACCCAGGAGTTGGAATTTCCAGTCTTGGTGATTCCTTTCATTTGTTGAAATCTGAATTTCCCAGAAGGATTTGCCATGGGGTCCAGGGATGGATGGCACATCCTGCGGTCAGAAGCACAGAGAGGAGTGGCATAGGCTATGTTCTCACTTAACAAGGATAATAATTAGTATAGTGATTATAATAAGAAAAAAAGGAGTAAAGGGGTCATTCTGGGTGAATGGCAGCAAGCCATTTATGGGAAATGAGTAGTAGTATTTTAACTAAGCATATACAAAATGAACAAAGAACTAGATGGGAGCCTTGACCCAATATCTTGTGTGTTACATGCCTGCTTCTCAAATGAACGATTTTGTCAAATCAGGTTGTTCAGAGTGGGCCCTGAAGACCCAAATCATCATTGGCAAAGTTGCGGGGAATAAGACTTGAGATTGTGAGGACAGTACATACAGGAAGCAGACATTTTTGTTTTCTGGGAGAAGAGAGAGTTTACATTTAGAGGATTCCGAAGAGAAGTGGTGATGGTTGGTCAAAATAGAACATTAGTATATCTCATGTCTTGAGCCCCCCGAAATGACAGTTGGCCACCTCTGAACACAGACCCATCAGTCTGGACTCCCCACCCAGTGGAAACCCAGAGAGGATACTGCCAGGACCCAACATTGACTTAGTGGGAGAACTTCAGCTTTTGTGATTGGGGACCTTCAGCTCAGTTCATCGTGGTGGATGACAATCTGCTGAGATCATCAATCTCCTTGGTCTCTGAGGCAGGCTCAGACAAGATTCACAAGAGCCTATATATGGTTCCAAGCTCTGATTCTTCTTCTTATGACTCACAACAGGTTTGCACAGAACAATACAACATTGTAACCAAAAGGACAGCATAAGCGGACAAAAAGGAATGGTCTGGTTCCACCAAGGAGGCCAAAAAAAAAGGGGACCCCAGAAGAAGGCCCAGGTGCCAGGCTGGAAAGCTGTGGTTTTGAAGCAACGGCAGCTCAGACGGGGTCTTGGCGGGACCTCTGGTATGACTTGTCCTGTAAAGGAAGGCCAAGCAAATAACAAAAGGCAAAGAATATCAGAGCTTGCTAGAGCAAGGGAGTCAAGCCACCATTATGTGCATTTGGCAGAGACTCCACATCAAGCAGAAAAGTGAGAACTCACGCTAGTGGGGAAAAGGGAAGGCCTCAGCTATGCCCGATGGGAGCCTATTGGCCCAGAGAGCCTTAGTGAGCTGTCTAGAAGTGAGGCATCCTATGTGCCTGTTCGGGGTCCCAAATTGATGTTTTCTGGTCCGTCAGACCTAGGTGGTGAGTGGGGACAAGAGTTAGGGAAGCTCTCAGATAGAACTACGGCCATTTGGGCCTATTGTTCTGCGGGATCTGGTGCAGATTCCTGGCCTTTTGCTAGATACAGCAGCAAACCTCCTTCCAAGTCTGACATACATAGTAAGCCTGCTTGCTCGGCTGACAACAAGGATTGGGTCCTGGATTGGTTGTGGTCAGAAACCCATCTTCATGTTCGGTCTGCCTATGGCTCATTTGTGCACTCGCTTTTTCATGCAGACTGGGGACCAGAAACCAGGAAAATGCTGAGGAATTTGCTGAGCAGGGCTGAGAACAGAGACTATAGATTTGAAGATCTGAGAACAGCAAGTGCCTGCATAAGCCCAGATCCTAGAGGATGAGAATCAAAAAAAGCAGGAAAGAGGAAAGTAGCCGAAGCTACCAAAAGGAGGTTATCAGTAAGAGAGAGGAGAAGGGGTGCCTGGTTTCTTCAGCTGGTGAAGTGTGTGAGTCCTGAGGCCATGGTCTCAGGGTCGTGGAGTCGAGTCCCCTGTCAGGCTCTGCACTCAGTGGGTAATCTGCCTGGGATTCTCTCTCTCTCTCCTTCTACACCTCACCCCCTCCCATGATCTCACTCCGTCTCAAAATATAATAATTCATTACCTAAAGAAACTAAAAAGAAAGAAAAGAAAGAGTATAACGGAATGAAAGAGGAAATGATGGCACACGGATTATGGATCTATTGTTCTGAATCTTCTAAGTCTGCGAAATAGTCTTCTCTGGGCAGAGCGATGGTAACAGACATGGCCATGCCTTGCGAAGGGAAAGGGGACAGTCAGGCTGAGGTGAGGACTCAGGCCACTTCTCCCAGGATCATGTCCCTGACCCAAATACTCAATTTCTGTCCTCAGCTCTGCAGTCCCCCCATCTCACCAGCCCCAGAACCATGATCCCCTTAGCCCACTGATATGAAGTCCTCCAGGGTCTCTGGGCCCTTTCTGGCCCTTACATTTCAGAACTGGCACCTGCAACCAAAGCCTGTCATCCCATTCTTTCAAGAGGCATCCAAGGTGCTGCCCATGACTTTCTGTCCCCATGATTTCCTGCCTTCCTCGGCTCCCTCCTGCTATGCTCCCTCATCCTTCCCCGAATCATGAATTTCTTCTTTCCCTTCTCCTCTCACCTCCGACAACCTGATTGCTCTGTGAAATGGCAACAGTGGAGCAATGATGATGGGTTTACTGCCATCCTCCCTAGTCCTACCTCAGTTGACCCGTGAGCCAAACCAGCTAGCATGGAGGTGATTTCCATGGGCCTGGCTTGTGCTGAGCATGAGTGTGACAGGCAACTGGGCAATAAAGGTACTGCCCTATGCCTGGGCTGATCATAGACACTGGAATCATACTTGAGTGTTACTATAGCCCACAAGAGTCCTAGCCGAGAAAAGAGGTGAATGTGACAGGAGAGGGAAAATGACATATCCAAATTCACCTAGGCTGTCAGTGTGGAGACAGGTTTCCACAGCGAGCATGGATATATAAACCCCAGCGCTTGCCAGCAATCATGCCAAGCCCCCAAACCCTGGCAAAACTGGGGGGGCCCCAAGCGGGTTGAGGGAAGGTCCAAGGGTGGTCTGGGACCATGATGTGGGGAGCAGGTCCATTACCGTGTGGCTGGAGCAGCGGGATCAGACAGGAGCAGAGACAATGGTCCCACTTCTAGAGCCCCTGTCCTGGGCAGGGTCATCCAGAAAACAGCTCAGTGGGATCCTCGAGCACCAGGGTGTGCGACCAGCTCAGCAGCCTTTACACAGGTCTGGAATTCCAACGAGCCTAGGAGGGTCTCCAAATGCTCTTATGTTTGGCAGGGAGAAATGCAGCCTCACTTCACTTTTGGAGAGAATCATAAATATCAAATAAGAAAAGAGGATTACAAACAGAACACCTTCAAAGCCCAGAGGCAGACTACTTCTATTTCAAAAGAAGGGATTTGGGGTAAATTGGAAGAGGAGGTGAAACATGAGAGACTATGGACTCTGAAAAACAATCAGAGGGGTTTGAAGTGGCGGGGGGGTAGGAGGTTGGGGCAACAGGTGGTGGGTATTATACAGGGCACAGAATGCATGGAGCACTGGGTGTGGTTAAAAAATAATGAATACTGTTTTTCTGAAAATAAATAAATTAATTAAAAAAAAAAAAAACCTACCATTACAGGAAAAGAACAAAACAGAGACTGAATCTGGATGGCTCAGTCATTTCAATGTCTGCATTCAGCTGGGTTTCTGATCCTTGGGAGCAGGCCTGCATTAGGTTCCTGGCTCAGCCTGGAGTCACCATCTCCCTCTCCCATAGCCCCTCCCCCCAATCCTTCACTCTCTCTAAAAAATAAAATCTCTCCATGGCTGAAAAACAGAAAGAAATCCTCTAATACATATACTTCATCTTTTTGATTTCCTACCTCCCACTCGCTATCTACAAAGTAACTGCTGTAATCTGCCTGTTCCCAGGAACCCTCTCCCCTTGGTTCCTACCTGAGTGTACTTCCCTACCTTGAGGGTCTTCTTCCTCTGAGCTGACCTCGTATATCGTATCCAGGCTCCATTCTATAGAGACACAAGCATGAGCAGCGGGTTGTTAGAGAGAGGGGCTCCCTTGCGCCTGAGGCTCCAGCGGAGGCCAGGCTGACTCTCCTGGCAACACCTACTCTTCCACCAGGTCCTCAGACCTGCCCTGGGCTCCCTAAGTCAGAGCCCTTCAACAAGACCCTGAGCACAGCTGCTAACGCTCAGCAAAAGGAAGGATGCCACTTCACATGGCACTTCCCTGTCTCCATGGGATCAAGATAGCTCTCACCCACGCACGGATCAACCTGTGTTCCCAACTTGGTGGAAACAGTCTGGGTTAGATGGGGTCCATGAGCAGCCCCTCTGCCAGGCTCAGAACAGGTGCCCAGGGGAGCTGTCTGTGAAAATGAAAATGTTCTGTATTGTAAACATGCATTACGGGGCACCTGTAATTTAGCTGATGTGATGAAGGATGGGACTGTTTAGCTTTGTTTCCTTGAATTAACTCACACATGAGCAGACATGTCTCGCTAGGGGCAGACAGTTCACTGTCCTCAGGAGCCCATCCTTCTCTTCCTGGTCCATACAAGAGCCTCGGCAGGCACTTAGCATTTTGTGGGGCCACAGAGGCACAGACAAGGTGAAGAGGGACGTTTCTGCCCCTGAACTAGACCCTAATCCAGGCTGTATCAAGAGAGGCTGCTGACAGCTAACCATCTGGGTGAGAAGGAATGAGAGAGATGCAATTGGTGCCCTTGCAGTGGCTACCAGGTGCAGGTCTCCTGTCCCCCTGAATAGAAGGACACAGAGTTTGGGTGTGCGAACTCTCAGATCATTTCAGAGAAACCATCAAACTGATGTCCTCTGGGCCATAAAAGGGAGGAGCAAGAAGCACCCCAATCATGGGATCAGCTCCCATGACTTTGCTAAGTTCACCATGCCTGGAGTCTATGCCCCTCTCACCTCATGAACACCTAGAATGTTCTACAGATGCCATAGCCACATGGTGTGAGATCTCTTCAGCTTAAATATGTCTAGAGGTCAGATAACCCTTGGCCAACTGCATATAGACAAGGATTGGTTGTCAAGTGACTTCCAGAAGCAGGTGAAAAGTAAAAACTCACCCCTCCTAGCCCTGGGTGGTTCAGGCTGGGAGCCTCCGTGTGTCTGGCCTGGTCCTGCTCCATCCTCACTGATGTGTCTCGGATGGGGGAACAGAAGACCTGACGGCATTCTCTGACTCTCCCTAATTTCCATGATGGAAAGAGCCTGGTTTGTCACACAGGTGGCCGGAGAAGAGGATGGATTGAGAAGCAAGCCCCTTCCCTGGGGATTTAGGAAGACCTCCATACAGTGCTCACACCAGCCGTGACAGTGTGACCTGCCTCGTCCCTGCGCAGGAGGAGCCCGAGTGGCATCCTCAGCGTGGGCAAGGCTGGGCCCAGGCTTCACCTGATTCACCTATCCTTGCAATCTTGGCATGCCCTCCCTCTCTCACATGGCCTGGCTGTCTTTCGAGCTGTCCCTCTGCCCGCCGCCCCCCATCCCCTCTACATCTTCCCTCTGAAGATCTAGTCCAAGCCCCTGGATCATGCCCTCACCCGTCAAAGCAGAAGGATCTGATGGAGTCAGGACTCCTTAGAGCCTAGCTGCTGCTCTCACTTCTGTATTGGGTTGTGCCCAGCAGGCATTCCCTTACACACTACCGTGAGACTATGGTCTAGGGACAAAGGTTACTAGAACCTACAGGCTCCCACTTCTCAGATTCCTTTCAGAACAGGGTGTGGCAACCATCTGCCCTTGGGACCACCTGCCTCAGCTCTCCCCCTACGAGGAAGAGGATTCTTTCTCAGGCTCCTTTCATCAAAAAGTTGTGGGAACAGAGGAGGGGTCGTAGATGAAATATCCCTTTAATCTGAAGAGTCTGATAAAACATGGCCTCTGGGATTGGGTTTGGTGAGAGCCCCGTTCAGGGAAGATCAAGAACAAGGCAAAAGCTATTACTAATGCCACTCAGTGTAGAAATGTAGGGTCTTCCCCTAGAAATTGAGATGGGAAAAATATCATGAGATCTGAGGTTGAAGGGCCTCATCTCGGTGCTAGGCTCCCCAAACACAGGCACTACGTCCTCGCTGTCATTCAGCACCCTCTCCAGCCTCCCTTTTCTCTGACGCCAACTGAATATCCTATGGCACCTTCTCTTAATCATGATCACTCCCGCTGTCTGCTCAGAGGTGAGACCCATCATGAACTGAAGTCATTCCTGACAGACTCAAGGGATTTCTGAAAATGTTATTTTCCTCTCAGGACCCTGGGAACACTTTCCTCCATGGTGTTGGGATTTTGTCAGATGAAACCAGATGTATTTGGCATACGATAGACTGCACACATTTTTAAGTCATACAATGCCGTAAGTTCTGACACACAACACACCCATGAGGCAAGGGGCGGGATTTTCTTTGTCTTTTTCTAAATGATAAGTTCACACCAGCAACTGTGCTATTTAGGGAGACATAAATCCTGGAAACACACACACACAGACACACACAAAACCACATGCCCATTCAGAATCACACCTCATTATTTCACACTGAGACACAGCCCACCTCCACATACACAAACTCACTACCTGAATTACAAAGACATATCCATGGTTATGCACATAGAAAACCCATTGTTTCACCACACCTCTGATCCCCATTCCAGTGGGAACCCAGGATCTGATGGTGCCCCTGACTACAGACAGCAAGAGACTGATTCCAGAATACACACCTCTTTGGCTCAGTCTGCGCGGCACCTGCAGGTACAGAAAAGAGAGCACCATGAGGCTCAGGTCATGTTGTATACTGTCTGACTTCATGATCTTTCGTTCTCTCAGTGATATCAGGAAATCAGAGGGAACCCAGTGTTTGGCCCCCACGGAAAGCAAACAGGACACTTGAAGGAAATTGTTTGTCCTAGGGGATGTGTCTGCCCGGTCCATTCAGGATGGTGCCTACAAATTCTTCATCCAAGCAAGGGAAACTGTTGCTGAGGGAATGAATGCCACCACAACAATTCTTTTCTTTTTTTTTTTTTTAAGTATCATTCGTGAAGTTCAACCAACCTTTATTTGTCTATACATATTAGGAACATACTTAGTGTTTAGCAAATGTGTTTGTTCACAGAACCCCAAATCATTTTAACTAATGTAATAATAAAGCTCGAAAAGTCTAGTGTAGACTAATGTGGGTCTAAAATGAAAGCATGATCTACTAACTATAGAAAGTTCTTTTCAGCAAGGACATTTGGGATCCCTGCTTTATGTATCCTGTATAGGTACCTCATAAAAGTTGACCAAATTTAAAAGCTAAATAAGAAATTACTTTCTTTAGCTTTAAGAAAGTGAGGTTATACTATAATATTTCTATAATTTGGAACAAATAGTATCAATACCTTTTCTAAATTATGATAATGTTACACCATTTTTCTTTCTTTTATCTTTTGTACACCAGCGCAATTCTAACCAGGTTTGCTGTTGCCATTGGTGAATGTCCTCTCGAATCAGATGATGGTTGGCAAGAGAAAACCACTCAGCACTCTTCCCAAAAGGGAAATTATACATATGTCTTCTCAAATGCGTGTGTATGTGTAATTACACATTTATGCAATTACACATGCACACACATTCAGACACATATACATTTGAAAAATCACTTTATTTCCATATACAAGCAATTTATAGTAGGAAAATGAATTTTTTATTATTATGTTCAATTCACCAACATATATTATCTGATTTTCACCTGAATTTGCTGAAAGAAACCAAGAAAACAATGCTTGTTCCTTGGGTAAAGACAGGCATGCTCACCTTGGCAATATGCTGGTGTTTCTCCACTTCAATGCTCTGGCGAGGCCACGCCCAGACCAAGCCGATGTCCACATCTAGACGGACATCAAGAATGTACCTGTCAGCACATTGGTGGTGCTGCTCAAGGATAATTCAGGGAGGGGCACCCGGAGGGCTCAATCCTTTTAGCATCAGCCTTCTGCTCAGGTTATGATCTCAGGGTTGTGAGATCGAGTCCCACATGGGGGCCACCCTGCTCAGCGAGGGTCGTCTTCTCTCTCTCCTTCCGCTGCTCCCGCCTGACTGTGGGCTCTCTCTCTCTCTCTCTCTCTCTCTCTCTCTCAGATAAATAAAATCTTAAAAGAAAAATGAATAGCTCGGAGAGTATTGCTTGATATGAACAGGGGTTAGATCATGTGGGGTCATGTGGTTGGCTGGCAGGGGCTGAACTGCCCCTGTGGGGTCTCCCATGCCTAGAACGTGTGCCCTAGATGAGGTTTATTCTTTTCTCTGAGAATGTTGACTTTGGCCAGTGGCAGTGGTGGTAGGATCTATCTCCTGCAGAAATATACACGCTCTCTCTTGCTCTATTCATCTCTCCCTCTCTGTCTTTCTGTCTGTATCTTTCTGCCTCTGTCTCTCCATGTTTCCCACAAAAAATCACCCACTCACAATCACACTACATAGAGCCACAAAAGACACCTCAACCAAAAACCTCATGCACACAAACTCACAGCACACACACGGAACCCACTGACTTCCTAGTCTTGCAGACAAAAGAGCATACTTTGTCACCTGGGAAATATGCCTGTCCCCAAACCACCAAGAGTCCTACCAAGAACCCCCAATCAGGGAGGCTCTCCAGACTGAAGATTGCAAGGGGGCCCCACCTGCCTTACCAGCTAGAGTTTTTCCCCAGGAAGAGACTGAGTCCAGAATACATACCACCTCCCTCTGTTGATGTTTCCTGAGGCTGCAGGCACAAAAAAGAGGACACCATGAGTCTCTGGCTGTGCTGTATACTTGTCTGCCTGTACTGATATTTAGTTCTCTGAATGACTTTAGGAAACCAGATGGAACACAGTGATTGAATCCAAGGCCCCAAGAGTGGGACCTGGATACCTGTATGAAGTCATTTTTCCTGGGAGATGTGTCTACCCAGTCCACTCAGGATGGCAACTACAAAATTCTTCATCCAAGCAAGAGAAACTCTTGTGGATGGAAAGGATCATACCACAGCAATTCTAACAAGATTTGCTGTTGCCAGTGGTAAATATCCTCTTGAATCAGACGATGGTGGGCAGGAAACAACCACTCAGGACTCTCCGCAAAAGGGAAATTATACATATGTCCTCTCAAATGTGTATGTGTGTGTATACACACGTATGTGTATATATATGGATATATATACTTATATAAACACACATATATGTATATGTATGTATATATATAAGCATATACATATATATACACGTCTATACATATATATGTATATAAAATTATATATACACATACATACACACACACATACAGTTTGAAAATCACTTTAGGGGTGCCTGTGTGGCTCAGTGGGTTAAAGCCTCTGCCTTGGCTCCGGACATGATTACAGGGTCCTGGGATTGAGCCCAGCATCGGGCTCTATGCTCAGCGGGAAGCCTGCTTCCACCTCTCCCTCTGCCTGCCTCTCTGCCTACTGTGATCTCTGTCTGTCAAATAAAGTTATAAAATCTTTAAAAAACCATTTTACTTCCATGTACAAAAAATTTACATTAGGAAAATGAATTTTTTTATTATGTCCAATTCACCAACATATAGTGTATAATTTGATTGTCATCTGAATTTGATGAAAGAAACCAAGGAAGCAATGCTTGCTCCTTGGGGAAAAAGAGAGGCAACCTCACCTTGGCAACAGTCTGGTCCTCTTCTTCTTTGGGCTTCTGGCAAAGCGTCGCACAGACTGAGATTTTCTCAGACACATCTGGAAGGACATCAAGAATGTACCCATCAGCACATTGGTGGTGCTGTTCAAGATTAATTCGAGGAGGGGCGCCTGGAAACTCAGTTCTTTCAGCACTGGTCTTCCCGTCAAGTCATGCTCTCAGGATGCTATGATCCAGTCCCACGTGGGGGGCCCCTCCTCAGGGAGTACCTGCTCTTTCTCTCTCCCTCTGCCCTTCCCACCTGACTGTGCTTTCTCTCTCTCTCTCTCACTCTCTCTCTCTGAGAAATAAAATCTTAAAAAAATGAATAGCTCGGAGAGTATTGCTTGATATGAATGTGGGTTAGATATGTAACGTCATTGCTTTTCTATCAATCTCTATCAGTAGATTTCTTTGCCTGCCATTGTGTGCAAGGCTGGATAGTCAATGGGTATATATTGAAATATATCTTGTTTCTATTTTCACCAGTCTATACCTCTGGGGTGGGCAAATGCTTAGTGAAGGCATGCTGCTGGTATTTCTCTATACCTATAATTTAGGTAGATTAAATTTAGGCAGATTAATTAAATTAGCCACATGTCATTAAAGACGTAATGTAAAAGAAAATCTGTGTTTTAGTACAAAAGCTTGTATCTAGACACATTCTTCTCAGCTGTTTTGGAAAACTAGTTCTATGAATAAAAACAGCATGTGCCCAGATGTATTGAAGTCAAGACTCAGGACACGAGAAGGGAGTTTGAAGGTACATGAAGACAAAAAGAGAGACTTCCATGGGCAAAGACCATGGAGATCACCTCTTCTTCCTAAGGACAAGAGAGAGCCTGAAGACACTGAAAAATCAATACGCTCTTCTGGGATCCATAGGAAAACAGAGGACACAGGGAAACCATGGCCCTCAGGAGACAAAAAAGGGAAAACAAGGGATCGAGCTTTCCTGGAGCAGACACTCTCTCGCAGAACACACCATTTTCTCGACCTCCCATAGAACATTCAGCAGGAGACCACATTCTCGGCCGGAAAACACATCCAAACACAATCAAAGAGTAGATTCAATACAACAGCCGCTCTCAGACCTCTATGAAATTCAACTAGAGATCAACAACAGGAAGAAATCTTGGCAGAATCCCCAAGGAACTGTGATTTAAAAATACACTTCTGAATAACACAGTGGTCAATGAAGAAATTTCAAGAGAACCTTTAAAATATTTTTCACCAAATTAGATGCAAATGTACCTTGACCAACATTTATGAAAAGGCAGGGCTTGGGGGAACTGTTAGGACTGAAAGTCATGTGTCAGAAAATCAGAGAGATGTAACATGCCTAGGCTTGCTTAGAAAACAAGGCAAGAGTGTAGTGTCATAGAAAGCGAGCAAGAGAAAAAAATAATATTATTGCAGATACTATTGAAATGGAGCACGGGAAATTCCCAGACCTAATCCATTAACCTAAGACACAAGCTCATTCCTTGTAAATATCAGTGAAATGAATAAAGCTGTAGCCTGATGAAAAATGAAAGAATAAGAGAGGACGTACATTAACATGGGACACAAGAGTCATCGTCACTACAGATCATATGGAGGTTGAAACGATTCAAAAGTAATATTGGGTATTTACTCCCAAAGATAGAGATGTAGGGAAAAGAAGGGCCATCTGTACCCCAACGTTCATAGCAGCAATGGCCACAGTTGCTCAACTGTGGAAATAGCCAAGACATTCTTCAACAGACAAATAGATAAAGGAGATATGGTCCATATATACAATGGAATATTATGCCTCCATCAGAAAAGATGAATACCCAACTTTTGTATCCACATGGACAGGACTGGAGCAGATTTTGCTGAGAGAAATAAGTCAAGCCGAGATGAACCATGAGAGACTATGGTCTCTGAAAAGCAATCTGAGGGTTTTGGAGGGGCTGTGTTGGGAGGCTGGGTGAGCCTGGTAGTAGGTATTATGAAAGGCACGTATTTCATGGAGCACTTGTGTGGTGCATAAACAATGAATTCTGGAACAGTGAAAAGAAATTTAAAAAAATAATAAAAATTGTTTTAAAAGGATGAATACCCAACTTTTGTATCAACATGGACAGGACTGGAGGAGATTATGCTGAGAGAAATAAGTCAAGCAGTGTCAATTATCGTATGGTTTCCCTTACTTGTGGATCATAACGAATAACATGGAGGACATTAGGAAAAGGAAAGGAAAAGTGAATTGGGGAAAATCAGAGGGGTAGATGAACCATGAGACACTGTGGACTCTGAGATACAAACAGGGTTTTAGAGGTGAGGGGGATGGGTGAGCCTGGTGGTGGGTATTAAAGAGGGCAGTATTGCCTGGACCACTGGGTATGGTGCACAAACAATGAACACTTGGAACACTGAAAAAAAAAATAAAATTTTAAAAAGTAAAGTAATACATGGAAAAATCCTAGGATGGCTTAGGCAAAAAGGCCAATTCCTTCCAAAACAGAAACTCTCAAGACCCACGCAAAGGAAATAGATTGTCTGAACTGGCATATATCAAAGACAGTGAATCCACAGTTCATACGTTTCCCAGAAAGGAGGTGCCAGCCCCAGGTGGCTGGACTGGTGAATTCTATCAAATCTAACAAAGCATAAGAGCCTTGCTGTGTCTAATCACACTCTTAGGTATTTATCTAGTTGAGCTGAAAAATTATGTTCCTATGAAAACCGGCCCAGGAGTGCTTCTATCAGCTTTCTTTAGGAACACCACAACTAGAGGCAACTAAGTTGTCCTTCACAGGGTGAATGGGTAAACAACCAACAATATCCCCATACAATGAAATAGGATTCTGTAAAAAAAAGAGCATAACCTTCGGGGCATGTAGTCGGCTCTCTCAGTTAAACACCCAACTCTTGATTTTGGCTCAGGTCAGAATCTCGGGGTCAGGAATTTCAACCCCACATCAGGTAAGCTCCATGCTGAGGAGGAGCCTGCTGAAGTTTCTCTCTCATTCTTCCTCTGCCTCTCCCCCACACTTTCCCTCTTTCTCTAACTAAAATAATAAAAGAAAAGAAAAATAATTCAGGTGTCAAGTCACAGAAAGATATCAATGAATGGTAACTGTATAGATAGAGGGGAAAGCTGTCAGTGTGGAAAAGCAACATGGCTTACAGTTCCAACTCTATCATATTCTGGAAAAAGGAAATCTAGAGCGATGACAAACCATCAGCGGTTGCTCTGATTCCTAGAGGAAGTGCAAAGGCATTACTAGGTGAAACACAGGATTTTTATGGCAGTGAACCTACCCTATAAATGGTGGATACAGGACTTTACCCATTTGTCAAAACCCATACTACTGCTCAACACAGAGCAGGCCTTAATAGCAATGGTGGAATTCAGTGAATAATAGCTCTAGGCTGGTTTGTTATTTGTGACGAATGTTCCACAATGATGAAGGTTTTGATACTTGTGGAAAAGGTGCACTATGGGATAAGGGGGATAAGGGAACTTTTTTTGATTATCTCTTCACTTGTTAGGATACTCTAAACCTACTCTAAGTATTAAGGACTATTGATTAAAAATTAAGAAGACATCTCTTTGGCTAGTGTTTAACAACACACTCATGCCTAATGTTAGCTTCACTATACCTACCATTTAACGTTACCAAACTCGAGTTGCAAATGCAGCTTTATTCTTGTGGTTATAAACTCATGAGTGACCAGCTGAAATTCAATGTTCACAAAAATAATATGGCTTGGTATCTTTGTCTGAAGTATGGGACACTCACAGGCTAGTATAATGATACAGCTTCTTTTTTTCTTTTCTTTCTTTTTTTTTTTTCTAGCAACAAAGAGAGAGTGTGAGCAGGGGAAGGGCATGGGAATTGGAGAGAGAAGCTTAAACAGCTCCATACCCACCACGGAGCCACACATGGGGCCGAGCTCCGGTCCCTGGCATCATAACCTGAGCCAAAATCAAGATTTGGACACCACATAGGTGCTCCTACAGTAATTATTCTTGAATCCGATTCATGAATGAATTCCCATGGTACCTTCATGGGATCCATCAGTGGGTTGTATTTTTATATGATGTTTCCATCTTCGGGCCCATAGCTGGGTGAATTTCTCACCTGCAAAGGAAGGAAATGTCAACATTTGTGACAACCCGGATGGCCCTGGAGGACATCATCTTAAGTGAAATAAGCCAGACCCAGTTAGACAAATATGGCATCATGTCACTTATATGGGGCACCTCCAATAGTCCAATACGTAGAAGCAGAGAATAGAATAGGGGCTTAGAGGAGGAGCAAATAGGGGGATATTGACGATAGAACAAAGTTTCAAAGGTACAGAAGAAATGAGTCTGGAAATGGACCTTGCAACATGGGGCCTGGGATTAAGAACCCTGTATTCCAGGCTTGAAAATCAGAAAAATGTTGGAATGTAGGTTAAGTGTAGCTTAAGTGTCCTTTACTACCACAGGAAAAGATGGGGAAAAGCTCTAGCAGACACTGTATGAGACTATAGAGAAAGACAGAAGGACACTGTCATTGAGAGTGTGGGGTTGGTGACTTGCCAAGAGTGACTATACTGAGGAGTGGGAAATCTGGGACAGGAATGGAGTCGAATCCTTGGGGAGAGAGATCCCTCAATACCTGAGATCTGCCCAAGGCACCTGAGATCATGCCCTGCAGTCCTGGACCAGGGCTTCCTCAGTTTAGTCCCATTCTCAAATCCTCCTGCCCCAAGTGGGAGTGTGGGAGACACTTGATGCCCTGGAGGAGGTGCCTGAGCCAACGGAACAGTCCAAATCCTAACTCAGCCCCCCACCACTGAGTTTCAATCCCCAACCTGGAACACAATGCAGATGGCCCCGTGAGAAACCCCTCTGAAGGGCCAGAGGAATCCAAGGGCCATCCACCCACAGCATTCATACTCCTAGCTCTCTCATGTGTAGCCTTCCCTGTGACCAGTGGACCACCCTCAGGGACCAGTGGTCTGCTGGGATCCCAAGCTCATGCAGAAGCCAGGACATTCCAAACCAACTGTCCCATGATGGCTCTACTAAGAATCTGCTACCCTTCTAAGGACTCAGCATCCCTGAGCCATTCCTGCCAGTTAACTGGTAAAATGGCAACCTGGCTTAGTGCTTTGGTGGTTGAATAAATCAAGACAGGGACCTTCAGTGTCTCCTTGGTTATTGATTTGAGTAAGTCTCCAAACAGCCTGGATGAAGGGCTGGCTGGCACAGAGTGAACAGGGGCTGCACAGGCTCTCAGTGGGCACCTTCCCTGTTCCTTCCTCCCTCCCCCAGGCCCAGTCTCTATAGACTCCTCATTCTTCTCTACACCCTGAAGTGGCAGGGGACCATGTCCCACCTCCTTTCAGGGGAACCCTCTGGGGCACCTGTGTGGCTCTATGGGTTAAGTGTCTCACGTCGGGTCATGTCGTGATCTTGGAGTCCAGGGATCGAGCCCATCCCCTGCTTCTGCACTCAGCTTGGTGCCTACTTGTCCCTCTTCTCCTCCCCACTTTCCTCATATCCAATGACCGTTCCCTCTCTCTCCCCCTCAAATAAAATCTTCTTTCAAAAACCGGGAATATACAAAGGACCCATAGGGAGGGACCCTTCTAAACCCGAACCCCGCGAAGCTCCCACTCTCATGACACTCCATGAGGATCATGCAGACCTCTTTTTGCATTTATCTCTCCTCTGCTCTATACTCGTTGGCACCTGAGAATCAGTGACCTTTCATTGAGAGACTAGATTCAAATCTAGGCACGACATTCTGTTGCTTGGTTAGGAAGCAACCAAATTGCTTGGTCCTTGGTGAGGAATCTCATCAGTTGTTGACAATATGTAAATAATGAAGTCCTATCATTGAAAACCAAGCACCCTCTTAGTTCTATGTTGATTTCCTTCTGGTCTTGCTGTGTGATGCCAGGTGTATATATTCATTGAGCAAGGACTCTCTCCATGCTTGCACTTACTAGCCAACAATGGGAGAGCTCTTTAAGAAGGCAAGGTCCCCACTGGAGCATGGACACTCCCTGACCCTGCTGGACAAGCCTGTCAAAACAGAGACGATGGACACCAGGCTGTTACGAGCATTTGAGTTCTTATTGGTCAGTGTCCCAAAAGTGTGTAATTCACGGCATTCAAGCATGTTTTTAGGGCTTATGGGGGAGAATGTTATCCAATATACTACACTAGGTCCCCAATTCTTCTTTCTTTTTTTTAGTAGGCTCCATGCCCAACATGGGGACTGAACTCATGACCCTGAGATCAAGAGTCAAATGCTCCCCTGACTGAGTCAGCCAGGAACCACCCATTATGCTCCCTATTCTTATTCTATTTGTACCATGCCCTGAAAAGGGACCATGCCATGACACTGACCACTCTCTACCTCAGCTCTACAAGGCAATCGCAATGAGGGCAGTGGAGAGAAGGCTAATCATGAACCGGTTCTCTGAGTCCATTTTATTGTCCCAGGAGTGTCCCTGGGCTCACAGGATTTCTGCATTACTAGGTCTTACTCATACTGAAAATGCCATCAAATACGATGAAAGGGTCTCCTCAGTTCTGACTGGACTGAGGTGTAGCCCAGCAGTGAAACAGAGTTTGACTGGGTTGTCCTAAATGGTGCCTCCAAACCCTCAATATCTTTGAACTAACTAGGCTTTCTATGTCCCTTTCCTAGTAAAGACTATGGCAAGGTCTGTACTTGTGGGGCTCAGGAGCTTTGGTGGCCTATGTGACCCCTGAGATGACCTCATAATGCTAAACAGCACTTGGGATTTCCCTTGGCTCAGGTAATTCCTGACGTACACACTGTGACTACAGCTCTATGCACAGACACTAATGAATCCATGTCTGAGTAGTCAGTGCAGTTCAGTTCAGAAGTTAGAGCATGAACCCTGGGACTATAGGCCTAGGTTCACCTCCTGGCTCCTTTACATAGGAGACCATGAACCTGGTCACATTCATCCCTATGCCTACGTTCCTCCACCTGGGAAATACGGAGAGTAAACAAAACATCCAATATGTGTGTGATGAGCATTACTGAACTAATGCATGTCACATGGTCTGGGAGGCTCATTGGAGGGTATGGATCTTGTCTGAGATCTCACAATTTCACAACTTCCAGAGCTGGGTCACATCTGGGCATTTGAGTTCCCAGACCATTGCTTTGTGGCACAGCTGCTTTGCCTAAATACAAGTGTTTTACCCTAACACAATTTTGTTTGGATGGATCAGAGGCATCAAGAAGTCAATAAGGAAAAAACAACCAATTGCTGATTCCCTGAATACACTCTCTGGGACCCTTGGTCAGAAATAGTCATGATTATTCTCTAGATTGTTCCAGTTGCCTGACTCATGGTCAGCAGGCCAAATGAGAGGAATCCCAGGGTAAAGGATGGCAGGGTCACTATTGCAAAGTCTAGTGTTTTAAAGCATGTGAAACAATGCCACCTTGCATTATGTATTCCTCACACAAACATAAGTGCCTCCAAACAACATATGAGTTCCTGAGGCCATTGTCACAGAAGAAAACCATAGCTTAGCTGTTGGAAAGAGATCTGGAGGAAAGGTCAAGAGAACTAACAAACACGTTCCATCAAAACCACTCTAATGAAGACTCTTTCTGCTTTTGAGCTACCATCCTACGGCAAGTGTACATGTTTATCCACTTACACGTAAAGTTTGTCTCTACTCATGGTCTCCACCTCCCATCGTTCTTTGTGCATTCCTAACAATCTATGTGCTTGGGTATCAATCACTCATTAACACAATTCATTAACCAATTAGCCATCTTTCACCATATGTTGAAAGACTGGCTATTCATTGTGTAACTGAGGACAAAATGTCCTTATAGTTTCACTATACTTACTTCTGGGGAACTGAAAGGGATGGGGGATAGCATATGACCTAGACAGCATATCACCTAGAAAAAGTAATTTTGGATAACAGCCAAAGAATAAAGGGAAACATCTGCTTGGGAGTCATAAGTGAAATGTAGACTCTTCTCTTCTTTGGATCTCTTTGGGGCGCCTGTTTCTAGGAACAAACCAACATGTCCCCCAAATCCTGAAATGCATACCCATTTTGGGATAAACGGTACAGGAAGACATTGTAAAACATGGATAAAACAATCATAAATATCCTCCATATCGACCTTTCCGGGTTCACTCTCACTTTCTGAAAGGAGGAATGGGAATGTATAATTTTGGACGTTAAAAAGGCGTAAATGAAAATAGATGTTGCCGTGTTTTCTCCCCTAGGGAAACCTAGTTTGTCAAGGGTTGGGTGCAGGATATCAAAGAAAGGAGTACATTTTTCAAAATGGAGGACAAAAGTCAAGGCAGCTAGCTTGGTAGAATAACCAAAAATAGAAATCAAGGGATAAAACTAAACTATAAAACATTTGTATAACTCTGAATGACAAGTTGGAGAGAGAAAATTTTCAATAATGAGAGAATAGTTGGAGGAAGAGTGAACTATCTGATTAGCAGCAAACAGCAGTCAGGAGATCTGTAAGAACATACCACAACAGCAGCCACACAATCCAATCTTGTTTCCCATGTTGAGAGCTCTACGTGTCTCAATGACTCACTCAGCTCAAAGAGGGGCCGTTGGACAGGACAGCAGAGGTGTATCTCTCGTCGCCATGGTGAGGGTGTCATCATAGACCTTTCAGAGTCACCGTAGCTGCACAGCGGCCAACTCCTGCTGTCCAGACAGGTGGCTCTTCACAGACAAGGGTCTCACGTGAGAGGAAACACTTCCTTTCCAAAGTTGATGTCTGGTCTCACACATTATCCCTCTGTTTTTGAAAAGAAATGACATGAGGGGAGGTGGCCTGCCCCCCAAATAGATTCACTAGCCCATCTTTAGGGTGAAGAGAGTAAAAGAAACACATATTGAGAATAGATAGAGGTCCCATTCTTTTTTTTTAAATGATTTTAAATTTATTTTTTATTTATTTTCAGCATAACAGTATTCATTGTTTTTGCACCACACCCAGTGCTCCATGCAACCCTTGTCCTCTCTAATACCCGCCACCTGGTACCCCGACCTACCACCAAGGCCCATTCAAAACCGTCAGATTGTTTTTCAGAGTCCATAGTCTCTCATGGTTCACCTCCCCTTCCAATTTCCCTCAACTCCCTTCTCCTCTCCATCTCCCCATGTCCTCCATGCTATTTGTTATGCTCCACAAATAAGTGAAACCATATGATGGAGAGTCAATTGACTCTCTCTGCTTGACTTATTTCACTCAGCATAATCTCTTCCAGTCCCGCCCATGTTGCTACAAAAGTTGGGTATTCATCCTTTCTGATGGAGGCATAATACTCCATAGTGTATATGGACCACATCTTTCTTATCCATTTGTCCTTTGAAGGGCATCTTGGTTCTTTCCACGGTTTGGCAACTGTGGCCATTGCTGCTATAAACATTGGGGTACAGATGGCCCTTCTTTTCACGGCATCTATATCTTTGGGGTAAATACCCAGTAGTGCAATGGCAGGGTCATAGTGAAGCTCTATTTTTAATTTCTTGAGGAATCTCCACACTGTTCTCCAAAGAGGCTGCACCAACTTGCATTCCCACCAACAGTGGAAGAGGGTTCCCCTTTCTCCACTTCCTCTCCAACACCTGTTTTCTGTCTTGCTAATTTTGGCCATTCTAACTAGTTGAATACTGTTATGCTGAAAATTAATTAAAAAATTAAAAAAAAAACAAAGAAGATGTGGTCCATATATAAAATGGAATATTATTCAGCCATCAGAAACAATGAAAACCCACCATTTGCACTGACATGGATGGAGCTGGAGGGGAATATGTTAAGGAAAGAAGAGTCAAGCAGAGAAAGACAATTATCATATGGTTACACTCATCTGTGGAACATAAGCAATAGCATGAAGTGCCATAGGGGAAGGGAGGGAAATCTGAAAGGGGAGATGAGAGGGAGATGAACCATGAGAGACTATGGACCCCAAGAACCAACCTGAGGGTTTCAGAGGGAAGAAGTGTAGGGGGAAGGGGTAACAGGGTGATGGGTATTGAGGAGGGCATATGCTGAGATTGGGTGTTATATATATATAAAGAATAGATCATTGAGCACTACATCAAAAACTAATAATGTACTCAGTGGGTTACGCCTCTGCCCTTGGCCTGGATCATGATCAGGGTCCTGGAATCGAGCCCCACGTTGGTCTCTCCGCTTGGTGGGGAATCTTATTCCACTCCTCTCTCTCTCTGCCTGCCTCTCTCCCTACTTGTGAGCTCTGTGTGTGTGTGTGTGTGTGTGTGTGTGTGTGTGAAATAAATAAATAAAATCTTTTAAAAAAGAAATCTATCCAGGTTTCCATCCAGGGGCTCGTAGTATGGCTCCGGGGTTCATGATGGGCAGCAAATGGTACATGCATCAGCACATGAAAAAGGATTAACGTAAAGTATTTATTGCCAAGTTATGATCACATCCCTTAAATATATCCCCAATTACCAATTTTGTGAAATAGATCGGTGTATATCTTGATCTTATTTAATTGACCACAAATGTCCCCTATTAATTGGACACCTTTCCTGAGTTAACTGTAACATTGAGACAACACATGTCCTTTGAAATCAGGTATAAGTTGATAATAGACTCAACATTCTCCCCACGCCCAACAAGGAAATTGTGGATGTCATCTATAACACACATTGTTTCATTTTCTTTTGAAGAAAGAAAGGAAGCAAGGTTTCTATCTCAAAGACAGGCTTGCTTCCCTTGGTGGTAGATGGGACCACTTTCTCCATTGTGTCTCCAAGAAGGTTCTCCAAAAGGCCTTTGGACGGAGCTAGGACACAGAGAAGCTGTCAGGACATTGGAAGTGCTGCTCACTTATTACTCAGGGAGATTTGCTTGGTGTGGACATGGGGCAGGAACGTATGCATATCGTTGGTTAACCAGCAAGGACTGAGCAGCTGCTGGAGCATCTTCCTCAGTGGTTGAAGGCAGGCCAAGAGAAGGAGCAGGAAGGAAATGAGAAATAGAGGCTTTGTCTTTCTAGCTAAGGGGAACTTAATCCATGTGAAATGGTCTATCTAAAAAAGGCAAACATTAAAATGTATGTTTTTTCAATGATGGAGTCCCATGATTCCTACCCATTTTAAAGCACAGCAAAATTACACTTATTCGAATGTTATAAGACCTTTTCAGCCTCCATGCTTTTTATACACAGCTACTGTATTCATCACTAGTCTATTGGATTTTTAACTTTTTTACTGTGATGAAGAATATATAACATTCATCCTTTTAATCATTTTTCTGTATACAATTCAGTGGTTTTAATTATCTTTACACATGTATATTCATCACTATTATCTATACCCAAAACTCTCTCATCCTATCCAACATAACCTCCATTCCCAGGAATAGATAATTCCATCTTCCCCACTGCTTCTGGCTCTTAATAACCTCTGTCTTTATGAGTTTGCCTATTCTAAAGATATTATATTAGTGGAATCATACAATATTGGTATTTCTGTGCTAGATTGATCTCATAGAGGATAATATTTCTTCAAGGTCCATACATGTTGGGCATATTTCAAATTCTTTTTTATAGGTGAATAGTACTTTATTGTGTGTATATAACACATTGTGATTGATCCATTCATCATTGGAGGGACTTGAGGGTTGATTCCACTTTTTGACTAATGTGAATAGTGCTGCCAGGAGCACTGATGTATGGATTTCTGTAGAATCCTGGCATGGAACCTCTTCGACCTCAGCCGCAGCAACATCTTCCTAGGAACAACGCCAAAGGCAAGGGAAGCAAGGGCAAAAATGAACTATTGGGATTTCATCAAGATCAAAAGCTTTTGCACAGCAAAGGAAACAGTTAACAAAATCAAAAGACAACTGACAGAATGGGAGAAGATATTTGCAAACGACCTATCAGATAAAGGACTAGTGTCCAGAATCTATAAAGAACTTAGCAAACTCAACACCCAAATAACAAATAATCCAATCAAGAAATGGGCAGAGGACATGAACAGACATTTCTGCAAAGAACACATCCAGATGGTCAACAGACACATGAAAAAGTGCTCCATATCACTCGGCATCAGGGAAATACAAATCAAAACCACAATGAGATATCACCTCACACCAGTCAGAATGGTTAAAATCAACAAGTCAGGAAATGACATGCTGGCGAGGATGCGGAGAAAGGGGAACCCTCCTACACTGTTGGTGGGAATGCAAGCTGGTGCAGCCACTCTGGAAAACAGCATGGAGGTTCCTCAAAATGTTGAAAATAGAACTGCCCTATGACCCAGCAATTGCACTATTGGGTATTTACCCTAAAGATACTAACGTAGTGATCCAAAGGGGCACATGCACCCGAATGTTTATAGCAGCAATATCCACAATAGCCAAACTATGGAAAGAACCTAGATGTCCATCAACAGATGAATGGATCAAGAAGATGTGGTATATATACACAATGGAATACTATGCAGCCATCAAAAGAAATGAAATCTTGCCATTTGTGACAACATGGATAGAACTAGAGCATATCATGCTTAGTGAAATAAGTCAAGCAGAGAAAGACAACTATCATATGATCTCCCTGATATGAGGAAGTGGTGATGCAACATGGGGGCTTAAGTGGGTAGGAGAAGAATAAATGAAACAAGATGGGATTGGGAGGGAGACAAACCATAAGTGACTCTTAATCTTGCAAAACAAACTGAGGGTTGCTGGTAGGAGGGGGTTTGGGAGAAGGGGGTGGGATTATGGACATTGGGGAGGGTATGTGCTTTGGTGAGTGCTGTGAAGTGTGTAAACCTGGTGATTCACAGACCTGTACCCCTGGGGATAAAAATATATGTTTATAAAAAATTAAAAAAATTTAAAAAAAAAGAAACACGCCAGTGAAAATCCACAAAAATTTTAATGTTCCAAAGTTCCATAAGTAGCAAAAATTTGGAAGAAGGTAGAGTCATGATAGATTTTTGACAAATCATTTGGTAAACTTCTATTCAATTAGACTGATGTCTGTGTTAAATGGTATCTGTGACAATAAATTGTATCACCAGCCATCATTTGTCACCAGTTATGTTCTCACTGATTTCACAAACCTAGTAGGAAACCTAGTAGGAAAAGTAGGTCAGATATAGCCAAATATTTAACTCAACTCTTTTTTATATTGGTTTTGTTTTTCAGTCTGTAATAAATCTGTCAAAGTAAAAAAAAAAAAAAAAAAAAAGAAAAGAATCCTGGCATGGTGATACACGACACTATACATTTGTCACAACCCCCAGAATGTCAAAGCACAAAGAGTGAATTTTAATGTAAACCGTGGACTTCTAGTTAATAGAAGTGTATTGATATTGTTTTGCAAATTATAACAAATGGACCACATTCATGTAAGATGTCCTTAATGGATGAATCAGGGGGCATGGGTTATGGGAGCTTTCTATATTATCTGTTCAACTCTTACATTCATCTAAACCTCCTGTTATAAATAATACCTATTAATTTTTTAAAATCTGAAAACACTTTTTCAGTCAAAGATCTGTTTCAGCCAATGTTCAAAAATCAGCTAAAAGTCTATATGTTAACTAAAGATGTTGTTTACTGTTAAAAGGAAACCCATTCTTGAGTTTGAAAAGTACCTGTATTCTAGAGCTACAGCAATACTGAATGGCTTGCTCATTTATCTTTGCATACACAAGAGAAGAATGTGGCTTAACATTTATGGTTTTCTCTTAAAGATAGGCCAGGGAATAAAATAGAATCATTATTCTTCAATGAACCTAATGAGTCCATTTCCACAGTACCTTCAAGTGGGTCATCTATAGGGTGCCCTCTGTTGTGTGGCCAGAGGTAGAGTTTCCTGAATCACTGCTTAGGACCAGTTGATATTCTTCACCTTATGTGAACATTTCTTCTTAATCCTTGAAGCAAGATCCCAGGAAATGCATCACAATAGAGAGAACTGTGGACAACTTGCTGGCAGAAGAACACAGGGAAATGGGTGATCATCTATTCCTAATTCAATCCTTTCATCCCATTATCCACCTGCTGCCCGCTCAGTAGAGCCTCCTGAATCCAAGTAGGACTTCTGGAGTTCTTGTGGTTGGCTATACGCTTAGAACACCCTATAGACAGATCCTGTGATCAAATACTTTTATTTCACTAAGGCATTAGAGAAATGCAGCAAAGGGCACTATCCATGACTGATGGCCTGGGTTCAAACTCCATTTAGAAGCCACAAGTGCCTGAGAAAGTGACAAAAACACTCTGTGTAATTCCCTGTTCTGAGATGTTCAAATGTGAATATGGCCTACTTTTTTACTATTATGTTAAGAGCCTAAACATAATTAAATACAAGAAAGCCTTATTACAAAAAAAAAAAAAAAAAGATGACTGGTGTTTCCTAATTGCCCTAAGTGTTCAATCCCTGAGTGACTGCAAGAAGGAGATAGACACTTGGTAGTGGTTGAATCCAGAGAGGGGATTTGGACGGCTCCACAGCAGGGAGGAAGGAAGCTCCCTCTTAGCTTTTACATGGGAATGATGTTTTACAGCTCGTGGACAATACATGTGACCATCTCCTGTAATTCCCAGGTCGGCCCTAGTGAGGTGGGTGAGGGCAGGGCAGGGGCTGTAAGCCTTATTCTTTTTTCTTTTTTTTATAAACATATATTTTTATCCCCAGGGGTACAGGTCTGTTAATCACCTGGTTTACACACTTCACAGCACTCACCATAGCACATACCCTCCCCAATGTCCATAACCCCACCCCCCTTCTCACAACCCCCCTCCTCCCAGCAATCCTCAGTTTGTTTTGTGAGATTAAGAGTCACTTATGGTTTGTCTCCCTCCCAATCCCATCTTGTTTCATTTATTCTACAGTGGGAGGCCCTGAAATGTACAGAGATGAACTGACATGCCAGGAGTTACCATACAGATGAGGATGGGGTCCAGGACAGGAATAGAGTTGTTTCCCTGGGGAAAGAGATCCCTGAACACCCAAGACCTGCCCAGGGCACCAGAGTTCATGCCCTGTCGCCCAGAACCAAGTCTCTTTCTTGGACGCTCCTGCTGGAGGAGGTGCCTGAGCCAACAGAAAAGACCAGATGCTAACTCAGCCTCCCACCTCTAGGTGTTAATCCATAACCCAAAACACAAGGCAGTTAACCCCAAGGGAAACCCCCTGGAGTGCCGGTGGAAGACCCACTGTGGCCATCCTCCCCCAGCATGCACATTACCAGCTGTGTCACGTGGAGCTGGAGCCTTCCCAGGGACCAGTTGGCTATGCTTAGTGACCAGTGAGTGGTCTGCTCAACTGCTAACTGACTCAAAATACGGAAGATTCCAAACCAACTGTCACAGGATGCCTCTGCAGGATGCCAGATGGCCTCTGCAGGATGCCAGAGCAGTTACTGTGAATAAACTGTGAAAGTGGCCATCTGCATTGGTGCTTTGGTGGCTTAATAAATTAAACCTGTGACCTTCAGTGTCTCATAGGTTGATCTGAGAAAGTGTGCAAATAACCTGGACTATGGCCTCAGAGTGAACAGGGGGTCTGAACACTGGCTTGAGTGGGCAACTTCCCTACTCCTTCCTTCCAAAGAGTCTCCCCAGATCCAGGCTCTACAGACTTTTCTCCCTTACTAGTTCCTATAGGGGCAGGGGACAATGTCCTGTCTCCTCTTAGAGGGCCCCATTTATACCCAGAACCTGCAGACCCCCTCCCCAGGACACAAACCAAGGATCACCAGACATACTTTCCTATTTTCTCTTTCACTCAGGAAAACTCTATGCTCATCAGCTCCAAACTTTCTGACCTAGCATGGCCCCACTTCAAATCTAAAATTTTGCCCACACCATGCCCCAGACATCCAGAATATTACTCAGAAATTCCACACAGTTGTCTCATGCCTCAGTCTTCATATTTCCAAAGCTGAAGACAAAGACAAAAGAACCTCTAGAACCAGACCCCTGCTGGAACAATCTCGAGAGTGGAAATTGATGGGCAAATTGTGCATGTCCAGAGTCACCCAGAACAGGAAAATAGCAGTGTGGGGGAGTACATGGGCCAGAACCTGACTTTACAGGATTTCCTTCTAGAAGGGTGGGCCTAGTACACCTGACTCAGCCCAGCTCCCTGCCTGGATCATTCAGGGTTTCTTGACACTATTCAGTGGTGCTGTGCATAAAAACGAAGACCAACCATATGATAACAAGTAAAGGGGATTTATTCAGAACTTGCTAGAGCAAGGGAGTCAGCCACTATCACTGCATTTGGGCAGAGATTCAAAAGCAGGAGAAGAGTGCAGAAACATTGTAGAGCCAGAAGGAAAGTCTTCAGGGATGCCTGATTAAAGCCTCTTGGCATAAGGAAGCTGAAGTCAGGAATCTAGCAGCAGGACGTCCCATGTCTTTGTCAGGGCTATTGTATATGCTGGGCCTCAGGTGCAAAAATGGAGAAAAACCAGGCTCAGTCTGTTACAAATCATGTGCTGGTCCTTCGGGGCCAATTGCTACAGAGGTTATTTGTTAGCTTTCTGGACTGGATGCCCCAGATAGTGGTCTGATGTCTTAAAAGATGAAAACTGTAGATAATGGGTTGGTTTCCTGGGCTACACATATCAGGCCACAGTCCTATTTTTATATATATTCAGGGCACTTTCTTTGGGGTCTTCCATGTGTCTATCCCCCATTTTGGTCCTTATCTCACTTAGGAGAGGTTGGCCTATTCAGACAAGACCAGAGATCCCACACTTCACTGCTGGACATGGTCTAGTCATCTTCATGGGCAACTGTATTGGAAGGTCTTCTTGACCATGCATGTGATGACAGAACATCTGTATAGATGCTTGTAAGACTAACACTGGCTAGAACACAATGGACCAGCACTATGACCACTATGAAGACAAACAAAACAAAGAATATGTTGATAGTCTGTATAAGGTGCTTCCAAACCAGGAAGCCCTATTGCCCAACCCAGGCCAAGAGAACAAATCCCATAAGGCATGAAGATCAACCTTAATGCCAAACAGCTTCTTCTTTAAGACATTTGAGAACCTGTTTTACCTGCCCTCCTTTATGGGGTCAAGCACAAAAGGTGTAAACACTAACACAGATGCCACCACATCCTGCCAACAAGAAATCTATGGCAATGGGACAACTGTCAAATGCCACCAATATGCTGAGACTGATCCATATTCCATCTGGGACAAAAATTGTATTATCAGTAAATTTTGCCAAAAGTAGAGATAGGTTTCTTTTTTTTTTTTGCAATCAGCAAGAGGTTCTTTATTGTTACGCAGGCGCCTGCGGGTGGTCAGCAGCTCCTGCTAGCTGAGCACACCCAGCTGGGGTGGTGCCGGGTTTTTATAGACAGGTACAAACAAGTTTTGGGTGGGGCGCAACTGATTGGTTGACAGAACTTTTGAAAAAGGCATATCTGAGTCTATGCATGTCTTTCTCAAATATGACATCCCAGTCAAAGCCTTGGTAAAATAACCAGTTTCCAATGGTGTCCTGTTACAAGGAGAACAGATTCTTATTGAACTTATGCAAATGACTGATTGCCATGGAAGAAAGAATACTTACTGAGACCTTTTGGTTTCAGAGGGTTCAGATAGAGAGAAAAGGTGAATGCTTTGAGCACTGTTACAAATGAGCACTTATACATCTCTATAAGTTACAGATAACTTAAGAAAAAGTATCCCTAGTCTGGAAGAGCAAACATTAGAGAGAACCAGCAATGTTTAAAGTAAGACAAAACATTAAGAGACACAACACTATAATCTTTTAGTTCATTTAGTCCCATGTTACTAATTCTGGTGAATTTGGCTTTAGTCAGTTCTGGAAATTCTTACCCTTTTCAGTTTTAGGATTTTCAAGTATATCAAATATCTATTTGTCCTGAAAGTCCTTTATAGGAATCTCCTTGAAGATAAAACCCATTTTACAAGAGAATTAAAACAATTATAAATGACAAAAACTCAGAATGGATATGGTTAGAGCTAAAGAGACATGGGAGTTTACAATTTAGCTGCAAGGAAATCAGGTTATTTCTGTGATACATAACATTTCCATAATTACAGTATCAAGCGGTGATCTCTCAAAACGTTAAAACTTTAGGAAGTGTGTAGAATCTCTAGAATAGTTATAGTATTTTCCCAAATGTAACCCAAGGTTTATCATTGGTTCAGTAGTACTTCATGAGCAACTTCACATACCAAGGAAAAGCCTGAGTTAAAGAGATTTACAATTTAAATCTTGTCAACATTTGCTAAAATCTTATGAAGTTTTAAAGCACATGCCTAAATATAATTAGGGATGTTAAACACCTGATAAAACTGAACATAGAAACTGGTTTTTCTGGGCAGGCAAAGAGTAAACCATTTACATTTTCTTAACAGCAGATCAATTGATCTAAGAAAACATTGTCCTTTTGAACAGAGACAATTTAAGTCTTGTACCAATGTACCTTTAAAACCCATTCATTTCAATCTTAATCCATTCTTGACCATAGCTAAAATTCCTTTTCTGAAGATTTCCCTTCACAAACCTTCTACAACTTTCCTTTGCATTCAGGTTTGTCCCAAGCCATTTTCTTCTAAACAACCATCTCATTTAGGACAAAATTACCTTCCTTTACCTTCAACAAAATGTATTCCCATTCCTTAAATCTTTCTTACATATCTCCTACTTTCCTACATACAGTTTCCCTTTATTTCCATCAGTCTTAGTTACACTAAGCAGAACTTTGTATTCTTAGAAACACCTTTAGTTATTAACCAATTGTGAACTGTTACAACAGAATTCTTCAGGTGGCAATTTATCAATCAGGTAAGTGGCAAACAAGTTTACCAACAGATTTAAATACTCTTAGTTTCTTTGCAGTAAGAAGTCAAAAGCACAAACCTACATCCAGTAATTAACGACTTAGCATTTTATCCTGTTTGGTTAAGACCTAGATGTCCACAATTCAATTCCATTTGTCATCCAAGCAAAACTTTAAAACTTTCAGGTTACCAAAGACTTTGAAAGCTACTTCAGCAATTACCCATTAGAACTTTGAGACAGACAATTAACCATCAGTTTAGTCATTCCTTTGCTAACAAATTTTAACAAGTAACACAAGCTTATCTGACATTCAGTAAACTGATAGAATAAAAGTTTCACATTTACTGCTGTAACTTCAAAGACAGGTCTTATCTTAATTAAATAAACTTAACTTAGTTCCAATACTGATTTACGTTCCACCTGGGCCCACTCCGCTTTGAATGTTTACCTGAGACACAAGTGGGAAGATCTGGAGTGGGGGGTGTTAGGTCCAGGGGGTACTCTTCTTGCTCCTTGACAGTGGAGAGAGAAGGAGCCGTGGTGCATGATCTAGAAGCTAGTCATGCAGGCTGCACACACGTTGGTACAGAAACACGTAAGGGGGAAACAGAAGAAACAAAGCGCCGCCAGGAGGCAGAGAAGGGATTCCCGGTTTTGGAGCTCCTAAGCCCCAACAGAGGAGCAGACGCCATGCTTTCCCACCAGCAAGGGGGGAGGGTTAAGCAGTCTAAGTCAGGCCAGAGAACACAGGGAAACTTCCCCGAAACAAAGAGAGTTTCGGCAGCTGCTTGGGAATATTCCCTATAGTCTCTGTCTCAAGTTAGACCAACCCCAGTTGGCTCCAGTTAACCTTAATCAAGGGAAACACAAAGGGCGACGAGAAAAGCACACAAGACACACAAGACAATTAACAAAAAGGTCGCTGCGCGGTTTCGGTATACTACCGAAAGCAAGGTTTCCACCGGCCCAGAGGAGCCTCGAGATCTCCCTGCAGTGGACAAATTCCGTCCAGGGCCGAGGGGTTCCTCTGGAACGGACAAACGGATATAACCCTCGGACAAATGAGGGGCTCCAAAAAATTGGGCCCCTCTAATCCCTGGGGCGTCCCCCAGGGTGGCAGGGGAGAAGTCCGAGCTCGTCAGCTCCTTCTCAAGCTGCCTACAAATACAATCCAACAACGCGCGCTGTTGTATAAACACTATACCGCTACCTGCAGTATAGGTCAAACAGAGGCCTCACAAGACTAGAGACAAACAAGAACACGAGACAGGAGACAAAAACACACAGTTCTTAAAATTTAAATGCTGGCCAGCTTACCTCCCGGTGGGAGTCAGTTGGATCCGTGGGCAGGAGTCCGATGATCTCGGTGGGACCTCCAAATGAAAGACCCGCGGATCCCCTTACCCAAGAATCCAACACTGCCACTGGATGCAATCAGCAAGAGGTTCTTTATTGTTACGCAGGCACCTGCGGGTGGTCAGCGCGCGCCTGCAGGTAGTCAGCAGCTCCTGCTAGCTGAGCACCTTTTTTTTTTTTTTTTTTTTTTAAGAATCACAAGTAGACAGAGAGGCAGGCAGAGAGAGAGAGAGGAAAGCAGGCATTATGCTGAGCAGAGAGCCCGATGTGGGATTCAATCCCAGGACCCTGGGATCATGACCTGAGCCGAAGGCAGAGGCTTTAACCCACTGAGCCACACAGGCACCCTTAGAGATAGGTTTCTTATAGGCTTTCTTATTTTTGCAGTTTTCACCAAAGGGAACATTGCTCTAGTTTGGGGCATGAATAGTAATTCCCCCAAATTGTGTGCCTGAGTAACCAAAAGTGGCCTCATTTTGGAGCTCACCCAGGAGTTGGAAATTCCGGTATTGGTGATTCCTTTCATTTGATGAAATCTGAATTGCCCAGAGGGATTTTCCATGGGGACCAGAGCTGGATGGCACATCCCACAGTCAGAAACACAGAAGAGGTATAGAGTATGTTCTGACTTTAAAAGGATAATAATTAGTATAATGATTATAATAAGACAAAAGGAGTAAAGGGGTCATTCTGGGTGAATGGCAGCAAGGGATTTAAGTAAAATGAGAAGAATTATTTTAACTAAGCAGATACAAAATGAAAAAAGAATGAAGGGGCACCTGGGTGGCTCAGTGGGTTAAAGTCTATGCCTTTGGCTCAGGTCATGGTCTCAGTGTCCTGGAATCGAGCCCTGCGTCGGACTCTCTGCTCAGCAGGGAGCCTGCTTCCTCCCTCTCTCTCTGCCTGCCTCTCTGCCTATTTGTGATCTCTCTCTCTCTCTGTCAAATAAATAAATAAAATCTTAAAAAAAAAAAGAAAATTAAAAAAGAATGAAATGGGTGACTTGACCCAATATCTTGTGTGTTACATGCCTGCTTCTCAAATGAATGATTTGGCTCAAATCAGGTTGTGCAGAGTTAGCCTTAAAGACCCAAGTCATCATTGGTGAAGTTGTGGGGAATAATAATTGAGATTGTGATGAAAGTACACATGAGAAGCAGATTTTTTTTTTTTTTTTTTGGGAGAAGAAAGAGTTTAGGTTTAGAGGATTCCCAAAGAAGTGGTGATGGTTGGTTGAAATAGAACATTTGTATATCTCATACCATGATCCCCCATAATGGCAGTTGGCCACCTCTGAACACAGGTCCATCAATATGGACTCTCTAGCCAGTGGAAAACCAGAGAGAGTACTCCCAGGTCCCAACATTGACATAGTGGGAGAACTTTAGCTGGTTTCATAGAGGACCTTCATCTCAGTTCATCCCGGTGGATGACAGTCTGCTGAGATCATTAGTCTCCTTGTCTGTGAGGCTGGCTCAGACAAGATTCACTAGAGCCTATGCATGGTTCTATGCTCAGATTCTTCTTCTTATAACTCACAACAGTTTGCATAGCACAACACAACATTGTAACCAAAAGGACAGTCTAAGGGGACAAAAAGGAATGGTATGAATCCACCAAGGAGGCAAACAAATGGGTCCCCAAAACAAGCCCCAGGTGCCAGCCTGAGTATCAACAGCCTAGGAATTCACTGCAAGAGAGCAAATTTCAGATTCAGTGCTCACTCATAGGCTTTCTTATTTTTGCAGTTTTCAACCAAAGGGAATATTGCTCTAGTTTGGGGCATGAATAGTAATTCCCCCAAATTGTGTGCCTGAGTAACCAAACATGGCCTCTTTTTGGAGCTCACCCAGGAGTTGGAAATTCTGGTATTGGTGATTCCTTTCATTTGATGAAATCTGAATTGCCCAGAGGGATTTCCCATGGGGTCCGGAGCTGCATGGCACATCCCGCAGTCAGAAACACAGAAGAGGTGTTGAGAAGCTGCATGCAGCAAGGCCAAGGGGCCTGGTGGGCACCACACAGGCTTGAAAGCTGTGGTTTTGAAGCAACAGGCATCTAGACAGGGTCTAGGCGGGAAGTCTGGGATGACCTGTCCAGTAAAGAAAGGTCAATGAAATGACAACAGGCAAAGAACACCCAGAGCTTGCTAGAGCAAGGGAGTCAAGCCACCATTATGTGCACTTGGCAGAGACTCAACATCCAGCAGAAGAGTGAGAACTCATGCTATTGGGAAAAAGGGAAGGCTTCAGCTATGCCCTGATGGGATGTTATTGGCACAAAGAGGGTCTAGTGAGGTGTCTGGAAGGGAGGCATCCTCTGTGGTTGTTAGAGGTGCATACTTGGTTGTTTTCTGGTCAATTGGTTCTTTGTGGGGAGTGGGGACAAGAGTTAGGGAAGCTCTCAGATAGAATTATGGCCATTTGAGGCCCACTGTTAAGAAGGACCTGGTGCAGAACCCTGGCCATTTGCTACGTACAGCAGCCAATCTCCTTCCAAGTCTGACATACATAGTAAGCCTGCTTTCTCTGCTGACACCAAGGATTGGGTCCTGGATTGGTTGTGGACAGAAACCTATTTTCATGTACGGTCTGCCTACGGCCCATTTGTGTGCTCGCTTTTTCATGCAGACTGGGAACCAGAAACCAGGAAAATGCTGAGGAAGTTGTTGAGCAGGGCTGAAGAGAGAGACCATAAATTTGAAGATCCAAGAACATCAAGTTCCTGGATGAGCCCAGGTCCTGCAGGATGAGAATCATAAAAAGCACGAAAATGGAAAGTAAGCAAAGTTACAAAAAGTAGCTTATCAATAAGAGAGAGGAAGGGTACCTGGTTTCTTCAGTTGGTTAAGTGTCTGAATCCAGATTTTAGCTTAGGCCATGGTCTCAGGGTCCTGGGGTTGAGTCCCCTGTCAGGCTCTGCACTCAGCATGCTGTCTGCTTTGGATTCTCTCTCCCTCTTCGGCCCACCCTCCAACTCACGTGATCTCACTCTCTCTCAAAAGAAAATAATTCATTACCAAAAGAAAATAAAGAGGGAGACAAACCATAAGTGACTCTTAATCTCACAAAACAAACTGAGGGTTGCTGGGGGGAGGGGGTTTGGGAGAAGGGGGTGGGATTATGGACATTGGGGAGGGTATGGGCTTGGGTGAGTTCTGTGAAGTGTGTAAACCTGGTGATTCACAGACCTGTACCCCTGGGGATAAAAATATATGTTTATAAAAAATAAAAAATTAATTTAAAAAAATTGGAAAAAAAAAGAAAACAAAACAAAAAAAACTTACTGCTGTGGGTGGCCCAACATTGGCATTTCAGTCCATGCTTGATACCCAACTGGCACCATACACTCTAGGCTCACGTCCATATCAACTAACACGCCCCGGGTTACTCTTGAGCAATACCACCAACATGCTGATGGGTACTCTGTGTCCTAGATCTCTCAGAGGACTTCCTAGGAACAGCTCTGGGTGATAACATCATTACCAAAGATCTATCCGTTGTGACAGTGAGCTTGACGTTCTTTGTCCGAAGAACAAATGTTGCTTTCTTGTTTTCTTTCCAATCAAATACAGATGACAATGGGACAATGTACATTTGAGTTGAGATATATATATATCTCCTATGATTTCCCTATTGTAGAGAGTGCTGAGTGGTGCCCTCTTTTGAACCACTAGCTGATGAGAGAGGACATTTACTATTGGCAACACCAAACCTGGTTAGAAATGCTGTGGTAGGATCCTTTCCCTCAGCAACAGTTTCTCCTGTTTGGATTAAGAATTTTGTAGTTTCCATCCTGAGTGGATGGGGCAGACACATCCCCCAGGAAAAACAACTTCCTACAGGCATCCAGGTCATGTACTTGGGGTCTTGGGCTCAACCACTGTGTTCCATATGGTTTCCTAAAGTCATCCAGAGAACTAAAGATCAGTGCAGACAGACAAGTGTACAGCATGACCTGAGCCCCATGGTGTCCTCTTATTTATATCTGCAACCTCCAGAAATGTCGGGAGCAAAGAGAAGTGGCATGTTATCTGGAATCAGTCTCTTCCTGGGAAAAACTTCTAGCTGGTAATGCAGGTGGGGCCCCCTTGGAATCTTCAGTCTGGAGAGCCTCACCAGTTGGGGGTTCCTGGTAGGACTATTGGAGGTTTGCAAGACAGGCATATTTCCCAGGTGACAAAGTATGCTCTTGTGTCTGCAAGACTTGGAAGCCAATGAATTCCGTGTGTGTGATAGGAGTTTGTGTGCATGAGACTTGGGGTTAGGGTGTCTTTTGTGGCTCTATGTAGTGTGATTGTGAGTGGGTGCTTTTGTGTGGGAGACGGAGAGATAAAGACAGATACAGTCACAGAGACAGAGACAGAGAGGAAGAGGGAGAGAGTGAAAGAGCAGGAGAGACAGTGTATATTTTTGCAGATCAATCCCACTGCCACTGGCCAATGTCAACCTTCTCAGAGAAAAGAAAAAAACCTCATCACGGCACACGTTCTAGCCCTATGACTATGGGAGGCCCCACAGGGGCATTTCAGCCCCTGCCAGCCAACCAAATGACCCCAATGATCTAACACCATTTATATCAAGCAATCCTCTCCAAGCTATTCATTCTTTTTTTTTAAGGATTTTATTAACCTGAGAGAGAGAGAAAGAGAGAACACAGTCAGTTGGGAGGGGCAGAGGGTGAGAGAAAAACAGACTCTCGCTGAGCAGGGAGGCCTCACGTGTGACTCAATTTCAGGACCCTGAGATCATGACCTGAGTGGAAGGCCGATGCTGAAAGGACTGAGCCCTCCAGGTGCCCCTCCCCGAATTATTCTTGAGTAGCACCACGAATGTACTGACAAGTATGTTCTTGATGTCCTTCTAGACATCCCCGAAAAAAGCTCGATCTGGGCAAGGTTTCGTCAGAATATCAAAGACAAAGACGACCAATGTGTTGCCAAGGTGAGCTTGCCTGTCCTTGCCCAAGGAACAAGTGTTGCTTTCTCAGTTTCTTTAATCAAATTCAGTTGAAAAGCATATAACATACTATATGTTGGTGAATTGAAAATAATAAAACATTGGCTAAATAAATAAATAAATGGTTTGTATATGGAAATAAAATGTTTAAACTGTATGAGTGTTTGTGTGTATGTGAATATACACACATATATACATACACACACTTTTGAGAGGACACATGTATAATTTCTCTTTTGGGGAGTGTGCTGAGTGGTTGTCTCTTGCCAACCATCATCTGATTTGAGAGGACATTTACTATTGGCAACACCAAACCTGGTTATAATCGCTGTGATAGGATCCTTTCCCTCAGCAACAGTTTCTCCTGCTTGAATGAAGAATTTTATAGTCACCTGGGTGGACTGGGCAGACACATCCCCCAGGAAAAACAACTTCATACAGGCATCCTGTTTGCTTACCATGGGAGCCAAGCACTGGGTTCCCTTTGGTTTCCTATTGTCACTGACATGACTAAAGATTAGCAGACAGACAGTATACAACATGACCCGAGGCTCATTGTGTCCTCTTTTCTGTACCTGCAGGTGCCACCCAGATTGAGCAAAACGGGTATGTATTCTGGAATACCTCTCTTGCTGTCTTTAGTCAGGGGCACCATCAGATCCTGGGTTCCCATTGGGATCAGAGGTGTGTTGAAACAATGGGTTTTCCACATAGAGACCCATGGTCTTTGCGGCTGTGTAGCATTCACGTAGTGAGTTTGTGTGTATGGAGGTGGAGTGTGTCTCTGTGTGAACTGACGAGGTGTGATTGTGAGTGGGCACATGGTTTTGTGTGTCTCTCTGTGTGTGTATATTTCCAAGAAATTATGTCTCCCTAAATAGCAAAGTTGTTGGTGCGAACTTTGCCATTTAGGAAAAAGAAAAGCAAATCCTGTCCCCTGGCCTAATGGGTGCATATGTATGTCAGAACTTACGGCATTGTACAACTTAAATATGTGTGTAGTCTATCATATACCAAATAGACCTGGTTTCGTCTGAAAAATCCCATTACCACACAGAAAAATATTCCCAGGGTCCTGAGAGGAAAAAGCATTTTCAGAATTCCCCTGAATCTGTCAGGAATGACTTCAGTTAATGATGAGTCTCACCTCTGAGCGGACAGTGGGATCGATCATGACTAAAGAGAAGGACTCCTGTGGTGTTCAGTTGGCCTCAGAGAAAAGAGAGGCTGGAGGGGGTGCTGAATGACAGCGGGGTCCTAGTGCCTGTGTTTGGGGAGCCTGGCACTGAGATGAGGCTCTTTAACCCAAAATCTCATGCACCATTTCCCACCTCTCCATTTCAAGGGGAAGACCTACATTTTTTTGTAAAATTTTTTATTTATTTTCAGCATAACAATATTCATTGTTTTTGCTCCACACCCAGTGCTCCATGCAATCCGTGCCCTCTCCAATACCCACCACCTGGTTCCCCCAACCTCCCACCCCCCACCCCTTCCAAACCTTCAGATTGTTTTTCAGAGTCCATAGTCTCTATGGTTCACCTCCCCTTCCAATTTTCCTCAACTCCCTTCTCCTCTCCATCTCCCCATGTCCTCTATGTTATTTCTTACACTCCACAAATAAGTGAAACCATTTGATAACTGACTTTCTCTGCTTGACTTACTTTACTCATCATAATTTCTTCCAGTCCCGTCCATGTTGCTACAAAAGTTTGGTATTCATCCTTTCTGATGGAGGCATAATACTCCATAGTGTATATGGACCATATCTTCCTATCCATTCATCTGTTGAGGGGCATCTTGGTTCTTTCCACAGTTTGGCGACCGTGGTCATTGCTGCTATAAACATTGGGGCACAGATGGCCCTTCTTTTCACTACATCTGTATCTTTGTGGTAAATACCCAGGAATGCGATTGCAGAAGACCCATACATTTCTACACGGAGTTTGGTATCAAAAATACTTTTACACCTTGTTCCCGATCCTCCTCCTGTGGGGTGCTTGCCAGTCCTGAGACTACAATGACCCCAGGGTCCTTGCTCTTTCACATACTTTAAGGTAAAGGGATTTTTCTCCCCATGGATTCTTTGCCTCTGCCCCTCCTCTGTTCCCACACCTTTCTGATGAAAGGAGCCTGAGAAAGAATATTCTTCCTCTTAGTGGGAGAGCTGGGGCAAGTGGCCCCAAGGGCAGATGGTTGCCACACCCTGTTCTGAAGGGAATCTGAGAAGTGGGAGCCTGCAGGTTCTAGAAATCCTTTGTCTCTAGATCATGGTCACTTGGTAGTGTGAAAGAGAATGCCTGCTGGGTGCAACCCAATAGAGAAGTGAGAGCAGCAGTTAGGCTCTAAGGAGTCCTGGCTCCATCAGATCCTTCTGCATTGAAGGGTGAGGGCATGATCCAGGGGCTTGGACTAGAACTTTAGAGGGAAGAGGTAGAGGGGATGGTGGGGGGGGCAGAGGGACAGCACGAAGGACAGCCAGGCCATGTGAGAGAGGGAGGGCATGCCAAGATTGCAAGGTTAGGTGAATCAGTCCAGGATCACTGCCTGGGCCCAGCCTTGCCCACACTGAGGATGCCACTCAGGCTCCTCCTGAGCAGGGACGAGGCAGGTCACACTGTCACGGCTGGTGTGAGCACTGTATGGATGTCTTCCTAAATCCCCAGGGAAGTGGCTTGCTTCTCATTCCATCCTCTTCTCCGGCCACCTGTGCGACAAACCAGGCTCTTTCCATCATGGAAATTAGGGAGAGCCAGAGAATGCAGTCAGGTCTCCTGTTCCCCCACCCGAGACACATCAGTGGGGATGAAACCAGGAACAGGCCAGACACACAGATGCTCCCAGCCTGAACCACCCAGGGCTAGGAGGGGCGAGTTTTTACTTTTCACCTGCTTCTGGAAGTCACTTGACAACCAGTCCCTGTCTACACGCAGTTGGCCAAGGGTTATCTGGCCTGCAGACATATTTATGCTGAAGAGATCTCATACCATGTGGCTATGGCAGCTTTAGAACATTCTAGTTGCACATGAGGTGAGAGGGACACATACTACAGGCATGGTAAACTTAGCAAAGTCATGGGAGCTGATCCCACGGTTGGGGTGCTTCTTGCTCCTCCCCTTTATGGCCCAGAGGACATCAGTTTGATGGTTTCTCTGAAATGATCTGAGAGTTCACACACCCAATCTCTGTGTCCTTCCACTCATGGGGACAGGAGCCCTGCACCTGTTAGCCACTGCAAGGACACGAACAGCATCTCCCTCATTCCTTCTCCCCCAAATGGTTAGCTCTGAGCAGCCTCTTTTGATACAGTCTGGATTAAGGTTAGTTCAGGGGCAGAAATTTCCCTCTTCAGCTTGTAGTGGTCTATGTTCCCCCACATTATGCTAACTGCGTGCCCAGGCTCTAGTATGGACCAGGAAGAGAAGGATGGGCTCCTGAGAACAGTGAAGTGTCCCTGCCCCTAGCAAGACATGTCTGCTCACGTGTGAGTTAATTCGAGGAAACAAAGTTAAACAATCCCATCCTTCATCACATCAGCTAAATTACAGGTGCCCCGTAATTCATGTTTACAACACAGAACATTTTCATCTTCACAGACAGCTCCCCTGGGCACCTGTTCTGAGCCTGGCAGAGGGGCTGCTCATGGACCCCATCTAACCCAGACTGTTTCCACCACAGTTGGGATTACAGGTTGATCCGTGCACAGGTGAGAGCTATCGTAATCCCATGGAGACAGGGAAGTGTCATATGAAGGGGCATCCTTCCTCTTGCTGAAGGTTAGCAGCTGTGCTCAAGGTCTTGTTGAAGGGCTCTGACTCCAGGCTCCCTGACTCCAGGGAGCCCAGGGCAGGTCTGAGGATCTGGAGGAAGAACAGGTGATGACGTGCGAGCCAGCCTGACCTCCGCTGGAGCAGTAGGTGCAAGGGAGCCCCTCTTTCTAACAACCTGCTGCTCATGCTTGAGTCTCTATAGAATGGAGCCTGGAGATCATATTAGAAGTCAGCTCAGAGGAGGAAGACTCTCCAGGTAGGGAACTACACTCAGATAGGAACTAAGGGGAGAGGGTTCCTGGGAATAGGCAGGTTCCAGCAGCTACTTTGTAGACCAAGAGTGGGAGGTAGGAAATCAAAAAGATGAAGTATATGTATTAGAGGATTTCTTTCTGTTTTTCCACCGTGGAGAGTGAAGGATTGGCGGGGAGGGGCCATGGGAGAGGGAGATGGCGACTCCAGGCTGAGCCAGGAACCTAATGCAGGCCTGCTCCCAGGGATCAGAAACCCAGCTGAATGCAGACATTGAAATGACTGAGCCACCCAGATTCAGTCTCTGTTTTGTTCCTTTCCTGTAATGGTAAGGTTCTTTTGAAATAATAGTAAGAAGTATTCTGCCTCTGGGCCTTGAAGGTGCTCTGTTTGTAATCCTCTTTTCTTATTTGATATTTAAGATTCTCTTTCCTAAGGAGCTGTGAGGTTGCATTCCTCAATGCAAACATGAGAGCCTTTGGATACAGTCATAGACTGGTTGGAATTCCAGAGGCATATGTGAAGGCTGCTGAGCTGGTCGCACACCCTGGCGCTCAAGGGTTCCACTGAGCTGTTTCCTGGATGACCAGGCCCAGGACAGAGGCTCTAGAAGTGGGACCATGGTCTCTTCTCCTGTCTGATCCTGCTGCTCCAGCCGCACAGCGATGGACCTACTCCTCACATCATGGTCACAGACCACCCTTGGACCTTCCCTCAACCTGCTCAGGGGCCTCCTCCATTCCTGCCAGGACTTGGGGGCTTGGCATTATTGCTGTCAAGTGCTGGGGTTTATATAGTTGTGCTCACCTGTCCCCACACTGACAGCCTAGGGGAATTTGGACACGTCATTTGATCTCTCCTGTCACATTCATCTCTTCTCTAGGCTAGGACATTTATGGGCTGTGGTAACACTCAAGTATGATTCCAGTGTCTATGATCAGCCCAGGCATAGGGTAGTAACTTTATTGCTCAGTTGCCTGTCACACTCATGCCTAGCACAACCCAGGCCCATGGAAACCATCTCCATGCTGGCTGGTTTGGCTCACGGGTCAACTGAGGGACTTGGGAGGATGGCAGTAAACCCATCATAATTACTCCACTTTTGCCATTTCACAGAACAATCAGGTTGTTGGAGGTGAGAGGAGAAGGGAAAGAAGGAGGGAGCAGAGGAATGCAGGAAATCATGGGGACAGAAAGTCATGGGCAACACCTTGGCTGCCTCTTGAAAGAATGGGATGACAGGCATTGGTTGCAGGTCCCAGTTATGAAATGTAAGAGCTGGAAAAGGCCCAGAGACCCTGGACACCTTCATTATCAGTGGGTTAAAGGGATCATGGTTCTGGAGCTGGTGAGGTGGGGGGACTGTAGCGCTGAGGACAGAAATTGAGTTTTGGGGTCAGGGACATGATCCTAGGAGCAGTGGCCTGAGTCCTCTTTCTCCCCTTTCCCTTCCCAAAGGAAGGCCATGTCTCTTACCATTGCTCTGCACAGAGAAGCCTATTTTGCAGACTGGGAAGACTCAGAACACTAGATCCTCAATCCGTGTGCCATTATTTCATCTCTCATTCCTTTTTACTCTTTCTTTTCTTTCTTTTTATTTTCTTTTTTTTTTTATTTTTTATAAACATATATTTTTATCCCCAGGGGTACAGGTCTGTGAATCACCAGGTTTACACACTTCACAGCACTCACCCAAGCACATACCCTCCCCAATGTCCATAATCCCACCCCCTTCTCCCAAACCCCCTCCCCCCAGCAACCTTCAGTTTGTTTTGTAAGATTAAGAGTCACTTATGGTTGGTCTCCCTCCCAATCCCATCTTGTTTCATTTATTCTTCTCCTACCCACTTAAGCCCCCATGTTGCATCACCACTTCCTCATATCACGGAGATCATATGATAGTTGTCTTTCTCTGCTTGACTTATTTCGCTAAGCATGATACAATCTAGTTCCATCCATTTGTCGCAAATGGCAAGATTTCATTTCTTTTGATGGCTGCATAGTATTCCATTCTGTATATATACCACATCTTCTTGATCCATTCATCTGTTGATGGGCATCTAGGTTCTTTCCATAGTTTGGCTATTGTGGACATTGCTGCTATAAACATTCGGGTGCACGTGCCCCTTTGGATCACTACGTTTGTTTCTTTAGGGTAAATACCCAATAGTGCAATTGCTGGGTCATAGGGCAGTTCTATTTTCAACATTTTGAGGAACCTCCATGCTGTTTTCCAGAGTAGCTGCACCAGCTTGCATTCCCACCAACAGTATAGGAGAGTTCCCCTTTCTCCGCATCCTCGCCAGCATCTGTCATTTCCTGACTTGTTGATTTTACCTATTCTGACTGGTGTGAGGTGATATCTCATTGTGGTTTTGATTTGTATTTCCCTGATGCCGAGTGATATGGAGCACTTTTTCATGTGTCTGTTGGCCATCTGGATGTCTTCTTTGCAGAAATGTCTGTTCATGTCCTCTGCCCATTTCTTGATTGGATTATTTGTTCTCTGGGTGTTGAGTTTGCTAAGTTCTTTATAGATTCTGGACACTAGTCCTTTATCTGATAGGTCGTTTGCAAATATCTTCTCCCATTCTGTCAGTTGTCTTTTGATTTTGTTAACTGTTTCCTTTACTGTGCAAAAGCTTTTGATCTTGATGAAATCCCAATAGTTCATTTTTGCCCTTGCTTCCCTTGCCTTTGGCGTTGTTCCTAGGAAGATGTTGCTGCGGCAGAGGTCGAAGAGGTTGCTGCCTGTGTTCTCCTCAAGGATTTTGATGGATTCCTTTCTCACATTGAGGTCCTTCATCCATTTTGAGTCTATTTTTGTGTGTAGTGTAAGGAAATGGTCCAATTTCATTTTTCTGCATGTGGCTGTCCAATTTTCCCAGCACCATTTATTGAAGAGGCTGTCTTTTTTCCATTGGACATTCTTTCCTGCTTTGTCGAAGATTAGTTGACTGTAAAGTTGAGGCTCTATTTCTGGGCTCTCGATTCTGTTCCATTGATCTATGTGTCTGTTTTTGTGCCAGTACCATGCTGTCTTGATGATGACAGCTTTGTAATAGAGCTTGAAGTCCGGAATTGTGATGCCAACGTTGGCTTTCTTTTTCAATATCCCTTTGGCTATTCGAGGTCTTTTCTGGTCCCATATAAATTTTAGCATTATTTGTTCCATTTCTTTGAAAAAGATGGATGGTACTTTGATAGGAATTGCATTAAATGTGTAGATTGCTTTAGGTAGCATAGACATTTTCACAATATTTATTCTTCCAATCCAGGAGCATGGAACATTTTCCATTTCTTTGGGTCTTCCTAAATTTCTTTCATGAGTACTTTATAGTTTTCTGAGTATACATTCTGTGTCTCTTTGGTTAGGTTTATTCCTAGGTATCTTATGGTTTTGGATGCAATTGTAAATGGGATTGACTCCTTAATTTCTCTTTCTTCTGTCTTGCTGTTGGTGTAGAGAAATGCAACTGATTTTTGTGCATTGATTTTATATCCTGACACTTTACTGAATTCCTGTACAAGTTCTAGCAGTTTTGGAGTGGAGTCTTTGGGTTTTCCACATATAGTATCATATCATCTGTGAAGAGTGATAATTTGACTTCTTCTTTGCCGATTTGGATGCCTTTAATTTCCTTTTGTTGTCTGATTGCTGAGGCTAGGACCTCTAGTACTATATTGAATAGCAGTGGTGATAATGGACATCCCTGCCGTGTTCCTGACCTTAGCGGAAAAGCTTTCAGTTTTTCTCCATTGAGAATGATATTTGCGGTGGGTTTTTCATAGATGGCTTTGATGATATTGAGGTATGTGCCCTCTATCCCTACACTTTGAAGAGTTTTGATCAGGAAGGGATGCTGTACTTTGTCAAATGCTTTTTCAACATCTATTGAGAGTATCATATGGTTCTTGTTCTTTCTTTTATTGATGTTTTGTATCACATTGACCGATTTGAGGACGTTGAACCAACCTTGCAGCCCTGGAATAAATCCCACTTGGTCATGGTGAATAATCCTTTTAATGTACTGTTGAATCCTATTGGCTAGTATTTTGTTGAGTATTTTCGCATCTGTGTTCATCAAGGATATTGGTTTATAGCTCTCTTTTTTGGTGGGATCCTTGTCTGGTTTTGGGATCAAGGTGATGCTGGCCTCATAAAATGAGTTTGGAAGTTTTCCTTCCATTTCTATTTTTTGGAACAGTTTCAGGAGAATAGGAATTAGTTCTTCTTTAAATGTTTGGTAAAAATCCCCTGGGAAGCCGTCTGGCCCTGGGCTTTTGTTTGTTTGGAGATTTTTAATGACTGTTTCAATCTCCTTACTGGTTATGTGTCTGTTCAGACTTTCTATTTCTTCCTGGTTCAGTTGTGGTAGTTTATATGTTTCTAGGAATGCATCCATTTCTTCCAGATTGTCAAATTTATTGCCGTAGAGTTGCTCATAGTATGTTCTTATAATAGTTTGTATTTCTTTGGTGTTAGATGTGATCTCTCCTCTTTCATTCATGATTTTATTTATTTGGGTCCTTTCTCTTTTCTTTTTGATAAGTCGGGCCAGGGGTTTATCAGTTTTATTAATTCTTTCAAAGAACCAGCTCCTAGTTTCGTTGATTTGTTCTATTGTTTTTTTGGCTTCTATTTCTATGATTTCTGCTCTGATCTTTATGATTTCTCTTCTCCTGCTGGGCTTAGGCTTTCTTTCCTGTTCTTTCTCCAGCTCCTTTAGGTGTAGGGTTAGGTTGTGTACCTGAGACCTCTCTTGTTTCTTGAGAAAGGCTTGTACCGCTATATATTTTCCTCTCAGGACTGCCTTTGTAGTGTCCCACAGATTTTGAACCGTTGTATTTTCATTATCATTTGTTTCCATGATTTTTTTCAATTCTTCTTTAATTTCCCAGTTGACCCATTCATTCTTTAGAAGGATGCTGTTTAGTCTCCATGTATTTGGGTTCTTTCCAAACTTCCTTTTGTGGTTGAGTTCTAGCTTTAGAGCATTGTGGTCTGAAAATATGCAGGGAATGATCCCAATCTTTTGATACCAGTTGAGTCCTGATTTAGGACCGAGGATGTGATCTATTCTGGAGAATGTTCCATGTGCACTAGAGAAGAATGTGTATTCTGTTGCTTTGGGATGAAAAGTTCTGAATATATCTGTGATGTCCATCTGGTCCAGTGTGTCGTTTAAGGCCTTTATTTCCTTGCTGATCTTTTGCTTGGATGATCTGTCCATTTCAGTGAGGGGAGTGTTAAAGTCCCCTACTATTATTGTATTATTGTTGATGTGTTTCTTTGATTTTGTTATTAATTGGTTTATATAGTTGCCTGCTCCCACGTTGGGGGCATAGATATTTAAAATTGTTAAATCTTCTTGTTGGACAGACCCTTTGAGTATGATATAGTGTCCTTCCTCATCTCTTATTATAATCTTTGGCTTAAAATCTAATTGATCTGATATAAGGATTGCCACTCCTACTTTCTTCTGATGTCCATTAGCATGGTAAATTCTTTTGCACCCCCTCACTTTAAATATGGAGGTGTCTTCGGGCTTAAAATGAGTTTCGTGGAGGCAACATATAGATGGGTTTTGTTTTTTTATCCATTCAGATACCCTGTGTCTTTTGACAGGGGCATTTAGCCCATTAACATTCAGGGTAACTATTGAGAGATATGAATTTAGTGCCATTGTATTGCCTGTAAGGTGACTGTTACTATATATGGTCTCTGTTCCTTTCTGATCTACCACTTGTAGGCTCTCTCTTTGCTTAGAGGACCCCTTTCAATATTTCCTGTAGAGCTGGTTTGGTATTTGCAAATTCTTTCAGTTTTTGTTTGTCCTGGAAGCTTTTAATCTCTCCTTCTATTTTCAATGATAGCCTAGCCGGATATAGTATTCTTGGCTGCATGTTTTTCTCGTTTAGTGCTCTGAAAATATCATGCCAGCTCTTTCTGGCCTGCCAGGTCTCTGTGGATAAGTCAGCTGCCAATCTAATATTTTTACCATTGTATGTTACAGACTTCTTTTCCAGGTCTGCTTTCAGGATCTCTCTTTGTCACTGAGACTTGTAAATTGTACTATTAGGTGACGTGGTGTGGGCCTATTCTTATTGATTTTGAGGGGCGTTCTCTGAACCTCCTGAATTTTGATGCTCGTTCCCTTTGCCATATTGGGGAAATTCTCCCCAATAATTCTCTCCAGTATACCTTCTGCTCCCCTCTCTCTTTCTTCTTCTTCTGGAATCCCAATTATTCTAATGTTGTTTCATCTTATGGTGTCACTTATCTCTCGAATTCTCCCCTCGTGGTCCAGTAGCTGTTTGTCCCTCTTTTGCTCAGCTTCTTTATTCTCTGTCATTTGCTCTTCTATATCGCTAATTATTTCTTCTGCCTCATTTATCCTAGCAGTAAGAGCCTCCATTTTGGATTGCGCCTCATTAATAGCTTTTTTGATTTCAACTTGGTTAGATTTTAGTTTTTTTATTTCTCCAGAAAGGGCTTTTATATCTCTCAAGAGGGTTTCTCTAATATCTTCCATGCCTTTTTCGAGCCCGGCTAGAACCTTGAGAATTGTCATTCTGAACTCTAGATCTGACATATTACCAATATCTGTATTAATGTGGTCCCTAGCCTTCGGTACTGCCTCTTGTTCTTTTTTTTGTGTTGAATTTTTCTGTCTTGTCATTTTGTCCAGATAAGAGTATATGAAGGGGCAAGTAAAATACTAAAAGGGTGGCAACAAGCCCAGGAAAATATGCTTTAACCATATTAGAAGAGATCCAAAATCGTGAGGGGGGCGAAAGGGGATAAAAAGAGGTTCAAAAAGGAAAAAGAAAAAAGAAAAAAAAAAGAAAAGAATTTTAAAAATAGAAAACACCTAAGAAAAATGTAAAAAAGAAAAAATATATATATTAGATAAACTAGTAAAAAATCATTAAAAAAGAAAAAGGTAACAGTTTAAAAAAAAAATTTTACCCGAAGGCGAGAAAAAAAAACAAAAAATGAAAAAGAAAAAATTAAATTAACTGCAAGACTAAAAAAAATCCTAGGGAAAAAGCCATGAGTTCCGTGCTTGGCTTTCTCCTCCTCTGGAATTCTGCTGCTCTTCTTGGTATTCAAACCACACACCTTGGTAGGTGAACTTGGTCTTGGCTGGATTTCTTGTTGATCTTCTGGGGGAGGGGCCTGTTGTAGTGATTCTCAAGTGTCTTTGCCCCAGGCGGAATTACACCGCCCTTACCCGGGGCCGGGGTGAGTAATCCGCTCGGGTTTGCTTTCAGGAGCTTTTGTTCCCTGAGCGCTTTCCGTAGAGTTCCGGAGGACAGGAATACAAATGGCGGCCGCCTGGTCTCCGGCCCAGAGGAGCCAAGAGCCCAGGGCCGCACTCCTCAGTGCGCCCTCAGAGAACAGCGCCCAGTCACTCCCGTCTGCCTGACCTCCGGCCGCGCTCCGAGCTCACCGAGCCTGCGACTGGTTCAAGGTAACACCGAGCTGCGAGCTTACTGTCCGCTCTGTCTCTGTAGCCAGCTTTCCCGTTCCAATACCCGCAAGCTCTGCGACACTCAGACACCCACGATCCTTCTGTGATCCTGTGGGACCTGGGGCCACGCTGACCCACGTGGGCTTCACTCCGGTTTAGCCTCTGGAGCGATGTCCCTCAGCGGAGCAGACTTTTAAAAGTCCTGATTTTTTGCGCCGTTGCTCCGCTGCTTGCCGGGACCCGTTCCCTCCCCCCGGGGTCTTTCTTCCCATCGCTTTGGATTCACTTCTCCGCCGGTCCTACCTTTCAGAAAGTGATTGTTTTTCTGTTTCCAGAATTGCTGTTCTTCTTGTCTTCGATCTACAGATGGATTTTCAGGTGTTTGCTATCTTTAGATTATCTATCTAGCTGATCTTCGGCTAGCTGAAGTAGTCTCAGCCTGCTACTTCTCCGCCATCTTGACTCCTCCCTCCCACAGCAGTAAGTTTTAAAGTGTGCCATGTGATAATATTTTTTTAGAAGGTTGATCTCATGTGGTTTCTGTCTGACAGTATCTCCTGGCGAAACACATTTAACTCTCTATCATCTCTCTCTGTGTGTCTTTATTACTTCTCTCTGTCTCTGTCTCTGAAGGAGGGTACATGACAGAATGACCACTGGCTGTTATATGGAACACATGAATCACTCAATTCTACCTCTGAAACCAATACTACAGTATCTGTTACCTAATCTGAATTTAAACTTTTAAAACAAGCATGCAGGTGGCTCTTGGTGAGCCACCCTTCTTCATGGAAGGAAATGCAAGGCAGAAGAGTAGAAAAGAAGGGAGAAAAAGAGTCTTGGCTTTGCCATTGAAGGCAAAGTTACACCTGAAGCTAAGGGGACATTGTATGTCAACTTGGCCTCCATTAAAAAACAATAAAGGAAAATAAAGACACCCTAAAGAGAGAAGAGTGTCCAAAAATTTTAAAATATGAAATCAATACAAGTAACCATCATTAATCTCATGGTATCTTTCCATCAAGTCTGTGTCTCATCTCTGTATTCACTGAGTTGGGTGGCTCTCCGAGTGAGCAGTAGTCATTCACTCATGGGATGATTCTTTACAATGGGAGGCCTGGGTTCCTCCCAATGTTCTCTATCTAACCCAACTCTGTATGAGAGTTGCAAGAAAGAAAAAGAGTGGAGCCTATGTTCATAGCCAAAGGTGACTTTGAGTTCTTGTTTGTACTTGTTGCTTGCTGTGTACCTTCGAGCATCTGAGGCTTTCTGGGGCTCAGCAGTCAATGAGTACTAACTTTCTCCCCATTTCTGTTTGGGGCTGGCTGCTGAGAGGTTACCCAACACTGAGATCGACTTACCAGGTTTCTCAATGCTATGCCTCCCAATCTCAAAATCTGTGAGATGGCCAGACAGTTTAGACCTTTTCTGTGCTTGTCACACTAATGGCTATGCCGACATTGGTCCTCCATGTGACCACTGAGGTCACCTTATGAGGATAGACAGTGTTTGGGATTTCTGTAGACTCAAGCAGTTCAGAAATCTATACAGACCTTGGAAAGACCTTCCATTGTTTCTACTGAACCCATGGCTCAGAGCTACCCTTGTCAGTGTGGTAAGTGCAATTCTGTATCTCAGAGGATCAGCATAGGGTCCCACATCTGGGTTCACATTTTGGCATTTACACGTAAGAGCTTGTGTGCCTGGGCATATTCATCTCTGTGCCTCAGTTTCTCCATCTGAAGAGTGCCATTAGCAAGGAAACCACTACATTGGTGGTGAGGGTTGAATGGTTCATATAAGTAAAGCATGCCGTGTAAATGATCAGAAAGGTTACTTAGAGGTGAGATGCCTTGTCTGAGATCCTATAACTTCACAAAACTCAGAGCTACATTCAAACCCTGGCATCCAAACTCCCAGGGCAGTGCTTTTTCCATGACTTACAGCTGCTCTGTCTAAACATGACCACTTTATCTTAAACCGACCCGGTGTTGAAGGAGTCAGACAAAGGTCTCAGAAATCTTTTGGTTGAGTATACTGCCTGAGTATACACCAAGTGGGTATTTCCCAAAATAATGTGCATCATGCTTCCAGAATGTGTTAGTTGCCTGACCCAACACCTATCTGGTAAAACACAATGAACACCAGTTTTCTAAGGAGAGAGGATTGCCTACATAACATATGGGTGTTCCAAAATGTGTGAAACGAATCATCTCGTGTGATTTATTCCTTCTCAAGTAAGCATGTCAAACTAAGACCTGTTTCCAAGTCATGCAAATGACCTTATCCTCACCTTTGAAAAGAGCTCTAGGTCTTTCACCGGACCAGATTTGCACATTACATCAAAACAACATCCATATAAACTTGTTCTTTTTTAAAGATAGTGCTCTATATGCAAAAGTATGAATGATCTATATACATAATTTTTTATTTCTCTTTTCATCTCAAAAATTTACCTTTCATTTTTTTGTTATGGTATCAACTCCCTATGGACTTGCTTTTTGATCCATCTCTGTTAATGGATTTCTTTGTCTATCATTGTGTGTGAAAGGCTGGATACTCAATGGGTATATATCTATTTTTTTTCTCTTTTCACCAGTCTACACCTCTGGGGTGGGCAACAGATTGAGAGAAAGCATGTTGCTGATATTTTTGTACACTTATAATTTGGGATAATGGTGAAAAGATGTAAAGGAAATGTGTTTTAGTACAGAAGCTTATATCTAGACACATTCTTCTTAGCTGTTTTGGAAAACTAGTTCTATGAATGAAAGCACCATGTGCCCACATATATTTAACTCAAGACACGTGCCAGGAGAAGGGAGATTGAAGGCACATGAAAGCAAAAGGAGAGGCTTCCATGTGCAAGGAGCATGGAAATCAGCTCTTCTTCCCAAGGACAAAAGAAAGGCTGAAGACACTGAAAAATCAACCACTCCTCTGGGATCCATAGGAGAGGGGAAGACACAGGGCAAACCATGGCTCTCAGGAGACAGAAAAGGTAACACAGGGAATCAAGCTTTCCTGGAGCACTGGAGCAGAGACTTTAGTAGAACACACCATTTTCTCAAGCTCACATGGAACATTCAGCAAAAGAGACCACATTCTGGGCTGTGAAACACATCCCAACACATTTAAAAGAGCAGAAGCAATACAATAGTTGCTCTCAGACCTCTATGAAATTAAACTAGAGAGCAACAATAGGAGGAAATCTTGGAGAATCCCTAAAGAGCTGGAGATTTAAAAATATATTTCTCAATAACACAATGGTCAAAGAAATTTTTTCAAGGGAAACGTTAAAATATTTTGAGCTAAATGATATGTAACTATATCTTGACAAACATTTATGAAGAGGGAGGGCTTGGGAGAATTGATAGTACTGAAAGATGTGTGTTGGAAAATCAGAAAGACATAAAGTGACTAGGCTTCCTTCTTAGAAAACAAGGTAAGAGAATAGTGTCATATAAAACAAGCAAGAGAAAAAAATAATATTATTGCAGATACCAATGAAATGGAACACGGGAAATTCTCAGACCAAATCCACAAAACCAAGACATAAGCTCGTTTCTTGTAAATATCAGTGAAAAGAATGAACTCTAGCCTGGAGAAAAATGAAAGAAAAAGAGAAAATGTACATTAATATCGGACACAAGAGGATCACTACAGAGCCTATGGAGGTTGAAAGAATTCAAAAGTAATACTTGGTTTTTACCCCCAAAGATATAGATGTAGGGAAAAGAAGGGCCATATGTACCCCAACATTCATAGCAGCAATGGCCACAGTTGCCCCACTATGGAAATAGCCAAGACTTTCTTCAACAGATGAATGGATAAAGAAGATATGATCCATATATACAATGGAATATTATAACTCCTTCAGAAAGGATGAATACCCATCTTTTGTATCAACATGGACAGGACTGGAGGAGATTATGCTGAGTGATATAAGTCAGAGAGAGTCAATTTTCATACCAGGGAGACGGGAGTGATTGGCTGCTTTTCTCTGAGGGTGCACTGAGCATCGGGCCCTGATCTCTTGGCTCTTCCGGACCAGAGATTGAGAGGCCACCATTTTCACTCTCATCCTCCAAAGCTCTATGGAAATCACTCAGGGAACAAAACTCCTGAGAACAAGCCCGAGTTGATTACTTGGTCCACCCCTAAGCAAGGTTGGTGCAATTCTACCTCAGACAAAGACAAGTGAGAATCATTGCAACAGGCCCCTCCCACAGATCAGCAAGAACACCACCCAAGACCAAGCTCACTGATTAAGGAGAACAGTGGAACTCCAGAGCTAGGGGAAAGGAATGCATAGAATTCATGACTTTTCCCCCATGATCCTTTAGTCTTGCAAAGTTAAATTAATTATTTTTTATTTTTCTTTTTTTCTTACTCTATTTTTTAACTTTTGTTCTTTCCTCTTTTAGTGTTTTTTAACTAGTTTATCTTCACAATAGATTTCTTTAAAAAAAATCTTTTTACACCTTCATTGTTAGAGTCATATTTTATCCCTTCATTGTATTTAACCTAATTTCTTGTATACATATAGGTTTTTTTTTCTAAAAAAAATTTTGCGATACAATTTCTTCAAGTTGATCAAAATATACCCAAATCTAGCACATGGCTTTGTCCTGGTTGCCAGCCAGAACGCGTTCCCTCCTCTTTCTTTTTTTTTTTTTTTCCTATTTCCAACCAACTTTTCAATTCCTTTTTTAGAATTTCTTTAAAATTTTCATCATTACACTCATATTCCATCCTTTCATCATGTTTACCCTTATTTTTGTGTGTATATATATATATATATATAAGTTTTTCTTTCTTTATAATTTTGGGAGGTAGTTTCTCCTAAGAGACAAAATACACCCAAAATCAAATGGGTGGCTCTGTTCTATTCACTAGCCAAATGTGTGTGTGTGTGTTTGGGTGGGTGGGTGTTATACTGGTGGCTGGGGACCTAATCAATATGGACATTGGCAATTGTCAGAAGTAGAGTTCAGAATGATGATTCTCAAGGTGTTAACTGGGCTCAAAAAAGGCATGGAAGATATTAGAGAAATAAATATATTAGACTAAAATATAAGAAAATATCTAATAAAGATATTAGAATAAAAGATATTAGAGAATCCCTTTCTGGAAAAAGAAAATAACTAAAATCTAATGAAGTTGAAATTTTAAAAAGTGAGTAATGAGCTGCAATAAAAAATGGAGGTTCTTTCTGCTAGGATAAATGAGGCAGAAGAGATAATTAGTGATATAGAAGACCAAATGACAAAGAATTAAGAAGTTGAGCAAAAGAGAGACAAACAACTACTGGACCATGAGGAGATAATTCAAGAGATAAGTAATACCATAAGCTGAAACAATGTTAGAATAACTGGGATCACAGAAGAAGAAAAAAGAGAGAGCAGGGCTGAGGTATATTGGAGCAAATTATAGTAGAGAATTTCACTAATATGGCAAAGGGAACAAGCATCAAAATCCAGGAGGCACAGAGAGCCCCTCTCAAAATCAGTAAAATAGGTCCACACCCCATCATCTAATGTAAAACCTACAAGTCTTAGTGACAAAGAGAAAATCCTGATAGCAGCTCAGAACAAGAAGTCAATAGCATACAATGGTAGAAATACTAAATTGGAAGCAGAGTTATCCACAGAGACCTGGCAGGTCAGAAAGGACTGGCATGATATATTCAGAGCACTAAAGGAGAAAAATATGCAGCCAAGAATACTATATCCACCTAGGCCACCATTGAAAATAGAAGGAGAGATTTAAAAAAAAAAAAAAAACTTCCAGGAAAAACAAAAGCTAAAAGAATTTGCAAACACCAAACCAGCCCTACAAGAAATATTGAAAGGGATCCCCTATGCAAAGAGAGAGCCTAAATGTCATAGATCAGAAAGGAACAGAGACAATGTACAGTAACAGTCACCTTACAGGCAATACAATGACACTCAATTCCTTTCTTTCAATAGTTCCCCTGAATGCAAATGGGCTAAATGCCCCAATCAAAAGACAAAGGGTATCAGATTAGATAAGAAACCAAAGCTCATCAATATGCTGTCTGCAGAACCACATTTTAGACCCAAAGACACCCAACTTTTGTAGCAACATGGACAGGACTAGAAGAGATTATGCTAAGTGAAATAAGTCAAGCAGAGAGAGTCAATTATCATATGGTTTCACTTATTTGTGGAGCATAACAAATAGCATGTAGGACAAGGGGAGATGGAGAGGAGAGGGGAGTTGAGAGAAATTGGAAGGTGAGGTGAACCATAAGAGACTATGGACTCAGAAAAACAACCTGAGGGTTTTGAAGGGGTGGGGGGTGGGAGGTTTGAGGAACCAGGTGGTGGGTATTAGAGAGGGCACATATTGCATGAAGCACTGGGTGTGGTGCAAAAACAATGAATACTATCACACTGAAAAGAAATAAAAAGAAAATAAATAAAATGAGGAGGTGGAAAACAATGCTAATAGACATTTAAAAAAAAGCTGGAGTGGCAATCCTTATATCAGATTAATTAGATTTTAACCAAAGACTAATAAGAGATGAGGAAGGACACTATATCATATATCAAGGGTCTGTTCAACAAGATCTAACAATTTTAAATATCTATGTCCCTAACATAGGAGCATCCAACTATATAAACTAATTAATGACAAAATCAAAGAAACACATCGACAATAATACAATAATAGTAGGGGACCTTAACATGCCCCCCTCATGGAAATGAACAGATCATCCAAACAAAAGACCAACAAGGAAAAAGGCCTTAAATGACACTGGACCAGATGGATATCACAGATATAATTAGAACATTCCATCCCAAAGCAAAAGAATACACACTCTTCTCCAGTGCACATGGAACATTCTCCAGAATAGATCACATCCCAGGTCACAAATCAGGTCTCAACCAGTACCAAAAGACTGAGATCGTTCCCTGCATATTTTCAGACCAGAATGCTCTGAAGCTAGAACACCATCATAAGAGGAATGATGGAAAGAACTCAAATACATGGAGGCTAAAGAGCATCCTACTAAAGAATGAATGGGTCAACCAGGAAATTAAAGAAGAATTGAAAAAAATCATAGAAACAAATGAAATGAAAGCACAACTAGTCAAAATCTTTGGGACACAGCAAACATGGTCCTGAAAGGAAAATATATAGTGATACAAACCTTTCTCAAGAAACAAGAAAGGTCTCAAGTACACAGCCTAACCCTACACCTAAATGAGCTGGAGAAAGAACAGCAACGAAAGCCTAAACCCAGCAGGAGAAGAAAAATCCTAAAGATCAGAGCAGAAATCGGTGAAATAGAAACCAAAAGAACAGTAGAACAAATCCATAAAACTAGGAGGTGGTTCTTTGAAAGAATTAATAAGATTGAGGAACCCCTGGCCAGACTTACCAAAAAGAAAAGAGAAAGGACCCAAATCAATAAAATCATGAATGAAAGAGGAGAGATCACAACCAATACCAAAGAAATGCAAATAAGTATAAGAACATATTATGAGCAACTATATGCCAGCACATTTGACAATCTGGAAGAAATGGATTCATTCCTAGAGATGTATAAACGACCTAAACTGAACCAGGAAAAAATAAAAATAGAAAACCTGAACAGACCCATAGCCAGTAAAGACATTGAAAAAGTCAGCAAAATCTCCTCACAAACAAGAGCCCAGGGCCAGACAGCTTCCCAGGGGAATGCTACAAAAGATTCAAAAAAGAATTAGTAGCTATTCTCCCAAAACTGTTCCAAACACTAGAAACGAAAGGAGAACTTCCAAACTTATGAGGCCAGCATGATCTTGATCCCAAAAGCAAAATCTCCTTCAAAAAGGAGAATTAGCAAGACAGGAAACAATGTGTGTTGGAGACGATGTGAAGAAAGGGGAACCCTCTTACACTGTTGGTGGGAATACAAGTTGGTGCAGCCTCTTTGTAGAACAGTATGGAGTTCCTCAAGAAATTAAAAATAGAGCTTCCCTAATGACCCTGCAATTCACTACTAGGTATTTACCCCAAAGTTACAGATGTAGTGAAAAGAAAGGCCCTCTGTACCCCAATGTTTATAGCAGCAATGGCCATGGTCACCAAACTGTGGAAAGAAACAAGATGCACTTCAATGGATGAATGGATAAGAAAGATGTGGTCCATATACACTATGGAGTATTATGCCTCCATCAGAAAGGATGAATACCCAACTTTTGTAGCAACATGGACAGGACTGGAAGAGATTATGCTGAATGAAATAAGTCAAGCAGAGAGAGTCAATTATCATATGGTTTCACTCATTTGTGGAGCACAAGAAATAACATGGGAGGACATGGGGAGATGGAGAGGAGAAGGGAGTTGAGGGAAATTGGAAGGGGAGGTGAGCCATGAGAGACTATGGACTCAGAAAAACAACCTGAGGGTTTTGAAGGGGCGGGGGGTGGGAGGTTGGGGGAAACAGGTGGTGGGTATTAAGGAGGGCACGTATTGCATGGAGCACTGGGTGTGGTGCAAAAACAATGAACACTGTTACGCTGAAATGAAATTTTTTTTAAAAAAGGATAATTACACACCAATATCTTTGATGTACAAAGGTGCAAAAATTCTCACCAAAATGCTAGCCAATAGGATCTGACAGTACATGAAAAGGATTATTGACCATGACCAAGGGGGATTTATTCCTGGGATGCAAGTTTGGTTCAACATCTGCAAATTAATCAATATGATACAATACATTAAGAAAAGAAAGAACAAGAACCACACAATACTCTCAATAGATGCTTGAAAAGCATTTGACAAAGTACAGCATCCTTTCTTAGTCAAAACATTTCACAGTGTAGGGATAGAGTGTACATACCTCAATATCATCAAAGCCATTTATGAAATCCAATAGCGAATATCATTCGCAATGGGGAAAAACTGAGAGCTTTTGCCCTAAGGTCAGGAAGACGGCAGGGATATCCACTATCACCACTGCTAGTCAACACAGTACTAGAAGTCCTGGTGTCAGCAGTCAGACCACAAAGAGAAAGAAAAGGCATAAAGAAGAAGTAAAACTCTCACTCTTTGGAGATGATATGATACTTTCTGTGGCAAACCCAAAAGACTGCACTCCAAAACTACTAGAACTCATACAGGAATTCAGTAAAGTGTCTGGATATAAAATCAACTCACAGAAATCAGTTGCGTTTCTATACACCAACAACAAGACAGAAGAAAGAGAAATTATGGAGGTGATCCCATTTAAAATTGCACCCAAAGCCATAAGATACCTAGGAATAAACCTAACCAAAGAGGCAAAGAATCTCTACTCAGAAAACTATAAAGTACTCATGAAAGAAATTGCAGAAGACACAAAGAAATGGAAAAACATTCCATGCTCATGAATTGGAAGAAAAAATATTGTGAAAATGTGTATGCCATCTAAAGCAATCTACACATTTAATGTAAACCCTATCAAAAACTATCAAATTTTTTCAAGGAAAAAGAACAAATAATCCTAAAATTTATATGTAACCAGAAATGATCCTGAATACCCAGATGAATGTTGAAAAAGAAACCCAAAGTTGTGGCATCACTATCAGAATAACATCAGACCTGTCCACAGAAACCTGGCAAGCCAGAAAAGGCTGGCAAGATGTATTCAGGGCACTGAATGAGAAGAACATGCAGCCAAGACTACTTTATCCAGCAAGAATGACATTCAAAATGGATGGAGAGATAAAGAGCTTCCAAGACCGGCAAGCTTTAAAAGAGAATGTGACCACCAAATTGGCACTACAAGAAATATTAAGGAGGGTTCTATAAAAGAGGAAAAATCCCAAGAATATCATTGAACAGAAATTTATGGGCACAATCTATAGAAACAAAGACTTCACAGGTAACACGATGTCAAAAAAAAACATATCTCTCAATAATCACTCTCCACATGAATGGCCTAAACATGCCCATAAAATGGCACGGGAATGCAAATTGGCTAAAACAATAGGACGCATCCATATATTGTCTCCAGGAGACCCATTTTGAACCTAAGGATACAACCAGACTGACAGTGAAGGGGTGGAGAAGAATTTTTCATGCCAATGGGCCTCAGTAGAAGGCAGGGGTAGGCATTCTCATATCAGATAAATTAGATTTTAAACTAAAGACTGTAAGCAGAGATACAGAAGGACACTACATAATTCTTAAAGGGTCTATCCACCAAAAAGATCTAACAATTGTAAATATGTATGCCCCCAATATGGGAGCACCAATTTCCTAAGAAAACTATTAATCAGGATATAGAGTCATATTTGATATGAATACATTAGTAGTGGGGGATCTTAACACTCCACTCTCAGTAACAGACAGATCATCCAAGCAGAAAATCAATAAAGAAACAAGAACATTGAGTGACACATTGGACAAGATGGACCTCATAGATGTATACAGAACATTCCACCCTGAAACAACAGAATACTCATTCTTCTCGAGTGCACATGGAACCTTCTCCAGAATAGACCACATACAGGGTTACAAATCAGAGTTCAATGATACCAAAAGATTGAGATTATTCCCTGCATATTCTCAGATTACAATGCCTTGAAACTGGAGCTCAACCACAAGGAAAAGTTTGAAAGGAATTCAAACATCTGGAAGCTAAAGACCACCTTGCTTAAGAATGCTTGGATCAACCAGGAAATCAAAGGGGAACTTAAACAATTCACGGAAACCAATGAGAATGAAGACACTTCAGTCCAAAACCTATGGGAAACAGCAAAGGCGGTCCTAAGGGGAAGATACATAGCCATCCAAGCCTCCCTCAAAAAAATGGAAAAATCCAGAATACACCAGCTGTCTGTACATCTTAAATAACTGGAGAATCAACACCAAATTAAGCCAACTCCACACACAAGGAGGGAAATCATCAGGATTAGAGCAGAGATCAATAGATAGAAACTACAAATACAGTGGAACTCATCAATGAAACTAGAAGCTGCTTTTTGAAAGAATTAATAAGATCGATAAACCATTGGCCAAACTAATCCAAAAGAAAAGAGAGAAGGCCGAAATTAATAAATATCAATGAAAAGGGAAAGATCACAACTAACACTCAGGAAATAGAAACAATCATCAGAAATTATTATCAACAGTTATATGCCAATAAATTAATAAACCTAGATGAAATGGATGCATTCCTGGAAAACTATAAACTTCCAAAACTGAATCAGGAAGAAACTGACGACCTGAATAGACTTGATATCTAGTAATGAGATTGAAACAGTGATTAAAAACCCCCCAATAAACAAGAGCCCGGGACCTGACAGATTCCCTGGGGATTTCTACCAAACTTTCAAAGAAGAAATAATACCTATCCTCCTGAAGCTGTTTCAAATAATTGAAGCAAAAGAAAATTTCCAGACGCCTTTTATGAAGCCAGCATTACCTGATTCCCAAACCAGGCAAAGACCTCACCAAAAAGGAGAATTTCAGACCAATATCCCTGATGAATATGGATGCTATGATTCTCAACAAGATCCTAGCAAATAGGATCCAACAGTACATTAAAAAGATTGTCCACTATGACCAGGTGGGACTTATCCCTGGGTTGCAAGTGTGGTTCAACATTCGCAAATCAATCAATGTGATAGAGCAGATCAATAATAGAAGAGAGAAGAACCACATGGTCCTCTAAATTGATGCAGAAAAAGCATTTGACAAAATCTAGCATTTGTTCCTGATTAAAACGCTTCAAAGTATGGGGATAGAGGGAACATTCCACAACTTCATAAAATCTATCCATGAAAAACTCAGAGTGAATATCATCCTTAATGGTAAAAAGCTGACAGCCTTCCCTTTCAGATCAGGAACACAACAAGGATGCCCACTCTCACCACTCTTGTTCAATATAGTATTAGAAGTCCTAGCAACAGCAATCAGACAACAGAGAGAAATAAAAGGTATTCAAATTGGCAATGAAGAAGTCCAACTCTCTCTCTTCGCAGGTGACATGATACTTTATATGGAAAACCCAAAAGACTCCACCCACAAACTACTACAAATCATACAACAATTCAGTAATGTGGCAGGATACAAAGTCAATGTACAGAAATCTGTTGCTTTCTTATACACTAACAATGAAAATACAGAAAGGGAAATTAGAGAATCGATTCCATTTACTATAGCACCAAGAACCATAAGATACCTGGGAATAAACCTAACCAGAGAGGTAAAGGTTCTGTACTCGAGAAACTACAGAACACTCATGAAGGAAATTGAATAAGACTCAAACAGATGCAAGACCATTCCATGCTCATGTATCAGAAGAATAAACATTGTTAAAATGTCTACAGTGCCTAGAGCAATCTATACTTTCAATGCCATTCTGATCAAAATTCCACTGGCATTTTTCAAAGAGCTGGAGCAAACAATCCTAAAATTTGTATGGAATCAGAAGAGACCCCGAATTGCTAAGGAAATGTTGAAAAAGAAACACAAAACAGGGGGCTTCACATTGCCTGATTTACCACAAAGCTGTGATCACCAAGACAGCTTGGTACTGGCATAAAATCAGACACATAGGCCAGTGGAACAGAGTAGAGAGCCCAGTTATGGACCCTCAACTCTATGGTCAAATAATCTTTGATAAAGCAGGAAAAAATATACAGTGGAAAAAAGACAGTCTCTTCAATCAATGGTGCTGGGAAAATTGGACAGCTATATGTAGAAGAGTGAAACTTCACCATTCTCTTACACCATACACAAAGATAAACTCGAAATGAGTAAAAGACCTCAACGTGAGACAGGAACCCATCAGAATCATAGAGGAGAACACAGGCAGAAACCTCTTCGACCTCAGCCACAGCAACTTCTTTCTAGAAACATTGCCAAAGGCAAGGGAGACGAGGGCAAAAATGAGCTATTGGGATTTGATCAAGATCAAAAGCTTTTGCACAACAAAGAAAACAGTCAACAAAATGAAAAGACAACTGACAGAATGGGAGAAGATATTCAGAAAAGACATATCAGATAAAGGGCTAGTACCCCAAATCTATAAAGAACTTGCCAAAATCAATACCCAAAGAACAAATAACCCAATCAAGAAATGGGCAGAAACATGAACAGACATTTCTGCAAAGAAGACATCCAGATGGCCAACAGACACATGAAAAAGTGTTCAACGTGACTGGGCATCAGGGAAGTACAAAACAAAACCACAGTGAGATACCACCTCACACCAGTCAGAATGACTAAAATTAACAAGTCAGGAAATGACAGATGGCTGGCGAGGATGCAGAGAAAAGGGAACCCTCCTACACTGTTGGTGGGAATGCAAGCTGGTGCAATCACTCTGGAAAACAGCATGGAGGTTCCTCAAAAAGTTGAAATTATGGCTACCCTACAAGCCAGCAATTGCACTACTGGGTATTTACCCTAAACATACAAACATAGTTATCCGAAGGGACACGTGCACCCGAATGTTTATAGCAGCAATGTCCGCAATAGCCAAACTATGTAAAGAACCTAGATGTCCATCAACAGATGAATGGATAAAGAAGATGTGGTATATATATACAATGTAGTACTATAAAGTCATCAAAAGAAGTGAAATCTTGCCATTTATGATGATGTGGATGGAACTAGAGGGTATTATGCCTAGCAAAATAAGTCAATCAGAGAAAGACAACTATCATATGATCTCCCTGATATGAGGAAGTGGAGATGCAATATGGGGGGTTTGGGGGTAGGAAAAAAATAAATGAAACAAGATGGTATCAGGAGGGAGACAAACCATAGGAGACTTTTAATGTCACAAAACAAACTGAGGGTGGCTGGGGGGAGAGATTAGGGAGAGGGTGGTGGCATTATGGACATTGGGGAGGGTATGTGCTATGGTGAGTGCTGTGAAGTGTGTAATCCTGGTGATTCACATACCTGTACCCCTGGGGCTAATAATACATTATGTGTTTATAAAAAAAAATAAAGAAAAAAAAAGAAATGGGCAGAGGGCACGAATAGACATTTCTGCAAAAAAGACATCCAGAGGGCCAACAGACACATGGAAAAGTGTTCAATGTGACTGGGCATCAGGGAAATACAAATCAAAACCACAGTAAGATACCACCTCACACCAGTCAGAACAGCTAAAATTAACAAGTCAGGAAATGACAGATGTCGGAGAGGATGCAGAGAAAGGGGAACCCTCCTGCACTGTTGGTGGTAATGCAAGCTGGTGCAGCCACTCTGGAAAACAGCATGGACGTTCCTCAAAAAGTTGAAAATAGAGCTACTCTATGACCCAGAAATTGCACAACTGGGTATTTACCCTAAAGATACAAATGTAGTGATCTGAAGGGGTATGCACACCCAAATGTTTATAGCAGCAATGTTCACAATAGCCAAAGTCTGGAAAGAACCTAGATGTCCATCAACAGTTGAATGGATAAAGAAGATGTGATATGTATATATGTGTGTGTGTGTGTGTGTGTGTGTACACACACACACACACACACACACACACACACTGGAATACTATGCAGCCATCAAAAGAAATGAAATCTTGCCATTTGAAGCAACGTGGATGGAACTAGAGTGTATTATGCGGAGCAAAATAAGTCAATCAGCGAAAGACAATTATCATATGATCTCCCTGATATGGGGAATTTGAGAGGCAGAGTGGAGTGTTTGGGGGATAAGGAAGGACAAAATGAAACAAGATGGGATCTGGTGGGAGACAAACCAGAAGAGGCTCTTAATCTCAGAAAACAAACTGTGGGTGGCTAGGGGGAGGGGAGTGTGGAGGGGGGGCTGGATTATGGACATTGGGGAGGGTATGTGCTATGCTGAGTGCTGTGAAGTGTGTAAGCCTGATGATTCACAGACCTGTACCCCTGGGGTAAATAATACATTATATGTTAATAAAAACAATTAATTAAAAAAAAACCTATACAGTGCCAATGTCAATCGTTGCTGACTCCATGCAAGGCACTTTGGTGGTTTGGGGTTTTCTATGAAGCACACTGGAAAGAAGAAAAATGAAAATGATGAGGTAAATATAAATGATATTTTGGGGTTCTTTTTTGTTTGTTTGTTTTTTTAAGGAGGCTCCTGCCCAGTGTGGAGCCCAAGTCAGAGCTTGAACTCACAACTATGAGATCAACACCTGGGCTGATATCAAGACATGGTCTTTTAACCAACTGAGTCAACCAGGATCCCCTAAATTCATGTGTTTTTAATTCAATATCCTCCAAATATGAAGATTTCCACATGTGACACATGAAAGGTGGCCACCTTTCAAGGGCTCAAGAGCCTCTCAGACCTGGTTGCTGCCACATTGAACAGTGCCTCTGGAGATCATGTACATCAGGGAATGCTACTGGACAGTGCTTCTCAGGATATCCCAGCCTATACTGCACTTTGATTTACGAACATCCTGAAATAAGCCACTTCTTCAGACTGAGTACTGAGAAGCACATCTGTGCCTGGGATTCCCAACCCCAGTGAGTCAGTGTGTGAGGAAATTCCATACACGTTGCCAGGCACGGATGGTAGTGGCTCAGTAACAGTTTACTCAACAATATCTAAATTCTCTATCTTGCTCTCTCTTTAGCCACCCTCTTGAGAATGTGAGAAACTAATGAACAGAATGAATGACTATCAATCATTTTAATTAATTAAAATAAATTAATTTAGGGATCTCCTCTCCTCCCTTTGTAACCTGGCCTCCAGGCGCTTACACAGCAATGAGGCTGACATTGGAGTTTTCTCTCTCTCCCTGTATTCACACTCTGTCAATGCCTCTTTAGTCCGATAGTATTTTTACTCAATTAAAGTACATAATAGAATATTGTACCCAGAAATAATAGCTTCCCAGTTCTCTGGGACACATCCATTGGCTTCCAGTTGTCCCCAGGGAGGATTTTGGACCCAGGGGACTCTTGGTAATGACTTAGTACATGGGAGGTTGCCAACTGTGGGGATGGGTGTTACTGGCATTTGGTGGGTAGAGACCAGAGATGCTACTCAGCATTCTATAAGGCACCCTGAAGCTCCCCACAAGAGTTGCCTTGTCCCAAAGGACAACCCAGAGGTTGAGAAGCCCTGTCTTAAGCCATGTCTGTTAAGACCCTTTAAGCAAAATGGGGATTCCTAGGGATGCCTGGGTGGCACAATCAGTCGGGCATCTGACTCTTGGTTTCAGCTCAGGTCATGGTCATGGGGTCCTGGGATTGAGTCCCTGTTTGAGATTCTCTCTCCCTCTCCCTCTGCCCCTCCCACTTATGCTCTCTCTCTCTCTCTCTCTCTCTAAAAGATACATGTAAATCATTTCTTTTAAAAAAGAAAGAAAAATGGGGATTCCTACTGATGTCTTTTAATCCAGTATTAAATGGTTGATATCTATGTATATGGAATTAGTCATAGACCCCACTGATGTAAGGATATATACACATTTTATTAGAAGATATACACAATTTTTTAAAGTAGCAAATACTGTTTTGAGAAGTGTTCTCTCAAAGCTCACTCTGTGGACCCAGTCATTTCTCCCCAACTATTTTTCTCCATGACACAAAGATGTACTTCCAAGCATTGTTAGACAAACTGGAACATGCCCCAAACCACCTGGAATTGGACAATAGCCTTTCCTTTTTGAAAAATTTGCAAGAGAGTATAATAGAAATGAGACATTGAAAATTACAGTAGAATATCCTGCATCTTTTATCCAAACTGAAATTCATATTCACAGACACATTAGCACTCATCAGCCATGTCCCACAATTTTTCACCCCCTGCTAATGCTAATAAAATGTATGATTTTTTCTTCTGGGGGTGGTTGACAAAAGTGTGAACCCACAGCCTTTACAGCCTGCTAGAAGGGTGTGTGCCTTGAAATCAAATACCACCACCATTTCCCCATGTTGCATCTGACGAATTTCATATGTGCTTTCTTTCGTTCACCACAAGTTTGGAAATGTTTGAAACTGTAAAAGAATAATGAGAATTATAGACTTGACTTCTGAGATGGGAAATTACGAATAATTTTTATATCATCTTCTCATTTCCGTTCTTCTTTTTTTTTTAAAGATTTTATTTATTTATTTGACAGAGAGAGATCACAAGTAGGCAGACAGGCAGGCAGAGAGAGAGAGAGAGGAAGAAGCAGGCTCCCTGCTGAGCAGAGAGCCCAATGTGGGACTCGATCCCAGGACCCTGAGATCATGACCTGAGCCAAAGGCAGCGGCTTAACCCACTGAGCCACCCAGGCGCCCCTCATTTCCCCTTCTTGATGCTGCACCAGAAGTCAAGAAATGGCCTTTGTTTTATTCTTTGCATAAGGTACAATCAAGTTTTCTCCCTTCAATTATGTTATATTGTTTTATAATACTCCTAGATAAGCAGGAGAGTGTAGGGAGCATGAAAATCAGGAGATAATAAAAGGTAAATCTGACTGACTTCAAGATATAAAAGTAAATTATACATCAATCTAATAATAACTATTTGTTATCTACTTTTTACTGGATATTCCTTGTAGTTGATATCCAAAATCAAGACCACAGACCAAGCTCTCTCTTAAATTTGTCTCATTCAAAATAATGTAAGACCACACCCATTCAAAAACATAGTAACTGATTCTATTAGAAGTGCTTATAAGTTGGGTCACTTGGGTGGCTCATTTGGTTGAGGGTTGGAGTCTCAGTTTTAGCTCAGGTCATGATCTCAGGGTCCTGGGATGCAGCCCTCTGTAGCTCCACACTCAGCAAGGAGTCTGCTCCTATCTCTCTTTTCTCTCCCTCTCTCCCTTTGCTCCTCTCCTGCTTGTGCATCCTCTCATTCTAAAATAAACAAATAAAATCTTAAAAAAGAGGGGGGGGGGAACGCCTCAGTGGCTCAGTGGGTTAAAACCTCTGCCTTCTGCTTGGGTCATGATCCCCGGGTCCTGGAATCAAGCCCCACATCGGGCTCTCTGCTCAGCAGGAAGATTGGTTCCTTCTCTCTCTCTCTGCCTACTTGTGATCTCTCTCTGTCAAATAAATAAATAAAATCTTTTTTAAAAAGAGATAGAGAGAAGAAAGAAGCAGCAGCATTTATAAATTGTCCTGGGATAGCAACATAAAGAAATGATTTGTCTTGGGAACAAATGTAGGGTTCCTACAGGTATAATTAAGGAATAATTAAGGGGAGATTGGATTTAGCTGAGTTTGCCGTGTCATTAAGGATTCATGGGTCACCTGGGTAGCTCAGGCACTTATATGTCTGACCCTCGATTTCGACTCAGGTCATGCTCTCCGGGTCATGAGATGGAGCCCTTGCATGTAGCTACTCCTTGGGCCAGAGTCTCCTTAAGATTCTCTCTCTCCCTCTTCCTTTGCCCCTCTCCTCCCTAAAAAGAGGATAAAGAAAGAAGGAAGGCTGAGCATTTACCTATGAGTTTAAACTGCTCTAATTTTTAATAGTCTTTTGTGAGCAGCAAGGGGTGAAGACAACCGTAGTTATCAGGAGAGGACGATGTTTAACTGTCTTGTGAGCACTTGCAGAATCAGATGGGTCCTTGCCCTCTGGTGGGCATTTCAGAGAGCAGAACACATGAAGTTAGACTGAGTAGGGACAGGGAAGAGGGAAGAGCTTGCATAGTCTGTGACATAGCTCCACCTAGGGGCCAGATGCATTTACGACTGCTCCATTCACCAAAAGTTCCAGTGTCTGCCACAGTCACTTGAGAACTAAAATCCACCAGAGCTGTCTGTATTTGAGGAATAAAGGCCAAAATGAGTGAGGCACAGCAACAATATCCTCTCAAATATCACCGAGGGTTCCTTAATAAGAATATTTAAAATAGGTATAATTTATAAAATGTTGATCTGAACCTCCCGTGTCTTGATTCTCAAATATATTTTAAAATGGCTTCATGGTTTTGATACGCCTGAATTTTTATATTTAACTATGAAGCAAAATGTGATAGCAATAAGGTATTTCCTCTTTCTAGTCACCAAGTGGCAATAAAATCAACGTGAAGCATCTATCTCATAGGATGGGAACGAAGCAGAGCCAAATGCCATGCCCCTTGGCTTGGTTCCCCATGATTCCTTAGAAAATAGGTGGTATGGCCATCACCCTGGCCCACATTCTCTAAATAGTTGAGCTAAAGTGAAAGAGAACTTAAACAGATATTAGTGAAGGGTGAGTATTGCTTAGTAAAGCTGAGGTTTTAATCTTAAGAAAATATTAGTGAAATTGAAATGGGAATTTTACCTTCTGTAGTGTGGTTTCAAGATGAAGCATGAATTTTTTCCAAATATGTATGGAGGAATACATATGGAGAAATATTGATGAAGTCAAATACACATGTCTGAGTTTGTCTAAAAGATGAGAAAAATTTATAATTATTGGCCTCGGGCAATTCTTGAGATTTGTAAATATTCAAATTCAACTTTGTTGAAAGTGTAGCACCGTGTTAAATTTTGATTCAATGTTGAATAAAAACATTTTTGGCCACCTTTCTGTCATCAGTAAATTGATTCTCTCCTAGAACTAACTTAAAATGAATCAAATTCAAGAGGCAAATGCTGGTATGGTAGAGTGGAAAGAGAACCCTTTAACAGAGATCCCATCCAGATCGATCACACTCCAGAACCAAGTCACCTTCAGAGGGAGTAGGAGACCAGAGAAGACTCTCATAGAGGACCCATCCAATCTTGTGAAACTTTTTTTTTTTTTTTTTTTTTTTTTTTTTTTTTTTTTTTTACTTCTCAGGGTTCTGCAAAAAGCAAATATGAGAAAGCATAGTACAGAGAATAAAGTATTTTCCTAATACAGCAAGTGTTTTGGAGGCCAACTCAATTCCAAACAGTGTCTGCACCTAGAGACACTGCATACACTCGGGCTCTCTGCTCTAGGAGCTGTGGGCAGGACTAGATTTTCAATACCCACACTGGAGAGACAACCAAGTCTTTCTATTCCTTAACCAGATCATAGCTCAGACTGCTCTACGAGATGCTGCACTGAGTTTCCCCACTGACTGATTCCACCCCTCAGTGGCTGCTGTGGTTCTGAGTCACGGCCAGGTGGGACCAGTTCCCCAAGTTGGAGACTCTCGGGAGTTGAGTCTGGCAATGCCTGGCAGAAATCTAATGTGTCCCACCTACGTCAGCAACAAATTTTCTAGTAGCCACGTCACACACAGTAAAAGGAAATGAGTAAAAATAATTATAATTGGAAAAATGGTATCCCTTCCACATGTATTTATGTCAATGAGAATTGTTTCAGAGATCTCAATAAGATAATTTCACTTCTTCCTTCTTCTAGTTTCAGAATCCAATGTGCATTTTACCCTCAGAGTACATCTCAACTCAGAGGAGCTGAACTCCAGGTGCTCGATGGCCACAGGTGGTCGGTGGCTACAGTATTGGACACCCATGATCTGGTTCACTGCACCAGCTCAGGTCAAGGCTGATTGACCGACCAAGCTTTTTATTCTCATTAGTATCTCAAATATCAGAAGTTCAGGGCCAAGAGTCATTTATCTTTATATTGTGTGTCATTTCCTAGGAGAGGGATGACATGTAGTAGCTACATAACATGTATAGACATGCAAGTAGAGAAGATTAAGAACCCAAGCACTCATGGTCATTTCGGTCATTGGGAAACTCCAGTCTACAAGTTTTTCCACAGAGAGTGGGTCTGGCTGAACATTTTAAAGAGGGAAGTAGATGTCTCATCTGCCTGGGTCATCTTGAGAAACCCATGTACCTAAAGTGTGTTTATGTCTGCGGCCATAAGTCCACCAATTCATGGCAGAAGGAGCCCCATGGGGAAGGTTTGTTGTGTCTGTTCTGCTCTGTGGTGCCTCAGAAGAGTGAGATCAAGACAAGTGTTCAGCTGGGGGAGCTGGTGTCCAGATCAGGAACCTGGAGCCCTGACAGGAATTAGTCTCCACTTTAACTCAGGATGCAAAGTTCCAGGGTGAGGCCACTATCCTGTCCTGGGTTCTGTGACACCTGTCCGGGGACAAGAGGAAGGAATTGGCCCCTGCGAAGTGAGATGCTGAAACACAGCATCCAATCAAACCTTACTGTGCAGAAACTTTGCTGCGCACAAGGAAAGCTTTAGCACCGCCCCAGGGGAAGGCAGGCAAGCTCCTCTCGATGCAAAGCTGCCACTGGGGAAATTCATGTAAGTAACTGCAGGAGAAAAAGGCCAAGTCCCACCTTCTGGGCCCTGTGAGGAGCCAGAGGTCTGAAGACAGAGACCAAGAGTGGTGACCCTGCCCCCCACCCCTCATGCAATACAACCCATCATGACACCTGCCCCGGCACAGAGACCTGAAATGCCCCCTTCCCTTGCTCATATTCCTTCTTCTCCCTAACATGCCATCAAACCCTGCCTATGGCTTTCAGTTAAAAGACAATTAGTATGCTTCACATAGAATCACTAATTTGGGGAGTACCCGGCTGGTTCAGATGGTTAAGCACCTGCTTTTGGCTTAGGTGGTGATCTCCAGGTCTTGGGATCAGGCTCCCAGCTCAGCAATGACTCTGCTTCTCTGTATCCCTCGGCCTCTCCCCCTGTTTGTGCTTTCTCTGTCCCTGTCTCTCTATCTTTCTCAAATGAATAAGTAAAACAGAAGTCTTAAAAAATAATAATAATTTCATGGCTTTAGTATATTCCAGCAAGGTAAGTGACAGAAGACACTGCTTCTTAACATATAATACAACTTATATTTGTTTTATTTACAAAAGTAGAATGTGAAATGTACACAATTTTTTAAAAGATTTTATTTATTTCACAGAGAGAGAGCACAAGCAGGGGGAACAGCAGGCAGAGGGAAAGGGAGAGACAGTATCCCTGTAGAATCCGACTCTGGGCTCAACACGACTCTCAACCCCAGGACCCTGGGATCATGACCTGAGCTGAAGGCAGATGCTTAACTGACTGAGCCAACCAGGTGTCCCTGAATTGTGCACAATTTCTAATCCTAACTCCTTAACATATTCCAAATTAGCACTGCACTCAATTTCCTTCAAATTCTAGTGTTTTGTTTGGTTTCCCTGTATGTATGAAAAATCTATAGAACCTGAGAAACGGTGCCATGAGGTAAGCCTGGCCATCCATGGGTCTCCCCAGAGGCTGAGGGAACCCCAGGGCTCGGGCCTCTCCCAGCTGAGGTTGGATGTTGCCTTGTTGCCAACTTGAGCCCAGGCTGCCATGTGCCCTCCGGGATGGGTGGTGGGGCCAGCAGAGCCACCCTGCTGGCATGTGAGGGACCCCCAGGGCCTCTGTCCTCCTCACTTTCCTCGGGAGCCTGAGCTCCCGCGTTATTTCCCCACATGGATTGGCTGAGCTGCTCCCTGTTCACCTTGAGAGGGCCACACCCGACTGGTGAACCCTCCAGGGACACTTTCCACAAAGAACACTATGTGACTTGCTCCTCCTGGCATCAGGCACAGGGTGAACCTCTGGGCACCCACAGCCCCCTCTGCCCAACCTCGGAGCCAGTAGGGGACTCACCTAGCAAACTCAGGGCTGGAGAAGGCAAGGGTGTCCTTTCCCCAGGGTAGGTTCACATTACATCCTTCCCTCGTAGCACTGGCCTTGACTGTCATCCCCCCTGCAAGGTCATGGGCAGTGAAGGCCACCCCAGTGCCCTCCTGGGGTTTGGGTCCCTGAAGGACTCTCGTTCGCCTCTGCTCTTCCTCCTGCCTCTCTACACTCCATTTCCTCTTCCTGTTCTCTTTTTTCTTTCTTTCTTGATTCAGTCTCTGGAATGCAGAAGAAGAGGATTTTGGGAATCAGATTCTTGATGGAATCATCCTGTTTTAAAATTGTGTGATTTGGGTAGCTGTTAAGTGAGTCCAGAGCCCTCCAGGGCAGGAGAGCACAAAGTGGGGGGAGCCCGGGGCAGACCCAGGTTTCCAGGGCCCCTCCAGCAGGAAGGCCCAGTCCTTCTCACTCCCACCCTGCTCCCTGCCCACCACTCAGGGCTGCTCAGCACCATTCTGTGTTGCAGACCCAGGTCAGGAGCCAGGGTGATGCAGGAGAGCAGGTGAGGGGGCAGCAGCAGGACATTTTATAGACATGGGAGATGCGAGGACCTCCTATGCCTGGATGAGACCAGCGCCTGGAGGGTCTGGAGGAAAGGTAATCTTAAATAGCAAAGGAAGACAAGATGATGACAAACAGTACACCCAAAGCTAATAGACATGACGGCTCTTATTCTTACATCATTAAAATATGAAAAGCACATGCATTTCCTTGTTCTCTCTGATTTCATAGCATTTCCTAAGTCTCCACGCTGTAAGTGTTCCCTGACTGCTCCCCAAAACCTCTCCCATGGGACACACCTGAGAGCTGCTCCCTACCTGGGGTGTCTTCATCTTCACTGCTGAATTGTAGCTTCTGTAGACAATCTAATCTTTAGAGACACAAGCATGAGCGGTGGGTTGTTAGAGAGAGGGGCTCCCTTGTGCTTGTGGCTCCAGCGGAGACCAGGCTGGCTCGCCTGGCATAACCTGTTCTTCCTCCAGACCCAGACCTGCCCTGGGCTTCCTGGAGTCAGAGCCCTTCAACAAGACCTTGAGCACAGCTGCTAACCCTCAGTGAAAGGAAGGATGCCCCTTCACATGGCACTTCCCTGTCTCCATGGGACCAAGATAGCTCTCACCCATGCACGGATCAACCTGCGATCCCAACTGTGGTGGAAACAGTCTGGGTTAGATGGGGTCCATGAGCAGCCCCTCTGCCAGGCTCAGAACAGGTGCCCAGGGGAGCTGTCTGTGAGGATGAAAATGTTCTGTGTTGTAAACATGCTTTACGGGGCACCTGAAATTTGGCTGATGTGATGAAGGATGGGACTGTTTAGCTTTGTTTCCTCGAATTAACTCACATGTGAGTAGGCATGTCTAGCTAGGGGCAGGGACACTTCACTGTCTTCAGGAGCCCATCCTTCTCTTCCTGATCCAGACTAGAGCCTGGGCAGGTACTTAGCTTAGGATGGGGTCACAGAGGCCCAGACAAGCTGAAGAGGGAAGTTTCTGCCCCTGAAGTAGACCCTAATCCAGGCTGTATCAAGAGAGGCTGCTGAGAATTGACCACTTCGGGGAGAAGGAATGAGGGAGATGCTGTTGATGCCCTTGCAGTGGCTACCCGTCCCCATGAGCAGGAGGACTCAGAGTTTGTGTGTGAGAACTCTCAGGTCATGTCAGAGAAACTCTCAAACTGATGTCCTCTGGGCCATAAAAGGGAGCAAGAAGGATCACCCCAACCTTGGGTTCAGCTCCCATCACTTTGCTAAGCTCACCGTGCCTGGAGTCTGTGCCCCTCTCACCTCCTGTGCAGCTCTACAGCTGCTATGGCCACATGGGGTGAGATCTCTTCAGTGTAACTGTGTCTGCAGGCCAGATAACCCTTGGCCAACAGTGTGTAGACAAGGACTGGTTGTCAGGTGACTTCCAGAAGCAGGTGAAAAGTAAAAACTCATCCCTCCGGGCCCTGGGTGGTTCAGACTGGGAACATCCATGTCTCTGGTCTGGTCGTGGTTTCATCCCCACTGATGTGTCTCAATTGGGGAACAGGAGACCTGACTGCATTCTCTGCCTCTCCCCAATTTCCATGAAGGAAAATGCCTAGTTTGTTACAAGGCGGCTGGAGAAGAGGCTGGAATGGGAAGCAAGCCCCTCTCTCTGGGCTTTTAGGAAGACGTCCACACAGCACTCACACCAGCCATGACTTCACCACCTGCCTCATCCCCTCTCAGAATTCTCTCCTGATGAGGGAGGCATGAGAGATAGTGCATAGGGTCTGGGGCTTGAAGGGCTTCATCTCAGTGCCGGGTTCCTTAACCACAAGCTGTGTGACGCCGCACAATTCTGCACCCTCCCCAGCCTCCCTTTTCTCAGAGGCCAACTAGATACCGTTAGGGCTCCTTTTCTTTAGTCATGATTGATGCCAGCACCTCGAGGGGAATGAAACAGCCTGCTCAGAGGTCAGATCTGAAGTTGTTTTTGACCCCTTAATCTGGAGCACAGTTTTGTCCACTTAGAACCCTGTGAACATTCTCCTAGCTGGTGATGGCATTTCCCCCCAAGTTTACTGAGGTGTACTTGGCATACAGGGAAGAGCAAACATTTAAAATACACAATTTGATCAATTTTGAAACAGATAATTGCATGAAACAATGGTGATGGGAATTGTCACTTAGATATTGACGTTGACAACTGTGTTGTTAGAGGGGAGCTCGATCTAGGGGGATGGACACACACACACACACAATCACAGCACCTGATTCCCCCAAGGTACAGCCCACCACCATGCATGCAAACCCTCACCCACGAAAGGGAACAGCGGTACTTGTTGAAGAATGGCCACAGTTCTTTACCTGGAGAATTAGCTTCCCTCCTCACACCCCCAGCCCTGGTTCCCAGCAGGAACCCAGAATCAGCAGAGGTGGCAAGGGACCTCCACTCTCTCTTTCCACCTAGATCATTTTCTGGAAAGTGAGGGAATCTGGAGTTGATACTGTTGTCACTTATTCCCAAGACTACCTGCAGTGACAGATCACATCACTCCCTATACGTCTGTCTGGGTCATTTGTCCTATTGGTGGCTTTAGCAAACTGGCTGGGGAACAGTCCAGTCCATGACCCTGATGAAGTTCTAGAGCCTAGGTGAGGTTCAGTGGGCTGAGATCCAGAGCCGATGACCAAGAAAGAATTCTTGAGACATCTTTGTGTAAAATGGTGGTTTATTAAAGCACTGGGACAGGACCTGTGGTCAGGAAGAGCTGCTGCCCCGGGTTGTGAGGGATGGCAGGTTATGTACCCTGCAGGTGGGGGAAGGTGAGGGGAAGGGAGGTATCAGTGGAGTTTTCATATGGGCCTACAAGATGCCGGAAGACCAATGTTGTCTTTTAGCAAGCCATTATCAAGATAGTTGGGAGATGTCTTGCAGGATTGTGATCTCTGAAAGTTAACTATCTGCTTATTGTTCATGGCAGTCAGGGCTGCCTGAGGGATGCTACACATATGACTGAGGGGGAATGGATGGAGAGGGGGGTGCAAGGCGCCAGCTTTTGCTTTGTCTTCAGCCAGCCTTGTGCTCCCTCATCAACCCCAAGGCCAGCAGAAAGGATGCTGGCAAAATGGGCCTGAGCTTTTCTTGGATCCCGTACTCTCCATCCATACTGGTTGCCAATCATGGAATTCTTCATCCAACAAGGGAGGATTTCTGCTGGGGAGAAACCTTCACCCCACCCCAACTTCGCACAGTCTACCATCTACCAGCTGGTGCTGCCATCCCCCCAGTGGCTGTGTGAAGCAGGTGTCCCAGGTGGGACTCGACTCCCCCAAACCCCCAAAAAGGAGATGTCAAATACCATTATGTCCCCCCAAAATAGGTCCGTGATTAAAGGAGCAAGACTGATATAAAGTGAAGGTTAACCAAAGCTTTATATCACGCCAAGCATCAAGAATCAAACTGACCGGCCAGGGCCGTGCCTCTTACAGAGAGGGTGACCTTTCTCTGTTTCACAGACTAGCTTTTAAGGGCAAAGGCCATGCGTTCGGGCCTGGCCACACACAGGTGGCCAATGCGATTGTAACACACACAGGAAACTCCACAGAGATGCTAGGTGACCAACTGAATTACAATTTACCCTAGTAGACATTTGAACCAGCCTATCACCTTGGTCAGAATTGGTGCCCAAAAGGCTCCCAAAAGGCGGGCCCCATACTCCTTGGTAGCTAGGGAGACAGTATGCAACCCCCCACTGATCGGATGTCTCCACCTGGCCTGACCCACCCTTGTATCTGGGCTTTGTTACCTGTGGCTGGTTTCCAGGACTCGTTTTTTTTTTAAGTCAGTCCCCTGGGGGAGGGGAGCAGGGACAGTATAAGGGTTAAACAAGGTTGGTGTTTAACCTTAATGAAGTCTGGTTCAATAGGTCCTTACACTGTGTGTGATACACAGGCCCACAGCTTCTCTTCGGAATTCAACTGAATTTAAAAAGAGAGAAAGAGACCAAGAAAGCAGGCTTTGCATCTCAAAGGCAGGTGAGCTCACCTTGGCATTCCATGGGGCCTTTTCCCTGTTCCTGTCCCTGGGGTGCTCCTCCAGCAGGCCTTTGTGTGGGGCTAGGAGGACACTTGTAACTCAGTCCCTGGTGTTGCTGTCAGGGACAGAGGAGTTTGGTGGTGGAAGGAGGCCAAGGAGAGCAGCGGGACAGAGGGGAGGGAGGAGCTGAGTCCAGGCTGGTAAAACAGCGGGGTATCGAACTCCTCCTTGCCACCATCTCAGGCTATACAGCTCACACAGCCTGACGCTTCAAGGGCTTGTCGTGACAAATCTCCACGATATTTCCCTACTTTGGGCTGAAGGCTGAGGAGCGACCCCAGCACTGACAGATGCGGACCTACATGGTCCAAGGTGACCTCTCACCTCTGAATCTGCAGGCGGATCAGGGGCACAGGGCTATCTATGCCTGCTTCCCATTACCCTCCATGCCAGAGTTGGCTCTGGGTGCCTCTGGCCGCCCTGGGCTGTGGGACCTCAGACGCCACCTTATGGCAGTGGCCACATCTGGGACCTCTGCAGATTCTCAGCCTCCAGGCACATGCACAGATGCTGGAACTCCGTCGCTAGTGACCCTGTGCAAGTGTTGAGCACAGGTCAGTACTTCAGAGCTGGAGGTCACAGGCTGGTTCTTCCCCCTGAGCACTCTGGAGCGTGGGTCACTCATCTCTGTACCTCAGTTTCTCCCTCTGAACAGTGGGGAGAAAAAACCAATGCCCTGCCCAGCTATGGCGAAGGCTGAGCAAGACAGGGCACGCCAAAGGTACAGGGGAGGCAGGGTTTTCTCTGAGTGACACCAAGTTGTGACATGTCCACGGGACATATCTACAGGGGGAGCACACCCTCTCGGGTCCAGCCATTGTCCACACCTCACATTCACACTACACAGACCCACACAGAGACATCCCTAAAGCCTGAGCACACAGACCCATGCTACCTAAAGGAAACATGGCTGCTCCCAGAGGCTGTAGCACTGGCCACAGTCCATTACCTGGAAAATCAGTCCTTCCAGAAACGTCCCAATCCTCATTCCCAGCAGGAAGCCAGAAATAGCATGACCTTCCAGCAAAACACGAGAGCCCCACCTTTCCTTTCTCATGGATTTTTCCTCAGTGAGTAAGTGATTCAAAAACACATTCCTATTTTACTGGGTCTGGAGGCCACCTGCCCTTACAGAAAAGAAACCCCCGCGAAGGTGCGGCCATACTGTACACTGCTGGCACGGGGCTTTTGTTCTCTGGGTGAGTCTAGAAAATGAGACAGGAAGCCATGGCCTGGGCAAAGACGCCAGAACCAAGTGTGGAGGACCCCTGTGGGAAAGACACAGGCTTGTCCCAGTGGATGCAACTCTTATGTCCATCTTGATCAGCAACAGTAAGACTCTTAAACCCAGGAGGGATATTGGTGCTGAAGAGAGACGCCGTGCCATACGGTTGGTAAGCTGATGCTGGCATGTGAGCACCCTCTTGAATCAGGCCTCAAGAGTCTCCCCACAATGAGAACTGCACATCCCATCTACAATATCCATTGTCAGATTTTCCATACGTGAGCTCATTCAAACATGAGATAAACTGACACAGCGACGTTTCCATCTCAAAGCCGGAAGACCATAACCTGGCATTAGATGGGGCTTCTTAATCTGCTGGATCATGAGGAAGCTTCTCAGATAGGAACTTGGAGGGTCTAGGAGGACACCAAGGGGCTGTCAGTCTCGGGCGGCACTGCTGCTCGGGACTGACTCAGGGAGGTTTGGTCGACTTGGGCAGGGAGAGGGAGTCATGGAACCAGCTAGTTAATAACCATGAACTGGGCTGCTACTGGGTCACCAGCAAAGGAGAGGGGCAGGAGAGAAATGAGGAACAGAGCCTTTCGGCTTTCTGGCAAAGACCGTCAAAGTTGCCGTGAATTGTTCATGATCAGAACTATATCACATTCTGGAAAAGGCAAATCTAGAGAGACAGTAAAAAGATCAGGAGTCTCAGGGAAGTGGGGGGTTGAATAGATGAAACCAGGGGATTAGTAGAGCAGTGAGACTCTTCTGGGTGGTTGATACCAGACATTATATATTTTTTCCAAATTCCAAATTTTTTCTAAAAAAAAACAACAACATAGAATTATACCACACAAAGAGTGCACGTTGATATCAAATATCCACCAATATTGGTCCACTGATAGGAACAAACACACCACATGAAGGTCAGAGGTGAGTAACAAGCAAAACAAGGTAGGGAGGAGGGGAAAGGGCGTAGGAGATCATTCTCCATTACCTGTTCAAGTTTTACGTGAATCTGAAGTGCTTTATAAATTAGATGAGTTATTTATATAATGTTATTAATTTTAATTATTTATTTAATCATTTAATTATTTAAGTAAGTTTATAATTTATAATTTATTATAATTATTTAATTAAACAAATATCTATTTAATTTTTAATTTAATAATTTATAATTTATAAACAAGTTATTATAATATAATTAATTAATTTTATTTATTTGTTTATTTATTTGCTTGATTAATTAAAAATATTTTTAAAAACGGGTTTATTAATTAAAAACTAGTATGTTTCCAGAAGAGATCTATTTCCATTAATGTTCAGCACCAGTTAATATCCAAACATTAACTTGAGACATTGTTTCCTATTAAATGTGAACAAGGCTGAGTTATCTGTCAACCCGTCTTTACTTCCACAGTCATGGTCACAGCACTACTGACTGACTCAGCCAATCACAACTTTCACACATGGAATAAAAAAGCACATGGCTTATCATGTTTATAGCTTTCCATCACGTGTGGTACACCGAACAAACATTCATTTCTTCTCAAATCTGCTGAATGATTAATTTCCACGCTTCCTTCCATTGACTCGTCTGCGGGATGCACCCTGGGGCGCGGCAGGACATTTTTCTGACCCGCTGCCGGCGATGAGGTGCGTTTTTTTCGTAAATGAGGACCGAATTTTCTTTTTGTATCCATCAGCTAAGACTCTGGAAACAAGTTCATAATAAGAGAGCTGTTGACACCTTGGCGGCAGAAGACCACAGCGAAACTAGTGATAACTGCTTCACAGTAGAAGCTTTTGGTCTCTCATGCACCCGCTGAATCAAAGCTGGGCTTAGGAATCCTGTGGTTTGGTGCGCACTTAAAACACCCAGCAGACAGACTGCGTGGGAAATACCCTTCCTTGCATGAAGCGATATAGAAAGTCAGCAGAGCGTCGTAACAGACAGCGCGAGCCCGAGGTCCTGGGTTCAGATGCTATGAGAAGCTGGGAAGGTCGGGCTACCCCTCTGTGCCTCAGTTCTCTGCACTGCGCCATGAATACTTGCATAGAACCTCCTGTTTCCTATTAACAGTAGGATGCTCAAAAATTATTACATACAGGTAAATCCTTAAGAAAATAATTGGTAAGTGCTCTGTGTTTGAGCAGTGGCTGCTTCTGGAGAAGGGGCTTACATGGCCACAGAGCAGGGAGGGTGAGGTTTACTTCTCATCCTGTACAAAGGGAGGATGCATTACAGCTCAGGAATATCTGTTCCCATCTCCTCTGATCCCGTCAGCACTGCGGGGTGGGCTGAGCAGGACCTGTGACGTGTGTTGTATAGTTCACGGCACTGAAATTTAGAGGTATTCAGAAATCCACAACACAGATGAGTGAGGGTTCTGGACCAGGAATGCACCTGGTTCCTGAGGACAGAGATTCCCTGAACTCAGCCCCAAGTCCTTTCAATCATGCCCTTAACTCCTGAACCAAGGGCTTCCCTTCCTTCATTTATCAACTCCTCCTCCCTCAAGGTTCCTATGAGAGAGAGATGATGTCCTAGAAGAAGTATCAGAGCCAAGAAAAGGGTCCGAATCACCATTCACCTTTTCTATCAATCCCTGACCCAAAAATACCCACTATTTTCCCCAAACCAAGCCCTCCAAAGGGCCAGGGAAGCCCAGCTGTGGCCGTCCTCCCCCAGCCTCCTCAGGCAGAGCCTTCCTGGTAACCAGCTAACCCTCAAGGACTAGTGGTCTGCTGGGCTCACTGGCTGACTCAGAACCCAGGCTATTCCAAACCAAATATCGCAGGATAACTCTGCCAAGAACTAGCTTCCCTTTGACTGACCAACCCTGGCTGTCAACCGGAACCCCACCAGTTCTTGCGAATTAACTAGGAAAGTGGCCATTTGGCCTGGTGCTTTGGTGGCTTAATGGATGGATTCCAGGACCCTCAAGGTTTCACTGGCTCTTGGTCTAAGTAAACACCCATGTACCTTGGATGAAGGTCTGGCTGACAGCGGATGTGGGCAGCACTGGCCCTGAGTACAGTACCTTCCCTGTCCTCCTTCTTCCTCCAGTCTCTACAGCTCCTCATCCAACCCTAGGTCCTTCAGTGGCAGGGGACCAAGTCCCATCCTCTCATCGAGAGTCCTTTCCATATCCATAGCCTACGAGCCCACCCCTGGACTCTCCCTGAGGATCACTGGACCCTCACTCTTTCTGCTACCAAATGTTCAGTGCATCAACCTGATAGCACTGTTCCTTCTCACCACTCTCCTAGGCAGACAAGGACAGGGGAGAAGGCTGGTTTTCTCTAGATTCTTTGGGCAGAAGGAGGAGAAGGGAGGGCTGTAGGTAGAGGCATGAAGGGAGGCAGGAAGATGGGGCAAGGGAAAGGGACAGCATGGTTAGTGTTCCTGCACAGGCCAACAGAGCCAGAAACCCAAGGACCTGGTGTCAGAGGGACACAGACCCCGCTGCTGATGAGTGGCCCAAGAGCCATGGAGATGGCCTGACTGTGCCCTGCACAGAGTCCTCCTCTGTCCTGATGTCCTGAGAGCTGGGGACTTGGGAGTAGTGGAGGCAGCAGGTTGGACATGGTACAGATGGGGTCCCAGCACTCATGGAGGGAGGGAGGAAGAGAGGGAGTGAGGGGGATGAGAGGGAGAGGGCCTCTCCTCCATTGGTCCCCTTGGCTCAGGTAGGGAGAGTCCCGGGTCCTGATCAGGGGACCTTGTGTGACCTCCCCTGCTGAGGACACCAGCACAGGCCAGTCACTTTCCTGGCTTCTCTGCCAAACTTTGTCCCCACCTTTAAAACTCTCTCTTCCAGATATCCTGTGACATTGTCACTTTTCCTTCCCTTCCACTAGATGCTGCTCTACGGCCACTGACAACAGCTTGAATTTCTGATTCTGAGATCCTAGTGTGGATGAGGCAGAGAGGCCATCTGCTGAGTCCTCCCCATTCTTCAGAAAGCATGTGGAAATCTGAGGCTTTACCTGGGCTCTTTGACGTTATGGTGACAGTATTGACTCCAATAGCTGTGACTTGAGGAGCACTCAGTGTGTCAGGCTTCTTTCACCCATTAGCTGCATTTTTCCTTTTTTTTTTTTTTCTTTAAAGATTTTATTTACTTATTTATTTATTTGGGAGAGAGAAGAGTGTGTGTGCATGTGCAAGGAGCAGAGGGGGAAAGAATTTCCAGCAGAGTCCTCGTTGAGCTTGGAGCCTGATACGGGGTTCAAAGTCATGACCCTGAGATCATGACCTGAGCTGAAACCAAGAGCCTGAAACTCAATTAACTGGGCCACCCAGGCTCCCTTTCACCAGTTAGCTTCTTCACCGCCCCCAGACCCCTTGGAGTGCGTTCTCACCCTACATACCAGGAAATCAAATCTCAGAGAGATGATGTGACTTGCCCAGAATCATCAGCATGTAACCAGACAAGCTGTTATTTGTCAAACATTTCATTTAAATCCAAAGGCCAGAGACATAGTGTTGTCCCATTGTCCATAGCAGTTGTTAATTCCTGAGCTCCTACTATGAGCTGGACACTGTTTGAGGTTTCAAGAATAGAGAGATGAGTAAAATAGACCCATTCTATGAGCAGTTTGTCATATGTCCGCTCCCCTGAGAACTGTGAGGGCCACACTTGGTTGTCCCATTGCTGTGGAGAGCTCAGCATAGTAGGGCTTCAGTTCATGATAAATAAATGCCAGTTATTAAAAAAATAAAATACTAAAATATTAAAAATATTTTAAAAAGAAAAAGGCACTTAAGACAATGACAGCTAAACTCTTGGACATGGAAAATAAATCGCAAATTTTTCCATGTTTTCCAGCAAATGATCCTGGATCAATTTTATGGATGTAAATCTTTAAGCCAACCTCAAAATCATATCCAAAAATCAGTTTCAGATGGATTAGGGATCTAATTATATAATATAGACCAATAAACTTTTAGAATACAACAGAAGAGAATGTTTTCATGACTTTGGGGGTTGGCACAGATTATGTAACTAGTGTACAACAGTGCTAACCCTGAGGGAAGAAATAGCTATTTTATTTTATTACTTTTTATAATTTTTTATTATGTTAATCACCATACAGTACATCATTAGTTTTTGATGTAGGGTTCCATGATTCATTGTTTATGTATGACAACCAGTGTTCCATGTAATCCGTGCCCTCCTGAGTACCCACCATTGGGAAGGGAAGAAATAGCCATTTTAAAAGGAGGAGCTGGGAGAGGAGCAAGATGGCAGAGGAGTAGCAGACTGAAATATCATCACGTCCCAGGAGTTCAGCTAGACAGCTCTCAAACCATTCTGAACAGCTACAACCGCAACAGGAGATTGAAAAGAAGAAGAGCAGCAATTCTAGGAACAGAAAAGAGACTACTTTCTGGAAGGTAGGACATGCAGAGAAGTGAATCCAAAGCCCCGGGAAGAGAGATCGCAGGGGGAGGGCCCAACTCCGGGCAAGCGGTGAAGCAGCAGAGCACTAATCAGAACTTTTAGAAGTCTGTTCTGTGGAGGGACATTGCTCCAGTGGCTAAGCAGGAGTGGAGCCCTCGCAGGGACAAGGTGGTCTCAGGACCCGTGGAGTTACAGAAAGACTGTGGGTGTCTGAGCATGGCAGACTCCCAGGTTTTGGATTGGGGAAGCCGGCTGCAGACACAGAGCCGAGGAGGGAGCTCCCAGCTTAGGGTTACCTTAAACCATGATCCATGGCACAGTCAGGCCACTGCTCTTTGAGCCGGGACCCCACAGGTGGCAGACCTGGGGAAACTTACCTTCCTCCTCTGGGAGGAGCAGCACAGGCAAGCATCAGGAATCTGCTGGGTTTGCAGACTCCAAACTAGGCCATGTGCCCAAAATAGAAAAGCTTGGTCACAGGCTGGGTGAGCTCGGAGCGTGGCCAGAGACCAGGGAGATGGGAGGGATTGGCTGCTTTTCTCTGAGAGTGCACTGAGGAGTGGGGCCCTGAGCTCTCTGCTACTCCGGGCCTGAGATTGCGAGGCCCCATTTTCATTCCTGTCCTCCAGAGCTCTACAGAAAGCATTCAGGGAACGAAAGCTCCTGAGAGAGCAAACTTGAACAGACTGCTTAGCTTGGCCCCTGGCAAGGGCAGTGCAATTCCACCTCGGGCAAAGACACTGAGAATCACTGCAACAGGCCCCTCCCCCAGATCAGCAAGAATATCCAGCTGAGGCCAAGTTCACCAGTCAGTGAGAACTACAGAATTTCAGAGTGAGGGGAAAGAAATATGTAGAATTCATCGCTTTTCCCCCATGACTCTTTAGACTTTCAAAGTAAAATTTTTTTAATTTTAATTTTTTCTTATTATATTTTTTCTAATTTTTCCTCTTTACTATTTTAACATTTTTAACTATTTTATGTTATCAATAGCTTTTAAAAAATCTCTTTTAATTTTCATATAGTCACATCTTATCCCTTCATTGTATTTAACCTTATTATTTGTGTACATATAGGGTATTTTTTTTCTTTAAAATTCTGGTATATAATTCCTCCTAATAGATCAAAATACACCCTTAATCTAGCACATGGCTTTGTTCTAGTCTCCAGCCTGATAACATTCTCTCATTTTTTCCTTTTTCTTTTTTCAACCAACTTCTTTTCTTATCAATTCCTTTATAAGAATCTTTTTAAATTTTCATCTTTATATTCATATTACATCCCTTCATTGTGTCTGCCCATATTTATTTTTTTTCTATAAAACTTTGGAGGTAGTTTCTTCTAACAGACCAAAATATACAACAAATCAAGTGCATGTTTTTGTTCTATTCACCAATCTTTTATATATACATACATATAATTTTTTCCCCCTTTCCCCCCCCCCTTTCTTCTCAACCTGGTTTTGGGTCTCTTCTGATTTGCTTAGTGTATATCTTTGTGAGGTCATTGCTAACCTTTTAGTATTTTATTCTCCCATTTATCTATTCTCATCTGGATAAAATTACAAGAAAATTTCACAAAAAAACAAAAAACCAGAGGCCATACCAATGTCTAGGGACCTAATCAATATGGACATTGGTAATATGTCAGAACTGGAGCTCAGAATGATGATTATCAAGGTGCTGGCAGGGCTCTAAAAAGGCAGGGAAGATATTAGAGAATCCCTTTCTGGAGAAATAAAATTCTTTTCTGGAGAAATAGAAGAACTAAAGTCTAGCCAAGTTGAAGTCAAAAAAGCTACTAATGAGGTGCAATAAAAAAAATGGAGGCTCCTACTGCAAGGATAAATGAGGCAGATGAGAGAATTAGTGATATAGAAGACCAAATGATGGAGAACAAAGAAGCTGAGCAAAAGAGAGACAAACAACTCTTGGTCCAGTAGTTACTGGACCATGAGTTGAAAATTTGAGAGATAACTGATACCGTAAGATGAAACAATATTAGAATAATTGGGATCCCAGAAGAAGAAGAAAGGAAGAGAGGGGCAGAAGGTATATTGGAACAAATGATAGTAGAGCATTTCTCTCATATGGCAAAGGGAACAAGCATCAAAATCAATGAGGCCCAGAGAACCCCCCTCAAAATCAATAAAAATAGGTCCACACCCCATCATCTAAAAGCAAAACCTACAAGTCTCAGTGACAAAGAGAAAATCCTGAAAGCCGCCCAGGACAAGAAGTCTATAACATCAATGGTGGAGATTATTACATTGGCACCAGATTTATCCACAGAGACCTAGCAGGTCAGAAAGGACTGGCATGATATATTCAGAGCACTAAAGGAGAAAAATATGCAGCCAAGAATACTATATCCAGCTAAGCTGTTACTGAAAATAGGAGAGATAAAAAGTTTCCAGGACAAACAAAAGCTAAAAGAATTTGCAAACACCAAACCAGCCCTACAGGAAATAAAGAGAGAGCCTAAAAGTCATAGGAACAGAGACAATATACAGTAAAAGTCACCTTACAGGCAATACGATGGCACTCAATTCCTATCTTTCAATATTTCCCCTGAATGTAAATGGGCTAAATGCCCCAATCAAAAAACACAGGGTATCAGCATCAACATGCTGTCTACAGAAACTCAATTTAGACCCAAAGACACCTCCAGATTTAAAGTGAGGGGTGGAAAACAATGCTAATGGACATCAAAAGAAAGCTGGGGTGGCAATCCTTATATCAGATTAATTAGATTTTAAGCCATAGACTCTAATAAGAGATGAAGAAGGACACTATATCATACTTCAAGTGTCTGTCCAATAAGAAGAACTAACAGTTTTAATTATCTAAGCCCCAACATGGAAGCTGCCAATTATATAAATCAATTAATAACAAAATCAAAGAAACACATTGACAATAATACAATAATAGTAGGGGACTTTGACACCCCCCCCCCCAGAAATGCACAGATCATCTGAGCAAAAGATCAACAAGGAAAAAGGCCTTAAATGACACTGGACCAGATGGACATCACAGATATATTCTGAACATTCCATCCCAAAGCAACAGAATACACATTCTTCTCGAGTGCACATGGAACATTCTCCAGAATAGATCACATCCCAGGTCACAAATCAGGTCTCAACCAGTACCAAAAGATTGGGATCATTCCCTGCATATTTTCAGACCACAATGCTCTGAAGCTAGAACTCAACCACAAGAGGAATGTTGGAAAGAGCTCAAATACATGGAGGCTAAAGAGCATCCTACTAAAGAATGAATGGGTCCACCAGAAAATTAAAGAACTGAAAAAATTCATGGAAACAAATGAAAATGAAAGTACAACTGTTCAAAATCATTGGGACACAGCAAAAGTGGTCCTGAGAGGAAAGGATATAGCAATACAAGCCTTTCTCAAGAAACAAAAAAGGTCTCAAGTACACAACCTAACCCTACACCTAAATGAGCTGGAGGAAGAACAGCAAAGAAAGCCTAAACCCAGCAGGAGAAGAGAAATCATAATGATCAGAGCAGAAATCGATGAAATAGAAACCAAAAAAGCAGTAGGACAAATCAATGAAACTAAGAGCTGGTTCTTTGAAAGAATTAATAAGATTGAGAAACTCCTGGCCATACTTACCAAAAAGAAAACAGAAAGGACCCAAATCAATAAAATCATGAATGAAAGAGGAGAGATCACAACCAACACCAAAGAAATGCAAACAAGTATAAGAACACATTATGAGCAACTATATGCCAGCACATTTGACAATCTGGTAGAAATGGATGCATTCCTAGAGATGTATAAACTACTCAAACTGAACCAGGAAGAAATAGAAAACCGGAAAAGACGCATAACCAGTAAGGATATCAAAGCAATCATCAAAATCTCCTGACAAACAAGAGCCCAAGGCCAGATGGCTTCCCAGGGGAATTCTACCAAACATCTTAAGAAGAATTAATACCTATTCTCCTAAAACTGTTCCAAAAAATAGAAACAGAAAGAAATCTTCCAAATTCATTTTATGAGGCCAGCATGATCTTGATCCTAAAAGCAAAGATTCCATCAAAAAGGAGAATCACAGACCATTATCCTTGATGAACATGGATGCAGAAATATTTCTTTTCAAGTTTTGAAGTTTTTTAAAAATTTAATTTCTTTTCACTGCAATAGATTTCATTGTTTAGGCACCACACCCTGTGCTCCATGCAATACATGCCCTTCATAATACCCACCACCAGGCTCCCCCAACCTCCCACCCCCTTCCATTCAAAACCCTCAGATTGTTATTCAGAGTCCATGGTCTCTCATGGTTCATCTCCCCCTCCAATTTCCCTCAACTCCCTTCTCCTCTCCATTTCCCCATGTCCTCCATGTTATCACTTAACGGATGCAAAAATTCTTACCAAAATACTAGCCAATAGGATCCAACAGTACATGAAAAAGATTATTCACCACCACCAAGTGGAATTTATTCCTGAGCTCTAAGGTTTGTTCAACATCCACAAGTCAATCAACGTGATACAAAACATTAACAAAAGAAAGAACAAAAACCATATGATTCTCTCAATAGATGCTGAAAATGCATTTGACAAAGTACAGCATTCTTTCTTGATCAAAACTCTTCGAAGTGTAGGGATAGAGGGTGCATACCTTAATATCATCAAAGCCATCTATGAAAATCCCAGAGTGAATACCATTCACTCTCAGTTTTTCCCCTAAGGTCAGGAACACAGCAGGATGTCCACCATTACCACCGCTATTCAACATATAAGTCCTAGCCTCATCAATCAGACCACAAAAAGAAAAGACATCTGAATTGACAAAGAGGAAGTCTAACTCTCACTCTTTGAAGATGATATGATAATTTCTATGGAAAACCCAAAAGACTCCATGCCAGAACCACTAGAACTCATACAGGAATTCAGTAAAGTATCAGGATATAAAATCAATGCACAGAAATCAGTTGCATTTCTATACACCAACAGCAAGACAGAAGAAAGAGAAATTAAGGAGTTGATCCGATTTGCAATTGCACCCAAAGCCATTAGATACCTAGGAATAAACCTAACCAAAGTGGCAAAGAATCTGTACTCAGAAAACTATAAAGTACTCATGAAAGAAATTGCAGAAGACACAAAGAAATGGAAAAACATTCCATGCTCCTAGATTGGAAGAAGAAATGTTATGAAAATGTCTATGATACCTAAAACAACCTACACATTTAATGCAATCCCTATCAAAATATCATCAATTTTTTTCAAAGAAATGGAAAAAATTATCCTAAAATTTATATGGAACCAGAAATGACCCCAAATAGCCAGAGGAATGTTGAAAAAGAAAGCCAAAGTTGGTGGCATCACAATTCCAGACTTCAAACTCTATTACAAAGCTGTAATCATTAAGAGAGTATAGTACTGGCACAAAAACAGATACACATAGATCAAGGGAACAGAACAGAGAGCCCAGAAATGGACCCTCAACTCTATGGTCAACTAATCTTTGAAAAAACAGGAAGGAATGTCCAATGGAAAAAAGACAGTCTCTTCAACAAATGGTGTTGGGAAAATTGGACAGCCACATGCATAAGATTGAAACTGGACCATGTCCTTACACCACACACAAAAATAGACTCAAAATGGATGAAAGATCTCAATTTGAGAAAGGAATCCATCAAAATCCTTGAGGAAAACACAGGTAGCAACCTCTTTAGTCTCAGCCACAGCAACTTCTTCCTGGAAATATTGCCAAAGGCAAGAGAAGCAGGGCCAAAAATGAACTATTGGGACTTCATTGAGATTAAAAGGTTTTGCAGAGCAAAGAAAACAGTTAACAAAACCAAAAGACAACTGGCAAAATGGGAGAAGATATTTGCAAATGACATATCTGAGAAAGGGTTAGTACCCCAAATCCATAAGGAACTTGTCAAACTCAACACTCAAAGAACAAACAATCCAATCAAGAAACGGGCAGAAGAGATTTCTGCAAAGAAGACATCCAGATGGCCAACAGATACATAAAAAAGTGCTCCATATCACTCGGCATCAGGGAAATACAGATCCAAACCACAGTGAGATACCACCTCACACCAATCAGAATGACTAAAATTAACAAGTCAGGAAATGATAGGTGTTGGTGAGGATGCAAAGAAAGGGGAACCCTCCTACACTTTTGTTGGAAATAAAGCTGGTGCAGCCACTCTGGGAAACAGCATGAGGTTCCTCAAAAAGTTGAAAATAGAGCTACCCTATGACCCAGCAATCGCACTCCTGGGTATTTACCCTAAAGATACAAATGTAGTGATCTGAAGGGGCATGTGCACCCACATGTTTATAGCAACAATGTCTACAATAGCCAAACTATGGAAAGAACCTAGATATCCATCACCAGATGAATGGGTAAAGAAGATGTGATATATATATGTACTTATGTATATATCTGTACACTCCATATTAAATTGGATAATAGTCCATATTAAAATGGAATACTATGCAGCTATCAAAAATATGAAATCTTGCCATTTGCAACAATGTGCATGGAACTAGAGGGTATTATGCTGAGCAAATTAAGTCAATCAGAGAAAGACAATTATCATATTATCTCTCTGATATGAGAAATTTGAGAGGCAGGGCAGGGGATAATAGGGAGTAGGGAGGGAAAAAAATGAAACAAGATGGAATCAGGAGGGAGAGAAGCCATAAGAGACTCTTAATCTCATGAAACAAACTGAGGGTTGCTGGGGGGTGGAGGCGAGAGATAGGGTGGCTCGGTTATGTACCTTGGGGAGGATATGTGCTATGGTGAGTGCTGTGAAATGTATAGGCCTGATGATTCACAGACCTGTACCCCTGAGGCAAATAATACTATGTTAAAAAAAAAAAGGGATTTTTCGCAACGGGTTTGCCGCCAGAACACAGGTGTCGTGAAAACCACCGCTCATCCTAAACCAGAATGGGGAAGGAAAATACTCATATCAACATTGTTGTCATCGGACACGTAGATTCGGGCAAGTTTACCACTACTGATCATCTGATCTACAAATGTGGTGGGATCGACAAAAGAACTATCGAAAAATTCGAGAAGGAGGCTGCTGAGATGGGAAAAGGCTCCTTCAAGTATGCCTGGGTCTTGGATAAACTGAAAGCTGAACGTGAACGTAGTATCACCATTGATATCTCCCTGTGGAAATTCGAGACCAGCAAGTATTACGTGACCATCATTGATGCTCCAGGACACAGAGACTTTATCAAAAACATGATTACAGGCACATCCCAGGCTGACTGTGCTGTCCTGATTGTTGCTGCTGGTGTTGGTGAATTTGAAGCCGGTATCTCCAAGAATGGGCAGACCCGTGATCATGCCCTTCTGACTTACACACTGGGTGTAAAACAACTAATTGTTGGTGTTAACAAAATGGATTCCACTGAGCCACCCTACAGCCAGAAGAGATATGAGGAAATCGTTAAGGAAGTCAGCACCTACATTAAGAAAATTGGCTACAACCCCGACACAGTAGCATTTGTGCCAATTTCTGGTTGGAATGGTGACAACATGCTGGAGCCAAGTGCTAATATGCCTTGGTTCAAGGGATGGAAAGTCACCCGTAAAGGTGGGAATGCCAGTGGAACCACACTGCTTGAAGCTCTGGATTGCATTCTGCCACCAACTCGTCCAACTGACAAGCCCTTGCGTCTGCCTCTCCAGGATGTCTACAAAATTGGTGGTATTGGTACTGTCCCTGTGGGCCGAGTGGAGACTGGTGTTCTTAAGCCTGGCATGGTGGTCACTTTTGCTCCAGTCAACGTTACAACTGAAGTCAAGTCTGTTGAAATGCACCATGAAGCTTTGAGTGAGGCTCTTCCTGGGGACAACGTGGGCTTCAATGTCAAGGACGTATCTGTCAAAGATGTTCGTCGTGGCAATGTGGCTGGTGACAGCAAAAATGACCCACCAATGGAAGCAGCTGGCTTCACAGCTCAGGTGATTATCCTGAACCATCCAGGCCAAATTAGTGCTGGATATGCACCTGTGATGGATTGTCACACAGCTCACTTTGCTTGCAAGTTTGCTGAGCTGAAGGAGAAGATAGATCGTCGTTCTGGAAAAAAGCTGGAAGATGGTCCCAAGTTCTTGAAATGAGGTGACGCTGCCATTGTTGATATGGTCCCTGGCAAGCCTATGTGTGTTGAGAGCTTCTCTGACTATCCTCCTCTGGGCCGTTTCGCTGTTCGTGACATGAGACAGACGGTTGCTGTGGGTGTCATCAAAGCAGTGGACAAGAAGGCAGCTGGAGCTGGCAAGGTCACCAAGTCTGCCCAGAAAGCTCAGAAGGCTAAATGAATATTATCCCCAATACCTGCCACCCCAGTCTTAATCAGTGGTGGAAGAACAGTCTCAGAACTGTTTGTGTCAATTGGCCATTTAAGTTTAATAGTAAAAGACTGGTTAATGATAACAATGCATCATAAAACCTTCAGAAGGAAAGGAGAATGTTTTGTGGACCATTTGTTTTTTTGTGTGTGTGTGGCAGTTTTAAGTTATTAGTTTTTAAAATCAGTACTTTTTAATGGAAACAACTTGACCAAAAATCTGTCACAGAATTTTGAGACCCATTGAAACAAAAGTTTAATGAGAAAAAAAAAAAAAAGGATTGCTCATCAATCAATACCATGACATGATAAGCCACCGATGGAAATGCTTTTTGCATACATATATCCAATAAAGGACTTGTGTTGACAAAGAGAGAGAGAAAAAGAAATAGACAAAATTGTGAATATGCACTTCACCAAAAAGAATGTCCATTGTTAAAACTCAAATGAAAATATGTTCAACCTTATCAGTTTTCACTGAAATAAAATTTGACACCCCATGCAACACACACACACACACACACACACACACACACACACACACACACACACCGGAATGTCTAAGTGAAAGTTGTCAACATTCAGTGTTGCTGAGGATTTGCAGGGACTGGAACTGTCCATCAATATCAGAGTATTGGATGATACCTGGCATGATAGCCAGGTAAAGGATGTAAGGGACGGTAGTGGCTTTCAGTGGCAACACAGCATTGGAAATGAACAAAGGACCAGCACATGCAACAATGTGACTGAATCTCACAAACACAGAGCCTGAGGAAGTCAGACATCAGAGTATCTACTGTTTGCCAGCTAATGTGCTAGGTGTGTTACACACGTTGTCTCATTTAGTCCTAATCACAAGACCTTGAATTGAGGTAATTGTCCCATTCTGCAAACAAGGAGATTAAGGCTCAGAGCGTTAAGTGTCTTGTCTACTCTCAGAGCCAGTATGTAGCAGGTGACATAGTCAAGTGTAGAACACTGGGACTCGGTGTCCCAGGGTGCCCAGCCCCTTCCTGTTGAGGTCCGAAGCCAGGGCTGGGAGGCATCTCCAACCTCTAGGCAGTCCCCACATCCTTGCTCCCTGGGTTCAGAGGATAATGCATCATCTATGGGAACAGGCACACACACATGTTTTCAGCAGAAGAACAAACAGCATTATTTGCACCAAGGAGGAGAGAAAATTCTCATGATGTCATATATCCTGATTTCTCATTGCTTTTAGTGTTCTAGTAATCAAACCGTGGAGCTAGAGTGGTACAGTATCTGATGGAAGAGATCTTCACATTCAGAAAGAGCAGATGTGATTGAGCGAAACATGAGTACCCAAGGCTGTGTGGTCTCAGAGGAGGAATTCAGGGGCGGTGGTGCCTCTCTCCTTCTTCCTTGATTATCCTGTCCATCAGTCCCAAACCTCTGGCCTAGGTCTGTTTGTTCAACAGACAAAGAATGCAACCTACATATGGAAAGCACATACATAGTTCTAAAAAATTTAGTAGCCATATTAAAAAAGAGAAAAGTTAGTAAGAGATTTTATCTTGTTTGATATATTCAAAATGTTATTGTTTCAATATACTGTTGGGTCCCCCAAAATTGGGTACCCCAATAATGGGTCCGTGATTAAAGGAGCGAGACTGATACAAAGCAAAGGTCAAGCAAAGCTTTATTTCGCGCCAAGCATCAGGAATCAAACTGGCCGGCCAGGGCCACACCTCTTACAGAGAGGGCAACCCCCTCCCTGCTTTCCAGACTAACTTTTATAGAGCAAGGCCATGTGGTTGGGCCTGGCCACACACAGGCCAATGAGATTGTAACACACACAGGAAACTCCACAGTGATGCTAGGCAACAAATTGAATTACAATTTACCCTAGTAGATATTTGGACCAGCCTATCACACCTTGGTTAGGATTGGTGCCAAAAGGCTCCCGAAGGGCGGGGCCCCTACTCCTTGGTAGCCAGGAGACAGTATGTGCCCCCACTGATTGAATACCTCCACCGGGCCTAACCCACCCTTGTACTTGGACTTTGTTACCTGGGACTGGTTGCCCGGACCTGCTTCTAAGGAAGTTCCCCTGGAGGGGGGGCAAGGTCAATTTAAGCTTTATAGCAAAATGGCAGTTCAGCCAGGGTGGGGCTGCTCTGGCTGAATAGGCCCTTATAATACAATGAACATACAAGTTAGCAAAGAGAGATTTTACATTCTTTCTTTCTATGAAATCACCAAAAAATATTTTACCATACAGCACATCTCAATTCACCCCCTCCCCAGAGCTGGGTTAAATAAATAGGAATTTGGTTTGGTGCCTGGGACATCAGAAGGCGGTATAACCTATCTTAACCTTGACGCAGGGTCTGGCTCTAGTTCAATGTATCCAGGGTCCTTCCCAGAGGAAACACTGGTTCTAATAGAATAAAGGCAGATTTCAAGACTTCCTGTAAAAAAAACAAAAACAAACAGACAAAAAAAAAAAACCCCAAAACAGAACACAACAACAACAAAACACTTTAGACTTTAAATGCTCACTAACATCTTATGGCTGATGGTTGATGGCTAATGCACATGGTGGCTTGGGTGCAATCGATCTCACATAATTCTCTCTTTAAAGTTCCTTGGCTCATAGGTAACAGTACCATTTATTGAGTGGTTACTGTATGCCTGGCATGATAGCCAGCATTGCACACGACCCTAAGAGGTAGATATTACTGTTATCTGTTTTGCATATGGGAAAAACAAGACACAGAAAGGCTAAGTGACAAGCCCAAGGTCATAAGACTTACAGATAACAGAGGGAAATTTGAACCCCGTGCAACCCGGTGTTCCAGGTCAAGCATGTAATCTCAAGACTTTAATGAGTAACAACAACAAAAAAGTGCATTTTTATTGTAGTATAATATTTGAATATGTAGGATTCCTTTACAAGCATGATATAAATATTAAAGCATTTAGCTAATCCAAGCATTCTACGCTCACTTTACAGAAAAGCCTATTGCCTATTGCAGAAAAAGCTCTAACACTAAGCACCTTGCCTGTAAGACAACATATCCCAGTCATTCCACAGAACATGTAGTTTTAAGAAGTACTACACGGCACAGTAAAAACAAAATCTCAGATTCAGCTGGTTCGTGTTGCACAATTTGACGAAATGCTGCACAGAGTAAAGTGCCCATGTACCCTGACTGACGCAGCAAACGTAGCCCCAGTTTGCCCCCAAGCCAGGGAGGAAGGCAGGAGTTTTCCCTGCTTGAGACTTTTGGTACCAAGGTTCTGGGCAAATTGGACAGCGAGATGATCTTTCTACTTAAAACTGTAGAGGCCAGACAGACTCTTGCAAATGGGAAAGGAGTTACCCTCCAGCCCACCCAATACCGCTTGTTAAGAACCGACTCTTTGCCATTCCAGGTGATCTGCCTCTTGTCAGTGATGAAGTTCTAGAACCTAGGTGAGGTTTGGTGGGCTGAGGTCTGGAGCCGATGACCAAGAAAGAATTCTTGAGACATCTGTGGTGCAAAATGGTGATTTATTAAAGCACCAGGACAGGACCTGTGGGCAGGAAGAGCTGCTGCCATTCACATTTCTGCTATCAAGCATCTTTGTTAGTGAGATTTGGGTTTAGAAGAAATTTAACTTTATTTAGGGCTGAGGAACAGAGTTACTTGTCTCTGGAAATTTGTGCTATTGATAAGGTAACTTCTTTGTTTGTAGATCTCTAGGACTTTTGTAAACCAAAGGAGACTCCTGCCTTACAGGATTGTGATCTCTGCAAGTCAACTATTTGTTTCTCATTTATGGCAGTCAGGGGTGCCTGAAGAATGTTACACACATTACCGAGGAGAGTGGGTGGAGAGGGGGTGCAAGGTACCAGCTTTTGCTTTGTCTTCAGCCAGCCTCCTGCTCCCTCATGATCAGGATCCCGAATAATGTGACCCTGGCTTGCAGTGTTGGTCTGATGAGGGAGCAGGAGGATGGCTGAAGACAAAGCAAAAGCTGGCACCTTGCACCCCTTCTCCACTCACTCCCCTCGGTAAATAGTTAACTTGCAGAGATCACATCCTGCAAGACAGAGTCTCCCTTGGTTTACAAATGCCCTAGAGATCTACAAAGAAGTTACCTTCTCAATAGCATAATTTCCAGAGGCAACACCCTCCCCTCCATAAACAAAACTGAGGAAGGCTGAGGTAGAAGGAAATGTAAATATAGTTAAATCTCTTCTAAACCTAAATCTCAGTAACAAAGATGAACGATAACAGGATTGTGAAAACCGACCAAATATCTCCCAACTATCTTGATGTTAATGGCTGGCCTAAAGACAACATTGATCAAGCCCGCCAGGGCACGGCCTCTGGTGGGCCTCTGATATCTTGGCACTTGTAGGCCCTCTTTAGCATAAGAAAGTTCCATTGAAACCTCCCTTCCCTCCCCTTTCCCCAACCACAAGCTACATAACCTGCCATCCCTCACAACCCTGGGCAGCAGCTCTTCCTGCCCACGGGTCCTGTCCCAGTGCTTTAATAAACCACCATTTTGCACCACAGATGTCTCAAGAATTCTTTCTTGGTCATCGGCTCTGGACCTCAGCCCACCGAACCTCACCTAGGTTCTAGAACTTCATCAGGTCCTCCTCGATGGGACTATCTGGTAGGCACCATCCAGTGGGTTCCTCAACTGCCTCCATCCCCCAACCACTGCCGTCCCTCTGGCCTCTTACCCACACTACAGCCAAAGCTCGGATCTTTAAAATGCAGATGTGATGTCAGGACAATCTCCCTCAGCGCCCTGGCTGAAAACCTTTCACCCATCGCCGCCCCCCACCCCTCGCCCCCGCCACCACTGCCATGTTTCATTTATGATTCCATTGGGGAAGGGCTATGGTCTTTTTCACCCCAAGTTACACCCTTCCTACACTTTATGTGTTAAGATGGTCTTCCTTTTATGAAATAATAGAGACAGTGTTTCTGTTATTGGTTTTCTTGTCCTTAATCAAAATAGAAAAAAAAAAATTGGCTTGGGGGTGACAGTAACTTCTGCCACTGGTTTACGTATTTGAGTCTTGTGTCCCTTACCTCCAAGCTGTGTGACCTTGGGAAAGCAACCTGGCGCCTCTGTGCCTCCTTGCCTCCTTCTAGGGGTGGTTGGGAGGATTGAGCGATCTAACCCTATGGAAAGCCCTCACTCAGCCGGCTTCAGGAGCTCCAGCGCCTGGGAGAGCAATCTTCCTCGTTGGGCAACAGCGCCCCCCAGTAGCTCTTCATCCTGGCTGCAGACAAGCCACGTCCCTGCAGCAATGAGGCTCAAAGGGTTGGCTGTGTGTGGGCACCTTGTGCCCAGGGCAAGACTGAAGCAGAAGTTGGGAGGAAAGCCATAAATATTCATGGACTCATGTAAAGCTCAGCCTGTCTGTGTCCCTGAGAATAAGCTTTGTTCCTTTGGAAGCTACTGTCCGAGCTCTCAGCTCTAGAAAAGAAAATGAAATCTCTCTCCCTGGCCACCCCTCCCCCGACCCCAAGTACCCAGGGGCTGCTTTCTTTGTGGAGCGGATATGAGGGCAAGCTATCTCTTCAAGGGGGCTAACAGGGCAGTGGAGCCCTGGCATTGTCACCCACTGGGGCCCAGGCTGTGTGTCAGGCACCACCAGCCACAGCCTCTCCTTGCCTCTGGCTTTTCTGGGAGGTCTGAAGAATAGAAAAGGACAGCTAGCTGAACGCGGGAGCCCTCTGTGTGACAGTCACACAACAGGGACAAATGTAAGTTCAGTGCTTTCTCTGGGAAGAGCCTTGCATGTTAACAGGGCCATTCACCCCTTTGTCCTCAGACAAGGAGTGGCAGGAGAGTCTGTGAGACCCTCTCTTTTCACATCCCTGCCTCCCCGTGAGAGACTGACACCGACTCCCCTTTCCAGCCTGAGCTTGGAGACTTCCCTTTAGCCCACGAGCTTGGGAAGGAATCCCCACGAGGGACAAAAGTTTGGCTCTGGGTGTGAGTGGGCTTGCATTCAAATCCCAGCTCTGACGTTTGCTGACTGTGTGAGCTTGGGCAAATCCCTATCTCCGTGACCTTGTGCCTGCATCTGTAAACTAAGGGTGACAGTGGTAGAGCTCTCATGGATTTGATATGGGATTTGAGTGTGCTGATCATCCCCTAATCTCCAGTGTCTACAGAGGCCAAACAGGCCTTGTGGGAGAGGTAGGCTGGGTGCAGGGCAGCAGGGACTGGTGGGGACTGTGGCAAAGTAGGAGACAAACCCCACGTAATGGGCTCAGCTGCTGCTGGTCATTAATTGATTCAGAGCACTCAAAGCCTTTGATGGTTGTCTCCAGACAACCTCAAAACCCCCTAAATTGGGGGGTGTTGGTTTGTTTTTGCACAAGAGTCTTTGGCACTCTGGGGTTTAGCTGGCCGGCCAGAATAGATTTAGTTAGGGAAGCCTGGTAGAAAGAAACATGGCCTCGGTGCTGCCAGTTTTTCTCCAATGCTTAAGAGAAACAGGAAATCAGCTGCATTTTTCAATGCTGGCAATTAAACAGCATTTTAAAAACAATGTGCCAGGCTGCAGACAACAATTACTGTTAGCTGTGTGACCTCCAGGAAGTCTCTTAACTTCTCTGAGTTTCTGTTTCTTCATGAATAATGACTGCAAGAATGCACCTTGCTCCTGATCTTAGCAATTTGCATAAATCACTTTATTTAACCTTTCCCTCAATGTGATGAACCACATATTGCTTCTCTCCCTCAGTTTACAGCTAAGGAAACAGAGGCATAGAGAAGCTGAGTAATTGGCCCAGAGTCCCACAGCCAGTAAGTGACGAACAGCTCTGAGGTTTCCAGATGAAAGAGTGCATGCAAACCATCAGCGACTATTAGCTACAGTTATTTTATCATTCTCATTATTACTACTATTATTAATAACAGAAATGGCTCAAAGTCACTTCTGATATTCAATTTGATGATCAAAGCAACCTGCAAGACTTCTGTTTGCCAGACAAACACTAGGGGCAGCTCTAAATTTTGTGGTATGTATTTTGCAGGCTTCTGCTGACCATCTGAAGCATTCCTTTCTGCACAGGCACCAGGCTACCCTGCCAATGGGCTTCCTGCGACGATAATTAGATTTAGACGCCTGGTGCAGTGGATAGATTTTCATTTCGGGGTGACCAAGCCAATCACGACCTGTAATTTACAGCCTGAGTTGTTCTGAAATCAATACAGATTTGCTCTTCACTGAGGAGGTTATAAAACACGGGTGACAGGAGGCCCCGAAAAACGGTTGACATGGGAGCAGATAGCTTGCTGGGGCCTGGAGAGAGGCCAGGCCACTTGAGAGACAAAGCAGAGGGTGTGAGAGACCCACCTCTGTTCAGCAGGCTGCGGGCAGAGCCGCCCAGAGTTCCCATTGGGGTCCGCATGGGGTGCAGTGTGACTAAGAGACTAGACCTGATTGGCAGAGAGGCGTGACAGAAACGGAATGAGGAGAAGTTTTGGAGTTGGGTAGAGCTGGATTTGTAAGCCAGCCTTGAAGTTTTCTACCTGTGGTTCTTTGGGCTCCATTCCCCAACACTCAGTCTTCTCGTCTGTACAATGGGCAATGCACTGAACCTGCGGCAGAGATGAAGATGAGATGAGTCAGCGTTTGGACGCGTTTGCTTTCCTGCACTGTGAGGCTGCCAAGAGGCCATGAAGTCAGGGCGACCAGGTCTGAATCCTGCCCCTTTCGCCTTTACAGTCACCTTTCATAGGTCCCTTACCGCTTTGAGCCTAAGTATTCTTGTCTGGGGATAATAATAGAAGCCCCCACCTGGGGTGGTTGCGATCATTATATCAGATATTAGCAGCATGCACAGAACACAGCATGAGCTCAGGAAGAGGAACGCGTTATTTTCGCCAGTCTGATTTTTTTCCATCACAAGCCAGGCACAGAGGAGGCTCTCACTGAGCCTTGTCTCAGCCACATGGTGGACTTATGTCTTCTTCAGGAAAGAGATGGCATCCTCCAACTGTGCAATTTGGGGAGAGTTTAATTTTAAAAGTTAATGACACTGAAAACATTCACATAATAAAATAGTCATTATTATCCATACACACACTATTTGCAAATGTGAGCTTGGGCATCGGACAGCCAACATGGGATAGCACGGGAGGGCGGGGCTACACCAGGGGCTTACCACCCTCTCCACCTATTTAGCAACCGTGGAATAATTACTTGATATATGCCCCGGCTTGTGTTGGTGACCTGGGTCATACAGGACTAAGACATGCCTCCTAGCAAGAAATAGACTCTCAAATTTTAAAAAAGACACAATCAAGCTCCACCATTTTTTTTTAATTTTTTATTTTTTATAAACATATATTTTTATCCCCAGGGGTACAGGTCTGTGAATCACCAGGTTTACACACTTCACAGCACTCACCAAATCACATACCCTCCCCAATGTCCATAATCCCACCCCCTTCTCCCAAACCCCCTCCCCCCGGCAACCCTCAGTTTGTTTTGTGAGATTAAGAGTCACTTATGGTTTGTCTCCCTCCCAATCCCATCTTGTTTCATTTATTCTTCTTCTACCCACTTAAGCCTCCATGTTGCATCACCACTTCCTCATATCAGGGAGATCATATGATAGTTGTCTTTCTCTACTTGACTTATTTCGCTAAGCAAGATACGCTCTAGTTCCATCCGTGTTGTTGCAAATGGCAAGATTTCGTTTCTTTTGATGGCTGCATAGTATTCCATTGTGTATATATACCACATCTTCGTGATCCATTCATCTGTTGATGGGCATCTAGGTTCTTTCCATAGTTTGGCTATTGTGGACATTGATGCTATAAACATTCGGGTGCATGTGCCCCTTTGGATCACTACATTTGTATCTTTAGGGTAAATACCCAATAGTGCAATTGCTGGGTCATAGGGCAGTTCTATTTTCAACATTTTGAGGAACCTCCATGCTGATTTCCAGAGTGGCTGCACCAGCTTGCATTCCCACCAACAGTGTAGGAGGGTTCCCCTTTCTCCACATCCTCGCCAGCATCTGTCATTTCCTGACTTGTTGATTTTAGCCACTCTGACTGGTGTGAGGTGATATCTCATTGTGGTTTTGATTTGTATTTCCCTGATGCCGAGTGATATGGAGCACTTTTTCATGTGTCTGTTGGCCATCTGGATGTCTTCTTTGCAGAAATGTCTGTTCATGTCCTCTGCCCATTTCTTGATTGGATTATTTGTTCTTTGGGTGTTGAGTTTGCTAAGTTCTTTATAGATTCTGGACACTAGTCCTTTATCTGATATGTCGTTTGCAAATATCTTCTCCCATTCTGTCAGTTGTCTTTTGATTTTGTTAACTGTTTCCTTTGCTGTGCAAAAGCTTTTGATCTTGATGAAATCCCAATAGTTCATTTTTTCCCTTGCTTCCCTTGCCTTTTGCATTGTTCCTAGGAAGATGTTGCTGCGGCAGAGGTCGAAGAGGTTACTGCATGTGTTCTCCTCAAGGATTTTGATGGATTCCTTTCGTACATTGAGGTCCTTCATCCATTTTGAGTCTATTTTTGTGTGTGGTGTAAGAAAATGGTCCAATTTCATTTTTCTGCATGTGGCTGTCCAATTTTCCCAGCACCATTTATTGAACAGGCTGTCTTTTTTCCATTGGACATTCTTTCCTGCTTTGTCGAAGATTAGTTGACCATAGATTTGAGGGTCTATTTCTGGGCTCTCTATTCTGTTACATTGATCTATGTGTCTGCTTTTGTGCCAGTACCATGCTGTCTTGATGAGGACAGCTTTGTAATAGAGCTTGAAGTCCGGAATTGTGATGCCACCAACATTGGCTTTCTTTTTCAATATCCCTTTGGCTATTCGAGGTCTTTTCTGGTTCCATATAAATTTTAGCATTATTTGTTCCATTTCTTTGAAAAAGATGGATGGTACTTTGATAGGAATTGCATTAAATGTGTAGATTGCTTTAGGTAGCATAGACATTTTCACAATATTTATTCTTCCAATCCAGAAGCATGGAACATTTTTCCATTTCTTTGTGTCTTCCTCAATTTCTTTCATGAGTACTTTATAGTTTTCTGAGTATAGATTCTGTGTCTCTTTGGTTAGGTTTATTCCTAGGTATCTTATGGTTTTGGATGCAATTGTAAAAGGGATTGACTCCTTAATACTTCTTTCTTCTGTCTTCCTGTTGGTGTATAGAAATGCAACTGATTTCTGTGCATTGATTTTATATCCTGACACTTTACTGAATTCCTGTATAAGTTCTAGCAGTTTTGGAGTGGAGTCTTTTGGGTTTTCCACATATAGTATCGTATCATCTGCGAAGAGTGATAATTTGACTTCTTCTTTGCCAATTTGGATGCCTTTAATTTCCTTTTGTTGTCTGATTGCTGAGGCTAGGACCTCTAGCACGATGTTGAATAGCAGTGGTGATAATGGACATCCCTGCCGTGTTCCTGACCTTAGCGGAAAAGCTTTCAGTTTTTCTCCATTGAGAATGATATTTGCGGTGGGTTTTTCATAGATGGCTTTGATGATATTGAGGTATGTGCCCTCTATCCCTACACTTTGAAGAGTTTTGATCAGGAAGGGATGTTGTACTTTGTCAAATGCTTTTTCAGCATCTATTGAGAGTATCATATGGTTCTTGTTCTTTCTTTTATTGATGTGTTGTATCACATTGACTGATTTGCGGATGTTGAACCAACCTTGCAGCCCTGGAATAAATCCCACTTGGTCGTGGTGGATAATCTTTTTAATGTACTGTTGAATCCTATTGGCTAGTATTTTGTTGAGTATTTTCGCATCTGTGTTCATCAAGGATATCGGTCTATAGCTCTCTTTTTTGGTGGGGTCCTTGTCTGGTTTTGGGATCAAGGTGATGCTGGCCTCATAAAATGAGTTTGGAAGTTTTCCTTCCATTTTATTTTTTGGAACTGTTTCAGGAGAATAGGAATTAGTTCTTCTTTAAATGTTTGGTAGAATTCCCCCGGGAAGCCGTCTGGCCCTGGGCTTTTGTTTGTTTGGAGATTTTTAATGACTGTTTCAATCTCCTTACTGGTTATGGGTCTGTTCAGGCTTTCTATTTCTTCCTGGTTCAGTTGTGGTAGTTTATATGTTTCTAGGAATGCATCCATTTCTTCCAGATTGTCAAATTTATTGCCGTAGAGTTGCTCATAGTATGTTCTTATAATAGTTTGTATTTCTTTGGTGTTAGTTGTGATCTCTCCTCTTTCATTCATGATTTTATTTATTTGGGTCCTTTCTCTTTTCTTTTTGATAAGTCGGGCCAGGGGTTTATCAATTTTATTAATTCTTTCAAAGAACCAGCTCCTAGTTTCGTTGATTTGTTCTATTGTTTTTTTGGTTTCTATTTCATTGATTTCTGCTCTGATCTTTATGATTTCTCTTCTCCTGCTGGGCTTAGGGTTTCTTTCTTGTTCTTTCTCCAGCTCCTTTAGGTGTAGGGTTAGGTTGTGTACCTGAGACCTTTCTTGTTTCTTGAGAAAGGCTTGTACCGCTATATATTTTCCTCTCAGGACTGCCTTTGTTGTGTCCCACAGATTTTGAACCGTTGTATTTTCATTATCATTTGTTTCCATGATTTTTTTCAATTCTTCTTTAATTTCCCGGTTGACCCATTCATTCTTTAGAAGGATACTGTTTAGTCTCCATGTATTTGGGTTCTTTCCAAACTTCCTTTTGTGGTTGAGTTCTAGCTTTAGAGCATTGTGGTCTGAAAATATGCAGGGAATGATCCCAATCTTTTGATACCGGTTGAGTCCTGATTTAGGACCGAGGATGTGATCTATTCTGGAGAATGTTCCATGTGCACTAGAGAAGAATGTGTATTCTGTTGCTTTGGGATGAAATATTCTGAATATATCTGTGATGTCCATCTGGTCCAGTGTGTCATTTAAGGCCTTTATTTCCTTGCTGATCTTTTGCTTGGATGATCTGTCCATTTCAGTGAGCAGGGTGTTAAAGACCCCTACTATTATTGTGTTGTTGTTGATGTGTTTCTTTGATTTTGTTATTAATTGGTTTATATAGTTGGCTGCTCCCACATTGGGGGCATAGATATTTAAAATTGTTAAATCTTCTTGTTGGACAGACCCTTTGAGTATGATATAGTGTCCTTCCTCATCTCTTATTATAGTCTTTGGCTTAAAATCTAATTGATCTGATATAAGGATTGCCACTCCTGCTTTCTTCTGATGTCCATTAGCATGGTAAATTCTTTTCCACCCCCTCACTTTAAATCTGGAGGTGTCTTCGGGCTTAAAATGTGTTTCTTGGAGGCAACATATAGATGGGTTTTGTTTTTTTATCCATTCTGATACCCTGTGTCTTTTGACAGGGGCATTTAGCCCATTCACATTCAGGGTAACTATTGAGAGATATGAATTTAGTGCCATTGTATTGCCTGTAAGGTGACTGTTACTGTATATGGTCTCTGTTCCTTTCTGATCTACCACTTGTAGGCTCTCTCTTTGCTTAGAGGACCCCTTTCAATATTTCCTGTAGAGCTGGTTTGGTATTTGCAAATTCTTTCAGTTGTTGTTTGTCCTGGAAGCTTTTAATCTCTCCTTCTATTTTCAATGATAGCCTAGCTGGATATAGTATTCTTGGCTGCATGTTTTTCTCGTTTAGTGCTCTGAAAATATCATGCCAGCTCTTTCTGGCCTGCCAGGTCTCTGTGGATAAGTCAGCTGCCAATCTAATATTTTTACCATTGTATGTTACAGACTTCTTTTCCCGGGCTGCTTTCAGGATTTTCTCTTTGTCATTGAGACTTGTAAATTGTACTATTAGGTGACGTGGTGTGGGCCTATTCTTATTGATTTTGAGGGGCGTTCTCTGAACCTCCTGAATTTTGATGCTCGTTCCCTTTGCCATATTGGGGAAATTCTCCCCAATAATTCTCTCCAGTATACCTTCTGCTCCCCTCTCACTTTCTTCTTCTTCTGGAATCCCAATTATTCTAATGTTGTTTCGTCTTATGGTGTCACTTATCTCTCGAATTCTCCCCTCGTGGTCCAGTAGCTGTTTGTCCCTCTTTTGCTCAGCTTCTTTTTTTCTCTGTCATTTGGTCTTCTATATCACTAATTCTTTCTTCTGCCTCATTTATCCTAGCAGTGAGAGCCTCCATTTTTGATTGCACCTCATTAATAGCTTTTTTTATTTCAACTTGGTTAGATTTTAGTTCTTTTATTTCTCCAGAAAGGGCTTTTATATCTCTCGAGAGGGTTTCTCTAATATCTTCCATGCCTTTTTCGAGCCCGGCTAGAAACTTGAGAATTATCCTTCTGAACTCTAGATCTGACATATTATCGATGTCTGTATTGATTAGGTCCCTAGCCTTCGGTACTGCCTCTTGTTCTTTTTTTTGTTTTGAAATTTTACGTCTTGTCATTTTGTCCAGAGAAGAGTAGATGAAGGCGCAAGTAAAATACTAAAAGGGTGGCAACAACCCCAGGAAAATATGCTTTAACCAAATTAGAAGAGATCCAAAATCGTGAGTGGGAAGAAAGGGGATAAAAAGAGGTTCAAAAAGGAAGAAAGAAAAAAAAAAAAACAAAAAGAAAAGAAAGAACAGAAAAGAAAAGAAAAGAATTTTTAAAAAAAGAAAACACCTAAGAAAAATGTAAAAAAGAAAAAATATATATATTAGATAAACTAGTAAAAAATCGTTAAAAAAGAAAAAGGTAACAGTTAAAAAAAAATTTTACCCGAAAGCGAGAAAGAAAAAAAAAAATGAAAAAGAAAAAATTAAATTAACTGCAAGACTAAAAAAAATCACAGGAAAACAGCCATGAGTTCCGTGCTTGGCTTTCTCCTCCTCTGGAATTCTGCTGCTCTCCTTGGTATTGAAACCGCACTCCTTGGTAGGTGAACTTGGTCTCCGCTGGTTTTCTTGTTGATCTTCTGGAGGAGGGGCCTGTTGTAGTGATTCTCAAGTGTCTTTGCCCCAGGCGGAATTACACCGCCCTTACCCGGGGCCGGGGTGAGTAATCCGCTCGGGTTTGCTTTCAGGAGCTTTTGTTCCCTGAGCGCTTTCTGTTGAGTTCCAGAGGACAGGAATACAAATGGCGGCCTCCTGGTCTCTGGCCCGGAGGAGCCGAGAGCCCAGGGCCCCACTCCTCAGTGCGCCCTCAGAGAACAGTGCCCAGTTACTCCCGTCTGCCTGACCTCCGGCCGTGCTCCGAGCTCACCGAGCCTGCGACTGGTTCAAGGTAACACGGAGCTGTGAGCTTACTGTCGGCTCTGTCTCTGTAGCCGGCTTTCCCGTTCCAATACCCACAAGCTCTGTGACACTCAGACACCCCCGATCCTTCTGTGACCCTGCGGGACCTGAGGCCACGCTGACCCCACGTGGGCTTCGCCCCAGTTTAGCCTCTGGAGCGATGTCCCTCAGCAGAACAGACTTTTAAAAGTCCTGATTTTGTGCACGGTTGCTCTGCTGCTTGCCGGGAGCCGGCCCCTCCCCCCGGGGTCTATCTTCCCGTCGCTTTGGATTCACTTCTCCGCCGGTCCTACCTTTCAGAAAGTGGTTGTTTTTCTGTTTCCAGAATTGCTGTTCTTCTTCTCTTCGATCTGCCGATGGATTTTCAGGTGTTTGCAATCTTTATATAAGCTATCTAGCTGACCTCCGGCTAGCTGAAGCAGTCTCAGCTTGCTACTTCTCCGCCATCTTGACTCCTCCCTCAAGCTCCACCAATTTTTAATAAGACACAGCCAGCAGGAGGCAACGTCTGTTACTGGTTACACATGTGGGCTTTGAAGCCAGACCAGTCTGGCTTTGATATCGAGGGGCAGGAGGAGGGGAACACCTGCACCTGCAGGATGGAAATCCCTGTACCAAATCATGGCACCGTGTCAAGACTCAGTTTCCTCATCTGCAAAGTGGAAATCATGAGTGTGTATGCTTAGAGGATCACGGTGAACACGAAATGCAGTAATTTCACTAAGTCACCACGTTTCAGCAAGGAGCTCACTGACACCTTGAATGCAGCATGTGGGACCCTGAAGAGAAGACCCCAGGGAGCCGTGCTTACACTAGCGACTCAAGGAAACTACAAGATACCGTGTGTTATTTTAAATTGCTACATTTGAAGTCATTTGTTACGTGACAACAGAATCACTAAGACATTAGGTAACTTGTCCCAACCTACCTAGCTCCCCAAGGATAAGAGCCAGGATTCAGAACCAGAGGGAACCTCCATACTTAGTCAAAGGTAACAGCCAGAGGGGTTAAAATGCAAAAGATTGTCTGATTAGCACTCAGTTAAGCGGAAAATTCTATTAATCAGAATCTCTAATTCCTGGACGTTATGATTAGTCAGGGATTTTCTGGATTAGAAATCGAGTTTTCCGTGGCAATGGGGACCTACGTTGTGGACGCCTTGGAGAATGGCAGCAAACCTGCAGCTGGGAGAAGAAGGTTCTCCATCACATGTGACACAAAGTTCTGATTCAGAACAGCCATGTTCCTATCTTGAAAATACAACGGGATCATCAGCCATCTGACACTGGCTGGGCTTCTGCTGTGTTCCTCCCCAGTGGACCTCAGGGGCTGAAAAAATGACATCTTGTGACCTATGACTTACTCCTTTCAAAGACAGAGCCTGGGGATTCCTGGGTGGCTCAATCAGTTAAGTGTCTGACTTGATTTTGGCTCAGGTCATGATCTCAGGGTCGTGGGATCGAGCCACACCTTGGCCTGCATGGTCAGTGGGGAATCTGCTTGAGATTCTCTCTCCCTCTTACTCTGCCCCTCCCCCCAACCCCTCTCAATCGCACACATTCTCTCTCTCTCTCAAAATCAATATATATTTTAAAAGAGCATGACTCTGGTGGAAGGAGATGTACACCAACCAAATAGCCACCCCCACTACAAATGTAACAACAGCAGCTTGCAGTCACCCAGACTCTGCGGAGCCTGACCCAGAGCCTCCCTGAGACCACGGTTTCCCCAGACAGACTCCCAACTGGCATCTCTTCTATCACTGTTCTTGAATATCATATATTCACCATCTACTTACCGGGAGTCAGGGAAGCTGTGTTTCTCCTAATAAAATGCAAACCCAGAATGCAGACGAGTCACCTCACTTATATACAGCAGGAATGGAGAGTTGCAAACCCAGAATGCAGACGAGTCACCTCACTTAGATACAGCAGGAATGGAGAGTCACGTTCACTCATTCACTCCCCGGGGCCCGCACGGATCAACAGTCTGAAAGCACGGGGCAAAATGTTTCATCTTCTCTGTTCCATTTTCTCACTTGGCTTTTAGTTTCTAGGTTCTTGGGAGACACTTTGAAGGAATCAACATTTGGATCAAGAAATAAGCCTCCCTGACAAACCATAAGAGACTCTTAAAGTCACAAAACAAACTGAGGGTTGCTGGGGGGAGGGGTAAGGAGAAGGAGGTGGGGCTATGGACATTGGGGAGGGTATGTGCTATGGTGAGTGCTGTGAAGTGTGTAAACCTGGAGATTCAGACCTGTACCCCTGCGGCTAATAATACATTATATGTTTATTTTTAAAAATTTTTAAAAATAAACAACTAAATAAAAGAAATAAGCCTCCCTTCTGGGAAGGAGCTCTGTGCCCTGAACAGGTGTAACCCACAAATCCTCAACAGGGTGGAGCTGATGCAGGTGGCCAGAGTTTTTCAAATTTTTGCCAGGGTGTTCTCTCTGCCTGCGAGTGCACCTTGCCAGCTATGTTCAAGCATGTGCAAACCTGAGGTGACTGGCCCAACGTTCCCTGTCTGGTCCCCAGCTGCTTTGGGGACCTCCTGCAGGAACGGCTTTGCCCCTTGACTTTGTCAGTCTCTTTCGAGTATTTTTACTAGATCATTGCATCCTTTCCTTCCCATCACTTCGTGAGGCAGGTGCTAATATTGGCCCCATTTTCTTGATGTAGAAACTGAGGCTTTGAGAGCCAAATAGATTTGCCCAAGCTCCAACAGCCGTCAAATACATGGCAGAGCCTGGATCTAATTGTGGTACAGACTGCTCCCCAAGTCTGTGTTTCTGTTCATTGTGTTGGATGCCCCACAGTAGAACCTAGCACATTCCTAGGTGCACATGTGTTGTTGTTGAAAGGGTGACTATGTGCAGGGTGAGCCCGGTGTGAAAGGAGACATGAGCTGTTTGTTGGTAGAAGCAGCACAGAGAAAAGGTGGGGGAGGTGTGCACTAACCTGAGGCTCAGTCCCAGGCGACAGGTTTGCTGGGAGCCTGAAGAACCCTGGCTTCAACACACCTCAGACTTGGTCCAGACGCCTTTGTTTTCATGCTTCCCATTCAATCCACTCATTATTTAGATTTATTGAGAACCCACAGAAACACACCCTGAGTGGTGAATTAAATGAAGTCCCTGCTCTCCTGGAACTTGAATTCTGGTGGTGGGTATTATGGAGGGCAAGTATTGCATGGAACACTGGGTGTGGTACATAGACAATGACTCTGGAACACTGAAAAGAAATGTAAAAAAAAATAAATAAAAATTTAAAAAAAGAAATAAGAAAGAAAACCCAAAAATAAAGTAGATTTTAGAAAGCACTAAGATGTGAAGGAAGTGCGGGAGGATCTTCTTAACGAAACCAGAGAAGATCTGTCTGAGGAGTAGAGCTAAGGCAAGAATGGAGTGAGGGAGGCAGCCAGGCTTGCACTGGGAGGAAGAACACTTCAGGTGCAGAGAAGAGCAGGTGCAAAGGCCCTGGGGTGGGAATGAGCAAGGCCCACACAATGAAGAGAATAGATGCAGTTAGGAGGCTGGTGCACAGTATGTGTGCTGAAGCATGGGGGCAGGGGGGATGCCCGTGTGGAATGAGGTCAGAGATTAGGTCATCAGGGGTCAGTAGGACATTTGAGGAGAAAAGCAACTTGGACTTCATCCTGCCAGCCACAGAGAGCCATGAGAGGGAATGGAAGGATCCAAGTGATCTCCCCGATGGCGATGGAGGTGATTGGAAAAGACTGCTCCAAGAATGGGAGCAGGGAGAACAGGTGGGACAGCCGGCAGTGCTCCTAGCCGGGCCACCCTGAAGGATTCCTCGCTTCATCTCACTCCAGGTATGCTGGGACCCTGGCCTTTAACTCACAAGCTTGCTCTCGCCTTAAGGTTTCTGATACAGCGCCCCTCACCTCACTCAAAGATGAAGAGGACATTCCCCTTCAGCACCTTTCTCTAGCTATCTCTCTAGCACTTTTATTTATCTAGAGAGCGGGAGTGGGGTAGGGGTGGGGGAAGAGGGAGGAAGAGAATCCGGAGCATGCTCTGCACTGAGCACGGAGCCTGACATAGGGCTCCATCCCAGGACCCCAAGATCATGACCTGAGCTGAAATCAAGTGTCAGACGCTCAAGCCACTGAGCCACCCAGGTACCCCTTCTGCTCTTTAAATTGTCTTCCCTCACATCTGCTCACCTAGGACAGCTTCTCTGATCCCACATCCAGGAGAATGTCCGTGGCATTTAGCTCTTTCTGTTTGAGCTTGCATGGAGCCTGTAAAGGACACCCACCTCACCCTCTCCTTGCTGAGCCCATGAAGCCTGGAATTGCATCATTGCTCCCCTACATAGAAAGCACATAGGGGGCTCTCGGCGAAGAATTAGTTGATGGAATAATACTTTTGTGAAAGCTAGTGGTAATTTGAGCTGTATGCAGCTGACCTTAAATGATTTTTAAACAATTAAGTGGGGTCAGTCTTTCAAACAAATATATTTTGTAGAGCAGTAACCATGACTGACGGCATGCCTCATATAGGGCTAGGAATGATGCTAAGCACGCCAACTCCGTTCACTCAATTATCTCAATAACCATAGACCCTGGGAACATTCACCCCATTTCTCTGATGGGAGACTGAGGATGGAAGTGGATAGGAAACAAGCCCGAGAACACCTTATGACTGACTATGTAATGGAGATTAACAGTTTGAGTCCACGTCCATTTGGATGCAATGAAAACAGGCACAATCTTTCCTCTGGCAAATATCCACCAAGCGGTAGCTTCAGAGGTAAAAGAAGATGCGCTGTGAAATTAGCCGGAGCTCCTGCGCTCCAGGAGACCAGCATCTGGCAGGAGAGACGGGAAGTGTCAGCGTGCTGCTGATGAGTCGGGATCCATATGGACCAGCTGAAAGAAGTATTGAGATGAAAAGGACAGCTTAACAACCCCAGGAATAATTGAAAAATGACTCACGTTCACTTTTTTTTAAAAAAATTTATTTATTTGACAGATCACAAGTGGGCAGAGAGGCAGGCAGAGACAGAGAGAGGGGGAAGCAGGCTCCCCACCAAGCAGAGAGCCCAACTCGGGGCTCGATCCCAGAACCCTGGGATCATGACCTGAGCCGAAGGCAGAGGTTTTAACCCACTGCGCCACCCAGGCACCCCTGACTCACATTCACGTACTCTAATTCTTCAACACCGTGGACTCAGAGTCCACGGAAGTATTTCTCAAGCCTCCTTTTCTATCCCAGCACCACCCCAAACCACCTTCTGTACTCTTGACTGATACACTTCTTCCTTTTCAGTGTTAAGATCCCATATCCCTGAAGCTCCAGACAGCTGACAAAACCCAAATCGGCCACTTTGACAGTCTCTGAAAGCCACGGACCTTCTCCTGGAGAAATGCACCAGTCAGCGCAGACACCCGCACCCCTGCGCGCACGCACATCTACTGGTTTCCCTGGTTTGCCCATCATTTCACCGGGTTCTCACCCACCATTTCTGAGTGAGAGCCCCTGCCCTTGGTCATCTGAAAAGCACCTTAGCAGTTGCCAAAGGAAAAGAGCTTCTTCTCTTTCCAAGTGCACAAGAAAACTTCAGAAATTTATGTAAAAAGAGGTCCACGCCCAACCAACCAAACCTACCCCTTGCTGCTCCGTAAGCTTGTCTTTCTGCACAGTGTCCAGCCTGAAATGAATTTCTCTTCCAAGGTGCAGGGAAATCTGTAATAAGGACAGTGGGTGATGGTGGCCTTAGCCACTCTCTGGCTAATGGCATGTTAGCAGAAGAAGCTAGAACCAGATCTCTCCTGTTTTGGTTTCAGTTTGGGTTCTTGATACCCAGGGTGGTTTTCATTCAACCGTGTGTCATGGTCCTAGAGACCAGTGGTTCTCAGCCACTGCACTGGTCAGTGCTGGATGGCCATGAGCTTACCAGGGTGTTGGAAAATAACTTGAATGGGTTGTGAACTATCAAAGTGGGCCAATGATTTGCTTAAAAAATAAATTGGAGAACTTTCAAGTTTCCCTCTAAAATGATGCCATTTTCAGTGCCTTGTTTTCCTGCAGGTGATAGATGGGTGGAAATGGGCAGTGGGTGCCATCTGGGGAATTCCAAATGACCCTAGGGTACTCACGTGACTCTGTTGCACCCTCAAGGTCCCTGAATTGTTTTTGTGTTTAGAAAGAACTTAGCAAACCCCAATATTTCTTGTCACCATTTTTACTCCTTCTAGAATAATGCTTCCTAAGCTGCAGTTATTTTACTATTACTTTTGAGAATTTTTGGCCTATCTTTAGTTACACCTTATTAAAAAAAAAAAAACATTTATCCCAATAGCCAGCCTTCTAGAGTCTTGGCCTAAACAATCATAATCATGAAATCATGTGGTTGATGTGTTTGTTACTTACCCTCAAGATCCATTAAAGTAAGTGCTCAACTTTAGAAATAAAAATAACTATCATGCATTGTGAAACATCATTCCCTAGGCCCTTCTCCCCCAGTGGTATGGTTACCACATTTTAAGGACACCCTATTCTAGTAAGTACCTTCATGCACTGAAAAAAATCAACTCCAATCCATTTATTCTTTTGTAAATTCCATTTCTTCTTTTAAACACATCAGTTAGAAAGAATATATCTATTAGATATATCTATCTGCTTACTATGTACCAGATACTGGCCCATGTGCAGGCATGCTCATCTCTTCATTTAATCCTTGCAAGAGGACTTTCAGGTGGCTATGGCCATTCCCATTTGATGGGAATGGAGGAAAAGATGGAGAAAAAAATGCTCGGGGAAGTCGGAGGGTCTTGCCCAAGGACACACAGCTTATACCTTTCTGGGAGGACAGAACCAAGTTCTTATGCTAGGGTAGGGAGGACCTACCGGCCATGTTGGGGATGCTGGTTGGCCTTCTCCAGTATTTGGGCACCAGACTTCACGGTGGCTCCATCACATCTAAGCTGTGAAACCACAGTGGGGACATTTGTTTGGGAAATATGTCCCTGTGTTCCAGCAGCCTAGGATCTTTCCAAGAGTTTCTCAAAATCCAGCAGAATAAATATCAGATTTTTTATTGCCCACCACATAATAGGAATATAACTTATTACTGTTAGAGCTCCAGACTTTAGGCAGCTTCCATAAATCTGGCGCTCCAATTGACTCCATATGCATTTAAGCAAAACCCAGCCCACATCAGGGAGCAGTGGATGTAATTGGAATATGGAGTGCGGCTTTTGGATTAATCACATTCTGAATATTAACTGCGCATTATGCTGATTTCCTTGTAAATATATTCAGAAGCCCCAGCGTGTGTAACTGACTCGGTCTTATACAATCAGAATAGCAAATGTCCTGACTGTGGGGTTGGAAACAGTCCCAACTGTAGTGTACGAAGCCGAGTTTCATTTCCCCCGAGAGAAAGAATATTTCAGCCCACTCCAGGAGGCCTCCAAACACAATGTATGGTTTCCCGACACCAGGGGAAGGAGCCGTGTTTGTTTTCAACTGCCTGGTTCAGAATGGATTTTGCCGAAAACAAGAACACTTTTTTTATCCCCCCAGGGAATTCTTGGAGGATTTTTCTGGCCCTAGCATTTCTTTAGGAATAATCCATTCTGACTGTCTTTACTCGGGAGGCAGTAGAGTCAGTAAGTGGTGGAGGAGAGAACAGGATGGGGAACAGTATGATCAAAGATTGAGGTTTAGAAGGAAAATCCTGAGTGACTCCCAGTCCTGCTAAGGGTACCCCCCATGCTGGGTGACCTTGCTCTATGGGAACAGACAATGTCCTCCGTGAGTCACACAGTTCACCACTCGCAAAGCAATCCTTGTGCCTGGAGAATCCCATCCAGCACACCTGGCAGCTCTGAGAGGTGAGTGCTATAATTCCCATTTCACAGATACAAAAACTGAGACTTGGAAAAGTCTTGCCTTGAGGAAATGTGAGTAAACCAGCCTTGGGCGAAGGGCCTGGACTTGGGCACAAAATTAAGGGGATGCCAAAAATCTCAGCAATCAGCAACAGTAACATTTTTTTTAGATTTTATCTATTTATTTGAGAGAGAGACAGTGAGAGAGAGCGTGAGCGAGGAGAAGGTAAGAGAGAGAATCAGACTCTCCATGGAGCTGGAAACTTGATCCCGGGACTCCGGGATCATGACCTGAGCTGAAGGCAGTCGTCCAACCAACTGAGCCACCCAGGCACCCAATTGGAGCCTTCTCTGAGTGTGCTTGTCTCTCCCTGGGAACTGCGAGCTTCCAGAGGGCCTGCCCCTTGTGTCTACCTTGGACCCAGCAAAAAGCTTTATTTATAGCAAGTGCTCAACAAATGGCCAACAGGATAAACTGAATCTTGTCTCAAAGACTTGGCTTGTGCCCTTGTATGTACCCCTGTGATGAAGAATGTATTTGCTTCTTCTCTGAACTCCAGATTCTTTGCAAAAAAAAGAGACCTTTGCTGGGGTGGTGGAGATGTAGTTGTCCAAAATGAAACCTGTCTTTTGCCCCCTCGTGCCTGCTCCATCTCTAGGTTCCTGTCTCAGTGGACATAGCGCTGTCCACATGATACACCAGGCATCCTCCGCCTCCATCCTCCTTTCAAGGCCTCTGACAGACACTCAGCTGGCATGTGCTGGGGGTCCTACCTCTAAGTCTTTTCCCATCAGCCACCTCTCACTATTCCTCCACCATGTTAGTCCAAGCTGCCACCAGCTTTTGCTTGGATGCCTGTAACCTCCTCTTCACTGCCCTACCTGCTTCCAACCTGGGCCCCATTCCATTCCACTCTCTCCTGGGCAGCCAGATCCACTTTTTCAACCACAGATCTGACCCAGTATCTCCTCTGCCTCAAACCCTGCCAAGGCTAGGCTTACCATAAGATGGTCTCTGAAGTGGGGCATCTACAAAGGGGAGGAAATGTAGAATGATCCTTCTGGGTGTGGGAAGAGGGTATAAGAACCTTTATTTCTGTTTGTTTTCTATTGTATCTGTTTTGGAAGTTGAGTTTCTGGCCATGTTTCATAATGTTCTATCTTAGTTCAATTTCCCTGGAAGCAGAGCCTGAGGCAAGGATTTGTATGCATGTGACTTATTCAGGCAGTGCACTTAGGAGGAACCTATGAGAGAGTAAGGGAAGCAGGATAGAGTACAAACATAAGCAAAGCTGTGGTCTCAGCTGGTATCCAGCTTCAACTTGATCCAGCTGGGAGCTCTAGAAGGTGAACTGCACCACCAGGGGTTGACCTTTCGTATACCTCTGTCAGCTACCTGACCCTACAGTGATGAGGAATGCCCACTTCCAAGTGAGGCAGCTCCCTTTGGCCAAGGACAATTCTTTGGAGAAGTGGGCAGCTCTTCTGTGAATGGGCATTCTGCATGGGAAAGGGAGAATTGGCTATATGTACGAGGGAGTAATAAGAAGGTATTAGACCTTCCATATCTTCCTTTTATATTTAATGTATTTTCTCCATGTTTTATAAGAGACACTTCACCATAATATATGTATTAATACAAGACTATATATGTAATTTAACAATAAATTAATCAACGATTAGGATAAAAGCTCATCTTTTTTGACTCAGCTTGGATCTATATCTGAGTCCTGGAATGAGTAGGAATCAAGTCATCCAGAGAAGCCAAGGCTGGGGTGGGCAGGGATGCACCTTAAGCAGTGGGATTCTGGACATTAGATCAGTCCAAGCTTGTTTATTTTGGAATCTAGCATTTGAGCACTTTGGCCCAGTATCTTCTGGTCACCCCATCACTCACAGGGAACATGAGAAGGTAATGACTGCACAGAGCGAGACGTTGCAGTTGTTCATAGAGGTTCTAATAATCCCAACATCTCTTTACCTTTTCTTGTGCCTCAATCCTTAATGGATCCTCCAGATGCTGTGAAATCTACAAGCTATCTCATTCTTGGTGGAGAATGGAAGCCAGAGTTGAAAGTCCCATGGGGAACAGCAGTGTAAAGGCAATCTGCTTTGAAACAACAGGCGTTCCCCACTCTGTGCCCAGCTGGGCCTGCATGCAAATTACTCTGACTCGAGCTTCTGGGCCGGCACTGGAGGGTGCAAACTCAGTTCATATCTGGAATAGAATGAAGTAAAGAAGGAGTGACTCAGAAGTCACATACAGTTGGGACCCAACATCACCAGGCCAACTATCAAACATGAGCTCTGTGGCCCTGGGTAGCTTACATAATTTGTCTGAAGTCAAGATCTTTATGACATCTATGTCAGTTTCCCAAAGCCAAACCCAGGACAATGAGCTGTGAGTGGAATAGTAGTAACTGAGGATTTGCTATATGCCCAGGACTTTGCTAAATAAGATGTGTATACGTACATATATAAAATGTGTGTATACACATACAGATATATATATTCTAATTTAATAATCTCAAAACCCTGTTAGCTGGGCACAGTCCTTATTTTATAGATGAGGGACCCAAGACTCAGAGAGGGTGAGTAACTTATGATAGCTAGTACATGATGGAGCTGGGATTTGAACCAGGGAAGCTCACCTCTTCCCCATCCTCTTCATTGCCTCACAGATCCTCCCTTTCTCAAGTTATTAGCACACACGTGCAGGCTCTGAACTCTACCGAGATGGTGAAGGCCTCATTTGCAGGTGTCTGGAAGTCATAATTAGCAAGCAAACATCATCTTTATTAAATTCTGTGTGGTAGCCAGTTGGGTGTAGAAAACTACTCAAATCTGATGGTTTGAATGTCTTCTTTATCCTGGTTGGTGCCTACCCTAAATTAAAATCCCCTGAAGGTACTGCTGTCCTAATTAACAGTTTGCCTTTTTAACACTGTAAACATTTTCCTTGTTGTGAGCGGGTCATGCCAATTAAAGGCACAGATGACGCTGAGCAGGAGAGCAGTGCATGTGTTCCTGGTGGGAAGCCCAGCCTTTTCTGGCCAGCTGTGATCCCCACATTTCTGCTGGGAGTTTGCCAAGACAGGGGGCTCTGGAAGGACAGCTGCTTTTACCTAGTATGCAGCTACAACATGCCATTGGCTACCCATGGAGGTTGGGGGCATGGGTTTGGAGCCAGAGAGACCTGGCTGTGTGTCCTGGCTCCTCCTTGTGCCTCAGTTTCTTCAGCAGACCTCCCTCATGAGATGGTACAGTACTCACCTCATGAGCAGAGGTGAGGCTTGAATGAAGTGATGTGTGCAAAGGTAGTCAGCGTGGGGTATGGTGCTCGAGAGTGGAAACTATCTTCTCCTCTCCCTCCACCTGCCCTCGTGGATATTTTTTACACCTTTTAGGCCAGTGAGCATCATTAGAATGTTCTTCCTTAGTGGGGGTGCTTTCCCTTACAAGTCCCACCTACCTGTGGTACTCCAGTAAAGGAAAGCCAACAATTCACTTGGAAGCATGTGGCCCAACCCTAGGACTCAATCTTGAAAACCTTGGATTGTTTTTGTTTTCCATTTTTATTAAAGGATAACGTATGTGTAGAAAATCACAAAAGCCTAAGTATACCACCTGTGAAATATTTACAAACTGGGGGCACCTCAGTCGGTTAAGTGTCTGCCTTCAAATCAGGTTGTGATCTCAGGGTCCTGGGATCGAGCCCTGCACCAGGCTCCTTGCTCAGTAGGAGAGTCTGCTTCTCTCTCCCATACTCCCTCTATGAGCTCTTAAATAAATAAATAATAAATTTTACCAACTGAACATACTCCTGTATCCATGCCTAAAACACAAAATAGAATGTTATCAGCTCCCCTGAAGACCCTGCTGAGCCCACTTCCCCTCACTCTTCCCCAGGAGTACCCACTGTCTAGACCTCTAGAGCATGGGTTAGTTTTGCTAATTTTTGAACCTGAGATAAATTAAATTATGCAAAGTTATATATACAGAAGAATTAATGGAATTTCTTTTCATGGAAATATAAATGGAATGGAATATAAATATAATCAAATGAAATGATATAAAAATACATTAGCTATGTATTCTTTTGTGTCTATTTTCAACATTTTATTTGTGAGTTTCAGGTGTTGTTGCCTTAGTTGTAGGTCATTCATTCTTATTTAGGTGTGCTATTCCCTGTGTGATTTTTTTTTTTTTGGTTTTTTTATTCATTCAACTCTTTATTGATGTTTGGGTTATTTCCAGTTTTCAGCTAATACAAGTAGGGCTCCTGTGAATATGCGTGCACATGTTTGTTGGTGAACAGATGTGTGCATTTCCTCTGAGTAGAGTTGCTGACCCATAGGTTATGTGGGTGGTTGGCTTTAGCAGATACTATGAAATTGTTTTATGAAGTGTTTATACCAATTTATACTGCCACATAATGTAAGAGAGTTTGCAATTGCTTGGATGGGTGGTGTTCTCTGTCTTTTTAATTTTAACCTGTTACAGTAAGAGTGAGGGATATGACATTTGTAGTTTTGATTTGTATTTCCCTGATGTCTAAGAACCTTTTCATGTATCTTTTGAACAGTTAGATATCATCTTTTGTGAACTTCCTGTTCATGTCTTTTGCCCAGTTTTCTTTGGGACCATCTGTCTTTTACTAAGTCATAAGAGTTGCAGTTGACCCTCTAACAATGCAGAGGCTGGGGACACCGACACCTGTGCAATTGAAAATCAGCACGTAACTTTTGACTTCCCCATGACTTAACTACCAACAGTCTACTGCTGAGTGGAAGCTTTACAATGACATAAAGTCAACTAACACATAATGTGTAGGTTATAGGTATTATATACTGTATCCTTACAATAAAGTAAGCTAGAGAAAAGAAAATCTGATTAAGAAAATCATAAGAAAGAGAAAATACTTGAACAGCACTGTACTGTATTTGTTTAAAAAAACCTGCATACAAGTGGACCCTTGCAGTTCAAACCTGTGTTGTCCGAGAGTCAACTGTTTTTTATACTTTGGATAGAAATTTATTTTGAATTTACAGTATTGGTTCCCATTCTCCAAGTCATCTTTTCATTTGCTTCATGGCATGTTCTGATTACTGTCAAAAGATGTAGTTGTAGTCCAACTTATCAGTATTTCCCTTAGGTAGCTCTTATGCAACTGTTTAAGAAAGAAATCTTTGCCAACCCCCAAGGTCATGAAGACATTCTGTTTTTCCCTCAATGTTTCATTGTTTTACCTTTCACATTTAGCTCTATAATCCATCTGAAATTAATTTTTGTGTATGGTGTGAGGTAGTGTTCAAGACGAAATTTTCTTTTTCTTTTCTATATGGCTGCCCATATGCAATTGAAGCATTACCAGCGTTTGAAAACAACATCCTTTCCCCTCTGTTTCCAGTGAGCCTTCATTATTAATCAGGTGGTTATATATGCGCGAGTCCATTTCTGGGCTCCATTTTGTTTCATTGGTCTATAGATCTAACAATTAGGAAACTTTCATATGGAAGAGAGATTTGTGAGGGAGAGACCACCAAGGACTCCATTATTGGTAGTGGTTGTGGGAGAAGCAGGAAGAAAGCCAATCAGTTTCTGGAAGCAGCTGTGGCAAGGTCTTAGAGCCTTGACGGTATGAATTACAGTGCCTGTGGCTTCAGTGGCATTAACTATAGGGTCTCCCCTGGAGAAGGCCAGGAGTATAAAATGAGCATTACCCTCAGCCATTTAGACTTGAAGCTTCATCCTCTGTTCCTTCCATAAAGTTGGATGCAAAGAATTTGAATCCTCTGTGCTTGCCTTCCCCTGAAACCAATTTGCTCGCGTGTGCTCCTTCCCCAGTAAGCCGTGAAATACAAGGTCTCCTTGTAATACTTTTATACACTGCTCGCTGCAGTTTAATATATGAGACACTGCATCATAGTCTGGAGGTTCAAAATTACCTCGAAGTAATCATTTCCTAGAGGGCTGGTAGTAAACATTCTGTCACACAGCTATAGATTGTTGCCTGTCGCCATCAATCAGCCCCTAGGGAGATATTTGGGGAAATGATATGGGAATGAATTGAGATCTGGTGTACGTGGCTGCCAGGTCTCTGCAGAGGGAAACAGGCTTGGTGGCCTATGGCAGGCTGCCTTTGCGAGGGGTAAGCTCTGTCTGCACCACAACCTGAGGTTGTGCTGAGCCCTGGGTGGCCTGTTGGCATAACCCAGCTCCAGGGTCATGGGATCCTTCAGCCTAATCCTGACTTTAGCCTTTTGACATCTCTGCATACTTCAAAACAGAGATATCACCTGTGTTTGCAAAATACTAGCAATTGCTATTTATGAACACTCACCTTGCATTAGAGAATAAGCTAATCCTTTCCATGGGTCATTCCATTCATCTTCAGAATGAACTCAGGATGGAGTTATATTAGCTTCATTTCACAGCTGAGGAAACCGAGGCTTGGAAACGTGGGAACCTGAAAGTCATATAGTTGGTCAGTGGCAGAGGCAGGATTTGAATTTGGGTATTCTACCTCCAGAGGCTAAGTGCTGTCACTACATACTGCTTCTGTGCAATGTCCAGCTCTGCACAGAGCCATTGGCTCATATGCTCCCTGCACTTGTACATGTGCTGTCCATCATACAGATGAAGAAATGAAGAATTCCAGAAATGCAGCTGCATCCAAGATAAGCACATCGATAATACCACTGAGGCTCCACTCCAGGGTTCTGTGGCCACACACCTAGACCTTCCTCCTTGGGGAGGAATGTAGAAGGCAGGTAAAACATCACTGGATACAGAGTTTGCAGGACAGGTGTAGGCTCATCCCAAGGACCTAATGTCTTGGTGAACTTTGGCCAAAATCCCTAACGAAATCTCATCAGGACTTGGGGGCTGAAGCTTTTACAATTTGGATAAATTTTAAGGGGAATTATTAATAAAACTGAAGTATGAGCATACATATGTATTTAGCAAGTCCATTCAGGTGACGGGGCCTGAAACTTACATCTCATGAATGTCCCGGCCAATCCACTCCAATCTCCAGTCCGGAGTTCTACCTTGTTTGCTAAATCTCTAACCACCAGAAATCTAACAATTTCTTGCCTCAAATTGGTCCTTGGTCAGAATCTCTAGGATGGGGATGCCTAGGCATCAACTTTGTGCTTCTGGGGCACTTTTGATCTATCGGTCGGCCCCTGCTGCAATAATGCTATGAAACAAATACCTCTCACATCTCAATGACTTACAATAACAAACATGTATTTTTCTCAATTCTATGTGTGCGGATGGGCTAACATCTGGTCAATTTCAGCTGGGTATAATTCTAGGCTGTGCATCTGCTCTGTGGGTCTCGTTCGGGGACCAGCAGCTCCCTGGGGGGTGTGCCCTTAGTATAATGGTGATATCAAGAGTGCAGGAGATCGTGATGCCTCTTGAAGCCCAGCTTAGAACTGTAAGACCATCACTACCTCCTGCATTTCACTAGCCAAGGCAAGTCACTTGACCGAACAACAACAGGGTGAAGAAGGAGACTCCAGGTACAAGTCACATGGGCAAAGGGCATGGATACATAATTCTATCAGGGAAGGATGTGGAGATGGAAATGGCAATCCAATTAACCAGAGCTGAGAACCTTGGATCCTAGGGAAAGAACCTAGCCACATGCCTGGTTAGAGTAGGTGCTCAATAAACATTGTGCATTCTTCTAGAGAGGGCACTCCCATGGATGCTCTGAGGCTGATGCATGGGAGCCATTCTCCCTCCGTGATGGGTTCCAGGGATAAGTTAACTTCCCACCTTGGCACACGTTCAGTCTCCAGGGAGAGAGAGCTGTGCCGTAATGCACCAAATGCTTTGAGTTCCTAGGAAGAAAGATCCCAATTGGAAGCTGCAAGAATGATTATCGACTGCTTAAATATCCATTTGCCCATCCACCACTCACAAAGTGCCCTATTTATTTGCACACTCTCTGTAATATAGCAGTGGAGGGAGAACTCATTAAGGCAAATTGTGAGTGTAGCTTTCAGAAAAAAATTCATCTCTCTGTTTTATGCACTGCATAGTTCCCTGTTTAATGAGAAGTCTGCAAGTCCATTTTCCTTAAGGGTTTAATAAAAGTATAATTTAAAAAATTAAGACAGATGGGGAAAGTGCCGAGGGAAGCTATTTCTCCCATTAACGCACAGAGTAGACCTTCTCAGTGCTGCGAGATGGGTGGGGAGAGGAAAGACTCCAGAAGCGATCAAGAGTTCTTTAAGGTTACATAAAACTCTGGCCTGGGTTTATGTGGCTTAAGGATTCCTGCCGACCAGATAGGAATTATATTTATTGGTTGGAAAATGGGACTCTTACTAGCTGGCATTTTAATTAATGCTGATATAGGAACCTGGCTTTCTCTTAGAATTTGAACTACAGAGTCCCAGATGGAGACATTTACATTGTTACAACTATTTGAATAGTCTTGGTTGCTTTTAGAGAGGAGAGGAGGATGGGGCGTTTGAGGAAGGGAGAGTCTTAGGGTCTTGGTGGCCACCGTGTGATCCTCATCTTCCTATGTGTGGTACACTGGGTACAAACTCTTCACTGCAATTTGGTTTCCTTCCATCCTGCTGCTGCTCCTGGCTTCCTGAAGGGAACCGGAACCTGAGATCTAATAATTTAATGACATATAACAATATATAATTACATTAGTGTAATTAAAGAAGCTAAGAATTAGTATTGCTCTTGTGTTTGATTGCTTTTTTTGGTTCATCTTCTCTGGGAAGCTGGTACTGTTATCATTGCCCCCATTTTACAGGTCAGGAAACCAAGGCTCAGAAAAATGCAGAGCTAGGACTTGAACCCCTAGGTTCGTGTCTTAAACTCTGTGCTTCCATTTTCTATGTGACCGATGGGCCTCTGGGGCTCAGAGAAGTGTGGTAAAATCCTCAGGTCTGAACAGCAAGTGAATACAGAGTCAGGACTAGGTCTATTAGCAGGCAACTTTCCTTATTACTCTCTCAAATTTAATATGGGGATTCTGACTCACTTTAATATTAATCTGTATAACACTCATTAAGAAATATAAATATTCTCCTTCCTCATCTCAGAAGCAATAAGTGCCCTCACAGTGACAGGGACAGGGGTGACCATGTTGCTGGCTCTCCACTGAGGGCTGCTAGTCTTCATTTCATTGAATTGTCACCATTATGTACCAAGGGGAAGGTATGTAACCAGCTCCCCACTCTCAAGATGTCGGACATGAGGCTCTGAGAGGTGAAATGACTCACCCAAGGTCGCCCAGCGGGAAGCAATCCAAACAAGATTCAGACACAAATCTATCAGAAATTCCCAACCTTTGGCACGGAACCCCAAGAATAAACAGACAGCATTGCCGGGTCTTCCTCTTCTTTGCTTTGCCAACGTTCCAACACACCTCCACATCTCCGCCCATGGTAATTACGAGGTGGTTGGTACAACGCAGCCTGTCACACCTAGGAGTTATTTTTAGCAAGTTCCTATATAAATCCTTCTTCTCTGAAGGTGGAAAGGCATCTGCTTTCCTTGGTGCATTCCCTGGTTGGTATACTTTTTTTATGGTCTCCTTGGTGTGGGGTGTTGTAAATCAGGAAACCCTTGCTGAGATGGACAGGTTCCTGAGTCAGCAGCTTGGGGAATGTTTTCTACTCTGCCTTTCTTGGCCTGCCATGCAGTAAGTGATCCTTAAGAGAACCAGATTCCTTTTTGACCCAACAAAATGCCTTTTTTCCCCTTCTATGTTCAATTCAAAAGTACTGGGAAAAGTGTTTTGTTTCTTTATCATGTTGTCAATGTGTTCCAGTCAATGGAGAAAGGTCAGGAACCAGTTGATGCTCAGAGAATGGAGAGGATGAGTCATTTTCAGATTATTGGAAATTCATGCCCATGCTGTCGAAGTCAGTAACTGGCTTCCAGTGAGTCAATTTGCTCTCTACCTTAGACAAAGAAAATAAGTGGGGAGCACCTGGGTAGTTCAGTGGTTTAAAGCCTCTGCTTTGGCTCAGGTCATTATCCCAGGGTCCTGGGATCAAGCCCTGTATTGGGCTCTCTGCTCAGCAGGGAGCCTGCTTCCTCCTCTCTCTCTCTGCCTGCCTCCCTGCCCACGTGTAATCTCTGTCTGTCAAAGAAATAAATAAAATCTTAAAAAAAAAAAAAAAACAGGAGAAAGAAAGAAAGGAAGGAAGAAAACAAGTGGGCAGGTTTTAAATTTTCAAGGACACTTGGAATTTGCAGGCGTTTCTTTTTCCTCACACAGACCTCTTCAGTCCACATCTTAACCCATGCCAGACATCACTAATAGATCACAGCACTCTAGCCTGCTCAGACTTATTGTGATCTTAATAATCCTTCCCAGGAGAGGGTGCTAGGTGTCCTCTGTCACTGGTCAAAATTGGATTAGAGGTGAAATCAATGTGCCAAGCCTGGCTGGATGCTCTTTTATGTCCTTTGTGAATTTAGGCATCCGTGTTTTCCTATCAGACTGTCTTGGATCCAGGCCAAAGTGGACCAAGTTCAGATACTAACCAAGGCATCTGATAGAAAAGGAAATGATGCTCTAATTCTTACATAATAAGAAATGAAAGCTAGAGGAGAGATTGGTCAAAGATCACAGGGCCAGTGAGTGGGTGAGGGGGTCCGTAGACTCAGGAGTCAGCTAGACCCAGGTTCGTGTCTTGCCCGCACTGCTTCCTCATTGGTGGTGTCAGACCCTAAGCCTGCAGGTTTGCTCCTCTGTAAAATTCAGACAGAATGCTCCCTCACTGAGTTACCATAAGGATTAAAATGAGCCACTGCATATAAAATTCATACCTAAGAGGGGCCCTGGGAGGTAGAAGAAGTATCTAGTAGATGTTAGCCATTATTTTCTCAGTTTTCTTAAAAATATCTTGTGCCCAGGGGCACCTGGGTGGCTCAGTCAATGAAACACACTACTCCTGGTTTTGGCTCAGGTCATGATCTCAGGATGGCAAGATCGAGCCCTGCCTTGGGTCAGCGTGGAGTTTGCTTGTCCCTCTTCCTCCCGTCTGCACCTCTCCTCACGAGATCTCTCTCTTTTTTTCTCTTTCTAAAATAGAATAAATAAATCTTTTAAAAAAAAGTATTTTATGCTCAGAATAACTTAATATACATCGTTATGAAGTTGGACATCTCTGTGAAGTGGGCACCACAATTCCCATCTTACAGATCATGAAACAGAGACTTGGAGAAATAAGATGGCTTTCCAAACATCATCCAGAAAGGAAATAGAAATGTCAGATATGGCGGAGAACAAGCACTCGCTTTAATAAAGTCTCACAGGGCATTCTTCTTTCCACACCATATATCATGGCCATCCTTTTAAAATCCTCAGGGTACTTGGATGGCTCATTTGGTTAAGCATCTGCCTTCAGCTCAGGTCATGATCCCAAGGTCTTGGGATCGAGCCCTGCATCAGGGTTCTCTGCTCAGCGAGGAGTCTGTTTCTCCCTCTGCCTGCCACTCCCCCTGCCTGTGCACTCTCTCTCTGTCAAACAAATAAATAAGATCATTAAAAAAAAAAAAAAAGATCCCAGCCTCTGCCTGCATATCTTTTCCCACTTGCCCTGCTTCCTTCTCTCCAAAGCACTTTTTACCTTCAACACACAGTCTTTCTATATAATCTACTTATTTATCATGCATAAATTTTATTGTCTTCTTCACTCCTACATGACTCTAAGCCCCCAGGACAGGAAATTATATTTATTTTGTTAGCTGCTGTATTCACTGGTCTGAGCACAGCACCTGACACACAGTAAGTGCTCAGTAAATATTTGCAGAATAAATGCCTGGCTCAAAGGCTTCCTTATATATCACACTGCTAATCCTAAACAATTCATAATCAGAGCTATCCTTTTTTGAATGCCCCCTCATGTTCCAGGCATCCCGAAGTCTTCATAAATATATTATTGATGATCTCTACTGTAACCTTGCATGGAAGGAAGGATTATCCAGACTTTGCAATTGAGGAAACAGACAGCAAGTTTGCTTGGACTTGGTGCCTATCAAGGGCAAATGCGGAGTCAGATCTAGGTCAGCTGGACCCCAAGATGGGTTCTCCTTCCCCAGCCAATGCCCTGCAGGAGTGTGCTTCATTCTCAGAGGAATGATACATGTGCCTTGATACATGTAAATGTATCTAAGTTTGTATAAAATGTATGGATGTAATGCTCTACTCCTGCAATATGGACTGCAGCAGTCCTTTTCCAAGGATGCCAACACAGAGTGTCACAGATGGGTGGCTGAAACAACAGAAATTCACTGTTGTACCTTTCTAGAGGCTAGAAGTCTGGGACCAAGGTTATCAGAAAGGTGATTTCTTCTGAGGAAAATCTGTTCCAGGTCTCTCTCCTTTGCCTCATAGATGGTGATCTCCCCCCATTGTCTTTTCACACCGTCTTCTCTCTACATGTGCTTTAAATTTCCCGCTTTTTGTAAGGATACAGGTTAAACTGGATGAGGAGCCCACTCTACTCCAGTATGCCCTCATCTTACTAATTACATTTGCAATGAGCCTATTTCCAAATAAGGTCACATTCTGAGATCGTAGGGATTAGGACTTCAACATATAAATGGGGCAGCCACAGTTTAACTGGTAACATGAATATTTTGAAACATAAATAAAATTTAAATTTTAAAAGGTAAAGATAAATAGAAATACTGTAATGTTTTCTTCCTGTACCCTCAATGGATTATTTAGTTTAGTTTAGTTTTGTTTTGTTTTAAAAAACAGCTTTCAGGGGCTCCTGGGTAGCTCAGTTAGTTGAGCGATCAACTCTTGATTTCATCTTGGGTCATGATCTCAAGATTATGAGAGCAAGCCCTGCATCGGGTTCCACGCACAGTGCAGACATAGTCTACTTGAGATCCTCTCTCCCTCTCTCTCCCTATGTCCTTCTGCTTGTGTGTGCACACTATGAACAAATAAATAAGTAAATAAATAAAATCTTTGAAAAAACAAAACAGCTTTGTTTTTGTCTATATATAAACAAATATAACTCATTATATATATATATATATATATATAACTCACACACCATACAATATATGGTGATATATTGTAGAGATATAACTCATACACCATACAATTCACCCATTTAAAATGCACGATTCAATGGTTTTTAGTACATTCATAGGGTGGTACAATCATTGCTATAATCAACTTGGGGGCTTTCCACTCCCCGGAGGAAACCCCATACCATCAACAATGAGTCCTGATCTTCCCTCAACTCCCTGGCAACCACTAATTTACTTCCTATCCCTATAGATTTTCCTATTCTGGATATTTTATATAAATGGGATCATATGGTATGTGGTCTTTTGTAACTGGCTTCTTCCTCTTAGCATCATGTTTTCAAGGTTCATCTCCACAACATCCATGAATACTTAGTTTCTTCTTTTTTTTTTTTTAAGATTTTGTTTATTTATTTGACAGAGAGACAGTGAGAGAGGAAACATAAGCAGGGGGAGTGGGAGATGGAGAAGTAGGCTCCCCGCTTGGAGCCCGAACCAGGGCTACATCACAGGACCCCACGATCATGACCTGAGCCAAAGGCAGAGGCTTCACCACAGAGCCACCAGGCTCCCCTAGTTTTCTTATTGCTGAATAATATACCATTGTATGAAACTGGCCACCTTTATTTATCTGTTACTCAGTTGGTGGGCATTTGAGTCGTTTTCACTTAAGATTACTACAGGGGTGCTTGGGTGGCTCAGTGGGTTAAAGCCTCTGCTTTCAGCTCAGGTTATGATCCCAGGGTCTTGGGATCGAGCCCCACATCGGCTTCTCTGCTCCACAGGGAGCCTGCTTCCTCCTCTCTCTCTGCCTGCCTCTCTGCCTACTTGTGATCTCTATCTGTCAAATAAATAAATGAAAATCTTTGAAAAAAAGATTATTACAAATAATATTGTGCACAAGTTTTTGGGTGAGTGGACTTGGCTAAGTCACCAAAAGTGGAAGTGCTGAGTCATATGAAAAGTCTACATTTGACTTTTTGAGGAACTGGCCAACTATTTTCCAAAGTGGCTGCCCCATTTTACATTTCCACTGAAAGTGTACGAGGATACCAACATATTCCCATCCTCCTCAATCCTGGTTGGTATCTTATATTTTTCAGTCCTAGCCATTCCAGTGTGTGTGAACTGGCATCTCACCATGGTTTGGATTTCCCTTTCCCTGATTATTAATGGTGTTGGGCAACTTTCCATGTGCTTGCTGGCCATTTGCCTGTCTTCTTTGGAAGATGTCTATTTAGCTCCTTTACCCACTTATAGCTGGCTTTTGTCTATTCATTATTGACTCATGAGTGTTCCTCACATATCCTGGAGACCAGTCCCTTACCAGATACATGATTTCAAATATTTTTCTCCCAGCCTGTGGGCCATTTTCTCAGCTTCTTGATGGCATCCTCTAAATGGAAAAAAAAGGCTTTAATTTTGATAAAATCTAGCTTATCTGCTTTTCTTTTCTTTTGTCATTTCTGCTTTTGGTAATAAGATCTAAGAAAGCTTTGCCTAATCTAAGGTCATGAAGATTTATTTATTCCTGTGGTTTCTTCTAATGGAGGATGAGCTGGGGCCTCTTCGAAGCTTGCTGTGTTATTTACCTGTCACTAGTGATGATGATGATGAGGAGGAGGAGAGCTGAGCTCATGCTCTTCTCTTCACTGCTTTATCCTCAAAACATCCCTCTAAGGTAAGAATTATCATCCTTGTTTCGTAGATAGAAATGTTGAGGTTCAGAAAGACATACCTGTGGCAAGAGACAAAGCACATATTTAAACCCAAATATCTCTAACACCAAACACTGGCCACGTCCCAGCCCACCCCACCCATGTCATCTCCCAGGTAAGCTCAGAGAATTTTGATGATAAGCTGTTCTTACTTTGACATTCATGTTGGCTGCTGACCCCATAATTCATGATGGCAGTACTTATAAGTGGACCCAGATCGACCGCATCAGAAGAGCTGGTTAAGACTTACATCTGGGTCTCTCCTATGGGCCCTGGCTCTCTTCAGGTCATCCGGACTAACTTGATAACCTGATAACCTGGTGCTAATCATCTGGCTGGAATAAACACAAACTTTGCCATCAGACAAAACTGGATTTGACTCCAGCCCTTGCCGTTCACACTCAGTTGTGGACACGAACACACTACTGAACTTCTCTGGATCCGTTTGCTCAACTATAAAGTGGGGATAATTAAATGATCATGAAAAAAAAAACCCAAAGTTATAGTCTTTTGTGGTTGTTTTTCTCAAATAGGTGAGAGTGAGCATCAGAGAGGCCAAGCAACTTACCTAAGGTCACAGAGCTAGTCAAGTGGTAGAGCTGGGATTTGAACCCATGTCTGTTAGATTTGGGGGTATAATGTCTACCTGCCATGTTACACAGTTCTCCACAGAAAACTAGCCATGAACTTACCAGAATTTGTAAAAAGGATTTCAACCCAGTGAAGTCTTCACCCAACTGCTGAGCACCTTACACTGAGACTATATGAAATCTCCCCTGCGACCAAAAGAAAAAGGTCCAGAATTCCCTAATTCCCACTGGCTCCCTATAGAACTAGCCTTCCCAAGTTTGCTTGCAGCACAGGAATTTGGAGAGCCCTTGTAGAGAGTTCATTTCTCTAATCTTGCTAGGCACAAGGAGAATTTGGGAGACATGAAAGGTAGCCATTATTTATTTCATGCATAGATAACAGCAAGCCATTTAGAGAGAGCAGTGGCAGGAAGATGAAAAAGCTATTAATACAGTTGGAAGCTCATCTCTTCTGAAGTGGTCAGTAGCAGCAGGGGAGGACAAAAACGAGAAAATATTGCAGTGGGCACTCCTGATAACACAAATTGTTCAGGAGATATTAAAGTGCATTGTTCACCATCATAAACATTTTTTTTTATGTTTATGAGATCTGTTCAAAGGCATCTTGATGGATGAAACCCAATAGCATTTTGTGTGCATGTGCACATGCTGACAATTCTTTGTCCTAGTATCCTTTGTAAATCATCTCTTTGGGCCGACATACTCAACACTGGCTGGGCTGGGCCTACATAATGCAAAGCGAATCCCATGCCCTTGTTCCTTGGGGACCTGTCCTAGTCTTGATGATCTGTGCTGCAGGCGGGGCTCTGGGAAGCAGGGAGCTGATGTGAGGCAGTCCAATGGGGGCAAAGCAAATGCTGCAGTTCTAGGAGGAGAAAGACCATGAGGAGCCTGAGGAGAAGGATGTAGCAGGACTTCCCAGTATACAATGGGAACTGTATATTCCCCTCCTCAAAGAGGGGCCATAGAGAGCCGAATTTGGACTGCCATGGAGATTCACAAGGGGTCTTGTTCAAGGCTGGATGGTTCTTGAGGTCAAGCTACAGACCCCTTTGACATGGCTTGCTTCCGCTCACTTCCCTGTCCCTGACCATAGTGGGACACCTGCAAAATTCGGGTGCCTTAGAGAATGCTTTGAGAAATACAACTTGGAGGTGATAAAACTGAGCAAAGCTGTTAATCACTGTAACCAAGCCATGATTACCACCTATACATGATTGATAGTTTAATTACCTTAAACGAAATGACTTGCCATTTAGTTAATAATTGGCCAAATTAGACAACTTACTGGCTTGGTCCAAGTCCCCCCACCCCCTTGAACTGGCTTATTATTCAATTTAAGACTCATGCACACAACAAACTTAACTCTAAGCATCGAACTGAGTTTTGAATCCGTGTGACCTAGTTTTTGTAGACTAATGAAGAACGCTAGCCAGGGAGTCAATCACACCAGAGTTGCATCCTGGCACCCTCACTTTCTAGAGGCGGGACTTTAGGAATGTCACTGGCCCTCTCTATTTACATTTTTGTTTTTTTCCTCTGTAGGAGGAGAGCAAAAATGCTTGAACCTATTACATTGGCTTGTATGGATTAGCTGATATAATGCAGGTGAAAGGTGAACACGGTTGTCACGTAGTGAATTCTTACTTCGTGTTGCTTACCACCATTGTCATTGCCGTCACCATCATCAGAAGGAAGAGGAGGAGTCAGCAGGTGAACCACAAATCTTCCAGTCTCAGGGATGCCGGCCGGAAGGAAGCTGGACTCTGTGATATCAACAGAAGGAACATACCTCCTAGAGATAAATGATCATCTTGCTGGGGGGCTATATGCTGACCACTGACCCAATGGTGTCCTCAAGCTCACCATACTTGGTTGTCGGGTTTGTTTATGACATGACCTGTAGTTTGTGGAGTGAAGTTGCTGATGGATGACAGTGGGGCACCAGGTCCCTAGTGAGGTATTCACACAGAGGGTTCCAAAGCCCTGCAGCTTCCCTATGCTCCAGACCCACATTCACACCAATGCTCATCCTTGAGACCAAGATGGTTTCAACGTTGGAGTTTGGCTCCAGATATCCAAGCCATTCATGATGCTATTAGCCTCACATGTTGCTCTGATCCTTATTTTGTATCCTCTCTCTTTTTTTTTAAATTGTTTTTATTAACATATAATGTATTATTTGCCCCAGGACTACAGGTCTGTGAATCATTAGGCTTACACATTTCACAGTACTCACCATAGCACATACTCTCCTCAGTGTCCATAAGCCTACCACCATCTCCCTACCTCCACACCCACCAGCAACCATCAGTTTGTTTCATGAGATTAAGACTCTCTTATGGTTTGTGTCCCTCTCGATCCCATCTTATTTCATTTTTTTTCTTCCCTCCCCCCAAACCCCCCACTCTGCCTCTCAAATTCCTCATATCAGGGAGATCATATGATAATTGTCTTTCTCTGATTGACTTATTTCACTCAGCATAACACCCTCTAGTTCCATCCACGTCGTTGCAAATGGCAAGATTTCGTGTTTTTAATGGCTGCATAGTATTGCATTGTCTATATATACCACATCTTTATCAATTCACAAATTTTCAATGATGTGAAAATATTTGGAGGAAGAGTGAACTATCTGGTTAACACAGCAAACAGCAGTCCGGAGATCTGTAAGAACATATCACAACAGCAGCCACACAAAATATTTCCGATTCTGTTTCCCGTCCTTGAGAGTTGTACGTGTCTCAGTGACTCACTCAGCTCAAAGAGGGACGATTGGACAGCACAGCAGAGGTGTATCTCTCATCGCCATGGTGATGGTGTCATCATAGACCTTTCAGAGTCACTACAGCTGCACAGTGGCCAACTCCTCTGTCCAGACAGGTGCCTAGTCACAGACAAGGGTGGCACATGAGAGGAAAGACTTCCTTTCCAAAGTTGAACTCTGGCCTCACACATTAACCCTCTGTTTTTGAAAAAAAAATGAGGGGAGGTGACCCCCCCCCCCATAGAGTCACTAGTCCAACTTTAGGGTGAAGAGGGAAAAAGAAACACATATTGAGAATAAATAGAGGTCCCATTCTTGATTGAAAACACCATCCCTATCCATTTTTACCATCCTGAGTCACCAGATATTTCTAGAACAAAGTTTAACATGGGTCCCAGATGAAATCAAAAGCAGTGTTAATACCAATTCCATTTTCCAAAGTCGTATTTCTCTAAGCACATACTAATCAAATTATGTCTTTCTTTCACCATCTATGTATTTGATCTGCTTTTTCTCTGTGTGTAGCTAAGGCTAGGTACCTCATTATCTCTCGACCTTTGTGAACTCACTGACCAATTTCTCGGTCACTGTGTGTGGGAAAAACAGGCTCTTCATGAGTAATTATGAGAAACAAATCACTGTTTTTTCAATACAGCATTTCTGTACGAGTGGACGAGTGGAGGGAAATACATAAAATCGATACTTATCTAAATGAAGTATTTTAAATAGTCCCCAAAAGGTAGGGCTCAGTGTGTGTTCTGGCACATAGATGGAGACTACATGATTTTGTTCTGTTCACCAAAAGGATCAAAAAAGGAGACTGTGGACCCTGAGAATCAAACTGATGGTTTTGGAGGGGAGGGGTGTGGGATGCATGAGACTGGTGGTGAGTAGTAAGGAGGGCACGTATTGTATCGAACACTGGGTGTTATACATAAGCAATAAATCTTGGAATGCTGCATCAAAAACTAATGACATATTGTATGATGACTAACAACACAGTAAAACTTTAAAAAAGGAATTAAAAAAAAAAGGAATAGTGCAGAGGACCATAGGGGGAGGGAGGGAAAACTGAATGGGAAAAAATCAGAGAGGAAGACAAGCCACGAGAGACTCTGGATTCCTGCAAAAAACTGAGGATTACAGAAGGGTGAGGGGAGGGGAGAAGAGGGGGTATCGGGCGATGGGTATTAAGGGGGACAGATGCGGTGAGGAGCACTGGGTGTTCTATGCAAACAATGAGTCATTGGACACTGCATCAAAAACTAAACATGTACTCTATGGTGGCTAATTGAACATAAGAAAAACAAAGAATGTAGACAAAAGAGGAAAAAATCAATTAACGGTCCACACGTTGGCTAGAGATGTTTACTGTTCAACAGGAGCCCATTCTGGAGTTGGAGTGTATCTTGATGTCTAGAGTTAGAGGCACTACCGATTGACTGGATCATCCACCCTTGCATACAGGAGAGAGGAATGTGGCTGAACATCTCATAGTTTTGTCTTAAATATGGGTCACTGATTAAAATAGACTCATTATTCTGAAATGAACCTAAAGAGTGTGTTTCCATAGTACCTTCAAGTGGGCCATCCATAGGGGGCCTCCTGTTGTTTGGCCAGATGTGATGTTTCCCGAATCACTGCTTCAGGCCAGTTGATATTCTTTACCTCGGGTGAACATTTCTTCTTAATACTTGAGGCAAGATCCTGAGAAATGCATCATAATAGAGAGAACTGTGGACATCTTGCTGGCAGAAGAACCCAGGGAAATGGGTGATAACCTATTCCTAGTTCAATCCTTTCATCTCATTATTCATCTGCTGCCTGCTCAGTAGAGCCTCCTGAATCCAAGTTGCGCTTGTGGAGCTTTTGCAGTTGGGGGTGCACTAAGAACACCGGACAGATAGGTCCTGTGGGCACATACCTTCAATTGACGGAGGCATTGGAGAAATGCAGCAACAGACAGTATGCATGACTGATGGCCTGGGGTCCAACTCCATTAAGAAGCCAGCAGTATGCAGAATGTTATGTAGACTCCTCTGTGTCTCATTTCCCTGAGATGTTGAAATGTGAAAGTGGCCTACTTATCAGTATGATGTTATGAGGCTAAACATAATTAAACACAAGGAAAGCCTTAAGAAAAAATAGATGACTGGTGTTTCCTAATTGCCCTAGTGTTCAATCCCTGAGTGACTGCAAGAAGTAGACACTTGGTAGTGGTTGAATCCAGAGAGGGGATTTGGACGGCTCCACAGCAGGGAGGAAGGAAGCTCCCTCTTAGCTTTCACATGGGAATGGAGTTTCACAGCTTGTGGACGACACCTTTCACCATCTCCTGTAATCCCCAGGTGTGCCCTTTTGAGGTTTGGGGGGACAGAAAGGGGTTGTAAGCCATATTTTAGAGTGAGAGCCCTGAAATGTACAGAGATAAATTGACATGCCAGGAGTTACCAAACAGATGAGGATGGGTCCAGGACAGGAATAGAGTTGGTTCCCTGGGGGGAGAGATCCCTGAAGATGAGACACCTTCCTGGGGTACCTGACATCATGCCCTGTCACCCACAACCAAGTCTCTTTCTTGGACACTCCTGCTGGAGGAGGTGCCTGAGCCAACAGAAAAGTCCACATGCTCACTCAGCCTCCCACCTCTAGGTTTCCACCCATGACCCAAACCCCAAGACAGTTACCTCCAAGGGAAGCCCCTCTGAAGTGCCAGTGGAAAAAACCCACTATGGCCATCCTCCGTCAGTCTTCATATGACAAGCTGTCTCACATGGAGCCTTCCTAGGGACCAGCTGACCACACTTAGTGGCCAGTTAGTGGTCTGCTCAACTGCTCAAACTGCTGAGAACATGGGACATTCCAAACCAACTGTCATAGGATGGCTCCTGCAAGAATTAGATTCCTTTTACTGACCAACCCTGGCTGACCAGTTACTGTGCACACACTGGGAAAATGGCCACCTGCATTTGTGCTTTGGTGGCTTAATGAATTAAAGCTGTGACCTTCAGTGTCTTACCGCTTGTTGATCTGAACAAGTGTACAAACAATTTGGACTAAGGCCTGGCTGAGAGTGAACAGGGGCTGCACTGGCTCTGAGTGGGGAAATTTCCCACTCTTTCATAGCAAAGCGTCTCCCCAGATTATGTCTCTATGGACTTTCTCCTTCATTATTTCCTTAAAGGGCAGGGGACTTGTTCCATCTCCTCTTAGAAGGGCCCTTCCATACCCACAACCTGCAGATTCGCTCCGCAAAATACTCACCAAGGGTCACCAGTCCTATTTTCCTATTTTCTCTTGCATTCAGGAAAACTCTATGCTTATGAGTTCCAAACTTTCGGAATTACCATGGCTCCACTTCAAATCTAAAATTTTTGCTCAAACTATGGCCCAGATGTCCAGAATCTTATTCAGCAACTCCACATGCTTGTCTTCATATTTCTAAAGCTGAAGTAAAAGGCAAGGGAGCTTCTGGAAGTAGACCCTTGCTGGAGCAATCTTTAAAGTTGAAAAAGGGGGGGAATTGTGCATCTTCAGAGCCACCCAAGTCAGGAAAACACCAGTGTGGGGAGTACCTGGGCCAGAGCCAGATTTCGCAGTGTTCCCTTAGAGCAGGGTGGGCCTAGTACACCTGACTTAGCCCAGCTCCATACCTGGGGAGTCAGCCACTATCACTTGCATTTGGGCAGAGATTCAAAGCAGCATAGGAGTAGGGAAACATTGTACAGCCAGAAGGAAAGGCTTCAGGGATGCCCCAATTAGAGCCTCTTGGCATAAGGAAGCTGTAGCCAGTGGTCTAGAAGCATGGCATCCCATGTCTTTGTCAGGGCTATTGTATCTGCTGGGCCTTAGGTGCATATAGGGAAGGAAATCAGGCACAGTCTCAGTTACAAACCATGTCCTGGTCATTTGGGGACAATTGCTACAGAGGTTATTTGTTCGCTTTCTAGGCCGGATGGCCCAGATTGTGCTCTGATGCCTTCCAAGGAGAAAACTGTAGATAATGGGTTGATTTCCTGGGCTACACACTTCAGGCCAGAGACTTATTTTTTTTTTTAAGATTTTATTAATTTATCAGAGAGATCACAAGTAGGCAGAGAGGCAGGCAGAGAGAGAGGGAAGCAGGCTCCCCATTGAGCAGAGAGCCCAATGTGGGGCGCGATCCCAGCATACTGAGTTCATAACCTGAGCTGAAGGCTTAACCCACTGAACCACCCAGGCGCCCCCAGAGACCTACTGTTATATACAGTCATGGCACTGCCGGTTCATATCTTCCACGTATCTGTCCCCATTTTGGGCCATATCTCAATTGGGAGAGGTTGGCCCAGTTGAGAAGACCAGAGATCCCACACTTCACTGCTGGACATGCTCTAGTTATCTTCATAGGCAACTGTATTGGAAGATCTTCTTGACCATGAATGTGATAATGGAACATAGATGCTTGTAAGACTCTGGCCAGAACGCAGTGGACCAGCACTATGACCACTATGAACACAAACAAAACAAACAAAAGCATGTAAAGGGTCTCTATAGGGTGCTTCCAAACAGGAACCCCTATTGCTCAAACCAGTCCAAGAGAACTAATCCCCTAAGCCATGAGGATCAGCCTTAATGCCAAACAGCTTCTTCCTAAGGCCTTTCAGAGACTGTTCTACCTTTCTTACTTTATGGACCAAGCACAAAAGGTGTAAGCAATAACACAAATACACCTGCCCCAGCACGATGGACAAAGACTTGAACCTGCCCCCTTTTCTTTGGTTGTAATCCTTCTTCTTCCTAACACGCCATCAAACCCTACCTATGGTTTACAGTGTGTCCCACCAGACAGCCTCTGTGAGGGGTCATGCTAAGCCTGACCCAGTAAATCCCCTGCTCAGTTCTCAACACACGTGAACCAAATATAAGCAAGGCCTTGTTGCTTGGCATAGGCAGAGCAGAAAAGAACAGGTCTGGGGGAAAGATAATTTTGTAAAAGTTTTTATTGATTCATTTGAGAGAGAGAAAGATCACAGGAAATGGGAGGGGCAGAGGCAGAGGGAGAATAATGCTCACCACAGGGCAGGGATAAAGATGTGTGGCTCAATCCCAGGACCCTGGGTTCATGGGCTGAGCTGAAAGCAGACACTTAACAGACTGAGCCACCCAGGCATCCCTGGGGAAAGAAGATCTTAAATAACAAAGCAAGAAAAGGTGACTACAAACATGCAGCCAATAGAGGTGACAGACCTTACTCTTATGTCATTAAAATAGGAAACATGAGGGCCATTTCCATTTTTTCAAAAATAATTTTATTTTTATAAACATATATTTTTATCCCCAGGGGTACAGGTCTGTGAGTCGTCAGGTTTACACACTTCACAGCACTCACCAAAGCACATACCCTCCCCAATGTCCATAATCCCACCCCCCTTCTCCCAACCCGCCTCCCCCCAGCATCCCTCAGTTTGTTTTGGGAGATTAAGAGTCACTTTTGGTTTGCCTCTCTCCCAATCCGATCTTGTTTCATTGATTCTTCTCCTACCCACTTAAGCCCCCATGTTGCATCACCACTTCCTCATATCAGGGAGATCATATGATAGTTGTCTTTCTCTGCTTGACTCATTTCGCTAAGCATGATACGTTCTAGTTCCATCCATGTTGTCACAAGTGGCAAGATTTCATTTCTTTTGATGGCTGCATAGTATTCCATTGTGTATATATACCACATCTTCGTGATCCATTCATCTGTTGATGGACATCTAGGTTCTTTCCATAGTTTAGCTATTGTGGACATTGCTGCTATAAACATTCGGGTGCACGTGCCCCTTTGGATCACTACGTTTGTATCTTTGGGGTAAATACCCAATAGTGCAATTGCTGGGTCATAGGGCAGTTCTATTTTCAACATTTTGAGAAACCTCCATGCTGTTTTCCAGAGTGGCTGCACCAGCTTGCATTCCTACCAACAGTGTAGGAGGGTTCCCCTTTCTCCGCATCCTCGCCAGCATCTGTCATTTCCTGACTTGTTGATTTTAGCCATTCTGACTGGTGTGAGGTGATATCTCATTGTGGTTTTGATTTGTATTTCCCTGATGCCGAGTGATATGGAGCACTTTTTCATGTGTCTGTTGGCCATCTGGATGTCTTCTTTGCAGAAATGTCTGTTCATGTCCTCTGCCCATTTCTTGATTGGATTATTTGTTCTTTGGGTGTTGAGTTTGTTAAGTTCTTTATAGATTCTGGACACTAGTCCTTTATCTGATAGGTCGTTTGCAAATATCTTCTCCCATTCTGTCAGTTGTCTTTTGATTTTGTTAACTGTTTCCTTTGCTGTGCAAAAGCTTTTGATCTTGATGAAATCCCAATAGTTCATTTTTGCCCTTGCTTCCCTTGCCTTTGGCGTTGTTCCTAGGAAGATGTTGCTGCGGCTGAGGTCGAAGAGGTTGCTGCCTGTGTTCTCCACAAGGATTTTGATGGATTCCTTTCACACATTGAGGTCCTTCATCCATTTTGAGTCTATTTTCGTGTGTGGTGTAAGGAAATGGTCCAATTTCATTTTTCTACATGTGGCTGTCCAATTTTCCCAGCACCATTTATTGAAGAGGCTGTCTTTTTTCCATTGGACATTCTTTCCTGCTTTGTCGAAGATTAGTTGACTGTAGAGTTGAGGGTCTATTTCTGGGCTCTCTGTTCTGTTCTATTGATCTATGTGTCTGTTTGTGCCAGTACCATGCTGTCTTGATGATGACAGCTTTGTAATAGAGCTTAAAGTCCGGAATTGTGATACCACCAACTTTGGCTTTCTTTTTCAATATCCCTTTGGCTATTCGAGGTCTTTTTTGGTCCCATATAAATTTTAGAATTATTTGTTCCATTTCTTTGAAAAGGATGGATGGTCTTTGATAGCAATTGCATTAAATGTGTAGATTGCTTTAGGTAGAATAGACATTTTCAAAATATTTATTCTTCCAATCCAGGAGCATGGAACATTTATCCATTTCTTTGTGTCTTCCTCACTTTCTTTCATGAGTACTTTATAGTTTTCTGCGTACAGATTCTGTGCCTCTTTGGTTAGGTTTATTCCTAGGTATCATATGGTTTTGGATGCAATTGTAAATGGGATTGACTCCTTAATTTCTTTTTCTTCTGTCTTGCTGTTGGTGTAGAGAAATGCAACAGATTTCTGTGCATTGATTTTATATCCTGACACTTTACTGAATTCCTGTATAAGTTCTAGCAGTTTTGGAGTGGAGTCTTTTGGGTTTTCCACATATAGTATCATATCATCTGCGAAGAGTGATAATTTGACTTCTTCTTTGCCGATTTGGATGCCTTTAATTTCCTTTTGTTGTCTGATTGCTGAGGCTAGGACCTCTAGTACTATGTTGAAGAGCAGTGGTGATAATGGACATCCCTGCCGTGTTCCTGACCTTAGCGGAAAAGCTTTCAGTTTTTCTCCATTGAGAATGATATTTGCGGTGGGTTTTTCATAGATGGCTTTGATGATATTGAGGTATGTGCCCTCTATCCCTACACTTTGAAGAGTTTTGATCAGGAAGGGATGCTGTACTTTGTCAAATGCTTTTTCAGCATCTATTGAGAGTATCATATGTTTCTTGTTCTTTCTTTTATTGATGTGTTGTTTCACATTGACTGATTTGTGGATGTTGAACCAACTTTGCAGCCCTGGAATAAATCCCACTTGGTCATGGTGAATAATCCTTTTAATGTACTGTTGAATCCTATTGGCAAGTATTTTGGTGAGAATTTTTGCCTCTGTGTTCATCAAGGATATTGGTCTATAGCTCTCTTTTATGATGGGATCATTTTCTGGTTTTGGGATCAAGGTGATGCTAGACTCATAAAATTAGTTTGGTAGTTTTCCTTCCATTTCTATTTTTTGGAACAGTTTCAGGAGAATAGGAATTAGTTCTTCTTTAAATGTTTGGTAGAATTCCCCCGGGAAACTGTCTGGCCCTGGGATTTTGTTTGTTTGGAGATTTTTTTTTTAAGATTTTATTTATTTATTTGTCAGAGAGAGAGTGAGGGAGAGCGAGCATAGGCAGACAGAGTGGAAGACAGAGTCAGAGGGAGAAGCAGGCTCCCTGCGGAGCAAGGAGCCCGATGTGGGACTCGATCCCAGTATGCTGGGATCATGACCTGAGCCGAAGGCAGCTGCTTAACCAACTGAGCCACCCAGGCGTCCCTGTTTGGAGATTTTTAATGACTGTTTCAATTTCCTTACTGGTTATGGGTCTGTTCAGGCTTTCTATTTCTTCCTGGTTTAGTTGTGGTAGTTTATATGTTTCTAGGAATGCATCCATTTCTTCCAGATTGTCAGATTTGTTGGCGTAGAGTTGCTCATAGTAGGTTCTCATAAAATTTTGTATTTCTTTGGTGTTAGTTGTGATCTCTCCTCTTTCATTCATGATTTTATTTATTTGGGTCCTTTCTCTTTTCTTTTTGATAAGTCTGGCCAGGGGTTTATCAATTTTATTAATTCTTTCAAAGAACCAGTTCCTAGTTTCGTTGATTTGCTCTATTGTCTTTTTGGTTTCCATTTCATTGATTTCTGCTCTGATCTTTGATTTCTCTTCTCCTGCTGGGCTTGGGGTTTCTTTCTTGTTCTTTCTCCAGCTCCTTTAGGTGTAGGGTTAGGTTGTGTACTTGAGACCTTTCTTGTTTCTTGAGAAAGGCTTGTACCGCTATTTATTTTCCTCTCAGGACTGCCTTCATTGTGTCCCACAGATTTATGAACGTTGTGTTTTCATTATCATTTGTTTCCATGATTTTTTTCAATTCTTCTTTAATTTCCCGGTTGACCCATTCATTCTGTAGAAGGATGCTGTTTAGTCTCCATGTATTTGGGTTCTTTCCAAACTTCCTCTTGTGGTTGAGTTCTAGCTTCAGAGCATTGTCGTCTGAAAATGTGCAGGGAATGAGTCCAATCTTTTGATACTGGTTGAGTCCTGGTTTAGAACCGAGGATGTGATCTATTCTGGAGAATATTCCATGTGCACTAGAGAAGAATGTGTATTCTGTTGCTTTGGGATGAAATGTTCTGAATATATCTGTGATGTCCATCTGGTCCAGTGTGTCATTTACGGCCTTTATTTCCTTGCTGATCTTTTGCTTGGATGATCTGTCCATTTAAGTGAGGGGAGTGTTAAAGTCCCCTACTATTATTGTATTATTGTTGATGTATTTCTTTGATTTTGTTATTAATTGGTTTATATAGTTGGCTGCTCCCACGTTGGGGGCATAGATATTTAAAATTGTTAAATCTTCTTGTTGGACAGACCCTTTGAGTATGATGTAGTGTCCTTCCTCATCTCTTATTATAGTCTTTGGCTTAAAATCTAATTGATCTGATATAAGGATTGCCACTCCTGCTTTCTTCTAATATCCATTAGCATGGTAAATTATTTTCACCCCCTCACTTTAAATCTGGAGGTGTCTTCGGGCTTAAAATGAGTTTCTTGGAGGCAACATATAGAGGGTTTTTTTTTTTTTAATCCATTCTGATACCCTGTGTCTTTTGATTGGGGCATTTAGCCCATTAACATTCAGGGTAACTATTTAGATATATGAATGTAGTGCCATTGTATTGCCTGTAAGGTGACTGTTACTGTATATTGTCTCTGCTCCTTACTGATCTACCACTTGTAGGCTCTCTCTTTGCTTAGAGGACCCCTTTCAAGATTTCCTGTAGAGCTGGTTTGGTGTTTGCAAATTCTTTCAGTTTTTGTTTGTCCTGGAAGCTTTTAATCTCTCCTTCTATTTTCAATGATAGCCTAGCTGGATATAGTATTCTTGGCTGCATGTTTTTCTCGTTTAGTGCCCTGAAAATATCATGCCAGCTCTTTCTGGCCTGCCGGGTCTCTGTGGATAAGTCAGCTGCCAATCTAATATTTTTTCCATTGTATGTTACAGACTTCTTTTCCCGGGCTGCTTTCAGGATTCTCTTTGTCACTGAGACTTGTAAATTGTACTATTAGGTGACGGGGTGTGGGCCTATTCTTATTGATTTTGAGGGGCGTTCTCTGAACCTCCTGAATTTTGATGCTCGTTCCCTTTGCCATATTGGGGAAATTCTCTCCAATAATTCTCTCCAGTATACTTTCTGCTCCCCTCTCTCTTTCTTCTTCTTCTGGAATCCCAATTATTTTAATGTCATTTCGCCTTATGGTGTCACTTATCTCTTGAATTCTCCCCTCGTGGTCTAGTAGCTGTTTGTCCCTCTTTTGCTCAGCTTCTTTTTTCTCTGTCATTTGGTCTTCTATATCGCTAATTATTTCTTCTGCCTCATTTATCCTAGCAGTGAGAGCCTCCATTTTTTATTGCACCTCATCAAAAGCTTTTTTTATTTTAACTTGTTTATATTTTAGTTCTTTTATTTCTCCAGAAAGGGCTTTTATATCTCCCGAGAGGGTTTCTCTAATATCTCCCATGCCTTTTTCGAGCCCAGCTAGAACTTTGAGAATTGTCATTCTGAACTCGAGATCTGACATATTAACAATGTTGTATTTTTTTGCTCCCTATTCTTCGGTACTGCCTCTTGTTCTTTTTTTTTTTTTTTTTTTTTTTTTTTTGTGGTGAATTTTTCCGCCTTGTCATTTTGTCCGGATAAGAGTATATGAAGGAGCAAGTAAAATGCTAAAAGGGTGGCAACAACCCTAGGAAAATATGCTTTAACCAAATAAGAAGAGATCCCAAATCATGAGGGGGGAGAAAGGGGATAAAAAGAGGTTCAAAAGGAAAGAAAAAAAAAAGAAAAGAAAAGATTTAATAAAAGAAAACAAATAATGAAAAATATAATAATGAAAAAATATATATATTAGATAAAATAGTTTAAAAATGGTAAAAAAGAAAAGGGTAAAAGTTAAAAAAATTATCAGAAGAAGAGAAAAAAATGAAAAAGAAAACAATTAAATTAACTGCAAGACTAAAAAAATCACAGGGAGAAAGCCATGAGTTCCGTGCTTTGCTGTCTCCTCCTCTGGCATTCTGCTGCCCCACCTTGGTATAGAAACTGCACTCCTTGGTAGGTGAACTTGGTCTTGGCTGAATTTCTTGTTGATCTTCTGGGGAGGGGCCTGGTGTAGTGATTCTCAAGTGTCTTTGCCCCAGATGGAATTGTACCGCCCTTACCAGGGGCTGAGTAATGTGCTCGGGTTTGCTTTCAGGAGTTTTTGTTCCTGAGCGCTTTCCGTAGAGTTCCAGAGGGCGGGAATACAAATGGCGGCCTCCTGGTCTCTGGCCTGAAGGAGCCGAGAGCCTGGGGCCCCACTCCTTAGTGCGCTCTCAGAGAACAGTGCCCAGTTTCTCCCGTCTGCCTGACCTCCGGATGCGCTCCAAACTCACCAAGCCGGCGACCGGTTCAAGGTAACCGCCAGCTGTGAGCTTACTGTCAGCTCTGTCTCTGTAGACGGCTTCCCAGTTCCAATACCTGCAAGCTCTGCGACACTCAGACACCATCGATTCTTCTGTGACCCTGTGGGACCTGAGGCCATGCTGATTCTGCGTGGGCTTCAGCCTGGTTTAGCCTCTGGAGTGATGTCCCTCAGCGGAACAGACTTTTAAAAGTCCTGATTTTGTGCTCCGTTGCTCTGCCGCTTGCCAGGAGCCGGCCCCTCCCCCCGGGGTCTATCATCCCGTCGCTTTGGATTCACTTCTCCGCCAGTCCTACCTTTCTGAAAGTGGTTGTTTTTCTGTTTCCAGAATTGCCGTTCTTCTTTTCGATCTGCCGATGGATTTTCAGGTGTTTGCAATCTTTAAATAAGCTACCTAGCTGATCTCCTGCTAGCTGAAGTAGTCTCAGCCTGCTACTTCTCCGCCATCTTGACTCCTCTCAGGGTCATTTCCTTTTAAAGAATTTATTTATTTATTTGACAGAGAGCACAAGCAGGGTGAGCAGCAGAGGGAGGGGAAGAAGCAGGTTCCCTGCCAAGCAGGGAGCCCCATGCAGGACTCTATCCCAGGACACTGGGATCATGACCTGAGCTGAAAGCATAGGCTTAAACATCTGAGCCACCCAGGGACCCTGGGCCATTTCCTTTTTCTGATTTCCTAGCTCCTTTCTCAGTCTCCATGCCACAGGTGTAACCTGACTGCTTCCTGAACCTTCTCGCATGGCATGTGGCTGAGAGTGCTCCAACCTGGGGTGTCTTAGTCTTTGCTGCTCGAATTGTACTTCTGTCTACACTCCAGTCATTAGAGAAATAAGTACAAGCAGCAGTTTATTAGAGATATGGGTTCCCTCGTTCCTGCTACTCCAGCAGAGGCCAGGCTGGCTCACCCGGCATCACCGGCTCTTCCTCCAGACCCTCAGACCTGCCCTGGGCTCCCTGGAGTCAGAGCCCTTCAACAAGACCTTGAGCACAGCTGCTAACCTTCAGCGAGAGGAAGGATGCCCTTCATATGACACTTCCCTCTCTCCACAGGATCACGATAGCTCTCACCTGCACACGAATTAACCTGTGATCCCAACAGTGGTGGAAACAGTCTGGGTTAGACTGAACAGGTGCCCTGGGGAGCTGTCTGTGAGGATGGAAATGTTCTGTGTTGTAAGCATGCACTACGGGGCACCTGAACTGTGACTGGTGTGATGAGGAATGGGAATGTTCAACTTCATTTAATTAATTTAAACATTAGCGGGCACGTCTAGCTAGCAGCTTCCCCTGGATAGCACAGTTCTAGGATCCAAACACAAAGAAGATGTGACCTCCATGGTCTGGGGGTTCCTGCAGAGGTGTTTCCTGGCCTGATCTGATCGTTCATTTGCAGATTCTCCCTGGGCTTCTGCTCCCATGCCAGGCATGGCAGGCCCTGGGGACACTCACACAGGAAGGCCAACACCCAGGTCCTAAAGGAATTCCAGCAGGGGCCCCCTTGTAAGCAGAGCTGACGAGCAGGACCCCATACATTTGTGCTGGATGGAATGAGAGCAGCAGAGCAGACAGGGGCCTCCTAACTGTCTGAAGGATCCTGCCTTTCCATTCCCCGGTCCAGGCAAGAGCCTGATCTGAACTCATCCCTCTCCTGGCTTAAGGGAGAACGGGACTCAGGGTCTTCTGTCTCCAGCCAGACCCTGTGGTCTGTTCCTGCTAGCCCATATCAGGCCTGTCTCCTGTGCATTGGCTCTAGCCAATTTTCCAGGATGGGAAGGGTCTGGAATGTCATGGTAGATGGAATGACAATGGAACAGGAAGGATGCTTCTCCCTGTAGACGTTTGGGAAGATGTCCTTGCCATTCTCAGTCTAGCAGTCACACCTGCCTCGTGCCTCCCTCCCACTTAGAAGAAGCATAAACGGAGCCCTGCCCCGGATTACTGAGCCTCAGCTTCATTGTGCTTCCCAGATACAGCATTTATTAAAAGACGGAGGTTTTGGCACACTCTGTGGAGCAAATATATTGGCACCATTTTTCTGACAGCATTTGCTGCAATGTCTCTGTGTCATATTTTGGTAATTGTCACAATATTTCAAACGTTTTCTCTATTGTTTTATTTATTAAACTGATCTGTGATTGTGGATTGCAGCTTACTGGGACATCAGATGATGAAGAGCATTTTATGACAACAGAGTGTTCTTTATGGAAAGTACAGACCTTGTTTTTCATTGTTTTTTGTTTTGTTTTGTTTTCTTAATATGAGGTATACTATTTATTTATTTTATTTTTTAAATTTATTTTCAGCATAACAGTATTCATTGTTTTTGCACCACACACAGTGCTCCATGGATTTTGTTGTTGTTGTTGTTTTTTAAAGATAGAAGGCTATACCATACTTCTGTCTTCTAAGACAGAAGGCTATTGCATAATTAACAGACTACAGGATAGTGTCAGGGTCACTCTTGTATGCACGGGAAACAACGAAATTTACTGGACCCACTTTACTGAGATTTTTGCTTCATGCCCTGGGTCTGGAGCAGAAGGTGTACTCTCTCAGAGCTGTGTCTGAATCCTCATGCTGATAGCAATGGCTGGGCTCCAGCGATGATGCTGTACTGGTTCTCCCAACCTTCACACCATGGAATTCGTCCCCGCTCTGTACCCTCATGTGGCCTGTGTGCTCTTTGTGTCTTCCTTCTGTCCCTCTGTGTCTTCTCCCTCTTAAGGTCTAGTCCACAGCTCTGGACACCACCTGCCCATTCTCCCATGGAATTCACTGGACAGCTCTCCTGGATTCCTAGATCCCTTGCTCTTGGTATCATTTTTTAACAATCACTCACAGCCTGGGTCCCCTAAGCACCCAGGGAAATTGATGCAGAGATGAAGGATTCCTTGTGACAAGCAGCTTTACCTGGGGGAAATAAAGTGTTGTTTTCAACAAAGTTGTCTCATCTTTTTGTTACATGCAGGAAATACTGACACCTGTGGGAAAATTGATTTCAATTTAAGGAGCACGTGTTTCACATAAGAGTCTTGATCCAAAGGGCCCAAGGCATAATTTGCCTCACTTTCTAGTTGTGATTAGTAAAAGAACTACCTTGACTCATTCCCTTGCAAAGGTGTACAGAATAAGGCAAGAACCTGTTTCATCTGGTAGGACCTCCAAGGACATGAGTGGCCATCCTCCCATCACATACTGATTTCCCTGGGCCTTGCAACATGTGACCTCCCCTTCATACCCCCAGGTGGGAAGCAAATTGCCCACCCAGAGGCTCAGTCCCTTAAGAAGACCTTGGGGCTCTCTCTTCATCTGACAGAGTGTTTCTTGTCCCACTGCCCAGAAACCAGGGCTGGAGACAGACTTTCCACATGGGAAGGCCATTTCCTACTCTTGGCAGCACTTTCTAGGGCAACATATTAGACCTTGTTGGTCGAAAGGTGAATGGAAAAGGGCCAGCTTGGCCTGGAGGTTCCTTTTCCTCAAATTCCCTCTAGAACCGGGCCTGGTTCGGGGTGCCCCTAGGGCCAGCTAACCCCAGGTCTTCAGCTAAGAGGGGGAGGATTCTTTCTGAGGCTCCTTTCATCAAAAGGGTGTGGGAACAGAGGAGGGGCAGAAGGAAAGTATCAGTGGGGGAAATATCCCTTTAATGCTGAGGTATCTGACAGAACAGGGACTCTGGGATCACTGCAGTCTCCAGGCTGGCGAGCGTCCTACAGGAGGAGGATCAGGAACAAGGCATAAAAGTATTACTGATGCCAAATCCAAGGTAGAAATTTAGACTCTCCTCCACCTCCCAGGTGGTAGAAACATGGGAGAAGATGCATGGGAGTTGGGGTTAAAGGACCTTGTCTCAGTTCCTAACTCCCCATTTGCTGGTCATGCAGCTCTGCACAATTTGCCCACATTCTTAAGCCTGTCTTTCTCGTAAATCATGTAATTACAGCCTGAGAGACTTTACTTGTTATATGATCCACCAAAATGTCACAAAGGCAACATAAAGGCCTCTTCAGGGTTGAGATTTATTACAAAATGAAGTGGTTATTGACTCAGGAATAGAGCCGGCATCTGAATAAATGAAACCACACTTGAGATGGAATTGGTGGCCCAGAGGAGGGAGGTCTCCTTGCAGCCCTTTGCAGGCCATTCAGGAAGAGAAAGAAGCCCAGCAGGATGATGAAGGAAGATTTTCTCCTCCCCTGGCAACAGCCCAGCCGATGAGACTGCCACAACTGTGCCAATGAAAAGTCACTACACTGGAAATCCCAGGTCACCCCAATGAGCTTTTCTCTACAATAGCCTGCTTACCTGATCCATTCCTTCCTGTTAGGGGAGCTGTCCTTTTTTTTTTTTCTCTTTGTACTTACCCAGGGGGTTCATATTGCTTGGTTGTCCCAGGGGCAATTCCTCTGCTATTCCTGAAGAAACCCATTGTGCTTGTAAAGTAACCAGAGATTCTATTTCAAGGGTGACAGGGGGTTGTGAGAGCCCATTTTGTCCTTTTAGAACACTTTGAACATTTTCCTGGGTGGTGATGGTATTTTCTTCCCTGGCTTATTGAGGAGTACTGCCATACAGTATGCTGTACATAATGAACGCTTACAATTCAATAAAACTTGATGTACATGACCTCAGTGTGATGGTTAGTCTCGACGGTCTCCATCTCTGATTCCTGGCACAGAACTTCAGAAGTCTGTGGCATTCCCTAAGTGATAAGGTTGCCTTTATTATACCAGTGAGGTGGCTCATCATGGGCCCCGAGGCAGCAAAAGACCACGTGTATAGATCAGATGGTTGTAACTTTGAACCACACTGACCTTCAGGGGGAGGAGAGGGCTAGAGACCCTCTCTGATCTTAATCTAGGTGTGTACTTTATAATCTTCTGAAATTGGATGTATAGTACTTTCCTTAGTTCTAAGAATGAGTTCCAGGGAATTGGTGAAACTGAGGGGCTGTGGGAACCTCTGAATATAGAGCCAGTCTGTCAAGAAAAATATGGGTGGCTTAAGGAATCCCCAAATTTCATCTGGTGACTGATATGAGAACAGGCATGTGAGGGACCCTGCCCTTCTCTTGTGGGATCTCGTGCTAACTCAGTGGTCAGCATCAGAATAATATAGGAGTATGCCAAGTTGGGGGGTAAGGGAATATATGGCATCAGAAATGCAAGTTTCCTGAGAAGAACTGACTCACTGACACATGTGGTTTGGAAAGAGAAGGGATGACAGTGGGGGTGTGAGTCTCCTTTGATTCCTATGTACTCAGAAGGTCACCTATGATGCTGACCAGCAGCTGTACCTCAGTCATTTCTGTACATTAAAAGTTATAAAGGAGGGGCACCTGCATGGCTCAGTGGGTTAAGCCTCTGTCTTCAGCTCAGGTCATGATCCCAGGGTACTGGGATAGAGCCCCACATTGTGCTGTCTGCTCAGCAGGGAGCCTGCTTCCCTTCTGCTTTCTCTCTGCCTGCCTCTCTGCCTACTTGTGATCTCTGTCTGTCAAATAACTAAACAAAATCTTAAAAAAGAAAAAGAAGTTATAAAGGAAAGTAGAGTAACAGAATTTGGAAGTGATGGACCCAACTCCTAGGGAGCTGGCCCACTAGAAGTGGAAAGGAAATGTAAAATAATAAGAACAATGTTAAGGAAGCAATCCCTTGGTCATGGTTATCACAGATAGCCAAGTGGATCTAGAAATAAAGTGCTGAGTCAGATCTCAAGGCCAGACCAAGGTCAGATTTCGGGCAGTCACAAGTCTTCCCCCAAATGAAGTATTAGGCTTGGACAACACAGATTACTGCTACTAACACCTTTGGTTACAATAAAGTGAGTCCAGCTTTGGGGAAATGACAAAACCAAGAAGTTACCAAAGCCAGGATGTAGAGTGTGAAGAAGTTGTCTCATTTATGGATGGGCATCACCAGGTCCCCAGCAAACCTTTACTGAAATGGGATGTGAGACTGACTCATTTGGGGGCTGTGTCTTTGGTTTTGAAGGCTACAGTGTGGGAGGGCATGTTTGGGTCCATAGAGGACCCACATCTCACTATGGAACAATTGCAGATGCTGCACATGGTCAGACACACTTCAGGTTATTCCTGAGGCAACCAGCAAGCCCAGGGACTGGACAAAAGACATTGTATGGTTTGTGTATACTGAGAAGGAGGGAACTGTCTGACTGCCCCTATAAATGCCAAGGGGTACATCTTGGATGAAGCAATTGATAGACTTTGTATGTAAGCAAAGCTGCCCTGGCTTTATGATGACCAGGAAGTATATCCCTGGAATAAGCCCCTTGTCCAGGACATGCTGGTTGTTGTGATTAAAATGCCCCCTTTTGTATGGGCAAACCATGAAATTTTACTGGTGCGAAATTGAGCAAGGGGACAAAATGACTTACTGGATTAACCCATCTCAGTTTCCCCTTAAAGCTTTTTCAGATGTTACCCTACCCCCCAAATGGGGAGAATCAGAGAGTCAAGGGATTCATCTCAGCAGAATGGAAATATTTACATGGCTTTTAAGGAATGGGATCAATAAAGCAGATGTTAGTGGGGTTGAAGCAAAGGTACATTTTTGAAGACTTCTGAATGGAACACTGAAGGAAGTTCTTTGGTGTCCTCCAACATTTAAGATCCCCAACCAAGGGGCGCCTGGGTGGCTCAGTGGGTTAGGCCGCTGCCTTCGGCTCAGGTCATGATCTCAGGGTCCTGGGATCGAGTCCCGCATCGGGCTCTCTGCTCAGCAGGGAGCCTGCTTCCTCCTCTCTCTCTCTCTGCCTGCCTCTCTGCCTACTTGTGATCTCTGTCAAATAAATAAATAAATCTTTAAAAAAAAAAAAAAAAAAAAAAAAAAGATCCCCAACCAAGCCTGTCCCTCCATCTAATCCAGTATGGATGAAATTTAAAAGCCAAAGTTAAAGATTACAAGGAGAAGCCCAACATGGAGTTGGATGGGTCGATAGTCAAGCAGATTTATCCAGATGAGTATTGACAAAAGGGCCAGTGTATCTTGGCTCAACGCTGTGCTGGGGACCCAAAACCTTGTGCCCATGAGCAGGTGGAATGTTTGAGGGGTGAAGAGGTTTCTTGGACTCCTTGACAAGGGGAATCCCAGGAACGTTGTCATACCAAAATCTGTTGGTGAGACCATACACAGGAAGCCTACAGTTAAATGGAGGGAATCTAGAAATGCAAATATTGATAAGATTAAGGTGAAAAGTTTGGTTGACAAGGGTAATGTTCATGCAGGCTGTGCCTATTTTACCTGGCAAAGTATTACGGGGATGGATAATGTGTCTGACTGGTGAATGTTTCCCCACCCGGCAGTGAAAAACAGAAGGTAAATAAATCTGCCCTTCAAGCCATATAATTGGACATGCTAAATGGGTATCAGGAAGAATGCCAGAGCCCACACAGTGGGAAGAAAAGGGGGTGGAGAGTTGGTACAAAGTCTCTGTCCAAGAATCCTGTGTGGAACGTTGACTGGGGGTTGTCATCCTCTGAGCCTTTAGATCTACCACCTGGTACAGACAGCTGATCTGGAGTCAGGGCCTGTTCCCATTAGGATGCATGGATATTGGTCCAGTGCAATCCACTTGCCTCTCTTGCCCCCTGGAGGCAATGTCCTACCCACCTGCAGTCTCTGTCTCTCTGGTTGGAAGACAGAACAGTTCTTGTGGTCATCTTGTGTCTCAGAAGTTGCAAGAGGAATATGTCTAGGGTTAGCTGCTCTCCACTGTAATACAGTCCCTAGGGCAAGGTGGCCACCTCCATCAAACATACTGGTACATACACTCATCAATTCCAACCATACCAATCTGGTTGGGAGTTCTTTTGAGAAACATTGACAGGTCTTACTTTAATGCTTTCTTCAACTTTCCATGGCGAATGCCATTGGTCCATGCCCCCTTTTGTGCTTCCTTCGGATAGGCCTTTGTCATTCTGCCCAACCATAGGCATAGGCTATTGGTCAGAACCAGAGAAACTCTACAAAGCCAACCACAGGAGCAAATAGCATGCAATCTAGCCCAGGGAGTTGATTTATTTTTACCTTCTTGATTAGAGTGGTGGTATTCTAAACAGGAAACTCTCACTTCACCCCCAAAAGGCCATCCAAAATCCAAGCAACTCTGTTGGTCAATCAGGAGCTGTTATAGGGCACTATCTGAGGGGAAGGGGCAACAGAATCACGCAGCTCCTGAGATGTGATGCCCAAGTCAGTTCTCAGGAAATAGGGTGTACCTACTCACAGACACACTGACTGACCATTTCTTTTCCTCTTGGAACATGCCCCATGCACAAACCATTTCTATTTTATGATGGAACTCATCTGGCCATTGCCCTCCATTTAGAGTGTTTCTCTAACAGCACCAAAGGTATTGTAGTTATTTTAGGTTTCAAGCTTCTTTTATGCCCTTCAGTTGCAAAGGCGGAATCAATGTCCTGTAGCTTAGCTAGTTATTATCCCTCAAATGGATATTCTCTAGTTCATGTTTCCAGCAGTTCTCACGGAGAGGGGCTCATAGGATGACAAGAGAACCAGCATGAAGCTCCTGCACTAATTTAGACTGCCAAGTTACATTATCTTAGAAGGAGTAGTGGTTTGACAGGAAGTCAGAATAGGCAGTGAAAGGATCGGTGGTCTGAAACAGAGGGAGAGGCAAGCATGGTGGGCTGGGTTACACAGCTTCATGAGTGTTTGCTCACAGTCAACATGAGGGGCACAGAGAGTGTGTCCCCACTAGTTAGACCCCACTGATTTTCTGGTGGACCTAGGGGAAAGGGGGATCAGAGGATGCTGGTGGGACTATGAAATTCTTCCCAATAGGGGAAGAGGATGAGAGAAGTGCTTGACTCAGTGGATTGGGCTGTCACTTCCTCTGGCAAAAATGGGGTTAACTGTGAATGCACCTATATCACCAAGAGGTAGAAATAGCCCACTACTTCTTCACAAATGCAGAGAAGGGGCACTAACAGCTGAGGATAAGGAATGAACACATGCATCGTGCAATGTGGGAGATCCCATATTCTTCAGAAAAGACCCTTAGCTCAAGATGTTGGATGCCTGATGGGGCTTAGCCATAGGTTGCTGATACCACTCCATCTATTGGAACCTGCTAATCACAAATGTAAGCCTGCAAACTTGTGTGACCTCAGGAGACATTCTGCTCATGTAATAAGATGATGCACTGAACTAATTATTAATGTCGGCAATTCACTCTAGGAATAGGACATTACCTTTTGACTTTTATTTTTCAGGTCATGTCTACCACATTGCAATAGGCCCTCACACTGGCATTGTGAGTACAACACCGATATGGAGAGTCAAACACATTGCGGAGTACAGGTGAGCTAAAAACCTAGTTTCTGCACCCCACACTTGCTCCTCCAAATATTGGGTATATTCATGTTGATAAGATTTCTGACTCTGTTATAGAAATGCTATCTCAAATGAGGATTCTCAGACAGGTGTGCTCATTTTTCTATAAGGTAAATGTGGTCAAAGGCTGGGAGAGGGGAGAGCAGGCTGAGATTGACTACATTCATATAGCCAAGCTTTTATCAACCATGCCTACCAGATGACACCTCAATACAAATATTCAACAGGAAAGCTCAGTGATGTTTTTTTCATTGGAAAACACATGGTTGTTCTGGGAGGATAACATGACCTGACTGCACCCAGAAAGGGTGTGGAAACTCTGCTTCCAGTACCCTCCCAGACCTGGCACTCTGTGTATCCTTTATTAAGTTGTGATCTTCAGTATAGCACTTTCCTAAGTCCTATGAATCACTTATAGCAAATTACCAAATCCTAGTGGGTCATGGGAACCCCTGAATTTGTAGCTGGTATTCTGGAAGTGCAGGTAGCCTCAGGACCTCTAACATGTGGCTGGTGTCTGAAGAAAGGGCAGTCAAGTGTAGCACTTTGCCCTCAACTTGTGGGCTCTCACTGTAACTCTGGGTGGATGGTGTCAGAATGGCATCACTGTGCAGTCAATTAGGCTAGAGAGAGGACACACATAAATGTCCATGAAGCAATGGTAATGAGTGTTTTTTATCTGAAAAAGTGGAACTTGTGATTTTGCTGCATAAAGGGGATACAGTTGTATGGGAAAGACACACATGCACACACCATCACACCATACAGATTCACATATAGGCCCACCTCCCAGGTCCCATGACCCAAACCTGTTTCATCTAAAGGGATTACAGCTGCTTGTAGAAACATGGGCATAGTTCATTACCTAGAAAATCATTTTCCTTCACCACACTCTCAATCCTCATTGCCTTCACTAAGCTGGAGCTCGAATTGGGGTGGTACCTCAGATGAAAACTTACAAGGAAGACCCACCATTTTTGTCATCTGGATCTTTTCCCTCAGCAAGTGACTGGCCCAGATCTTGAATATTTTTTCTTTCTTTCTCTTGAGGCCACCTGTAGTCACAGAAAAGCAACTACCATGAGGGGCAGGTCGTGCTATGCCCTGTCTATCCTTTTGGTCTCCTGTTGACTATAGGAAATCAGATGGGAAGGGCACCTGGCAGGCTCAGTTGGTGGAATATGCAACTCTTGATATTGAGCCCATGAGCTTAAGCCCCACATTGGGTATGGAGCCTACTTAAAATAAATTAATTTAAAGAAAGAATATTATATGGGAATCAGTGCTCAAGGGACGGTAATTCACCAGCAAGAGTAGAGGACACTTATACACACCAAAATGAATGAATTGTTCTTGGAGGAGGTATCTGTCAATTGCATCTTTGTTGTCAACTAAAAAATCTTAATGAGGAAAAAAAATCACTGCTGAGGAAAAGGCCCCCTACTCACAGTTTCTAATCACTACTCCCATAGTTGAGCACCTCTTGAAACACGCATCAGTTGGCAAGAGACTATCCTTCCAGTCCTCCGAGGAAAATGTAACTAACTTGTATAATAGAGATGACTGGGTTTTCATTTGGAACTAGACTGGCTAAGGAGAAAAAAATCAAGAAAGCAAAATTTCTATCCCAGGCAAAGACAATCTTGAGTTGGCATTTGGTGGGATCCCTTCATCTGCCCTGCCTCCTGGTCCTCTGGGGGAACTACAAGTGTATAGATGACCTTTGAGTACATGGGCGAGACTGGTCATGCAGTACTGGATCTCAGCTTAAAGAAGAATTGCAAAAAAAAACGGTCCTGGACACCAGGCTGGTGCTATAAACTCTTATTTGTCTCTGTACCCAAGTTTGTAATACCCAGAATTTGGTCATTTCCAGTGCTTCTGCAGATAATACTTTTAAATTCCAATACTCTTAAATTCCAGTAAAATCCTCCTCATTCTTAGTTGTTTGGGGTCAGAAACGAAGGCATAACCCCAGTAAGGACAGAGGTTGGCCACATTTCCTTTCTTTTTGTCACCAAATCTTTAGAATGTGTGAGCTGATTGGAAGTATCTGAACTTTTGATGTGCTTTTTACATATTCCCCTGAATAACTAAAATTAAATACATCAGAAAATACCAAATGCAGCTGAGGCTGTGGAGCACCCAAACTCTCTTCTATGATAGCCATGAGCATCAGATGTGCAGATCTGGAAAACCTTTAGTCAGGATGCATGGTGGTGTATACAAGCATCTCTCATGCCCCAGTGCTTTCTTTGGGTGGAGAAACACCCAACAGAAATGCAAACATGTGTTTCCCAGAAGACATTTCCATCAGGAATGTACACAGAAACATTCCTCTTAATTTCCTAAACGCTCATAATAAGGGAACATGTTAACAGATTCTAGCACATTTCAACAAACATGCAATATTACTTCCTAGGAAAGAATCATCCTTAAGAACATACTACTACAGCATGGGTGAATCTCACATAACATAGAGCAAAGGAAGTCAGGCACAAAAGGAATCAAGATTTCCTTTAATGGCAAGTGGTTGACGACGGTTCATTTTGGGGTGAGGTTCATGACGGGAAGGAGGTCCAATGGCACTTTTGGGGGTGCTGGGTTCCAGTCGTGAATTTTGGGGGGTTGTCTTTGTTTTTTAATTTGAAGGATGATGACACAATTTGTGAAAATTCATTGAGATGTACAATCATATCGTGATAGATTTTGGGGTGCAAGCATATAAATCTTTGAAGTGTAGGAAAAGAAAAGATGACACAATTTGTGAAAATTCATTGAGATGTACAATCATATCGTGATAGATTTTGGGGTGCAGGCATATAAATCTTTGAAGTGTAGGAAAAGAAAGTATATATATAAATATATACTATATACTATATATATTTCATATATATAATATATAGTATATATTTATAGTATATATTTATAGCATATAGTATATATGTCATATATATAGTATATAGTATATATTTATATATAGTATATTATATAGTATATATTCTATATAGTATATTATATAGTATATAGTATATATTTCATATAGAGTATATATGAAATATATATTTCATATATACTCTTTCTTTTCCTACACTTCAAAGAATTATATGCCTGTATATTTCAAACATGGTATCAAAATCCAAGCAGGTCCATGCTGTTGCAGACAGGGTAAGAGGGTCTTTTATCACAAACCCTGAATCATAGCCCTGTATCCAAATACAGCAATCACGTGGGGACTCTTAGAGTAACTGTTTTGTAGCATCAAAAATCCCCAGACTGCTACAAGAACCTGATAACATCCACAGCCATTCACCCCTCATGACCAGAATGATCCCAAACCTGTATCATTAAGCACTCACCTCTGAGTGATACTTGATACAGACAGGAGAATCTCCTAAGCACACAAAAAGCATACATCTTGGAGTATTTAAATAAAAATCCACATTGAATTGGGAACTTTTCTTGCCTACCTGTTGCACTTTGATTTTCTATGATTTTACCCACATTTACTGAATGTATTGCATGTGTAGTGCACTTCTGAGAAATTCCCACACATACAAAAAATAAGGACTCCATAATATGTTGGTGGAGATTATAGCCATTGCTTACCCTTTCATCCATGCCTTCTTCTTCCCTTATAAGGCATCCCGATTTTGTCTCATGACAGCGATGTCTGGGTTTGGAGAATCCAAATGGGGCCATGTGCCAGAGATAGAAATGCTCAACCCAGGCTGGGTGAGCACAGAGTGTGGCCAGAGACCAGGAGCACCGGAGGGATTAGCTGCTTTTCTCTGAGGGTGCACTGAGGTGTGGGACACAAGCTCTCAGCTCCTATGGGGCTGGACATTGCAAGGCTGCCATTTTCATTCCCATCCTCCTAAGCTCTACAGAACGTGTTCAGGGAACAAACACTCCCAGAACCGAACCCGAGCAGTTTACTTAGCTGGGACCCTGGCAAGGGCAGTGCAATTCCACCTTGGGCAAAGACATTTGAGAATCACAGCAACAGGCCTATCCCTCAGAAGATCAGCAAGAACATTCAGCCAAGACCAAGTTCACCAATCAGTGAGAGCTGTGGAACTCCAGAGCAAGGGGAAAGCAACACATACAATTCATGGTGTTTTCCCCATGATTATTTAGTCTTTCAAAGTTATTTTTTTAATTCTTTTCTTATTTTATTTTTTATATTTTTCATCTTTCCTATTTTAACGTTTTAACTATTTTATCTTACCAATACTTTTAAAAAATTCTTTTACATATTCATTGTTATTGTCATATTTTATCCCTTCATTGTAGTTAACCTTATTCTTTGAATACACATAGGTTTTTTTTCTTTAAAATTTTGGGATACAATTTCTTCTAATAGCTCAAAATATACCCTAAATCTAGTGCATGGCTTTGTTCTATTCTTCAGCCTGATCACATTCTTTCCTCTTTTTCTTTCTTTTTTCAACCAACTTCTTATCTTATCAATTCCTTTTTAAGAATCTTTTTAAATTTTCATCTTTCCAGTCATATTCCACCCCTTCATTGTTTTTACCCTTATGTTTTATATATTTAAGTTTTCTTTCTTTAAAATTTCAAATGTAGTTTCTCCTTACAGTCCAAAATACACCCAAAGTCAAGTGTGTGGCTCTGTTCTATTCACCAATCTAATATATAGATGATATAGATAGATATAGATAAAGATATAGATATATCTTTTCTTTTTTTCCCCCTTTCTTCTCCCCTGGATGCAGGTCTCTTCTGAATTAGTTAGTGTATATATTTCTAAGGTCACTGCTACCCTTTTAGTATTTTGTTCTCTCATCCATCTATTCTTATCTGTATAAAATGACAAGGTGAAAAAACTCACCACAAAAAAGGAACAAGAGGCAGTACTGACAGCTATGGACCTAATCAATATGGACATTAGTACGATGTTAGAACCAGAGTTCAGAATGATGATTATCAAATTGAAAAAAGCATGGAAGATATTAGAGAATCCCTTTCTGGAGAAATAAAAGAACTAAAATGTAACCAAGTTGATTTATTCCTGGGCTGCAAGGTTGGCTCAACATTCACAAATCAATGTGGTACCATACATTAATAAAACGTAAAGAACAAGAACCATGTGATACTCTCTATCCATGCTAGAAAAGCATTTAACAAAGTACAGCATCCTTTCTTGATCAAAACTTTTACAGTGGAGGGATAGAGGGTACACACCTCAGTATCATCAAAGCCATCTATGAAATCCCACAGTGAATATCATTCTCAATGGGGGAAAAACTGAGAGCTTTTCCCCTAATGTCAGGAGCATGGCAGTAATGTCCACTATCAACACTGCTATTCAACATAGTACGAGAAGTCCTAGCCTCAGCAATCAGATAACAAGAAGAAACAAAAGGTATCCAAATTGGCAGAGAAGTTAAACTCTCACTCCCCTCAGATGATGTGATACTTTCTGTAGCAAACGCAAAAGACTCCACTCCAAAATTGCTAGAATTCATACAGGAATTCAGTAAAGTGTCAGGACATAAAATCAATGCACAGAAATCAGTTGCATTTGTATACACCTACAACAAGACAGAAGAAAGAGAAATTAAGGAGTTGATCCCACTTACAATTGCATTGAAAGCCATAAGATACCTAGGAATAAACCTAACCAAAGAGGAAAAGAATCTATACCCAGAAAACTATGAAGTACTCATGAAAAAATAGAGGAAGACACAAAGAAATGGAAAAACGTTCCATGCTCCTGGATTGGAAGAATAAATATTGTGAAATTGTCTATGCTACCTAAAGAAATCTACATATTTAATGCAATCTTTATCAAAATACCATCAATTTTTTCCCCAAAGAAATGGAACAAATAATCCTAAACTTTATATGGAGCCAGAAAAGACCCCAAATAGCCAGGAGCATGTTGAAAAAGAAAACCAAAGTTGGTGTCATGACAATTCCAGAATTCAAGCTCTATTACAAAGCTGTCATCATCAAGACAACATGGTACTGGCACAAAAACAGACACAGAGGTCAATGGAACAGAATAGAGAGCTCAAAAATGGACCCTCAACTCTATGGTCAACTGGTCTTCAACAAAGCAGGAAAGAATGTTCAATTGAAAAAAGACACTCTCTTCAACAAATGGTGTTGGAGAAATTGGACAGTCAAATTCAGAAAAATAAAACTAGTCCATTTCCTTATTCCACACACACAAATGGACACAAAATGGATGAAAGGCCTTGATGTGAAACAGGAATCCATCAAAATCCTTGGGAAGAACATAGGCAGCTACCTCTTCGACCTCAGCTGCAGCAACTTCTTCCTAGAAACATCATGAAAGCAAGGGAAACAAGGGCAAAAATGAACTATTTGGACTTTACCAAGATCAAAAGCTTTTGCACAGCAAAGGAAACAGTCTACAAAACCAAAAGACAACCAGCAGAATGGGAAAAGATACTGTTAATGACATATCAGATAAAGGACTTGTATCTCAAATCTATAAGGAACTTTTCAAACTCAACTCCCAAAGAAGAAAGAATCTAATCAAGAAATGGGCAGAAGACATGAACAGATATTTCTGCAAAGAAGACATCCCAGAGGCCAACAGACACATGAAAAAGTGCTCAACATCACTCGGCATCAGGGAAATACAAATCCAAACCACAGTGAGATACCAGCTCATACCAGTCATAATGGCTAAAATTAATGAGTCAGCAAATGATAGATGTCGGTGAGGATGCAGAGAAAGAAGATCTCACCTACTGTTGGTGGGAATGCAAGCTGATGCAGCCAGTCTGGAAAACAGTATGGCCACTCCTCAAAACATTGAAAATAGAGCTACACTATGACTGAGCAATTGCACTACTAGGTATTTACCCTAAAGATACAAATGTAGTGATCCAAAGGGGCACGTGCACCCAAATGTTTATAGCACCAATGTCCATAATAGCCAAACTCTATAAAGAACATAGATGTCCCTCAACAGATTAATGGATAAAGTAGATGTGATATATATATATAGAATGGAATACTATGCAGCCATCAAAAGAAACAGAATATTGCCATTTTTCAATGACATGGAGCTAGGTGGTATTATGTAAGCAAAATAAGTCAATCAAGAGAAAGGCAATTATCATATGATCTCTCTGATATGAGGAATTTGAGAGGCAAGGTGGGGTGTCATGGGGTGTAGGGAGGGAGAAAATGAAACAAGATGGGATCAGGAGGGAGACGAACCAAAAGAGACTCTTAATCTCAGGAAACAAACTGAGGGTATCTGGGGGACAGAGGGGTAGGGAGACGGTGGCTGGGATATGGACACTGGGGCATGTGCTATGGTGAGTGCTGTGAAATATGTAAGCTTGATGATTCACAAACCTGTATCTCTGGGGCAAATAATGCATTATATATTAATTTAAAAAAATATCCAGGTAGGTGATGAGGATAGAGCACATGGATCTCCAGATAAGTACAGTCTCCAGATAATGTCAAGACAAGTCTGGATCTCACCTGTATTCTTCTGTCAAGTTATTTGGCCAAGGGTTTTTGTTTTTTTTTTCCTAGTTTTTTTTTTTTAATTTTAATAAATTTTTTTATTTTTTATAAACATATATTTTTATCCCCAGGGGTACAGGTCTGTGAATCACCAGGTTTACACACTTCACAGCACTCACCAAAACACATACCCTCCCCAATGTCCATAATACCACCCCCTTCTCCCAAACCCTCTCCCCCCAACAACCCTCAGTTTGTTTTGTGAGATTAAGAGTCACTTATGGTTTGTCTCCCTCCCAATCCCATCTTCTTTCATTTATTCTTCTCGTACCCACTTAAGCCCCCATGTTGCATCACCACTTCCTCATATCAGGGAGATCATATGATAGTTGTCTTTCTCCGCCTGACTTATTTCGCTAAGCATGATACGCTCTAGTTCCATCCATGTTGTCGCAAATGGCAAGATTTCATTTCTTTTGATGGCTGCATAGTATTCCATTGTGTATATATACCACATCTTCTTGATCCATTCATCTGTTGATGGACTTTGGATAATTTATTTAAAAACATAGGTACATATAAGTACCCATAAATGTTTTTGATGAAGATGTTGGGGAAGATATTAGGCAAACACTAATGAACAAGACAGAAAACTGAGGCATGTTCATGAATAGTAAGACAGACCTGCTTGGAGATCAAAAGCATTATTTTGTCTTTAGGAGGTCAATACCTAAGAATACATTGTCTGATTCAAAGTAAAGAATTCTGATTCTCAGCTCCGACATGAAACTAGCTGTGTGGCCTAGACAAATCACTTACCTTCTCTGGACCTAATTTTCCAGATCTGTCACTTGGGGATCATGACAGCATGGATCACTCAAGGTGGTGAGGATTAAAGGAGAGTCCACTTGGTAAATCTTGCATAAACACTTCTGTGATTTGGGGTGACTTCTCCCATTCTTCTACCTGGCTCCAGGGCCTTGTTCCATGACAGGCACATGATAGGGGCTCAGATTGCTGAAGGAATCAAATCTCATTTCTGTGGCCCTTTGGCTGTGGGCCCAGAGAACCAAAGCAGCTCCCAGAACACCCTCCCCACCTGGGCCGGCTCTGGGGTGTTTTTCCATCAGACCTGGTGACTTGGTGGAGAGGGAACCTTGGCCTTGTCACTACCTTTGTGCTGAGTTCAGTGGAGCTGGGATGGCAGCGGCTCCTTCGGGAGAGCCCCTCCCCACAGATGCTAGATGTGAGGTGGGGAAGGCTGGAGTGGGAATAGAAGCCCCTCCAGAGTTGGCCTTGCACCCCAAGGGGAGCAAGTTACTAGTACAGGAGAGCAAGCCTCAAGCTAGCACCACTGCTCCCTGCTGTGTGCCTGTGGACATATCCCTCCACCCCTCCTGAGCCTTGCTTCCTGGACAATGGGCTGTCGATGACATGGGTGGCCCCTAGAATTATTGAGAAGCAGGTGAAGAGTGGAGCATACAGTAAGCACTTCTTAAATGTACAGGCACTGCTGTCTCAGCTTTTCCTGTAGAACCCCTGAATTCCACAGATAAGGAAACTGAGACCCAGAGAGTGCCAGGGACTTGTCCAAGGTCACTGAGTCTGTATATTTCTGGATCCAGCTGTGGCTTTAACCATTCTCCCTGCTCAGTCCCCAACCAACCAGCAAAGTTGTGCTTCTGGGTCGACCAGGCAGGGGTCTCCCTAGAGCAGAGGGGTTGGGTGGGAGGGGGTGGTGGAGAGCAATAGGAACAGTCACCTTTACCCAGGGCCTTGTTCTCTCATGAAATCCTAAAAACTCTATGAAAGCGCTAATGTCAGCCCCATTTTACAGATGAGGGAGCGGAGCCTCAGAGAGGTGACTGTAGCTTGCCCAGCAATACAGTGAAAAAAGGGATCCTCTCGACCCCAACACCCCAGCACCAGATTTGTTGAACAAAGGAAGCAACAGAGGACATCCAGGGACACACAGTGTGAATTCTGCAGTTTTAGGAGTTCAGTCTGCCTTCCCTAACCTGGAGATGGAGAGAGGACCATAACAGCATCTCTCGTTTGGGGGTCTTTGTAAATTGTCAAAGCTCCAGAGGGGATGCCCTAATCCCACCCTACACACCTGCTCTACCTCTGGTTGGCAGAAGCCTTCCCTGCATACCTTCAGGAGCTGCAGATTGGCATCGGGGTGGCATTCAGAAATCCGGGGACATGTGGGACCAGCACTGCCTCCCTTTCACCCTCTCCACCAGGCATCACACAGAGGCTCACCAGTCTCTCTCCCTGGGGTTACCCTGGACTGCTCCAGCCTCCAGCCAGTAACCTAAGGCCTTAGCAGCCCACTGGGTCTTAGAAGGTCCTCTCCTCCCTACCTGGAAGAGTGTTTCTCTATCCTTTCCCTGTGCTTCCTGAGCCCTTTGGCCTCCAGTGTGAAGGTCCAGTTTTTGGGTCCTGCCTACCTTTCAGCCTCTGAAGGCACTGTCTCTATTTTGCCCCCCCACCCCCAGGAGACATAGGATGGCTTCTCAGCTTCCATTCCCCCAGGGATGGACTCCCAATCACAAGGTCCAACGGGAAGAACCATGTCTTGGTTGGAGATACAAATTCCAGGGACAGTGATTTCTGGGGATGTCTGTGGACAATTACATTCTGAGTCCTGCTGCCCACTTGTCCTCTGACATGCAGTGAACTCCTGTCCTCTCTGACCCTGGGTTTCCTTTACTCTGCCATGAGTAGTGTAGAGATTTCTTATACCTTTTTAAAACCCCACCAATATTTTTTTTTTCCTGACATTTTTTAAAAATTATTTTTCAGCGTAACAGCATTCATTGTTTTTTGCATCACACCCAGTGCTCCATGCAATCCGTGCCCTCTCTAATAACCACCACCTGGTTTCCCCAACCTCCCACCCCCTGACCCTTCAAAACCCTCAGATTGTTTTTCAGAGTCCATAGTCTCTCATGGTTTTCTTACAGAAACACCCAAGAGTTCCCCATGGTTTGTTTTCTCCTACATGGAGAGGAGAGGGAAGCCCAGCTTGGAGAGCTGCAGGTGCAGACCTGGTGGTCACTGGTTAAGGGGCATTGACTGGCCTTTAACCATGTAACAATGATGATCACAAACACATACACATGGTTTAATTGTGCCGCCCCTGAGCTAAGTTCTTCACTTACATTAAGGTGTTTCTTCACATCATCTTTGGGAAGTGGATACTGTGGTCCACTCTGTCTTGCACATAGGAGAGCCAAGGCAAGCAGAGGGTTAACCACCTGTCCCAAGTCACCCAGATGGGAAGGTTTTGCTGACTTGAGTCCATTCTCTGAGCTGTGTCCTAACCAGTCTTCTTTGCCTGAGCAGACCTTGGTGCCTGAACTACCTTCATCGGTGGAGGTCTTAGAGCATGCTGGAGTGTGGTGGGGAAGGAGAGAAGGTGCTATGCATCCCGTACATCAGTCCTGAGAGCAGGAGCCTGCCTGTCCTCTGAGCCCAGTCTTGCCCCTCGCCAGGGAGTAGGGATTTATGGATAGAAGCCCAACTAGGCAGGAAGGGTAGACAAGGGCCTGTACCCTCAGGAGCTGAGAAGTGACACCTTCTGCCCTGTTCCCAGAGGAGGGTGGTTGGGAAAGATGGAGCAGCAAGCCAAAGAGAGAGGAGTTGAAATGGGAGAGCAGAGCAGGGGAGAGGGAGGGAGGAGGGAGACATAAAGGGAAAGAAGGTCAATCACCATTTTTAATTTTTAGATTCCTAGTGTTAATGACACAGAGGCGATCTGGTCAGTCCTTCTCATTTTCCAGAAAGCAAATGGAGAACAGATTGTTTACTCAAGCTTGTTGACATTATGGTGGCAACATTAACCCCAATAACTGTAATCTGAACACTTAGGATGGGCCAGTCTCTTTTCACAGACTAGCTCCTTAACCCCCCGGACAGGTCTTGTGTTCCAAGTTCCCATTTTACCTACAAGGAAACTGAGTCTCAGAGAGGTGAAGGGACCTGCCCAGAGCTCCACAGCACTGGACAGGCTATAATCAAACCCAAGTTCCCAGATTCCAAGTGCCAGAGACTTGACCATCACAGTGTCCCACGGTCCAAGGAAATTTCTCTTTTTTGAGCTCCTACTATGTGCTGGGCACCATGTGAGGTATGAGGGATACAGAGATGAATAAGACAGACCCATTCTATGGCCAGTTTTTCATGTGTCCTCTGCACTGGGAACCTTGAGGGTAGAGCGAACTTGTTGCCAGCATCTACTACAGAGCATGGCACATGGTGGGGTCTCAGTTAATGTTGGCTAAGTAAATGCATCCTCATGTGGCCTTGGTTGCTTCACCCTTTTCATCCCTAACAGTCCACATTCACATTTCTTCCTTCAGGTCTGCTTCCTCTTCTCCTTTTCTCGAATTGTCCACTACAGGATTTCTTGACAACTAAAAAGAAGAAAATAATTGGAAATATCAGAGCCCCCCCCCCCCCGCAACACCCACCAGGGCAGGAAAATGCTCACATTGGGGGTGGTGCCAGGGCAGAGCCTGACTTCCTGGAGCTCTGCAGCAAGGGGGCCCAGCTATTCTGATTCCCCACCCTGCTCCCTGCCCACCACTCAGGGCTGCTCAGCATGGTTCAGCAGTGCAGACCTGGGTAGGAGCGAGGGTGACTCCAGTAAAGCTGATGAGGGGGCCAGCAGAGAGACCTGAAAGACATTGAAGGTGTAAGAACCTCCAGTACCTGCATGTCGCCAGGTTCTTTGGAAGAACAATCCAAAGAGGGAAAGGGGAAGAAACACCAAGAGGAGATCAAAGGTAAGGATGCAAGAAAATGAAAAGAGAGGACTATAGTGATAAATTGCAGGCACAGTTTTGCCCATTCTGTGCAAGTCTTCAACATCTTCAAAGTAGTCTTTGAGGGGACAGGGCAGCAATGACATTGGGATGTCCTATGGGAAAGGAAAGTGGAGAAGAAGGGAAGCTAAGGACTCAGAGCGGGCCCTGCTGCTCCCAGCATTATGTATGCAGATCTCAGTATCTGCTGTTCCCTGATCTGAGGACAGATTCTGTCCTCAGCTTTGAAGTTGACTGATAAATGCAGCTTCCCTGGGCTATGGGACCACTGAGGCCACCCCAGCACGATGGCAGTATGTGGGACCGCTGTACACTCTAGTATTTGCAGGCATGTACATGAATGCCAGAACTGCCTTGCTCTGTGACTAATGATCTCATGGTTAAGTGGTAAGTGCTTGTTAGTGGCCAGAGCAACAACTTTGGGATCCATGCTTGGGTTCACAGTTTGGCTTTTCCAACCTAGGCAGTCAAGAGCATGGGCCATCCCTCTCTGCACCTTCTCCACAAAGAGAGGGAATGGCCAACAAACCCCCAGGTTCAGAGGTGGTGAGAGAGGAACGTGGTGTTGTTTGTAAAGTGTGCAGGGGTAATGAGATTTCTGAAGGGAGATCTGACACTTGCTTTGGGCTGGGTACATGGGAAATACCTCCCGAGGGAACACACATACACTCACATTCATAGTCATACCATGTAGACTTACATACACACACAACTCTCACACGCACATGAACCCACACCACCTAAGTGACTCAGTTGCTTGCAGAGCCCATAGACTGTGGCCAAAGCTCTCTGCTGAGCATTCATTGCACCCCATCCTTCCATTCCGGCAGGACCCAGAATCAGGGTAGCCATGCAGGGCAAAGCAGACAGGAAAGCTCCACCTTCATCAGCACTGAGATCCTTCTTCAGCACGTGATTCCAGAATATGTACAATTTTAGTTTCTTTTTGCATCCATCTGTGATTAAAAAGTATGAAGATCATATCATCTTGTACACTGTTTACATATGGCTTTGTTCTCTTGATTTTATGGAACCAGATGGGATACACAGCCCCCCCCAATAAAGTTTGGGCTTTTCATGGCAGACCTCTCAAGTGCATTTTGGTCAGCAAATACAAACTTCTTTGTCAAGAAGGAGGTTTTGTTTTTTTTTTTTTTTTCATTTCAGCGTTAACAGTATTCATTGTTTTTGCACCACACCCAGTGCTCCATGCAATCCTTGCCCTCCTTAATACCCACCACCTGGCTCCACCCCCCCCAACGCACCTTCAAAATCATCAGGTTGTTTTTCAGAGTCCATAGTCTCTCATGGTTCACCTCCCCTTCCAATTTCCCTCAACTTCCTTCTCCTCTCCATCTCCCCATGTCCTCCATGTTATTTGTTATGATAACGAGGAGGATTTCTTACTGAGGAAATTGCTCACTGCCATACACTTTGTAACTGATGCTGTCCATTTTTGCTCTTTTTTTTTTTTCCCCCCAGTGAGTAAAGTGATAGATGTTTATTAAGTCAGGATACAGAAAAAGCGTCAAGAGTCAGAGGGGTCTCGACAGGGTCACCAACGAGGGCCTTTAAGGTTGGCCTTTTAGAGACAGCTTACCAGGGAACTTAAAATCTTTTAAGATCTCTATTGATAACACATTCAGTGGCTTAATTCTTTTTTAGGGGCTGATTATTCTTTGTTGATCACAGGTGATTATCATACCGATATGTACCCCACATGACCCCACACCACATGCCTGTGGCAGGGTGGTCCTCCATCCCAAATGCCTCTGGTTTCTCCACACCTTCACATTTTGGGGATTTCTGTGAGCCTGATCCCATAGTCCCCTATCTATCTCTCCCTACCAGGCCCACTTATCCCTTACCTATTGCTCCCCGTGGAATAGTAACCCTAACTGCTATTAGGGAATGGGATGATGCCTGCTCTGTTTCCTGATGAAATGGGATGGCAGGCTGTGTGACAGTTAGAATCTATCCATTGTTAAAATATTTGTCCTGGGGGAGCCTGGGTGGGTCAGTGGGTTAAATAAAGCCTCTGCCTTCTGCTCAGGTCATGATCTCAGGGTTCTGGGATTGGGTCCCACATCAGGCTCTCTGCTCAGCATGGAGCCTGCACTTCCCATCCCCCCGCCTGCCTCTCTGCCTACTGTGATCTCTGTCTGTCAAATAAATAAATAGAATCTTTAAAAAAAAATGTCCTGCCCGGAGCGATTTACACTTTCAATGCCATCCTTATTAAAATACTACTGGCATTTTTCAAAACATTCAAACCAACCATGCTAAAATCTGTATGGTAGAAGAAAAGACCCTGAATCACCAAAGGGGAATGATGAAAATGAAAAAAAAGCTGGGGCACCATGTTGCCTGACTTCAAGCTGTATTACCAAGCTGTGATCCCAAAGACAGCATGGTATTGGCACAAAGGCAGACACATAGACCAGTAGAACAGAACAGAGACTCCAGAAATGGACCCTCAACTTGATGGTCAAATAATCTTTGACAAATCAGGAAAAAATATCCAATGGGAAAAAGAGAGTCTCTTGAATAAGTGGTGCTGGGAAAATTGGATGGGTATACATACAAGAATGAAACTGGACCATTCCCTTACACCATAAACAAAACTAAACTCAAAATGGATGGAAGACCTCAATGTGAGACAGGAATCCATCAAAATCCTAGAGGAGGAATAGGTGGTAACCTCTTCGATATCATCCACAGCAACTTCTCTCAAGACATGCCTCCAAAGGCAAGTTAAACAAAGCCAAAAATGAACTTTCTGGGCTTCACCAAGATAAAAAGCTTCTTCACAGCAAAAGAAACAGGCAACAAAACTAAGAGGCAGCCCACACAATAGGAGAAGATATTTGCAAATGACATTACAGATAATGGGCTGATATCCAAGATCTATGAAGATCTTCTCAAACTCAACACTCAAAAAACAAATAGCCCAGTCCAAAAATGGGAAAAAGACTTGAACAGACACTTCTCCTAAAATGACATGCAATGGCTAATAAACACAAAAAAAAATGCTCACCATCACTAGCCATCAGACAAATACAAATCAAAACCACACTGAGATGCCACCTTATACCAGTTAGAATGGCAACAATTATCAAGTCAAGAAACAAGAAATGTTGGCGAGGATTTGGAGGAAGGGTAAACCTCTTACACTGTGGTTCGAAATGCCAGCTGGTATAGCCACTCTGGAAAACAGTATGGAGTTTCCTCAAGATGTTAAGAATAGAGCTACTCTTCCACCCAGCAATTGTGCTAATACGTATTCACCTCACAGATACAGATGTAGTGAAAAGAAGGGACACATGTACCCCAATGTTCATAGCAGCAGTGTCCACAATAGCAAAAGTGTAGAAGGGTCCAAGATACCCTTCAACAGATGAATGGATAAAGAAGATATGGTCTGGGACACGTGGGTGGCTCAGTGGTTTGGGGCCTCTGCCTTTGGCTCAGGTCATGATCTCAGGGTCCTGGGATAGAGTCCCGCATTGGGGTCTCTGCTCATCAGGGAGCCTGCTTCCTCCTCTCTCTCTCTCCCTACTTGTGATCTCTGCCTGTCAAATAAATAAAATCTTAAAAAAAAAAACCCACCAAACTGTGGAAAGAACCGAGATGGCCTTCAACGAATGAATAAATAAGGAAGATGTGGTCCATATACACTATGGAGTATTATGCTTCCATCAGAAAGGACAAATACCCAACTTTTGTAGCAACATGGATAGGACTGGAAGAGATTATGCTGAGTGAAATAAGTCAAGCAGAGAGAGTCAATTATCATATGGTTTCACTTATTTGTGTGGCATAACAAATATCATGGAGGACAAGGGGAATTAGAGAGGAGAAGGGAGTTGAGGGAAATTGGAAGGGGAGGTGAACCATGAGAGACTATGGACTCTGAAAAACAACCTGAGGGTTTTGAAGGTGCGTGGGGTGGGTGTGTGGGGGAGCCAGGTGGTGGGTATTAAGGAGGGCACGGATTGCATGGAGCACTGAGTGTGGTGCAAAAACAATGAATACTGTTAACACTGAAAAGAAATTAAAAAAAAAAAAAAAACAAAGAAGATGTGGTCCATATATACAATGGGATATTATTCAGCCATCAGAAACAATGAATACCCACCATTTTCACTGACATGGATGGAGCTGGAGGGGAATATGTTAAGGAAAGAAGAGTCAAGCAGGGAAAGACAATTATCGTATGGTTACACTCATCTGTAGAACATAAGCAATAGCATGGAGTGCCAAAGGGGAAGGGAGGGAAATCTGAAAGGTGAGAAATCAGAGAGGGAGATGAACCATGAAAGACTATGGACCCCAAGAACCAACCTGAGGGTTTCAGAGGGGAGGAGTATAGGGGCAAGGGGTAACAGGGTGATGGGTATTGAGCAGGGCATATGCTGAGATTTGGTGTCATAAGTAAAGAGTAGATCATTGAGCACTACATCAAAAACTAATGATGTACTACTCTACAGTGGCTAAATTAATATAATAAAAAAATAAAAATAACAATCTGGGGTTCCTGGGTGGTTCAGTGGATTAAGCCCCTGCCTCCCTACCATGAGACCATGGTCTAGAGACAAAGGATTTCTAGACCCTGCAGGCTCCCACTTCTCATATTTCCTTCAGAAAAGTATATGTCAACCATCTGCCCTTAGGACCACCTGCCCCAGATCTCCCTCTAAGAGGAAGAGGATTCTTTCTCAGGCTCCTTTCATCAAAAAGTTGTGGGAACAGAGGAAATATCCCTTTAATCTGAAGAGTCTGATGGAACATGGCCTCTGGGATTGGGTTTGGTGAGCGCCCCATTCAGGGAAGATCAAGAACAAGGCAAAAAGCTATTACTAATGCCACTCAGTGTAGAAATGTAGGGTTTCCCCTAGAAATTGAGATGGGAAAAGGATCACGAGATCTGGGGTTGAAGGGCCTCATCTCAGTGCTGGGCTCCCCAAACACAGGCACTACATCCTCGCACTCTCTCCAGCCTCCCTTTTCTCTGACGCCAACTGAATATCCTATGGCTCCTTCTCGTTAGTCATGATCGCTCCTGCTGTCTGCTCAGAGGTGAGACCCATCATGAACTGAAGTCATTCCTGACAGACTCAAGGGAATTCTGAAAATATTATTTTCCTCTCAGGACCCTGGGAACACTTTCCTCCATGGTGTTGGGATTTTGTCAGATGAAACCAGATCTATTTGGCATATGGTAGACTGCACACATTTTTAAGTGATATTAAAAAGGGATATTAATGATATTAAGTGAGATTTTACTACAATGCCTTAAGTTCTGACACAGAACACACCCATGAGGCAAGGGGCGGGATTTTCTTTGTCTTTTCCTAAATAAGTTCACACCAGTAACTGTGCTATTTAGGGAGACATAAATCCTGGAAACACACACACACACACAAAACCACATGCCTATTCAGAATCGCACCTCGTCTGTTCACACAGAGACACAGCCCACCTCCACATACACAAACTCACTACCTTAACACTAAAGAGCCACTTACAAAGATATGACCATGGTTATGCACATAGAAAACCCATTGTTTCGCCACACCTCTGATCCCCATTCCAGTGGGAACCCAGGATCTGATGGTGCCCCTGATTACAGACAGCAAGAGACTGATTCCAGAATATACACCTCTTTGGGTGGCACCTGCAGGCACAGAAAGGAGGGCACCATGAGGCTCAGGTCATGTTGTATACTGTCTGACTTCATGATAATTACACAATTACACATACACACACATTCAGACACATATACAGTTGAAACATCATTTTATTTCCATATACAAGCAATTTATATTAGGAAAATGAATTTTTGATTATGTTCAATTCGCCAACATGTATGATCTGATTTTCACCTGAATTTCATGAAAGAAACCAAGAAAACAATGCTTGTTCCTTGGGTGAAGACAGGCATGCTCACCTTGGCAATACGCTGTTCTTTCTGCACTTCCATGCTCTGGCGAGGCCACACTCAGACTGAGCCGAGGTCCACATCTAGACTGACATCAAGAATGTACCTGTCAGCACATTGGTGGTGCTGCTCAAGGATAATTCGGGGAGGGGCACCCAGAGGGCTCAATCCTTTCAGCATCGGTCTTCCGCTCAGGTTATGATCTCTGTAGTCTCAGGACTGGCTAGTTCCCCACAAAGGAGGATCGGGAACAAGGGTAAAAATATTTTTGATACCAAACTTCGTATAAAAATGTAGGGTCTTCTGCAATTGCATACTGGGTATTTATCACAAAGATACAGATGTAGTGAAAAGAAGGGCCATCTGTGCCCCAATGTTTATAGCAGCAATGGCCACGGTCGCCAAACTGTTGAAAGAACCAAGATGCCAGTCAAGACATGAATGGATAGGAAGCTGTGGTCCATATACACTATGGAGAATTATGCCTCCATTAGAAAGGATGCATACCCAAGGGAGGAGTCAAGATGGCGGAGAAGTAGCAGGCTGAGACTACTTCAGCAAGCAGGAGATCAGCTAGATAGCTTATCTAAAGATTGCAAACACCTGCAAATCCATCAGCAGATTTAAGAGAAGAACAGCAATTCTAGAAACAGAGAAACAGGCACTTTCTGAAAGATAGGACTGGCGGAGAAGTGAATCCAAAGTGACGGGAAGATAGACCCCGTGGGGATGGGCTGGCTCCCGGCAAGCGGCGGAGCAATGGAGCACAAAATCAGGACTTTTAAAAGTCTGTTCCACTGAGGGACATCGCTCCAGAGGCTAAACCGGGGCGAAGCCCATGCAGAGTCCGTGTGGCCTCAGGTCCTGCAGGGTGACAGAAGGATCAGAGGTGTCTGAGTGTCGCAGAGCTTGCAGGTACTGGAATGGGAAAACCGGCTACAGAGACAGAGCCAACAGTAAGTTCACAACTGGGTGTTACCTTGAACTGGTCGCAGGCTTGGTGAGCGGGGCCGGAGGTCAGGCAGATGGGAGTTACTGGGCGCTGCTCTCTGAGGGTGCACTGAGGAGTGGGGCCCTGGGCTCTTGGCTCCTCCAGGCCAGAGACCAGGAGGCCACCATTTGTATTCCCGTCCTCTGGAACTCTACGGAAAGCACTCAGGGAACAAAAGCTCCTGAAAGCAAAGCCGAGCGGATTACTCAACCAGGCCCCTGGTAAGGGCGGTGCAATTCCGCCTGGGGCAAAGACACTTGAGAATCACTACACTAGGCCCCTCCCCCAGAAGATCAACAAAAAATTCAGCCAAGACCAAGTTCTCCGACCAAGGAGTGCGGTTTCAATACCAAGGAGAGCAGCAGAATTCCAGAGGAGGAGAAAGCAAAGCATGGAACTCATGGCTTTCTCCCTGTGATTTTTTAGTCTTGCAGTTAATTTATTTTTTTTCCTTTTCATTTTTTTTCTCTTCTTCTACTAAAAAATTTCTTAACTTTTACCCTTTTCTTTTTTAACGTTTTTTTAAATAGTGGAATATATATATATATATATATTTTTTCTTTTTCTTTTTTATACTTTTGGGATCTCTTCTGATTTGGTTAAAGCATTTTTTCGTGGGGTTGTAGCCAACCTTAGTATTTTACTTGCTCCTTCATATACTCTTATCCGGACAAAATGACAAGGCGGAAAAATTCACCACACACACAAAAAAAAAAGAACAAGAGGCAGTACCGAAGGCTAGGGACCGCATCAATACAGACATTGGTAATATGTCAGATCTAGAGTTCAGAATGACAATTCTCAAAGTTCTAGCCGGGCTCGAAAAGGCATGGAAGATATTAGAGAAACCCTCTCAGGAGATATAAAGCCCTTTCTAGAGAAATAAAAGAACTAAAATCTAAACAAGTTGAAATAAAAAAAGCTATTAATGAGGTGCAATAAAAAATGGAGGCTCTCACTGCTAGGATAAATGAGGCAGAAGAAAGAATTAGCGATATAGAAGACCAAAAGACAGAGGATAAAGAAGCTGAGCAAAAGAGGGACAAACACCTACTAGACCACAAGGGGAGAATTCGAGAGATAAGTGACACCATAAGATGAAATGATATTAAAATAATTGGGATTCCAGAAGAAGAAGAAAGAGAGAGGGGAGCAGAATGTATACTGGAGAGAATTATTGGGGAGAATTTCCCCAATATGGCAAAGGGAATGAGCATCAAAATTCAGGAGGTTCAGAGAACGCCCCTCAAAATCAATAAGAATAGGCCCACACCCCGTCACCTAATAGTACAATTTACAAGTCTCAGTGACAAAGAGAAAATCCTGAAAGCAGCCCGGGAAAAGAAGTCTGTAACATACAATGGAAAAAATATTAGATTGGCAGCTGACTTATCCACAGAGACCTGGCAGGCCAGAAAGAGCTGGCATGATATTTTCAAGGCACTAAACGAGAAAAACATGCAGCCAAGGATACTATATCTAGCAAGGCTATCATTGAAATAGAAGGAGAGATTAAACGATTCCAGGACAAGCAAAAACTGAAAGAATTTGCAAACACCAAACCAGCTCTACAGGAAATCTTGAAAGGGGTCCTCTAAGCAGAGAGAGGGCCTACAAGTGGTAGATCAGAAAGGAACAGAGACCATATACATTAACAGTCACCTTACAGGCAATACAATGGCACTACATTCATCTCTCTCAATAGTTACCCTGAATGTTAATGGGCTAAATGCCCCCAATCAAAAGACACAGGGTATCAGAATAGATAAAAAAATAAAATAAACACCTCTATATGTTGCCTCCAAGAAACTCATTTTAAGCCCGAAGACACCTCCAGATTTAAAGTGAGGGGGTGGAAAAGAATTTACCATGCTAATGGATATCAGAAGAAAGCAAGAGTGGCAATCCTTATATCATATCAATTACATTTTAAGCCAAAGACTATAATAAGAGATGAGGAACGACACTATATCATACTCAAAGGGTCTGTCCAACAAGAGATCTAACAATTTTAAATATCTATGCCCCCAATGGAGGAGCAGCCAACTATATAAACCAATTAATAACAAAATCAAAGAAACACATCAACAATAATACAATAATAGAAGGGGACTTTAACACTCCCCTCACTGAAATGGACAGATCATCCAAGCAAAAGATCAGCAAGGAAATAAAGGCCTTAAATGACACACTGGACCAGATGGACATCACAGATATATTCAGAACATTTCATCCCAAAGCAACAGAATACACATTCTTCTCTAGTGCACATGGAACATTCTCCAGAATAGATCACATCCTCGGTCCTAAATCAGGATTCAACCAGTACCAAAAGATTGGGATCATTCCCTGCATATTTTCCGACCACAATGCTCTGAAGCTAGAACTCAACCAAAAGAGGAAGTTTGGAAAGAACCCAAATACATGGAGACTAAACAGCATCCTTCTAAAGAATGAATGGGTCAACCAGGAAATTAAAGAACAATTGAAAAAAATCATGGAAACAAATGATAATGAAAATACAACAGTTCAAAATCTGGGACAAAACAAAGGCAGTCCTGAGAGGAAAATATATAGCAGTACAAGCCTTTCTCAAGAATGAAGAAAGGTCTCAGGTACACAACCTAACCCTACACCTAAAGGAGCTGGAGAAAGAACAAGAAAGAAACCGTAAGCCCAGCAGGACAAGAGAAATCATAAAGATCAGAGCAGAAATCAATGAAATAGAAAGCAAAAAAACATTAGAACAAATCAACAAAACTAGTAACTGGTTCTTTGAAATAATTAATAAAATTGATAAACCCCTGGCCCGACTTATCAAAAAGAAAAGAGAGAGGAGTCAAGATGGCGGAGAAGTAGCAGGCTGAGACTACTTCAGCTAACCGGAGATCAGCTAGATAGCTTATCTAAAGATTGCAAACACCTGAAAATCCATCGGCAGATCGAAGAGAAGAAGAACAGCAATTCTGGAAACAGAAAAACAACCACTTTCTGAAAGGTCGGACCGGCGGAGAAGTGAATCCAAAACGACGGGAAGATAGACCCCGGGGGGAGGGGCCGGCTCCCGGCAAGCGGTGGAGCAACCGCGCACAAAATCAGGACTTTTAAAAGTCTGTTCCGCTGAGGGACATCGCTCCAGAGGCTACCCGGGGCAAAGCCCACACGGGGTCAGCGGGGACTCAGGTCCCGCAGTGTCACAGAAGGATCGGGGTGTCTGAGTGTCGCAGAGCTTGCGGGTATTGGAACGGCAAAGCCGGCTACAGAGACAGAGACGACAGTAAGCTCCCAGCTCGGGGTGACCTTGAACCAGTCGCAGGCTCGGTGAGCTCGGAGCGCGGCCGGAGGTCAGGCAGACGGGAGTAACTGGGCACTGTTCTCTGAGGGCGCACTGAGGAGTGCGGCCCTGGGCTCTCGGCTCCTCCAAGCTGGAGACCAGGAGGCCGCCATTTGTATTCCCGTCCTCCGAACTCTACAGAAAGCGCTTAGGGAACAAAAGCTCCTGAGAGCAAAACCAAGCGGATTACTCACCCCGGCCCCGGGTAAGGGCGGTGTAATTCCGCCTGGGGCAAAGACACTTGAGAATCACTACAACAGGCCCCTCACCCAGAAGATCAACAAGAAATCAAGGCGAGACCAAGTTCACCTACCAAGGAGTGCGGTTTCAATACCAAGGAGAGCAGCAGAATTCTAGAGGAGGAGAAAGCAAAGGACGGAACTCATGGCTTTTTCCCTGTGATTTTTTTTAGTCTTGCGGTTAATAATTTTTTTTCTTTTTCATTTTTTATTTTTTTTTTCTCGCCTTTGGGTAAAATTTTTTTTTTAAACTGTTACCTTTTTCTTTTTTAACGATTTTTTACTAGTTTATCTAATACATATATTTTTTCTTTTTTATATTTTTCATAGGTGTTTTCTTTTTTTTTAATTCTTTTCTTTTTTTTTCTTTCTTTTTTCTTTTTTTTTTTTTTCTTTCTTCCTTTTTGAACCTCTTTTTATCCCCCTTCTCCCCCCTCACGATTTGGGATCTCTTGTAATTTGGTTAAAGCATATTTTCCTGGGGTTGTTGCCACCCTTTTAGTATTTTACTTGCCCCTTCATATACTCTTATCTGGACAAAATGACAAGACGGAAAAATTCAACACAAAAAAAAAAAGAACAAGAGGCAGTACCGAAGTCTAGGAACCTAATCAATACAGATATTGGTAATATGTCAGATCTAGAGTTCAGAATGACAATTCTCAAGGTTCTAGTCGAGCTCGAAAAAGGCATGGAAGATATTAGAGAAACCCTCTCGAGAGATATAAAAGCCCTTTCTGGAGAAATAAAAGAACTAAAATCTAACCAAGTTGAAATCAAAAAAGCTATTAATGAGGTGCAATAAAAAATGGAGGCTCTCACTGCTAGGATAAATGAGGCAGAAGAAAGAATTAGTGATATAGAAGACCAAATGACAGAGAATAAAGAAGCTGAGCAAAAGAGGGACAAACAGCTACTGGACCACGAGGGGAGAATTCGAGAGTTAAGTGACACCATAAGACGAAACAACATTAGAATAATTGGGATCCAGAAGAAGAAGAAAGAGAGAGGGGAGCAGAAGGTATACTGGAGAGAATTATGGGGGAGAATTTCCCCAATATGGCAAAGGGAACAAGCATCAAAATTCAGGAGGTTCAGAGAACGCCCCTCAAAATCAGTAAGAATAGGCCCACACCCCGTCACCTAATAGTAAAATTTGCAAGTCTCAGTGACAAAGAGAAAATCCTGAAAGCAGCCCGGGAAAAGAAGTCTGTAACATACAATGGAAAAAATATTAGATTGGCAGCTGACTTATCCACAGAGACCTGGCAGGCCAGAAAGAGCTGGCATGATATTTTCAGAGCAGTAAATGAGAAAAACATGCAGCCCAGAATAGTATATCCAGCTAGGCTATCATTGAAAATAGAAGGAGAGATTAAAAGCTTCCAGGACAAACAACAACTGAAAGAATTTACAAACACCAAACCAGCTCTACAGGAAATCTTGAAAGGGGTCCTCTAAGCAAAGAGAGAGCCTACAAGTGGTAGATCAGAAAGGAACAGAGACCATATACAGTAACAGTCACCTTACAGGCAATACAATGGCCCTAAATTCATATCTCTCAATAGTTACCCTGAATGTTAATGGGCTAAATGCCCCTGTCAAAAGACACAGGCTATCAGACAGGATAAAAAAACAAAACCCATCTATATGTTGCCTCCAAGAAACTCATTTTAAGCCCGAAGACACCTCCAGATTTAAAGTGAGGGGGTGGAAAAGAATTTACCATGCTAATGGACATCAGAAGAAAGCAGGAGTGGCAATCCTTATATCAGATCAATTAGATTTTAAGCCAAAGACTATAATAAGAGATGAGGAAGGACACTATATCATACTCAAAGGGTCTGTCCAACAAGAAGATTTAACAATTTTAAATATCTATGCCCCCAACGTGGGAGCAGCCAACTATATAAACCAATTAATAACAAAATCAAAGAAACACATCAACAACAATACAATAATAGTAGGGGACGTTAACACTCCGCTCACTGAAATGGACAGATCATCCAAGCAAAAGATCAGCAAGGAAATAAAGGCCTTAAATGACACACTGGACCAGATGGACATCACAGATATATTCAGAACATTTCATCCCAAAGCAACAGAATACACATTCTTCTCTAGTGCACATGGAACATTCTCCAGAATAGATCACATCCTCGGTCCTAAATCAGGACTCAACCGGTATCAAAAGATTGGGATCATTCCCTGCATATTATCAGAACACAATGCTCTAATGCTAGAACTCAACCACAAAAGGAAGTTTGGAAAGAAGCCAAATACATGGAGACTAAACAGCATCCTTCTACAGAATGAATGGGTCAACCAGGAAATTAAAGAAGAATTGAAAAAAATCATGGAAACAAATGATAATGAAAATACAACGGTTCAAAATCTGTGGGACACAACAAAGCCAGTCCTGAGAGGAAAATATATAGCGGTACAAGCCTTTCTCAAGAAAAAGAAAGGTCTCAGGTACACAATCTATCCCTACACCTAAAGGAGCTGGAGAAAGAACAAGAAAGAAACCCTAAGCCTAGCAGGAGAAGAGAAATCATAAAAATCAGAGCAGAAATCAATGAAATAGAAACAAACAAAAAAAAACCAATAGAACAAATCAACGAAACTAGGAGCTGGTTCTTTGAAAGAATTAATAAAATTGATAAACCCCTGGCCCGACTTATCAAAAAGAAATGAGAAAGGACCCAAATAAATAAAATCATGAATGAAAGAGGAGAGATCACAACTAACACCAAAGAAATACAAACTATTATAAGAACATACAATGAGCAACTCTATGGCAATAAATTTGACAATCTGGAAGAAATGGATGCATTCCTAGAAACATATAAACTACCACAACTGAACCAGGAAGAAATAGAAAGCCTGAACAGACCCATAACCAGTAAGGAGATTGAAACAGTCATTAAAAATCTCCAAACAAACAAAAGCCCAGGGCCAGACGGCTTCCCGGGGGAATTCTACCAAATATTTAATGAACTAATTCCTATTCTCCTAAAACTGTTCCAAAAAATAGAAATGGAAGGAAAACTTCCAAACTCATTTTATGAGGCCAGCGTCACCTTGATCCCAAAACCAGACAAGGATCCCACCGAAAAAGAGAGCTATAGACCAATATCCTTGATGAACACAGATGCGAAAATACTCAACAAAATACTAGCCAATAGGATTCAACAGTACATTAAAAAGATTATTCACCACGACCAAGTGGGATTTATTCCAGGGCTGCAAGGTTGGTTCAACATCCGCAAATCAGTCAATGTGATACAACACATCAATAAAAGTAAGAACAAGAACCATATGATACTCTCAATAAATGCTGAAAAAGCTTTTGACAAAGTACAGCATCCCTTCCTGATCATAACTCTTCAAAGTGTAGGGATAGAGGGCACATACCTCAATATCATCAAAGCCATCTATGAAAAACCCACCGCAAATATCATTCTCAATGGAGAAAAACTGAAAGCTTTTCCGCTAAGGTCAGGAACACGGCAGGGATGTCCATTATCACCACTGCTATTCAACATAGTACTAGAGGTCCTAGGCTCAGCAATTAGACAACAAAAGGAAATTAAAGGCATCCAAATCAGGAATGAAAAAGTCAAATTATCACTCTTTGCAGATGATATGATACTATATGTGGAAAATCCAAAAGACTCCACTCCAAAACTGCTAGAACTTATACAGGAATTCAGTAAAGTGTCAGGATATAAAATCAATGCACACAAATCAGTTGCATTTCTCTACACCAACAGCAAGACAGAAGAAAGAGAAATTAAGGAGTCAATCCCATTTACAATTGCATCCAAAACCACAAGATACCTAGGAATAAACCTAACCAAAGAGACACAGAATCTATACTCAGAAAACTATAAAGTACTCATGCAAGAAATTGAGGAAGACACAAAGAAATGGAAAAATGTTCCATGCTCCTGGATTGGAAGAATAAATATTGTGAAAATGTCTATGCTACCTAAAGCAATCTACACATTTAATGCAATTCCTATCAAAGTACCATCCATCTTTTTCAAAGAAATGGAACAAATAATGCTAAAATTTATATGGAACCAGTAAAGACCTCGAATAGCCAAAGGGATATTGAAAAAGAAAGCCAATGTTGGTGGCATCACAATTCCGGACTTCAAGCTCTATTAGAAAGCTGTCCTCATCAAGACAGCATGGTACTGGCACAAAAACAGACACATAGATCAATGGAACAGAATAGAGAGCCCAGAAATAGACCCTCAAATCTACAGTCAACTAATCTTCGACAAAGCAGGAAAGAATGTCCAATGGAAACAAGACAACCTCTTCAATAATAGGTGCTGGGAAAATTGGACAGCCACATGCAGAAAAATGAAATTGGACCATTTCCTTACACCACACACGAAAATAGACTCAAAATGGATGAAGGACCTCAATGTTAGAAAGGAATCCATCAAAATCCTCGAGGAGAACACAGGCAGCAACCTCATCGACCTCAGCCGCAGCAACATCTTCTTCGGAACATTGCCAAAGGCAAGGGAAGCAAGGGAAAAAATGACCTATTGGGATTTCATCAAGATCAAAAGCTTTTGCACAGCAAAGGAAACAGTTAACAAAATCAAAAGACAACTGACAGAATTGGAGAATGTATTTGCAAATGACATATCAGATAAAGGACAAGTGTCCAGAATCTATAAAGAACTTAGCAAACTCAACACCCAAAGAACAAATAATCTATCAGCTTTCTTTAGGAACACCACAACTCGAGGCAAGTAAGTTGTCCTTCACAGGGTGAATGGGTAAACAACCAACAGTACCCTCATACAATGAAATCGGATTCTGTAACGAAAAGAGATGAGCCTTCCAGGCATGTAGTTGGCTCTCTCAGTTAAACACCCAACTCTTGATTTTGGCTCAGGTCAGAATATCGGGGTGAGGAATTCCAGCCCCGCATCAGGCAAGCTCCATGCTGAGGAGGAGCCTGCTGAAGTTTCTCTCTCCTTCTTCCTCTGCTTCATCCCCCACACTTTCCCTCTTTCTCTAACTAAAATAATAAAAGAAAAGAAAAATAATTCAGGTGTCAAGTCACAGAAATATATCAATGAATGGTAACTGTATAGATAGAGGGGAAAGATTTCAGTATGGAAAAGCAACATGGCTTACGGTTCCAACTCTAACATATTCTGGAAAAAGGTAATCTAGAGTGATGACAAACCACCAGTGGTTGCTCTGATTCCTAGAGAAAGAGCATAGGCATTACTAGGTGAAACATAGGATTTTTATGGTAGTGAACCTTCCCTATAAATGGTGGATACAGGACTTTACCCATTTGTTAAAACCCATACTACTGTACAACACAGAGCAGGCCTTAATAGCAATGGTGGAATTCAGTGAATAATATCTCTAGGCTGGTTTGTTATTTGTGACGAATGTTCCACAATGATGAAGGTTTTGATACTTGTGGAAATGGTGCACTGTGGGATAAGGGGGATAAGGGAACTTTTTTTGATTATCTCTTCACTTGTTAGGATACTCTAAACCTACTCTAAGTATAAAGGTCTATTGATTAAAAATTAAGAAGAGATCTCTTTGGCTATTGTTTAACAACACAGTCATGTCCAAATGTTAGGTTCACTATACCTACCATTTAACGTGACCAAACTCGAGTTGCAAATGCAGCTTTACTCTTGTGGTTATAAACTCATGAGTGACCAGCTGAAATAAAATGTTCACAAAATTAATATGGCTTGGTATCTTTGTCTGAAGTATGGAACACTCACAAGCTAGTATAATGATACAACTTTTTTTTTCTTTTCCTTTCTTTCTTTAGTTTTTTTTTTTTTTTTCTAGCAACAAAGAGAGAGTGTGAGTCTTCGGTGAGTCGGAGGAGTCAAGATGGCGGAGAAGTAGCAGGCTGAGACTACTTCAGCTAACCGGAGATCAGCTAGATAGCTTATCTAAAGATTGCAAACACCTGAAAATCCATCGGCAGATCGAAGAGAAGAAGAACAGCAATTCTGGAAACAGAAAAACTACCACTTTCTGAAAGGTAGGAATGGCGGAGAAGTGAATCCAAAGCGACGGGAATATAGACCCCAGGGGGAGGGGCCGGCTCCCAGCAAGCGGCGGAGCAACGGCGCACAAAATCAGGACTTTTAAAAGTCTGTTCCGCTGAGGGACATAGCTCCAAGGCTACCCGGGGCAAAGCCCACACTGGGTCAGTGTGGCCTCAGGTCCCGCAGGGTCACAGAAGGATCGGGGTGTCTGAGTGTCGCAGAGCTTGCGTGTATTGGAACGGGAAAGCCGGCTACAGAGACAGAGCCGACAGTAAGCTCCCAGCTCGGGGTGACCTTGAACCGATCGCAGGCTCGGTGAGCTCGGAGCGCGGCCGGAGGTCAGGCAGACGGGAGTAACTGGGCGCTGTTCTCTGAGGGCCCACTGAGGAGTGCGGCCCTGGGCTCTCGGATCCTCCGGGCCGGAGACCAGGAGGCCGCCATTTGTGTTCCCGTCCTCCGGAACTCTACGGAAAGCGCTCAGGGAACAAAAGCTCCTGAAAGCAAACCCGAGCGGATTACTCACCCCGGCCCTGGGTAAGGGCGGTGTAATTCCGCCTGGGGCAGACACTTGAGAATCCTACAACAGGCCCCTCCCCTAGAAGATCAACAAGAAATCCAGGCGAGACCAAGTTCACCTACCAAGGAGTGCGGTTTTAATACCAAGGAGAGCAGCAGAATTCCAGAGGAGGAGAAAGCCAAGCACAGAACTCATGGCTTTTTCCCTGTAATTTTTTTTAGTCTTGCAGTTAATTTAATTTTTTTCTTTTTCATTTTTTGTTTTTTTTCTCGCCTTCGGGTAAAATTTTTTTTTTAAACTGTTACCTTTTTCTTTTTTAACGATTTTTTACTAGTTTATCTAATATATATTTTTTCTTTTTTTTATATTTTTCTTAGGTGTTTTCTTTTTTAAAAATTCGTATTTTTTTTCTTTTTTCTTTATATTTTCTTTATCTTTCTTTCTTCCTTTTTGAACCTCTACTTATCCCCTTTATCCCCCGTCACGATTTTGGATCTCTTCTACTTTGGTTAAAGCATATTTTCCTGGGGTTGTTGCCACACTTTTAGCATTTTACTTGCCGCTTCATATACTCTTATATGGACAAAATGACAAGACGGAAAAATTCAACACAAAAAAAAGAAGAAGAGGCAGTACCGAAGGCTAGGGACCACATCAATACAGACATAGGTAATATGTCAGATCTAGAGTTCAGAATGACAATTCTCAAGGTTCTAGCCGGGTTTGAAAAAGGCATGGAAGATATGAGAGAAACCCTCTCGAGAGATATAAAAACCCTTTCTGGAGAAATAAAAGAACTAAAATCTAACCAAGTTGAAATCAAAAAAGCTATTAATGAGGTGCAATAAAAAATGGAGGCTCTCACTGCTAGGATAAATGAGGCAGAAGAAAGAATTAGTGATATAGAAGACCAAATGACAGAGAATAAAGAAGCTGAGCAAAAGAGGGACAAACAGCTACTGGACCACGAGGGGAGAATTCGAGAGTTAAGTGACACCATAAGACGAAACAACATTAGAATAATTGGGATCCAGAAGAAGAAGAAAGAGAGAGGGGAGCAGAAGGTATACTGGAGAGAATTATGGGGGAGAATTTCCCCAATATGGCAAAGGGAACGAGCATCAAAATTCAGGAGGTTCAGAGAATGCCCCTCAAAATCAGTAAGAATAGGCCCACACCCCGTCACCTAATAGTAAAATTTACAAGTCTCAGTGACAAAGAGAAAATCCTGAAAGCAGCCCGGGAAAAGAAGTCTGTAACATACAATGGTAAAAATATTAGATTGGCAGCTGACTTATCCACAGAGACCCGGCAGGCCAGAAAGAGCTGGCATGATATTTTCAGGGCACTAAACGAGAAAAACATGCAACCCAGAATAGTATATCCAGCTAGGCTATCATTGAAAATAGAAGGAGAGATTAAAAGCTTCCAGGACAAACAACAACTGAAAGAATTTGCAAACACCAAACCAGCTCTACAGGAAATCTTGAAAGGGGTCCTCTAAGCAAAGAGAGAGCCTACAAGTGGTAGATCAGAAAGGAACAGAGACCATATACAGTAACAGTCACCTTACAGGCAATGCAATGGCCCTAAATTCATATCTCTCAATAGTTACCCTGAATGTTAATGGGCTAAATGCCCCTGTCAAAAGACACAGGCTATCAGACAGGATAAAAAAACAAAACCCATCTATATGTTGCCTCCAAGAAACTCATTTTAAGCCCGAAGACACCTCCAGATTTAAAGTGAGGGGGTGGAAAAGAATTTACCATGCTAATGGACATCAGAAGAAAGCAGGAGTGGCAATCCTTATATCAGATCAATTAGATTTTAAGCCAAAGACTATAATAAGAGATGAGGAAGGACACTATATCATACTCAAAGGGTCTGTCCAACAAGAAGATTTAACAATTTTAAATATCTATGCCCCCAACGTGGGAGCAGCCAACTATATAAACCAATTAATAACAAAATCAAAGAAACACATCAACAACAATACAATAATAGTAGGGGACGTTAACACTCCGCTCACTGAAATGGACAGATCATCCAAGCAAAAGATCAGCAAGGAAATAAAGGCCTTAAATGACACACTGGACCAGATGGACATCACAGATATATTCAGAACATTTCATCCCAAAGCAACAGAATACACATTCTTCTCTAGTGCACATGGAACATTCTCCAGAATAGATCACATCCTCGGTCCTAAATCAGGACTCAACCGGTATCAAAAGATTGGGATCATTCCCTGCATATTATCAGACCACAATGCTCTAATGCTAGAACTCAACCACAAAAGGAAGTTTGGAAAGAAGCCAAATACATGGAGACTAAACAGCATCCTTCTACAGAATGAATGGGTCAACCAGGAAATTAAAGAAGAATTGAAAAAAATCATGGAAACAAATGATAATGAAAATACAACGGTTCAAAATCTGTGGGACACAACAAAGCCAGTCCTGAGAGGAAAATATATAGCGGTACAAGCCATTCTCAAGAAAGAAGAAAGGTCTCAGGTACACAACCTAACCCTACACCTAAAGGAGCTGGAGAAAGAACAAGAAAGAAACCCTAAGCCCAGCAGGAGAAGAGAAATCATAAAGATCAGAGCAGAAATCAATGAAATAGAAACCAAAAAAACAATAGAACAAATCAACGAAACTAGGAGCTGGTTCTTTGAAAGAATTAATAAAATTGATAAACCTCTGGCCCGACTTATCAAAAAGAAAGAGAAAGGACCCAAATAAATAAAATCATGAATGAAAGAGGAGAGATCACAACTAACACCAAAGAAATACAAACTATTATAAGAACATACTATGAGCAACTCTACGCCAATAAATTTGACAATCTGGAAGAAATGGATGCATTCCTAGAAACATATCAACTACCACAACTGAACCAGGAAGAAATAGAAAGCCTGAACAGACCCATAACCAGTAAGGAAATTGAAACAGTCATTAAAAATCTCCAAACAAACAAAATCCCAGGGCCAGACAGCTTCCCGGGGGAATTCTACCAAACATTTAAAGAAGAACTAATTCCTATTCTCCTGAAATTGTTCCAAAAAATAGAAATGGAAGGGAAACTTCCAAACTCCTTTTATGAGGCCAGCATCACCTTGGTCCCAAAACCAGACAAGGATCCCATCAAAAAAGAGAGCTATAGACCAATAACCTTGATGAACACAGATGCGAAAATACTCAATAAAATACTAGCCAATAGGATTCAACAGTACATTAAAAAGATTATTCACCACGACCAAGTGGGTTTTATTCCAGGGCTGCAAGGTTGCTTCAACATCCGCAAATCAGTCAATGTAATACAACACATCAATAAAAGAAAGAACAAGAACCATATGATACTCTCAATAGATGCTGAAAAAGCTTTTGACAAAATACAACATCCCTTCCTGATCAAAACTCTTCAAAGTGTAGGGATAGAGGGCACATACCTCAATATCATCAAAGCCATCTATGAAAAACCCACCGCAAATATTCTCAATGGAGAAAAATTGAAAGCTTTTCCGCTAAGTTCAGGAACACGGCAGGGATGTCCATTATCACCACTGCTATTCAACATAGTACTAGAGGTCCTAGCCTCAGCAATCAGACAACAAAAGGAAATTAAAGGCATCCAAATCGCCAAGGAAGAAGTCAAATTATCACTCTTTGCAGATGATATGATACTATATGTGGAAAATCCAAAAGACTCCACTCCAAAACTGCTAGAACTTATACAGGAATTCAGTAAAGTGCCAGGATATAAAATCAATGCACACAAATCAGTTGCATTTCTCTACACCAACAGCAAGACAGAAGAAAGAGAAATTAAGGAGTCAATCCCATTTACAATTGCACCCAAAACCATAAGATACCTAGGAATAAACCTAACCAAAGAGACACAGAATCTATACTCAGAAAACTATAAAGTACTCATGCAAGAAATTGAGGAAGACACAAAGAAATGGAAAAATGTTCCATGCTCCTGGATTGGAAGAATAAATATTGTGAAAATGTCTATGCTACCTAAAGCAATCTACACATTAATGCAATTCCTATCAAAGTACCATCCATCTTTTTCAATGAAATGGAACAAATAATTCTAAAATTTATATGGAACCAGAATAGACCTCCAATAGCCAAAGGGATATTGAAAAAGAAAGCCAAAGTTGGTGGTATCACAATTCTGGACTTCAAGCTGTATTACAAAGCTGTCATCATCAAGACAGCATGGTACTGGCACAACAACAGACACATAGATCAATGGAACAGAATAGAGAGCCCAGAAATAGACCCTCAACTCTATGGTGAACTAATCTTCGACAAAGCAGGAAAGAATGTCCAATGGAAAAAAGACAGCCTCTTCAATAAATGGTGCTGTGAAAATTGGACAACCACATGCAGAAAAATGAAATTGGACCATTTCCTTACACCACACACTAAAATAGACTCAAAATGGATGAAGTACCTCAATGTGAGAAAGGAATCCATCAAAATCCTTGAGGAGAACACAGGCAGCAACCTCTTCGACCTCAGCCGCAGCAACATCTTCCTACAAACAACACCAAAGGCAAGGGAAGCAAGGTCAAAAATGAACTATTGGGATTTCATCAAGATCAAAAGCTTTTGCACAGCAAAGGAAACAGTTAACAAAATCAAAAGACAACTGACAGAATGGGAGAAGATATTTGCAAACGACATATCAGATAAAGGACTAGTGTCCAGAATCTATAAAGAACTTAGCAAACTCAACACCCAAAGAACAAATAATCCAATCAGGAAATGGGCAGAGGACATGAACAGACATTTCTGCAAAGAAGACATCCAGATGGCCAACAGACACATGAAAAAGTGCTCCATATCACTCGGCATCAGGGAAATACAAATCAAAACCACAATGAGATATCACCTCACACCAGTCAGAATGGCTAAAATCAACAAATCAGGAAATGACAGATGCTGGCGAGGATGCAGAGAAAGGGGAACCCTCCTACACTGTTGGTGGGAATGCAAGCTGGTGCAGCCACTCTGGAAAACAGCATGGAGGTTCCTCAAAATGTTGAAAATAGAACTGCCCTATGACCCAGCAATTGCACTATTGGGTATTTACCCTAAAGATACAAACGTGGTGATCCAAAGGGGCACGTGCACCCGAATGTTTATAGCAGCAATGTCCACAATAGCCAAACTATGGAAAGAACCTAGATGTCCATCAACAGATGAATGGATCACGAAGATGTGGTATATATACACAATGGAATACTATGCAGCCATCAAAAGAAATGAAATCTTGCCATTTGCGACAACATGGATGGAACTAGAGCGTATCATGCTTAGCGAAATAAGTCAAGCAGAGAAAGACAACTATCATATGATCTCCCTGATATGAGGAAGTGGTGATGCAACATGGGGGCTTAAGTGGGTAGGAGAAGAATAAATGAAACAAGATGGGATTGGGAGGGAGACAAATCATAAGTGACTCTTAATCTCACAAAACAAACTGAGGGTTGCTGGGGGGAGGGGGTTTGGGAGAACAGAGTGGGATTATGGACATTGGGGAGGGTATGTGATTTGGTGAGTGCTGTGAAGTGTGTAAGCCTGGTGATTCACAGACCTGTACCCCTGGGGATAAAAATATATGTTTATAAAAAATAAAAAATTAAATGTCAAAAAAAAAAAAAAAGAGTGTGTGAGCAGGGGAAGGGCATGGGAATTGGAGAGAAGCTTAAACAGCTCCATATCCACCACGGAGCCACACATGGGGCCGAGCTCCGGTCCCTGGCATCATAACCTGAGCCAAAATCAAGATTTGGACACCACATAGGTGCTCCTACAGTAATTATTCTTGAATCCGATTCATGAATGAATTCCCATGGTACCTTCATGGGATCCATCAGTGGGTTGTATTTTTATATGATGTTTCCATCTTCGGGCCCATAGCTGGGTGAATTTCTCACCTGCAAAGGAAGGAAATGTCAACATTTGTGACAACCCGGATGGCCCTGGAGGACATCATCTTAAGTGAAATAAGCCAGATCCAGTGAGACAAATATGGCATCATGTCACTTATATGGGGCACCTCCAATAGTCCAATACGTAGAATCAGAGAATAGAATAGGGGCTTGGAGGAGGAGCAAAGAGGGGAATATTGATGATAGAACAAAGTTTCAACAGTACAGAAGAAATGAGTCTGGAAATGGACCTTGCCACATGGGGCCTGGGATTAAGAACCCTGTATTCCAGGCTTGAAAATCAATAAAATGTTGGAATGTAGGTTAAGTGTAGCTTAAGTGTCCTTTACTACCACAGGAAAAGATGGGGAAAAGCTCTAGCAGGCACTGTATGAGACTATAGAGAAAGACAGAAGGACACTGTCATTGAGAGTGTGGGGTTGGTGACTTGCCAAGAGTGACTATACTGAGGAGTGGGAAATCTGGGACAGGAATGGAGTCGAATCCTTGGGGAGAGAGATTCCTCAATACCTGAGATCTTCCCAGGGCACCTGAGATCATGCCCTGCAGTCCTGAACCAGGGCTTCCTCAGTTTAGTCCCATTCTCAAATCCTCCTGCCCCAAGTGGGAGTGTGGGAGACACTTGATGCCCTGGAGGAGGTGCCTGAGCCAACGGAACAGTTCAAATCCTAACTCAGCCCCCCCACCACTGAGTTTCAATCCCCAACCTGGAACACAACGCAGATGGCTCCGTGAGAAACCCATCTGAAGGGCCAGGGGAATCCAAGGGCCATCCACCCACAGCATTCATACTCCTAGCTCTCTCATGTGGAGCCTTCCCTGTGACCAGTGGAACACCCTCAGGGACCAGTGGTCTGCTGAGATCCCAAGCTCATGCAGAAGCCAGGACATTCCAAACCAACTGTTCCATGATGGCTCTACCAAGAATCTGCTTCCCTTCTAAGGACTCAGCATCCCTGAGCCATTCCTGCCAGTTAACTGGTAAAATGGCAACCTGCCTTAGTGCTTTGGTGGTTGAATAAATCAAGACAGGGACCTTCAGTGTCTCCTTGGTTATTGATTTGAGTAAGTCTCCAAACAGCCTGGTCGAAGGGCTGGCTGGCTCAGAGTGAACAGGCCAGGCCCAGTCTCTATAGACTCCTCATCCTTCTCTACACCCTGAAGTGGTAGGGGACCATGTCCCACCTCCTTTCAGGGGAACCCTCTGGGGCACCTGTGTGGCTCAGTGGGTTAAGTGTCTCACGTCGGGTCATGTCATGATCTTGGAGTCCAGGGTTCGAGCCCATCCCCTGCTTCTGCACTCAGCTTGGTGCCTACTTGTCCCTCTTCTCCTCCCCACTTTCCTCATATCCAATGACCGTTCTCTCTCTCTCCCCCTCAAATAAAATCTTCTTTCAAAAACCGGGAATATACATAGGACCCATAGGGAGGGACCCTTCTAAACCCGAGCCCCGTGAAGCTCCCCCTCCCATGACACTCCATGAGGATCACCCAGACCTGTTTTTGCATTTATCTCTCCTCTGCTCTATACTCTTTGGCACCTGATAATCGGTGACCTTTCATTGAGAGACTAGATTCAAATCTAGGCACGACATTCTGTTGCTTGGTTAGGAAGCAACCAAATTGCTTGGTCCTTGGTGAGGAATCTCACCAGTTGTTGACAATATGTAAATAATGAAGTCCTATCATTGAAAACCAAGCACCCTCTTAGTTCTATGTTGATTTCCTTCTGGTCTTGCTGTGTGATGCCGGGTGTATATATTCATTGAGCATGGACTCTCTCCATGCTTGCACTTACAAGCCAACAACGGGAACGGGAGAGCTCTTTAAGGAAGCAAGGTCCCCACTGGAGCATGGACACTCCCTGACCCTGCTGGACAAGCCTGTCAAAACAGAGACGATGGACACCAGGCTGTTACGAGCATTTGAGTTCTTATTGGTCAGAGTCCCTAAAGTGTGTAATTCACGGCATTCAAGCATGTTTTTAGGGCTTATGGGGGAGAATGTTATCCAATATACTACACTAGGTCCCCAATTCTTCTTTCTTTTTTTTTTAGTAGGCTCCATGCCCAACATGGGGACTGAACTCATGACCCTGAGATCAAGAGTCAAATGCTCCCCTGACTGAGTCAACCAGGAACCACCCATTATGCTCCCTATTCTTATTCTATTTGTACCATGCCCTGAAAAGGGACCATGCCATGACACTGACCATTCTATCTCAGCTCTACAAGGCAATCGCAATGAGGGCAGTGGAGAGAAGGCTAATCATGAACCGGTTCTCTGAGACCCTTTTATTGTCCCAGGAGTGTCCCTGGGACACTACTAGGTCTTACTCATACTCACAATGCCATCAAATACGATGAAAGGGTCTCCTCAGTTCTGACTGGACTGTGGTGTAGCCCAGCAGTGAAACAGAGTTTGACTGGGTTGTCCTAAAGGGTGCCTCCAAACCCTCAATATCTTTGAACTGACCAGGCTTTCTATGTCCCTTTCCTAGTAAAGACTATGGCAAGGTCTGTACTTGTGCGGCTCAGGAGCTTCGGTGGCCTATGTGACCCCTGAGATGACCTCATAATGCTAAACAGCACTTGGGATTTCCCTTGGCTCAGGTAATTCCGGACGTACACACTGCGACGACAGCTCTATGCACAGACACTAATGAATCCATGTCTGAGTAGTCAGTGCAGTTCAGTTCAGTAGTTAGAGCATGAACCCTGGGACTATAGGTCTGGGTTCACCTCCTGGCTCCTTTACATAGGAGACCATGAACCTGGTCACATTCATCCCTATGCCTATGTTCCTCCACCTGGGAAATACGGAGAGTAAACAAAACATCCAATATGTGTGTGATGAGCATTACTGAATTAATGCATGTCACATGGTCTGGGAGGCTCATTGGAGGGTATGGATCTTGTCTGAGATCTCACAATTTCACAACTTCCAGAGCTGGGTCACATCTGGGCATTTGAGTTCCCAGACCATTGCTTTGTGGCACAGCTGCTTTGCCTAAATACAAGTGTTTTACCCTAACACAATTTCGTTTGGATGGATCAGAGGCATCAAGAAGTCAATAAGGAAAAAACAACCAATTGCTGATTCCCTGAATACACTCTCTGGGACCCTTGGTCAGAAATAGTCATAATTATTCTCTAGATTGTTCCAGTTGCCTGACTCATGGTCAGCAGGCCAAATTAGAGGAATCCCAGGGTAAAGGATGGCAGGGTCACTATTGCAAAGTCTAGTTTTAAAGCATGTGAAACAATGCCACCTTGCATTATGTATTCCTCACACAAACATAAGTGCCTCCAAACAACATATGAGTTCCTGAGGCCATTGTCTCAGAAGAAAACCAAAGCTTAGCTGTTGGAAAGAGATCTGGAGGAAAGGTCAAGAGAACTAACAAACATGTTCCATCAAAACCACTCTAATGAAGACTCTTTCTGCTTTCGAGCTACCATCCTATGGGCAAGTGTACATGTTTATCCATTTACACGTAAAGTTTGTCTCTACTCATGGTCTCCACCTCCCATCACTCTTTGTGCATTCCTAACAATCTATGTGCTTGGGTATCAATCACTCTTTAACTAAATTCATTAACCAATTAGCTATCTTTCACCATATGTTGAAAGACTGGCTATTCATTGTGTAACTGAGGACAAAATGTCCTTATAGTTTCACTATACTTACTTCTGGGGAACTGAAAAGGATGGGGGTAGCATATGACCTAGACAGCATATCACCTAGAAAAAGTAATTTTGGATAACAGCCAAAGAAGAAAGGGAAACCTCTGCTTGGGGGTCATAAGTGAAATGTAGACTCTTCTCTTCTTTGGATCTCTTTGGGGCACCTGTTTCTAGGAACAAACCAACATGTCCCCCAAATCCTGAAATGCATACCCATTTTGGGATAAACGGTACAGGAAGACATTGTAAAACATGGATAAAACAATCTTAAATATCCTCCATATCGACCTTTCCGGGTTCACTCTCAGTTTCAGAAAGGAGGAATGGGAATGTATAATTTTGGACGTTAAAAAGGCGTAAATGAAAATAGATGTTGCCGTGTTTTCTCCCCTAGGGAAACCTAGTTTGTCAAGGGTTGGGTGCAGGATATCAAAGGAAGGAGTACATTTTTCAAAATGGAGGACAAAAGTCAAGGCAGCTAGCTTGGTAGAATAACCAAAAATAGAAATCAAGGGATAAAACTAAACTATAAACATTTATATAACTCTGAATGACAAGTTGGAGAGAGAAAATTTTCAATAATGAGAGAATAGTTGGAGGAAGAGTGAACTATCTGTTTAGCAGCAAACAGCAGTCAGGAGATCTGTAAGAACATACCACAACAGCAGCCACACAATCCAATCTTGTTTCCCATGTTGAGAGCTCTACGTGTCTCAATGACTCACTCAGCTCAAAGAGGGGCCGTTGGACAGGACAGCAGAGGTGTATCTCTCGTCGCCATGGTGATGGTGTCATCATAGACCTTTCAGAGTCACCGCAGCTGCACAGCAGCCAACTCCTGCTGTCCAGACAGGTGGCTCTTCACAGACAAGGGTCTCACGTGAGAGGAAACACTTCCTTTCCAAAGTTGAAGTCTGGTCTCACACATTATCCCTCTGTTTTTGAAAAGAAATGACATGAGGGGAGGTGGCCTGCCCCCCAAATAGAGTCACTAGCCCATCTTTAGGGTGAAGAGAGGAAAAGAAACACATATTGAGAATAGATAGAGGTCCCATTCTTTTTTTAAATGTTTTTTTTTTAATTTTTTATTTTTTATAAACATATATTTTTATCCCCAGGGGTACAGGTCTGTGAGCCTTTTCAATAAATGGTGCTGGGAAAATTGGACAGCCACATGCAGAAAAATGAAATTGGACCATTCCCTTACACCACACACAAAAATAGACTCAAAATGGATGAAGGACCTCAATGTACGAAAGGAATCCATCAAAATCCTTGAGGAGAACACGGGCAGCAACCTCTTCGACCTCTGCCGCAGCAACATCTTCCTAGGAACAACGCAAAAGGCAAGGGAAGCAAGGGAAAAAATGAACTACTGGGATTTTAAATGTTTTTTAAATTTATTTTTTATTTATTTTCAGCATAACAGTATTCATTGCTTTTGCACCACACCCAGTGCTCCATGCAACCCTTGCCCTCTCTAATACCCGCCACCTGGTACCCCGACCTTCCACCCAGGCCCATTCAAAACCGTCGGATTGTTTTTCAGAGTCCATAGTCTCTCATGGTTCACTTCCTCTTCCAATTTCCCCCAACTCCCTTCTCCTCTCCATCTCCCCATGTCCTCCATGCTATTTGTTATGCTCCACAAATAAGTGAAACCATATGATAATTGACTCTCTCTGCTTGACTTATTTCACTCAGCATAATCTCTACCAGTCCCGCCCATGTTGCTACAAAAGTTGGGTATTCATCCTTTCTGATGGAGGCATAATACTCCATAGTGTATATGGACCATATCTTTCTTATCCATTTGTCCTTTGAAGGGCATCTTGGTTCTTTCCACGGTTTGGCAACTGTGGCCATTGCTGCTATAAACATTGGGGTACAGATGGCCCTTCTTTTCACGACATCTATATCTTTGGGGTAAATACCCAGTAGTGCAATGGCAGGGTCATAGCGCAGCTCTATTTTTAATTTCTTGAAGAATCTCCACACTGTTCTCCAAAGAGGCTGCACCAACTTGCATTCCCACCAACAGTGGAAGAGGGTTCCCCTTTCTCCACATCCTCTCCAACACTTGTTTTCTGTTTTGCTAATTTTGGCCATTCTAACTGGTTGAATACTGTTATGCTGAAAATTAATTAAAAAATTAAAAAAAAAACAAAGAAGATGTGGTCCATATATACAATGGAATATTATTCAGCCATCAGAAACAATGAAAACCCACCATTTGCACTGACATGGATGGAGCTGGAGGGGAATATGTTAAGGAAAGAAGAGTCAAGCAGAGAAAGACAATTATCATATGGTTACACTCATCTGTGGAACATAAGCAATAGCATGAAGTGCCATACGGGAAGGGAGGGAAATCTGAAAGGGGAGACGAGAGGGAGATAAACCATGAGAGACTATGGACCCCAAGAACCAACCTGAGGGTTTCAGAGGGGAGAAGTGTAGGGGGAAGGGGTAACAGGGTGATGGGTATTGAGCAGGACATATGCTGAGATTGGGTGTTATATGTAAAGAATAGATCATTGAGCACTACATCAAAAACTAATAATGTACTCCTATACGGTGGCTAAATGAATATAATAAAAAAAGTTTTAAAAAAAATCTGGGGCGCCTGGGTAGTTCAGTGGGTTAAGCCTCTGCCCTTGGCCTGGATCATGATCAGGGTCCTGGAATCGAGCCCCACGTTGGTCTCTCTGCTTGGTGGGGAACCTTATTCCCCTCCTCTCTCTCTCTGCTTGCCTCTCTCCCTACTTGTTAGCTCTCTCTCTTGCTCGCTCTCTCTCTCTCTCTCTGTGTGTGTGTGTGTCAAATAAATAAGTAAAATCTTTAAAAAAAATTTATCCAGGTTTCCATCCGGGGGCTCGTAGTATGGCTCCGGGGGTCATGATGGGCAGCAAATAGTACATGCATCAGCACATGAAAAAGGATTAACGTAAAGTATTTGTTGCCAAGTTATGATCACATCCCTTAAATATATCCCCAATTACCAATTTTGTGAAATAGATCGGTGTATATCTTGATCTTATTTAATTGACCACAAATGTCCCCTATTAATTGGACACCTTTCCTGAGTTAACTGTAACATTAAGACAACACATGTCCTTTGAAATCAGGTATAAGTTGATAATAGACTCAACATTCTCCCCATGCCCAACAAGGAAATTGTGGATGTCATCTATAACGCACATTGTTTCATTTTCTTTTGAAGAAAGAAATGAAGCAAGGTTTCTATCTCAAAGACAGGCTTGCTTCCCTTGGTGGTAGATGGGACCACTTTCTCCATTGTGTCTCCAAGAAGGTTCTCCAAAAGGCCTTTGGACGGAGCTAGGACACAGAGAAGCTGTCAGGACATTGGAAGTGCTGCTCACTTATTACTCAGGGAGATTTGCTTGGTGTGGACATGGGGCAGGAACGTATGCATATCATTGGTTAACCAGCAAGGACTGAGCAGCTGCTGGAGCATCTTCCTCAGTGGTTGAAGGCAGGCAAAGAGAAGGAGCAGGAAGGAAATGAGAAATAGAGGCTTTGTCTTTCTAGCTAAGGGGAACTTAATCCATGTGAAATGGTCTATCTAAAAAAGGCTAACATTAAAATGTATGTTGTTTCAATGATGGAGTCCCATGATTCCTACCCATTTTAAAGCACAGCAAAATTACACTTATTTGAATGTTATAAGACCTTTTCAGCCTCCATGCTTTTTATACACAGCTACTGTATTCATCACTAGTCTATTGGATTTTTAACTTTTTTACTGTGATGAAGAATATATAACATTCATCCTTTTAATCATTTGTCTGTATACAATTCAGTGGTATTAATTATCTTTACACATGTATATTCATCACTACTATCTATACCCAAAACTCTCTCATCCTATCCAACATAACCTCCTTACCCAGGAAGAGATAACTCCATCTTCCCCACTGCTTCTGGCTCTTGATAACCTCTGTGTTTATGAGTTTGCCTATTCTAAAGACCTTATATTAGTGGAATCATACAATATTGGTATTTCTGTGCTAGATTGATCTCATAGAGGATAATAATTCTTCAAGGTCCATCCATGTTGGGCATATTTCAAATTATTTTTACAGTGAATAGTACTTTATTGTGTGTATATAACACATTGTGATTGATCCATTCATCATTGGAGGGTCTTGGGGGTTGATTCCACTTTTTGACTAATTTGAATAGTGCTGCCAGGAGCACTGATGTATGGATTTCTGTAGAATCCTGGCATGGTGATACAGGACACTATACATTTGTCACAACCCCCAGAATGTCAAAGCACAAAGAGTGAATTTTAATGTAAACAATGGACTTCTAGTTAATAGAAGTGTATTGATATTGTTTTGCAAATTATAACAAATGGACCACATTCATGTAAGAGATCCTTAATGGATAAATCAGGGGGCATGGGTTATGGGAGCTTTCTATATTATCTGTTCAACTCTTACATTCCTCTAAACCTCCTGTTATAAATAATACCTATTAATTTTTTTAAATCTGAAAACACTTTTTCAGTCAAAGATGTGTTTCAGCCAATGTTCAAAAATCAGCTAAAAGTCTATATGTTAACTAAAGATATTGTTTACTGTTAAAAGGAAACCCATTCTTGAGTTTGAAAAGTACCTGTGTTCTAGAGCTACAGCAATACTGACTGGCTTGCTCATTTATCTTTGCATACACAAGAGAAGAATGTGGCTTAACATTTTTATGGTTTTCTCTTAAAGATAGGCCAGGGAATAAAATAGAATCATTATTCTTCAATGAACCTAATGAGTCCATTTCCACAGTACCTTCAAGTGGGTCATCTATAGGGTGCCCTCTGTTGTGTGGCCAGAGGTAGAGTTTCCTGAATCACTGCTTAGGACCAGTTGATATTCTTCACCTTATGTGAACATTTCTTCTTAATCCTTGAAGCAAGATCCCAGGAAATGCACCACAATAGAGAGAACTGTGGACATCTTGCTGGCAGAAGAACACAGGGAAATGGGTGATCATCTATTCCTAATTCAATCCTTTCATTCCATTATCCATTATCCACCTGCTGCCCACTCAGTAGAGCCTCCTGAATCCAAGTAGGACTTCTGGAGTTCTTGTGGTTGGCTATACGCTTAGAACACCCTATAGACAGATCCTGTGATCAAATACTTTTATTTCACTAAGGCATTAGAGAAATGCAGCAAAGGGCACTATCCATGACTGATGGCCTGGGTTCAAACTCCATTTAGAAGCCACAAGTGCTTGAGAAAGTGACAAAGACACTCTGTGTAATTTCCTGTTCTGAGATGTTCAAATGTGAATATGGCCTACTTTTTTACTATTATGTTAAGAGCCTAAACATAATTAAATACAAGAAAGCCTTATTACAAAAAAAATAGATGACTGGTCATCTTCATGGGCAACTGTATTGGAAGATCTTCTTGACCATGCATGTGATGAGAGAGCATCTGTATAGATGCTTGTAAGACTAACACTGGCTAGAACACAATGGACCAGCACTATGACCACTATGAAGACAAACAAAACAAAGAATATGTTGATAGTCTGTATAAGGTGCTTCCAAACCAGGAAGCCCTATTGCCCAACCCAGGCCAAGAGAACAAACCCCATAAGGCATGAAGATCAATCTTAATGCCAAACAGCTTCTTCTTTAAGACATTTGAGAACCTGTTTTACCTGCCCTTCTTTATGGGGTCAAGCACAAAAGGTGTAAACACTAACACAGATGCCACCACATCCTGCCAACAAGAAATCTATGGCAATGGGACAACTGTCAAATGCCACCAATATGCTGAGACCGATCCATATTCCATCTGGGACAAAAATTGTATTATCAGTAAATTTTGCCAAAAGTAGAGATAGGTTTCTTTCTTTCTTTTAAGAGATCACAAGTAGACAGAGAGGCAGGCAGAGAGAGAGAGAGTGGAAAGCAGGCATTATGCTGAGCAGAGAGCCCGATGTGGGATTCAATCCCAGGACCCTGGGATCATGACCTGAGCTGAAGGCAGAGGCTTTAACCCACTGAGCCACACAGGCACCCTAGAGATAGGTTTCTTATAGGCTTTCTTCTTTTTGCAGCTTTCACCAAAGGGAACATTGCTCTAGTTTGGGGCATGAATAGTAATTCCCCCAAATTGTGTGCCTGAGCAACCAAAAGTGGCCTCATTTTGGAGCTCACCCAGGAGTTGGAAATTCCGGTATTGGTGATTCCTTTCATTTGATGAAATCTGAATTGCCCAGAGGGATTTTCCATGGGGACCAGAGCTGGATGGCACATCCCGCAGTTAGAAACACAGAAGAGGTATAGAGTATGTTCTGACTTTAAAAGGATAATAATTAGTATAATGATTATAATAAGACAAAAGGAGTAAAGGGGTCATTCTGGGTGAATGGCAGCAAGGGATTTAAGTAAAATAAGAATTATTTTAACTAAGCAGATACAAAATGAAAAAAGAATGAAGGGGCACCTGGGTGGCTTAGTGGGTTAAAGTCTATGCCTTAAGCTCAGGTCATGGTCATGGTCGGGCTCTCTGCTCAGCAGGGAGCCTGCTTCCTCCCTCTCTCTCTGCCTGCCTCTCTGCCTACTTGTGATCTCTCTCTCTCTCTCTCTCTCTCTGTCAAATAAATAAATAAAATCTTAAAAAAAAGAAAATTAAAAAAGAATGAAATGGGTGACTTGACCCAATATCTTGTGTGTTACATGCCTGCTTCTCAAATGAATGATTTGGCTCAAATCAGGTTGTGCAGAGTTAGCCTTAAAGACCCAAGTCATCATTGGTGAAGTTGTGGGGAATAATAATTGAGATTGTGATGAAAGTACACATGAGAAGCAATTTTTTTTTTTTTTTTTAGGGAGAAGAAAGAGTTTAGGTTTAGAGGATTCCCAAAGAAGTGGTGATGGTTGGTTGAAATAGAACATTTGTATATCTCATACCTTGAGCCCCCATAATGGCAGTTGGCCACCTCTGAACGCAGGTTCATCAATATGGACTCTCTAGCCAGAGGAAAACCAGAGAGAGTACTCCCAGGACCCAACATTGACATAGTGGGAGAACTTTAGCTGGTTTCATAGAGGACCTTCATCTCAGTTCATCCCGGTGGATGACAGTCTGCTGAGATCATTAGTCTCCTTGTCTGTGAGGCTGGCTCAGACAAGATTCACTAGAGCCTATGCATGGTTCTATGCTCAGATTCTTCTTCTTATAACTCACAACAGTTTGCACAGCACAACACAACATTGTAACCAAAAGGACAGCCTAAGGGGACAAAAAGGAATGGTATGAATCCACCAAGGAGGCAAACAAATGGGTCCCCAAAACAAGCCTCAGGTGCCAGCCTGAGTATCAACAGCCTAGGAGCTCACTGCAAGAGAGCAAATTTCAGATTCAGTGCTCACTCATAGGCTTTCTTATTTTTGCAGTTTTCACCAAAGGGAACATTGTTCTAGTTTGGGGCGTGAATAGTAATTTCCCCAAATTGTGTGCCTGAGTAACCAAACATGGCCTCCTTTTGGAGCTCACCCAGGAGTTGGAAATTCTGGTATTGGTGATTCCTTTCATTTGATGAAATCTGAATTGCCCAGAGGGATTTCCCATGGGGTCCGGAGCTGCATGGCACATCCCGCAGTCAGAAACACAGAAGAGGTGTTGAGAAGCTGCATGCAGTAAGGCCAAGGGGCCTGGTGGGCACCATACAGGCTTGAAAGTGTGGTTTTGAAGCAACAGGCAGCTAGACAGGGTCTAGGCAGGAACTCTGGGATGACCTGCCCAGTAAAGAAAGGTCAATCAAATGACAACAGGCAAAGAACACCCAGAGCTTGCTAGAGCAAAGGAGTCAAGCCACCATTATGTGCACTTGGCAGAGACTCAACATCCAGCAGAAGAGTGAGAACTCATGCTATTGGGAAAAAGGGAAGGCTTCAGCTATGCCCTGATGGGATGTTATTGGCACAAAGAGGGTCTAGTGAGGTGTCTGGAAGGGAGGCATCCTCTGTGGTTGTTAGAGGTGCATACTTGGTTGTTTTCTGGTCAATTGGTTCTTTGTGGGGAGTGGGGACAAGAGTTAGGGAAGCTCTCAGATAGAACTATGGCCATTTGAGGCCCACTGTTAAGAAGGACCTGGTGCAGAACCCTGGCCATTTGCTACGTACAGCAGCCAATCTCCTTCCAAGTCTGACATACATAGTAAGCCTGCTTTCTCTGCTGACACCAAGGATTGGGTCCTGGATTGTTTGTGGACAGAAACCTATTTTCATGTACGGTCTGCCTACGGCCCATTTGTGTGCTCGCTTTTTCATGCAGACTGGGAACCAGAAACCAGGAAAATGCTGAGGAAGTTGTTGAGCAGGGCTGAAGAGAGAGACCATAAATTTGAAGATCCAAGAACATCAAGTTCCTGGATGAGCCCAGGTCCTGCAGGATGAGAATCATAAAAAGCAAGAAAATGGAAAGTAATCAAAGTTACAAAAAGTAGCTGATCGATAAGAGAGAGGAAGGGTGCCTGGTTTCTTCAGTTGGTTAAGTGTCTGAATCCAGATTTTAGCTTAGGCCATGGTCTCAGGGTCCTGGGGTTGAGTCCCCTGTCAGGCTCTGCACTCAGCATGCTGTCTGCTTTGGATTCTCTCTCCCTCTTCCGCTCACCCTCCAACTCACGTGATCTCACTCTCTCTCAAAAGAAAATAATTCACTACCAAAAGAAAATAAAAAGAAAGAAAAGAAAGAGTAAAAAGGAATGATAGATGTAATAATGGCACACGGATTGAGGATCTAGTTTTCTGAGTCTTCCCAGTCTGCAAAATAGGCTTCTCTGTGCAGAGCAATGGTAACAGACATGGCCTTTCTTTAGGAAGGGAAAGGGGAGAAAGAGGACTCAGGCCACTGCTCCTAGGATCATGTCCCTGACCCCAAACTGTCAATTTCTGTCCTCAGCGCTACAGTCCCACCACCTCACCAGCTCCAGAACCATGATCCCTTTAACCCACTGATAACGAAGGTGTCCAGAGTCTCTGGGCTTTTTCCAGCTCTTGTATTTCATAACTGGGACCTGCAACCAATGCCTGTCATCCCATTCTTTCAAGAGGCAGCCAAGGTGTTGCCCATGACTTTCTGTCCCCATGATTTCCTGCCTTCCTCTGCTCCCTCCTGCTACGCTCTCCCTCATCCTTCCCTGAATCATGAATTTCTTCTTTCCCTTCTCCTCTCACCTCCAACAACCTGATTGTTCTATGAAATGGCAACAGTGGAGCAATGATGATGGGTTTACTGCCATCCTCCCTAGTCCCTCAGTTGACCCGTGAGCCAAACCAGCCAGCATGGAGATGGTTTCCATGGGCCTGGGTTGTGCTAGGCATGAGTGTGACAGGCAACTGAGCAATAAAGGTACTACCCTATGTCTGGGCTGATCATAGACACTGGAATCATACTTGAGTGTTACTACAACCCATAAGTGTCCTAGCCTAGAGAAGAGATGAATGTGACAGGAGAGATCAAATGACCTGTCCAAATTCCCCTAGGCTGTCAGTGTGGAGACAGGGTTCCACAGCGAGCACAGATATATAAACCCCAGCATTTGACAGCAATCATGCCAAGCCCCCAAGCCCTGGCAGGAATGGAGGAGGCCCTGAGTAGGTTGAGGGAAGGTCCAAGATTGGTCTGTGACCATGATGTGCGGAGCAGGTCCATCGCTGTGCGGCTGGAGTAGTGGGATGAGACAGGAGCAGAGACCATGGTCCCACTTCTAGAGCCTCTGTCCTGGGCCTGGTCATCCAGGAAACAGCTCAGTGGGACCCTTGAGCGCCAGGGTGTGCGACCAGCTCAGCAGCCTTCACACATGCATCTGGAATTCCAACCAGTCTGACTGTATCCACAGGCTCTCGTGTTTTGCATTGAGGAATGCAACCTCACAGCTCCTTAGGAAAGAGAATCTTAAATATCAAATAAGAAAAGAGGATTACAAACAGAGCACCTTCAAGGCCCAGAGGCAGCCTACTTCTAACAATTATTTCAAAAGAACCTACCATTACAGGAAAGGAACAAAACAGAGACTGAATATGGGTGGCTCAGTCATTTCAATGTCTGCATTCAGCTGGGTTTCTGATCCCTGGGAGCAGGCCTGCATTAGGTTCCTGGCTCAGCCTGGAGTCGCCATCTCCCTCTCCCATGGCCCCTCCCCGTCAATCCTTCACTCTCTCTAAAAAATAAAATCTCTCTATGGTGGAAAAACAGAAAGGAATCCTCTAATACATATACTTCATCTTTTTTATTTTCTACCTCCCACTCTTGGTCTACAAAGTAGCTGCTACAACCTGCCTATTCCCAGGAACTCTCTCCCCTTAGTTCCTACCTGAGTATAGTTCCCTACATGGAGAGTCTTCCTCCTCTGAGCTGACTTCTAATATCATCTCCAGGCTCCATTCTATAGAGAGACAAGCATGAGCAGGAGGTTGTTAGAGAGAGGGGCTCCCTTGCACCTACTGCTCCAGCGGAGGTCAGGCTGGCTCGCCCGGCATCACCTGTTCTTCCTCCAGACCCTCAGACCTGCCCTGGGCTCCCTGGAATTAGAGCCCTTCAACAAAACCTTGAGCACAGCTGCTAACCTTCAGCAAGAGGAAGGATGCCCCTTCATATGACACTTCCCTGTCTCCATGGGATAAAGATAGCTCTCACCCCCGCACGGATCAACCTGTGATCCCAACTGTGGTGGAAACAGTCTGGGTTAGGTGGGGTCCATGAGCAGCCCCTCTGCCAGGCTCAGAACAGGTGCCCAGGGGAGCTGTCTGTGAGGATGAAAATGTTCTGTGTTATAAACATACATTACGGGGCACCTGTAATTTAGCTGATGTGATGAAGGATGGGATTGTTTAACTTTGTTTCCTCGAATTAACTCACACGTGAGCAGACATGTCTTGCTAGGGGCAGGGACACTTCACTGTCCTCAGGAGCCCATCCTTCTCTTCCTGGTCCATTCTAGAGCCTGGGCATGCAGTTAGCATAATGTGGGGGAACACAGACCACTACAAGCTGAAGAGGGAAATTTCTGCCCCTGAACTAGACCTTAATCCAGACTGTATCAAGAGAGGCTGCTCAGAGCTAACCATTTGGGTGAGAAGGAATGAGGGAGATGCTGTTCGTGTCCTTGCAGTGGCTAACAGGTGCAGGGCTCCTGTCCCCATGAGTGGAAGGACACAGAGTTTGGGTGTGCTAACTCTCAGATCATTTCAGAGAAACCATCGAACTGATGTCCTCTGGGCCATAAAATGGAGGAGCAAGAAGCACCCCAACCGTGGGATCACCTCCCATGACTTTGCTAAGTTCACCATGCCTGGAGTCTGTGTCCCTCTCAACTCATGTGCACCTAGAATGTTCTACAGCTGCCATAGCCACATGGTATGAGATCTCTTCAGCATAAATATGTCTGCAGGCCAGATAACCCTTGGCCAACTGCGTGTAGACAAGGACTGGTTGTCAAGTGACTTCCAGAAGTAGGTGAAAAGTAAAAACTCGCCCCTCCTAGCCCTGGGTGGTTCAGGCTGGGAGCATCTGTGTGTCTGGCCTGTTCCTGGTTTCATCCCCACTGATGTGTCTCGGGTGGGGGAACAGGAGACCTGACTGCATTCTCTGGCTCTCCCTAATTTCCATGATGGAAAGAGCCTGGTTTGTCGCACAGGTGGCCGGAGAAGAGGATGGAATGAGAAGCAAGCCCCTTCCCTGGGGATTTAGGAAGACATCCATACAGTGCTCACACCAGCCGTGACAGTGTGACCTGCCTTGTCCCTGCTCAGGAGGAGCCCGAGTGGCATCCTCAGTGTGGGCAAGGCTGGGCCCAGGCAGTGATCCTGGACTGATTCACCTAACCTTGCAATCTTGGCATGCCCTCCCTCTCTCACAGGGCCTTGCTGTCCTTCGTGCTGTCCATCTGCCCCCCCCACCATCCCCTCTACCTCTTCCCTCTAAAGTTCTAGTCCAAGACCCTGGATCATGCCCTCACCCTTCAATGCAGAAGGATCTGATGGAGCCCGGACTCCTTAGAGCCTAACTGCTGCTCTCACTTCTCTATTGGGTTGCACCCAGCAGGCATTCTCTTTCACACTACCAAGTGACCATGATCTAGAGACAAAGGATTTCTAGAACCTGCAGGCTCCCACTTCTCAGATTCCCTTCAGAACAGGGTGTGGCAACCATCTGCCCTTGGGGCCACCTGCCCCAGCTCTCCCACTAAGAGGAAGAATATTCTTTCTCAGGCTCCTTTCATCACAAAATTGTGGGAACAGAGGAGGGGCAGAAGCAAAGAATCCATGGGGAGAAAAATCCCTTTACCTTCAAGTATGTAAGACAGCAAGGACCCTGGGATCACTGTAGTCTTGGGACTGGCAAGCACCCCACAGGAGGAGGATCGGGAACAAGCTGTAAAAGTATTTTTGATACCAAACTCCGTGTAGAAATGTATGGGTCTTCTGCAATTGCATTTCTGGGTATTTACCACAAAGATACTGATGTAGTGAAAAGAAGGGCCATCTGTGCCCCAATGTTTATAGCAGCAATGGTCACGGTCGCCAAACTGTGGAAAGAGTCAAGATGCCCCTCAACAGATGAATGGATAGGAAGATGTGGTCCATATACACTATGGAGTATTATGCCTCCATCAGAAAGGATGAATACCAAACTTTTGTAGCAACATGGACGGGACTGGAAGAAATTATGATGAGTAAAGTAAGTCAAGCAGAGAAAGCCAGTTATCAAATGGTTTCACTTATTTGTGGAGCGTAAGAAATAACATGGAGGACATGGGGAGATGGAGAGGAGAAGGGAGTTGAGGAAAATTGGAAGGGGAGGTGAACCATAGAGACTATGGACTCTGAAAAACAATCTGAAGGTTTGTTTTGGAAGGGGGGGTGGGAGGTTGGGGGAACCAGGCGGCGGGTATTGGAGAGGGCACGGATTGCATGGAGCACTGGGTGTGGAGCAAAAACAATGAGTATTGTTATGCTGAAAATAAATAAAAAATTTTACAAAAAAAATGTAGGGTCTTCCCCTAGAAATGGAGAGGTGGGAAATGGTGCGTGATATTTTGGGTTAAAGAGCCTCATCTCAGTGCCAGGCTCCCCAAACAGAGGCACTACGACCCCGCTGTCATTCAGCACCCCCTCCGGCCTCCCTTTTTTCTGAGGCCAACTGAACACCACAGGAGTCCTTGTCTTTAGTCATGATCGATCCCACTGTCTGCTCAGAGGTGAGACTCATCATTAACTGAAGTCATTCCTGACAGACTCAGGGGAATTCTGAAAATGCTTTTTCCTCTCAGCACCCTGGGAATATTTTTCTGTTTGGTAATGGGATTTTTCAGACGAAACCAGGTCTATTTGGTATATGATAGATTACACACATATTTAAGTCGTACAATGCCGTAAGTTCTGACATACATATGCACCCATTAGGCCAGGGGACAGGATTTGCTTTTTCTTTTCCTAAATGGCAAAGTTCACACCAACAACTATGCTATTTAGGGAGACATAATTTCTTGGAAATATACACACACAGAGAGACACACAAAACCACGTGCCCACTCACAATCACACCTCGTCAGTTCACACAGAGACACACTCCACCTCCATACACACAAACTCACTACGTGAATGCTACACAGCCGCAAAGACCATGGTTCTTCATGTGGAAAACCCATTGTTTCAACACACCTCTGATCCCAATGGGAACCCAGGATCTGATGGTGCCCCTGACTAAAGACAACAAGAGACTTATTCCAGAATACATACCTGTTTTGCTCAATCTGGGTGGCACCTGCAGGTACAGAAAAGAGGACACAATGAGCCTCGGGTCATGTTGTATACTGTCTGTCTGCTAATCTTTAGTCATGTCAGTGACAATAGAAAACCAGAGGGAACCCAGTGCTTGGCTCCCATGGTAAGCAAACAGGATGCCTGTAGGAAGTTGTTTTTCCTGGGGGATGTATCTGCCCAGTCCACCCAGGTGACTATAAAATTCTTCATTCAAGCAGGAGAAACTGTTGCTGAGGGAAAGGATCCTATCACAGCGATTATAACCAGGTTTGGTGTTGCCAATAGTAAATGTCCTCTCAAATCAGATGATGGTTGGCAAGAGACAACCACTCAGCACACTCCCCAAAAGAGAAATTATATATGTGTCCTCTCAAATGTGTGTGTATGTGTATGTGTGTATGTATATATGTGTGTATATACACATACACACAAACACTCATACAGTTTAAACATTTTATTTCCATATACAAACCATTTATTTATTTAGCCAATGTTTTATTATTTTCAATTCACCAAAATATAGTATGTTATATGCTTTTCAACTGAATTTGATTAAAGAAACCGAGAAAGCAACACTTGTTCCTTGGGCAAGGACAGGCAAGCTCACCTTGGCAACACATTGGTCGTCTTTGTCTTTGATATTCTGACGAAACCTTGCCCAGATCGAGCTTTTTTCGGGGACATCTAGAAGGACATCGAGAACATACTTGTCAGTACATTGGTGGTGCTGCTCAAGAATAATTCGGGGAGGGGCACCTGGAGGGCTCAGTCCTTTCAGCATCGGCCTTCCACTCAGGTCATGATCTCAGGGTCCTGAAATTGAGTCACACGTGGGGCCTCCCTGCTCAGCGAGAGTCTGCTTTTCTCTCACCCTCTGCCCCTCCCAACTGACTATGTTCTCTCTTTCTCTCTCTCTCAGGTTAATAAAATCCTTTAAAAAAAAGAATGAATAGCTTGGAGAGGATTGCTTGATGTAAATGGTGTTAGATCATTAGGGTCATTTGGTTGGCTGGCAGGGGCTGAAATTAACCTGTGGGGCCTCCCACGGCCATAGGGCTACAATGTGTGCCGTGATGAGGTTTTTTTCTTTTCTCTGAGAAGGTTGACATTGGCCAGTGGCAGTGGGATTGATCTGCAGAAATATACACTGTCTCTCCTGCTCTTTCACTCTCTCCCTCTTCCTCTCTCTCTCTGTCTCTGTGACTGTATCTGTCTTTATCTCTCCCTGTCTCCCACACAAAAGCACCCACTCACAATCACACTACATAGAGCCACAAAAGACACCCTAAACCCAAGTCTCATGCACACAAACTCCTATCACACACACGGAATACATTGGCTTCCTAGTCTTGCAGACAGAAGAGCATACTTTATCACCTGGGAAATATGCCTGTCTTGCAAACCTCCAATAGTCCTACCTGGAACCCCCAACTGGTGAGGCTCTCCAGACTGAAGATTCCAAGGGGGCCCCACCTGCCTTAACACCTAGAAGTTTTTCCCAGGAAGAGACTGATTCCAGATAACATGTCACTTTCCTTTGCTCCCGACATTTCTGGGGGTTGCAGGTATAAGTAAGAGGAGGTTGCAGGTCATGGGGCTCAGGTCATGCTGTACACTTGTCTGTCTGCACTGATCTTTAGTTCTCTGGATGACTTTAGGAAACCATATGGAACACAGTGGTTGAGCCTAAGATCCCAAGTACATGACCTGGATGCCTGTAGGAAGTTGTTTTTCCTGGGGGATGTGTCTGCCCCATCCACTCAGGATGGCAACTACAGAATTCTTCATCCAAACAGGAGAAACTGTTGCTGAGGGAAAGGATCCTACCACAGCATTTCTAACCAGGTTTGGTGTTACCAATAGTAAATGTCATCTCTCATCAGCTAGCGGTTCAAAAGAGGCCACCACTCAGCACTCTCTACAATAGGGAAATCAACTCAAATGTACATTGTCCCATTGTCATCTGTATTTCATTGGAAAGAAAACAAGAAAGCAACATTTGTTCCTCGGACAAAGAACATCAAGCTCACTGACACAACAGAGAGATCTTTGGTAATGATGTTATCACCCAGAGCTGTTCCTAGGAAGTCCTCTGAGAGATCTAGGACACAGAGTACCCATCAGCATGTTGGTGGTATTGCTCAAGAGTAACCCGGGGCATGTTAGTTGATATGGACGCGAGCCTAGTGTGTATGGCGCCAGTTGGGTACCAAGCATGGACTGAAATGCCAATGTTGGGCCACCCACAGCAGTAAGTTTTAAAGTGTGCCATGTGATAATATTTTTTTAGAAGGTTGATCTCATGTGGTTTCTGTCTGACAGTATCTCCTGGAGAAACACATTTAATTCTCTATCATCTCTCTCTGTGTGTCTTTATTACTTCTCTCTGTCTCTGTCTCTGTCTCTGAAGGAGGGTACATGACGGAACACACGAATCACTCAATTCTACCTCTGAAACCAATACTACAGTATCTGTTACCTAATCTGAATTTAAACTTTTAAAACAAGCATGCAGGTGGCTCTTGGTGAGCCACCGTTCTTCATGGAAGGAAATGCAAGGCAGAAGAGTAGAAAAGAAGGAAGAAACAGAGTCTTGGCTTTGCCATTGAAGACAAAGTTACACCTGAAGCTAAGGGGACATTGTATGTCAACTTGGCCTCCATTAAAAAACAATAAAGGAAAATAAAGACACCCTAAAGAGAGAAGAGTGTCCAAAAATTTTAAAACATGAAATTAATACAAGTAACCATCATTAATCTCATGGTATCTTTCCATCCAGTCTGTGTCTCATCTCTGTATTCACTGAGTTGGGTGGCTCTCCGAGTGAGCAGTAGTCATTCACTCATGGGATGATTCTTTACAATGGGAGGCCTGGGTTCCTCCCAATGTTCTCTATCTAACCCAACTCTGTATGAGAGTTGCAAGAAAGAAAAAGAGTGGAGCCTAGGTTCATAGCCAAAGGTGACTTTGAGTTCTTGTTTGTGCTTGTTGCTTGCTGTGTACCTTCAAGCATCTGAGGCTTTCTGGGGCTCAGCAGTCAATGAGTACTAACTTTCTCCCCATTTCTGTTTGGGGCTGGCTGCTGAGAGGTGACCCAACACTGGGATAGACTTACCAGGTTTCTCAATGTTATGCCTCCCAATCTCAAAATCTGTGAGATGGCCAGACAGTTTAGACCTCTTCTGTGCTTGTCACACTAATGGCTATGCTGACATTGGTCCTCCATGGGACCACTGAGGTCACCTTATGAGGATAGACAGTGTTTGGGATTTCTGTAGACTCAAGCAGTTCAGAAATCTATACAGGCCTTGGAAAGACCTTCCATTGTTTCTACTGAACCCATGGCTCAGAGCTACCCTTGTCAGTGTGGTAAGTGCAATTCTGTATCTCAGAGGATCAGCATAGGGTCCCACATCTGGGTTCACATTTTGGAATTTACACTTAAGAGCTTGTGTGCCTGGGCATATTCATCTCTGTGCCTCAGTTTCTCCATCTGAAGAGTGCCATTAGCAAGGAAACCACTACATTGGTGGTGAGGGTTGAATGGCTCATATAAGTAAAGCATGCCGTGTAAATGCTCAGGAAGGTTACTTAGAGGTGAGATGCCTTGTCTGAGATCCTATAACTTCACAAAACTCAGAGCTGCATTCAAACCCTGGCATCCAAACTCCCAGGGCAGTGCTTTTTCCATGACCTACAGCTGCTCTGTCTAAACATGACCACTTTATCTTCAACCGACCCAGTGTTGAAGGAGTCAGACAAAGGTCTCAGAAATCTTTTGGTTGGTATACTGCCTGAGTATAAACCAAGTGGGTATTTCCCAAAATAATGTGCATCATGCTTCCAGAATGTGTTAGTTTCCTGACACAACACTTATCTGGTAAAACACAATGAACACCAGTTTTCTAGGCAGAGAGGATTGCCTACATAACATATGCGTGTTCCAAAATGTGTGAAACGAATCATCTCATGTGATTTATTCCTTCTCAAGTAAGCATGTCAAACTAAGACCTGTTTCCAAGTCATGCAAATGACCTTAACTTCACCTTTGAAAACAGCTCTAAGTCTTTCATGGGACCAGATTTGCGCATTACATCAAAACAACATCCATAGAAACTTGTTCTTTTTTAAAGCTGGTGCTCTATATGCAAAAGTATGCAATGATCTATATACATAATTTTTTTAATTTCTCTTTTCATCTCAAAAATTTACCTTTCATTTTTTTGTTATGGTAACAACTCCCTATGGACTTGCTTTTTGATCCATCTCTGTCAATGGATTTCTTTGTCTATCATTGTGTGTGAAAGGCTGGATACTCAATGGGTATATATCTATTTTTTTTCTCTTTTCACCAGTCTACACCTCTGGGGTGGGCAACAGGTTGAGAGAAAGCATGTTGCTGATATTTTTGTACACTTATAATTTGGGATAACGGTGAAAAGATGTAAAGGAAATGTGTTTTAGTACAGAAGCTTACATCTAGACACATTCTTCTTAGCTGTTTTGGAAAACTAGTTCTATGAATGAAAGCACCATGTGCCCACATATATTGAACTCAAGACACGTGCCAGGAGAAGGGAGATTGAAGGCACATGAAAGCAAAAGGAGAGGCTTCCATGTGCAAGGAGCATGGAAATCAGCTCTTCTTCCTAAGGACAAAAGAAAGGCTGAAGACACTGAAAAATCAACCACTCCTCTGGGATCCATAGGAGAGGGGAAGACACAGGGCAAACCATGGCTCTCAGGAGACAGAAAAAGGAACACAGGGAATCAAGCTTTCCTGGAGCACTGGAGCAGAGACTTTAGTAGAACACACCATTTTCTCAAGCTCACATGGAACATTCAGCAAAAGAGACCATATTCTGGGCTGTGAAACACACCCCAACAAATTTAAAAGAGTAGAAGCAATACAATAGCTGCTCTCAGACCTCTATGAAATTAAAATAGAGAGCAACAATAGGAGGAAATCTTGGAGAATCCCTAAAGAGCTGGAGATTTAAAAATATATTTCTCAATAACACAATGGTCAAAGAAATTGTTTCAAGAAAAACGTTAAAATATTTTGAGCTAAATGAGATGTAACTATATCTTGACAAACATTTATGAAGAGGTAGGGCTTGGTTGAATTGATAGTACTGAAAGATGTGTGTTGAAAAATCAGAAAGACATAAAGTGACAAGGCTTCCTTCTTATAAAACAAGGCAAGGAAGTAGTGTCATATAAAACAAGCAAGAGAAAACATAATATTATTGCAGATACCAATGAAATGGAACACGGGAAATTCTCAGACCAAATCCACAAAACCAAGACATAAGCTCGTTTCTTGTAAATATCAGTGAAAAGGATGAACTCTAGCCTGGAAAAAATTAAAGAAAAAGAGAAAATGTACATTAATATCGGACACAAGAGGATCACTACAGAGCCTATGGAGGTTGAAAGAATTCAAAAGTAATACTTGGTATTTACCCCCAAAGATATAGATGTAGGGAAAAGAAGGGCCATATGTACCCCAACATTCATAGCAGCAATGGCCACAGTTGCCCCACTATGGAAATAGCCAAGACTTTCTTCAACAGATGAATGGATAAAGAAGATATGATCCATATATACAATGGAATATTATAACTCCTTCAGAAAGGATGAATACCCATCTTTTGTATCAACATGGACAGGACTGGAGGAGATTATGCTGAGTGATATAAGTCAGAGAGAGTCAATTTTCATACCAGGGAGATGGGAGTTATTGGCTGCTTTTCTCTGAGGGTGCACTGAGCATGGGGCCCTGATCTCTTGGCTCTTCCGGACCAGAGATTGAGAGGCCACCATTTTCACTCTCATCCTCCAAAGCTCTATGGAAAGCACTCAGGGAACAAAACACCCGAGAACAAACCCGAGTAGATTACTTGGTCCACCCCCAAGCAAGGTTGGTGCAATTCTACCTCAAACAAAGACAACTGAGAATCATTGCAACAGGCCCCTCCCACAGATCAGCAAGAACACCACCCAAGACCAAGCTCACTGATTAAGGAGAACAGTGGAACTCCATAGCTAGGGGAAAGGAATGCATAGAATTCACGACTTTTCCCCCATGATCCTTTAGTCTTGCAAAGTTAAATTAATTATTTTTTAATTTTCTTTTTTTCTTATCCTATTTTTTAACTTTTGTTATTTCCTCTTTTAGTGTTTTTTAACTAGTTTATCTTCACAATAGATTTCTTTTAAAAAAATCTTTTTACACCTTCATTGTTATAGTCATATTTTATCCCTTCATTGTATTTAACCTAATTTCTTGTATACATATAGGTTTTTTTTTCTAAAAAGATTTTGCGATACAATTTCTTCAAGTTGATCAAAATATACCCAAATCAAGCACATGGCTTTGTCCTGGTTGCAAGCCAGAACGCTTTCCCTCCTCTTTCTTTTTTTTTTTTCCTTTTTCCAACCAACTTATCAATTCATTTTTTAGAATTTCTTTAAAATTTTCATCATTACACTCATATTCCATACTTTCATCATGTTTACCCTTATTTTTGTATATATATATATATATAAGTTTTTCTTTCTTTATAATTTTGGGAGGTAGTTTCTCCTAAGAGACAAAATACACCCAAAATCAAATGGGTGGCTCTGTTCTATTCACTAGCCAAATGTGTGTGTGTGTGTGTGTGTGTGGGTGTGGGTGGGTGTTATACTGGTGGCTGGGGACCTAATCAATATGGACATGGGCAATTGTCAGAAGTAGAGTTCAGAATGATGATTCTCAAGGTGTTAACTGGGCTCAAAAAAGGCATGGAAGATATTAGAGAAATAAATATATTAGACTAAAATATAAGAAAATATCTAATAAAGATATTAGAATAAAAGATATTAGAGAATCCCTTTCTGGAAAAAGAAAATAACTAAAATCTAATGAAGTTGAAATTTTAAAAAGTGAGTAATGAGCTGCAATAAAAAATGGAGGTTCTTTTTGCTAGGATAAATGAAGCAGAAGAGAGAATTAGTGATATAGAAGACCAAATGACAAAGAATTAAGAAGTTGAGCAAAAGAGAGACAAACAACTACTGGACCATGAGGGGATAATTCAAGAGATAAGTAATACCATAAGCTGAAACAATGTTAGAATAACTGAGATCACAGAAGAAGAAAAAAGAGAGAGCAGGGCAGAGGTATATTGGAGCAAATTATAGTAGAGAATTTCACTAATATGGCAAAGGGAACAAGCATCAAAATCCAGGAGGCACAGAGAGCCCCTCTCAAAATCAGTAAAATAGGTCCACACCCCATCATCTAGTAGTAAAACCTACAAGTCTTAGTGACAAAGAGAAAATCCTGAAAGCAGCTCAGAACAAGAAGTCAATAGCATACAATGGTAGAAATACTAGATTGGAAGCAGAGTTATCCACAGAGACCTGGCAGGTCAGAAAGGACTGGCATGATATATTCAGAGCACTAAAGGAGAAAAATATGCAGCCAAGAATACTATATCCACCTAGGCTACCATTGAAAATAGAAGGAGAGATTAAAAAAAAAATTCCAGGAAAAACAAAAGCTAAAAGAATTTGCAAACACCAAACCAGCCCTACAAGAAATATTGAAAGAGATCCCCTATGCAAAGAGAGAGCCTAAATGTCATAGATCAGAAAGGAACAGAGACAATGTACAGTAACAGTCACCTTACAGGCAATACAATGACACTCAATTCCTTTTTTTCAATAGTTCCCCTGGATGCAAATGGGCTAAATGCCCCAATCAAAAGACAAAGGGTATCAGATTAGATAAGAAACCAAAGCTCATCAATATGCTGTCTGCAGAACCACATTTTAGACCCAAAGACACCCAACTTTTGTAGCAACATGGACAGGACTAGAAGAGATTATGCTAAGTGAAATAACTCAAGCAGAGAGAGTCAGTTATCATATGGTTTCACTTATTTGTGGAGCATAACAAATAGCATGTAGGACAAGGGGAGATGGAGAGGAGAGGGGAGTTGAGAGAAATTGAAAGGGGAAGTGAACCATAAGAGACTATGGACTCAGAAAAACAACCTGAGGGTTTTGAAGGGGTGGGGGGTGGGAGGTTGGGGGAACCAGGTGGTGGGTATTAGAAAGGGTACATATTGCATGAAGCACTGGGTGTGGTGCAAAAACAATGAATACTGTCACACTGAAAAGAAATAAAAAGAAAATAAATAAAATGAGGAGGTGGAAAACAATGCTAATAAACATTAAAAAAAAGCTGGAGTGGCAATCCTTATATCAGATTAATTAAATTTTAAGCCAAAGACTAATAAGAGATGAGGAAGGACACTATATCATATATCAAGGGTCTGTTCAACAAGATATAACAATTTTAAATATCTATGTCCCTAACATAGGAGCAGCCAACTATATAAACAAATAAATAACAAAATCTAAGAAACACATCGACAATAATACAATAATAGTAGGGGACTTTAACATGCCCCCCTCATGGAAATGAACAGATCATCCAAACAAAAGACCAACAAGGAAAAAGGCCTTAAATGACACTGGACCAGATGGATATCACAGATATATTTAGAACATTCCATCCCAAAGCAACAGAATACACACTCTTCTCCAGTGCACATGGAACATTCTCCAGAAGAGATCACATCCCAGGTCACAAATCAGGTCTCAACCGGTACCAAAAGACTGGGATCATTCCCTGCATATTTTCAGACCAGAATGCTCTGAAGCTAGAACACAATCATAAGAGGAATGTTGGAAAGAACTCAAATACATGGAGGCTAAAGAGCATCCTACTAAAGAATGAATGGGTCAACCAGGAAATTAAAGAAGAATGGAAAAAAATCATGGAAACAAATGAAATGAAAGCACAACTAGTCAAAATCTTTGGGACACAGCAAACATGGTCCTGAAAGGAAAATATATAGTGACACAAACCTTTCTCAAGAAACAAGAAAGGTCTCAAATACACAGCCTAACCCTATATGAGCTGGAGAAAGAACAGCAATGAAAGCCTAAACCCAGCAGGAAAAGAAAAAATCATAAAGATCAGAGCAGAAATCAGTGAAATAGAAACCAAAAGAACAGTAGAACAAATCCATAAAACTAGGAGGTGGTTCTTTGAAAGAATTAATAAGATTGAGGAACCCCTGGCCAGACTTACCAAAAAGAAAAGAGAAAGGACCCAAATCAATAAAATCATGAATGAAAGAGGAGAGATCACAACCAACACCAAAGAAATGCAAATAAGTATAAGAACATATTATGAGCAACTATATGCCAGCACATTTGACAATCTGGAAGAAATGGATGCATTCCTAGAGATGTATAAACTACCCAAACTGAACCAGGAAGAAATAAAAATAGAAAACCTGAACAGACCCATAACCAGTAAGGACATTGAAAAAGTCATCAAAATCTCCTCACAAACAAGAGCCCAGGGCCAGACAGGTTCCCAGGGGAATGCTACCAAACATTCAAAAAAGAATTAGTAGCTATTCTCCCAAAATTGTTCCAAACACTAGAAACGAAAGGAGAACTTCCAAACTCATTTTATGAGGCCAGCATGACCTTGATACCAAAAGCAAAATCTCCTTCAAAAAGGAGAATTAGCAAGACAGGAAACAAGGTGTATTGGAGACGATGTGAAGAAAGGGGAACCCTCTTACACTGTTGGTGGGAATACAAGTTGGTGCAGCCTCTTTGGAGAACAGTGTGGAGATTCCTCAAGAAATTAAAAATAGAGCTTCCCTAATGACCCTGCAATTGCACTACTAGGTATTTACCCCAAAGTTACAGATGTAGTGAAAAGAAAGGCCCTCTGTACCCCAATGTTTATAGCAGCAATGGCCATGGTCACCAAACTGTGGAAAGAAACAAGATGCCCTTCAATGGATGAATGGATAAAAAAGATGTGGTCCATATACACTATGGAGTATTATGCCTCCATCAGAAAGGATGAATACCCAACTTTTGTAGCAACATGGACAGGACTGGAAGAGATTATGCTGAATGAAATAAGTCAAGCAGAGAGAGTCAATTATCATATGGTTTCACTCATTTGTGGAGCATAAGAAATAACATGGGAGGACATGGGGAGATGGAGTGGAGAAGGGAGTTGAGGGAAATTGGAAGGGGAGGTGAACCATGAGAGACTATGGACTCAGAAAAACAACCTGAGGGTTTTGAAGGGGCGGGGGGTGGGTGGGAGGTTGGGGGATACAGGTGGTGGGTATTAAGGAGGGCACGTATTGCATGGAGCACTGGGTGTGGTGCAAAAACAATAAACACTGTTACACTGAAAAGAAGTTTAAAAAAAAAAAGGATAATTACACACCAATATCTTTGATGTACACAGGTGCAAAAATTCTCAACAAAATGCTAGCCAATAGGATCTGACAGTACATGAAAAGGATTATTCACCATGACCAAGGGGGATTTATTCCTGGGATGCAAGTTTGGTTCAACATCTGCAAATTAATCAATATGATACAATACATTAAGAAAAGAAAGAACAAGAACCGCACGATACTCTCAATAGATGCTTGAAAAGCATTTGACAAAGTACAGCATCCTTTCTTAGTTAAACATTTCACAGTGTAGGGATAGAGTGTACATACCTCAATATCATCAAAGCCATTTATGAAATCCAATAGCGTATATCATTCGCAATGGGGAAAAACTGAGAGCTTTTACCCTAAGGTCAGGAAGACGGCAGGGATATCCACTATCACCACTGCTAGTCAACACAGTACTAGAAGTCCTGGTGTTAGCAGTTAGACCACAAAGAGAAAGAAAAGGCATAAAGAAGAAGTAAAACTCTCACTCTTTGGAGATGATATGATACTTTCTGTGGCAAACCCAAAAGACTGCACTCCAAAACTACTAGAACTCATACAGGAATTCAGTAAAGTGTCTGGATATAAAATCAACTCACAGAAATCAGTTGCATTTCTATACACCAACAACAAGACAGAAGAAAGAGAAATTATGGAGGTGATCCCATTTACAATAGCACCCAAAGCCATAAGATACCTAGGAATAAACCTAACCAAAGAGGAAAAGAATCTCTACTCAGAAAACTATAAAGTACTCATGAAAGAAATTGCAGAAGACACTAAGAAATGGAAAAACATTCCATGCTCATGAATTGGAAGAAAAAATATTGTGAAAATGTGTATGCCATCTAAAGCAATCTACACATTTAATGCAAACCCTATCAAAAACTATCAAACTTTTTTCAAAGAAAAGGAACAAATAATCCTAATATTTATATGTAACCAGAAATGATCATGAATACCCAGATGAATGTTGAAAAAGAAAACCAAAGTTCTGGCATCACTATCAGAATAACATCAGACCTGTCCACAGAAACCTGGCAAGCCAGAAAAGGCTGGCAAGATGTATTCAGGGCACTGAATGAGAAGAACATGCAGCCAAGACTACTTTATCCAGCAAGTATGACATTCAAAATGGATGGAGAGATAAAGAGCTTCCAAGACCGCAGAGCTTTAAAAGAGAATGTGACCACCAAATCGGCACTGCAAGAAATATTAAGGAGGGTTCTATAAAAGAGGAAAAATCCCTAGAATATCATTGAACAGAAATTTATGGACACAATCTATAGAAACAAAGACTTCACAGGTAACACGATGTCAAAAAAAAACGTATCTCTCAATAATCACTCTCAACATGAATGGCCTAAACATGCCCATAAAATGGCATGGGAATGCAGATTGGCTAAAACAATAGGACGCATCCATATATTGTCTCCAGGAGACCCATTTTGAACCTAAGGATACAACCAGACTGAAAGTGAAGGGGTGGAGAAGAATTTTTCATGCCAATGGGCCTCAAAAGAAGGCTGGGGTAGCCATTCTCATATCAGATAAATTAGATTTTAAACTAAAGACTGTAAGCAGAGATACAGAAGGACACTACATAATTCTTAAAGGGTCTATCCACCAAAAGATCTAACAATTGTAAATATGTATGCCCCCAATATGGGAGCACCAATTACCTAAGAAAACTATTAATCAGGATAAGGAGTCATATTTGATATGAATACATTAGTAGTGGGGGATCTTAACACTCCACTCTCAGTAACAGACAGATCATCCAAGCAGAAAATCAATAAAGAAACAAGAGCATTGAGTGACACATTGGACAAGATGGACCTCATAGATGTATACAGAACATTCCACCCTGAAACAACAGAATACTCATTCTTCTCGAGTGCACATGGAACCTTCTCCAGAATAGACCACATACAGGGTTACAAATCAGAGTTCAATGATACCAAAAGATTGAGATTATTCCCTGCATATTCTCAGATTACAATGCCTTGAAACTGGAGCTCAACCACAAGGAAAAGTTTGAAAGGAATTCAAACATCTGGAAGCTAAAGACCACCTTGCTTAAGAATGCTTGGATCAACCAGGAAATCAAAGGGGAACTTAAACAATTCACGGAAACCAATGAGAATGAAGACACTTCAGTCCAAAACCTATGGGAAACAGCAAAGGCGGTCCTAAGGGGAAGATACATAGCCATCCAAGCCTCCCTCAAAAAAATGGAAAAATCCAGAATACACCAGCTGTCTGTACATCTTAAATAACTGGAGAATCAACACCAAATTAAGCCAACTCCACACACAAGGAGGGAAATCATCAAGATTAGAGCAGAGATCAATAGATAGAAACTACAAATACAGTGGAACTCATCAATGAAACTAGAAGCTGCTTTTTGAAAGAATTAATAAGATCGATAAACCATTGGCCAAACTAATCCAAAAGAAAAGAGAGAAGGCCGAAATTAATAAATATCAATGAAAAGGGAAAGATCACAACTAACACTCAGGAAATAGAAACAATCATCAGAAATTATTATCAACAGTTATATGCCAATAAATTAATAAACCTAGATGAAATGGATGCATTCCTGGAAAACTATAAACTTCCAAAACTGAATCAGGAAGAAACTGACGACCTGAATAGACTTGATATCTAGTAATGAGATTGAAACAGTGATTAAAAACCCCCCAATAAACAAGAACCCAGGACCTGACAGATTCCCTGGGGATTTCTACCAAACTTTCAAAGAAGAAATAATACCTATCCTCCTGAAGCTGTTTCAAATAATTGAAGCAAAAGAAAATTTCCAGACTCCTTTTATGAAGCCAGCATTACCTGATTCCCAAACCAGGCAAAGACCTCACCAAAAAGGAGAATTTCAGACCAATATCCCTGATGAATATGGATGCTATGATTCTCAACAAGATCCTAGCAAATAGGATCCAACAGTACATTAAAAAGATTATCCACTATGACCAGGTGGGACTTATCCCTGGGTTGCAAGTGTGGTTCAACATTCACAAATCAATCAATGTGATAGAGCAGATCAATAATAGAAGAGAGAAGAACCACATGGTCCTCTAAATTGATGCAGAAAAAGTATTTGACAAAATCTAGCATTTGTTCCTGATTAAAACGCTTCAAAGTATGGGGATAGAGGGAACATTCCACAACTTCATAAAATCTATCCATGAAAAACTCAGAGTGAATATCATCCTTAATGGTAAAAAGCTGACAGCCTTCCCTTTCAGATCAGGAACACAACAAGGATGCCCACTCTCACCACTCTTGTTCAATATAGTATTAGAAGTCCTAGCAACAGCAATCAGACAACAGAGAGAAATAAAAGGTATTCAAATTGGCAATGAAGAAGTCCAACTCTCTCTCTTCGCAGGTGACATGATACTTTATATGGAAAACCCAAAAGACTCCACCCACAAACTACTACAAATCATACAACAATTCAGTAATGTGGCAGGATACAAAGTCAATGTACAGAAATCTGTTGCTTTCTTATACACTAACAATGAAAATACAGAAAGGGAAATTAGAGAATCGATTCCATTTACTATAGCACCAAGAACCATAAGATACCTGGGAATAAACCTAACCAGAGAGGTAAAGGTTCTGTACTCGAGGAACTACAGAACACTCATGAAAGAAATTGAAGAAGACTCAAACAGATGCAAGACCATTCCATGCTCATGGATCAGAAGAATAAACATTGTTAAAATGTCTACAGTGCCTAGAGCAATCTATACTTTCAATGCCATTCTGATCAAAATTCCACTGGCATTTTGCAAAGAGCTGGAGCAAACAATCCTAAAATTTGTATAGAATCAGAAGAGACCCCAAATTGCTAAGGAAATGTTGAAAAAGAAACACAAAACAGGGGGCTTCACATTGCCTGATTTACCACAAAGCTGTGATCACCAAGACAGCTTGGTACTGGCATAAAATCAGACACATAGGCCAGTGGAACAGAGTAGAGAGCCCAGTTATGGACCCTCAACTCTATGGTCAAATAATCTTTGATAAAGCAGGAAAAAATAAACAGTGGAAAAAAGACAGTCTCTTCAATCAATGGTGCTGGGAAAATTGGACAGCTATATGTAGAAGAGTAAAACTTCACCATTCTCTTACACCATACACAAAGATAAACTCGAAATGAGTAAAAGACCTCAACGTGAGACAGGAACCCATCAGAATCATAGAGGAGAACACAGGCAGAAACCTCTTCGACCTCAGCCACAGCAACTTCTTTCTAGAAACATTGCCAAAGGCAAGGGAGATGAGGGCAAAAATGAGCTATTGAGATTTGATCAAGATCAAAAGCTTTTGCACAACAAAGAAAACAGTCAACAAAATGAAAAGACAACTGACAGAATGGGAGAAGATATTCAGAAAAGACATATCAGATAAAGGGCTAGTACCCCAAATCTATAAAGAACTTGCCAAAATCAATACCCAAAGAACAAATAATCCAATCAAGAAATGGGCAGAGAACATGAACAGACATTTCTGCAAAGAAGACATCCAGATGGCCAACAGACACATGAAAAAGTGTTCAACGTGACTGGGCATCAGGGAAGTACAAAACAAAACCACAGTGAGATACCACCTCACACCAGTCAGAATGACTAAAATTAACAAGTCAGGAAATGACAGATGGCTGGCGAGGATGCAGAGAAAGGGGAACCCTCCTACACTGTTGGTGGGAATGCAAGCTGGTGCAATCACTCTGGAAAACAGCATGGAGGTTCCTCAAAAAGTAGAAAATATGGCTACCCTACAACCCAGCAATTGCACTACTGGGTATTTACCCTAAACATACAAACATAGTTATCCAAAGGGACACGTGCACCCGAATGTTTATAGCAGCAATGTCCGCTATAGCCAAACTATGTAAAGAACCTAGATGTCCATCAACAGATGAATGGATAAAGAAGATGTGGTATATATATATATATATACAATGTAGTACTATAAGGACATCAAAAGAAGTGAAATCTTTCCACTTATGATGATGTGGATGGAACTAGAGGGTATTATGCCTAGCAAAATAAGTCAATCAGAGAAGGACAACTATCATATGATCTCCTTGATATGAGGAAGTGGAGATGCAATATGGGTGGTTTGGGGGTAGGAAAAAAATAAATGAAACAAGATGGTATCAGGAGGGAGACAAACCATAGGAGACTTTTAATGCCACAAAACAAACTGAGGGTGGCTGGGGGGAGAGATTAGGGAGAGGGTGGTGTCATTATGGACATTGGGGAGGGTATGTGCTATGGTGAGTACTGTGAAGTGTGTAATCCTGGTGATTCACATACCTGTACCCCTGGGGCTAATAATACATTATGTGTTTATAAAAAAAAAATAAAAAATAAAAGAAATGGGCAGAGGGCACGAATAGACATTTCTGCAAAAAAGACATCCAGATGGCCAACAGACACATGAAAAAGTGTTCAACGTGACTGGGCATCAGGGAAATACAAATCAAAATCACAGTAAGATACCACCTCACTCCAGTCAGAACGGCTAAAATTAACAAGTCAGGAAATGACAGATGTCGGAGAGGATGCAGAGAAAGGGGAACCCTCCTACACTGTTGGTGGGAATGGAAGCTGGTGGAGCCACTCTGGAAAACAGCATGGACGTTCCTCAAAAAGTTGAAAATAGAGCTACCCTATGACCCAGAAAGTGCACGACTGGGTATTTACCCTAAAGATACAAATGTAGTGATCTGAAAGGGTATGTACACCCAAATGTTTATAGCAGCAATGTTCACAATAGCCAAAGTCTGGAAAGAACCTAGATGTCCATCAACAGTTGAATGGATAAAGAAGATGTGATATGTATATGTGTGTGTGTGTGTGTGTACACACACACACACAAACACACACACACTGGAATACTATGCAGCCATCAAAAGAAATGAAATCTTGCCATTTGAAGCAACGTGGATGGAACTAGAATGTATTATGTGGAGCAAAATAAGTCAATCAGCGAAAGACAATTATCATATGATCTCCCTGATATGGGGAATTTGAGAGGCAGAGTGGAGTGTTTGGGGGATAAGGAAGGACAAAATGAAACAAGATGGGATCTGGTGGGAGAAAAACCATAAGAGGCTCTTAATCTCAGAAAACAAACTGTGGGTGGCTAGGGGGAGGGGAGTGTGGAGAGGGGGGCTGGGTTATGGACATTGAGGAGGGTATGTGCTATGCTGAGTGCTGTGCAGTGTGTAAGCCTGATGATTCACAGACCTGTACCCCTGGGGTAAATAATACATTATATGTTAATAAAAACAATTAATTAACAAAAAACCTATACAGTGTCAATGTCAATCGTTGCTGACTCCATGCAAGGCACTTTGGTGGTTTGGGGTTTTCTATGAAGCACACTGGAAAGAAGAAAAATGAAAATGGTGAGGTAAATATAAATGATATTTTGGGGTTTTTTTGTTTGTTTGTTTGTTTTTTTAAGGAGGCTCCTGCCCAGTGTGAAGCCCAAGTCAGAGCTTGAACTCACAACTGTGAGATCAACACCTGGGCTGATATCAAGACATGGTCTTTTAACCAACTGAGTCACCCAGGATCCCCTAAATTCATGTGTTTTTAATTCAATATCCTCCAAATATGAAGATTTCCACATGTGACACATGAAAGGTGGCCACCTTTCAAGGGCTCAAGAGTCTCTCAGACCTGGTTGCTGCCACATTGGACAGTGCCTCTGTAGATCATTTACATCAGGGAATGCTGCTGGACAGTGCTTCTCAGGATATCCCAGCCTATACTGCACTTTGATTTACGAACATCCTGAAATAAGCCACTTCTTCAGACTGAGTACTGAGAAGCACATCTGTGCCTGGGATTCCCAACCCCAGTGAGTCAGTGTGTGAGGAAATTCCATACACGTTGCCAGGCATGGATGGTAGTGGCTCAGTAGCAGTTTACTCAACAATATCTAAATTCTCCATCTTGCTCTCTCTTTAGCCACCCTCTTGAGAATGTGAGAAACCAATGAACAGAATGAATGACTATCAATCATTTTAATTAATTAAAATAAATTAATTTAGGGATCTCCTCTCCTCCCCTTGTAACCTGGCCTCCAGGTGCTTACACAGCAATGAGGCTGACATTGGAGTTTTCTCTCTCTCCCTGTATTCACACTCTGTCAATGCCTCTTTAGTCCGATAGTATTTTTACTCAATTAAAGTACATAATAGAATATTGTACCCAGAAATAATAGCTTCCCAGTTCTCTGGGACACATCCATTGGCTTCCAGTTGTCCCCAGGGAGGATTTTGGACCCAGGGGACTCTTGGTAATGACTTAGTACATGGGAGGTTGCCAACTGTGGGGATGGGTGTTACTGGCATTTGGTGGGTAGAGACCAGAGATGCTACTCAGCATTCTACAAGGCACCCTGAAGCTCCCCACAAGAGTTGCCTTGTCCCAAAGGACAACCCAGAGGTTGAGAAGCCCTGTCTTAAGTCATGTCTGTTAAGTCCCTTTAAGCAAAATGGGGATTCCTAGGGTTGCCTGGGTGGCACAATCAGTTGGGCATCTGACTCTTGGTTTCAGCGCAGGTCATGGTCATGGGGTCCTGGGATTGAGTCCCTGTTTGAGATTCTCTCTCCCTCTCCCTCTGCCCCTCCCACTTATGCTCTCTCTCTCTCTCTCTCTCTAAAAGATACATGTAAATCATTTCTTTTAAAAAAGAAAGAAAAATGGGGATTCCTACTGATGTCTTTTAATCCAATATTAAAGGGTTGATATCTATGTATATGGAATTAGTCATAGACCCCACTGATGTAAGGATATATACACATTTTATTAGAAGATATACACAATTTTTTAAAGTAGCAAATACTGTTTTGAGAAGTGTTCTCTCAAAGCTCACTCTGTGGACCCAGTCATTTCTCCCCAACTATTTTTCTCCATGACACAAAGATGTACTTCCAAGCATTGTTAGACAAACTGGAACATGCCCCAAACCACCTGAAATTGGACAATAGCCTTTCCTTTTCGAAAAATTTGCAAGAGAGTGTAATAGAAACGAGACATTGAAAATTGCAGTAGAATATCCTGCATCTTTTATCCAAACTGAAATTCATATTCACAGACACATTAGCACTCATCAGCCATGTCCCACAATTTTTCACCCCCTGCTAATGCTAATAAAATGTATGATTTTTTCTTCTGGGGGTGGCTGACAAAAGTGTGAACCCACAGCCTTTACAGCCTGCTAGAAGGGTGTGTGCCTTGAAATCAAATACCACCACCATTTCCCCATGTTGCACCTGACGAGTTTCATATGTGCTTTTTTTCATTCACCACAAGTTTGGAAATGTTTGAAACTGTAAAAGAATAATGAGAATTATTGTCTTGACTTCTGAGATGGGAAATTATGAATATTTTTTATATCATCTTCTCACTTCCCCTTCTTCTTTTTTTTAAATATTTTATTTATTTATTTGACAGAGAGAGATCACAAGTAGGCAGAGAGGCAGGCAGAGAGAGAGAGAGAGGAAGAAGCAGGCTCCCTGCTGAGCAGAGAGCCCGATGCGGGACTCGATCTCAGGACCCTGAGATCATGACCTGAGCCGAAGGCAGCGGCTTAACCCACTGAGCCACCCAGGCGCCCCTCATTTCCCCTTCTTGATGTTGCACCACAACTCAAGAAATGGCCTTTGTTTTATTCTTTGCATAAGGTACAATCAAGTTTTCTCCCTTCAATTATGTTATATTGTTTTATAATACTCCTAGATAAGCAGGAGAGCGTAGGGAGCATGAAAATCAGGAGATAATAAAAGGTAAATCTGACTGACTTCAAGATATAAAGTAAATTATACATCAATCTAATAATAACTATTTGTTATCTACATTTTACTGGATATTCCTTGTAGTTGATATCCAAAATGAAGACCACAGACCAAGCTCTCTCTTAAATTTGTCTCATTCAAAATAATGTAAGACCACACCCATTCAAAAACATAGTAACTGATTCTATTGGAAGTGCTTATAAGTTGGGTCACTTGGGTGGCTCATTTGGTTGAGGGTTGGAGTCTCAGTTTTAGCTCAGGTTATGATCTCAGGGTCCTGGGATGCAGCCCTCTGTAGCTCCACACTCAGCAAGGAGTCTGCTCCTATCTCTCTTTTCTCTCCCTCTCTCCCTTTGCTCCTCTTCTGCTTGTGCATCCTCTCATTCTAAAATAAACAAATAAAATCTTTAAAAAGAGGGGGGGGGGACGCCTGGGTGGCTCAGTGGGTTAAAACCTCTGCCTTCGGCTTGGGTCATGATCCCCGGGTCCTGGAATCAAGCCCCACATCGGGCTCTCTGCTCAGCAGGGAGATTGGTTCCTTCTCTCTCTCTCTCTGCCTCCTTGTGATCTCTATCTGTCAAATAAATAAATAAAATCTTTTTTAAAAAGAGAGAGAGAGAAGAAAGAAGCAGCAGCATTTATAAATTGTCCTGGGATAGCAACATGAAGAAATGATTTGTCTTGGGAACAAATGTAAGGTTCCTACAGGTATAATTAAGGAATAATTAAGGGGAGATTGGATTTAGCTGAGTTTGCCATGTCATTAAGGATTCATGGGTCACCTGGGTAGCTCAGGCACTTATATGTCTGACCCTCGATTTCGACTCAGGTCATGCTCTCCGGGTCATGAGATGGAGCCCTTGCATGTAGCTACTCCTTGGGCCAGAGTCTCCTTAAGATTCTCTCTCTCCCTCTTCCTTTGCCCCTCTCCTCCCTAAAAAGAGGATAAAGAAAGAAGGAAGGCTGAGCATTTACCTATGAGTTTAAACTGCTCTAATTTTTAATAGTCTTTTGTGAGCAGCAAGGGGTGAAGACAACCCTAGTTATCAGGAGAGGACGATGTTTAACTGTCTTGTGAGCACTTGCAGAATCAGATGGGTCCTTGCCCTCTGGTGGGCATTTCAGAGAGCAGAACACATGAAGTTAGACTGAGTAGGGACAGGGAAGAGGGAAGAGCTTGCATAGTCTGTGACATAGCTCCACCTAGGGGCCAGATGCATTTACGACTGCTCCATTCACCAAAATTCCAGTGTCTGCCACAGTCACTTGAGAACTAAAATCCACCAGAGCTTTCTATATTTGAGGAATAAAGGCCAAAATGAGTGAGGCACAGCAACAACATCCTCTCAAATATCACCGAGGGTTCCCTAATAAGAATATTTAAAATAGGTATAATTTATAAAATGTTGATCTGAACCTCACATGTCTTGATTCTCAAATATATTTTAAAATCGCTTCATGGTTTTGATACGCCTGTATTTTTATATTTAACTGTGAAGCAAAATGTGATAGCAATAAGGTATTTCCTCTTTCTAGTCACCAAGTGGCAATAAAATCAACGTGAAGCATCTATCTCATAGGATGGGAACGAAGCAGAGCCAAATGCCATGCCCCTTGGCTTGGTTCCCCATGATTCCTTAACAAATAGGTGGTATGGCCATCACCCTGGCCCACATTCTCTAAATAGTTGAGCTAAAGTGAAAGAGAACTTAAACAGATATTAGTGAAGGGTGAGTATTGCTTAGTAAAGCTGAGGTTTTAATCTTAAGAAAATATTAGTGAAATTGAAATGGGAATTTTACCTTCTGTAGTGTGGTTTCAAGATGAAGCATGAATTTTTTCCAAATATGTATGGAGGAATACATATGGAGAAATATTGATGAAGTCAAATACACATGTCTGAGTTTGTCTAAAAGATGAGAAAAATTTATAATTATTGGCCTCGGGCAATTCTTGAGATTTGTAAATATTCAAATTCAACTTTGTTGAAAGTGTAGCACCGTGTTAAATTTTGATTCAATGTTGAATAAAAACATTTTTGGCCACCTTTCTGTCATCAGTAAATTGATTCTCTCCTAGAACTAACTTAAAATGAATCAAATTCAAGAGGCAAATGCTGGTATGGTAGAGTGGAAAGAGAACCCTTTAACAGAGATCCCATCCAGATCGATCTCACTTCAGAACCAAGTCACCTTCAGAGGGAGTAGGAGACCAGAGAAGACTCTCATAGAGGACCCATCCAATCTTGTGAAACTTTTTTTTTTTTTTTTTTTTTTTTTTTTTTTTTTTTTTTTACTTCTCAGGGTTCTGCAAAAAGCAAATATGAGAAAGCATAGTACAGGGAATAAAGTATTTTCCTAATACAGCAAGTGTTTTGGAGGCCAACTCAATTCCAAACAGCGTCTGCACCTAAAGACACTGCATACACTCGGGCTCGCTGCTCAACGAGCTGTGGGCAGGACTAGATTTTCAATACCCACACTGGAGAGACAACCAAGTCTTTCTATTCCTTAACCAGATCATAGCTCAGACTGCTCTACAAGATGCTGCACTGTTTACCCACTGACTGGTTCCACCCCTCAGTGGCTGCTGTGGTTCTGAGTCGCCGCCAGGTGGGACCAGTTCCCCAAGTTGGAGACTCTCGGGAGTTGAGTCTGGCAATGCCTGACAGAAATCTAATGTGTCCCACCTACGTCAGCAACAAATTTTCTAGTAGCCACGTCACACACAGTAAAAGGAAGTGAGTAAAAATAATTATAATTGGAAAAATGGTATCCCTTCCACATGTATTTATGTCAATGAGAATTGTTTCAGAGATCTCAATAAGATAATTTCACTTCTTCCTTCTTCTAGTTTCAGAATCCAGTGTGCATTTTACCCTCAGAGTACATCTCAACTCAGAGGAGCTGAACTCCAGGTGCTCGATGGCCACAGGTGGTCGGTGGCTACAGTATTGGACACCCATGATCTGGTTCACTTTACCAGCTCAGGTCAAGGCTGATTGACCAACCAAGCTTTTTATTCTCATTAGTATCTCAAATATCAGAAGTTCAGGGCCAAGAGTCATTTATCTTTATATTGTGTGTCATTTCCTAGGAGAGGGATGACATGTAGTAGCTACATAACATGTATAGACATGCAAGTAGAGAAGATTAAGAACCCAAGCACTCATGGTCATTTCGGTCATTGGGAAACTCCAGTCTACAAGTTTTTCCACAGAGAGTGGGTCTGGCTGAACATTTTAAAGAAGGAAGTAGATGACTCATCTGCCTGGGTCATCTTGAGAAACCCATGAACCTAAAGTGTGCTTATGTCTGTGGCCATAAGTCCACCAATTCATGGAAGAAGGAGCCCCATGGGGAAGGTTTGTTGTGTCTGTTCTGTTCTGTGGTCCCTCAGAAGAGTGAGATCAAGACAAGTGTTCAGCTGGGGGAGCTGGTGTCCAGATCAGGAACCTGGAGCCCTGACAGGAATTAGTCTCCACTTGAACTCAGGATGCAAAGTTCCAGGGTGAGGCCACTGTCCTGTCCTGGGTTCTGTGACACCTGTCCAGGGACAAGAGGAAGGAATTGGACCCTGCGAAGTGAGATGCTGAAACACAGCATCCAATCAAACCTTACTGTGCAGAAACTTTGCTGCGCACAAGGAAAGCTTTAGCACTGCCCCAGGGGAAGGCAGGCAAGCTCCTCTCGATGCAAAGTGGCCACTGGGGAAATTCATGTAAGTAACTGCAGGAGAAAAAGGCCAAGTCCCACCTTCTGGGCCCTGTGAGGAGCCAGAGGTCTGAAGACAGAGACCAAGAGTGGTGACCCTGCCCCCAACCCCTCATGCAATACAACCCATCATGACACCTTCCCCGGCACAGTGACCAGAGACCTGAAATGCCCCCTTCCCTTGCTCATATTCCTTCTTCTTCCTAACATGTCATCAAACCCTGTCTATGGCTTTCAGTTAAAAGACAATCAGTATGCTTCACATAGAATCACTAATTTGAGGGGGAAGAGTCAAGATGGCGGAGAAGTAGCAAGCTGAGACTGCTTCAGCTAGCCGGAGATCAGCTAGATAGCTTATCTAAAGATTGCAAACACCTGAAAATCCATCGGCAGATCGAAGAGAAGAAGAACAGCAATTCTGGAAACAGAAAAACAACCACTTTCTGAAAGGTAGGACCTGCGGAGAAGTGAATCCAAAGCGACGGGAAGATAGACCCCGGGGGGAGGGGCCGGCTCCCGGCAAGCGGCGGAGCAACCGCGCACAAAATCAGAACTTTTTTTTTTTTTTTTTTTTTTTTTTTTTTTTTAATTTTTTATTTTTTATAAACATATATTTTTATCCCCAGGGGTACAGGTCTGTGAATCACCAGGTTTACACACTTCACAGCACTCACTAAATCACATACCCTCCCCAATGTCCATAATCCCACCCCCTTCTCCCAAACCCCCTCCCCCCGGCAACCCTCAGTTTGTTTTGTGAGATTAAGAGTCACTTATGGTTTGTCTCCCTCCCAATCCCATCTTGTTTCATTTATTCTTCTTCTACCCACTTAAGCCTCCATGTTGCATCACCACTTCCTCATATCAGGGAGATCATATGATAGTTGTCTTTCTCTGCTTGACTTATTTCGCTAAGCATGATACGCTCTAGTTCCATCCATGTTGTTGCAAATGGCAAGATTTCATTTCTTTTGATGGCTGCATAGTACTCCATTGTGTATATATACCACATCTTCTTGATCCATTCATCTGTTGATGGACATCTAGGTTCTTTCCATAGTTTGGCTATTGTGGACATTGCTGCTATAAACATTCGGGTGCATGTGTCCCTTTGGATCACTACATTTGTATCTTTAGGGTAAATACCCAATAGTGCAATTGCTGGGTCATAGGGCAGTTCTATTTTCAACATTTTGAGGAACCTCCATGCTGTTTTCCAGAGTGGCTGCACCAGCTTGCATTCCCACCAACAGTGTAGGAGGGTTCCCCTTTCTCCGCATCCTCGCCAGCATCTGTCATTTCCTGACTTGTTGATTTTAGCCATTCTGACTGGTGTGAGGTGATATCTCATTGTGGTTTTGATTTGTATTTCCCTGATGCCGAGTGATATGGAGCACTTTTTCATGTGTCTGTTCGCCATCTGGATGTCTTCTTTGCAGAAATGTCTGTTCATGTCTTCTGCCCATTTCTTGATTGGATTATTTGTTCTTTGGGTGTTGAGTTTGCTCAGTTCTTTATAGATTCTGGACACTAGTCCTTTATCTGATATGTCGTTTGCAAATATCTTCTCCCATTCTGTCAGTTGTCTTTTGATTTTGTTAACTGTTTCCTTTGCTGTGCAAAAGCTTTTGATCTTGATGAAATCCCAGTAGTTCATTTTTTCCCTTGCTTCCCTTGCCTTTTGCGTTGTTCCTAGGAAGATGTTGCTGCGGCAGAGGTCGAAGAGGTTGCTGCCCGTGTTCTCCTCAAGGATTTTGATGGATTCCTTTCGTACATTGAGGTCCTTCATCCATTTTGAGTCTATTTTTGTGTGTGGTGTAAGGAAATGGTCCAATTTCATTTTTCTGCATGTGGCTGTCCAATTTTCCCAGCACCATTTATTGAAAAGGCTGTCTTTTTTCCATTGGACATTCTTTCCTGCTTTGTCGAAGATTAGTTGACCATAGATTTGAGGGTCTATTTCTGGGCTCTCTATTCTGCTCCATTGATCTATGTGTCTGTTTTTGTGCCAGTACCATGCTGTCTTGATGATGACAGCTTTGTAATAGAGCTTGAAGTCTGGAATTGTGATGCCACCAACGTTGGCTTTCTTTTTCAATATCCCTTTGGCTATTCGAGGTCTTTTCTGGTTCCATATAAATTTTAGAATTATTTGTTCCATTTCTTTGAAAAAGATGGATGGTACTTTGATAGGAATTGCATTAAATGTGTAGATTGCTTTAGGTAGCATGGACATTTTCACAATATTTATTCTTCCAATCCAGGAGCATGGAACATTTTTCCATTTCTTTGTGTCTTCCTCAATTTCTTTCATGAGTACTTTATAGTTTTCTGAGTATAGATTCTGTGTCTCTTTGGTTAGGTTTATTCCTAGGTATCTTATGGTTTTGGATGCAATTGTAAATGGGATTGACTCCTTGATATCTCTTTCTTCTGTCTTGCTGTTGGTGTAGAGAAATGCAACTGATTTCTGTGCATTGATTTTATATCCTGACACTTTACTGAATTCCTGTATAAGTTCTAGCAGTTTTGGAGTGGAGTCTTTTGGGTTTTCCACATATAGTATCATATCATCTGCGAAGAGTGATAATTTGACTTCTTCTTTGCCGATTTGGATGCCTTTAATTTCCTTTTGTTGTCTGATTGCTGAGGCTAGGACCTCTAGTACGATGTTGAATAGCAGTGGTGATAATGGACATCCCTGCCGTGTTCCTGACCTTAGCGGAAAAGCTTTCAGTTTTTCTCCATTGAGAATGATATTTGCGGTGGGTTTTTCATAGATGGCTTTGATGATATTGAGGTATGTGCCCTCTATCCCTACACTTTGAAGAGTTTTGATCAGGAAGGGATGTTGTACTTTGTCAAATGCTTTTTCAGCATCTATTGAGAGTATCATATGGTTCTTGTTCTTTCTTTTATTGATGTGTTGTATCACATTGACTGATTTGCGGATGTTGAACCAACCTTGCAGCCCTGGAATAAATCCCACTTGGTCGTGGTGAATAATCTTTTTAATGTACTGTTGAATCCTATTGGCTAGTATTTTGTTGAGTATTTTCGCATCTGTGTTCATCAAGGATATCGGTCTATAGCTCTCTTTTTTGGTGAGATCCTTGTCTGGTTTTGGGATCAAGGTGATGCTGGCCTCATAAAATGAGTTTGGAAGTTTTCCTTCCATTTCTATTTTTTGGAACAGTTTCAGGAGAATAGGAATTAGTTCTTCTTTAAATGTTTGGTAGAATTCCCCCGGGAAGCCGTCTGGCCCTGGGCTTTTGTTTGTTTGGAGATTTTTAATGACTGTTTCAATCTCCTTACTGGTTATGGGTCTGTTCAGGCTTTCTATTTCTTCCTGGTTCAGTTGTGGTAGTTTATATGTTTCTAGGAATGCATCCATTTCTTCCAGATTGTCAAATTTATTGCCGTAGAGTTGCTCATAGTATGTTCTTATAATAGTTTGTATTTCTTTGGTGTTAGTTGTGATCTCTCCTCTTTCATTCATGATTTTATTTATTTGGGTCCTTTCTCTTTTCTTTTTGATAAGTCGGGCCAGGGGTTTATCAATTTTATTAATTCTTTCAAAGAACCAGCTCCTAGTTTCGTTGATTTGTTCTATTGTTTTTTTGGTTTCTATTTCATTGATTTCTGCTCTGATCTTTATGATTTCTCTTCTCCTGCTGGGCTTAGGGTTTCTTTCTTGTTCTTTCTCCAGCTCCTTTAGGTGTAGGGTTAGGTTGTGTACCTGAGACCTTTCTTGTTTCTTGAGAAAGGCTTGTACCGCTATATATTTTCCTCTCAGGACTGCCTTTGTTGTGTCCCACAGATTTTGAACCGTTGTATTTTCATTATCATTTGTTTCCATGATTTTTTTCAATTCTTCTTTAATTTCCCGGTTGACCCATTCATTCTTTAGAAGGATACTGTTTAGTCTCCATGTATTTGGGTTCTTTCCAAACTTCCTTTTGTGGTTGAGTTCTAGCTTTAGAGCATTGTGGTCTGAAAATATGCAGGGAATGATCCCAATCTTTTGATACCGGTTGAGTCCTGATTTAGGACCGAGGATGTGATCTATTCTGGAGAATGTTCCATGTGCACTAGAGAAGAATGTGTATTCTGTTGCTTTGGGATGAAATATTCTGAATATATCTGTGATGTCCATCTGGTCCAGTGTGTCGTTTAAGGCCTTTATTTCCTTGCTGATCTTTTGCTTGGATGACCTGTCCATTTCAGTGAGGGGAGTGTTAAAGTCCCCTACTATTATTGTATTATTGTTGATGTGTTTCTTTGATTTTGTTATTAATTGGTTTATATAGTTGGCTGCTCCCACATTGGGGGCATAGATATTTAAAATTGTTAAATCTTCTTGTTGGACAGACCCTTTGAGTATGATATAGTGTCCTTCCTCATCTCTTATTATAGTCTTTGGCTTAAAATCTAATTGATCTGATATAAGGATTGCCACTCCTGCTTTCTTCTGATGTCCATTAGCATGGTAAATTCTTTTCCACCCCCTCACTTTAAATCTGGAGGTGTCTTCGGGCTTAAAATGTGTTTCTTGGAGGCAACATATAGATGGGTTTTGTTTTTTTATCCATTCTGATACCCTGTGTCTTTTGACAGGGGCATTTAGCCCATTCACATTCAGGGTAACTATTGAGAGATATGAATTTAGTGCCATTGTATTGCCTGTAAGGTGACTGTTACTGTATATGGTCTCTCTTCCTTTCTGATCTACCACTTGTAGGCTCTCTCTTTGCTTAGAGGACCCCTTTCAAGATTTCCTGTAGAGCTGGTTTGGTATTTGCAAATTCTTTCAGTTGTTGTTTGTCCTGGAAGCTTTTAATCTCTCCTTCTATTTTCAATGATAGCCTAGCTGGATATAGTATTCTTGGCTGCATGTTTTTCTCGTTTAGTGCTCTGAAAATATCATGCCAGCTCTTTCTGGCCTGCCAGGTCTCTGTGGATAAGTCAGCTGCCAATCTAATATTTTTACCATTGTATGTTACAGACTTCTTTTCCCGGGCTGCTTTCAGGATTTTCTCTTTGTCATTGAGACTTGTAAATTTTACTATTAGGTGACGGGGTGTGGGCCTATTCTTATTGATTTTGAGGGGCGTTCTCTGAACCTCCTGAATTTTGATGCTCGTTCCCTTTGCCATATTGGGGAAATTCTCCCCAATAATTCTCTCCAGTATACCTTCTGCTCCCCTCTCACTTTCTTCTTCTTCTGGAATCCCAATTATTCTAATGTTGTTTCGTCTTATGGTGTCACTTATCTCTCGAATTCTCCCCTCGTGGTCCAGTAGCTGTTTGTCCCTCTTTTGCTCAGCTTCTTTATTCTCTGTCATTTGGTCTTCTATATCACTAATTCTTTCTTCTGCCTTATTTATCCTAGCAGTTAGAGCCTCCATTTTTGATTGCACCTCATTAATAGCTTTTTTGATTTCACCTTGGTTAGATTTTAGTTCTTTTATTTCTCCAGAAAGGGCTTTTATATCTCTCGAGAGGGTTTCTCTAATATCTTCCATGCCTTTTTCGAGCCCGGCTAGAACCTTGAGAATTGTCATTCTGAACTCTAGATCTGACATATTACCGATGTCTGTATTGATTAGGTCCCTAGCCTTCGGTACTGCCTCTTGTTCTTTTTTTTGTGTTGAATTTTTACGTCTTGTCATTTTGTCCAGATAAGAGTAAATGAAGGGGCAAGTAAAATACTAAAAGGGTGGCAACAACCCCAGGAAAATATGCTTTAACCAAATTAGAAGAGATCCAAAATCGTGAGTGGGGAGAAAGGGGATAAAAAGAGGTTCAAAAAGGAAGAAAGAAAAAAGAAAAAAAAAAAAAAAAAAAGAAAAGAATTTTTTTTTTAAAAAGAAAACACCTAAGAAAAATGTAAAAAAATATATATATATATTAGATAAACTAGTAAAAAATCGTTAAAAAAGAAAAAGGTAACAGTTAAAAAAAAAAAAATTTTACCCGAAGGCGAGAAAAAAAAAAAAATGAAAAAGAAAAAATTAAATTAACTGCAAGACTAAAAAAAATCACAGGAAAAAAGCCATGAGTTCCGTGCTTGGCTTTCTCCTCCTCTGGAATTCTGCTGCTCTCCTTGGTATTGAAACCGCACTCCTTGGTAGGTGAGCTTGGTCTCGGCTGGATTTCTTGTTGATCTTCTGGGGGAGGGGCCTGTTGTAGTGATTTTCAAGTGTCTTTGCCCCAGGCGGAATTACACCGCCCTTACCCGGGGCCGGGGTGAGTAATCCGCTCGGGTTTGCTTTCAGGAGCTTTTGTTCCCTGAGCGCTTTCCGTAGAGTTCCAGAGGACGGGAATACAAATGGCGGCCTCCTGGTCTCCGGCCCGGAGGAGCCGAGAGCCCAGGGCCCCACTCCTCAGTGCGCCCTCAGAGAACAGCGCCCAGTTACTCCCGTCTGCCTGACCTCCGGCTGCGCTCCGAGCTCACCGAGCCTGCGACCGGTTCAAGGTAACACGGAGCTGCGAGCTTACTGTCGGCTCTGTCTCTGTAGCCGGCTTTCCCGTTCCAATACCCGCAAGCTCTGCGACACTCAGACACCCCCGATCCTTCTGTGACCCTGCGGGACCTGAGGCCACGCTGACCCCGCGTGGGCTTCGCTCCGGTTTAGCCTCTGGAGCGATGTCCCTCCGCGGAACAGACTTTTAAAAGTCCTGATTTTGTGCGCGGTTGCTCCGCCGCTTGCCGGGAGCCGGCCCCTCCCCCCGGGGTCTATCTTCCCGTCGCTTTGGATTCACTTCTCCGCCGGTCCTACCTTTCAGAAAGTGGTTGTTTTTCTGTTTCCAGAATTGCTGTTCTTCTTCTCTTCGATCTGCCGATGGATTTTCAGGTGTTTGCAATCTTTAGATAAGCTATCTAGCTGATCTCCGGCTAGCTGAAGCAGTCTCAGCTTGCTACTTCTCCGCCATCTTGACTCCTCCCCTAGATAGAGTGTTTTATCACCACTTCTCACCCATCCAAATTTTAATCACACAAGGCCCATCTTCTTTCCCTAAGCCTATTTTCGAAAACTCCAGGCAATGCTCATTTGTCCCTTCTCCAAATACTGCCGCAGGTCGAGCAGCAAAATCAGAACTTTTAAAAGTCTGTTCTGCTGAGGGACATCGCTCCAGAGGCTAAACCGGGGCGAAGCCCACGCGGGGTCAGCGTGGCCTCAGGTCCCGCAGGGTCACAGAAGGATCGGGGTGTCTGAGTGTCGCAGAGCTTGCGGCTATTGGAATGGGAAAGCCAGCTACAGAGACAGAACTGACAGTAAGCTCGCAGCTTGGGGTGACCTTGAACCGGTCGCAGGCTCGGTGAGCTCCGAGCGCGGCTGGAGGTCAGGCAGACGAGAGTAACTGGGCGCTGTTCTCTGAGGGCGCACTGAGGAGTGGGGCCCTGGGCTCTCGGCTCCTCCAGGCCAGAGACCAGGAGGCCGCCATTTGTATTCCCGTCTTCCGGAACTCTAAGGAAAGCGCTCAGGGAACAAAAGCTCCTGAAAGCAAACCCGAGCAGATTACTCACCCCGGCCCCTGATAAGGGCGATGCAATTCCGCCTGGGGCAAAGACACTTGAGAATCACTACAACAGGCCCCTCCCCCAGAAGATCAACAAGAAATCCAGCCAAGACCAAGTTCACCTACAAGGAGTGCGGTTTCAAAACCAAGGAGAGCAGCAGAATTCCAGAGGAGGAGAAAGCCAAGCACGGAACTCATGGCTTTTTTCCTGTGATTTTGTTTTTAGTCTTGCTATTAACTTAATTTTTTCTTTTTCATTTTTTTTTCTTTTTTATTCTCGCCTTCGGGTTCAATTATTTTTTTTTAATTTCTTTTTTTAACTGTTACCTTTTTCTTTTTTAACGATTTTTTACTAGTTTATCTAATATATATATTTTTTCTTTTTTACATTTTTCTTAGGTGTTTTCTTTTTTAAAAAATTCTTTTCTTTTCTTTTTTTTTTTTCTTTTTTCTTTTTTTTTTTTTCTTCCTTTTTGAACCTCTTTTTATCCCTTCTCCCCACTCACGATTTTGGATCTCTTCTAATTTGGTTAAAGCATATTTTCCTGGGGTTGTTGCCACCCTTTTAGTATTTTACTTGCCCCTTCATTTACTCTTATCTGGACAAAATGACAAGACGGAAAAATTCAACACAAAAAAAAGAACAAGAGGCAGTACCGAAGGCTAGGGACCTAATCAATACAGACATTGGTAATATGTCAGATCTAGAGTTCAGAATGACAATTCTCAAGGTTCTAGCCGGGCTCGAAAAAGGCATGGAAGATATTAGAGAAACCCTCTCGAGAGATATAAAAGCCCTTTCTGGAGAAATAAAAGAAATAAAATCTAACCAGGTTGAAATCAAAAAAGCTATTAATGAGGTGCAATAAAAAATGGAGGCTCTAACTGCTAGGATAAATGAGGCAGAAGAAAGAATTAGTGATATAGAAGACCAAATGACAGAAAATAAAGAAGCTGAGCAAAAGAGGGACAAACAGCTACTGGACCACGAGGGGAGAATTCGAGAGATAAGTGACACCATAAGACGAAACAACATTAGAATAATTGGGATTCCAGAAGAAGAAGAAAGAGAGAGGGGAGCAGAAGGTATACTGGAAAGAATTATTGGGGAGAATTTCCCCAATATGGCAAAGGGAATGAGCATCAAAATTCAGGAGGTTCAGAGAACGCCCCTCAAAATCAATAAGAATAGGCCGACACCCCGTCACCTAATAGTAAAATTTACAAGTCTCAGTGACAAAGAGAAAATCCTGAAAGAAGCCCGGGAAAAGAAGTCTGTAACATACAATGGTAAAAATATTAGATTGGCAGCTGACTTATCCACAGAGACCTGGCAGGCCAGAAAGAGCTGGCATGATATTTGCAGAGCACTAAACGAGAAAAACATGCAGCCAAGAATACTATATCCAGCTAGGCTATCATTGAAAATAGAAGGAGAGATTAAAAGCTTCCAAGACAAACAAAAACTGAAAGAATTTGCAAGTACCAAACCAGCTCTACAGGAAATATTGAAAGGGGTCCTCTAAGCAAAGAGAGAGCCTACAAGTGGTAGATCAGAAAGGAACAGAGACCATATACAGTAACAGTCACCTTACAGGCAATACAATGGCACTAAATTCATATCTCTCAATAGTTACCCTGAATGTGAATGGGCTAAATGCCCCTGTCAAAAGACACAGGGTATCAGAATGGATAAAAAAACAAAACCCATCTATATGTTGCCTCCAAGAAACTCATTTTAAGCCCGAAGACACCTCCAGATTTAGAGTGAGGGGGTGGAAAAGAATTTACCATGCTAATGGACATCAGAAGAAAGCAGGAGTGGCAATCCTTATATCAGATCAATTAGATTTTAAGCCAAAGACTATAATAAGAGATGAGGAAGGACACTATATCATACTCAAAGGGTCTGTCCAACAAGAAGATCTAACAATTTTAAATATCTATGCCCCCAACGTGGGAGCAGCCAACTATATAAACCAATTAATAACAAAATCAAAGAAACACATCAACAATAATACAATAATAGTAGGGGACTTTAACACTCCCCTCACTGAAAAGGACAGGTCATCCAAGCAAAAGATCAGCAAGGAAATAAAGACCTTAAACGACACACTGGACCAGATGGACATCACAGATATATTCAGAATATTTCATCCCAAAGCAACAGAATACACATTCTTCTCTAGAGCACATGGAACATTCTCCAGAATAGATCACATCCTCGGTCCTAAATCAGGACTCAACCGGTATCAAAAGATTGGGATCATTCCCTGCATATTTTCAGACCACAATGCTCTAAAGCTAGAACTCAACCACAAAAGGAAGTTTGGAAAGAACCCAAATACATGGAGACTAAACAGTATCCTTCTAAAGAATGAATGGGTCAACCGGGAAATTAAAGAAGAATTGAAAAAAATCATGGAAACAAATGATAATGAAAATACAACGGTTCAAAATCTGTGGGACACAACAAAGGCAGTCCTGAGAGGAAAATATATAGCGGTACAAGCCTTTCTCAAGAAACAAGAAAGGTCTCAGGTACACAACCTAACCCTACACCTAAAGGAGCTGGAGAAAGAACAAGAAAGAAACCCTAAGCCCAGCAGGAGAAGAGAAATCATAAAGATCAGAGCAGAAATCAATGAAATAGAAACCAAAAAAACAATAGAACAAATCAACGAAACTAGGAGCTGGTTCTTTGAAAGAATTAATAAAATTGATAAACCCCTGGCCCGACTTATCAAAAAGAAAAGAGAAAGGACCCAAATAAATAAAATCATGAATGAAAGAGGAGAGATCACAACTAACACCAAAGAAATACAAACTATTATAAGAACATACTATGAGCAACTCTATGCCAACAAATTTGACAATCTGGAAGAAATGGATGCATTCCTAGAAACATATAAACTACCACAACTGAACCAGGAAGAAATAGAAAGCCTGAACAGACCCATAACCAGTAAGGAGATTGAAACAGTCATTAAAAATCTCCAAACAAACAAAAGCCCAGGGCCAGTCGGATTTCCGGGGGAATTCTACCAAACATTTAAAGAAGAACTAATTCCTTTTCTCCTGAAACTGTTCCAAAAAATAGAAATGGAAGGAAAACTTCCAAACTCATTTTATGAGGCCAGCATCACCTTGATCCCAAAACCAGACAAGGATCCCACCAAAAAAGAGAGCTATAGACCGATATCCTTGATGAACACAGATGCGAAAATACTCAACAAAATACTAGCCAATAGGATTCAACAGTACATTAAAAAGATTATTCACCACGACCAAGTGGGACTTATTCCAGGGCTGCAAGGTTGGTTCAACATCCGCAAATCAGTCAATGTGATACAACACATCAATAAAAGATAGAACAAGAACCATATGATTCTCTCAATAGATGCTGAAAAAGCATTTGACAAAGTACAGCATCCCTTCCTGATCAAAACTCTTCAAAGTGTAGGGATAGAGGGCACATACCTCAATATCATCAAAGCCATCTATGAAAAACCCACCGCAAATATCATTCTCAATGGAGAAAAGCTGAAAGCTTTTCCGCTAAGGTCAGGAACACGGCAGGGATGTCCATTATCACCACTGCTATTCAACTTAGTACTAGAGGTCCTAGCCTCAGCAATCAGACAACAAAAGGAAATTAAAGGCATCCAAATCGGGAAAGAAGAAGTCAAATTATCACTCTTCGCAGATGATATGATACTATATGTGGAAAACCAAAAAGACTCCACTCCAAAACTGCTAGAACTTATACAGGAATTCAGTAAAGTGTCAGGATATAAAATCAATGCACAGAAATCAGTTGCATTTCTCTACACCAACAGCAAGACAGAAGAAAGAGATATTAAGGAGTCAATCCCATTTACAATTGCATCCAAAACCATAAGATACCTAGGAATAAACCTAACCAAAGAGACACAGAATCTATACTCAGAAAACTATAAAGTACTCATGAAAGAAATTGAGGAAGACACAAAGAAATGGAAAAATGTTCCATGCTCCTGGATTGGAAGAATAAATATTGTGAAAATGTCTATGCTACCTAAAGCAATCTACACATTTAATGCAATTCCTATCAAAGTACCATCCATCTTTTTCAAAGAAATGGAACAAATAAATCTAAAATTTATACGGAACCAGAAAAGACCTCGAATAGCCAAAGGGATATTGAAAAAGAAAGCCAACGTTGGTGGCATCACAATTCCGGACTTCAAGCTCTATTACAAAGCTGTCCTCATCAAGACAGCATGGTACTGGCACAACAACAGACACATAGATCAATGGAACAGAATAGAGAGCCCAGAAATAGACCCTCAAATCTATGGTCAACTAATCTTCAACAAAGCAGGAAAGAATGTCCAATGGAAAAAAGACAGCCTGTTCAATAAATGGTGCTGGGAAAATTGGACAGCCACATGCAGAAAAATGAAATTGGACCATTTCCTTACACCACACACGAAAATAGACTCAAAATGGATGAAGGACCTCAATGTGCGAAAGGAATCCATCAAAATCCTTGAGGAGAACACGGGCAGCAACCTCTTCGACCTCTGCCACAGCAACATCTTCCTAGGAACAACGCAAAAGGCAAGGGAAGCAAGGGAAAAAATGAACTATTGGGATTTCATCAAGATCAAAAGCTTTTGCACAGCAAAGGAAACAGTTAACAAAATCAAAAGACAACTGACAAAATGGGATAAGATATTTGCAAACGACATATCAGATAAAGGACTAGTGTCCGGAATCTATAAAGAACTTAGCAAACTCAACACCCAAAGAACAAATAATCCAATCAAGAAATGGGCAGAGGACATGAACAGACATTTCTGCAAAGAAGACATCCAGATGGCCAACAGACACATGAAAAAGTGCTCCATATCACTCGGCATCAGGGAAATACAAATCAAAACCACAATGAGATATCACCTCACACCAGTCAGAATGGCTAAAATCAACAAGTCAGGAAATGACAGATGCTGGCGAGGATGCAGAGAAAGGGGAACCCTCCTACACTGTTGGTGGGAATGCAAGCTGGTGCAGCCACTCTGGAAAACAGCATGGAGGTTCCTCAAAATGTTGAAAATAGAACTGCCCTATGACCCAGCAATTGCACTATTGGGTATTTACCCTAAAGATACAAACGTGGTGATCCAAAGGGGCACGTGCACCCGAATGTTTATAGCAGCAATGTCCACAATAGCCAAACTATGGAAAGAACCTAGATGTCCATTAACAGATGAATGGATCAGGAAGATGTGGTATATATACACAATGGAATACTATGCAGCCATCAAAAGAAATGAAATCTTGCCATTTGCGACAACATGGATGGAACTAGAGCGTATCATGCTTAGCGAAATAAGTCAAGCAGAGAAAGACAACTATCATATGATCTCCCTGATATGAGGAAGTGGTGATGCAACATGGGAGCTTAAGTGGGTAGGAGAAGAATCAATGAAACAAGATGGGATTGGGAGGGAGACAAACCATAAGTGACTCTTAATCTCACAAAACAAACTGAGGGTTGCTGGGGGGAGGGGGTTTGGGAGAACGGGGTGGGATTATGGACATTGGGGAGGGTATGTGCTTTGGTGAGTGCTGTGAAGTGTGTAAACCTGGTAATTCACAGACCTGTACCCCTGCGGATAAAAATATATGTTTATGAATCACTAATTTGGGGAGTACCCGGCTGGTTCAGATGGTTAAGCACCTGCTTTTGGCTTAGGTGGTGATCTCCAGGTCTTGGGATCAGGCTCCCAGCTCAGCAATGACTCTGCTTCTCTGTATCCCTCGGCCTCTCCCCCTGTTTGTGCTCTCTCTGTCCTTGTCTCTCTATCTTTCTCAAATGAATAAGTAAAACAGAAGTCTTATAAAAAAAACAAAACAAAATAATTTTATGGCTTTAGTATATTCCAGCAAGGTAAGGTGACAGAAGACACTGCTTCTTAACATATAATACAACTTATATTTGTTTCATTTACAAAAGTAGAATGTGAAATGTACACAATTTTTTAAATGATTTTATTTATTTCACAGAGAGAAATAAATAAAAGGGAGGGAAAGGGAGAGGCAGTATCCCTGCAGAATCCGACTCCGGGCTCAACATGACTCTCAACCCCAGGACCCTGGGATCATGACCTGAGCTGAAGGCAGATGCTTAACTGACTGAGCCAGCCAGGTGTCCCTGAATTGTGCACAATTTCTAATCCTAACTCCTTAACAATATTCCAAATTAGCACTGCACTCAATTTCCTTCAAATTCTAGTGATTTGTTTGGCTTCCCTGTATGTATGAAAAATCTATAGAACCTGAGAAACGGTGCCATGAGGTAAGCCTGGCCGTCCATGGGTCTCCACAGAGGCTGAGGGAACCCCAGGGCTCGGGCCTCTCCCAGCTGGGGTTGGATGTTGCCTTGTTGCCAACTTGAGCCCAGGCTGCCATGTGCCCTCCGGGATGGGTGGTGGGGCCAGCAGAGCCACACTGCTGGCATGTGAGGGACCCCCAGGGCCTCTGTCTTCCTCACTTTCCTCGGGAGCCTGAGCTCCCGTGTTATTTCCCCACATGGATTGGCTGAGTTGCTCCCTGTTCACCTTGAAAGGGCCACACCTGACTGGTGAACCCTCCAGGGACACTTTCCACAAAGAACACTATGTGACTTGCTCCTCCTGGCATCAGGCACAGGGCGAACCTGTGGGCACCCACAGCCCCCTCTGCCCAACCTCGGAGCCAGTAGGGGACTCACCTAGCAAACTCAGGGCTGGAGAAGGCAAGGGTGTCCTTTCCCCAGGGTAGGTTCACATTACATCCTTCCCTCGTAGCACTGGCCTTGACTGTCATCCCCCCTGCAAGGTCATGGGCAGTGAAGGCCACCCCAGTGCCCTCCTGGGGTTTGGGTCCCTGAAGGACTCTAGTTTGCCTCTGCTCTTCTTCCTGCCTCTCTACACTCCATTTCCTCTTCCTGTTCTCTTTCTTCTTTCTTTTTTGATTCAGTCTCTGGAATGCAGAAGAAGAGGATTTCGGGAATCAGATTCTTGATGGAATCATCCTGTTTTAAAATTGTGTGATTTGGGTAGCTGTTAAGTGAGTCCAGAGCCCTCCAGGGCAGGGGAGCACAAAGTGGGGGGAGCCCGGGGCAGACCCAGGTTTCCAGGGCCCCTCCAGCAGGAAGGCCCAGTCCTTCTCACTCCCACCCTGCTCCCTGCCCACCACTCAGGGCTGCTCAGCACCATTCTGTGTTGCAGACCCAGGTCAGGAGCCAGGGTGATGCAGGAGAGCAGGTGAGGGGGCAGCAGCAGGAGATTTTAGAGACATGGAAGGTGCGAGGACCTCCTATGCCTGGATGAGACCAGCGCCTGGAGGGTCTGGAGGAAAGGTAATCTTAAATAGCAAAGGAAAACAGTACACCCAAAGCTAATAGACATGACGGCTATTATTCTAACATCATTAAAATATGAAAAGCACATGCATTTCCTTATTCTCTCTGATTTCATAGCCTTTCCTAAGTCTCCACACTGTAAGTGTTCCCTGACTGCTCCACAAAACCTCTCCCATGGGACACACCTGAGAGCTGCTCCCTACCTGGGGTGTCTTCATCTTCACTGCTGAATTGTAACTTCTATAGACAATCTAATCTTTAGAGACACAAGCATGAGCGGTGGGTTGTTAGAGAGAGGGGCTCCCTTGTGCCTGTTGCTCCAGCGGAGACCAGGCTGGCTCGCCTGGCATCACCTGTTCTTCCTCCAGACCCAGACCTGCCCTGGGCTTCCTGGAGTCAGAGCCCTTCAACAAGACCTTCAGCACAGCTGCTAACCCTCAGCAAAAGGAAGGATGCCCCTTCACATGGCACTTCCCTGTCTCCATGGGACCAAGATAGCTTTCACCCATGCACGGATCAACCTGCGATCCCAACTGTAGTGGAAACAGTCTGGGTTAGATGGGGTCCATGAGCAGCCCCTCTGCCAGGCTCAGAACAGGTGCCCAGGGGAGCTGTCTGTGAGGATGAAAATGTTCTGTGTTGTAAACATGCTTTACGGGGCACCTGAAATTTGGCTGATGTGATGAAGGATGGGACTGTTTAGCTTTGTTTCCTCGAATTAACTCACACATAAGCAGGCATGTCTAGCTAGGGGCAGGGACACTTCACTGTCTTCAGGAGCCCATCCTTCTCTTCCTGATCCAGACTAGAGCCTGGGCAGGTACTTAGCTTAGGATGGGGTCACAGAGGCCCAGACAAGCTGAAGAGGGAAGTTTCTGCCCCTGAAGTAGACCCTAATCCAGGCTGTATCAAGAGAGGCTGCTGAGAATTGACCACTTCGGGGAGAAGGAATGAGCGAGATGCTGTTGGTGCCCTTGCAGTGGCTACCCATCCCCATGAGCAGGAGGACTCAGAGGTGTGTGAGAACTCTCTCTCTTGTGTGTGAGAACTCTCTCTCTTGTGTATGAGAACTCTCAGGTCATGTCAGAGAAACCCTCAAACTGATGTCCTCTGGGCCATAAAAGGGAGCAAGAAGGATCACCCCAACCTTGGGTTCAGCTCCCATCACTTTGCTAAGCTCACCGTGCCTGGAGTCTGTGCCCCTCTCACCTCCTGTGCAGCTCTACAGCTGCTATGGCCACATGGGGTGAGATCTCTTCAGTGTAACTGTGTCTGCAGGCCAGATAACCCTTGGCCAACAGTGTGTAGACAAGGACTGGTTGTCAGGTGACTCCCAGAAGCAGGTGAAAAGTAAAAACTCATCCCTTCAGGCCCTGGGTGGTTCAGACTGGGAACTTCCATGTCTCTGGTCTGGTCGTGGTTCCATCCCCACTGATGTGTCTCAATTGGGGAACAGGAGACCTGACTGCATTCTCTGCCTCTCCCCAATTTCCTTGAAGGAAAATGCCTAGTTTGTTACAATATGGCTGGAGAAGAGGCTGGAATGGGAAGCAAGCCCCTCTCTCTGGGCTTTTAGAAAGACGTCCAACAGCACTCACACCAGCCATGACTTCACCACCTGCCTCATCCCCTCTCAGAATTCTCTCCTGGTGGGGGAGGCATGAGAGATAGTGCATAGGGTCTGGGGCTTGAAGGGCTTCATCTCAGTGCCGGGTTCCTTAACCACAAGCTGTGTGACGCCACACAATTCTGCACCCTCTCCAGCCTCCCTTTTCTCAGAGGCCAACTAGATACCGTTAGGGCTCCTTTTCTTTGTCATGATTGATGCCAGCACCTCGAGGGGAATGAAACAGCCTGCTCAGAGGTCAGATCTGAAGTTGTTTTTGACCCCTTAATCTGGAGCACAGTTTTGTCCACTTATTAGCACCATGCTCTAACCAACTGAGCTAACCGGCCAACCACAGTTTTGTCCACTTAGAACCCTGTGAACATTCTTAATGTTCTTAATCTGGAGCACTGGTTTGTCCACTTAGAACCTTGTGAACATTCTCCTCGCTGGTGATGGCATTTCCCCCCCAACTTTACTGAGGTGTACTTGGCATACAGGGAAGAGCAAACATTTAAAATACACAATTTGATCAATTTTGAAACAGTTAATTGCATGAAACAATGGTGATGGGAATTGTCACTTAGATACTGACGTTGACAACTGTGTTGTTAGAGGGGAGCTCGATCTAGGGGGATGGACACACACACACACACACACACACACAATCACAGCACCTGATTCCCCCAAGGTACAGCCCACCACCATGCATGCAAACCCTCACCCACAAAAGGGAACAGAGGTACTTGTTGAAGAATGGCCACAGTTCTTTACCTGGAGAATTAGCTTCCCTCCTCACACCCCCCAGCCCTGGTTCCCAGCAGGAACCCAGAATCAGCGGAAGTGGCAAGGGACCTCCACCCTTTCCTACCACCTAGATCATTTTCTGGCAAGTGAGGGAATCTGGAGTTGATACTGTTGTCACTTATTCCCAAGACCACCTGCAGTGACAGATCACATCACTCCCTATACGTCTGTCCAGGTCATTTGTCCTATTGGTGGCTTTAGCAAACTGGCTGTGGAATAGTCCAGTCCATGACCCTGATGAAGTTCTAGAGCCTAGGTGAGGTTCAGTGGGCTGAGATCCAGAGCCTATGACAAAGAAAGAATTCTTGAGACATCTTTGGTGTAAAATGGTGGTTTATTAAAGCACTGGGACAGGACCTGTGGTCAGGAAGAGCTGCTGCCCTGGGTTGTGAGGGATGGCAGGTTATGTACCCTGCAGGTGGGGGAAGGTGAGGGGAAGGGAGGTCTCAATGGAGTTTTCATATGGGCATACAAGGTGCCGGAAGACCAATGTTGTCTTTTAGCAAGCCATTATCAAGATAGTTGGGAGATGTCTTGCAGGATTGTGATCTCTGCAAGTTAACTATCTGCTTATTGTTCATGGCAGTCAGGGCTGCCTGAGGGATGCTACACATATGACTGAGGGCGAACTGATGGAGAGGGGGGTACAAGGCACCAGCTTTTGCTTTGCCTTCAGCCAGCCTTGTGCTCCCTCATCAACCCCAAGGCCAGCAGAAAGGACGCTGGCAAAATAGGCCTGAGCTTTTCCTGGATCCCGTACTCTCCATCCATACTGGTTGCCAATCATGGAATTCTTCATCCAACAAGGGAGGGTTTCTGCTGGAGAGAAACCTTCACCCCACCCCACCTTTGCACAGTCTACCATCTACAAGCTGGTGCTGCCATCCCCCCAGTGGCTGTGTGAAGCAGGTGTCCCAGGTGGGACTCGACTCCCCCAAACCCCCAAAAAGGAGATGGCAAATACCGTTATGTCCCCCCCAAAATGGGTCCGTGATTAAAGGAGCGAGACTGATATAAAGTGAAGGTTAACCAAAGCTTTATATAACGCCAAGCATCAAGAATCAAACTGGGGGACGAGTCAAGATGGCGGAGAAGTAGCAGGCTGAGACTACTTCAGCTAGCCGGAGATCAGCTAGATAGCTTATCTAAAGATTGCAAACACCTGCAAATCCATCAGCATATCGAAGAGAATAAGAACAGCAATTCTGGAAACAGAAAAACAACCACTTTCTGAAAGGTAGGACTGGCAGAGAACTGAATCCAAAGCGACGGGAACATAGACCCCAGGGGGAGGGGCCGGCTCCCAGCAAGCGGCAGAGCAAGGCGCACAAAATCAGGACTTTTAAAGTCTGTTGCGCTGAGGGACATCACTTCAGAGGCTAACCGGGGCAAAGCCCACGCGGGGTCAGCGTGGCCTCAGGTCCCGCAGCGTCACAGAAGGATCAGGGGTGTCTGAGTGTCGCAGAGCTTGCGGGTATTGGAACAGGAAAGCGGGCTACAGAGACAGAGCCGACAGTAAGCTCACAGCTCAGTGTGGAGGTCAGGCAGACTAGAGTAACTGGGCGCTGTTCTCTGAGGGCGCACTGAGGAGTGGGGCCCTGGGCTCTCGGCTCCTCCGGGCTGGAGACCAGGAGGCTGCCATTTGTATTCCCGTCCTCCGGAACACTACGGAAAGCGCTCAGGGAACAAAAGCTCCTGAAAGGAAACCGGAGCGGATTACTCACCCCAGCCCCTGGTAAGGGCGGTGTAAATGCGCCTGGGGCAAAGACACTTGAGAATCACTACAACAGGCCCCTCCCCCAGAAGATCAAAAAGAAATCCAGCCAAGACCAAGTTCACCTACCAAGGAGTGCCGTTTCAATACAAAGGAGAGCAGCAGAATTCCAGAGGAGGAGAAAGCCAAGCACGGAACTCATGGCTTTTTCCCTGTGATTTTTTTTAGTCTTGCAGTTAATTTAACTTTTTCTTTTTCATTCTTTGTTTTATTTTTCTTGCCTTCTGGTAAAAAAACTGTTTTTAACTTTTACCTTTTTCTTTTTTAACGTTTTTTAACTAGTTTATCCTATATATATATATATATATATATATATATAAATATATATATATATATATATATATATATTTATTTTTTTCTTATGTGTTTTCTTTTTTATTTGTTTTCTTTTCTTTTTTCTTTTTTATTTTCTTTCTTCCTTTTTGAACCTCTTTTTATCCCCTTTCTCCCACCTCACGATTTGGGATATCTTCTAATTTGGTTAAAGCATATTTTCCTGGAGTAGTTGCCACCCTTTTAGTATTTTACTTGCGCCTTCATATACTCTTATCTGGACAAAATGACAAGACGGAAAAATTCAACACACACACAAAAAAAAGAACAAGAGGCAGTACCGAAGGCTAGGGACCTAATCAATACAGACATTGGTAATATGTCAGATCTAGAGTTCAGAATGACAATTCTCAAGGTTCTAGCCGGGCTCGAAAAAGGCATGGAAGATATGAGAGAAACCCTCTCGAGAGATATAAAAGCCCTTTCTGGAGAAATAAAGAACTAAAATCTAACCAAGTTGAAATCAAAAAGCTATTAATGAGGTGCAATAAAAAATGGAGGCTCTCAATGCTAGGATAAATGAGGCAGAAGAAAGAATTAGTGATATAGAAGACCAAATGACAAAGAAAAAAGAAGCTGAGCAAAAGAAGGACAAGAGGCTACTAGACCACGAGGGGAGAATACGAGAGATAAGTGACACCATAAGATGAAACAACATTAGAATAATTGGGATTCCAGAAGAAGAAGAAAGAGAGAGGGGAGCAGAAGGTATACTGGAGAGAATTATTGGGGAGAATTTCACCAATATGGCAAAGGGAATGAGCATCAAAATTCAGGAGGTTCAGAGAACGCCCCTCAAAATCAATAAGAATAGGCCCACACCCCGTCACCTAATAGTACAATTTACAAGTCTCAGTGACAAAAAGAAAATACTGTAACCAGCGCGGGAAAAAGGGTCTGTAACATACAATGGTAAAATTATTAGATTGGCAGCTGACTTATCCACAGAGACCTGGCAGGCCAGAAGGAGCTGGCATGATATTTTCAGAGCACTAAACGAGAAAACATGCAGCCAAGAATACTATATCCAGCTAGGCTATCATTGAAAATAGAAGGAGAGATTAAAGGCTTCCAGGACAAACAAAAACTGAAAGAATTTGCAAACACCAAACCAGCTCTACAGGAAATATTGAAAAGGGTCCTCTAAGCAAAGAGAGAGCCTACAAGTGGTAGATCAGAAAGGAACAGAGACCATATACAGTAACAGTCACCTTACAGGCAATACAATGGCACTAAATTCATATCTCTCAATAGTTACCCTGAATGTTAATGGGCTAAATGCCCCTGTCAAAAGACACAGGCTATCATAATGGATAAAAAAACAAAACCCCTCTATATGTTGCCTCCAAGAAACTTTTAAGCCCAAAGACAACTCCAGATTTAAAGTGAGGGGGTGGAAAAGAATTTACCATGCTAATGGACATCAGAAGAAAGCAGGAGTGGCAAACCTTATATCAGATCAATTAGATTTTAAGCCAAAGACTATAATAAGAGATGAGGAAGGACACTATATCATACTCAAAGGGTCTGTCCAACAAGAAGATTTAACAATTTTAAATATCTATGCCCCCAACGTGGGAGCAGCCAAGTATATAAACCAATTAATAACAAAATCAAAGAAACACATCAACAATAATACAATAATAGTAGGGGACTTTAACACTCCGCTCACTGAAATGGACAGATCATCCAAGCAAAAGATCAGCAAGGAAAAAGAGGCCTTAAACGACACACTGGACCAGATGGACATCACAGATATATTCAGAACATTTCATCCCAAAGCAACAGAATACACATTCTTCTCTAGTGCACATGGAACATTCTCCAGAATAGATCACATCCTCGGTCCTAAATCAGGACTCAACCGGTATCAAAAGATTGGGATCATTCCCTGCATATTTTCAGACCACAATGCTCTAATGCTAGAACTCAACAACAAAAGGAAGTTTGGAAAGAACCCAAATACATGGAGATTAAACAGCATCCTTCTAAAGAATGAATGGGTCAACCGGGAAATTAAAGAAGAATTGAAAAAAATCATGGAAACAAATGATAATGAAAATACAACGGTTCAAAATCTGTGGGACACAACAAAGGCAGTCCTGAGAGGAAAATATATAGCGGTACAAGCCTTTCTCAAGAAACAAGAAAGGTCTCAGGTACACAACCTAACCCTACACCTAAAGGAGCTGGAGAAAGAACAAGAAAGAAACCCTAAGCCCAGCAGGAGAAGAGAAATCATAAAGATCAGAGCAGAAATCAATGAAATAGAAACCAAAAAAACAATAGAACAAATCAACGAAACTAGGAGCTGGTTCTTTGAAAGAATTAATAAAATTGATAAACCCCTGGCCCGACTTATCAAAAAGAAAAGAGAAAGGACCCAAATAAATAAAATCATGAATGAAAGAGGAGAGATCACAACTAACACCAAAGAAATACAAACTATTATAAGAACATACTATGAGCAACTCTACGCCAATAAATTTGACAATCTGGAAGAAATGGATGCATTCCTAGAAACATATAAACTACCACAACTGAACCAGGAAGAAATAGAAAGCCTGAACAGACCCATAACCAGTAAGGAGATTGAAACAGTCATTAAAAATCTCCAAACAAACAAAAGCCCAGGGCCAGTCGGCTTTCCGGGGGAATTCTACCAAACATTTAAAGAAGAACTAATTCCTTTTCTCCTGAAACTGTTCCAAAAAATAGAAATGGAAGGGAAACTTCCAAACTCATTTTATGAGGCCAGCATCACCTTGATCCCAAAACCAGACAAGGATCCCATCAAAAAAGAGAGCTATAGACCAATATCCTTGATGAACATAGATGCAAAAATACTCAACAAAATACTAGCTAATAGGATTTAACAATATATTAAAAAGAGTATTCACCACGACCAAGTGGGATTTATTCCAGGGCTGCAAGTTAGGTTCAACATCCGCAAATCAGTCAATGTGATACAACACATCAATAAAAGAAAGAACAAGAACCATATGATTCTCTCAATAGATGCTGAAAAAGCATTTGACAAAGTACAGCATCCCTTCCTGATCATAACTCTTCAAAGTATAGGGATAGAGGGCACATACCTCAATATCATCAAAGCCATCTATGAAAAACCCACTGCAAATATCATTCTCAATGGAGAAAAACTGAAAGCTTTTCCGCTAAGGTCAGGAACACGGCAGGGATGTCCATTATCACCACTGCTATTCAACATAGTACTAGAGGTCCTAGCCTCAGCAATCAGACAACAAAGGGAAATTAAAGGCATCCAAATCGGCAAAGAAGAAGTCAAATTATCACTCTTCGCAGATGATATGATACTATATGTGGAAAACCAAAAAGACTCCACTCCAAAACTGCTAGGACTTATACAGGAATTCAGTAAAGTGTCAGGATATAAAATCAATGCACAGAAATCAATCGCATTTCTCTACACCAACAGCAAGACAGAAGAAAGAGAAATGAAGGAGTCAATCCCATTTACAATTGCACCCCAAACCATAAGATACCTAGGAATAAACCTAACCAAAGAGGCACAGAATCTATACTCAGAAAACTATAAAGTACTCATGAAAGAAATTGAGGAAGACACAAAGAAATGGAAAAATGTTCCATGCTCTGGATTGGAAGAATAAATATTGTGAAAATGTCTAAACTACCTAAAGCAATCTACACATTTAATGCAATTCCTATCAAAGTACCATCCATCTTTTTCAAAGAAATGGAACAAATAATTCTAAAATTTGTATGGAACCAGAAAAGACCTCGAATAGCCAAAGGGATATTGAAAAAGAAAGCCAACGTTGGTGGCATCACAATTCCAGACTTCAAGCTCTATTACAAAGCTGTCCTCATCAAGACAGCATGGTACTGGCACAAAAACAGACATATAGATCAATGGAACAGAATAGAGAGCCCAGAAATAAACCCTCAACTCTACAGTCAACTAATCTTCGACAAAGCAGGAATGAATGTCCAATGGAAAAAAGATATCCTCTTCAATAAATGGTGCTGGGAAAATTGGACAGCCACATGCAGAAAAATGAAATTGGACCATTTCCTTACACCACACACGAAAATAGACTCAAAATGGATGAAGGACCTCAATGTGCGAAAGGAATCCATCAAAATCCTTGAGGAGAACACAGGCAGCAACCTCTTCGACCTCAGCCGCAGCAACATCTTCCTAGGAACAACGCAAAAGGCAAGGGAAGCAAGGGCAAAAATGAACTATTGGGATTTCATCAAGATCAAAAGCTTTTGCACAGCAAAGGAAACAGTTAACAAAATCAAAAGACAACTGACAGAATGGGAGTAGATATTTGCAAACGACATATCAGATAAAGGACTAATGTCCAGAATCTATAAAGAACTTAGCAAACTCAACACCCAAAGAACAAATAATCCAATCAAGAAATGGGCAGAGGATATGAACAGACATTTCTGCAAAGAAGACATCCAGATGGCCAACAGACACATGAAAAAGTGCTCCATATCACTCGGCATCAGGGAAATACAAATCAAAACCACAATGAGATATCACCTCACACCAGTCAGAATGGCTAAAATCAACAAATCAGGAAATGACAGATGCTGGCAAGGATGCGGAGAAAGGAGAACCCTCCTACACTGTTGGTGGGAATGCAAGCTGGTGCAGCCACTCTGGAAAACAGCATGGAGGTTCCTCTAAATGTTGAAAATAGAACTGCCCTATGACCCAGCAATTGCACTATTGGGTATTTACCCTAAAGATACAAACGTGGTGATCCAAAGGGGCACGTGCACCCGAATGTTTATAGCAGCAATGTCCACAATAGCCAAACTATGGTAAGAACCTAGATGTCCATCAACAGATGAATGGATCAAGAAGATGTGGTATATGTACACAATGGAATACTATGCAGCCATCAAAAGAAATGAAATCTTGCCATTTGCGACAACATGGATGGAACTAGAGCGTATCATGATTAGCGAAATAAGTCAAGCAGAGAAATACAACTATCATATGATCTCCCTGATATGAGGAAGTGGTGATGCAACATGGGGGCTTAAGTGGGTAGGAGAAGAATAAATGAAACAAGATGGGAATGGGACGGAGACAAACGATAAGTGACTCTTAATCTCACAAAACAACCTGAGGGTTGCTGGGGGGGGAGTGGGTTTGGGAGAAGGGGGTGGGATTATGGATATTGGGAAGGGCATGTGCTTTGGTGAGTGCTGTGAAGTGTGTAAACCTGGTGATTCACAGACCTGTACCCCTGGGGATAAAAATATATGTTTATAAAAAATAAAAAATTTAAAAAAAAAAAAGAATCAAACTGACTGGCCAGGGCCGTGCCTCTTACAGAGAGGGTGACCTTTCTCTGTTTCACAGACTAGCTTAAGGGCAAAGGCCATGCGGTCGGGCCTGGCCACACACAGGTGGCCAATGAGATTGTAACACACACAGGAAACTCCACAGAGATGCTAGGTGACCAACTGAATTACAATTTACCCTAGTAGACATTTGAACCAGCCTATCACTTTGGCCAGAATTGGTGCCCAAAAGGCTCCCAAAAGGCGGGCCCCATACTCCTTGGTAGCTAGGGAGACAGTATGCAACCCCCCACTGATCGGATGTCTCCACCTGGCCTGACCCACACTTGTATCTGGGCTTTGTTACCTGTGGCTGGTTTCCAGGACTCGATTTTTTTTTTTTTAAGTCAGTCCCCTGGGGGAGGGGAGCAGGGACAGTATAAGGGTTAAGAAAGGTTGTTGTTTAACCTTAATGAAGTCTGGTTAAATAGGTCCTTACACTGTGTGTGATGTACAGGCCCACAGCTTCTCTTCGGAATTCAACTGAATTTAAAAAGAGAGAAAGAGACCAAGAAAGCAGGCTTTGCATCTCAAAGGCAGGTGAGCTCACCTTGGCATTCCATGGGGCCTTTTCCCTGTTCCTGTCCCTGGGGTGCTCCTCCAGCAGGCCTTTGTGTGGGGCTAGGAGGACACTTGTAACTCAGTCCCTGGTGTTGCTGTCAGGGACAGAGGAGTTTGGTGGTGGAAGGAGGCCAAGGAGAGCAGCGGGACAGAGGGGAGGGAGGAGCTGAGTCCAGGCTGGTAAAACAGCGGGGTATCGAACTCCTCCTTGCCACCATCTCAGGCTATACAGCTCACACAGCCTGACGCTTCAAGGGTTTGTCATGACAAATCTCCACGATATTTCCCTACTTTGGGCTGAAGGCTGAGGAGCGACCCAAGCACTGACAGATGCAGACCTACATGGTCCAAGGTGACCTCTCACCTCTGAATCTGCAGGTGGATCAGGGGCACAGGGCTATCTATGCCTGCTTCCCATTAGCCTCCATGCCAGAGTTGGCTCTGGATGCCTCTGGCCGCCCTGGGCTGTGGGACCTCAGACGCCACCTTATGTCAGTGGCCACATCTGGGACCTCTGCAGATTCTCATCCTCCAGGCACATGCACAGATGCTGGAACTCCATCGCTAGTGATCCCGTGCAAGTGTTGAGCACAGGTCAGTACTTCAGAGCTGGAGGTCACAGGCTGGCTCTTCCCCCCGAGCACTCTGGATCCTGGGTCACTCATCTCTGTACCTCAGTTTCTCCCTCTGAGCAGTGGGGAGAAAAAACCAATGCCCGGCCCAGCTATGGTGAAGGCTGAGCAAGACAGGGCATGCCAAAAGTACAGGGGAGACAGGGTTTTCTCCGAGTGACACCAAGTTGTGACATGTCCACGGGACATATCTACAGGGGGAGCACACCCTCTCGGGTCCAGCCATTGTCCACACCTCACATTCACACTACACAGACCCACACAGAGACATCCCTAAAGCCTGAGCACACAGACCCATGCTACCTAAATGGAACATGGCTGCTCCCGGAGGCTGTAGCACTGGCTACAGTCCATTACCTGGAAAATCAGTCCTTACAGAAACGTCCCAATCCTCATTCCCAACAGGAAGCCGGAAATAGCATGACCTTCCAGCAAAACACGAGAGCCCCACCTTTCCTTTCTCATGGATTTTTCCTCAGTAAGTAAGTGATTCAAAAACATGTTCCTATTTTACTGGGTCTGGAGGCCACCTGCCCTTACAGAAAAGAAACCCCCGCGACGGTGCGGCCATACTGTACACTGCTGGCACGGGGCTTTTGTTCTCTGGGTGAGTCTAGAAAATCAGACAGGAAGCCATGGCCTGGGCAAAGACGCCAGAACCAAGTGTGGAGGACCCCTGTGGGAAAGACACAGGCTTGTCCCAGTGGATGCAACTCTTATGTCCATCTTGATCAGCAACAGTAAGACTCTTTAACCTAGGAGGGATATTGGTGCTGAAGAGAGACGCCATGTCATACGGTTGGTAAGCTGATGCTGGCATGTGAGCACCCTCTTGAATCAGGCCTCAAGAGTCTCCCCACAATGAGAACTGCACATCCCATCTATAATATCCATTGTCAGATTTTCCATACGTGAGCTCATTCGAACATGAGATAAACTGACACAGCGACGTTTTCATCTCAAAGCCGGGAGACCATAACCTGGCATTAGATGGGGCTTCTTAATCTGCTGGATCATGAGGAAGCTTCTCAGATAGGAACTTGGAGGGTCTAGGAGGACACCGAGGGGCTGTCAGTCTCGGGCGGCACTGCTGCTCGGGACTGACTCAGGGAGCTTTGGTCGACTTGGGCAGGGAGAGGGAGTCATGGAACCAGCTAGTTAATAACCATGAACTGGGATGCTACTGGGTCACCAGCAAAGGAGAGGGGCAGGAGAGAAATGAGGAACAGAGCCTTTTGGCTTTCTGGCAATGACCGTCGAAGTTGCCGTGAAATGTTCATGATCGGAACTATATCACATTGTGGAAAAGGCAAATCTAGAGAGACATTAAAAAGATCAGGAGTCTCAGGGAAGTGGGGGGTTGAATAGGTGAAACCAGGGGATTAGTAGAGCAGTGAGACTCTTCTGGGTGGTTGATACCAGACATTATATATTTTTTCCAAATTCCAAATTTTTTTCTAAAAAAAAACCCATAGAATTATACCACACAAAGAGTGCACGTTGATATCAAATATCCACCAATATTGGTCAACTGATAGGAACAAACACACTACATGAAAGTCAGAGGTGAGTAACAAGCAAAACAAGGTGGGGTGGAGGGGAGAGGGCGTAGGAGATCATTCTCCATTACCTGTTGAAGTTTTATGTGAATCTGAAGTGCTTTATAAAGTAGATGAGTTATTTATATAATTTTATTAATTTTTTTATTTTTTTATAAACATGTATTTTTATCCCCAGGGGTACAGGTCTGTGAATCGCCAGGTTTACACACTTCACAGCACTCACCAAAGCACATACCCTCCCCAATGTCCATAACCCCACCCCCCTTCTCCCCACCTCCTCCCCCCAGCAACTCTCAGTTTGTTTTGTAAGATTAAGAGTCACTTATGGTTTGTCTCCCTCCCAATCCCATCTTGTTTCATTTATTCTTCTCCTACCCACTTAAGCCCCCATGTTGCATCACCACTTCCTCATATCAGGGAGATCATATGATAGTTGTCTTTCTCTGCTTGACTTATTTCGCTAAGCATGATACGCTCTAGTTCCATCCATGTTGTCGCAAATGGCAAGATTTCATTTCTTTTGATGGCTGCATAGTATTCCATTGTGTATATATACCACATCTTCTTGATCCATTCATCTGTTGATGGACATCTAGGTTCTTTCCATAGTTTGGCTATTGTGGACATTGCTGCTATAAACATTCGGGTGCACGTGCCCCTTTGGATCACTACGTTTGTTTCTTTAGGGTAAATACCCAATAGTGCAATTGCTGGGTCATAGGGCAGTTCTATTTTCAACATTTTGAGGAACCTCCATGCTGTTTTCCAGAGTGGCTGCACCAGCTTGCATTCCCACCAACAATGTAGGAGGGTTCCCCTTTCTCCGCATCCTCGCCAGCATCTGTCATTTCCTGACTTGTTGATTTTAGCCATTCTGACTGGTGTGAGGTGATATCTCATTGTGGTTTTGATTTGTATTTCCCTGATGCCGAGTGATATGGAGCACTTTTTCATGTGTCTGTTGGCCATCTGGATGTCTTCTTTGCAGAAATGTCTGTTCATATCCTCTGCCCATTTCTTGATTGGATTATTTGTTCTTTGGGTGTTGAGTTTGCTAAGTTCTTTATAGATTCTGGACATTAGTCCTTTATCTGATATGTCGTTTGCAAATATCTACTCCCATTCTGTCAGTTGTCTTTTGATTTTGTTAACTGTTTCCTTTGCTGTGCAAAAGCTTTTGATCTTGATGAAATCCCAATGGTTCATTTTTGCCCTTGCTTCCCTTGCCTTTGGCGATGTTCCTAGGAAGATGTTGCTGCGGCAGAGGTCGAAGAGGTTGCTGCCTGTGTTCTCCTCAAGGATTTTGATGGATTCCTTCCGCACATTGAGGTCCTTCATCCATTATTAGTCTATTTTCGTGTGTGGTGTAAGAAAATATAATTTTATTAATTTTAATTATTTATTTAATCATTTATTTATTTAAGTAAGTTTATAATTTATAATTTATTATAATTATTTAATTAAATAAATATCCTTTTAATTTTTAATTTAATAAATCATAATTTATAAACAAATTTTATAATATAATTAATTAATTTTTTGTTTATTTATTTGCTTGATTAATTAAAAAAGAATTTTAAATCGGGTTTATTAATTAAAAACTAGTATGTTTCCAGAAGAGATCTATTTCCATTAATGTTCAGCACCAGTTAATATCCAAACATTAACTTGAGACATTGTTTCCTATTAAATGTGAACAAGGCTGAATTATCTGTCAACCCGTCTTTACTTCCACAGTCATGGTCACAGCACTACTGACTGACTCAGCCAAACACAACTTTCACACATGGAATAAAAAAGCACATGGCTTAGCATGGTTATAGCTTTCCATCACGTGTGGTACACCGAACAAACATTCATTTCTTCTCAAATCTGCTGAAATTAATTTTCACGCTTCCTTCCATTGACTCGTCTGTGGGATGCACCCTGGGGCGCGGCAGAACACCCATTTTTCTGACCTGCTGCCGGCGATGAGGTGCGTTTTTTTCGTAAATGAGGACCGAATTTTCTTTTTGTATCCATCAGCTAAGACTCTGGAAACAAGTTCATAATAAGAGAGCTGTTGACTCCTTGGCGGCAGAAGACCACAGCGAAACTAGTGATAACTGCTTCACAGTAGAAGCTTTTGGTCTCTCATGCACCCGCTGAATCAAAGCTGGGCTTAGGAATCCTGTGGTTTGGTGCGCACTTAAAACACCCAGCAGACAGACTGCGTGGGAAATACCCTTCCTTGCATGAAGCGATATAGAAAGTCAGCAGAGCGTCGTAACAGACAGCGCGAGCCCGAGGTCCTGGGTTCAGATGCTATGAGAAGCTGGGAAGGTCGGGCTACCCCTCTGTGCCTCAGTTCTCTGCACTGCGCCATGAATACTTGCATAGAACCTCCTGTTTCCTATTAACAGTAGGATGCTCAAAAATTATTACATACAGGTAAATCCTTAAGAAAATAATTGGTAAGTGCTCTGTGTTTGAGCAGTGGCTGCTTCTGGAGAAGGGGCTTACATGGCCACAGAGCAGGGAGGGTGAGGTTTACTTCTCATCCTGTACACAGGGAGGATGCATTACAGCTCAGGAATATCTGTTCCCATCTCCTCTGATCCCGTCAGCACTGCGGGGTGGGCTGAGCAGGACCTGTGACCTGTGTTGTATAGTTCACGGCACTGAAATTTAGAGGTATTCAGAAATCCACAACACAGATGAGTGAGGGTTCTGGACCAGGAATGCACCTGGTTCCTGAGGACAGAGATTCCCTGAACTCAGTCCCAAGTCCTTTCAATCATGCCCTTAACTCCTGAATCAAGGGCTTCCCTTCCTTCATTTATCAACTCCTCCTCCCTCAAGGTTCCTATGAGAGAGAGATGACGTCCTAGAAGAAGTATCAGAGCCAAGACAAGGGTCCGAATCACCATTCACCTTTTCTATCAATCCCTGATCCAAAAATACCCACTATTTTCCCCAAACCAAGCCCTCCAAAGGGCCAGGGAAGCCCAGCTGTGGCCGTCCTCCCCCAGCCTCCTCACGCAGAGCCTTCCTGGTATCCAGGTGACCCTCAAGGACTAGTGGTCTGCTGGGCTCACTGGCTGACTCAGAACCCAGGCCATTCCAAACCAAATATTGCAGGACAACTCTGCCAAGAACTAACTTCCCTTTGACTGACCAACCCCGGCTGTCAACCGGAACCCCACCAGTTCTTGCGAATTAACTAGGAAAGTGGCCATCTGGCCTGGTGCTTTGGTGGCTTAATGGATGGATTCCAGGACCCTCAAGGTTTCACTGGCTCTTGGTCTAAGTAAACACCCATGTACCTTGGATGAAGGTCAGGCTGACAGCAGATGTGGGCAGCACTGGCCCTGAGTAGAGTACCTTCCCTGTCCTCCTTCTTCCTCCAGTCTCTACAGCTCCTCATCCAACCCTAGGTCCTTCAGTGGCAGGGGACCAAGTCCCATCCCCTCTTCGAGAGTCCTTTCCATATCCATAGCCTACGAGCCCACCCCTGGACTCTCCCTGAGGATCACTGGACCCTCACTCTTTCTGCTACCAAATGTTCAGTGCATCAACCTGATAGCACTGTTTCTTCTCACCACTCTCTTAGGCAGACAAGGACAGGGGAGAAGGCTGGTTTTCTCTAGATTCTTTGGGCGGAAGGAGGAGAAGGGAGGCAGAGGCATGAAGGGAGGCAGAGGCATGAAGGGAGGCAGGAAATGGGGCAAGGTAAAGGGACAGCATGGTTAGTGTCCCTGCACAGGCCAGCAGAGCCAGAAACCCAAGGACCTGGTGTCAGAGGGACACAGACCTCGCTGCTGATGAGTGGCCCAAGAGCCATGGAGATGGCCTGACTGTGCCCTGCACAGAGTCCTCCTCTGTCCTGATGTCCTGAGAGCTGGGGACTTGGGAGTAGTGGAGGCAGCAGGCTTGGACATGGTACAGATGGGGTCCCAGCACTCATGGAGGGAGGGAGGAAGAGAGGGAGTGAGGGGGATGAGAGAGAGAGGGCCTCTCCTCCATTGGTCCCCTTGGCTCAGGCAGGGAGAGTCCCGGGTCCTGATCAGGGGACCTTGTGTGACCTCCCTTGCTGAGGACACCAGCACAGGCCAGTCACTTTCCTGGCTTCTCTGCCAAACTTTGTCCCCACCTTTACAACTCTCTCTTCCAGATATCCTGTGACATTGTCACTTTTCCTTCCCTTCCACTAGATGCTGCTCTACAGCCACTGACAACAGCTTGAATTTCTGATTCTGAGATCCTAGTGTGGATGAGGCAGAGAGGCCATATGCTGAGTCCTCCCCATTCTTCAGAAAGCATGTGGAAATCTGAGGCTTTACCTGGGCTCTTTGACGTTATGGTGACAGTATTGACTCGAATAGCTGTGACTTGAGGAGCACTCAGCGTGTCAGGCTTCTTTCACCCATTAGCTGCCTTTTTCCTTTTTTTTTTTTCTTTAAAGATTTTATTTACTTATTTATTTATTTGGGAGAGAGAAGAGTGTATGTGCATGTGCAAGGAGCAGAGGGGGAAAGAATTTCCAGCAGGGTCCTTGTTGAGCTTGGAGCCTGATACAGGGTTCAAAGTCATGACCCTGAGATCATGACCTGAGCTGAAACCAAGAGCCTGAAACTCAATTAACTGGGCCACCCAGGCTCCCTTTCACCAGTTAGCTTCTTCACCACCCCCAGACCCCTTGGAGTGAGTTCTCACCCTACATACCAGGAAATCAAATCTCAGAGAGATGATGTGACTTGCCCAGAATCACACAGCATGTAACCAGACAAGCTGTTATTTGTCAAACATTTTGTTTAAATCCAAAGGCCAGAGACATAGTGTTGTCCCATTGTCCATAGCAGTTGTTAATTCCTGAGCTCCTACTATGAGCTGGACACTGTTTGAGGTTTCAAGAATATTGAGATGAGTAAAATAGACCCATTATATGAGCAGTTTGTCCTATGTCTGCTCCCCTGAGAACTGTGAGGGCCACACTTGCTTGTCCCATTGCTGTGGAGAGCGCAGCATAGTAGGGCTTCAGTTCATGATAAATAAATGCCAGTTATTAAAAAAATAAAATACTAAAATATTAAAAATATTTTAAAAAGAAAAAGGCACTTAAGACAATGACAGCTAAACTCTTGGGCATGGAAAAAAATCGCAAATTTTTCCATTTTTTCCAGCAAATGATCCTGGATCAATTTTCTGGAAGGAAATCTTTAAGCCAACCTCAAAATCATATCCAAAAATCAGTTTCAGATGGATTAGGGATCTAATTATATAAGATAGACCAATAAACTTTTAGAATACAACAGAAGAGAATGTTTTCATGACTTTGGGGGTTGGCACAGATTATGTAACTAGTGTACAACAGTGCTAACCCTGAGGGAAGAAATAGCTATTTTATTTTATTACTTTTTATAATTTTTTATTATGTTAATCACCATACAGTACATCATTAGTTTCTGATGTAGGGTTCCATGATTCATTGTTTATGTATGACAACCAGTGTTCCATGTAATCCGTGCCCTCCTGAGTACCCACCATTGGGAAGGGAAGAAATAGCTATTTTAAAAGGAGGAGCTGGGAGAGGAGCAAGACGGCAGAGGAGTAGCAGACTGAAATATCATCAGGTCCCAGGAGTTCAGCTAGACAGCTATCAAACCATTCTGAACAGCTACAACCTCAACAGGAGATTGAAAAGAAGAAGAGAAGCAATTCTGGGAACAGAAAAGAGACTACTTTCTGGAAGGTAGGACATGCAGAGAAGTGAATCCAAAAGCCCCGGGAAGAAAGATCGCAGAGGGAGGGCCCAACTCCAGGCAAGCTGTGAAGCAGCAGAGCACTAATCAGAACATTTAGAAGTCTGTTCGGTGGAGGGACATCGCTCCAGTGGCTAAGCAGGAGTGGAGTCCTCGCAGGGACAAGGTGGTCTCAGGACCCGTAGAGTTACAGAAAGACTGTGGGTGTCTGAGCATGGCAGACTCCCAGGTTTTGGATTGGGGAAGCCGGCTGCAGACACAGAGCTGAGGAGGGAGCTCCCAGCTTAGGGTTACCTTAAACCATGATCCATGGCACAGTCGGGCCACTGCTCTTTGAGCGGGGACCCCACAGGTGGCAGACCTGGGGAAACTTACCTTCCTCCTCTGGGAGGAGCAGCACAGGCAAGCGTCAGGAATCTGCTGGGTTTGCAGACTCCAAACGAGGCCATGTGCCAAAAGCTTGGTCACAGGCTGGGTGAGCTCAGAGCGTGGCCAGAGACCAGGGAGATGGGAGGGATTGGCTGCTTTTCTCTGAGAGTGCACTGAGGAGTGGGGCCCTGAGCTCTCTGCACTCCGGGCCTGAGATTGCGAGGCCCCATTTTCATTCCTGTCCTCCAGAGCTCTACAGAAAGCATTCAGGGAACGAAAGCTCCTGAGAGAGCAAACTTGAACAGACTGCTTAACCTGGCCCCTGGAAAGGGCAGTGCAATTCCACCTCAGGCAAAGACCCTGAGAATCACTGCAACAGGCCCCTCCCCCAGATCAGCAAGAATATCCAGCTGAGACCAAGTTCACCAATCAGTGAGAACTACGGAATTTCAGAGTTAGGGGAAAGAAATATATAGAATTCATCACTTTTTCCCCATGACTCTTTAGACTTTCAAAGTAAAATTTTTTTTAATTTTATTTTTTTCTTATTATATTTTTTTTCTAATTTTTCCTCTTTACTATTTTAACATTTTTAACTATTTTATCTTATCAATAGCTTTTAAAAAATCTCTTTTAATTTTCATATAGTCGCATCTTATCCCTTCATTGTATTTAACCTTATTATTTGTGTACATATAGGGTATTTTTTTCTTTAAAATTCTGGTATATAATTCCTCCTAATAGATCAAAATACACCCTTAATCTAGCACATGGCTTTGTTCTAGTCTCCAGCCTGATCACATTCTCTCATTTTTTCCTTTTCTTTTTTCAACCAACTTCTTATCTTACCAATTCCTTTATAAGAATCTTTTTAAGTTTTCATCTTTATATTCATATTACATCCCTTCATTGTGTCTGCCCATATATATATTTTTTTTCTATAAAACTTTGGATGTAGTTTCTTCTAACAGACCAAAATATACAACAAATCAAGTGCATGTTTTTGTTCTATTCACCAATCTTTTATATATACATACATATAATTTTTTTCCCTTTTTTCCCCCTTTCTTCTCAACCTGGTTTTGGGTCTCTTCTGATTTGCTTAGTGTATGTCTTTGTGAGGTCATTTCTAACCTTTTAGTATTTGATTCTCCCATTTATCTATTCTCATCTGGATAAAATTACAAGAAAATTTCACAAAAAAAAAAAAAAAAAAAACACAAAAAACCAAGAGGCCATACCAATGTCTAGGGACCTAATAAATATGGACCTTTGTAATATGTCAGAACTGGAGCTCAGAATGACGATTATCAAGGTGCTGGCAGGGCTCTAAAAAGGCAGGGAATATATTAGAGAATCCCTTTCTGGAGAAATAAAATTCCTTTCTGGAGAAATAGAAGAACTAAAGTCTAGCCAAGTTGAAGTCAAAAAAGCTACTAAAGAGGTGCAGTAAAAATAATGGAGTCTCCTACTGCAAGGATAAATGAGGCAGATGAGAGAATTAGTGATATAGAAGACCAAATGATGGAGAACAAAGAAGCTGAGCAAAAGAGAGACAAACACCTCATGGTCCAGTGGTTACTGGACCATGAGGTGTTTGTCTCTCTCCAGTAACCACTAGACCATGAGGTGAAAATTTGAAAGATAACTGATACTGTAAGATGAAACAATATTAGAATAATTGGGATCCCAGAAGAAGAAAGGAAGAGAGGCGCAGAAGGTATATTGGAACAAATGATAGTAGAGAATTTCTCTCATATGGCAAAGGGAACAAGCATCAAAATCAATGAGGCCCAGAGAACCAGCCTCAAAATCAATAAAAATAGGTCCACACCCCATCATCTAATAGAAGAACCTACAAGTCTCAGTGACAAAGAGAAAATCCTGAAAGCCACCCAGGACAAGAAGTCTATAACATCAATGGTGGAGATTATTACATTGGCACCAGATTTATCCACAGAGACCTAGCATGTCAGAAAGGACTGGCATGATATATTCAGAGCACTAAAGGAGAAAAATATGCAGCCAAGAATACTATAACCAGCTAAGCTGTTACTGAAAATAGGAGAGATAAAAAAGTTTCCAGGACAAACAAAAGCTAAAAGAATTTGCAAACACCAAACCAGCCCTACAGGAAATAAAGAGAGAGCCTAAAAGTCATAGGAACAGAGGCAATATACAGTAAAAGTCACCTTACAGGCAATACGATGGCACTCAATTCCTATCTTTCAATATTTCCCCTGAATGAAAATGGGCTAAATGCCCCAATCAAAAAACACAGGGTATCAGAAAGGATAAAAAACCAAAGCCCATCAATATGCTGTCTACAGAAACTCAATTTAGACCCAAAGACACCTCCAGATTTAAAGTGAGGGGGTGGAAAAAAATGGTAATGGACATCAAAAGAAAGCTGGGGTGGCAATCCTTATATCAGATCAATTAGATTTTAAGGCATAAACTCTAATAAGAGATGAAGAAGGACACTATATCATACTTCAAGTGTCTGTCCAATAAGAAGAACTAACAGTTTTAATTATCTAAGCCCCAACATGGAAGCTGCCAATTATATAAATCAATTAATAACAAAATCAAAGAAACACATTGACAATAATACAATAATAGTAGGGTACTTTATCACCCCCTTCCCTGAAATGGACAGATCACACAAGCAAAAAATCAACAAGGAAATAAAGGCTTTAAATGACACACTGGATCAGATGGACATCACAGGTATATTCATAACATTCCATCCCAAAGCAACAGAATACACATTCTTCTCTAGTGCACATGGAACATTCTCCAGAATAGATCACATCCCAGGTCACAAATCAGGTCTCAACCAGTACCAAAAGATTGGGATCATTCCCTGCATATTTTCAGACCACAATGCTCTGAAGCTAGAACTCAACCACAAGAGGAATGTTGGAAAGAGCTCAAATACATGGAGGCTAAAGAGCATCCTACTAAAGAATGAATGGGTCCACCAGAAAATTAAAGAACTGAAAAAATTCATGGAAACAAATGAAAATGAAAGTACAACTGTTCAAAATCATTGGGACACAGCAAAAGTGGTCCTGAGAGGAAAGGATATAGCAATACAAGCCTTTCTCAAGAAACAAAAAAGGTCTCAAGTACACAACCTAACCCTACACCTAAATGAGCTGGAGGAAGAACAGCAAAGAAAGCCTAAACCCAGCAGGAGAAGAGAAATCATAAAGATCAGAGCAGAAATTGATGAAATAGAAACCAAAAGAGCAGTAGGACAAATCAATGAAATTAAGAGCTGGTTCGTTGAAAGAATAAGATTGAGAAACTCCTGGCCAGACTTACCAAAAAGAAAAGAGATAGGACCCAAATCAATAAAATCATGAATGAAAGAGGAGAGATCACAACCAACACCAAAGAAATGCAAACAAGTATAAGAACACATTATGAGCAACTATATGCCAGCACATTTGACAATCTGGTAGAAATGGATGCATTCCTAGAGATGTATAAACTACTAAAACTGAACCAGGAAGAAATAGAAAACCAGAACAGACTCATAACCAGTAAGGATAACGAAGCAATCATCAAAATCTCCTGACAAACAAGAGCCCAAGGCCAGATGCCTTCCCAGGGGAATTCTACCAAACATCTTAAGAAGAATTAATACCTATTCTCCTGAAACTGTTCCAAAAAATAGAAACAGAAAGAAATCTTCCAAATTCATTTTATGAGGCCAGCACGATCTTGATCCTAAAAGCAAAGATTCCATCAAAAAGGAGAATTACAGACCGTTATCCTTGATGAACATGGATGCAAAAATATTTCTTTTCAAGTTTTGAAGTTTTTTAAAAATTTAATTTCTTTTCACTGTAATAGATTTCATTGTTTAGGCACCACACCCTGTGCTCCATGCAATACATGCCTTTCATAATACACCACCAGGCTCCCCCAACCTCCCACCCCCTTCCATTCAAAACCCTCAGATTGTTATTCAGAGTCCATGGTCTCTCATGGTTCATCCCCCCCCCCATTTCCCTCAACTCCCTTCTCCTCTCCATTTCCCCATGTCCTCCATGTTATCCCTTACACGGATGCAAAAATTCTTACCAAAATACTAGCCAATAGTATCCATCAGTACATGAAAAAGATTATTCACCACCACCAAGTGGAATTTATTCCTGAGCTCTAAGGTTTGTTCAACATCCACAAGTCAATCAACGTGATACAAAACATTAATAAAAGAAAGAACAAAAACCATATGATTCTCTCAATAGATGCTGAAAATGCATTTGACAAAGTACAGCATTCTTTCTTGATCAAAACTCTTCGAAGTGTAGGGATAGAGGGTGCATACCTTAATATCATCAAAGCCATCTATGAAAATCCCAGAGTGAATACCATTCTCAATGGGAAAAAACTGAGAGTTTTCCCCCTAAGGTCAGGAACACAGCAGGGATGTCCACCATTACCACCGCTATTCAACATATAAGTCCTAGCCTCATCAATCAGACCACAAAAAGAAAAGACATCTGAATTGACAAAGAGGAAGTCTAACTCTCACTCTTTGCAGATGATATGATAATTTCTATGGAAAACCCAAAAGACTCCATGCCAGAACCACTAGAACTCATACAGGAATTCAGTAAAGTATCAGGATATAAAATCAATGCACAGAAATCAGTTGCATTTCTATACACCAACAGCAAGACAGAAGAAAGAGAAATTAAGGAGTTGATCCGATTTGCAATTGCACCCAAAGCCATTAGATACCTAGGAATAAACCTAACCAAAGTGGCAAAGAATCTGTACTCAGAAAACTATAAAGTACTCATGAAAGAAATTGCAGCAGACACAAAGAAATGGAAAAACATTCCATGCTCCTAGATTGGAAGAAGAAATGTTGTGAAAATGTCTATGATACCTAAAACAACCTACACATTTAATGCAATCCCTATCAAAATACCATCAATTTTTTTTTCAAAGAAATGGAAAAAATTATCCTAAAATTTATATAGAACCAGAAATGACCCCAAATAGCCAGAGGAATGTTGAAAAAGAAAGCCAAAGTTGGTGGCATCACAATTCCAGACTTCAAACTCTATTACAAAGCTGTAATCATTAAGACAGTATGGTACTGGCACAAAAACAGATACACATAGATCAAGGGAACAGCACAGAGAGCCCAGAAATGGACCCTCAACTCTATGGTCAACTAATCTTTGAAAAAGCAGGAAGGAATGTCCAATGGAAAAAAGACAGTCTCTTCAACAAATGGTGTTGGGAAAATTGGACAGCCACATGCATAAGATTGAAACTGGACCATGTCCTTACACCACACACAAAAATAGACTCAAAATGGATGAAAGATCTCAATTTGAGAAAGGAATCCATCAAAATCCTTGAGGAGAACACAGGTAGCAACCTCTTTAGTCTCAGCCACAGCAACTTCTTCCTGGAAATATTGCCAAAGGCAAGAGAAGCAGGGCCAAAAATGAACTATTGGGACTTCATTGAGATTAAAAGGTTTTGCAGAGCAAAGAAAACAGTTAACAAAACCAAAAGACAACTGGCAAAATGGGAGAAGATATTTGCAAATGACATATCTGAGAAAGGGTTAGTACCCCAAATCCATAAGGAACTTGTCAAACTCAACACTCAAAGAACAAACAATCCAATCAAGAAACGGGCAGAAGAGATTTCTGCAAAGAAGACATCCAGATGGCTAACAGATACATAAAAAAGTGCTCCATATCACTCGGCATCAGGGAAATACAGATCCAAACCACAGTGAGATACCACCTCACACCAATCAGAATGACTAAAATTAACAAGTCAGGAAATGATAGGTGTTGGTGAGGATGCAGAGAAAGGGGAACCCTCCTACACTTTTGTTGGAAATAAAGCTGGTGCAGCTACTCTGGGAAACAGCATGAGGTTCCTCAAAAAGTTGAAAATATAGAGCTACCCTATGACCCAGCAATCGCACTCCTGGGTATTTACCTTAAAGATACAAATGTAGTGATCTTAAGGGGCATGTGCACCCAAATGTTTATAGCAACAATGTCTACAATAGCCAAACTATGGAAAGAACCTAGATATCCATCACCAGATGAATGGGTAAAGAAGATGTGATATATATATATATGTACTTATGTATATATCTGTACACTCCATATTAAATTGGATAATAGTCCATATTAAAATGGAATACTATGCAGCTATCAAAAATATGAAATCTTGCCATTTGCAACAATGTGCATGGAACTAGAGGGTATTATGCTTAGCAAATTAAGTCAATCAGAGAAAGACAATTATCATATTATCTCTCTGATATGAGAAATTTGAGAGGCAGGGCAGGGGATAATAGGGAGTAGGGAGGGAAAAAAATGAAACAAGATGGAATCAGGAGGGAGAGAAGCCATAAGAGACTCTTAATCTCATGAAACAAACTGAGGGTTGCTGGGGGGTGGAGGCAAGAGATAGGGTGGCTCGGTTATGTACCTTGGGGAGGATATGTGCTATGGTGAGTGCTGTGAAATGTATAGGCCTGATGATTCACAGACCTGTATCCCTGGGGCAAATAATACTATGTTAAAAAAAAAAAAAGGATTGCTCATCAATCAATACCATGAAATGATAAGCCACCGATGGAAATGCTTTTTGCATACATATATCCAATAAAGGACTTGTGTTGACAAAGAGAGAGAGAAAAAGAAATAGACAAAATTGTGAATATGCACTTCACCAAAAAGAATGTCCATTGTTAAAACTCAAATGAAAATATGTTCAACCTTATCAGTTTTCACTGAAATACAATTTGACACCCCATGCAACACACGCACACACACACACACACACACACACACACACACACCGGAATGTCTAAGTGAAAGTTGTCAACATTCAGTGCTGCTGAGGATTTGCAGGGACTGGAATTGTCCATCAATATCACAGTATTGGATGATACCTGGCATGATAGCCAGGTAAAGAATGTAAGGGACAGTAGTGGCTTTCAGTGGCAACACAGCATTGGAAATGAACAAAGGACCAGCACATGCAACAATGTGACTGAATCTCACAAACACAGAGCCTGAGGAAGTCAGACATCAGAGTATCTACTGTTTGCCAGCTAATGTGCTAGGCGTGTTACACACATTGTCTCATTTAGTCCTAATCACAAGACCTTGAATTGAGGTAATTGTCCCATTCTGCAAACAAGAAGACTAAGGCTCAGAGCGTTAAGTGTCTTGTCTACTCTCAGAGCCAGTATGTAGCAGGTGACATAGTCAAGTGTAGAACAGTGGGACTCGGTGTCCCAGGGTGCCCAGCCCCTTCCTGTTGAGGTCCGTAGCCAGGGCTGAGAGGCATCTCCAACCTCTAGGCAGTCCCCACATCCTTGCTCCCTGGGTTCAGAGCATAATGCATCATCTATGGGAACAGGCACACACACATGTTTTCAGCAGAAGAACAAACAGCATTATTTGCACGAAGGAGGAGAGAAAATTCTCATGATGTCATATATCCTGATTTCTCTTTGCTTTTAGTGTTCTAGTAATCAATCCGTGGAGCTAGAGTGGTACAGTATCTGATGGAAGAGATCTTCACATTCAGAAAGAGCAGATGTGATTGAGCGAAACATGAGTACCCAAGGCTGTGTGGTCTCAGAGGAGCACTTCAGGGGCAGTGGTGCCTCTCTCCTTCTTCCTTGATTATCCTGTCCATCAGCCCCCAAACCTCTAGCCTAGCACTGTTCAACAGACAAAGAATGCAACCTACATATGGAAAGCACATACATAGTTCTAAAATATTTAGTAGCCCTATTAAAAAAGAAGAAAGTTAGTAAGAGATTTTATCTTGTTTGATATACTCAAAATGTTATTGTTTCAATATACTGTTGGGTCCCCCAAAATTGGGTACCCCAATAATGGGTCCGTGATTAAAGGAGCAAGACTGATACAAAGCAAAGGTCAAGCAAAGCTTTATTTTGCGCCAAGCATCAGGAATCAAACTGGCCGGCCGGGGCCACACCTCTTACAGAGAGGGCAACCCCCTCCCTGCTTTCCAGACTAACTTTTATAGAGCAAGGCCATGTGGTTGGGCCTGGCCACACACAGGCCAATGAGATTGTAACACACACAGGAAACTCCACAGTGATGCTAGGCAACAAATTGAATTACAATTTACCCTAGTAGAAATTTGGACCAGCCTATCACACCTTGGTTAGGATTGGCGCCAAAAGGCTCCCGAAGGGCGGGGCATGGTAACCCAGGCAAGGGGGCTGCATAGTCAAGTAGACAGGATGTCTTTCTGCTGAGTAATAAGGTCAAACTTCCCCTCTTTGTTTCCCCTTCCCGCCTTTCTCTTCCCACGAGGGGGTCTTCCAAAGCCAATCCGCTAACACCAAGTATGCCTTTTTTCAAATGTTCAAATTGTCAGCCAATCGGCCCCGTCCCATCCAGGACTTGTATGTACCTGTCTATAAAAATCCTGCACCACCCCAGCCAGGTGTGCTCAGCTAGCAGGAGCTGCTGACCACCCGCAGGCGCGCGCTGACCACCCGCAGGCGCCTGTGTAACAATAAAGAACCTCTTGCTGTTTGCATCCTGTGGCAGTGTTGAATTCTTGGGTAAGGGTATCCGCAGGTCTTTCAGGTGCAGGGCAGCAGGGACTGGTGGGGACTGTGGCAAAGTAGGAGACAAACCCCACGTAATGGGCTCAGCTGCTGCTGGTCATTAATTGATTCAGAGCACTCAAAGCCTTTGATGGTTGTCTCCAGACAACCTCAAAACCCCCTAAATTGGGGGGTGTTGGTTTGTTTTTGCACAAGAGTCTTTGGCACTCTGGGGTTTAGCTGGCCGGCCAGAATAGATTTAGTTAGGGAAGCCTGGTAGAAAGAAACATGGCCTTGGTGCTGCCAGTTTTTCTCCGATGCTCAAGAGAAACAGGAAATTGTTGGGCTGGCAGGAAGGGCTACTAAATATGGCGAAAGTTCCCACCACAAGACCTGAGCTCGGACAGGAGAACAAAGGCCCAAGCAGGAATCTGAGACCCCCGCCCCGGGCTCCTGTGGACCAATGGGATCCCGATGAGCGGCGGGATATCCAAATAAGGGAAACTTGCCAAAAGACCAGACTCCTGGCTACGCCCTGCGGGTCTTCAGGCTTAAGCCCATTTGAATTACTATATGGCTGGCCCTTTCTTAGAAATCATAGCCCTCCGGCCATTTCCCCGCCTCTTTTATCCTATCTACCTTACCTCACTCTAGGGTGAGGCGCGACTTCCGCCACTCTGCTTTCCAGAGTGGCGGAACCTCGCCCGAGGGTGCCCACCTCCTCCCGGCACAACTTTCCTGGCTCCCCTTCTCCTGAGCCCTGAAACTTCGCTGGAGAGCGTTTCTAATAAATCTTGCCTTGCACCCACTTTGCCTGGTGTTGTGTTTATCTCGCCGGAAAAAACTTTACAGAAATCAGCTGCATTTTTCAATGCTGGCAATTAAACAGCATTTTAAAAACAATGCGCCGTTGCTGGGGGGAGGGTGTTTGGGAGAAGGGGGTGGGATTATGGACATTGGGGAGGGTATGTGCTTTGGTGAGTGCTGTGAAGTGTGTAAACCTGGCGATTCACAGACCTGTACCCCTGGGGATAAAAATATATGTTTATAAAAAAATAAAAAATTATTAAAATTCTAAAAAAAAAAAAAAAAAATGCGCCAGGCTGCAGACAAAAATTACTGTTAGCTGTGTGACCTCGGGGAAGTCTCTTAACTTCTCTGAGTTTCTGTTTCTTCATGAATAATGACTGCAAGAATGCACCTTGCTCCTGATCTTAGCAATTTGCATAAATCACTTTATTTAACCTTTCCCTCAATGTGATGAACCACATATTGCTTCATATTGCTTCTCTCCCTCAGTTTACAGCTAAGGAAACAGAGGCATAGAGAAGCTAAGTAATTGGCCCAGAGTCCCACAGCCAGTAAGTGACGAACAGCTCTGAGGTTTCCAGATGAAAGAGTGCATGCAAACCATCAGCGACTATTAGCTACAGTTATTTTATCATTCTCATTATTACTACTATTATTAATAACAGAAATGGCTCAAGGTCACTTCTGATATTCAATTTGATGATCAAAGCAACCTGCGAGACTTCTGTTTTCCAGACAAACACTAGGGGCAGCTCTAAATTTTGTGGTATGTATTTTGCAGGCTGCTGCTGACCATCTGAAGCATTCCTTTCTGCACAGGCACCAGGCTACCCTGCCAATGGGCTTCCTGCGACGATAATTAGATTTAGACGCCTGGTGCAGTGGATAGATTTTCATTTCGGGGTGACCAAGCCAATCACGACCTGTAATTTACAGCCTGAGTTGTTCTGAAATCAATACAGATTTGCTCTTCACTGAGGAGGTTATAAAACACGGGTGACAGGAGGCCCTGAAAAATGGTTGACATGGGAGCAGATAGCTTGCTGGGGCCTGGAGAGAGGCCAGGCCACTTGAGAGACAAAGCAGAGGGTGTGAGAGACCCACCTCTGTTCAGCAGGCTGCGGGCAGAGCCGCCCAGAGTTCCCATTGGGGTCCGCATGGGGTGCAGTGTGACTAAGAGACTAGACCTGATTGGCAGAGAGGCGTGACAGAAACGGAATGAGGAGAAGTTTTGGAGTTGGGTAGAGCTGGATTTGTAAGCCAGCCTTGAAGTTTTCTACCTGTGGTTCTTTGGGCTCCATTCCCCAACACTCAGTCTTCTCGTCTGTACAATGGGCAATGCACTGAACCTGCGGCTGAGATGAAGATGAGATGAGTCAGCGTTTGGACGCGTTTGCTTTCCTGCACTGTGAGGCTGCCAAGAGGCCATGAAGTCAGGGCGACCAGGTCTGAATCCTGCCCCTTTCGCCTTTACAGTCACCTTTCATAGGTCCCTTACCTCTTTGAGCCTAAGTATTCTTGTCTGGGGATAATAATAGAAGCCCCCACCTGGAGTGGTTGCGATCATTATATCAGATATTAGCAGCATGCACAGAACACAGCATGAGCTCAGCAAGAGGAACGCGTTATTTTCGCCAGTCTGATTTTTTTCCATCACAAGCCAGGCACAGAGGAGGCTCTCACTGAGCTTTGTCTCAGCCACATGGTGGACTGATGTCTTCTTCAGGAAAGAGATGGCATCCTCCAACTGTGCAATTTGGGGAGAGTTTAATTTTAAAAGTTAATGACACTGAAAACATTCACATAATAAAATAGTCATTATTATCCATACACACACTATTTGCAAATGTGAGCTTGGGCATTGGACAGCCAACATGGGATAGCACGGGAGGGCGGGGCTACACCAGGGGCTTACCACCCTCCTCACCTATTTAGCAACCGTGGAATAATTACTTGATATATGCCCCGGCTTGTGTTGGTGACCTGGGTCATACAGGACTAAGACATGCCTCCTAGCAAGAAATAGACTCTCAAATTTTTAAAAAGACACAATCAAGCTCCACCAATTTTTAATAAGACACAGCCAGCAGGAGGCAACGTCTGTTACTGGTTACACATGTGGGCTTTGAAGCCAGACCAGTCTGGCTTTGATGGCGAGGGGCAGGAGGAGGGGCACACCTGCACCTGCAGGATGGAAATCCCTGTACCAAATCATGGCACCGTGTCAAGACTCAGTTTCCTCATCTGCAAAGTGGAAATCATGAGTGTGTATGCTTAGAGGATCACAGTGAACACGAAACGCAGTAATTTCACTAAGTCACCACGTTTCAGCAAGGAGCTCACTGACACCTTGAATGCAGCATGTGGGACCCTGAAGAGAAGACCCCAGGGAGCCGTGCTTACACTAGCGACTCAGGGAAACCACAAGATACCGTGTGTTATTTTAAATTGCTACATTTGAAGTCATTTGTTACGTGGCAACAGAATCACTAAGACATTAGGTAACTTGTCCCAACCTACCTAGCTCCCCAAGGATAAGAGCCAGGATTCAGAACCAGAGGGAACCTCCATACTTAGTCAAAGGTAACAGCCAGAGGGGTTAAAATGCAAAAGATTGTCTGATTAGCACTCAGTTAAGCGGAAAATTCTATTAATCAGAATCTCTAATTCCTGGACGTTATGATTAGTCAGGGATTTTCTGGATTAGAAATCGAGTTTTCCGTGGCAATGGGGACCTATGTTGTGGACGCCTTGGAGAATGGCAGCAAGCCTGCAGCTGGGAGAAGAAGGTTCTCCATCACATGTGACGCAAAGTTCTGATTCAGAACAGCCATGTTCCTATCTTGAAAATACAACGGGATCATCAGCCATCTGACACTGGGCTTCTGCTGTGTTCCTCCCCAGTGGACCTCAGGGGCTGAAAAAATGACATCTTGTGACCTATGACTTACTCCTTTCAAAGACAGAGCTTGGGGATTCCTGGGTGGCTCAATCAGTTAAGTGTCTGACTTGATTTTGGCTCAGGTCATGATCTCAGGGTCATGGGATCGAGCCCCACATTGGCCTGCATGGTCAGTGGGGAATCTGCTTGAGATTCTCTCTCCCTCTTATTCTGCCCCTCTCCCCAACCCCTCTCAATCACACACATTCTCTCTCTCTCTCAAAATCAATATATATTTTAAAAGAGCATGACTCTGGTGGAAGGAGATGTACACCAACCAAATAGCCACCCCCACTACAAATGTAACAACAGCAGCTCACAGTCACCCAGACTCTGCAGAGCCTGACCCAGAGCCTCCCTGAGACCACGGTTTCCCCAGACAGACTCCCAACTGGCATCTCTTCTATCACTGTTCTTGAATATCATCTATTCACCATCTACTTACCGGGAGTCAGGGAAGCTGTGTTTCTCCTAATAAAATGCAAACCCAGAATGCAGATGAGTCACCTCGCTTAGATACAGCAGGAATGGAGAGTTGCAAACCCAGAATGCATTTTGCAAACCCAGAATGCAGACGAGTCACCTCACTTAGATACAGCAGGAACGGAGAGTCACATTCACTCATTCACTCCCCGGGGCCCGCACGGATCAACAGTCTGAAAGCACGGGGCAAAATGTTTCATCTTCTCTGTTCCATTTTCCCACTTGGCTTTTAGTCTCTACGTTCTTGGGAGACACTTTGAAGGAATCAACATTTGGATCAAGAAATAAGCCTCCCTGACAAACCATAAGAGACTCTTAAAGTCACAAAACAAACTGAGGGTTGCTGGGGGGAGGGGTAAGGAGAAGGGGGTGGGGTTATGGACATTGGGGAGGGTATGTGCTATGGTGAGTGCTGTGAAGTGTGTAAACCTGGCGATTCAGACCTGTACCCCTGGGGCTAATAATACATTATATGTTTATTTTTAAAATTTTTAAAAAATAAATAAATAACTAAATAAAAGAAATAAGCCTCCCTTCTGGGAAGGAGCTCTGTGCCCTGCACAGGTGTAACCCACAAATCCTCAACAGGGTGGAGCTGATGCAGGTGGCCAGAGTTTTTCAAATTTTTGCCAGGGCGTTCTCTCTGCCTGCGAGTGCACCTTGCCAGCTACGTTCAAGCATGTGCAAACCTGAGGTGACTGGCCCAACGTTCCCTGTCTGGTCCCAGCTGCTTTGGGGACCTCCTGCAGGAACGAATTTGCCCCTTGACTTTGTCAGTCTCTTTCAAGTATTTTTACTAGATCATTGCATCCTTTCCTTCCCATCATTTCGTGAGGCAGGTGCTAATATTGGCCCCATTTTCTTGATGTAGAAACTGAGGTTTTGAGAGGCAAATAGATTTGCCCAAGCTCCAACAGCCGTCAAATACATGGCAGAGCCTGGATCTAATTGTGGTACAGACTGCTCCCCAAGTCTGTGTTTCTGTTCATTGTGTTGGATGCTCCACAGTAGGACCTAGCACATTCCTAGGTGCACATGTGTTGTTGAAAGGGTGACTATGTGCAGGGTGAGCCCGGTGTGAAAGGAGACATGAGCTGTTTGTTGGTAGAAGCAGCACAGGTAAAAGGTGGGGGAGGTGTGCACTCACCTGAGGCTCAGTCCCAGGCGACAGGTTTGCTGGGAGCCTGAAGAACCCTGGCTTCAACACACCTCAGACTTGGTCCAGACGCCTTTGTTTTCATGCTTCCCATTCAATCCACACATTATTTAGATTTATTGAGAACCCACAGTAACACACCCTGAGTGGTGAATTAGATGAAGTCCCTGCTCCTCTGGAACTTGAATTCTGGTGGTGGGTATTATGGAGGGCAAGTATTGCATGGAACACTGGGTGTGGTACATAGACAATGACTCTGGAACACTGAAAAGAAATTTTAAAAAAATAAATAAAAATTTAAAAAAAGAAATAAGCAAGGAAACCCAAAAATAAAGTAGATTTTAGAAAGCACTAAGATGTGAAGGAAGTGCGGGAGGATCTTCTTAACGAAACCAGAGAAGACCTGTCTGAGGACTAGAGCAAAGGCAAGAATGGAGTGAGGGAGGCAGCCAGGCTAGCACTGGGAGGAAGAACACTTCAGGTGCAGAGAAGAGCAGGTGCAAAGGCCCTGGGGTGGGAATGAGCAAGGCCCACACAATGAAGAGAATGGATGCAGTTAGGAGGCTGGTGCACAGTATGTGTGCTGAAGCATGGGGGCAGGGGGGATGCCCGTGTGGAATGAGGTCAGAGATTAGGTCATCAGGGGTCAGTAGGACATTTGAGGAGAAAAGCAACTTGGACTTCATCCTGCCAGCCACAGAGAGCCATGAGAGGGAATGGAAGGATCCAAGTGATCTCCCCGATGGCGATGGAGGTGATTGGAAAAGACTGCTCCAAGAATGGGAGCAGGGAGAACAGGTGGGACAGCCGGCAGTGCTCCTAGCCTGGCCACCCGGAAGGATTCCTCGCTTCATCTCACTCCAGGTATGCTGGGACCCTGGCCTTTAACTCACAAGCTTGCTCTCGCCTTAAGGTTTCTGATACAGCGCCCCTCACCTCACTCAAAGATGAAGAGGACAATCCCCTTCAGCGCCTTTCTCTAGCTATCCCCCCAGCACTTTTATTTATCTAGAGAGCAGGAGTGGGGGAGGGGTGGGGGAAGAGGGAGGAAGAGAATCCGGAGCATGCTCTGAACTGAGCACGGAGCCTGACATGGGGCTCCATCCCAGGACCCCAAGATCATGACCTGAGCTGAAATCAAGAGTCAGACGCTCAAGCCACTGAGCCACCCAGGCACCCCTCCTGCTCTTTAAATTGTCTTCCCTCACATCTGCTCACCTAGGACAGCTTCTCTGATCCCACATCCAGGAGAATGTCTGTGGCATTTAGCTCTTTCTGTTTGAGCTTGCATGGAGCCTGTAAAGGACACCCACCCCACCCTCTCCTTGCTGAGCCCATGAAGCCTGGAATTGCATCATTGTTCCCCTACATAGAAAGCACGGAGGGGGCTCTCGGCGAAGAATTAGTTGATGGAATAATACTTTTGTGTAAGCTAGTGGTAATGTGAGCTGCATGCAGCTGACCTTAAATGATTTTTAAACAATTAAGTGGGGTCAGTCTTTCAAACAAATATATTTTGTAGAGCAGTAACCATGACTGACGGCATGCCTCATATAGGGCTAGGAATGATGCTAAGCACGCCAACTCCGTTCACTCAATTATCTCAATAACCATAGACCCTGGGAACATTCACCCCATTTCTCTGATGGGAGACTGAGGATGGAAGTGGATAGGAAACAAGCCCGAGAACACCTTATGACTGACTATGTAATGGAGATTAACAGTTTGAGTCCACGTCCATTTGGATGCAATGAAAACAGGCACAATCTTTCCTCTGGCAAATATCCACCAAGCGGCAGCTTCAGAGGTAAAAGAAGATGTGCTGTGAAATTAGCCAGAGCTCCTGCCTCCAGGAGACCAGCATCTGGCAGGAGACGGGAGACCTGGCAGGAAGTGTCCGTGCTGCTGATGAGTCAGGATCCATATGGACCAGCTGAAAGAAGTATTGAGATGAAAAGGACAGCTTAACAACCCCAGGAATAATTGAAAAATGACTCACATTCACTTTTTTTTAAAATTTATTTATTTGACAGACAGATCACAAGTGGGCAGAGAGGCAGGCAGAGACAGAGAGAGGGGGAAGCAGACACTCCCCACCAAGCAGAGAGCCCAACTCGGGGCTCGATCCCAGAACCCTGGGATCATGACCTGAGCCGAAGGCAGAGGTTTTAACCCACTGAGCCACCCAGGCGCCCCTGACTCACATTCACTTACTCTAATTCTTCAACACCGTGGACTCAGAGTCCACGGAAGTATTTCTCAAGCCTCCTTTTCTATCCCAGTATCACCCCAAACCACCTTCTGTACTCTTGACTGATACACTTCTTCCTTTTCAGTGTTAAGATCCCATATCCCTGAAGCTCCAGACAGCTGACAAAACCCAAATCGGCCACTTTGACAGTCTCTGAAAGCCACGGACCTTCTCCTGGAGAAATGCACCAGTCAGCGCTGACACCCACACCCCTGCGCACACGCACATCTACTGGTTTCCCCGGTTTGCCCATCATTTCACCGGGTCCTCAGATGTTGATTCTTACCCACCATTTCTGAGTGAGAGCCCCTGCCCTTGGTCATCTGAAAAGCACCTTAGCAGTTGCCAAAGGAAAAGAGCTTCTGCTTTTTCCAAGTGTACAAGAAAACTTCAGAAATTTATGTAAAAAGAGGTCCACGCCCAACCAACCAAACCTACCCCTTGCCGCTCCGTAAGCTTGTCTTTCTGCACAGTGTCCAGCCTGAAATGAATTTCTCTTCAAAAGTGCAGGGAAATCTGTAATAAGGACAGCGGGTGATGGTGGCCTTAGCCGCTCTCCAGCTAATGGCATGATAGCAGAAGAAGCTAGAACCAGATATCTCCTGTTTTGGTTTCAGTTTGGGTTCTTGATACCCTGGGTGGTTTTCATTCAACCGTGTGTCATGGTCCTGGAGACCAGTGGTTCTCAGCCACTGCACTGGTCAGTGCTGGATGGCCATAAGCTTACCAGGGTGTTGGAAAATAACTTGAATGGGTTGTGAACTATCAAAGTGGGCCAATGATTTGCTTAAAAAATAAATTAGAGAACTTTCAAGTTTCCCTCTAAAATGATGCCATTTTCAGTGCCTTGTTTTCCTGCAGGTGATAGATGGGTGGAAATGGGCAGTGGGTGCCATCTGGGGAATTCCAAATGACCCTAGGGTACTCACGTGACTCCGTCGCACCCTGCAAGGTCCCTGAATTGTTTTTGTGTTTAGAAAGAACTTAGCAAACCCCAAGATTTCTTGTCACCATTTTTACTCCTTCTAGAATAATGCTTCCTAAGCTGCAGTTATTTTACTATTACTTTTTAGATTTTTTGGCCTATCTTTAGTTACACCTTATTTAAAAAAAAAAAAAAAACATTTATCCCAATAGCCAGCCTTCTAGAGTCTTGGCCTAAACAATCGTAATCATGAAATCATGTGGTTAATGTGTTTTTTACTTACCCTCAAGATCCATTAAAGTAAGTGCTCAACTTTAGAAATAAAAATCACTATCATGCATCGTGAAACATCATTCCCTAGGCCCTTCTCCCCCAGTGGTATGGTTACCACATTTTAAGGACACCTTATTCTAGTAAGTACCTTCATGCACTGAAAAAAATCAACTCCAATCCATTTATTCTTTTGTAAATTCCATTTCTTCTTTTAAACACATCTATTAGAAAGTATATATCTATTAGATATATCTATCTGCTTACTATGTACCAGACACTGGCCCATGTGCAGGCATGCTCATCTCTTCATTTAATCCTTGCAAGAGGACTTTCAGGTGGCTATGGCCATTCCCATTTGATGGGAATGGAGGAAAAGATGGAGAAAATATGCTCGGGGAAGTCTGAGGGTCTTGCCCAAGGACACACAGCTTATACCTTTCTGGGAGGACAGAACCAAGTTCTTATGCTAGGGTAGGGAGGACCTACCGGCCATGTTGGGGATGCTGGTTGGCCTTCTCCAGTATTTGGGCACCAGACTTCACGGTGGCTCCATCACATCTAAGCTGTGAAACCACAGTGGGGACATTTGTTTGGGAAATATGTCCCTGTGTTCCAGCAGCCTAGGATCTTTCCAAGAGTTTCTCAAAATCCAGCAGAATAAATATCAGATTTTTTATTGCCCACCACATAATAGGAATATAACTTATTACTGTTAGAGCTCCAGACTTTAGGCAGCTTCCATAAATCTGGCGCTCCAATTGACTCCATATGCATTTAAGCAAAACCCAGCCCACATCAGGGAGCAGTGGATGTAATTGGAATATGGAGTGTGGCTTTTGGATTAATCACATTCTGAATATTAACTGCGCATTATGCTGATTTCCTTGTAAATATATTCAGAAGCCCCAGCGTGTGTAGCTGACTCGGTCTTATACAATCAGAATAGCAAATGTCCTGACTGTGGGGTTGGAAACAGTCCCAACTGTAGTGTACGAAGCCGAGTTTCATTTCCCCCGAGAGAAAGAATATTTCAGCCCACTCCAGGAGGCCTCCAAACACAATGTATGGTTTCCCGACACCAGGGGAAGGAGCCGTGTTTGTTTTCAACTGCCTGGTTCAGAATGGATTTTGCCGAAAACAAGAACACTTTTTTATCCCCCCAGGGAATTCTTGGAGGATTTTTCTGGCCCTAACATTTCTTTAGGAATAATCCATTCTGACTGTCTTTACTGGGGAGTCAGTAGAGTCAGTAAGTGGTGGAGGAGAGAACAGGATGGGGAACAGTATGATCAAAGATTGAGGTTTAGAAGGAAAATCCTGAGTGACTCCCAGTCCTGCTAAGGGTACCCCCCATGCTGGGTGACCTTGCTCTATGGGAACAGACAATGTCCTCCGTGAGTCACACAGTTCACCACTCGCAAAGCAATCCTTGTGCCTGGAGAATCCCATCCAGCACACCTGGCAGCTCTGAGAGGTGAGTGCTATAATTCCCATTTCACAGATACAAAAACTGAGACTTGGAAAAGTCTTGCCTTGAGGAAATGTGAGTAAACCAGCCTTGGGCGAAGGGCCTGGACTTGGGCACAAAATTAAGGGGATGCCAAAAATCTCAGCAATCGGCAACAGTAACAGTTTTTTAGATTTTATCTATTTATTTGAGAGAGAGAGCATGAGAGAAGAGAGATCACCAGGAGAAGCATATTCCCTGCTGAGCTGGAAGCCCGATGTGGGACTCGATCCCAGGACTCCAGGATTACCACCCGAGCCGAAGGCAGTCACTCAACCAACTGAGCCACCCAGGCGCCCCGGGAACAGTAACATTTTTAATGCCATATTTTTAATTACTGCAGAAAAAAAAAAAAAGCTGTGGCGAACAAAATATCTAAATTTTAAGTGAGGACAGGATTAGTAAGAGTGCTTTGCTGAGCCACGTTGGAGTCTGAGACAAAAGGTAATATCAGTACTACCGACTTTACCTTGATTAACTGAGAGATTTTTGTTGTTCTTGTTTGGCTTCTCCTTGAATTTTGTGTCTCATTATGGCCTCACCTGGTCCCAATCCTTCCTGGGAACCAGAGTTGTCTCCCTAAATCCCATATGTGCCCCTGTCAGGCCTCTGATTGCATTCTTCTGGGGGGTTCCCTATTACCGACAGGCAAGAGTCCAGATGCCCAAGCTGGGCTCAGAGAAGCTTCTGGAATCGGAGGAGGACTGTAACTCCCAGGACCTCAGTTTTCTCTCCTAAAAATGGAGAAAGCATCCATGCTTGTCTCATAGAATTGTTAAGAAAATTCAAAAAATTGTTAAACCTGAGTGGCTCAGTCAGTTAAGCGTCTGCCTTAAACTCAGGTCAAGATCCCAGTGTCCTGAGATGGAGACCTGTGTCAAGCTCCCTGCTAATCAGGGTGTCTGCTTCACCCTCTCTCTTTGTGCATGCACATTCTCTCTCTCTCTCTCTCTAATAAACAAAATCTTTTTTTAAAAAATAAAAGGCAAGAATCATAAAAAATAATGTCACTTATTAGGCACCAATTTTCCCCCAACATCTGGCATATATGATAAGTGGTCAGTTCATTCATTCAACAGATATTTATTAAACATCTATTACGTGCCAAGTACATAGTGCTAGAACTTTCAAGTCTCAATAAGGGCTAGTTAATGCTCTTGTTGTTATAGCCACAGCCCATGAGGTAGATAGCTCTGTTTTCATCCCCATTTTATAGGCAAGGAAACTGAGGCTCAGAGGGTTGAAGCCAACGATTAAATTGAAGAGCCAGGATTGGACCCCAGTAGGTCTGGTTCTGAAGCCTGCTGAGTTCTCCGCAAAGCCAATTGGAGCCTTTTCTTTTCTTTTCTTTTAAATTCTGATGATTGGGCCCGCACCCTGGAAGTTCTGATTTAATTTGTCAGGAGTGTGGCCTAGGCATCAGATTTTTTTTTTTAAGATTTTATTTGTTTATTTGAGAGAGAGACAGTGAGAGAGAGCGTGAGCGAGGAGAAGGTCAGAGAGAGAAGCAGACTCTCCATGGAGCTGGAAGCCCGATGCGGGACTCGATCCCAGGACTCCAGGATCATGACCTGAGCTGAAGGCAGTCGTCCAACCAACTGAGCCACCCAGGCGCCCAATTGGAGCCTTCTCTGAGTGTGCTTGTCCTTCCCTGGGAACTGCGAGCTTCCAGAGGGCCTGCCCCTTGTGTCTACCTTGGACCCAGCAAAAAGCTTTGTTTATAGCAAGTGCTCAACAAATGGCCAACAGGATAAACTGAATCTTGTCTCGAAGACGTGGGTCTGCCTTGTGGCTTGTGCCCTTGTATGTACCCCTGTGATGAAGAATGTATGTGCTTCTTCTCTGAACTCCAGATTCTTTGCAAAAAAAAAAAAGAGAGACCTTTGCTGGGGTGGTGGAGATGTAGTTGTCCAAAATGAAACCTGTCTTTTGCCCCCTCGTGCCTGCTCCATCTCTAGGTTCCTGTCTCAGTAGACATAGCACTGTCCACATGAGACACCAGGCATCCTCCCCCTCCATCCTCCTTTCCAGGCTTCTGACAGACACTCAGCTGGCATGTGCTGGGGGTCCTACCTCTAAGTCTTTTCCCATCAGCCACCTCTCACTATTCCTCCACCATGTTAGTCCAAGCTGCCACCAGCTTTTGCTTGGATGCCTGTAACCTCCTCTTCACTGCCCTACCTGCTTCCAACCTGGGCCCCATTCCATTCCACTCTCTCCTGGGCAGCCAGAACCACTTTTTCAACCACAGATCTGACCCAGTCTCTCCTCTACCTCAAACCCTGCCAAAGCTAGGCTTACCATAAGCTTGTCTCTGAAGTGGGGCATCTACAAAGGGGAGGAAATGTAGAATGATCCTTCTGGGTGTGGGAAGAAGGTATAAGAACCTTTATTTCGGTTTGTTTTCTATTGTATCTGTTTTGGAAGTTGAGTTTCTGGCCATGTTTCATAATGTTCTATCTTAGTTCAATTTCCCTGGAAGCAGAGCCTGAGGCAAGGATTTGTATGCATGTTCAGGCACTGCACTTAGGAGGAACCTATGAGAGAGTAAGGGAAGCAGGATAGAGTACAAACATAAGCAAAGGTGTGGTCTCAGCTGGAATCCAGATTCAGCTTGATCCAGCTGGGAGCTCTAGAAGGTGAACTGCACCACCAGGAGTTGACCTTTCGTATACCTCTGTCAGCTACCTGACCCTACAGTGATGAGGAATGCCCACTTCCAAGTGAGGCAGCTCCCTTTGGCCAAGGACAATTCTTTGGAGAAGTGGGCAGCTCTTCTGTGAATGGGCATTCTGCATGGGAAAAGGAGAATTGGCTATATGTACGAGGGAGTAATAAGAGGGTATTAGACCTTCCATACCTTCCTTTTATATTTAATGTATTTTCTCCATGTTTTATAAGAGACACTTCACCATAATATATGTATTAATACAAGACTATATATGTAATTTAACAATAAATTAATCAACGATTAGGATAAAAGCTCATCTTTTTTGACTCAGCTTGGATCTATATCTGAGTCCTGGAATGAGTAGGAATCAAGTCATCCAGAGAAGCCAAGGCTGGGGTGGGCAGGGATGCACCTTAAGCAGTGGGATTCTGGACATTAGATCAGTCCAAGCTTGTTTATTTTGGAATCTAGCATTTGAGCACTTTGGCCCAGTATCTTCTGGTCACCCCATCACTCACAGGGAACATGAGAAGGTAATGACTGCACAGAGCGAGACGTTGCAGTTGTTCATAGAGGTTCTAATAATCCCAACATCTCTTTACCTTTTCTTGTGCCTCAATCCTTAATGGATTCTCCAGATGCTGTGAAATCTACAAGCTATCTCATTCTTGGTGGAGAACGGAAGCCAGAGTTGAAAGTCCCATGGGGAACAGCAGGGTAAAGGCAATCTGCTTTGAAACAACAGGCGTTCCCCACTCTGTGCCCAGCTGGGCCCTGCATGCAAATTACTCTGACTTGAGCTTCTGGGCCGGCACTGGAGGGTGCAAACTCAGTTCATATCTGGAATAGAATGAAGTAAAGAAGGAGTGACTCAGAAGTCACATACAGTTGAGACCCAACTGTATGGCCAACTATCAAACATGAGTGACTCAGAAGTCACATACAGTTGGGACCCAACTGTATGGCCAACTATCAAACATGAGCTCTGTGGACCTGGGTAGCTTACATAATTTGTCTGAAGTCAAGATCTTTATGACATCTATGTCAGTTTCCCAAAGCCAAACCCAGGACAATGAACTGTGAGTGGAAGAGTAGTAACTGAGGATTTGCTATATGCCCAGGACTTTGCTAAATAAGATATTTATATGTACATATATAAAATGTGTGTATACACGTACAGATATATATTCTAATTTAATAATCTCAAAACCTTGTTAGCTGGGCACAGTCCTTATTTTATAGATGAGGGACCCAAGACTCAGAGAGGGTGAGTAACTTATGATAGCTAGTACATGATGGAGCTGGGATTTGAACCAGGGAAGCTCACCTCTTCCCCATCCTCTTCATTGCCTCACAGATCCTCCCTTCCTCAAGTTATTAGCACCCACGTGCAGGCTCTGAACTCTACCGAGATGGTGAAGGCCTCGTTTGCAGGTGTCTGGAAGTCATAATTAGCAAGCAAACGTCATCTTTATTAAATTCTGCGTGGTAGCCAGTTGGGTGTAGAAAACTACTCAAATCCGATGGTTTGAATGTCTTCTTTATCCTGGTTGGTGCCTACCCTAAATTAAAATCCCCTGAAGGTACTGCTGTCTTAATTAACAGTTTGCCTTGTTAACACTGTAAACATTTTCCTTGTTGTGAGCGGGTCATGCCAATTAAAGGCACAGATGACGCTGAGCAGGAGAGCAGTGCATGTGTTCCTGGTGGGCAAACCAGCCTTTTCTGGCCAGCCGTGATCCCCACATTTCTGCTGGGAGTTTGCCAAGACAGGTGGCTCTGGAAGGACAGCTGCTTTTACCTAGTATGCAGCTACAACATGCCATTGGCTACCCATGGAGGTTGGGGGCATGGGTTTGGAGCCAGAGAGACCTGGCTGTGTGTTCTGGCTCCTCCTGGTGCCTCAGTTTCTTCAGCAGACCTCCCTCATGAGATGGTACAGTACTCACCTCATGAGCAGAGGCGAGGCTTCAATGAAGTGATGTGTGCAAAGGTAGTCAGCGTGGGGTATGGTGCTCGAGAGTGGAAACTATCTTCTCCTCTCCCTCCACCTGCCCTCGTGGATATTTTTTACACCTTTTAGGCCAGTGAGCATCATTAGAATGTTCTTCCTTAGTGGGGGTGTTTTCCCTTACAAGTCCCACCTACCTGTGGTACTCCAGTAAAGGAAAGCCAACAATTCACTTGGAAGCATGTGGCCCAACCCTAGGACTCAATCTTGAAAACCTTGGATTGTTTCTGTTTTCCTTTTTTATTAAAGGATAACGTATGTGTAGAAAATCACAAAAGCCTAAGTATACCACCTGTCAAATATTTACAAACTGGGGGCACCTCAGTCAGTTAAGTGTCTGCCTTCAAATCAGGTTGTGATCTCAGGGTCCTGGGATCAAGCCCTGCACCAGGCTCCTTGCTCAGTAGGGGAGTCTGCTTCTCTCTCCCATACTCCCTCTATGAGCTCTTAAATAAATAAATAAATAAATAAATAAATAAATAAATAATAAGTTTTACCAACTGAACATACTCTTGTACCCATGCCTAAAACACAAAATAGAATGTTATCAGCTCCCCTGAAGACCTGCTGAGCCCACTTCCCCTCTCTCTTCCCCAGGAGTACCCACTGTCTAGACCTCTAGAGCATGGGTTAGTTTTGCTAATTTTTGAACCTGAGATAAATTAAATGATGCAAAGTTATATATACAGAAAAATTAATGGAATTTCTTTTCATGGAAATATAAATGGAATGGAATATAAATATAATCAAATGAAATGATATAAAAATACATTAGCTATGTATTCTTTTGTGTCTATTTTCAACATTTTATTTGTGAGTTTCAGGTGTTGTTGCCTTAGTTGTAGGTCATTCATTCTTATTTTGGTGTGCTATTCCCTGTGTGATTTTTTTTTTTTTTGGTTTTTTTATTCATTCAACTCTTTATTGATGTTTGGGTTGTTTCCAGTTTTCAGCTAATACAAGTAGGGCTCCTGTGAATATGCGTGCACATGTTTGTTGGTGAACAGATGTGTGCATTTCCTCTGAGTAGAGTTGCTGACCCATAGGTTATGTGTGTGGTTGGCTTTAGCAGATACTATGAAATTGTTTTATGAAGTGTTTATACCAATTTATACTGCCACATAATGTAAGAGAGTTTGCAATTGCTTGGATGGGTGGTGTTCTCTGTCTTTTTAATTTTAACCTGTTACAGTAAGAGTGAGGGATATGACATTTGTAGTTTTGATTTGTATTTCCCTGATGTCTAAGAACCTTTTCATGTATCTTTTGAACAGTTAGATATCATCTTTTGTGAACTTCCTGTTCATGTCTTTTGCCCAGTTTTCTTTGGGACCATCTGTCTTTTACTAAGTCATAAGAGTTACAGTTGACCCTCTAACAATGCAGAGGCTGGGGACACTGACACCTGTGCAATTGAAAATCAGCACGTAACTTTTGACTTCCCCATGACTTAACTACCAACAGTCTACTGCTGAGTGGAAGCTTTACAATGACATAAAGTCAACTAACACATAATGTGTAGGTTATAGGTATTATATACTGTATCCTTACAATAAAGTAAACTAGAGAAAAGAAAATCTGATTAAGAAAATCATAAGAAAGAGAAAATACATGAACAGCACTATACTGTATTTGTTTAAAAAAACCTGCATACAAGTGGACCCTTGCAGTTCAAACCTGTGTTGTCCGAGAGTCAACTGTTTTTTATACTTTGGATAGAAATTTATTTTGAATTTACAGTATTGGTTCCCATTCTCCAAATCATCTTTTCATTTGCTTCATGGCATGTTTTGATTACTGTCAAAAGATGTAGTTGTAGTCCAACTTATCAGTATTTCCCTTAGGTAGCTCTTATGCAACTGTTTAAGAAAGAAATCTTTGCCAACCCCCAAGGTCATGAAGACATTCTGTTTTTCCCTCAATGTTTCATTGTTTTACCTTTCACATTTAGCTCTATAATCCATCTGAAATTAATTTTTGTGTATGGTGTGAGGTAGTGTTCAAGACGAAATTTTCTTTTTCTTTTCTATATGGCTGCCCATATCCAATTGAAGCATTACCAGCGTTTGAAAACAACATCCTTTCCCCTCTGTTTCCAGTGAGCCTTCATTATTAATCGGGTGATTATATATGCGCGAGTCCATTTCTGGGCTCCATTTTGTTTCATTGGTCTATAGATCTAACAATTAGGAAACTTTCATATGGAAGAGAGATTTGTGAGGGAGAGACCACCAAGGACTCCATTATTGGTAGTAGTTGTGGGAGAGGCAGGAAGAAAGCCAATCAGTTTCTGGAAGCAGCTGTGGCAAGGTCCTAGAGCCTTGACAGTATGAATTACAGTGCCTGTGGCTTCAGTGGCATTAACTATAGGGTCTCCCCTGGAGAAGGCCAGGAGTATAAAATGAGCATTACCCTCAGCCATTTAGACTTGAAGCTTCATCCTCTGTTCCTTCCATAAAATTGGATGCAAAGAATTTGAATCCTCTGTGCTTGCCTTCCCCTGAAACCAATTTGCCCGTGTGTGCTCCTTCCCCAGTAAGCCGTGAAATACAAGGTCTCCTTGTAATACTTTTATACACTGCTCGCTGCAGTTTAATATATGAGACACTGCATCATAGTCTGGAGGTTCAAAATTACCTCGAAGTAATCATTTCCTAGAGGGCTGGTAGTAAACATTCTGTTACACAGCTATAGATTGTCGCCTGTCACCATCAATCAGCCCCCAGGGAGATATTTGGGGAAATGATATGGGAATGAATTGAGATCTGGTGCACGTGGCTGCCAGGTCTCTGCAGAGGGAAACAGGCTTGGTGGCCTATGGCAGGCTGCCTTTGCGAGGGGTAAGCTCTGTCTGCACCACAACCTGAGGTTGTGTTGAGCCCTGGGTGGCCTGTTGGCATAACCCAGCTCCAGGGTCATGGGATCCTTCAGCCTAATCCTGACCTCAGCCTTTTGACATCTCTGCATACTTCAGAACAGAGATATCACCTGTGTTTGCAAAATACTAACAATTGCTATTTATGAACACTCACCTTGCATTAGGGAATCAGCTAATCCTTTCCATGGGTCATTCCATTCATCTTCAGAATGACCTCAGGATGGAGTTATATTAGCTTCATTTCACAGCTGAGGAAACCGAGGCTTGGAAACGTGGGAACCTGAAAGTCATATAGTTGGTCAGTGGCAGAGGCAGGATTTGAATTTGGGTATTCTACCTCCAGAGGCTAAGTGCTGTCACTACATACTGCTTCTGTGCAATGTCCAGCTCTGCACAGAGCCATTGGCTCATATGCACCCTGCACTTGTACATGTGCTGTCCATCATGCAGATGAAGAAATGAAGAATTCCAGAAATGCAGCTGCATCCCAGATAAGCACATCGATAATACCTCTGAGGCTCCACTCCAGGGTCATGTGGCCACACACCTAGACCTTCATCCTTGGAGAGGAAGGTAGAAGGCAGGTAAAACATCACTGGATGCAGAGTTTGCAGGACAGGTGTAGGCTCATCCCAAGGACCTAATGTCTTGGTGAACTTTGACCAAAATCCCTAACGAAATCTCATCAGGACTTGGGGGCTGAAGCTTTTACAATTTGGATAAATTTTAAGGGGAATTATTAATAAAACTGAAGTATGAGCATACATATGTATTTAGCAAGTCCATTCAGGTGACGGGGCCTGAAACTTACATCTCATGAATGTCCCGGCCAATCCACTCCAATCTCCAGTCTGGAGTTCTACCTTGTTTGCTAAATCTCTAACCACCAGAAATCTAACAATTTCTTGCCTCAAATTGGTCCTCGGTCAGAAGCTCTAGGATGGGGATGCCTAGGCATCAACACTGTGCTTCTGGGGCACTTTTGATCTATCGGTCGGCCCCTGCTGCAATAATGCTATGAAACAAATAACTCTCACATCTCAATGACTTACAATAACAAACATGTATTTTTCTCAATTCTATGTGTGCGGATGGGCTAACATCTGGTCAATTTCAGCTGGGTATAATTCTAGGCTGTGCATCTGCTCTGTGGGTCTCGTTCGGGGACCAGCAGCTCCCTGGGGGGTGTGCCCTTAGTATAATGGTGATATCAAGAGTGCAGGAGATCGTGATGCCTCTTGAAGCCCAGCTTAGAACTGTAAGACCATCACTACCTCCTGCATTTCACTAGCCAAGGCAAGTCACTTGACCGAACAACAACAGGGTGAAGAAGGAGACTCCAGGTACAAGTCACATGGGCAAAGGGCATGGATACATAATTCTATCAGGGAAGGATGTGGAGATGGAAATGGCAATCCAATTGACCAGAGCTGAAAACCTTGGATCCTAGGGAAAGAACCTAGCCACATGCCTGGTTAGAGTAGGTGCTCAATAAACATTGTGCATTCTTCTAGAGAGGGCACTCCCATGGATGCTCTGAGGCTGATGCATGGGAGCCATTCTCCCTCCGTGATGGGTTCCAGGGATAAGTTAACTTCCCACCCTGGCACACGTTCAGTCTCCAGGGAGAGAGAGCTGTGCCGTAATGCACCAAATGCTTTGAGTTCCTAGGAAGAAAGATCCCAATTGGAAGCTGCAAGAATGATTATCGACTGCTTAAATATCCATTTGCCCATCCACCACTCACAAAGTGCCCTATTTATTTGCACACTCTCTGTAATATAGCAGCAGAGGGAGAATTCATTAAGGCAAATTGTGAGTGTAGCTTTCAGAAAAAAATTCATCTCTCTGTTTTATGCACTGCATAGTTCCCTGTTTAATGAGAAGTCTGCAAGTCCATTTTCCTTAAGGGTTTAATAAAAGTATAATTTAAAAAATTAAGACAGATGGGGAAAGTGCTGAGGGAAGCTATTTCTCCCATTAACGCACAGAGTAGACCTCAGTGCTGCGAGATGGGTGGGGAGAGGAAAGACTCCAGAAGCGATCAAGAGTTCTTTAAGGTTACATAAAACTCTGGCCTGGGTTTATGTGGCTTAAGGATTCCTGCCGACCAGATAGGAATTATATTTATTGGTTGAAAAATGGGACTCTTACTAGCTGGCATTTTAATTAATGCTGATATAGGAACCTGGCTTTCTCTTAGAATTTGAACTACAGAGTCCCGGATGGAGACATTTACATTGTTACAACTATTTGAATAGTCTTGGTTGCTTTTAGAGAGGAGAGGAGGATGGGGCGTTTGAGGAAGGGAGAGTCTTAGGGTCTTGGCGGCCACCGTGTGATCCTCATCTTCCTATGTGTGGTACACTGGGGACAAACTCTTCACTGCAATTTGGTTTCCTTCCATCATGCTGCTGCTCCTGGCTTCCTGAAGGGAACCGGAACCTGAGATCTAATCATTTAATGACATATAACAATATATAATTACATTAGTGTAATTAAAGAAGCTAAGAATTAGTATTGCTCTTGTGTTTGATTGCTTTTTTTGGTTCATCTTCTCTGGGAAGCTGGTACTGTTATCATCACCCCCATTTTACAGGTCAGGAAACCAAGGCTCAGAAAAATGCAGAGTTAGGACTTGAACCCCTAGGTTCGTGTCTTAAACTCTGTGCTTCCATTTTCTATGTAACCGATGGGCCTCTGGGGCTCAGAGAAGTGTGGTAAAATCCTCAGGTCTGAACAGCAAGTGAATATAGAGTCAGGACTAGGTCTATTAGCAGGCAACTTTCCTTATTACTCTCTCAAATTTAATATGGGGATTCTGACTCACTTTAATATTAATCTGTATAACACTCATTAAGAAATATAAATATTCTTCTTCCTCATCTCAGAAGCAATAAGTGCCCTCACAGTGACAGGGACAGGGGTGACCATGTTGCTGGCTCTCCACTGAGGGCTGCTAGTCTTCATTTCATTGAATCGTCACCATTATATACCCAGGGGAAGGTATGTAACCAGCTCCCCACTCTCAAGATGTCGGACATGAGGCTCTGAGAGGTGAAATGACTCACCCAAAGTCGCCCAGTGGGAAGCAATCCAAACAAGATTCAGACACAAATCTATCAGAAATTCCCAACCTTTGGCACGGAACCCCAAGAATAAACAGACAGCATTGCCGGGTCTTCCTCTTCTTTGCTTTGCCAACGTTCCAACACACCTCCACATCTCCGCCCATGGTAATTGCGAGGTGGTTGGTACAACGCAGCCTGTCACACCTAGGAGTTATTTTTAGCAATTTCCTATATAAATCCTTCTTCTCTGAAGGTGGAAAGGCGTCTGCTTTCCTTGGTGCATTCCCTGGTTGGTATACTTTTTTTATGGTCTCCTTGGTGTGGGGTGTTGTAAATCAGGAAACCCTTGCTGAGATGGACAGGTTCCTGAGCAGCTTGGGGAATGTTTTCTACTCTGCCTTTCTTGGCCTGCCATGCAGTAAGTGATCCTTAAGAGAACCAGATTCCTTTTTGACCCAACAAAATGCCTTTTTTCCCCTTCTATGTTCAATTCAAAAGTACTGGGAAAAGTGTTTTGTTTCTTTATCATGTTGTCAATGTGTTCCAGTCAATGGAGACAGGTCAGGAACCAGATGATGCCCAGAGAATGGAGAGGATGAGTCATGTTCAGATTATTGGAAATTCATTCCCATGCTGTCGAAGTCAATAACTGGCTTCCAGTGAGTCAATTTGCTCTCTACCTTAGACAAAGAAAATAAGTGGGGAGCACCTGGGTGGTTCAGTGGGTTAAAGCCTCTGCTTTGGCTCAGGTCATGATCCCAGAGTCCTGGGATCGAGCCCTGTATTGGGCTCTCTGCTCAGCAGGGAGCCTGCTTCCTCCTCTCTCTCTGCCTGCCTCCCTGCCCACTTGTGATCTCTGTCTGTCAAACAAATAAATAAAATCTTAAAAAAAAAAAAACAGGAGAAAGAAAGAAAGAAAGAAAAGAAGGAAGAAAGAAAGAAAACAAGTGGGCAGGTTTTAAATTTTCAAGGACACTTGGAATTTGCAGGAGTTTCTTTTGCCTCACACAGACCTCTTCAGTCCACGTCTTCACCCATGCCAGACATCACTAATAGATCACAGCACTCTAGCCTGCTCAGACTTATTGTGATCTTAATAATCCTTCCCAGGAGAGGGTGTTAGGTGGCCTCTGTCACTGGTCAAAATTGGATTAGAGGTGAAATCAATGTGCCAAGCCTGGCTGGATGCTCTTTTATGTCCTTTGTGAATTTAGGCATCCATGTTTTCCTATCAGACTGTCTTGGATACAGGCCAAAGTGGACCAAGTTCAGATACTAACCAAGGCATCTGATAAAAAAGGAAATGATGCTCTAATTCTTAAATAATAAGAAATGAAAGCTAGAGGAGAGATTGGTCAAAGATCACAGGGCCAGTGAGTGGGTAAGGGGGTCCGTAGACTCAGGAGTCAGCTAGACTCAGGTTTGTGTCTTGCCCACACTGCTTCCTCATTGGTGGTGTCAGACCCTAAGCCTGCAGGTTTGCTCCTCTGTAAAATGCAGACAGAATGCTCCCTCACTGAGCTACCATAAGGATTAAAATGAGCCACTGCATATAAAATGCATACCTAAGAGGGGCCCTGGGAGTGGAAGAAGTATCTAGTAGATGTTAGCCATCATTTTCTCAGTTTTCTTAAAAATATCTTGTGCCCAGGGGCACCTGGGTGGCTCAGTCAATGAAACACACTACTCCTGGTTTTGGCTCAGGTCATGATCTCAGGATGGCAAGATCGAGCCCTGCCTTGGGTCAGCGCGGAGTTTGCTTGTCCCTCTTCCTCCCGTCTGCACCTCTCCTCACTAGATCTCTCTCTCTCTTTTTCTCTCTTTCTAAAATAGAATAAATAAATCTTTTTTAAAAAAGTATTTTATGCCCAGAATAACTTAATATACATCGTTATGAAATTGGACAGCTCTGTAAAGTGGGCACCACAATTCCCATCTTACAGATCATTAAACAGAGACTTGGAGAAATAAGATGGCTTTCCAAACATCATCCAGAAAGGAAATAGAAATGTCAGATATGGTGGAGAACAAGCACTCGCTTTAATAAAGTCTCATAGGGCATCCCTCTTTCCACACCATATATCATGACCATCCTTTTAAAATCCTCAGGGTACTTGGATGGCTCAGTTGGTTAAGCATCTGCCTTCAGCTCAGGTCATGATCCCGAGGTCTTGGGATTGAGCCCTGCATCAGGGCTCTCTGCTCAGCGAGGAGTCTGTTTCTCCCTCTGCCTGCAACTCTCCCTGCCTGTGCACTCTCTCTCTGTCAAACAAATAAATAAGATCATTAAAAAAAAAAAAAAATATATATATATATATATATATATATATATATATATATATATCCCAGCCTCTGCCTGCATATCTTTTCCCACTTGCCCTGCTTCCTTCTCTCCAAAGCACTTTTTACCTTCAACACACAATCTTGCTATATAATCTACTTATTTATCATGCATATATTTTATTGTATGCTTCACTCCTACGTGACTCTAAGCCCCCAGGACAGGAAATTATATTTATTTTGTTAGCTGCAGTATTCACTGGTCTGAGCACAGCGCCTGACACAAAGTAAGGGCTCAGTAAATATTTTCAGAATAAATGCCTGGCTCAAAGGCTTCCTTATATATCACACTGCTAATCCTAAACAATTCATAATCAGAGCTATCCTTTGTTGAATGCCCCCCCCCCATGTTCCAGGAATCCCGAAGTCTTCATAAATATATTATTGATGATCTCTACTGTAACCTTGCATGGAAGGAAGGATTATCCAGACTTTGCAATTGAGGAAACAGACAGCAAGTTTGCTTGGACTTGGTGCCCATCAAGGGCAAATGCGGAGTCAGATCTAGGTCAGCTGGACCCCAAGACGGGTTCTCCTTCCCCAGCCAATGCTCTGCAGGAGTGTGCTTCATTCTCAGAAGAAGGAATGTGCCTTGATACATGTAAATATATCTAAGTTTGTATAAAATGTATGGATATAATGCTCTACTCCTGCAATATGGACTGCAGCAGTCCTTTTCCAAGGATGCCAACACAGAGTGTCACAGATGGGTGGCTGAAACAACAGAAATTCACTGTTGTACCTTTCTAGGGGCTAGAAGTCTGGGACCGAGGTTCTCAGAAAGGTGATTTCTTCTGAGGAAAATCTGTTCCAGGTCTCTCTCCTTTGGCTCATAGATGGTGATCTTCCCCCATTGTCTTTTCACACCATCTTCTCTCTACATGTGCTTCAAATTTACCCCTTTTTGTAAGGATACAGGTTAAACTGGATGAGGAGCCCACTCTACTCCAGTATGCCCTCATCTTAACTAATTACATTTGCAATGACCCTATTTCCAAATAAGGTCACATTCTGAGATCGTAGGGATTAGGACTTCAACATATAAATGGGGCAGCCACAGTTTAACCCGTAACATGCATATTTTGAAACACAAATAAAATTTAAATTTTAAAAGGTAAAGATAAATAGAAACACTGTAATATTTTCTTCCTGTACCCTCAATGGATTGTTTTGTTTTGTTTTGTTTTGTTTTAAAAAACAGGGGCTCCTGGGTAGCTCAGTTAGTTGAGCGATCAACTCTTGATTTCATCTTGGGTCATGATCTCAAGATTATGAGAGCAAGCCCCGCATCAGGTTCCACGCACAGTGCAGACATAATCTACTTGAGATTCTCTCTCCCTCTCTCTCCCTCTGTCCTTCAGCTTGTGTGTGCACACTACGAACAAATAAATAAGTAAATAAATAAAATCTTTGAAAAAACAAAACAGTTTTGTTTTTGTCTACATATAAACAAAATATAATTCATTATATGTATATAACTCATACACCATACAATATATGGTGATATATTGTAGAGATATAACTCATACACCATACAATTCACCCATTTAAAATGCACGATTCAATGGTTTTTAGTACATTCATAGGGTGGTACAATCTTGCTATAATCAACTTGGGGGCTTTCCACTGTCCCCAGAGGAAACCCCATACCATCAACAATGAGTCCTCATCTTCCCTCAACTCACTGGCAACCACTAATCTACTTCCTATCCCTATAGATTTTCCTATTCTGGATATTTTATATAAATGGGATCATATGGTATGTGGTCTTTTTTAACTGGCTTCTTCTTCTTAGCATCATGTTTTCAAGGTTCATCTCCACAACATCCATGAATACTTAGTTTCTTCTTTTTTTTTTTTTAAGATTTTGTTTATTTATTTGACAGAGAGACAGCGAGAGAGGAAACATAAGCAGGGGGAGTGGGAGATGGAGAAGTAGGCTCCCCGCTTGGAGCCCGATCCAGGGCTACATCACAGGACCCCATGATCATGACCTGAGCCAAAGGCAGAGGCTTAAACACGGAGCCACCAGGCTCCCCTACTTTGTTTTCTTATTGCTGAATAATATACCATTGTATGAAACTGGCCACCTTTATTTATCTGTTACTCAGTTGGTGGGCATTTGAGTCCTTTTCACTTAAGATTATTACAGGGGTGCCTGGGTGGCTCAGTGGGTTAAAGCCTCTGCTTTCAGCTCAGGTTATGATCCCAGGGTCTTGGGATCGAGCCCCACATCGGCTTCTCTGCTCCGCAGGGAGCTGGCTTCCTCCTCTCTCTCTGTCTGCCTCTCTGCCTACTTGTGATCTCTATCTGTCAAATAAATAAATAAAAATCTTTAAAAAAAAAAGATTATTACAAATAATATTGTGCACAAGTTTTTGGGTGAGTGGATTTGGCTAAGTCACCAAAAGTGAAAGTGCTGAGTCATATGAGAAGTCTACATTTGACTTTTTGAGGAACTGGCCAACTATTTTCCAAAGTGGCTGCCCCGTTTTACATTTCCACTGGAAGTGTATGAGGGTACCAACATATTCCCATCCTCCTCAACCCTGGTTGGTATCTTGTATTTTTCAGTCCTAGCCATTCCAGTGTGTATAAACTGGCATCTCACCATGGTTTGGATTTCCCTTTCCCTGATTATTAATGGTGTTGGGCAACTTTCCATGTGCTTGCTGGCCATTTGCCTGTCTTCTTTGGAAGATGTCTATTCAGCTCCTTTACCCACTTATAACTGGCTTTTGTCTATTCATTATTGACTCATGAGTGTTCCTCACATATCCTGGAGACCAGTCCCTTACCAGATACATAATTTCAAATATTTTTCTCCCAGCCTGTGGGCCATTTTCTCAGCTTCTTGATGGCATCCTCTAAAGGGAAAAAAAAAAAGGCTTTAATTTTGATAAAATCTAGCTTATCCGCTTTTCTTTTCCTTTATCATTTCTGCTTTTGGTAATAAGATCTAAGAAAGCTTTGCCTAATCTAAGGTCATGAAGATTTATTTATTCCTGTGGTTTCTTCTAAAGGAGGATGAGCTGGGGCCTCTTCGAAGCTTGCTGTGTTATTTACCTGTCACTAGTGATGAGGAGGAGGAGGAGAGCTGAGCTCAGGCTCTTCTCTTCACTGATTTATCCTCAAAACATCCCTCTAAGGTAAGAATTATCATCCTTGTTTCGTAGATAGAAATGTTGAGGTTCAGAAAGACATACCTGTGGCAAGAGACAAAGCACATATTTAAACCCAAATATCTCTAACACCAAACACTGGCCACATCCCAGCCCACCCCACCCATGTCATCTCCCAGGTAAGCTCAGAGAATTTTAATGATAAGCTGTTCTTACGTTGACATTCATGTTGGCTGCTGACCCCATAATTCATGATGACAGTACTTATAAGTGGACCTAGATCACCCGCATCAGAAGAGCTGGTTAAGACTTACATCTGGGTCTCTCCTATGGGCCCTGGCTCTCTTCAGGTCATCCGGACTAACTTGATAACCTGATAACCTGGTGCTAATCATCTGGCTGGAATAAACACAAACTTTGCCATCAGACAAAACTGGATTTGACTCCAGCCCTTGCCGTTCACACTCAGTTGTGGACACGAACACACTACTGAACTCTGGATCCTTTTGCTCAACTATAAAGTAGGGATAATAAAATGATCATGATTAAAAAAAAAAACCCAAAGTTATAGTCTTTTGTAATTGTTTTTCTCAAATAGGTGAGAGTGAGCATCAGAGAGGCCAAGCAACTTACCTAAGGTCACAGAGCTAGTCAAGTGGTAGAGCTGGGATTTGAACCCATGTCTGTTAGATTTGGGGGTATAATGTCTACCTGCCATGTTACACAGTTCTCCACAGAAAACTAGCCATGAACTTACCAGAATTTGTAAAAAGGATTTCAACCCAGTGAAGTCTTCACCCAACTGCTGAGCACCTTACACTGAGACTATATGAAATCTCCCCTGCGACCAAAAAAAAAAGGTCCAGAATTCCCTAATTCCCACTGGCTCCCTATAGAACTAGCCTTCCCAAGTTTGCTTGCAGCACAGGAATTTGGAGAGCCCTTGGAGAGAGTTCATTTCTCTAATCTTGCTAGGCACAAGGAGAATTTGGGAGACATGAAAGGTAGCCATTATTTATTTCATGCATAGATAACAGCAAGCCATTTAGAGAGAGCAGTGGCAGGAAGATGAAAAAGCTATTAATACAGTTGGAAGCTCATCTCTTCTGGAGTGGTCAGTAGCAGCAGGGGAGGACAAAAATGAGAAAATATTGCAGTGGGCGCTCCTGACAACACAAATTATTCAGGATATATTAAAGTGCATTGTTCACCATCATAAACATTTTTTTTATGTTTATGAGATCTGTTCAAAGGCATCTTGATGGATGAAACCCAATAGCATTTTGTGTGCATGTGCACATGCTGACAATTCTTTTGTCCTAGTATCCTTTGTAAATCCTCTCTTTGGGCTGACATACTCAACACTGGCTGGGCTGGGTCTACATAATGCAAAGCGAAGCCCATGCCCTTGTTCCTTGGGGAACTGTCTTAGCCTTGATGATCTGTGCTGCAGGTGGGGCTCTGGGAAGCAGGGAGCTGATGTGAGGCAGTCCAATGGGGGCAAAGCAAATGCTGCAGTTCTAGGAGGAGAAAGACCATGAGGAGCCTGAGGAGAAGGATGTAGCAGGATTTCCCAGTATACAATGGGAACTGTATATTCCCCTCCTCAAAGAGGGGCCACAGAGAGTCGAATTTGGACTGCCATGGAGATTCACAAGGGGTCCTGTTCAAGGCTGCATGGTTCTTGAGGTCAAGATACAGACCCCTTTGACATGGCTTGCTTCCACTCACTTCCCTGTCCCTGACCAAAGTGGGACACCTGCAAAATTCAGGTGCCTTAGAGAATGCTTTGAGAAATACAACTTGGAGGTGATAAAACCGAGAAAAGCTGTTAATCACTGTAACCAAGCCATGATTATCACCTATACATGATTGATAGTTTAATTACCTTAAACGAAATGACTTGCCATTTAGTTAATAATTGGCCAAATTAGACAACTTACTGGCTTGGTCCAAGTCCCCCCCCCCCCCCACCTTGAACTGGCTTATTATTCAATTTAAGACTCATGCACACAACAAACTTAACTCTAAGCATCGAACTGAGTTTTGAATCCGTGTGACCTAGTTTTTGTAGACTAATGAAGAACGCTAGCCAGGGAGTCAATCACACCAGAGTTGCATGCTGGCACCCTCACTTTCTAGAGGCGGGACTTTAGGAATGTCACTGGCCCTCTCTATTTACATTTTTGTTTTTTCCTCTGTAGGAGGGGAGCAAAAATGCTTGAACCTATTACATTGGCTTGTATGGATTAGCTGATATAATGCAGGTGAAAGGTGAACACGGTTGTCACGTAGTGAATTCTTACTGCGTGTTGCTTACCACCATTGTCATTGTCATCACCATCATCAGAAGGAAGAGGAGTCAGCAGGTGAACCACAAATCTTCCAGTCTCAGGGATGCCGGCCGGAAGGAAGCTGGACTCTTTGTGATATCAACAGAAGGAACATACCCCTAGAGATAAATGATCATCTTGCTGGGGGGCTATATGCTGACCACTGACCCAATGGTGTCCTCAAGCTCACCATACTTGGTTGTCGAGTTTGTTTATGACATGACCTGTAGTTTGTGGAGTGAAGTTGCTGATGGATGACAGTGGGGCACCAGGTCCCTAGTGAGGTATTCACACAGAGGGATCCAAAGCCCTGCGGCTTCCCTATGCTCCAGACCCACATTCACACCAATGCTCATCCTTGAGACCAAGATGGTTTCAATGCTGGAGTTTGGCTCCGGATATCCAAGCCATTCATGATGCTATTAGCCTCACATGTTGCTCTGATCCTTATTTTGTATCCTCTCTCTTTTTTTTTAAATTGTTTTTATTAACATATAATGTATTATTTGCCCCAGGACTACAGGTCTGTGAATCATTAGGTTTACACATTTCACAGTACTCACCATAGCACATATTCTCCTCAGTGTCCATAAGCCTACCACCATCTCCCTACCTCCACACCCCCCAGCAACCATCAGTTTGTTTCATGAGATTAAGACTCTCTTATTGTTTTTTGTCCCTCCCCATCCCATCTTATTTCATTTTTTTTCTTCCCTCCCCCCAAAGCCCCCACTCTGCCTCTCAAATTCCTCATATCAGGGAGATCATATGATAATTGTCTTTCTCTGATTGACTTATTTCACTCAGCATAATACCCTCTAGTTCCATCCACGTCATTGCAAATGGCAAGATTTCGTGTTTTTAATGGCTGCATAGTATTGCATTGTCTATATATACCACATCTTTATCCATTCATCTGTTGATGGACATCTACATTCTTTCCATAGTTTGGCTATTGTAGATATTGCTTCTATAAACATTTGGGTGCACGTGTCCCTTTGGATCACTACATTTGTATCTTTTTAACTTTTTTTAAAAATTTTTTATTAACATATAATGTATTATTAGCCCCAGAGTTACAGGTCACTGAATCGTCAGGCTTACACACTTCACAGAACTCATCATAGCACATATCCTCGGGTAAATACCCAGTAGTGTGATTGCTGGGTCATAGAGAAGCTCTATTTTCAACTTTTTGAGGAACCTTATGCTGTTTCCCAGAGTGGCTGCACCAGCTTGATTTCCAACAACAGTGTAGGAGGGTTCCCCTTTCTCCGCATCCTCTCCAACATCTGTCATTTCCTGACTTATTAATTTTAGCCATTCTGACTGGTGTGAGGTTGTATCTCACTGTGGTTTCAATTTCTATTTCCCTTATGTGCAGTCATAATAAGCACTTTTTCATGTGTGTGTTGGCCATCTGGATGTCTTCTTTGCAGAAATGTCTATTCATGCCTTCTGCCCATTTCTTGATTGTATTATTTGTTCTTTGGGTGTTGAGTTTAATAAATTCTTTATAGATTTGGGATATTAGCCCTTTATCTGATATGTTGTTTGCAAATATCTTCTCCCATTCTGTCAGCTGACTTTTGGTTTTGTTGACTGTTTCCTTTGCTGTGCAAAAGTTTTTGACCTTGATGAATTCCCAATAGTTCATTTTTGCCCTTGCTTCCCTTGATTTTGATTTCTAGGAAGAAGTTTCAGTGGCTGAGGTTGAAGAGGTGCCTGCCTGTGTTCTCCTCAAGGATTTTGAGGGATTCTTGTCTCACATTGAGGTCTTTCATCCATTTTGAGTCTATTTTTGTGTGTGGTGTAAGGACATGGTCCAGTTTCATTCTTCTGCATGTGGCTGTCCAATCTTCCCAACACTATTTGTTGAAGAGACTGTCTTTTTTCCATTGGACATTCTTTACTGCTTTGTCAAAGATTAGTTGACCATAGAACTGAGTGTCTATTTCTGGGCTCTCTATTCTGTTCCATTGATCTCTGTGTCTGTTTTTGTGCCAGTACCTTTTCTGTCTTGATGATTACAGCTTTGTAATAGAGCTTGAAGTCTAGAATTGGGAGGCCACCAACTTTGTTTTCTTTTTCAACATTCCTCTGGCTATTCAGGCTCTCTTCTGATTCCATATAAATTTTAGGATTATTTGTTCCATTTCTTTACAAAAAATTGATGGTAGTTTGATAGGGATTAGGTTAAATGTGTATATTGCATTAGGTAGCATAGATATTTTCACAATATTTGTTCTTCCAATCCATGAACATGGAACGTTTTTCCATTTCTGTGTGTCTTCTACAATTTCTCACATGAGTACTTCATAGGTTTCTGAGTATAGATTCTTTGCCTCATTGGTTAGTTTTATTCCTAGGTATCTAATGGTTTTGGGTGCAGTTGTAAATGTGATCAACTCCTTAATTTCTCTTTCTTCTTTCTTGCTGTTGGTGTATAGAAATGCAACTGATTTCTAGGCACTGATTTCTATATCCTGACAATGTACTGAATTCCTGTATGAGTTCTAGTGGTTCTGGCGTGGAGTCTTTTGGGTTTTCCACAGAACATATCATATCATCTGCAAAGAGTGAGTGTTTGACTTCTTCTTTGTCAATTCAGATGTCTTTTCTTTCTTTTTGTGATCTGATTGCTGAGGCTAGGACTTCTAGTACTATGTTGAATAGCGGTGGTAATGGTGAACATCACTGTTGTGTTCCTGACCTTAAGGGAAAAGCTCTCAGTTTTTCCCCATTGAGAATGGTATTCACTGTGGGATTTTCATAGATGGCTTTGATGATATTAAGGTATGTATCCTCTATCCCTACACTTTGAAGAGTTTTGATCAAGAAAGGATGCTGTACTTTGTCAAATGCTTTTTCAGCATCTATTGAGAGTATCATATGATTCTTGTTCTTTCTTTTATTAATGTATTGTATCACATTGATTGGTTTGTGGATGTTGAACCAACCTTGCAGACCAGGAATAAATACCACTGGGTCATAATGAATAATTGTTTCCATGTACTGTTGGATCCTACTGAGTAGTATTTTGGTAAGAATTTTCACATCCATGTTCATCAACGATATTGGTCTGCAATTCTCCTTTTTGATGGAGTCGTTGCTTTTAGGATCAAGGTCATGCTGGCCTCATAAAATGATTTTGGAAGATTTCCTTCTATTTCTATTTTTTGGAACAGTTTCAGGAGAATAGTTATTAATTCTTCTTGAGATGTTTGGTAGAATTCCGCTGGGAAGCCATCTGGCCTTGGGCTCTTGTTTGTCAGGAGATTTTGATGATTGTTTCAACATCATGGGTCTGTTTGGGTTTTCTATTTCTTCCTGGTTCAGTTTGGGTAGTTTATACATCTCTAGGAATGCATCCATTTCTTCCAGATTGTCAAATGTACTGGAATATAGTTGCTCATAATATGTTCTTATACTTGTTTGCATTTCTTTGGTGTTGGTTGTGATCTCTCCTCTTTCATTCATGATTTTATTGATTTGTGTCCTTTCTCTTTTCTTTTTGGTAAGTCTGGCCAGGAGTTTCTCAGTCTTATAATTTTTTCAAAGAACCACCTCCTAGTTTCATTGATTTGTCCTACTGTTCTTTTGGTTTCTATTTCATTGATTTCTGCTCTGATCTTTATGATTTCTCTTCTCCTGCTGGGTTTAGGCTTTCTTTGTTGTTCTTCCTCCAGCTCATTTAGGTGTAGGGTTAGGTTGTGTACTTGAGACCTTTCTTGTTTTTGAGAAAGGCTTTATTACTATATACTTTCCTCTCAGGACTGCCTTTGCTGTGTCCCAAAGATTTTGAGCAGTAGTTTTTCATTTTCCTTTGTTCCCAAGAATTTACTCAATTCTTCTTTAATTTCCTGGTTGACCCATTCATTCTTTAGTAGGATGCTCTTTAGCCTCCATGTATTTGAGTTCTTTCCAACATTCCTCTTGTGATTGAGTTCTAGCTTTAGAGCATTGTGGTCTGAAAATATGCAGGGAATGATCCCAGTCTTTTGGTACTGGTTGAGACCTGATTTGTGGCCCAGGATGTGATCTATTCTGGAGAATGTTCCATGTGCACTGGAAAAGAATGTGTATTCTGTTGCTTTGGGATGGAATGTTATGAATATACCTGTGATGTCCATCTGATCCAGTGTGTCATTTAAAGCCTTTATTTCCTTGTTGATTTTTTGCTTGTGTGATCTGTCCATTTCAGGGAAGGGGGTGTTAAAGGCCCCTACTATTATTGTATATTATTGTCGATGTGTTTCATTGATTTTGTTATTAATTGGTTTATATAGTTGGCAGCTTCCATGTTAGGGGCATAGATATTTAAAATTTTTACATCTTCATGTGGGGGAGGAGTCAAGATGGTGGAGAAGTAGCAGGCTGAGACAACATCAGGTAGGAGGAGATCAGCTAGATAGCTTATCAAACCATTGTGAACACCTACAAATCCAACAGGAGATCGAAGAGAAGAAGAGCAATAATTTTAGAAACAGAAAATTGACCGCTTTCTGAAAGGTAGGACTGGCAGATAAGTGAATCCAAAGCGACGGGAAGATAGACCATGCAGGGAGGGGCCAGCTCCTGGCAAGCAGCGGAGCAACGGAGCACAAAATCAGAACTTTTAAACGTCTGCTCCACTGAGGGACATTGCTCCAGAGGCTAAACCAGAGTGACGCCCACATGGGGTCAGCGTGGCTCCAAGTCCCGCAGGGTCACAAAAGGATAGGGGGTGTATGAGTGTCACAGAGTTCGCAGGTATTAGAGCAGGGAAGCTGGCTACAGAGACAGAGCCGAGGAGTGAGCTCTCAACTCAGGATTACCTTGAAACGTAATCCATGCCACAGGCCACTGCTCTGTGAGTGAGGTCCCCACAAGATCCAGGGAGACACCCCCTGGGGGAGCTCAGGAATCTGGGGGGTTCGGATACTCCAGGCAGAGCATTGTGCCAGAGAGAGAGATGCTTGATCACAGGCTGGGTGAGCTGGGAGCATGGCCAGAGGCCAGGGAGATAGGAGTGATTGATCACTTTTCTCTGAGGGTGCACTGAGGAGTGGAACCCCAAGCTCTCGGCTCCTCTGGGCCACAGTTTGGGAAGCCGCCATCTTCATTCCCATCCTCCAGAACTCTACAGAAAGCGTTCAGGGAACAAAAGCTCCCGAAAGCAAACTGGAACGGATTACTTAGCCTGGCCCATGGTAAGAATGGTGCAATTCCGCCTCAGGCAAAGAATCACTACAACAGGCCCCTCTCCCAGAAGATCAACAAGAAATCCAGCCAAGGCCAAGTTCACTTACCAAGGAGAACAGCAAAATTCCAGAGGAGGAGAAAGAAAAACATGGAATTCATGGCTTTCTCCCCGTGATTCTTTAGTCTTGCAGTTAATTAATTTTTTTTAATTTTATTTTTTCTTTCATCTGCTAAATTTTTTAAACTTTTACCCTTTCCTCTTTTAATGCTTTTTAACTAGTTTATCTTAATGATACCTCATTTTTTAAAAAACAATCTTTTTTGAATCTTCATTATTATAGTCATATTTTATCCTTCATTGTATCTAACTTTATTTTTTGTATACACATAAGGTTTTTTCTATTAAAAAACTTGGGGTACAACTTCTTCTAATAGATCAAAATATACCCTAAATCTAGCTCCAGGCTTGTTCTAGTCTCCAGTCCAAGCAAATTCTCTCCACTTTCTTTTTCTTTAGTCTCCCAACGAACTTACTTTAGCAACTCCTTCTTTAGAAATTAAATTTTTTTTCATCTTTATAGGCATATTCCATCCCTTCATTGTGTTTAACCTTATATATGTTTTTCATTCTTTAAAATTTTGGGAGGTAGCTTCTTCTAAGAGACCAAAATCCTCCCAAAATTAAGTGGGTGACCCTGTTCTAGTCACCAGTGTTTTATTTTTTTTTTCGTTTTTATATTTTTTCTATATTTGTTTTGTTTTTCTAATTTTTTTTTCTGAACTTCTTTTTATCCCCTTTCTCCTCCCCATGATTTGGGGTCTCTTCTTATTTGGTTAAAATTTTTACATTTTCTTGTTGGAGACACCCTTTAAGTATGATATTGTGTCCTTCCTCATCTCTCATTAGAGTCGTTGGCCTAAATTCTAATTTATCTGATATAAGGATTGCCACCCCAGCTTTCCTTTGATGCCCATTAGCATAGTAAATTTTTTCCCACCCCTTCACTTTAAATCTGGAGGTGTCTTTGGGTCTAAAATAAGTTTCTGTAGATAGCATATTGATGGGTCTTGCTTTTTTATCCATTCTGATACCGTGTGTCTTTTAATTGGGGCATTTAGCCCATTTACATTCAGGGGAACTATTGAAAGATATGTATTGAGTGCCATTGTATTGCCTATAAGGTGACTGTTACTGTACATTGTCTCTGTTCCTTTCTGATCTACGACTTTTAGGCTCTCTCTTTGCCTAGAGGACCCCTTTCAGTATTTCCTGTAGGACTGGTTTGGTGTTTGCAAATTCTTTTAGCTTTTATTTGTCCTGGAAGCTTTTTATCTCTCCTTCTATTTTCAATGGTAGCCTAGCTGGGTATAGTATTCTTGGCTGCATATTTTTCTCCTTTGGTGCTCTGAATATATTATGCCAGTTCTTTCTGATCTACCAGGTCTCTGTGGATAAGTCTGCTGCCAATCTAATATCTCTAGCATTGTATGTTACAGATTTCTTGTCCCAAGCTGCTTTCAGGATTTTCTCTTTGTCACTAACACTTGTAGGTTTTACTATTAGGTGATGAGGTGCGGACCTATTTTTATTGATTTTGAGGGGAGTTCTCTGTGCCTCCTGGATTTTGGTGCCGTTCCCTTTGCCATATTAGGGAAATTTTGTACTATAATTTGTTCTAGTATATCTTCTACCCTCCTCTCTCTTTCATCTTCTTCTTGGATCCCAATTATTCTAATAATGTTTTTGTCTTATGGTATCACTTATCTCTTGAATTCTCCCTTCACGGTCCAGTAGTTGTTTGTCTCTCTTTTGCCCAGCTTATGCATTCTCTATCATTTGGTCTTCTATATCACTAATTCTCTCTTGCCTCATTTTTCCTAGCAGTAGGAGCCTACTTTTTTTTTTTTCAAGATTTTATTTATTTATTTGACAGACAGAGATCACAAGTAGGCAGAGAGGCAGGCAGAGAGAGAGGAAGGGAAGCAGGCTCCCTGCTGAGCAGAGAGCCCGATGCGGGGCTCGATCCCAGGACCCTGAGATCATGACCTGAGCCAAAGGCAGAGGTTTTAACCCACTGAGCAACCCAGGATCCTCAGGAGCCTACACATTTTATTGCACCTCATTAGTAGCTTTTTAAAATTTCAACTTGATTAGATTTTAGTTCTTTCATTTCTCCAGAAAGGAATTTTATTTCTCCAGAAAGAGGCTCTCTAATATCTTCCCTGCCTTTTTCGAGCCCTGCTAGCACCTTGGTAATCATCATTCTGAACTCTAGTTCTGACATATTACCAATGTCCACATTGATTAGGTCCCTAGCCATTGGTACTGGCTTTTGTTCTTTTGTGTGTGTGTGTGTTGACTTTTTCTGCATTGTCACTTTATCCAGATAAAAATATAGGAACAAGAGAATAAAATACTAACTGGGTAGGAAAGATCCCAGAAAAATATATATACTAACCAACTCAGAAGAGACCCAAAATCAGGAAGAGAATAAGGGGTTGGAGGGATATATATATATATATATATATATATATATATATATATATATATTTTTTTTTTTTTTAATTAGACTGGTGAATAGAACAGAGCCACCCACTTGATTTTGGGTGTATTCTTGTCTGTTAGAAGAAACTACCTCCCAAAGTTTTAAAGAAAGAAAAACTTATATATATACAAAAATAAGGGTAAACGTGATGAAGGGAAGGAATATGACTGTAAAGATGAAAATTTTAAAAAGATTTTTAAAAAGGAATTGATAAGATAAATTGGTTGGAAAAAGAAAAAAAAATGAGGAGAGAATGCAACCAGGCTGAAGTCTAGAATAAAGCCATGTGCTATATTTAAGGTATATTTTGATGTATTAGATGGAATTGTATCCCAATTAAAAAAAAACCTATATGTATAAAAAATAAGTTTAAATACCATGGAGGGACAAAATATGACTATAAAAATGAAAAATTTAAAAAGATATTTTAAAGAAAAGTTATTGTTAAGATAAAACAGCTTTAAAACATTAAAAGAGGACAGAGGAAAAGTTTTAAAAAATAGAATAAGAAAAAATGGAATTAAAATAATTTAACTTTGCAATACTAAAGGATCATGTGAAAAAAAAAAGCCATGAATTCTATGTGTTGCTTTCCCTAGCTCTGGAGTTTTGCAGTTCTCATTGAAGGGTGAACTCAGTTTTGGCTAGATGTCCTTGCTGATCTTCTGGGAGAGGGGCCTGTTACTGTGATTATCAATTGTCTTTCCCCGAGGTGGAATTGCACCGCCCTTGCTAGGGGCCAGGCTAAATAATCTGCTCAGGTTCCCTCTCTGTAGCTTTTGTTCCCTGAATGCTTTCCGTAGAGCTCTGGAGGACAGAAATGAAGATGGTGGCCTCCCATTCTCTGGCCCTGGAGGAGCTGAGAGCTTAGGATCCCACTCCTCAGTGCACCCTCAAAGAAAAGCAGTCTCCCTGGCCTCCAGCCACAGTCCAAGCTCACCCAGCCTGTGACTAAGTATTTACGTCTCTGGCTCATAGCCCCGTTTGGAGTCTCCAAACCCAGAATAGTCCTGCCACACACTCCCATGCCCCTCTTCCCAGAGGAGGAAGGTGAGTCTCCCTGGATCTGCCACTTGTGGTGTCCCTGCTCAAAGAGCAGTGGCCTAACTGTGCTGTGGATCACGGTTCAAGATAACCCTGAGCTGAGAGCTCAGTCCTTGAGCTCTGTCTCTGTAGCCAGCTTCACTGCTCTGATACTTGTTAGACACAAAGACATCCACGGTCTTTCTGTGACCCCGTGGATCCTGAGACCACACTGTCCCCACAAGGGCTCCATCCCTGCTTAGCCTCTGGAGTGACATCCCTCAGTGGAGCAGACTTCTAAAAGTTCTGATTAGTGCTCCACTGCTTCACCGCTTACCGGGAGCCAAAACCTCCCCCCACAGTCTCTCTTCCTGTCACTTCAGATTCACTTGTCCCCAAGTCCTACCTTCCAGAAAGTGGTCGATTTTCTGTTCATAGAATTGCTGCTCTTCTCTTCTGTCTCCTGTTGAGTTTGTAGGTGTTCAGAATGGTTTGATAGCTGTCTAGCTGAACTCCTGGGACCTAATCATATTTTAGCCTGCTACTCCCCCGCCATCTTGCTCTCCAGCCTTCTGTATCCCTTCTTAAGACAGAGTAAACCTCATGCCCAGTGAGCCCACCACTTGTCTTGTGAATTTCAGTGACAAGCTGAATCTGAAAGCCACTCCAGTGGCTTCAAATTATTTGGACTTGGTTTGGCATTGACACTTATTCTTTGGGTAACTTTAGGCAAGAAACTGAACCTCACTGAGCCTCAGATTCCTTTCCTGAAGAATGGAGATGAAATCACACACTTCATAGAGTTGTGACTCATTAAATGAGATAATACATGCCAAGTGCCTAGAACAGTGCCTGGCCCCAAACTGAATGAAGATTAGGTTAAAATGCCCAGTATAATGCCCTATTCTGGGTCTAGGCAAGGGGAATTTCCATAGACTTCTCTCCTGCCCATCAGGGAATATCCCCACTGGAGCATTCTCTAAACTAAATGCCCAGGTAGTTAAAAAGTTGGCCCTTGGCCCATATTTAGCTCTCTCTAGACTCTCACTCAGGTGTCTTAATTTGCAAGCAGAGCACATCATGAGGCCTGAGAATGTCTAATTTGGGTCTAATTCCCTTCCCTGTTGTTCAGCAAAATGTCATAAATACTGTCATGATTTATGGTTAAATGTAGAACACATGTTAGAGAGTTGAAGAGACCAAATCTGGATGGGTATGATGATGTCATGTGGTGATATCTAGGCTGAGTGTGGAGCCTCTCCTTTGTGTGGTGGGGGGCCATGGGAGTGTAGTCATGGGGAAAATCTGAGCTCTTCCTTTGTATCAAAAAAACTCCTGCTAAATCCTCACCATGACCCTCTGAGTTTAGAATATGTGTGCCAGATGGATTGAGGGACAGAACGATTGCATGTATTGAGACTTGATACAGGTCAATTCAGGGAGCACAACGAACATGGAATTGACAAGCCTCGAGCACTAATTTGTCATATTTGTCAATGTTACTGGTCAACCAAACGCCTCCTTAGTTCAGTAAAATGTTCAGCCAAATCAATCTAATCCCTTAAGTCCCAACAGCCATAGTAGTCAGGTTGGTACAGGAAGAGACCTATCAGGTTTAAAGGGGATGGCATGACTCCTTTGTAGCTTGGTGGTGATGTCCCCAGAGAGGACATGCTAAGAGTCACCTGTGGCTGGAACTTTGCCCAGTATAATGCATGAAGTAGCTGACTTGTGGCCCTTTTCTCCAAGCTAACGGCTGTGCTCTCCTGACTCCATCCAGTTCTCCCTTGCTTTTCCGTGAAAACCTCCTCTGGGTATTAAGGAGGGCACGTATTGCATGGAGCACTGGATGTGGTGCAAAAACAATGAATTCTCTTATGCTGAAAAAGAAATTAAAAAAAAAAAAAACCCTCCCTTCCTCCGGGACCATTCTGAGACCTCTGGTTGGCTATTGGCTGTTATTTCTTAATCATGATTCCATCTGTATGTGCCACCACCATTCTCCCACTTGAGTTAGAAACCAGTATCATCTGCGCAGCCTTCCCATTCTCCTCCAGTCAGTCACCAAGATTGCCAGAATGAAATCTCCCAAGACTTCCCACATTCCTGCTGTCCCAGCAGGCCACCGCCACCCAGAGTGCTGCTGAGTTCACACAACATCTCCACACAACTCTTGCCTGGTGTCCTTGTCCCAGTCTTGCCTCTCCATGCTGCAGCCAGAGGCTCTTTTGAAGACTCAAAGCTGATAACGCTGTTCTCTAGCGTCCAGACCAAACCCCTACATTCTGGCATTCAGAGCTTGTTGCAACCTGGCCTCTCCCGTAGCAACCCGTTCTTTTGGTTGCTGGTCCTTCCTTGCCCCAGCCATGCCACACCTCCATCCGAAGGCTTTTCTGGGGAATGGAGTCCTCAGCCTGACACCACAAAGCCCTAGTACATGCCCCATTTCTCCTGCCTCCCATTCCCTCATGCAGGCCCCATCAACACGTGGGGCTGGGACGAGAGGGCCCTATTTCCCTGGGAGGTACCTCAAGGGCCATATCTGCAGTTCCCACCGAGATTGATGAATTTTGCAATGATGAGGTTTCTGGGGGCATCTATTGACATATAAATCAAAATCCAATTTATGTGAAGGAAAATCCCAGCTGGTTTACATGGCAGAATTTTGAAACAGTTTCCACCTGTGTGCAGCCTCTCATATGATGTAAAATGATTTTACCCTCCACAAAGGAAACTCAGCTCGGAACTTCTTCTGGGATTTTCCTCAGGCGACCCTCGCACTGGGTTCAGTTTGAACACTTCCAGTAGATATGGCATTCTGAGGTTGCCAACTTATGACCCTAGTCTAACTGAGGAGGGGAAGGGAAGTGCAATGTGTATTTAGTGCCTGCTGTGTACCAAGCACATCCCTACAATATACTACTTTAAGCCTCCCGATGGTCATCAGGGCACTTGACATCATATTGATGGCCTTACTCTCCACCTCGATACTGTCTTTCTATTCCCTTCCTGAGAGAGTCTGTCTATTATGTATTCTGTATAATAAATTACCATGCACTTAGCACCTCACAGCAACTCACATTTATTTCCTCACCTTTTCTCTGGGTCAGAAGTCTGGATGTAGCTTAACTGAGTCCTTCACTCAGGGTGTTACAAGGTTGCAGTTACAGTGTTGGCCAGAGCTGTGGTCTCATCTGGGGCACAACCAGGGAAGGATCTGCTTCTGAGCTCAGTTGATTGTTGACAGTGGCCCTTCACTCGTAAGTTGTAGGAACAAGGACCTCAGTTTCTAGTTGTCTTTTGGCTAGAGACCACCTTCACTTCCTTGACACATGGGCTTCCCAAACACAGCCACTTACTTCTTCCAAGCCAGCAAGAGAGAGTCTTAAGCAAGAAAGATGTTACAGTCTTATGTAGCTTACATAAGTGACCATTCGGTTATCTTTTTTTTTTTTTTTAAGGTTTTATTTACTTGTTTGTCAGAGACAGAAAGCACAAGCAGGGGGAGAGGCAGACAGAAGAAGAAGCAGTCTCCCCACGGAGCAAGAAGCCAATGCAAAACTCAATCCCAGGACACTGGAATCATGACTTGAAGTGAAGGCAAATGCTTAACCGACTGAGCCACCCAGGCATCCCCCATCCTGCTACCTTCATGGCAGTGATTCACTAGAAGTGAGACACGGGTCCTGCCCACACTTAAGGAAAGGGGGCCACACAAAGCATGAGTATCAGGAGATGGAGTTCCTGGGGCCACCTCAAAGCTTCTCTGATCCTGAAGGGTAAAGATGCTCAAGATCATTCAGCTAGTTGTTTGTGGAGTTGGGATCTTACTTCAGAGGCCACAATCTGGCTATCATGCTGTCCCATCAGCTGACTCCACAGTCTGTGAAATCCAAAGCATAGCTTTTTCCTGGAAGATTTATCTTAATGGTTGAATCTGGGTCATTTGCTCATCTCTGGAGCTGCTGTGGGTTATTAGTACCCGAATCATTAAAACTGGAATAGAAGGAAACAATTCTTCAAAGGTCAACTGAGGTACTAGTATCTGAAATGTGGAGGTGATCTTACTGTGTCCACTACCACTGTGTCCACTCAGAGAACACGTTTTCTCAGATGGAGCCCAAGTGATTCATTGTGGCCTTTGGAAGAAACTCATGTGGTTGCTCAGGGGTATATGTCACCTCAGGTCTCTGTGTGGTCACCTTTCATGAAGAGGGCTTCACCATCTGCCTTACTGAATAGACTATTGCGGTGTGCCTTTATTTTTCCACCATCACTCACAGCCTCCAATTTGATATTTGGAGCTCTTCCAGTTCTTCAGTTCTGAACCAAACTTGTATTAACTCTTACATGGCTGTCATATGCAGTTGTATGGGTCGTGCACTGCATAAGGGATATCTGGCTAAGAGGGTGAGCGGATATATATAAAGTCCACATACTGAGCTCTCTTTTCCAAGGGCAGTGAACACAGTCATTATCCCTTCCCCTTTCAGTAACAACGATCCAGTATTATTTTGTTTAAGGAGCCACCATCTGTTAGCCTTTACACCACTCATTAAAGCCAGGGAAGGTTTGTTTCTGACTGAAGAAAGAGGCACCTTTTTCCAATTCACACACAGAGACCCATTTAGACTTGCAGTAGCCTTGATGACTACTTTCAGGATAGAGAACCTTCTTCTTGACTGGGGTCATGACTTAATCTGCCCAAGCTGACTTTGACACTAACCAGCTCACACTGTTGTTTTTTAAAAGATTTTATTTATTTGTTTATTATTTATTTGCGAGTGTATGTGTGTATGTAAGCATGGGGATGGGCAGAGGGAAAGAGAGAATTCTAAGTGGGCTCCATGCTGAGCATAGAGTGGGACTTGGGGCTCAATCCCACCACCCCAAGATCATGACCTGAGCTTAAATCAAGAGTTGGATGCTCAACAAACTGAGCTACCCAGTCAACCCCCTCGCAGTTTTTAAAACCAACTGTGATGGCTGCCCAGTTATGGTGGAAATTCCACTTTCAGCTCGCTGCCCCTAAACTCCCAAGTCCATATGTGGCATCATTTGCTAAAGAATGAACAGCTTTGGCTGTCATGTGCCTTTAAATAAACCTTAAAATCGACAGCCAGGGCTGGGCTCAGTGCTGATTTTCAGTCATAAAGGCTGTGCTAGGGGAGTGAGTATTGAAAACCCACATTTAAAAATATGCAATCAACACCAGCTGTGGTGCAATTAAACTCAACTGATCACAGGTGTTCATACAGATTCCACGCATATACGCTTCCTTTAAAATGTGGAGTTTGGAAAACACAACAAGATGAGGTCTGTGGACCATTCATACCAGAATCTCCTGAAATCCTTCCTAAAAAGGTAGACTCTCTATCCTCCCCCTAGACCCATGAATCCAAACATCTGGAGAATAGGAACCCAAGAATCTGACTTCAAGCAAGCACTCAAGGCTGTTTCCACGTACAGTGCCACTGAAGACCACTCCTAGGCTGGACAGGCAGCATTCTAAGGGCTCCTGGAAACTGTGAGGTGCTCCTCTGGTAAAGTATCTATCTATCTATACCTATATCTATATCTATATCTATATATAGATATATATATATGCACTTTTTTTGTTTAAACAAAGTCAACAAAGTCCAGGTGATTCTCATGTGCAACTGCATGTGACCCATGACGAATGTGGGGGAGGGCTTCAATCTGTTCCGATCACAAGCCAGTCTACCAAATGAGCTTCTCCAGGGCCAATACCATGGTGGATTCATGTTGTTCCTCTGATGTTCACTAAATGTTGAGTCCAAGGATGAGTCAGTGGCTTAAGTAATGAAATGGCAGTCAGTGCTAGATCAAAGATGTGTACAAACTCTCCATCATGTCTCCCTGGACAGATGGCCTCTCATCCTCTTCCCATTTAGTCCAGACAGTCCTGTTATTGCTTGACTCATAGAATATGGGGGCGGGGGGACGCTGTGTGGTTTCTGAGACCAGGTCATGAGAAGCTCATAGGTTCTGTCTCACTCTCTTGGCATGTTTACTCTTAGACAAATACACCTGTGCTCCCAGCTGACTTCCGGCATGTTCTCCAGCTACCTTGGACGGTCCAGCTTACCTGAGCCTACCCATGAGTGCAGCCTTCCCAGCTCCCAGCCCCGACCGGCTGACACCACATGAAGCAGAGGAACTGCCCAGGTAACCCACAGAATAGTGAGAGATAATATAGTGTTTTAAGCCACTATATTTGGGAGTGATTATTTTGCATCACTAGACCACAAACAGACCACCAGGATGTCGGTACTCTGAAATCTTTAGATTGTGAGGGAGTTTCTTGAAGTCATTGGTTGAGAGCTGCCCTCAGAGGGAGGTGAGGAGGTATTTATTGCCTGGTACTTCCTGTCCTGCAATGAGACAGAGCAGGCTCCATGGGCAGAGGGGACACCTGACACAAAGAACCAGATCAGCATGTGGTTGGAAATCAGCTGGCCAGCTAGGCACACAGAATTGGCAGGTGGTGATGGAGTCAGGGCTGCAGGGGGCACCCCAGTATCTACTCTCCTGTCTCAGAAAACAGCTACTCAATTCTGGATAATTGCAGTCACAGAAGAATATGGCTATGCAGTTATTAGTTCTTATGGCTTCCCAAGGAAAACCAGAAGGCTGGAGCTTTATGTAGAATTTCAGGATTTTTTAAAGTTGGCAAGTAACACAGATTTAAAAAATAAGTTCTGGGGGCTCATTTGGTTAAGTGTCTGCCTTCAGTTCAGGTCATGGGATTTGGGATGGAGTCCCAAATCAGGCTCCTTGCACAGCGGGGAGTCTGCTTCTCCATTTACCCCTCCCCTGCTCATGCTCTCTTGCTCTCCCTCAAATAAATAAATAAAACTAAAAAAAAAAAAAAAAAAATTCTGTGATGCCAAATCATGCAGGCCAAGCAAAAACATGTGTGTAGGCAGATATTGTCTTGATCAGCACAAGACAGAGCAGAGAGGTCACTGAGCTCCATGTAATGTTTCTTAGAATGAGAAGATGTGGCAAGACAGCAGGAGGTGGGTCATGAACTTGACCTTAAGTGACAGATTTACATGGGGGTGGCTTTCAGGAAAGGGAAGCCACACAGGTGAAGGCCAGGGAGCTGACAGTTTGTAGGATGCTGGGGAAGTGACTAGTTTTATAGTAAAGCCAAGTTAATATGAGGGAAAACAACACTAATCTTCCAATAGAAACAAATAGAGAATGATGCTAGTTGGCCCCATTAAATGCATATATAATTTTCACTTCTTCACTCTTGGTAACAAATGTGCCCTGAAGATTCTTATCTCAGGAAGAAGGTGGAAGAAAAAACAAACAAACAAACCCTGTGTTTATTGACCAGGATCCTGTTGACTCTTAAATGCACTAGGCATGGAGATGAAAGAACTAGCCCCCTGCATCACAGAACTCATGGTTCTCCTGCTGGGGATGAAGGGAGAGATAAAAAGGGCATTGACACCTCAGTGAGATCCTAGAAATACACAGGAAGCTGAAGGGCCTCAAAAGAGATGCTCTCCATCCTGCCCGGCCTGGGGATTAGGGAAGGAAACTGAGATCTCAAGTAAGTCCTGGAAAGAAGAAAGGAAACCACTGGGAAATGGAGCAGGAAACAGGAAGGCCATCTCCGCTCAAAAATATCCCAGGCCTGGAAAACTACAAATAGTTCAGCATTGCAGGAAAAGCATGTGTTTTGGTGACAAAACAGGGAGAAAAGTGAGGGAGGAAAGCCAGCAGGAGCACACACAAAGAAGGGCTGTTGGGGTGATGGGGAGCCATTGAAGCCTAGAAGGGGAAGGTGATCAGAGTGGCAGTTTGTAAAGATCACACTTGCTGCTCGGCAGAGAATGAGTTGAAGGTCATAAGATTAACTAAGAGACTAATTTAAGAGGCTGCTATGGCCACTCGAGTCTAAATGAAGATGGTGGCAAGATGGAAATAGATTGAGATATATTTAAGAGACATTGGCAACAGGACGGAGGCTCAGTGGAGAATGTCAGGACTGACTCCAGGTTTAGGAACAAGGTGGATGGTGGAGCCATCTTGTGGGGCTGGGAGTGTGTAGGGTAGAGATGTTTAACTATTCGTTGGCTCTTCTTAACCAGGCAACACACCTCTTTAGATTAAATTCAAGAAGCTCAGTTGGTCTTGCCGGCCATTCTTACCAAAGTTTGAATCAGGGTAATAATTGTTCCAGAAAAGCAAGTTGCATACATTCTCCTGAAAGCATCCTCTAAAGGCGCCCAATTTTCTGCATAGTCTTCACATTCAACCCAGCAAGATTCATTCATTACCACCTTACCTGTGTCTCTTGTGGTGCCCATTTGGTTCCTACCCTTATAGGACTTACATTCTACCTCAGAGCTCTACTATCCTCTAAAGTGCTAAATCCTCATGTCCTGGGGTGCCTAGGAGCCTCAGTGGGTTAAGCCTCTGTCTTCAGCTCAGGTCATGATCCCAGGGGCCTGTCTGTCAAATAAATAAATAAAAATCTTTTAAAATAAATAAATAAATAAATAAATAAGTCCCCCTGTCCTCTACCAGTGCTTGAACAAGATCAAGAGTGTGTCCATTAGCTATTGCTGTATTTTTAAAAATATCTTCAAAACCCAGCAGCCTAAAATTGAAACCATTTATTTAGCTTGAAATTCTGCCACTGGCAACTTGGGCTTAGCTCAGCTGGGTGGTCTTTCTCATCTCAGCTAAACACATTCTTACATCTGTGTTCAGACACACGTTAGGTAGACAGCTTTACTGACCCTGGCTGGCTGCAAACTTGAGGCCTCAACAGGGATTATTACTCTGAACTGAGTCTGACTCCCATGGTTATAGCCCGTGCTGTTGATGGGAATGTTCTCCAGGGACAATGGAAGTGGGTACATTTTCTTGAGGCTCAGGTTTGGAATTGGCAGAATAGCACTTCTGCTGGTGTTCTATTGGCCAAAGCAAGTCACAGGGTCCAGGCAGGTACTGCAAGTGGAGAATAGGTCCCGCCCCTTGGTGGGAGCTGTCACAGAGTCTCATTGCAAAGGGCCTGGGCAGGGTTGAGAAGAAGATTTGAGGCAATTTGGTAACCTACTCCAAGGGCTCAAGAACTTCTAATTCTTCTGGAGTGTAAAAGTAACCACAAAAGAGAGTTCTAATCAGCAGATGATAGCAATAGTCACATTTCTTATCTCTCCCACCCAAACAGGAGACTTATGGAGACCAGCCCTTTTCTAAGAGGGGATTCACTCTTCCCCTTCTGGCTGCTTGGGTCAGTCCACTTTTTTCCATTTTAATTTTCTGATTATTCCCATTCGTTTCTTTTCATCTCCCAGGACAACAGCCTGGGATCCTCTGCACAGATGTCACAGAGATGAAATGTCAGCAGAGTTCACTGTGACTCTGGAGCCGAGCGCTCCCCTGCTCATTGTCCACCTCCTCCTCACGGTTGCCTTTGGCAGAGCTGGTCTGCACTATTAATAAACCTTCTCCTCAGCATTTTCCCTCGAGGAAATAGTATCAGATAGTCTTCCTCTATCTCCCCAGCCCTATTCCTGCCTGGCTGGGGAGAAGGTCTCCTGACATGAAGATAAGAAATCCCAGACACTGCTGCCATGTAGGGGAAACTCGAGGTTCCATTTTCCTTGTGAAAGGTCAAATTGCTTCTTTTTGCAGTGCTGGGAAAGAAAAGAGCCAACATAATGTGCTTTCTAAATGCCAGTGATCTTGACGTCCCTGATAAGGAGAAGTCAGTGAAGGAAGAGAATGGCTCAGGAGGAGAGCTGACTTCTAAGTGCCAGTGGGAGATGTGAAGCATTTTTAATCACTCATGTTAAAGGCTGTGTTTAATTCAATCCTGGGTTAGGGTAATGCAATTATTGAGGCTTAAGGAAAGTTCCTGCCTTGTTGCATTGAATAGAAGGAATAGTAATAGTTTCCCTCAAGAGGCTTGGGAGCCAAGACGGGCCAGTTACAAACTAACCTTACTACCCTTTTCATTAATTACTCTTTTATTCTTTCTTTGCATATGTCTTGAGTAGCCACTATGTGCCAGAACTGTGCTGAGCGTAAGGGATACAGGATAGGTCAACAGCTTTCTGCTCTTAAGGAATGCATGTCTTAGTTAGAGACCATGACAAATCCCCTGATGACAGCTACAAAGAGTGATGGGTGCTACCTCAAGATGTGCAGGGTGTTACAGAAGTATGTCCTTGGAAGGATCTAAGGGTCATCATTCCCTGAAATTTCTCCCTTAAGCAGTAGAGGCTCCGGGAAGTTGCAAGTCAGGCCTGGCATATTCACCACTATATCCTTAGTGCTTGGCCCTTAGCAGGGTTCATTCCTCTTTGTTGGTCAACTTAGCAGTGTGAATCCAACCCTCTTTCCCCATGGGACCATCAGTACTTCCCCAGACAGTGCATGGATTCTTAGACCTGCATGCCTTGGCAAATACCTTCTGGCATCTTATTCTCATCCTAAAGCACCTGGAAAACCCCTCTGTACCTTTCAAGACCCAGACCAAATGCCTTCTCTTCTGCAAAGTTGTTGTTGTTGTTGTTGTTTTTAATCTACTGAATAAGACCTAGCCTCTCTACATCATGACTCCAAACACCTTGTTTATATGTCATTTGGTCCTTATCTCAAAGGACTATTTTATTGTACTCATTTGTCTTTTATATGTTTCCGTTTCCTTCACCGGGTCAGGGGCTTCTCTAGAGCTGGGTGTGGATGTTAAAACCCTTTCTATCTTCTGTGAGCAGCACACAAAAGCAGATCAACAAATGTCCACTGTCTGGATAAGAGACTGTGTGTTATCATTGGGGCCACAATTCAGTGGACATCATCAAGATAGTTGTATTTTCTATTTCATGGGGATGACAGGTTAGATTATGAGACGCAATGAAGACTGAGAGGAAGGGCATCATTCTCTTCTCCTCTCTTCTGTGGGGACAGCATCACCTTTCTCAACTAACCTTAGGGAGACAGGGCAGGCCAGGGTACATGCCTTGGTGCCATGGCCCACATCCAGGAACATTTAAAGTATTGCTCTCTGAAGACAATGGGGATCCTGGACCCAAACACACCAGATCTGCTTTATGGGTATAGTTCTCACAATGCCATTAGGAAAACCTATGAACCCTACAAAACCCTTCAAAATGTTTCCAGAATCCTACCACTTCATACCACCTCTGCTGATACTACCCTGTTCCACCTCTTCTTGCCTAGAGGACTATAATAACCCCATAAATGATTCTCTGCCTATATTCATGCTCCAACATCCACCTCTCTCCCTTCCACTCTAATTTAGACCCAGAAGTCAGGATGATCTATGAAGATGTAATTCAAGTCACATCCCTCTTCTGTCAAAACCTTCCTATGCCTTCCATCTCACTCAAAGGAAAAAGCGAAGTCTTTGTGACAGCTCTCAGGGCCCTATAGGATTGACCTTCTCCTCACCTCCTGACTCATCTCTGACCTTCCCTTCCCTCCTTCACTCTGTTCTAACCACATGGCCTTTGTGCTCTTCTTGCATTATGCCAAACATGTTCCTGTCTCGGGGCCTTTGCACTTACTATTCCCTCTGCAAGGATAAATCTTCCCTAGATCTTCACGTGTCTCATTTCTTCATCTCCTCATGTCTTTACTCAAATGCTGTCTTCTCAAAAAAGCCTTCCCTAGTCACCCTATGTAAAATAGCACATACCACAACCCCAGGAATTTCCTGTCCTCTCATCCTGCCTGATTTTTCTCCATAACACTTATCACCACAGACATATATTTTTAAATGTGTTCTTGTCTGTCTCCTCCTGCTAAGTGTCATGTTTGTAAGAAAACACATTGGACTGTGTCTGTCCACTCTTGTATCTCAGCACTTGGAATGGAGCAGGCACTCAGTATTTGGTAAATTAATAAATGCATGGACTCTCAAACAACTCTGTAAAGGAGATACTTGGGGTTATTTTCTCATTTCATAGATCAGACAGTGGAATCCCTGAGCAGGGAGAGGTATGTTAGGCTGCTGGGCTGCCAGGATTCTAAAAAATAGTCCTGTCAGATGGTTGAGGCAAACAGAGGAATTTACAGGGAGGCACTGCACCCCTTATAGAGACCAGGGCCTCCAGAAGGACTGGAAGAAGGAAATGGAAGCTATCAGGACTTGCAGGGTAGAGCTGTCATTAAGGTGTGTAGGTCCCAGTGCAAATGTTTTCTGCAGATCTCTTGACTACATAAACACTATGAGTCAACCCAAATCAGCATGTTGGCAAATAAACAAATAAATAAATAAATATCAGCGGGTTGGCATATTTTTGTGGACCAATTTAATGGCACACAGTGCCATTAAAGAATTATCATACTAGCTAGTGTGAACCATTAGCTCATGAGGATCCAGGGCCAGGGACAACCACAATCTTGGGGGCATCTGGTCAACCCCATACACGTGATAAAGGATCCTTGCAGGGGAAGAGCAGAGACTGGAGCTTCTATGGGTGCTTGCCTGAGTTCGAGGTGCCCTGTCTGGATGCTACAGCCATACCCAGCAGGTCCAGGCTCTAGAGAGGGTCCTTAGAAGGTTTCAAGGAAAACATGAAGGCATTCCAAATGGCAAGTTCTCTTGAGTTGTGGGGCCCTGCTTGTCTGAGTCTAAAGGAAGTCTATATTTCCCTGTCTCTATCTTGGCTACATGCTTCCTGGGCCCAGCTTTGGCCTCTATTTCATTGTTTTCTCTTATTTGGTCTGCAGATTGGCTTCCCTTCTCTCCACTGCAGCCACAGCTGCCCAGCTCATACCATTGTCAATGTGCAGCACAGTCTGATGAGCAGCTCTCAGTCCTAATTCCAACCTTCTAGAATAAGCTTTTTATCTCCTCTATCTGGTGCGCATGCCTGGTCCAGTCAGCAGGGTCAGGAGGAGGGGTGAGGAGAGCAGGATAACAGTACAAACCTGGCTACAATTCTCAGAGCAAAGTGAAGACAGGTGAGGCAACAAGTGGCCTCCAAGTGTTTACTACAGCTCCTGGGGAAAAGCACCATGATATTTCACCCTGGATATTCCAACCTCCAAAGCCCATAGTCTAGAACAGCAACCGTGCAAGAGAACACCACCATTCTTAGACCTCCCTGAGGGACTGATGGGGCCACAGGATCCTGGCAACAGCAGTAGACTTTATGAAGTAAGACCCACACACTAGATTTCAAATCTTTCTAGTTTATTCCTTGTGAATTGGGAGGCAGGCTTAGAGAAAGTAGGAGCATTCTGCCTGCAGACAAGCTGACATGAACAGCAGGCTACCCTCCCAGGTTGTGTATACGTGCACACACACATTCATAAAAACTGGCATATTATACCAGAATGGAAGCAGGTTAATTGGGTTATTTGATCCCGGGGGCCTATTCAGGGAACCTTCCTACAGCCTGTAACCAGGCAGGACTTGGGATGGCTCAGAACTGAGCAACCAGATGCTGTCATTAGCCCAGACTCCCACCTCAGCAGTTTCGCCTCAGTCTCTATGGGCCACCTGATGCTGGGCCAGGATGTGCTGAGGCAGCATAGCAGGAGTCCCAGGGTCAACTGGGGAGGGGCTGAGCAAGCTGGTGGAGAAGGGATAACCTGGAGGGAGGCAAGAGCAGATTTTAATCATCTGAAGGGCTGTCTTATGGAAGAGGATGATGGTCACTAGTGAGCAGACTGAGTTTGGCATAAGAAATGTTTCCAAAAAACAGAACTTCCAATACCAATGTGTTTAGGCTATATTACAAAGCAGAGAGCTCCCTGACACTCCTAAGTATGACATAAGAATGGAACAGGATTGGTAATTATATTTATCCTACAACTGTGAAAAATACCAAATTTGTTCATTGGTATAGAAAATTAAAGAGCCATGACAGCAAAATGAACAGGAGTCCATTAGAATAGACTCTCCAAGGGTCCTGCTTGGTTCCTGTCACTGCACGTGGACTGTAGCCCTGAATGTCTGCCTGTCATAGCCTTTTTCTCTCACCCTTCCTTTTTTAGCTTCTCCACACTCTTTCAAAATCTGATAAAGATGTCCTGGGCCAGTTTGGATGAGGCATCTAAGATCCCAGTGCCAGGGGAAAAAATTATTCGTACACAATGGTTGGTTAGAACCATGACAGCAACATGCATTGGCACCTCCCTTGGCTACTAAGATTAGACTACATCATCAGGCTACATTCATTAATGGCCCTAGGTTGTCAGGGAGCCATATTTAAACAGAATTCATGGGGACATCTGGCATAATTGATGCACTTGTGTTCCTATATATCCATTCATGCCATTCATTCATTTATTCCGTCATATGGCTCCAGAGAGAAAGAGAGGAAAGGATAGGAACTGTAGTTATCTGATGACTCCTCATTCTTACAAAGCCCAGTGGCTTCTTCTACCATTGGGATCCCCCCCAAATCCCCTTTATCCATTCAATCAACCTCTTTTTACCTGAGTAAGTCTAGGGAGGTTCCATTCCTTGCAACCAAATGATTCCTGATAAAGACAGCATCACTAGATTAGGAACCCTCATCCAGTAAATGATGAGTCTTGTTGTTCTTCCCCCTGTAGAACTCTGAGCACAGAAGACTCCAGTATCTACATTCCAGTAGCATGGATGAAGGACAGAGCTTGGAGGACGCCCTCATGAGACATGCATCCTTGGTCACAGCCAGAAATGGGCTTACTCCTTGTGGACAGAGGCAGCACCCATCATTTTGGGGAAGCAGTCAAGCAACACCAATAAATTAGACCCCAGTGATGCTTGCTTTACTGAAGCACTCAGCTTAATAAATCTTTCTTTGACACACAAAATTCTACTTGTACCATCAGCAAATGTGACGTATTTGGTGTGAATAATTCAGTGTTTTGCAGGGGTTCTGACTTCCAGTGAGAATGCTGCACTGTCCAAGATTGTTAACTAATCCTATGGAGCAGAACTGAGCTCTGGTTCACCTTTAGTTTGAAAACACTTGGGGAAACAGTAAAAAGAGGATAAAAAAGAAAAATTCTTCCCTCCTAACTAATAACAGAAATCGTTTTCCCCAAACTCTTCCAATATATGCATCAGTGTGCAGCTCTTCTCTCCTTCAGAACTTAAACTTAGTCTCTGGGGATTTTTGGTACAAAGAAATTTCTGAAGATGCTTTTCTAAATGAGGAATTTTATTTTATTTTATTTTTTAAAAAGATTTTATTTATTTATTTGACAGACAGAGATCACCAGTATGCAAAGAAGCAGGCAGAGAGAGGGGGGAAAGCAGGCTCCCTGCTGAGCAGAGAGCCTGAAGTGGGGCTTGATCCCAGGACCCCAAGATCATGACCTGAGCTGAAGGCAGAGACTTAACCCACTGAGCCACCCAGGTGCCCCTAAATGAGGAATTTTAAATGGAAAATCTAGCTCTGAATAAATGAGCTGGCTGTCTCTACCCAGAGAAAACAGGGGATCAGAAATGATGAGGAAGTCCTGACCACTCACAGCTCAAAGAAGGGAATTTCCCCCACTTCTTTCTGTCCAGCTGTGTGATGCGGGGCAAGTCACTTACCCTCTCTGGGCACATTTGCAAAACTAAAACCTCAGATTAGAGATCAGAAATCTTTAACCAAGAATTCAAGTTGGTCCATGTGTGGTCAGTGTAATCTCTGAAATACTGTGCTAAATATCCATTTTGGGGAATGGATATTTGGGGAAGGGGATGTGCATTTGGGAAAGGGGAGAGGCTCTATACCTTTCTTCAGATTCTCAAAAGTGTCCAGGACCTTCAAAGCTGGAAAACTCCTGGGCTGGACAATTGCTAAATCTCAGTTCAGTCCTAAATTAGGCCACGATTCCAATGTCCTCTGTGAGTCTGGAGAGTTATGTTTCTCTACCTGGACTGCTCATGCAGGGGGCTTAAAGGGATTATGAGTGCTTTCACCTTCCAAGCTTCACAGCCAAATTAGGGGGCCCAACCCCTGGATGCAACAAGTTTATGTTCATGTGTAAGTGTCTATCAGGGGGAGAGGATATTCCTTCATTTATTCATTCCACAAATATTTATTGGGTCCTCTTGTGTGCTAAGCCTTCTGCCACCCACTGCCCTTCTGTAGCTCACAGTCTAGGAGACAGACAATGGAAAAACAATCACAAATACCTCTGATCCCAAAGTATGACAAAGCCTCTGAAGGGTCACTAAGAATTTTGGTGAGAGATGATAAGGAGTGACCTGTTTTCTCTTCACTGTCACATTCCACACATCCAATGAGCAGTGGACTCCAAAAATAGTTTACCTCTTCTGATCCCCACTGTCACCTCCTTTGTCTAAATCCCCATCATCTTGCACCTGAACCCCCACAACCCTTTTCTCTTCACTTATGTTCTTGCTCATCAACTGAAATGGGGAGGCCCATGAAGGAGAGTGTAGGGGTGAGTAGGTCCCAGTCATGTGCTACCCATAAGGATATAAAAACAAACTGCCACTCTTTGTACTGAAAGAAGCCTTAGGTTCCCAGGGAAGGGTGTGGGAGAAGTGACGCTGCAGGGGTGTTCCAGGTGCTCTCAAAGTGAGAACTCTTAACAACAATGCGCACTTGAATGTACACCCTTATAGCATTGGAAACAAAATAACATCATTCATTTGGCATCACACCTGGTGTTGCACAAAACAAGACATAACAGAGCTGGCTCACTTATGGCTGAATCTGTTGATTCTCAGCCCACAACAGGATTCGCAGCAGTCTAAATAAAGTAAGGAAGCAAATCCAAACCCACGAACCAGGCAAATTAAGGGGTGATTACATCCATTTGTGTTTCAGAACCACTCTGATTTATAAAGTGCTGTCTTAAAATAGCACCCTTGAAGTATTTACAGATATATAACTTGCTTGCTGGAAGGGCTGTAGATTGGGAGGCAAACCTTAAAAAAAAAAAATTGCAGAATTCCTGATTCATTGAAGGACATTCTAAGGAATGTGTGACCTGACTTAAAGCTATATATGTGGAGGGACCTACCCATGAGGCAAAGAGAAACACGCCAACTAACACCAGGGTGCAATCTGGGTTCTTGTCTGAGAAAATCCACATGAAAGCATTTGTATACATGTGGCACTTAATAAGTGGCCAATAAATGTCAGCCATCATCATCATTCCTTAGGTTCCAACAATTCTCTAGCACCAGCTGGATGTCCTAGAGTTCAGTTCAATTCAATTCTGACACTACCTGAATTCATGCATACCCCATAGGTAAAAGGCTCAGTCCCACAAGACTGTCTCTACTTCAGACACCAACCACAAGCCCCAAAGGTCCCCTAGATCCCCATGCTTCTGCTACAAATCTGGGGGCTCCAACAACTCCCTTTCAAGTTCAGTAGTTCACAAAAACAACTTATGGAACTTGCTGAACACATTATACTCGCAATTACAATTTTATTATAAAAGATACAACTTGAGAACAGCCAAATGGAAGAAATATGTAAAATGAGGTGTGTGGGGCGGGGAAGCACAGCTTCCATGCTGTCTCCCCATAGAATCAGGGTTTGTCGCCCTCCAGATACATTGATGTGTTCTCCAACCTGGAAACTTCCCCACACTTTGGCACCCAAGAGCTTTTGTCAAGGTTTCATTATGTAGGTACGATTAATTAAATCATTGATTTAGTTTAAACTATGTGGTTGAACTCAATCTCTAGCCCCTGTCCCCTATCCAGAGATGTGGTGTGGAGATGAAAGGTTCAACCCTCCAATCACTTGGATGGTTCCTCTGGCAGCCAGTCCCTCCACCTCCTGAAGCCATGTAGCTCTCCCCTCCTTGCACTTTCTGCCTCACAAAAAGAGCTCATTATAAATAACAAAAGATATTCCTATAGCTCAGGAAATTCCAAGAATTTTTGAAGCACTGAGCCAGGAACCTGGACCAAAGCAGATATATTCTTTATTATATCACATTCCCTCTACCATGCTGTCTCCTGCAATAAAAAGCTGAAGGAAGGTCTTAAGAGGACAAATTAGCCACCTGCCACCAGGTGAGCCTGTATTTTAATCATTGAAGACAGCTAATTATCACTTTCAGGAGAAAAAAGACAAGGAGGGGCATCTGGGTGAGTCAGTTGGTTAGGCATCCAACTCTTGATTTTAGTTCAAGTCATGATCTCAGGATTGTGAGATTGAGCCCCATGTTAGGCTCTGTGTTGGACTCCGCACTGGGCATCGAGCCAGCTTAGGATTCTCTCTCTCCCTCTCCCTGTGCCCCTCCCCCTCTTTCCCTCTCCTTAAAAAAAAAAAAAAAAAGGCAAGGATATATCATAGGGCAGAAGAGCCCCCAGTCAGTACATTCTGGTCATGCATTTCCATTGTCCCAGGAGACATGGCAGTAGAGACATGTTTTCCATGAGGACTGGACATCTTTCTCCTCCAGCTCTTCCCATTTGTTTTGATTAAACCTCTCCAGTCTCCCTGGTAGCCTGAAGGAGGACCAGCCACCAAGAGTTAACTCTTTGGAAAGATCCAGAATGAGCGAGAGGTAGTTCCTAAGTTCCACCACATTAAGATGCACTGATCCAATGTACCTGATTTTGACTGTTCCCAAGATACTTCATACCCATTATGGTCTGTGTTTGGAAGGGCTTGCAGATTTATTACTTCTGCTGAATGTGTTTTCCTATACCTGAAAGTACTTCATTCTCCTTCCGTGCAATTACTCTTTGAAGTTACACAGTCAGTAGTGCATATAATTGTAGATACAACAGCCCACAGGCTCCTCTCAATATTCTCGAAGGCCTTTCCAAGGCTGACACTACTCTCTCTTTTTCTTTGAGAAATCTTCTCACGCTGTCTTTTCCATTAATTCTTTCATTGGTTCATTCATTTCTGCCTTTCCCTCAACTGCTTTTTCCATATTGTCCAACTGGTGAACTCCTCCCCAGCCTTTAAAGCCCAGGTCAAATGTCACCTTCTCTGCGAAGCCTTCCTTGATTGCCTTCAAGTCTCTCCTCCACGTTATCTTCCATATATATCTTAGACATTAATCTGTGCATTTATCATAATCTGTTATGATTACTTAATTACATGTCTGACCAATTTTCCTGGATTGAAGGTAGGGGCTGTGTCTAGTTGCTCTCTGATTCCAGAATGCTCATTTTGACTCTTGACACTAGGTAGAAACATCTGTAGAATGAATATATAGATGAAACCTGGCCTACAAGAAGCATTGCCTATTCCATCCATAGAAAACTATTGATTTCCCACTCAACAACCTCTTCTTGCTTCTTTCTTATTAATAGAACCACCAATTCCGTCTAGATACATGGCCCCTTTCCCAACTCCGGGGGGATGGATGTTGGTTATTTCAATATAATCATAGTGATTCCACAATTCTGGCCAGCGATTGGCTTACGTGTGTGCATGTGTGTGTGTGTGGCCTTGGCCAATGTAAGGCAAGTGTGCTGGGTGTAAAGATTGTGGGAAAAGGTATCCTTTTTTTTTTAAGATTTTATTTATTTATTTGACACACAGAGATCACAAGTAGGCAGAGAGGCAGGCAGGTGGGTCAGTGGAGGTGGCAAGCAGGCTCCCCGCTGAGCAGAGAACCTGATGCAAGACTCGATCCCAGGACCCTGAGATCATGACCTGAGCCAACCGCAGAGGCTTAACCCACTGAGCCACCCAGGTACCCCAAAAGGTGTCCTTTCTTGATGAAAGTCATTGCACTAGAGAAATGCCTCATTCTGCCTTTGGATGAAATTCTAGGAGTCCCATGTCTCAAGCAGAGGCAGCTATCCTGAGACCGTATGGAGGGTGGCCATGGGGTCAAGGTGACACTGTTGTGTTTCAGGGCTCACCCAGCCTGCACCCATCCTATAATACAGGGATGGGTGCCCTGAATTTGGTTTCTTCCAGAACAGGGATGTTTAGGTGTCTGTGGGACGGTGCTGGCAAATTACTGAGAGCTTCCCAGGACCTGGAAAATTTCCTTCATAGGTTAATTGTTCCTTCATAGGTTAAATAATGATTTCCTTCATAGATTAATTCTAATGTGACAATATCCCTCACCCTGGTGAATGTGTTTAAAATACTATTCATTAGAGGCTCCTGGGTGGCTCAGTGGGTTAAGCCTCTGCTGTTAGCTCAGGTCATGATCTCAGGGTCCTGGGATTGAGCCCCACATCTTGTCTGGCTCCTTGCTCAGCAGGAAGCCCACTTCTCCCTCTCCCCTCTTCTCATGCTCTCACTTGCTGTGTCTCTCTCTCAAATAAATAAATAAAATCTTAAACAACAACAAATGAAGAACATACTTCCCAGTGCCTTGCCATGTGATTAATACAGCCAAAGAAGGGTAGGCTGAAATGACACTTGTATTTTCTGTCCTTAAGTATTTAGGGACAGGTGTGATAACTTTATGCCTTCTCTTCCCCTGCTGCCTCAACCTTCAGAGCCATGTATCCTAAATGCATTAGTTACAAGATGGCAACAGGACTTTAGTTTAGGGGAAAAAAAGTTATTCGGCCAAGCTACTGGTTTAGGGGTTATCTTGTTACCCTAGAGCTTGTCGTGACTAAATCATAGAGTAACATATTTGGAAAATATAAACAAAGAAGGACAGGAAAAAATCTATAGTCATATGGACACCATTGGGCCTCAGGTGGCTGTGGTATTCTGTGGAATGTCCTTGAAGATTCCATCTCTTAATCCAGCCCTTCAGTGAACTACCAGGAATGTGCTGGGCTCTTTTGAATCAGTGACTATCACCTGATTTCAAGCAGACAGGTAGCCAGAGTCTCTAGAATGGGCAGATGAGAGGAGATGCTTGGAAAAATGCACAGGGAAAGACATCACACTGTCATCACTGTCATCCTCATGGAGAATTCAGGAAAACTGAAACTCTCTCTCTGCGGGGCGGGGTGGGGGGCTCTATTACTTTTCTGCTTCAGGTAACATCTCCAAAGTTTCTGTGACTTTTCCCATTAAAGGCATTTTTTTATTTTTTAGCTGGGCCAGTGGTGTCTTTCCATCAAAAACATAATGTATTACCACTCAAAGATAATCCTGTTTGTGACTTCTATTTCCAGTATTATATCTATTTTTCATAATATGAGTTTCCACAATTAAATATTAAACCACAGTATTTATCTTGTATTTATGAAAATGGAATTTGTATTGCCCATTCAATCACAACAAAAACCTGCCTTTTTACTTATAATGTTATGAACATCTTTCTATGTCATACAACATTCTTCTATAGTTTCCATTTTAATGCCTGCCTAGAATCCCAACATCTGGTTATATCCTCATATATTTGACAAATCTTTTACTGCTGGACATATAAAAATGTTTCCAGTTTTTCAGCACTGAATGGGGGAAAAAAAGATCCTTAGAGCTAATCTTTGCTCATATCCATCATTATTTGTTTAGAACAAATTCCTAAAAGTGAATGTCTCCAAAGTGAATGCAAAAAAACTGGTAACTTGCCATTTTCTGGAAAGGCTATAACAGCCTGCATGGGTAGGAGTGTCCTTGTCTCACTCACCTGCCATACCTCCTTGAAGCCAGCAGGCAGAGATAGAACAGGAGCCCATCTAATGCTTACCACATAAATCTCCTTCATGCAACTTTGTGTCTTATGACTAATGAATGATCTGTAGCCCCTGCTGACTCTAATTCTTCTCTTATGTTATTGAGCATATCCTCACATACCATCAAAGAGGCTTTTAAACAGTCTCATGCATGTAGTTTCCATGGTTTGAATTCCTTAATTAATCGTATCTTCTGACTCTCCTGGGGACTTGGTTACCTACATGCTTTACAATTTCTAACTGTGAACTCATCTTTGGTGGGAAATTTTTCTCTGGGATTCCTGGGGGCAAAGATTGAAGACGCTCTTGGCACAGGCTTGATATTTAAATTGCTCCCCATGACTCTTTTGCCACCTGTGGTTTGGGGTGGCCAACTTGCCTATAGGCCATGTGCTCAAGCCAGTGGGTAGAGCTTTTTAGTGTCCCTTTCATGGATGGAAAGCCCTTTATGATTTCCTGCTATGGACTTTGCTAGTTCCTATCCTGTGGATGCAATTCTGTTCTCCAGGCATTGGTATTATGACTGTCTAAGTGTATGCTCTGATACCACATGGACTGTATGGCTCATTTAGTCTGCTCATCCTTTCTGGCACCTGGGATTCTCTTTCCCTTTATGTTTATTTTTTGATCCAACCTATGTATTTGAAGCTTTAGATGTTCTATTTTATCCTGCATTCCTATGTGCTCAGAGTGTTGAGAGGGTTCTGATGTCAACTCACCTACTATGTTAGTTAGCAGACTCTGAACTGTTCCTCCACCCTTTGGGCTGACTTGACACCCTTTGATGATGGCCAGAAGCTGGAGAACAGCTGAAGCAACAATCATTACACTTGTTAAGAAGTCAACACAGGTAGAACACTTGAGACCACATGTATTCACTAACCCTGGCTTGTTCGCAAGAGTCAGAGCCACGCTATTGGGGGAAGACAAGAAGCGTGTCCCAAGCCACAAATCCTCAAGCTCCTGGTTCAGTGCAACCCTTTTGATCCACAATCCTCTAAACAAAAACAACAATTAATACAGCAACTACTGTTGAGTACCAGGTTCCGCCATAAACACACTGCATGGATTAACCCATTTAATCATCATAAAAAGCCCATGAGATAGAAGTTATTGTTAGCCCCATTTTACAAACAAACAGACTGAAATAGATGGGTAGAGCAACATGCCCAGGGTCACATAGCTATGAAAGGGGAGGGATGACGTTTGAACCCCAGATCTCAGAGTCCTGACCTCTACAACACACGTTTGACCTTTCCTTGTCTTCTGCATCACATCCTCCCAAATTCCACTCAACACCCTTTCTCTTGGGATGTCCTTGGTGTTCAGTCTATTCTTTATCATTAAGACTTTTCATCCAATTCTACCAATCCAATACATTCTATTTCTAACATCAAGAGATAACTTATACAACCACATGATTATACCTCAACTCTCCTCCTAAGCCCTCTCCTTCTCTCTCTCACACAGAACTACTTATGAGGTGCATTTACCACACTTAATTAACTCAACGCATCCTGCCTTTTAAAATACATTAATTCCCCGTCCCGAGCCAGTACCACCATCAACCTCTCTGCCTCTCTGCAGCAGGTCAAGGAACCCCAGGAGGTTAATTATCACACAGAATTTTCAGGTGTACTGAGTCCTGGCTACCCTGGCTACCAGCTCTGCAGAAAAGAGTACAGATGCCATGCTTCTCAACCATAGCTGAACAGTGGAATTGCAAGGGGAGGTTTAAAGTGACACGGAAGCCTTGGTCCTCTCCCTAGTTTAATTGCTCTTCATGGAGCCTGGGGAATTAAGCATTTGAAAATCCTTCCAGGTGATTGTAATAGGCAGCCAAGGCTGAGAAAATTAAGATGAAGCAAGTTATCCTCCAGGATTGTGTCATGATTGCTCTGTAGCTGGATTTGGGAAGACGTGTCACCCTTCTTGCCTTACCCTGATGACCTTGGGACTTGAGGAACATAAAATCTACCAGAGGACTTACTGAAATACAGATTTCTGGGCCCCACTGCCCGGAGTTTCTGGTTGAGTAGATCTGGGGTGGAGTCTGAGAATTTGCATTTCTAACAAGCTCCAGGTGAGGCCAATGCTGCTGATCTAGGAACCATCCTTCGAAACCACGGTCTTAGAACTATTTTTGCTTGTTTAATGGCTGGCCCTTCTACATGCTGTTCACTGCCATGGTTCGGAACACCATGCCTGCCGATTCCGGTTTTCTCAACTTGTCCTTCAAGGTCTGATTCAAGTCCTTCCTTGGTCAGGTCATCCTGATGGCCCAGCCCGGTGGCACCTGCCTCCTCTCCCACATGCTGGGGCTCCTTCTCCGTGACTCTCATAGTGGCTGAGAGTACAGGTCATAGACTTTAGAGTTAGAAAGATGCTTATTATCCAACTGTTTAAAACTCTACCTTTGAGCTGAAGAATTATTTTTCATTCCAATGAAATCCTATTGCAAGTGGTAATATTTAAAATACATAGATGGGGTATGTCTCCTCGTCTAGGAGACTAGGAACATCACTATATATACCTTTCTTTTCCCTTCTATGGGGTCTTGAGGCACTTGGGGGAGGCATATGAGAACTGGAGAACATAATTTGGAAGCCACCCATAGTATAAGCCTTCATTTTATGTGTGATAAAACTGAGACTCAGAGGGGGTAAGCGACATGCCCTTTCATTTATTTGATATCATTGGTTACTGACTCTGGGCCAGGCACTGTAGCAGGTCCTGCAGATGGAGAACAGGTTGGGCAAGCCCAGGACCCAGGAGCTTACTTCTAGCTAGGGAGACAAGGAGTAAGTAACCACACAGACAAAATGATCACGGACTGTGACAGGAACTAAAAGGGATGCCAACATATGCTAGAATCACATGAGTTTAAGGAGGGTCTCTGTGAACTGATCTTCATTCTGCATCTGGAAGGATGAGAAGAAACCAGCTATGAACTTTGTTTGTGGGTCACAGTGAAAAGTCTGGATTCTCTTCTTAGTGGGCTGGAAAACCAGTGGAGGGCTTTAAGCAGGGAAGTGACCAGACTTCACCTTGTTCCTCCCGTTATTTGCCTCCTTGGACAAATGGATCTCAGCCTTTGTATCTTTCATGGCATCCATGGGGACTCAGTACTGAAACTATGTGTGCTGGTGGCTGGTTGCCTGAGTCAACAAGGACTTAAAGTCCTGTTCTGGGGGCACCTGGCTGACTCTGTTGGTGCAAATCTTGATCTCAGGGTTGGGCAGCCCCATGTTGGGTGTGGAGATTAATTACTTAAAAATAAAAATAAATAAAAATAAAGCTGTATTCCACATAGCTTCCCATCTTCTAGACCAGTTATCTCTTATTTTGGGTTTGAACCCTGTCAAGTGTCTGATCAGAGTTATGGAGCTTTCCTTAAGAAATATTCCCATGCACCCATGCACATAGTGAGACTTGTGAGAGCCCTGAAGCCCATCTCAGGACCTGGCCTTCTGCTATAGAGATACCTTTCCTTCAAAGACCCCTTATTTGACTGAATATCATTGCTATCCTAGATTTAGAATCAAATTATCTTCAGATTTTTAAGCCCCAGTTTTCCTGCCTGTAAAATGGATTAATGCATATGTCATGGGGGACTTTAAGAATAAAACAAGATAATACAGATCGGTGCCTAGCACAGAGGTGCCCAGTAGATATCAATTACTTGCCCTTCCCCTTGGCAAGAAAGGAAGCAGCTCGGGCACCTGGGTGGCTCAGTCTGTTAAGCGTCTGTCTTCGGCTTCAGTCATGGTCCCAGGATCCTGGGATCGAGCCCCACATGGGGCTCCCTGCTCAGTGGGGAGTCTGCTATTCCCTCTTTTAGCCCCTCCCCCATTCGTGCTCACTCCCTCTCAAATTATTAATTAATTAATTAATTATTCTTTAAAAAAAAAAAGGAAACAGCTCCTCATGAGGCCAGATCCTACAGTTGTTTAAAACCTGGCACAGGTGGAAGGTAGATGAGAATTGAATGCTAGTTGTCTTTGTTCGGTTTTCTCATCTATAGAATGGGGATAGATCTGTAAAAACCCTTAATAATGTGTCTGGCACCTGGCCAGAACTTTGATAATCAGTTTCTGATAATTCTGATAATGATGATGATACTGATATTGTCTGTTCTATGCAACTCCACACCTGCTTGGGTGAGGAAGAGCTGGGCCTATGGGATGAATTGGGAAAACACAGACTTGATTCTAAGGAGGCTAGAATTGGGGGAGCTCAGTCTATGGCAAACCATCCTAGAGTACTACCCCATGGGAACAACCTTGGTTGAAGACAATCAGATGCTTGTGAAATCCATGTCCCTTGGACATCTCTACCATCTTTCTGAACCCAAATCAGAGTGGAGAGGGACAGTCCTCAGTCACTGGAGATGGGCTCTGCCTCCCTCAGGGAACGCTGGGTAACATGAAAATACTGCAGTCCCAAGAGAGAACATAAAGACCAATGAAATGAGGCCAATGCATAATGCATGAGCCCGCTTTCTCCCCAACTTAATTCTATTTTGTTAAGTAATGATGGAATAAAAATTCAGGATGGTGGAAGATGAGATTTGCAGCTCTATTTGATCAAATGCCTATTGCTGTCGCTTCAAGCCAAACGGGTCGCTTCATAAACAGATAAATAAATCAGACATCAGTGGGAAATGAAAAGTCATGGCCGAGGATAGAACAAGACAGAAAATCATTCCTATTCCGTGATGCTCATTTGGGGCGTCACACCCAGGCTGCAGTGGGGGCCCTGAAGGGGCTGATGGAAGATTATTACAGAGAGGGGATTCAACCCAGGATTTGGAGGACACAAACCTTTCTTAGGGTATGCCATCTGCCTGAGCCAAGGTCATGCCAGGCAACTCTGAAAAGCCAGCAACTGACCTCCACCATTAATGCTCCATCTTTGGGATTAACTATGCTGCCTGGGTAATAATTTATGGGGAATCATTAACCTAATGATATTGGTTTTCTATAAACTGCTTAGTCCGTCTCAGGGAAAATGGATTTTATAAATCTAGGTGGAAAATTCTGGGTGACTCATGAAGGCCCATCAGCAAGTGGGGACGGGTCTGAAGGACCTCGAAGATCACTCCTTTGTTTTCTTTTATATGCCAGTCCAGGCAGTCATTCCAGTTGATGGAGGAAGTGCCCAGGGTTGAAAAGTACACACTGGAAAAAGGGGTGTTGGTTCTTCTTGCCTTGAATTTTGGATCACACATGTGACCTGTCATGAAGATTGTGGGAAAGAGGATAATGTAGCATTCCCAGTGCAGGAAACACCTGGGCTGCAAAAATCCAAATTTTACTCATCCAAACAAGAATCAATGTTCCTTAAACAAGCCAACTTCTGTACCTGCTATGTGTCTGCCTGGGAGA